>NW_024609857.1:184251576-185557576 GCF_016920785.2 Ixodes scapularis
GACACAATCCTTTTTTTTTTGCGACGCGTAGTTTTTGCAATATCGAATTCGTCCACCTCTAGTGAAACACCCTGCATATGAAGTGCATTCAAACTGTATAACAAATGTATTGGAAATAATATATTTTTTTTAAGTTTTCTATATGATACACGATAGAGTGATGCGTATAGCATCACTGTAACATATTTGTAAGGAGCTGTAGCAGATTCACTGCGAAACGGCGTAAACGGGTTGGCCAGATCGTATCGATGACATATTAGTGTCGACGAAACGTGTCTATAAAAGGCGTATCCATGAACAGTTGTTAATGAAACGTGTTTCTACGAAATGCCACGAAAATAAGAAAGTCAGTATTCTCACGGCCGTTGTCAGTTGATTTCAGACAGCTAATGAGAGGCGACTCCCCTTGGAATCTCGGGGAAACGTTTTCTCCCTGCTGCTGGGCCTAATTCAAGAGGCAATACAGAAGAGTACCCGTAGAAGAACGGTCAATCGTTACCAAGGAGGTTGCAGCGCACTTACAATAAAAATAGCGGACTTGAAAGATGTAATCCGAAATATTTGTCGACGCAGGCACTCCAGAATAACCACACAAAAATGAGAAGGGAGAGTTTCGTGAATATTCAACACTGCGTCGCGCAAGCTGTCATTTGACGAACAGAAAACTGAACAAATGACACGCATTTCTTTGACTTCTTTGAAGAAATCTCGCTTGTTGCCGAAATACTCGTACGACTTTCCGAAAACGCATACCTTTGGCAGACTCTGAAAACATTTTACGGCCGCGGCACGCACAAAACTAGGTCAGCAAGCTAATATTACGGAATTGGGAATCGCTACTGAGTCATCCGTCAACGTTTTACCAACTGACCACGGTCATGTCGTTACCCGGGCGCAAAAAGTTTAGAGTAGTGATAAAATGTAGACCGTTGATTGGTCCGGCGGGAGCGCGCCTTCTACCAAGATTTCAGCTTACGAAAAGAGAGAGAAAGAAGGAGTAGGAATGCAGAGTAGGAATGCAGAGTAGGAATGCAGAGCTGCTCCAAGGACCGAACTTGGGTGCGCTGACAACGTGGGCATTCATGTCATTACATCAATGAACACCATGGAGAGGATTAGTCATTTGTATGATCTTTTATGTTCGTCCTAAAGTTGGATGTGCACCTGATTCTATCTGCGTGGCCTTAGCCTTCAGAAAAATGCCGTGCTCTGCTTATCGTTAGCTTAAGACTGTGTTCAGGTTACCCTAACCGGAGACGCGATAGGCTTTAAACACGCATAGCGTCTACTCTGCTGTCAACACCGTGCGCACAGGACCTCTGCTAGTACGCAAGTTTTTGGGGTTCCAAAGAAACTGCCTATCCCAACTATAAACCAAAAACGGTACGTTTGAGAACCCTACTAGACGGCCCTTAGAACAAAAAAATAGTATTTTCTTATATCAGCGCCCCGAGGAATTTACGGTGCAACTTATTTCCTGGGCAATACCTTTTTTTTTTTAACTCGTAAGTTCAGTTTCTATTGCGATCATCCATAAACAACCGGCGCAACACGTTGACAACACATGTAGGGGTTGTGGAAATGGAAAAGCTAAAAAAACTTTGATATATCAGAATGAAAAAAAAAAATGAAAGCTCGGCAACAGCGCTTGCTAATTTGTGGAATTCGCACAATAGTTAGGTAAGAGAACGTTCATAAGTTGGCGTGCACTTCAGAATAATTTAATCATATATTTGTTTGCATGTTGAAATGCGTTTCTAATGTCTATTTCCTCGTTCTCGACGCGGACGTCAACGGACATTACGCCGCTGCTTACGCCCATGTCGATGTGAACACTACTGGTGTCACGTTATCACGACACTGTATCTCGCTATTGGTGACGTGCGCGTTTGAAAGCGTCGCTGTGGACGGCCTTCCTTCATTGGCCGAATGTTGACTATGACGTCAACAAAAATTTTCTCATAGACTTAAATGAGAGGAATGTAAGAACTTTAAGTTTTACGGTGTTTGCAGTGTTGCTTTGAGAGCGTAATGATTTGAAGCTTGTGCCATGCTAGTTACAAACACCATCGAAATGGTCGTTCGCAAGGTGATGACGTCACGGGAGGGAACCATATGAGGGCGCCACCAAAACATCTCGCCGCTAATAGACTCGTCTATTTAACCCGCGTGCACTCTCTCTCGCGAGAGAAAGCTGTTTCAAATGTCAGTACTAATGTCATCAGCGTAGGGAGAGCAACAACGTGGTTATCGCTCCAAGAGCAAACTGCTTGGGTTTCAAAACTATTTTTGCGTGCTTTTAGTTTGTATTTGCCGAATCGTATTTTGAAATATATTAAATATATTCAAGTGCTATTTAGGCTGTGTTACGTATTTCACGCCTATTTGAAATGTGTTTTTGAGACACGTGTTTTTATCACAATAGCAGAATATGTTGTATTTTAAATAAATGTTTCAAATACACTCATAAATTCACTTGAAGTGCATTTTTAGTATAAAAAAAATTAAAGGACTTTACCACAATAGAAGTGTGCTTGGAGTATACTCATAACTGTCATATTTTCAGTCCATTTTAAAAATGTATTTTTATAACAGAGCTAAGTTATTTATTTATTATACTTCTGGAACACATTTAATGGGACTTTAAACACAAAGTAAACTTAATGTACATTCCAACTAAATTGGGACATATTTGTAACGTATTAGTTTTTGCACAGGGTTATCTACGTGTCCTTTTCTGATTGGCGATATTTAATTTGTATTTTTAATTTAATATATTTGGACTCAGTTGCTATGAGGGTACTGCCCATTCAAAGAATGCAACAAACGCGTTGTCCGCTTTATCTGCGTAACCCACATTTTTTGTTTTGTTTTCGAAAAAAAAAACACTGATTAGAACTTCTAGATCAAGTCCGAGCAGAACTTGAACTGTGCGTTCGGCAAGGGAACCAAACAGGTATATAACGTGGGAAGATGTGGTTGGTATCCGTCAGCGTCCGGTGTGAGTAACTGCGTTTTTACAGAATAAAAAAGTTTGCCTTCACGACGTATACAATCTCGGGAAGGCTTGCAGTAATTTTTGAGCAAATAAGGAATATAGCAATCTACTAGTTTTAAGACAACCCTGACAAACCTTCATTATAGCTTATTTTACACTTCTCAAAGAGAGTACGAGCTCTAAACTCCATAGCGTCTGTCGATAAATTTCTTAGTAACATATCTGACGTGTGAATGTTGACTAGGAGTAGCATTCGAGTCCTCATAGGATAAATTACTCTTCGAACATGTTGTAACACACTTAATTCAAATTCTAGCAGAATAATTGTCGTGTGTTTATGATATAAGAAAAACGCCGCTACTCGTTGCGAAAAATATTCTTCAAACTAGAATTCTGGCACATTTTCGATACCATTGTAATCATGAAATTTTAACAGTTGTGTTTGGTAACAAAATTCATCCAGCTAATACCTTTCTATGACAAAAATACCTGCGAATATTTCCGTTGCATACGTTTTTACAACACTGTGCATTGAGAATGTGACGCCGAACTTTTATGCCTTCAGTGAGAACCCCCTCGCGAAAACGCCATCTATGTTCATCCAAGCTATAAATCATATTATCAGCCTCAATAAGTTTATATTCTTATACTAGCGAGCACACCAAACACCTGTTTTTCTTGTTTTTTCTTTGTTTTAAATACTAAGTGACCGTAAAGACGGCTCATGTTGTCCAAGACGGTAGATATTTCCTACCGTGATAAGCCCTTCTACCCAGTAAGTCATTGGTAACCATATATTACTTCATCATCCCCGATCGCATCTTTTCTTTTTAATTTTCGGCTCCATCATGGATGGTCGGTGGAAGGAAAAATCCCCCTTTTTCATAGTTGTTGCAGCTGCTCAACAACATGACACGCGGGTATTTATTTGACATACTTGCAGAGATTCGGACTTTGTATTTGGGAAGACCCTTGGGCGTTGCTGCCAAACTCCTCGAACAAGTAGAAGAAAGTTGTTCCACAAGAGAAAAACTCAGATAGAAGTTTTAGAGGGTCGCATGTAGCTAGAATAAAAAACAACACATATATTAGCTAATGATTAAACAACATCGTCTGTCAGAAACTGTGAACTGGTAGGCACTATGAGCTAGTTCAACAGGACATCAGGCGAAGGGGTAAACACCACGAGGCGAGTGTTTAAGACGCCAAGATATTATATATATATCCATTTCTTTTCACAACTTATTCTGGCAATGCTAGTGGCCCAAACGTTTTCTCTGAAAAAGTAATTTTATCATATGAAGGAACACAGGTAAAAAAAAGTTAGTCATAAATAATAGGTCTCAAGTGTTTGAATGTTCAAAAATTCAATACTGGCTACTGAATTGTGATCCTCTACATATGGTAAGCCTCTGTCTCAATTTCCCCTGAATCTGTTATGCAACTGGCTCCCGACTAGCACCGTTCGCTTAATAAAAAAAAAAAAATTTCTTTTTAGGAATTTGGTGTCTTAAGAGCCTAAAGATGCAAGGCGGATCCAAAGTTCATATTGTTTAGCCCAAGGCTGGGTATCTTGGCCCTTAATCACCAAACAAGTGCTATGGTTAAGCCTCACTGCTGGTAGTTCGGTTTTCATCTGGAATATCTGGGCTTACATTGTCAAAAAATGCTAGAGTTAGGCTTCACCTCTGGTGTTCGGTTTTTTATGTGGCCACTTCGGGCCTAAGTTGCCAAACTAGTGCAAGATTTAGAATTCACTGCTTGTACTTCGTTTAAAACGAGGCATATTTGCCTTAAGCTTGGCACTGCGGCGATTATGTGAGGAGCAAGAGGTAAACCGTAGGAACGCAAAAAAACGTAAAAAAGTATCCTTGCAAGAATTAAAGCCTGGAAGCGAAGTCGTATTAGGCCCCAGTTAGACCGCAGTGGTTGCCATAGTTGTGTCAGGTTAGGCGTTTTTTTTTTGTGACGAGTTACTCAGGGAAGCTACCAGTAGACAATTTCGGACCCCTGAGAGAAAAGACAGTTAAGCGCGTGCTGGAACACAAAATAATTTTTGTTCCGACTTGGGCTGCAATATTTATACAAAAAAATAGCAGAATAAAGGCTTACATAATACCATAAATATCTTAATATTTTGCTGATAGATGGCAATAAAAATTTTCGAAAAATTGCCATTAAAGGCGTGCACTTCAAAGCTTCTAACAAACGACGCTATGATCAGAGGTCAGAGTTCGCGGTGAATTCTTTAAGAAACCCTCGACGGAAAAGAACGACAGAGATTGGCGGAAAGCTGAAAATAAAATCTTAGATTGAGACTGCGGTGGCGCAAAATTCAATAGTTACTTGGAGTTGTCCCGAACAACAAAACATTCGGCCTCAAAAGGTGGAAACAAATTTTTCTATTATTAATCTTCAAGGGACTGGTTTTCTAACAACTATAAGGAAGGGAAAGGGTTCTAATTCATTTTAAGAGCAATAAGTGTGGCTCTTTCTTGAGTGCCGAAATGAATAAATGTAGCGAATTTAAAAACTAACGTCACCTTGAATGATATACTATGATTTCCTAGTATAGAACTTCAAATGTTTTATATATAATAGTACTAGATTGTTCATGATGGTAGAAAGCCTTAATTAGCGAAATATGCCGGAATATCAAATTACAAGTACTTACTCACTTTCAGCGTGTCTAAAAATTATTCGAAATTGTTATTTCTACTATGTCAAAAATTTAAAATAAAGAATATATGTAGTGTAAATACTAATTTCAACTAAAGAAACATTAAGAACACTCTTTTAATTTTGAATTTCTTTTGAAGCATAAAATGGTTTGTCAGTTCGTCCGTCCGTCTCTGCATTTTCCGCTACAATTAGCGGGGAAAGCGGCGTCATGTCTTTTCACCTTGGGGAAACTGACGGCACGTGACCGATATGTCAAATCAAATTTCCCGCTAAATTTAGCGGGAAAATTTACGTGTTGTGGCCAAAACATCAAGTCAGCTTCCCCGCTTATTTTAGCGTGAACTTGACGTCGCGTTAACTATGCACCAATTTAGTTACTCCCCAAATTTAGCGGGAAAATTCGCGTCTTCTGGCTAAAACACCAACACAGTTTCAACGCTAAATATAGCGGGGAAAATCGACGTCACGTGACCAATACGACCATTAAGTTTCCCCGCCAAATTTTTCGAGAAAATGAAGTCACGTGACGAACCAACTTTCTCACAAATTAACTATAATGATTTTCGGTCATTATCGAGCAGAGAAGGTATAGGTTGCAACCAATTTTTTACGTCAGTTGGTAATGTCCTCAATATCCTTCGAGACTTTACCAGCTTAACCAGAAACATGAAACATATCATGGCAAATGTCGCCATGTCTGTTTTAATTCGGTGCAAAAGGCGTAGATTTTTCTTCATTGAAGAGAGCCTCTATGTGAGCAGCATAATCCAAGGACACGAAAATAATTGCCCCAAGAATATGGTTTAATTGTTCCTGCGTGACACACGTATTTTTCATATTCCACACGTGACACGAAGGCTTAGTGTGATTAGGGTACATAAAAATTAAAAAAAGGTACCTATCTGGGAAAACAGGAGGTGTTTCATTTTTTACGACTAAATAAACATAAAAATGTTAGTGTAAAAAGCAAAGTAAATATTATTATAATTTTTTATTTTTTTTAGTTTCGGCTTACCGCTGGGCACATAACCTGCACAAAGGCTTTCAAAGCCTTCGGTCATCTCCGTAGAAAATTTCTTCAGTCGATCTATCAAATCATAATTGCTCCCCTGCTCAAAAACGAGTTTCTCGCACTGCAGAAAATCATTGTAATGCCTGAAAAACAAATAAAGGTTAGGGGTAAAAGTTCTAAGCAATGCTCTTTCTGACCCTTTTTGCCGCGGGACTGGAAGTTTAGAAAAGAAATGCAATGTCGGTATTTTTCTAAACGAAAATGTGTTTAATATGACAGTTGTTTTGTTATGAAGGATATTAATAAGCTTTTAGAATGTTAAACGAAGGTTTAAACAATTAATTAGCAGCTGAGTCTATAAACAATTTGGTTGGAAACAAGATAATAATTTAAATTGAATTCAAACAATCATGTTAGGGTAAATATTTTTATTTGACGGCCATTAAACATTTACAGTCCACTGCAATCCGACGCATAAATTGACCATTTCAATGTTATTTAAAGACGTGTATACCTCAAAACATATCAGATTGATTGCTATAGATTTGACACTTTGATGTATTTTGGTTCAAATGTGAAAACAAATATACATTTTTTTATCTACAAAAAACTTCCGCAATAGTTGGTTTTTAAAAAAAGCTGACATTTATTGCATGATATTCGAAGTCACACCAGCGGCGTACTTGTTTGTTTACATCTTTGTGCAGACGATGCTGTTACTTCATCTAGACACCAAGGATAAAAAAATACGGGGCTGCGTTTCTGCAGTTCTCTGCTCCAGACTACTCTTAAAATGAGGTAGAATTTTTGCGTTCCTTTTATGAATGTATCTATTGGGGTCCAATGAGAAGACGACCGGAGTACTTTGAGGAAGGTATGCCTTCTATCATTGACCCCTTTAGAAACTGTCTCTTCTGTTGCATGTTGGTTGACACACGCCCGAGCTCCTTGCGGTAGATACTTCTCTTTCGCAAAGTCATGTGCTATTCGTAGACTATTTGACCAACTGCACAATCGCGACAGTTCGCGACGTGCAAATAGAGTCATCGGGTATTTTCGACTTGTGCTCCCAGAGCACGAGTGCTCGTGTATCCGAGGTGCAGTCGAACCCAGGAAGCGAACTCGCGCATCTGTCCGCCTTTGTGCAGGGATTCTGCGGCTTCCAACCGAGGGAAGAGTTTAGAACTGGGTCTATTGAGCCTCAGCGTCTCAAGCCCTCGTGGAACGGGACCAGGAGCGGTAGCCAAAGTCGAAGCAACCCGCCCGCGCGACTTTCACGTTCCTCGACGGTTGTTCCCGACAGATGTAGACAGAGTGTGTGTATTATGAAAGGAACCGGAAACTATCAAATATATTCAAGCATTTTAAAGGGACGCGGTTGTTTTTTTTTGTTTTTGGTAAGGACGGTGGAGGAGGGGGGGGGGGGGGACGGCCATATTTCAGAGCACGTATTGAGAAAGAGTTCAGAATTTGTCCTACCGACATTCGTTTGGTGAACGTGAAGAACGATGACTGTGTCCCATATAACTTCTTTATTTGTTTATTTTTTGGGGAAGGAGAGGGGACCTTTCAGGATATGACAATCCCGCGTGGCAGCCAGGCATACGAACGGCAGTACAAAATACATTATTTTGACTTTTTTTTCTGTCAAATTAGGCGAATGGAAAGTATTTTTCCTACCCGAGAGTCGAACCACCCAATTGTCAAACCTCGCTCCAATTGAGGCGCCCCTCCACTTTATCAATGAAGGCGTGAGGGCCGGGGCTGACCAATCTAGGTAGCCTGGGCTAATTATCTGTTCTAGCGCTGGGCCAGCGCCTGCACTCGTGCCTTCCTTGGGGAAGGGGAGGGGCGCCTCAATTGGAGTGAGGTTTGCGAATTCTGAGGTAAGCCCGAGAGTCTCGGTATGTGTAATGTGCTTCTTGAAATTCTCAGGATTTAATGCGCCCTGCCTAGTTCACGCGATGTATTTTAAGCTAAAATGACGTGCGCTATTTGTCCCTTGCAAAAAGAAAAAAAAAACAAAAAAAAAACCTTGGCGTTGTTGTTTTGCGTTTGACTCAATCTTGACATTCGGAGTTTCATACCTCGTGGGGGACGTTTTTTTTCTCAATTTATGCAATCATCACTGACCCGTGCATGAGCATTCGTTTTGTCTTAGATTGCGAAATTTCACCGGGATGGCAGGGAAAGGAAAGTTTCCGTGTTTTCTATAGTGAATGTTTCGTTCCGCTGCCCATTTAGTTTACTTGAGCCACGGAAGTAATTAAAGAGAATGCCTCGACCGCTTAAAACATACATTTCTGTTACTTTATATATACTGCATTATCGTTCTTTACTAACTAAGGGTTATACAAAGATGTTAAAAAATAGAAGTGTGACATGGCTAAAAAAATACTTGCGCCTGCACACGCAGTTTTATATAAACCGTATATTTTAATAGGCGGTTGTACAGTTACCACATAAATGGTTGCTCCTAATTCCTTCTGAAAAAAGTAAGGACAGAGTTCCACGAATATTGACACAAGGACGAAGCCTACGTTGCATGCACATATCTTCATCATCACCGCAAAATTGCCTTGATTGTCATGCACAGAGAATGATTCACACATTCTGAGACGTTTATTCCCGCTCAATCATGTCGTTATGCGGAATTCTATATAGCATATATAGGTTATGTGATGCTAGTTGGTGGCGAATATGTGTATACTTAAAAGAATTGGCAAAGGCCGTGAAGTAAACTGAAGAAAAAGTTCTTAAAATCTTGCTTATATCTACACATTAGCGTAGGCCGTGAGCTTATGGGGAGAAGCAAAAAACATATATACAACCTTCATCATAGCGACAAAGACTTGCAGCACATAATGTTTGAAAAGCCTTACAGGGGAGAAGAGAAGGGCGCCTGGCCGTCACCGCCCACTGAAGATTCGCTCTCATTTCTTGCAAACGCCACGGAGGTCTCATCATCACATGAGCTTATGCGCGCCACGCAAATTAACTCGGTTAGACGTGCTCTGTTCACCAACTCTGGGTAGTTCACTCGGCTAGCACTTGGGTCACAATCTCGAAGTGGTTAGTTCAAATCCTGCTGGGGGACTGAAGTCTTTTTATATCGCTTCCTATGGACATAACAATTTCCGGTGTCGGTTTCGTGTTATCGCTCTCCATTAGAGCCGATTGGTACAGCCGGCCGTTACAGCCGGCAGTTACAGCCCAGCTGTTACAACCATACCTCACAAAACTCTGTAAAGATCTGCTGGTGAAACAATATCTGTGTTTATTGACGCAACAGCGTTGGATAACTTTCATCGACAACATATATCGGTATTGATGAACAAAGAGCGTGTTAGTGTGGGTCAAGACAGAAGAAAGAATAGACCTGCAGGACTGAGACAACACAACCACAACCAAGACCTGGTTCTGTTGTCTTTGTCCTACATATGTACGATTTTTTTCAATTCTAACATATATCGGTTACCTCTAAATTCAAGCAGTTGGATTTCAGTACCCTTTGGAGTTTCCTGTTTTTAGGAGCGAAGACAAAAGTTTTGTTCCTCTTCTTTTCTTATTGTTTCACATTTGTTTATATCATTTTTATTGTTTGCCGAAATAGACCTAGGTGGCACAGAGTTTTATCCTGAAATTTGGCTTAAGACGCCCGAACAAACCGAAGTAGAGTCAAATCTGACCCTCTTTTTGCCCAAGAGTGGATATATATTTCCCCAATTCGCCAAACAAGTGATAGAGTCAGGCTTCATTGTTTTTTTAGTTTAGCCGTCACCTGTCATCTCTGGGCTCTAATCGCCAAACAACTGCCTAAGTTTGGCTTTAATTCTTGATATTTAGGATGTCACCTGGAATCTTGGTGCCCTAATGGCCACATCAGTGCCAAAGCTACGCCTGCTGCCTGGTAGTTCGACTCTTATACAAAATCCTTGAGACCAAATACCCAAACAAGTGCCAAAGATAGGCTTCACATCCTAATAGTTCCGCTGTTATCAGGCATATTTTGGTCCAAAATCGCCTCCAAGTGCCAGGGTTAGACTCAGAGCCTCGAAGTTCAACTGTGATCTATGTTATTTCTGTTCAAATCGTCAAACAAGCGGCGAAGTTAGCCTTCAATACCTTATACTTCGGTTGTCATTGAGCATCTCTTGGCATGAATCTCCATACAAGTGCCAGAGTTAGACTTCACTGACTGGTAGTCCGTTTAGCATATGGCATATTCGGGCCTCATTCGCTCAACAAGTATCAAGGTTAGGCAATCAGGGCGGTTCCCTTTGGCGCTCGTTTATATATGTTTGGGGATAAAAGACCGGTTAGGTATTGGTATAGCGTAAGCGGTTTGCGATCAGCTAAATACAAATGGAGGTTAATTTCGGTCACGAATTTTCGTGTGCGTGTCTGGTGATCTCACTCTTCCCTCTTTCCACCTCCCCCCTCCAGAAAAAAAAGAGAAAAAGTTGGGCAGAATATTTTGTTGCGGCTGGACCAGGCAGCGGTGATTTTGCATACGCAGAATGCGCAAGACTAGTATGCTCTTGCGTAGCTACAAGCGACACAGGGGAATCTCAGATGAGAAAGTCAAACATCCTCTAACGAACGTGCGGTGACACTGGTTCGACGTTAATGTAATTGCTGTAATAGAGCTAGCCCTGCGGGTGACTGATGGGAGCAGTTTTCCCCAACACATACCGTTATTAAGCTACGTGTTGAAGAAGCGAGCGTAGCTCTGTGCGTGTCTTGTAATGATTGAGTACTGTCAAAGCTTAGTGATCAACAATAGCGGCTGCGGCTGAGTTCGCTTCTGGCTTCGGATGAGAGCCGAGAGCCGAGGAAGCATCAATGCCGCGGCCAACAGCGGCGATGATATCATATTTTGCTGCACCATTTTCCGGATGAAAAGATGTGTAAAGATGCTTTCTCGCACGCTGATTTAATGGGCCGGCTGTACCGAGCTATTTACTTGATAGACGAACTCGAGGACATCGTGGACATTGACAAAGTAATCTCTAGCGGCCAAATTTCATATGAGCCGCATCTGGATGGCCACTTTCACGAGATGGACGCCACGGAGAAAGCGAAACAAGCGGGACAGCTCAAGGTCAAAGGAGAGAAGTGCCTGGTGCTGGACTCCAACTCCAAGGACATCAAGGTAAAGCTCTTTTGGCTTCCAAACTACTTAGAAGACGGACGTATCGCTGAGGCCCTTGAGCCATTCGGAAAAGTCAAAAGCATCGTAAGGGAGAAGTTGCAAGACTCTGCGTGTAAAACATAAAAAAATCATAAACCTAGAATTATGTCTGACGCTATATGACTCCACAAATTTGACCTTCCAGACATAATCAAGATCAAGGGTGTGCAATTCCTTGGAATTTTGCTTGGAACACGACCACTGTACCTACGGTGTAAAAATATGGGCCATATTCGAAGACAGTGAGGAGCACCAAAGTCTCAGACTGTCAAGTATTTCGGGCATGATAGTAGCGAGTGCTACTCTATATATGCGACCGCGGTGAGGTGAACTGCAGAGGAAACAAAGTCGGACCTAGAGTACTTCATGGGCGTAACCGATCTAGTGGAGCCCGATCGTGAAGTGGGAATAACGGAAGGTGCTCCTTCTGGTCAACTTGCCTTTACTACCAGGCCGGTCTGGAACACAAAGCGACAAGCAGCCGCAAATCCAGAAGGACACTCCTGTGGCGAACAACAATAAGGACAACCCAACTGTGAACGACAGAACGGGCTGCGGCAACGAACACAAAAAGGAACTACCTTCAGAAGCGGGTAAACAAGGGCCAACGGAACCACGTCAAGAGAGCAACCCTATGAAGGACAATGAAGACAACGAGGACATATGCAGTGACATCGGGGAAACGGGCGGCATCGAGGGAAAGCGAAAACAGCTGGACCCTGCAAGCACGATCACGTGTAAGCGCTTAAACTCGTTACAAAAGCTGCTGACACGTCGAAATTGGGTTAAACCGCCTCTTAATAAAATAAAAAAAAAAATAAAAAAACAGCCACCGTGGCTTTCTGGTACCACGCCCGTTTTACGATCAGCAGACCTGCATTAGACCCTCTGTAGGTGGGCGTGTTTTTTTAGTGCGTTCTCTTTTAAACTTTTAGCGATATCAATACCAGTCATGACATCTGTCCATCGCGTTTTTTTTTGTTTTGTTCTGAAGCTCGTAAGAGATTACTCTTGTGGCGAACCAGACAAAAGTAAGTTTGTCGTGCATTCGGGCTTTCTACATTTTTGCACTTATATCACACACCAGAGGCTGAACCTTGAAGAACCAAACTTTGACATGCCTCATAATTCCCTTAATAACATTTACTTTCGAAGCTATGGCCCAAATATTGCGCTTACTTTGTCACTTTCGTAACGGACCATGCAGAGAAAAACCAAACTTTGGCATGCCCCTGGATAGCCAAACAAGTGCTAGTTAGTAAAAGTTATTTGGCTCTAACAAGGGTGAAACTTAATTAGGCCAAGCTAGGCCATTAGGTTTGACACACTTTTGGCAAGTTGTGCCTTTCTCTGGAGCGATCTCTGGGCAGCCGCCACCTATAATGTCCCATAATAAAATAGATCGCTAGCATACACCTGCGACAAGAACATTTAACTCGCTGCTATCACGCGGGGAATTTTGGCCTTATTGGTACAGCCTTGTACCAAGACCACACCAGTTACTTCGCCTTATCTAATTTTTGTTCGAATTCTCTGGAGTAACAATAGAGACTTCACATTTTCTCGCATGAGTTGGAAGAATGTAAGTTTATTCTAATCAGAAGAACATTTCCGAAACCCTCTGGGGTGGATGTTTTTATGAATGCTTCTCCCGAATTTTACATAAAATATGTTTTTTTTTAATAAAAATATGCAGCAGCGTATTCCCATAAGAATACGATTGGGGACGTGTTGCATACAAAAATGATGTCCTCTTTTAAAAAAAAACTCACTTATACGCACCTGCATTTTTCGTCCTGCAAAGGTTGCGTTAGATACGTATTCAGCAAAAATTCGGCACCACAGGCGAAGTATGTTCCAGCAGTGTGAAGGACAGGTTTGAAAGCAGCTTGGGCAGGGACGCCGCCACTTCGACCCTTCGTGTTCACCAATTTTTTCCAGGCGACAAGTAATCCCTCAGGAGACGGGGTTACTGCCGTACCAAAATAAAATAATAGAAACAATTATAACATAGCTGGCGGGGAGAAAATAACTTTATGCACTCGATAAAGTGGCGAATAATTTATTTCTATGTTATGTTATGCCTTAGGGCTGCAATTTTATAGTAAAACAAAAATCAAACATATAACACTCAATATGGCTAAGCCAGTACAACCATTATGTGTCAGTAAGTAAATCTATGTCTCAAAATTGGCCAAAGCAACAAAGATATAAAAAAAATTCTTGCATACCTACTTGTCGTCAAACAATAAAATCATGTCTCAAATAAAAAAAACCTCGAAGAGCGATTCATTCATGCCATACATTAAAGTTTGTTTTGTTCTATTGTAGATATTAGTGCATTCAATAATCCACAGCCGCGTGAAATGCCTTTTCAAATATATGTGAGATGGGGTGTGCAATCATCGAAAGTAGAGTTGGACAATGATTCAAATTTGAAACACGATTATACGGAACCCTTTAATCGATTAGTTTATCGATTAATTGGTGGCGTTAATGCCGAGCAAAACAGCGTGAAAAGGGCAAAAACACATGTCTCACTGTATGTTTTTTTTTTTTTTTTCCTGTTCGTGAAAGGCGTTTTTGATGTGTCTTTTCAGCTCGGGAAAACCATGTTCAGTTGTGTACTGTCAGAAGATAATCACGGAAGATTTTTCTCCCGGCGAAAACATAGCAGAAGATATTACCTGGTATCCCTCGACATGATTATGAACGATCGAGTCTCTTGCTTCTTCGAAATCCCTCTTGCTGCTGGTGAAGTACTATAATTTTTCTAACGACCGACACTACTTCAGAAAGAGGATATGTGCAATGCCCACTGCAGTTTGCCGTTTCTCACGTCGGTTGTGGAACGGTAAAGAGACACATCGAAGTTTTCTTCTTTTTTTTTTTTCGTTAGCCAGCATACACCGTGGCTGGTCGCCGTTGAGCGGCATGGCGTGGGACTGGCACATTGTGAATGTAGGCCCCTTTGAGAGGATTGACAACGTCGTCATACCGATTTC
This sequence comes from Ixodes scapularis, assembly GCF_016920785.2. Taxonomy (NCBI): domain Eukaryota; kingdom Metazoa; phylum Arthropoda; class Arachnida; order Ixodida; family Ixodidae; genus Ixodes; species Ixodes scapularis. The sequence goes on from NW_024609857.1 coordinate 184,266,468, forward strand.
AACGACGAATTATAAAAATCGTGTTTCCAATCGTCGGCTTTAGCGTTACCGAGCCGCCGCCGTCAAGGCCCGACAAGTGAGGGAAAAAATCTCTGAAGCACCGTCACTTATGCCACTGAGTGTGTGCGCAGGTAGATAATTGAGATTGAAGCTGCGATGCCTTGTTCCTCTTGGGGAATTTCCGCCTGCCAGCAACCTGCTGTCCTTGTGGAGCACCATGCATCTCTGCGCTGGGGTATACTCTGTTCACCCTTGAGCTGAGTCTGAAGTCAAAGCTACGAGCGCCAGCTCGCCTGAGCTTCTGGCTTTGAGACGTGCATTTCTCGCGCGAGTGCTCCTTCTCCAAAATAATGGTTCAAAGCAAGGACCTCGAACTTTCGTGCTTCGTGCTCCAGTCTCAGCGTAACGGTGAACGAAGTATATGATCCGTTCACTCTTAACTGCAGCCAATGCTACAAGTGTGAGAGCAGATAGACAAGGCTTTAGAACGTTCCTTTCGCACAAAGAGCGTACGCGATAAAGGCACGTCGCCAAGCCAGAATCGCGGGCCAGATCGCGCTTGTAGCCTTGACTAGACTCAGTTTAAGAATGAATGGAGTATAGCTGGACGCCGCGCTCTTTTCTGTGTCACTGACGCCAAGAAAGCATGATGGGCTTTCGTAACTTGGACAAGGTATTCTTGCTGGAACCAGTACGGCCTTAACTATGACTAGTGTTGTTCCTATTTGTGAGTTTTCTGTTGACGAACAGGATAGCGTTCGAGATCTAAAAATAAAAAAATCTGCGTGGCAAAAAAAAAAGAACGTAAAATGAAACTATTTTCTTTTGTGTTTTTTATGGTTTCATCGGTTTCAAATTTAACCAATTAACCATTTAAAAAATGTGTCGCGATTGAAGCATTACTGAATAAATTACAAAATAAATCGATTAATCGCCCTTCCGTAACATAAAGACATCCCTTGATAAAATAAAATTGTATAGATATCAAAGGCTTTGATCTCACATGGGTTCATTTTTCTGGGGTGTCCACTTCCCCCTCCCCCTCATACAACATTTTTTCATAAGCGCCCCGCCCCCCCCCCCCCCCCCCCCATCAAAATCCTAACTACGCGCCGTTTGTTTTTCACTATAAGGAAATGACAACTATGCTGGACAGAACGAAATCAGCACCAATATTATTTTTTTGTTGGGTTATTTAAAGCTAATATCTGAACAACTCATTTGCAGTGTGCCAGAACAAGCGCAAAGGCGCCACTAATCCCACTGCATGCAGTTCCTGGCATGTAAGTGGATCGCACATTTGATTTAGTTGTGACTTTTAAAGGTTCCAGCTGCAAATCAGAATGAATATATTCATATCTCTATGTAGGCCGACTGTACTTTATGTTACTTGCAGCCTGAAGCAGCCTACCAGCTATAGGCAAGCTTTCTTTTCCCGAAAAAATGAAAAGCATTGGTTGAACGATTTATGATTCAGCCATCAGTTAAATAATGCACCACTGTTTAGGGGTGTGCGAATATTGAAAATTCGAATTAGAATGAAACAATAACAGTAAAATTAATTTAAATAAACTTTTAATTTTCTACTATTCGAGTGTTTTAATATTTCGATGTATAAAAAAACAAAAAAAAAACATTACTCTTGGAAAAATTTGGGTTTATTGAGGAACTCTGTTCATATCCTGAAACAATTCTCACAGGCCGGTGTTGGTTTTATTAAAGCATGCATTCGGGTGCTTAAACTAACAAACCAGCTGGAAAACAAGTAGTTTGTCTCTTGTGTTCCTCGTATTGGGCAGGAGAGCGAAATAGGGGGCGCTCTATTGAACTTGCTGTCCGCACAGACAGGTGTTTTGGAACACATCATAACAAAGAAATTGAAAATCGCCATGCAAGGTCTGGGGAGAAGCGCTTCGCTCTTACCAGCGCTTTGACCGCACGCGGAGCGGCCTTCGAATTGTCACTTTTGATATCTGTGATCAAAAACAAAACAAACAAGACAATTCGGTTTGTTGTCTCGACAGCTTAGGCGTACCAGTAGTGGCGCGGCTGTTCGACCTCGTCTCCAATATATAAGACATGTCCAGCTTCTCGCATGCGCACGATAAAACCCTCAACCACAAAGTTGAATATTTTAATTCAACAGTATTTCGTCACCTTCACCCAAGTCCGCGCACGTTCCTATTATGAGAAATTATTATCAAAATTTAAACAGCAGAGAATATTGAACGTAGAGCTCCGCTCACTCGCCGCTTCCCGCAGCGTCGAGCAAGGTGTCAGGGATATGTGGCGCGAGACCTCACCGTATTCAGACGGATTATAGTTATCTTAGTTCAATCACCAACCCCGCTGCGTATACACACATCGATGGGTGGACGGCAATGTTGCGGAATGGGCCACCCCCATTCCATTCCAATTCCATTCCGGGGAATTAAGGGTTTCTGCAATTCAATTCCTTTCAACTCCTAGGAATGAGGACACTGGGCCCATTCCCACTCCTGGAATGGCTGAGTCGTTCCATTTCATTCCTCTAATTCCTGAACGTAAAAGTTGGCACTTGACAGCTACATTGTGCTGCCGGCATAAGCAACATAAAGCTGACGTTAACAAACCCATAGATAATTGCAAAAACAAAACGCTAAATGCTTCATAAAAGCACTGACTTTTCTAAGCGGAGCGCTGGTGGCACTAAGTGTTTGTTTACATTGTTCTGTAAAAATTGAGAAAGCCCCTTGATATGTCGTTGCCTTTTTAAGACATTGATCTCGCGACAAGGTGGCTCAGAACAAACAGCAAGACTTAAATCCACACATTCTCATCTTTTCGAAACTTTTTTGCATTTGACTTTTAGAACATACGTGACCAGCGTGTTTGTTTGATACCTGCAGAGCAATACGGCTAGTACGCTGCTGGAAGCAACTCAATGCACAGCGGCAAGAACACATCCTCTGACAAAGTATAACCTCTATGGCGCAGCACGAGGGACCGTACAGACAATGTCACGAAAGCTGTTTTAAAACCCATAAGTTCACGCATGCTTTACGAATCTCGATATTTCTTATGATATTCAATTCAATTCTTTGTGTGTTTTGCAGCTGGGTTCAAATATAGATTTGTTCATATTGATTCGTTCATTATACGGACGTTAACGGTTTATTACTTCTCATTGGTTGATCGTCTTGCTCATTATTCGAGCATGAGCCAATACAGAGCAATTACTCTCATGCAAAGTTACAAAGAACTATTGGTAAAACTCACCGATACAAATTACTTGAATACTTCTCGTTCGACAACACGAAGCTGCTCTATATCAGCGCGTATCATTTTGAATACAGCTTCATCAAGCGCAGCTTTTCGATGTGCAGGCAAAGAGCTGTACCCAGCGATGAAGGAGGAAGTTATACGCCGACTGCACCGTGTATAGTTTCGTTGTACAGCCCAGCGTGCAGTTTGTTTATTTTCTTCGCGACTAATGTCGAAAAATGTCTTCGACGATGCCATGACTCGAGCTGTATTTTTCTTGTCTTGTCGTCCGAATCGTGATGCCTAAACCCGCTGATCGAGCGGCGGGTTCAGGCAGCCAGACGGTACCAACCAATTTATTCTTTGGCCTCGGTGTCTGGTTCGCGTTTTGGCGACGGGTCGCACAGTGGGCGTCGACAAAGCTAGCACCACACCAAGATAATATTAACAGGGTAATACCTCGCACCGTTCGAATTGACACCCCCCGTGTTTCCTCAACAACACCGTCCAACTGACTTCCCACCGTCCCAAACAGGGTCTAGGACAAGGCGCACGAATGCAGACCGGACAGCCGAGACGCTCGGAAGCCAGAGCCTTAGTAGCAGCTAACACCCAGCTGTCCTTCTCAGTGGCTCTGAGAAGGACAGCTGGGTGTTCTAGACCTTTCTGCAGGTCTAGTCATTTCGGTCACGCGACTAGAGTGGTGACGATAGTCTACTTCACCTTAGGATCTACCGCGACAGACATCACGAGAGCCATCGAAACCAATCCAGTGCCTTCTGAGTGTCGCGTGACCCTGGGGTGCAGCAACGCGCCGTGCGTGGAGCCCGCTCATGGTGCTGGATTGCCTGGGGTGACTCGTAGCGTCCGCAGCGGTCCTCCACAAGGTGAAACGTAGTGTGCTGAGACTAAAGTCAAAGAAAATGAGTGGGAATCCGCTAGCTTGCTTCTAACCCTAACCCACTTGAATGTAAAACATAAAAAACAAAAGGCAAGCATCGGAACAGAGACCAAGTAAAAGGCGTAGTTAAACTTTAAAATGCAAAAAAACAAGCGTCGGAGCAAAGCGCTAAAGAAGACAGAACTGAATCTAGCTTTTTTAAATGCCAAAGCAACCCACGTTTTGCACTTCAAAGGAGTGCGCACGAATGAACGCGGAAGGCAGCAGTGTTGGCCACCTGCTAAACAACGCTCCTCGAACTATAAGAAAACAATAACTGATCATCTTTCGGCGGCGCGCGAGTCAAAGAGTTATCAGAGCTCTGCGAGTTATGAGTCGCCGCCGCTCCCAGCTCTCAGTCTGTGCGTGTGCAATCTCCGAGCTTGGTGCTTGGTTTATTGTTTCGCTCTCGTGTAACGCCAATAAAGCCTGTCGCCTGCACGTCCGTCAAAGGCACCACCGCCACTCCCCCCCCCCCCCCCCCACCACACACACACACACACCCTCTTTTCCGCCTCCGTCCTTTGCTTTGACGCTTGTTTTTTTGTATTGCATTTTTTGCTTATAAGTGTCTTAGGGCTCTGCGCGGGCTAGCAGTTTCCCGCTCATTTTATTTCTGAGCAACTGACTCGCTGACTGGCTCGGTTTAGCTGACCGTAAACCCTAAAAAAAATAATAACCTGGCCCATTCCATTCCCATTCCATTCCGGGCCGAAGTCATCAGATTCTATTCCCGTGCCATTGCCCTCGACGTTGCCACCATTCCATTCCCATTCCATTACGGGGTCCCGAAAATGCGGAATGATTCCGGAATCATTCCTACTCCGGAGTTGCAACTCCGCAACACTGCAACGCACGCACTCAGTTGAAGCAAAACCCGAGTACTTTCCCACGAGAATTGCTATTTTTTGCATATAATTCTGTTAAGGCTTCACGCGGGCTAGCAGCTTCCCACTCATTTTATTTCTGAGCAACTGACTCGCTGACTGGCTCCGTTCAGCTAACCGTAATCCCCCCCCCCTCTCCCCCCCCCCCCCCCAAAAAAAAAAAAAAGAATTTCGCCCATACTATTTCCATTCCATTCCGGGCAAAAGGCATCTAATTCCATTCCTCTAAACGTTGCTGCCGTTCCATTCCCATTCCATTCTGGGGTCGCGAAAGAGCGGAATGATTCCGGAATCATTCCAACTCCGGAGCGGCAACTCCGCAACACTGGTGGACACATCCGTCTGTTCTGCCTTAAACGTGCTTTGAAGTGAGCGCAATAATTCCGTTTCCATTTCTGCTAGAATATTATGGTTTCGCGCGCTGTCCAGAATATGAAATGTTTTATTTTATATATATATATATATATATATATATATATATATATATATATATATATATACATATATATATATATATATATGTATATATATAAAATAAAACATTTCATTCGCGGGCTATACACTCGCTACCTGATGAAGAGCGGTCCCCGCTCGAAACGTCGTAATAAACTTCGAATTAGTAACTCCGACAGTACGCATCTTTGACTTATTAAGTTTTCCCGGTCCATTGTTTTTATATTTACCTTACTTTACCTATATATATATTTATATATATATATATATATGAGGTTTTTCATGTTAGGAACATTTTAAAAAGCATCTTTAATAATCCTGTTCAATTAAACATAAGATATGATGATCACTATATGACACAACTTCATTCGGATTCGATTCCAGTTAAAATGCTGGCATTCCACACCTCTATTTTCCATTATTTTGGCCCGTACCAGTTTGTTGAAGTAGAGAACGACTCTCACAAATATCATGCATGAGGAAGAAATCTGACATCGATCCGTTCATATTAGGTTCTAATATATTTTTTACTGATATCTTCCCACCACCTCCACACTTAAAGTGCTAAACAACCGACGACCTCCTCGTCTGGATTAAGGAATTATACAGGTGGATTTTTTGGACGCCTATCATTCCGAAAATACTTTCCTTGTTTACTAAAATAAACAATAAATATTGTCCGTGCTTCTGTCGCTCCGAGTGAGGTCCTCTTTCGTCTCATAAATTCATCTCATAACATATCAAACTTATCATTACAACCAGGAATATTTCGGTTTATTTGGAAACGCTTGCTGGTTGTTTAAATTCACAAGTTGGGTGATCCTAAATATGCAAACCAATGAAGTAATAATGCACAGGCGCTTTCCAGTTTATTTAATAGAAAGGTGTGCCCCGAGCAGCGCGAATTTTCAACCTGAATGTGGGAGAAATCGAATACGTGTTAATTTCTAATTTTCAGTGCGGTGTTTGTATGTCACCCTCAGCAGTAACTTACTTCAATATGCCTAAGCTAATTCACAAGGATGTTAATAACATCCTTCTGTCTTAACTCGAGATATATAGTTTGTGTTGTCTCTACTGTGATTGGCTAAAACGTCATATTTTATGCCACATAAATACGGCTCGTGTATTAAGAGCTTTGCCCGGAACTTATTCCTCAACTTCTCGAGTGCCATACATAAGAAAGATTGATGCGCTTTCTAGCAGACAAGGGAGAGGGGGAAGACGAGGACAGAGAAAAAGGGCGCAAACGAAAGCGGGAGAGCCGAGGAACGGCAGTCAGAGATCGAGTGGCATTCGATCTAGACCGCGGAGGCGGAGTCGTGTGGCAACTAGGCCGCACACGGTCCACCAGGCTGACAGAACCGGGCTAAGAAACCGAGGGACCACAGGCAACCGCGGCCCACAAGCCTGGCCTCAAGCGGCCAAGCACTGAGTGCCATTAAGTGTCCCATGATGGTATAGTTTGTCCCGTATGGTCTCTTCGAGGGTGAGCGGTATTCGGCCTGATTGAGCGATATTGACCAGTAACCCACATTAACGTCCTCTTTCAACGTAGTGTCCGATCACTGTGCCATTGTTTCTATTCGCTCGTGGGGAATTTCACGAACAACATACGCCGCAGAGAAGCATGGGTCCTCCCTTGTTCCCGCACAAACTACAACTTTCAAACTTTACATTACAACCTACCACTTGTTTTAAACAAATGCCTCACAAACAACATAAACATATACACGATTAGCAAACGAGACTTGCGCTCTTATATCTTCGTTGTTCCCTAATTTAGTGTTATAATGTTTACAAAGTTCCTTTTTTTTATTTTGTTTTTTCAAATGTTACGCTAGGAGAGTGTTGCGCACTACCAAGCTGCTGCCATGTAATAAGGGTCCCAGACCCAGTCAAGCTGTCTCAACAGCTTTTTGTCTGGGACTCCTTCCGGTGTTTCTGGAAAATAAAGCTTTGATTTGATTTGATTTGAACTGCGATTTCTAGCATTACATTTTTTAGTATTTTTTTTTTTTTGTTCACTTTGCTGCACACCAATGTCTTTAACGTTCCGCCGCCATGTCCCTGTTTAGGAATGCAGCCCCCCACCCGAGACCAAAACCCAGTCAATGCTAAACGTAGGCTTGGACGGGGGATTCAATCACGAGCGGGTAAGCGATTATTGCAGAAGCGCTGGAGCCGCCCACTCCAGCGCTGGGGGCGGGAGACCTCAGAGAAATAATTCACTTCATGACGGCGATGTTTTCCACGTTTTCTGAACTGAACGCATTGGCGTGAGGGGTGGTGAATTCTGCGCGTACGCCTGTGCCCCTACCTCGGTTGAGCGTGCCGACGCCGAACCATTCGGGATGATCCGACGGAACAACGGTAAAAAAAAACTTCCTGAAGGATTTAGACGCGTATATGGTCGCGCTAGGCGCGTCGAATGAAACGACCCTGATAAATATTGTCCCGATACCGTTTACGAGCGACGCCGCGTGATGAATACTGATACAAAGGCCGTTCCAGTAGATGGCGGATTTGCGGACACGACTATGATATGCGGATTAAAAACGAGCTGGCCAACCGTACTCAACATCTAGAAGAGAGCCTTGTAGACTATATCCGCGCTCTACAAGAGCTCTACGCGATGGCTTAGCATACAGCGTCGGGCACGGAGAGAGTTGCCAAGGCGGTCCTACAGTGTCACCCAAAATTTAAAGCTTGCCTGCGCGGAAGTGCCTGCGCTGATCTGGAAGCACTTAACAGACAAGCGCGCACAGTTCAGGAAGGCTAGCACGCCGAGTTGCAATAATGTCACGAAAACAAACAGAAACTTGATTAGTAACAATCAAAATGTACGTTTAATTGGGCGAACTTGTTCCAGGGCACACAAAGTATCATATTTTGAGGGCGACGAATGGACCACTCAGTGAAGCAGCCATGCGAAAGTCATTTTGCGAGCACGTGCGTATCTATAGAAGTTCCCGATCTCAAACAAACAACAAGATTCTCGAGTCATCATTCAAGCCATGCAAACAAAACAAAAAGATAAAAAGAACAAGCGCTGTTGGAATCAAACTCCAGCCAGATGAACACGCTCCTGACTCAGCTATTCGCATGCGGCAATATCGCCTACCTCCGCGCGGAGATGAATCTCTCGAGCCGTGTTGCTCCTGGACTGGACGGGGGCGGCTGCTTGCGACTCATGTTCACCGTACGTGTCCATTGCAAAGCATAAGAGTGATTGAACTGCCATGCCCCGTGCCTTAGACCACTTCGCTCTTCAATAAATAGGCAGGGCAGCCAACCCGGGATCGTCCTGGGCGCATCCCCGTAGGGGAGGCAGCACAGCCAACCACCGCGGAGTCACGAGCCATTACGAGGGTCGCGGGAACCCCCCTGACGCTCAGCCGGGCGATGCATCATTTAGTCGTAACAGTGGAAGCTTAGCACAGAACGGTCTGGGGAGAGGTCAGGAGCTACAGATGTACCCAGCTTGGACGTATCAGGCGACAATGCACATACACAGTAGCTACCTTTTCTCCCTTTCGCCAATGGGTCTCAGGGAAACGAAGAAGGCCGGCGCCATTAATTGGGCTTATAGAGTCATGGTTGCCGGCCGCTGCCGAGACCTCTCATCAGGCCGCCTACTGGGCTAGGACTGCGCCCAGCGACGGGTTGGTGTTTGTTCCGTAGGCATGTCGGAGTCAGTGTTCGACATCTGAGAAGGTGCCGCACGTGCGCGTCGAAATCATGGTAACATTTATTGCGCACTAATTGGCACAGGCACGACGGGTTCCCTATTCGGCGACAGAGTCTACGAAGACTGGCACCGAAAAGCACTTCCCACGTGCGGGAAGAAACAACCGCGCTGCGTTTATGGCAAAGGCGCAAGGTGCCTTCATCTTGGCCTCGACGGCAGCCAAAGGAAGCGGACTTTTGTCTATCTGCCAGACATGCAAATTTCTGTGTTCTTGGGACAGGATTTTATCTGCCCTGAAAGAATTATCTTAGATTAAAAAACAAAAAAACAAACAAACAGAGGGTATTACTAAAATACGTTGACTCCTCTTATCGCCTTTGCCGTCCACCAAGTTTCGGGTTGGCTAAGGAACCCTCACTGCCCAGATCACGAGACGAGCATGAGTGGGCTGCGCGCGTCGGATCGAGAAGCGTTGAATCGATTGTTCGTTCCTGCAAAGTGCCAATAGAGTACCGGCGGAGACCAGCACACGCCTCGTACCGACACGCACTTGTGTTTACAGAAAGGCCGGGACTTACAAACGTTTTACAACATAGAAAGACACACAAATTGCTACGTCACGGTGTTGTAATCCCTGACAACGGGCTTTCACAGTTCTTTTGCAAAGTGCATTTCGCACCATCAAGAGTGGTGCGAAATGCACTTTGCACTATTAATGTGACCTCGTTCTGAGCATGAGCTCTAAACATCGACCTCAAGTATATCGTCCAGTGAATACCCTCTATAGCATTCCACGACTTTATGTATAAGTGCATTTGGACTGTGCCTAATTCATATTTACCACAATGTATTTTTGTAAATATATTTACAATATATTTTCAAAAATATATTTACAATATATTTTCAAAAATATATTTACAATATATTTTCAAAAATATATTTACAATATATTTTTGAAAATATCATATTTAATACAAAGCAAAGAACATTTTTATTGATCAAAAATATGTGAAATGCATTTTAAATGTACTAACATCGCATCAATGCCTTTTAAGTGTATTTGAGGTGTTCTGAAAGTACATTTTAGAAAACACTTTTTTTTGCGTATTTGGAGAAATACATTTTAATAATATACAAAGGACAAAAAAATGCATTTTAGTGTACATTTTAATGCATTTAAAGACAGAAAATACGTTTAAATGCATTTGAAGTACATTTTGATATATTTTGAACGTATTAGTTTTCACTAAGGGAATGCGCGCAAGCGGGCTCTACTAGATAAGGCTCTCCATGAGATGATAGACAAATAGGAAGCGCAGCCCTCCTAGAGCTCCTGGGCTTTCCCAGAAGTATTAGCGCCAAAAAAAAAAAAGAGTTATGACTGTAGCCCAGGCTGTGAAGGTGGTTGAAGAGCGAAGCTGTGTTAACACCTGCAACGGTTGCCCACTGCACTATAGACCCTTTTTTATGGGAAATGCCACCACGTGGGGCTCCAGTTTTTGACGTCCCAAAGAACTTCCGGTTTATACAAAACTAATTAACGAAGGCCATCTTAGCACCACCACTTGAAATATAGATGAAACGTTTAACCGCCAATTTTCCAGGTGAAGGCCAAAAATAACGAAGGAGTGCGAGATCTATTAAAATGTTTAGAGTATTCCTGTAAGCCAACGCGCCTCCTCCAAGATTTAATATTGTACAGAGGAACGCCCTCGTTACATAGCAAGCTTTGTTGTCCGTGCAGCATGTATGCTTTCTAGCACTAATGACATAACCAAGATCAAGAAGTTTGGAAAGACGGTGAGACCGGAAGTCGCTTGGAACGCAAGCGGCAGTTCATGTTTGTAAAAGCAAAAGAGTCTATACCAAATGATTGACGAAAGAAAATTAAATGCACTGTGCCAAAACATTTTTATATCTAGAAGACTTCGCGCGCTGCCGTTTCCGCGGCAGCTTATGCAACCGCAATCTTTACCGAAAGACTCCTGAGGGAGCGCTACGTGCTTCGCATAGTTCGCGCCCGCCTTATCATCTATCATGTGGTAGTGACACTTGCTTTTTTTTTTTTTTATTAAAACAAGTGTCAAAACTACATTATAGATGATAAAGCGCGCGCAATGGTTTTCTGTCGACGGACACGAAAACACCCGACAAACGAGTCATATACGACTTCGCTGTAAAACGACGCCACAGCTCGCCTCTGCTTTGACTACTGCCGAGTTATTGAGATAACACGAGGGGATTTGTATCCCCTTCTATCATTTCTGTCCATCATGTAGTCGCTTTGTAGGGTAAGGGTTTTAGGTGCCTTAAATTGTAGCAGAGGTTTTTGTGCAAATCCAGGTAGCTCCAGACGATGTCGAGCAGACGGCATTCACCTGTCACAGGGGTCTGTTTGTGTTCACACGCCTTCCGTTCGTATTGTCCGACTCACCATCAAGTTTACAACGCTTGATGGACATTGTACTTGGTGGCGCGAAGATCAACTTTCCCATGGCGTGCATAGAGGACGTCGGAATATTTTCCAAGTTGTTGGAGGAACACCTTACGCAGCTTGCGATCGTCTTAAGTAAGATGAGCAAGAATAGGCCAACGATTAACCAAAAGAAGGTGCAGCCCGAAGCCTCAAGGGTCATTCATTTAGGCTTTAGTGTAAATGAGGGTTCCTTGAGGCCGAATGAGAACAATTCGAGGACCATCCTTGATTTTCTACCGTCGCACGACTTGAACAACCTTTAAAGGTTCTTTGGGATGGTCTGTTAATATGCGCAGGATCCCCTGAACTAGCGCGGCTATTGAACCTACTGCTCCACAAAGGCTCGAGATGGGCCGTGGGGCTAGGAAAAGAAGTAGCTCTCTCTTCGCTCAAGAAGGCGATAGCAGCCACAGCTAACCTCTGCCAGCCAGAGCTTAACCGTCTTTCCGTCGTTCAGACAGACGCGAGCGAATACGGTGTCGGCGCTGTGTTTTGGCCAGGACATGACGGACTGCTACGCCCGGTGGCATTCGCGATTACCATTACACCATTACAGCGCCTGAGCGCAACTACAGCATGACGAAAAAAAATTGCACCATCTTCCCGAGGGCAACCATGGGGTGATGCGGCGCATCGTTCCATCACACTTCATCGGAAGAACGAAGTGAAGTGGAGTCAACAGCGGTGAACTGAACGCGCGCAGAACTTGGTTTGCTCTTTATGCTTATACAGCCTTGATGGAGATGCGCCTCAACGGGTAATCGGTATCTTAGCTGTAGATGAGAAATTTAGCCGGTGCAGTACAACCGCTAACCTGGAATTCTTAACGTGCTCACGCAGTAGTCATCACACGAACACGTGCCGGTACGAAACTCATCCAGATCGAAACGGGCGGGGGTGGCGGGGACTCGAACCCAGGAGGTTCCCAGCGCAAGATTTCGCTCCACGCTCCGAGCTGAGACGCGTTAGCCCATTCGGCCACTTCCTCCCCTTGAACGCGCGCAGCGCGCTACCGCTGCTTATATTCAAACTTGAAGGAGAAGAAACTAGAGGAGGAGAGTTGCGCCTGCACGCGCGGTGTGAGAAGAAGCGAACGCACGCGAAGTGCACGCAGCTGGTAGCTGCGTGCACTTCGCGCAGCTGTTGAAGAGAGAGAGAACGCACGCGCACCTGTTCGAGAGAGGGACACAGCTGGTAGCTGCGTGCACTTCGCGCAGCTGTTGGAGAGAAAGAGAACGCACGCGCAGCGAGGAGAGTTGCATATGCGTAGTGTGAGTGCGGAATACGACGCCGCGGGACATAGCCCGAGCAAGAGATGCTCCGCATCTAAAAGAGGGGATAGGCGTCATGTTCGCTCTGAAGAAGTTCGACCTGTTTTCAAACGGGATACCATTTCTCATTCAGACAGACCACGTCGCTCTAACCTAGACTCAGAAGTTAAAAGAGTTGTCGGGGAGATTGGTTCGGTGAGAGCCCATTGTGCAGTGAGACTCCTACGCAGTTGAATACCGAAAGCGCTTGACTAACAAGGTTGCGCACGCGCAGTAGGCCTGTAGCTCTCAAGTTTTAGCAGCGCCCCTGGCGATCAAAATCGAATTTTTCGGAGTCGCGTTTCTGTTGTATGTCGTTACGCTTTCTCACATTGATCGCAGGCACCGAGCCTTTGGTCAAGCTGCCAGGATTTTAAGGGTAGATATACAATTTCAAAGAAAATAAAGAGAAAATGACTTTTATCGTTTTACTTAAACACTGATGCGCGAGCTACATTTTGTGTTTTGCTTCTTAAAACTTTTTTTAGTCCTTCACGTACCCTGTCAGCGCGCGCGTATACGAATGCTGACACACGCTCGTAAATATCACCATGTAGAGTGCATGATCAAAAACTGCCGATCCGCTTTATACTTGATGCAAGCATTACATGGTCGTGTCTTACAACGCGCCATCGTCCCCTGATCGAGAGCAACAGGCCTATCTCAGGCGCCTCATGATAGTGGTTGGGAAAATGAGATGCAACCACGGAATTGCGAAACGAGTTTGCCGTACAGCTGCTCAGAAGCGAGACAGCTGGGAGGAAATAAAGCAACCGGGGCTCCTGGCACTGATAGGACGCTGCACCAAGGAGCAGCGGATAGTAGCTTGGGGTGTAGTGAAAAGAAAAGATGAACTCGTCGAGGCCCAGAAAGCAGGTGAGGTTTGTCAGCGGGTGTTGGGGAAAATTGCGAACATTGCGATTCACACCGGGAACGCTGACCGTCGAGTTAGCAAACATACCAATTCAGATCTGCTGGGCCAATCTGGTTTATTCCTCCACTACATCCCAAAGATCGATCAGGAGGAGAAGAGCGGCTCTCAGTTCAGTGTTGTGATTCCTAGGAGGCTGCGGAGGCGGCTTATCAGATACTTACAAATTCGGCTTCGGGTGGTAATGGCAGCGGCAGCAAGATTTCAAATTTTATGTCGTATCGCGATATGCCCGGGGATGAGGCAGGGCAGACGTCGATACTCCCGTAGTTGTTCATAGTGCCCGAAAGCGAAGTCAAATAGGGGAAAAGCCCCAGGGGGCTGATGCAGGTGGTGGGGAGTCACTACCCCTGGGAGATGGTCGCTTGCGACATCATCGGCCCACTACCAAGGAGTCGCCACGGGAACTAGTATCTCTTAGTGAGGACCGATCATTTATCAAAATGGGTGGAGTTATACCCGCCGAGGAAGCTGGTCTCGGGGCGAAAGTGTGAGAAGCCAGAAGCCTTCATGAGATTCGGCACACCCACATGCATCATTAGCGATAATGCTAGTTATTTTACTAGAAGAGTGTTCTTGACTCCTGCCTGGCGGAGAGCATAAAACAGAAGGGGACGAAACTACACTATCCTTAGGTTAGTATCACTGAGAACTTGAAATGTAACTTGAAGTGCATGCTGACTGCACTAACATAAAGGCACAGTTACTGCGACGTACACTTTGCCGATATGGGTTTTGCAATCCGGACAACGGTGCACAGATTGACTGTGTGGACACCGGCGCTTCTGAACTTGAGTAAGGAGCTACCGCGTCCGCTGGAGAACAGGTTACGAAATAATCAAGGCCCAATAGAGCACCCACTCCCTAAGTACGCGACGGAGGTCTAAGTTTGCCTGTTGAATACGTTGCACGATGCTGGAGAGAATCTCGATGCCGCAGGAATCGAACGAGTGCCCCAGAACGATAAGAGTCATCCTTACCTGGGATACAAGGTAGCGGACCTGGTTTTGAGAACTTATCTACTGAGCAGTGCAGCGGGAGGTTTCCCAGTATCACTGGCTCCGAAGAGGTTTCCCAGTATCACTGGCACGTCACACTCTAGTGACATTTCCTCTATACTTCACGCATCTCTGCGGGTCAGGGCCACGCGACCGACCCAATTTTTACATGTTTTATTGGTTGGCGTTATTTGGGTTCGTCGATCGTCAAGCTGATCTCTCCGCGAGCGGGAAGGCTCGGCCGCTGCGAAGGGTCGTTTGCGGATGTATTACGTGGCTTAGTAATTTTGTAATGATCCGCCGCAGACTGACGTCGCGAAGAGGCATGAACGCAGCGGTGGGGAGTGGGTTAACACCACAAAATACTCGACAAAATATTAAGTTAAGTTACTAAATACCTGCGTCATAAAATATTTAAAATACTATTCAAGTTACTTTCACTGTAAAGTATCTTGAGTAGAGTACAAATACTTAGAGACGTATTTCAGTTACTTTTGAACATACTTCCGCATCGCTTAATTTGTATCGACGTCATTGACAACAATAATTATGCAGCTACGCAAATCTGGGTTACCAGAATGGTTTATTAACACGCAACAACACAGAACGGAAAAAAAAGGTATCGTAGGGCTATTTTAGGCAGTTTGGCTATAAAGAGCGAAATATTGTCACGAATGATAAATGATGAGGCGCGAATAACTGAAGAAACTAAACGTTTAATGGGGCAAACTTGTTTCCAAGACAAAAGAGAGAAAGGCTAGCGTCGCAGGTGTCGATGTCGGCGAAACAGCCGGATCGACCACTGGGGCGAAACTGGCTCCGGACCGCCACTTGGAGCACTTTTTGTACCCGTGTGTGTTTCTGGAACATTCGGCGTAGAAAGGTCGGCGCGTAGAATATTCGTAACTCGATCAGACGACAAAACTCGAACTTATTAGAATCTCAAGTTGAAGAAATAAATAAAAGAGAAGTCCGCTTTCTGGTACCGAACCCGGGGACTCCGCGCGAGAGCTTCCGCGCGAGAGCCAAGCGCGGTAACCATTCGGCCACGCGCTCGCTGGGCAACGCACGTGGCAATATCCCTGATATATGTTACAAAACATTTCTCGGACAACAAGAAAGAGGTCGCTTTAGCTATTAGGGAGGAGATTAGACCGTGGCGCCCCAAGCGGTTAAATTTAGAACTAGATGGATGGGGACAACAAATACAATGGCTCAGCGCTCCGCTGACTTAACCGAACGCGGCGTCAGCGTTCGGCTGGAGTTCGTGTTTTCCGGTGAGGAGGAGGAGGGGCTACTTTGTTACTACTCCGGCCTGCGTGAACAATGCAGTATGCACCCTGCCCAGCTCAGCACAAAAGTCCAAGTGGGTCAAGTTCGTGTCCTCTGACGACTGCTTTCGGGGGAGACCCGGCACTTAACATCACTTTACTAATTGTTGGTATTATTTTCATTGCACTATGCCTCGCGTTCTATTAAAAAAGATGACACGAACATGCCCACAAGGCCTGTGGGCATGTGGCCTTGTGTTGGGTAAACACCAAGGTGTGGGGGCGACAAACGGGTCAGAGCGCTTCGTCAATAGTGACATCGCTGAATATCACATCCTGCGGCGCACCTTAAACGCATCGTTGAACTACAATCCATATTCCCTATACAGGAAGTTTACTATAAACGAACCTGGGACACAGATATGAGTGAATGGATAACAAAGAGAACCCACATAATAACCACGGCAATGGTCGCACCTTCTTCAAGTAGGTTGCGTTCAGGAAAGCACTCAACATGCGGGGACACTTTGTTGGCATTTTAACAGGTCACCCAGCTCCTAGTTCGTTTCCTGTACTGTTCTCTGCTTATCAATGTTCGCTTACAGACAGTCTTCGCGGGAGCAATAAGTGCCAAACTGACCACACAAAAAAAAGAAGAAAAAAAAAGAAAAACTTTGACGTGTTGCTTTAGAGGGGTCAAATATACACAAACCAAAACAAAAATGTCTACTTTTTGTGCATTTCCAATCCTCATTTTCCTCTATTTGTTATTTCTTGACACATAAGTCTGCATTGTTCTCGTAGGTCGGTTATCGGTCTGCTTACGCCTCCGGGTGGAATCTTTACTTTCGAAAAACCACACCTTTGGTTTGAGAATTTTTGGGGGGGAAACTTTATAGAAACAAAAGGCGCCTCTGGGAAGGCGAGGGGAGAACCTTCATTGTACGAACTTAGGGCTGAGATATGAGTCACAGTCGGCAAAAAAGCGAAATTTTCACGTCCTCAGTTAAAGTCACCGTAGCTAATCGGAGCTAGCAACAGGATTCGGTTGCTGGAAAGAATGTTCACGTTTGCCCGTGCCCAGGCCCACCCCACTTCATACCGAAAAACTCGGAAAATGGCGGAATGTCAAAAATGTATTTAAGATTATGAGTACAAGATACTCGGAATTGTGATTAAAATTGAGTATTAAATACTCTCTATCAAAGGTATTTGCAAGATACCAAGATACTCCAAAAAGTATTTAAGATACAGTATCTTGAGTATAGTATTTGAGAAAGTCACAAGTCTGGTTAACACGCGCCCAGTAATAGCCGACGAAGCGGGAATAAAAGAAACATTCACACGGCCCCACCGACAAAAATGTGTGACGCAGAGGAACGACGTCGCTGGAGAATCACGTGACCTCGCGGTTGATTTTGTGCAGAGAGCACCTACCCCTCGGACACCAGCGGTTCCAGCCGGACCAACACACAAAGTGGCCGATTCCTCCGACAGGAGACCAGCCAAAAGAGCCGTCAGGATGGTGAACCCGATTGGCAAGCGACTAACCAACAGGGTGGCCAACACGGTTGGCTGGGGCGGGGTATACAATCCTGCCTCAATCGCGTTGATGGAGGCAAGATGGCGGAGACGCAGAGTACCGGGAAGGCTTGGCGAACCAGGCGGACACACGGAATTCTACACCCGTGTCCGCCTCCGCACGAGACGGAGTACGCCTGTCTACGCCCGAGAAACCAGCCCGGCGCAAGCCTCATTGCTACACTGTTACTCTTCGGACAACCCAGGAGGTCCAGGGAGCCCTCCAACTCCGAACGACCCCAGCACAATCCAGCACCCAGTTCCCACAGCCCTTACAGACGCATGCACTGCCTCTAGAAGGTTTTATTCTACTTGGTATCTAGTTCCGTATTACAATGGATTGAAGTGATTTGTCAAATTTTCCCGGGTTCCGTCCGGTAAACATTACGGCATCTTTCTTGTATAGGGCTAGCTTTGTTGTCAAAGAGGGATCCGTCTTGGCCCCATCTTTACGGCTTTCGTAAACAGCTCGCGTGTTATTTTAATTGTTTTTGGGTGATTTCAGATAAGATCGACCAAAGGATGGCTAGTCGACATTTTCAAATCAACTGATGTTTTTATATGTTATTGTCTAGTGTCTGGTATGAACGAATCCAAACTTAGTTTTGACTAGAAAAAATACTTGGGGACAGGAAAAATCGTAAATCGTGGTGGACAGTTGCATTAACGCGCACTGATGGAGGGGGCCCGTTTGAGAGTGAATAACTAAAGCGATAACGTTAGGAGAACTCTAATAAGTTTTAGGCACAAACTATGGGTACAGCTTGCTTGTAATATAAAGTAATCATATTTATTTAAAATTTATTTATTTTTCTAAAAATTGACAAACATGCCTGCTCGAACGACAAATGGCAAATTTTGGAGGTCTGTATCTCATGAAATAATTTAATCATTATAATATAATTTGCAGATATTATTCTACTAATATATAGCTAATATTTAAAAAACTAACTAAGGTATCTGTGTGATACAATAGTTAGGATATATTTAGTCAAACATGGAAAAAAAATCAAACAAAGAAAAATTCCGATGCGAATAAAAAAAAACACCACCCTCGATTTTTTTTAAAGTTAGGTAACCTGTTATACTTTATATCGGCATTCATTTCCATTAAAAACATGTTGCATCATTTTATTGAGAAAGAAGATACAACTCCCCAAAGTAGGGTCCTTTTTCAAAGCCTACACTTAGCAGTGTTTTATACAAGAACTGACTCTGAGTTCCAGTTTCATGAAACCAACACACATCTTTTATATATTTTTATTCAGATGAGGCCAATGATAACTAAAGAAATCGTTCACACACTTAAATTAAGGAGAAACTACTGTGTACAAAGAGGTATCATATTACGGACTAGTGATCCGAGAAAAGATCATGCAGCCATCGGCCACTAGGAACTTTGTTTACTTTATTCTCCTGCGACACTATATGCTATTCCCTCTTCCGCTCTACCTTCATCTCTCTCTCTCTCTCTCTCTCTCATATATATCCCTGATATATATCCAGAACGAAAACATGTTCAAGCATTCCCTTTCTGCGTGGTAGTGTTCTGTGGCTAGCAAAAATCATTTCCTCGCTAAGCTCACGATTATGGCAAAATAGTTGCCGGAAACCGCAGACGAAACTCGTCGCTAGTTCTGGCAAAACGGCCGATACAATCTTTTTTTCGCATTTCCCCGCTCGCTGTCAAGGAAAAAGGGGTTCGCTGCAACCAGCAAAACATGGCCGCCGACGCCTGTTTACAGAGCAGTCATGCCTGTCGCCATCTCACTCGCTGGCGTCACGGGCGATAATATCAGGCACAAAGGGGCATACGAACCGGCAGCATTATCCCTAAATACTCGAGCCTCGCGTAAATACATAGAGTGTAAACGCTGTCGCCATGTTATCGTAGTAAGACCGCCCCCCCCCCCCTCCCCCAACGGGGGACTGCAGTACGCGACGGCGTACTAACACAACGGCGACGATATCGACATCGCGGGCTCCGAATTTTCCCATAGTTCTACTCCACGGGCATTTCTCGAAACGCTTGATATTGTGTACGCCCGCCTGGAAGGATTTCAGGCGCGTAGTTAAGATAAGGCGGTTCTCCGCGGCAAAAGAAAGCAATTTCACAAAAGCTTAAAAGCGGTGGCGACGCGTGTGCGGTGAACGCTTGTAGTTTTGGTGTAGACAGGGTGTGTGTGTTCTCGTTGTTGACACCAGCCGGCGATAAGGCACTGCAGGCGGTAGCTCAGTACAGCAAGGGCTAATCCGAGTGACCATCAACGTAACCCCACCGCCAACCCCTCGCGAACCGGTCGCCGACATGGCTCAGGCTGTGTCATGAACCACGTGGTAGAAGCTCGGGTGCTTTCATATCAGCGCGTGGAGGGACGACAGTGCGATTCCGGAAAGTCTTTTTCGAAGGCCGCTGACCACAATTTTTTGTCTGGAGACTTTCCCTCTTTCTTCCTTTGACGTGGATCAAGCTTTACCGACAGCCTCAGTTGTGACCTCTCTTTTCAAATGTACGTTTGCAGTGAGTGAGCTCCTCAGCCTCGGACTTGTCACTTGTGCACCCAGTAGTTCTTTCACTTGGCAATCATATGCCATCAGTTGGGGTTTAATTTCTATTATTTATGTATACGTTATGAAGACGTTGTGGAGCTCCGAACGTGTGTTTTGTGCAGATTTTTTTTGCAAACACAAAAAGACTATACCAAAGCAGCGGAATTTTCGAAGTGTTGGCGAGTTGGACCTAAACTCGTTGAAGCAAATTCTTCCGCCTGATTGTTCCACCAAAGTGAGTGCGACGGACTACCTGTGCTACCATTGCTTCATGCACATCACTAAGGAGATCTCGATGCGAAGCTCAGAGCAGTGACCTGACATATTTGTGCCAGCTGAAGAAGCAATTGAAGATCTAAATCGCAGCATACTACCTACAGATGTGTCGCCGCTGAGACAACCAAGCGTCGTAAGAAGTCGGGACAGGCCTGCCTATGTCAAGAGAAAGCAGACAGAACTGGAGCAGGTTGCTGTCAAGAATATACGCTCAAGGCTACGTATTGCGTACGACAGGGACGCACCATCGGGGTCGTCCGAACCAACATGCTCCACATGCACTGAGTGGGTGGACAACTTTCGGCAGGCCTTTGAAACCGCCACCTCTCTCCGGGAACGTTGTCAACTGCTTACACTCCTGCCGTCAACACTGACGAAGAATGAGGTTCAAAAGATGATTCCACAGGCCTCAATGTACCCCATCAGTAAATCCCGAAAACTCAAGGAAAAGCATGGCGTGTGGTATGAGCCGGATCCTTACACGAGGTGCAAGGTGAGCCCTGAGAACCTGTCTGCTGCCCTAGAGTACTTCACGAAAGACGAGCTACAATGTTCGCGCCAAAGTCCCAACCAGAAGGACGTCATCTTTGTCATGCTCAACGGAGAGTAAACGTTCGTGCCAAAGCGCTTCATGACACGCTCAATACGAGAGGCCTTCCGTATATACAAAGACAAGCATCCCGATTCCGGCGTTGGGCTAACGAAATTTTATTCGTTGCGCCCTAGATGGGTCCAATGTATTCCACACCAGGAAGTGTGCGTTTGTGTGCGCTGCGCCAATTATTATCTTTGTATTGCCGCTCTAGAGAACGTTACAGGCTCAACATTCATCACTGGTGAAATGAACTCGGCATTTCTGTGCGACCCAGCAACAGAACTGTGCCTTTAAGGAGACTGTGATCACTGCCCAAAAGGCGAGTTTCTTACACTCCAGGAACTTGATATCCCGGAGGATGAAGAGATTGTGCTTGCAACATGGGAGTCCGGCGACCTTGTGAAAAATACTTAGGAACCTGAGACTTTCCTAAAAGTCATCCAAGTGACGGTTGGAAGTTGGGTACTTCACAACCATATCCGGCAAACGCAAGGTAAAGCGATCTACGATGAAAAACAGTGCATGCAACGCGGGAGCATTGTCTTTCATTTTGACTTTGCTGAAAACTGGACCATCGTGCTTCCTGACGAAGTGCAAGCATATCACTGGAAAAAAAAAAAACAAGTTTCGATATTTACATGTGTAGTGACGACAAGAAAATCTACAAACAGATTTGCCATCATCAGTGAGGACCTGTGTCACGACGCCGCTCACGCTTGCTTGGCTCTAGAAAAAGTGAAGGAGTGGGTTGAAGACAACGTTGCGGTATACTCGACGTGACGTACGTAAGTGACGGCGCCGCCAGTCATTTCAAGAATCGCTACCAGCTTCACCAATTTGCAAAGGACGATTGCCCACAAGCCCAGTGGTTATTTTCTGCATCTGGACATGGGAAAAATGCATGTGACGGAGTTGGCGGACTCGTGAAGCACCAGGCCACGCTGAACAACCTGAGAGAACGTTCAGTAAGCGCAATTCAGACGGCCAGGACAATGGTGAGCGTTCTATCAAAGAAACTGAAAGGCGTGCATCTTGTATATCTGGACGAAAATGAGGTTGTTCGGTATCGTGAACAAAAAAAAAGAAGAGTGGCTGACGGTGCGCGCCTTCCCTGGCATTCAGTCTTGGCACGCGTGGCGGCTCAGCAAGTCATCAACAGAAGGGACCTGTGACGTATATGTAGCACGGACAGTCGGATCTGCTTGGAAGCAACTTTATTAAATGGGTACAGCGAGGAAAACCTTAGCGTAAAGTGCCGAATTTGATTTCCCAAGGACTGCTCATTTTGAATGCAGGGACATCTTATTTATCGCATTTTTCTTCACGGGGTATTTAACCTACTGTTTTTGTTGGTGGTTACTAATAACTTTTATCTGATCACTATAAAAAAAATCCCAAAATGTTATCCTCGAGCAGGATAAAATATATCGGCTTGCCACGATTCATTCATGCACCGAGAGCATCGAAGCTGCTCCAGTTAGGCACTATGGCATCCGTCACCTGAAATTGTTTGTAATCGTAAATACACAGCCAACCGAAATATCTTACTATTATATCTTTGTTTTTGTGTGTGGAAGTAAAGTTATTTATTTTACTCTAGATGTAAAATATACCGGAAGGTACAACTTCACACTGCATCATCTTTTCTCAAATCATTAGTCTCTAATATGATACCACTTTGTACGCTTATGTAAAATGCTGTATATAGTTTCTCCTCCCTTTTACTGTGTGACCGATCGCTCTTTTTATCAATGACCTCATCTGAATAAATGTATATAAAAGATTTGTGCAAGTTTCATGAAACTGGAACTCAGAGTCACTTCTTGTATAGGACACTGCTAAGTGTAGGCTTTGAAAAAGGACCCTACTTTGGGGAGTTGTTTCTTCTTTCACAGTGCAATGATGCAACATGTTTTTAATAGAAATGAATGCCGAAATAGAGTATAACAGGGTACCCAAATTGTAAAAAAATCGAAGGTGGTTTTTTTTTTATTCGCATTGGAATTTTTCTTTGTTTGATTTTTTCCCATGTTTGCCTAAATATATTGTAACTATTGTGTCACTCAGATACCTTATTTATTTTTTCAATAATAGCCATATATTAGTAAAATAATGTCTGCAAGTTATGTAATAATGATTAAATTATTTCATGAGATACAGATTTCCAAAGTTTGCCATTTGTCGTTCGAGCAGGCATGTTTGGCAATTTTTAGAAAACTAAATACATTTTTAATAAATATTATTACTTTATATTACAAGCAAGTTGTACCCATAGTTTGTTTGTAAAAAAGTTTTAAAATTCTCCTAATTTTATTGTTTTAATTATTCACTTTCAAACTTGCCCCCTCCATCAGTGCGCGTTATTGCAACTGTCCACCTCTCCCTGCCTTACGATTTTTCTTGTCTCCAAATTTTTTTTCTGGTCAAAACTAAGTGTGGATTCGTTTATACCAGACACTAGACAATGTCATATAAAAACATCAGTTGATTTAAAAATGTCGACCAGCCACCCTTTGGTCGATCTTATCTGAAATCACCCTTTTATTTCTGCAAACGCCAACGACATAACAATTTGCAAAGGAGTAAGGACACTCGAAGTTTCCACAATGCTCCGGGGAGACTCATGTTTTTTTTTACAAATGATGCTCTGACAAATAATTACCTCCGCTTAATCCCTTCGAGAAACGCATTATTAAAATAGTTTTTGCGAGGCTAAAGACATGCTTTTAAGGCGTCATCATCATCATCGTCACCTTTGATTTATGTGCCCGCAAACAACAATCACAACATTAAAGCAGTCACTGCTGCATCTTCAACAGTAACTGTACTGAAGCAAAAAAAAACACAATTAAATCAATTGGCGGTTTGCACGTGTGTTCCTCAAATCCTTATTTTTAAGGCTAGCCCCCGCAGCGCGTCTACCTACGTTCCCAGCAGTCTCCTTGATGCTTAAGCAGTTGGGAAAAATGTGTACTGGTAATGCCAGAATTGTAAACAAATTGTATGTAATGGCGGTCATTTTGAACATGTATAAAATATGCGACGATTAGTTCTTTTTTTTTCGCTAATTTAAGTGAATAAACTCACGAAGATAGATATACTAAAACCCAAGTGTTGGGAGAAGAAAAGGGACACACACACGACACGTCCCAAAACAGAGCAACTAAATTTTATTTTTACCATTCGTTTCAAATTTTTCGGGCTACGTTGTGTTTGCACAACCCGAGTGAAAAAGCGGACGGCGAAGGCCATATGGATGCTGCGCAGACTCGGTGAAAGTACGTGCAATTGCGAGAAGCTACGAGTGCCGGCGCCGAGCGACGAAGATTTCTCACTCTCGCTGCTTGCGCCGCTCGGTTCTTGGGCTTCTAGAAAACGTCGCTCATCGCCTTGGTCGCTCGCACCAATCGCTTTCATAATGTGTGTCTCGTCGCGCGGCTGACTACCGTGTTCATTCAAATATAAATCGACTTTTTTTTTTTTTTTTTTTTTTTTTTCGGAAATTGCGATTAAGGACTTTCGATTTACATTCGCGACCAAATTTTGCGACCCTACCGGAGGCATGGAGCTATCGAGTCACCGAGCCGGAGTTGCCGTAGAGCCGCGCCGCTTCTTGTTTCAAAACGCTTTTGGTGCACGAAAACAACCGCGGTGGCCGCTGCCGCTATCGCGCGCCTCTCGGGCGTCTGGTTGCGCCATCGCGCCTCTAGCCACTAGCGTTCCCCTTGCTGGACAACGGGGAAGGAAAGAAACGCGATGCGCCATGCACTTTGCCCTCCATCCTCGCAAACGCGCACATAAAAAAAAAATAGTTACTTTTGTTGTTGTTGTTGTTGTTGTTGTTGTTGTTTGAGGCGGCTCGGCTCGCGTGTTGCTCATGGCGACACGGCGGCTTTGCTTGCGTCTTTGTAGTTCGTCTCTCGTCGCTTCGCACCTTCTTTCGTTTCTTCTTGTCGCCATTTCACAACGGTGTCAGCGAAGTATTGTTGCGAATTTTCGAGGATGTCTACCAGGCTGACGAAGCTTCGGACGACGATGACATGTCCAGAATTTCTGACGGTGATGAAGTCTTTGGCATCGCCCCGTGATTTAGCTGAGAGTGATGTAAATAAAGGTTTGTTTCTTTTGCCCAAAATTTCCCCTGTTTTTAAAAATAAAAAAAAGGTCGACATATATTTGAATTATTTATTTTTTTATTTTTGGTGGGTCCAACAAATAGGCTTCGACCTATTTTCGAGTAAATATGTTAACTTTAATTTTTATTTTGGGTTACGTCGGACGTAACTCGAATGCTTGACAGTTACGTTGGGCGTAACTTTAATTTTTATTTCGGGTTCCGTCGGACGTAACGTTAGACACTGCGTTACACTGAAGCAAAATAGCGGCTGGTGGTTCATCATATAAACCAACCATTTGTGTATGATTAAAGTGCATCACTGGCCTAAAAGAAATACTGCCATCTTATAGGAATGCAGCGCTTCAGATAAATTTGTTAATTTTTACTTTTAGTCCCTGCCCCACCAGGTAAAACATCTGACCTAAAGCAGTGTTCCGGATCTCCTTCCAAGACCTCAGGCGGGTCGTCATTCAATCCAGGAGTCGGCGGCGTCTCATGGGCGTGTTGCTGGTGCTTCTTACTGGATGGTGCTACCGAGGGAAAAGTGGTCGTGCTTGGGAAAGGCAAGTATGGCCGCCGTAAGTATAGATATTGTTTTTACCTATGCTCGAATCCACCTTTAAGTAATGCACAGTTCGCATGTGTGCATCTCTCAATGCTTCTACAGTCGGCTGTTAATATTTCGAGTGCTCCAACTCTGTCAGCACTAGTTTCTCTAGATCATGCAAATGGGATGCAGCAATAAACCACATATGCTCTCGCAACAAACAGCGCTGTGCCGAAACACTGTGGAATTTACTCTAGCTTAATAATGCAGCACAAAATAGTTGACGCCAAGTATAGCTGCTTTTGTGACTCCGTTTTACCAAAAGCTCTGCCGAAACAAACTTGCCGCCTTATAGGTAGTGCAAAAGTACCTCGCGTGCCTAACCTGGAGAAGGGCATTTTTTTTCTTAAACCAATACCTTAAGCCTCCTTGAAATGTTAACATCATGTGACACTCAGAAGAACAGTAAACCCCTTAATGTTGGCGACCCTTTAATTTTCGCGGCCTTTAATTTTGCGGAATTCAGTGGTTGCGATTATGTCCTCTGTGACCTATTCGAGAAGAAATAGGGGCCACCAAGATAAGGGGGTTTTACTGTATATCGGAGGAGAGAGGAAGTCACTTTTGTTAGTAAAACCAACAACAACAATCATGGTGTCGACACTTTGTGAGCCTATCTGTGTCTATTGAATGATATCAATTTTGTTTTAGTTCGTTAAACATTGTTGCCTGCACACTGTGGGATGTCGTCTTCAGCACGAGCAGTGGTTTTCCTCTGAAGCAGGCAGCATGGACGCGTGCCGCAGCACAACATAGTTCATTTGCAGGTGGTACCGCAGTTTGAAGGATGGTTCGCACAATATGGGGGAATCGCAATTCAATGTTCTACCTCGGGAGTAGACAAGATTTGCTCATTCTAAATCATTTTGTCTACAAATCGGGAGCTTGCAACGAATGTACCCGCATGGTTGGAAGGGCCAGACAAACCTTGTGAGTGCTTCGTTTTCTAGCCTCTCAGTCCTGAACCTACTCACGTACCATATGTGTAGATGTTACGATAGGTGGGAGCACTTATTTGGAAAATGGTGAATGGCAACTGTTGTTATCTTTAAGGTGGACTGCATATTTGCAGTACTTTTCCTCACTTAAAAATATGTCTTACTAAAAATATGTAGTATAGCCGATGACAAAAAGAGAATGGCTGGGTGTCCTCCAGCACGTGCTTGTGCTTTTCACCCCGCTTTGGACAGATGTGCTCACTCCAGGCTCATCAGGCGCTGAAACGTCATCGAAGGTAGCAGACGGGCTGGAGGTGGAACAACGGAGACTTCTCCCTGCCTTTCTGATGGTGTCAGTGAGCGTGTACTTCTATACTCTAACTTAGCTTAACCTGCACAGAGCTGAGTAGAATAGGCTTGGCAAGTGCCCTTATTGCATATGCATTTGTACAGCTGAGGCACTTTCTAAATCAAGAACATTGTGTACCTTACCTTCAAAAACAAATCATTTTGGGGGTGGAAAAGGAATGCTAAGGCATATTTTTGTTTGTATTGTCCTATTACGCATCGACTCCTTCAACTTAATGCAGAGTCGACCCAGCCTCTTGAAAAATTGAATACTTGCCAGGTAATTGTTTGCATTTAGTTGATATATCAATATTCAGTTAGGTATCCCAAGTCATTAGTCGTTGAGGTGGTCTCTCTCTGTAAGTCAATCATGTTTAACATTCATAGAAATGCTTGTCAAATAATGGCACTGTCGAGGATATCTATTCAGCTCGGAACAATCGCTGGGCACAAGCTGATCGTGTGGTTACAGGCAGCAAACATCCCGGTTGGAACGTCCTATTTCGCAATGTAGCTGCAGACTAGGTGAGGGCCCCACTCATAAACGTCTATACTTTTAGTCTCTTTAAGCTGGACCACTTTTGGCACTACAAGATATTGCAGCTAAAACAGCATGACACATGATTATAAGCTGGACGTACCATGGCGTCCAACTAGAAGGTCACATGGCTTGCTTTGTGCACTGAATTTGCAAGGATGGCTTGAAGCTTCTGTCGTGGTTAACTTTAAGCTGGGATAGTTTAAAATAATGCTCTCAGTTCTTAGTGTTGCCCGGCATGGTTAACAAGTTGGTGATATAGTGCTGCATTGAAAAGTCTGTGCATTCATGACTGTATCACCTTATGAATGCATACGAGCTATTAAACTCTTCGTTTTTCAGAGAAATGAAATGCACTTTGCTTCCAATTGAACCCGCTTCTGTAGCTTCATGGTATGAAGCACCTTATGACTGCAAGCTCTGACCGATCTTGTTCTGTGGTCTGCGCAGGCCCATATCAGGGAGCCGCTCCGAGAGCCTCACCAGAGTTTCCTGCTCGTGGTCGTTCTAAATTTTTTTTGTTGTGGGTATGCATCCTTTCTGTCTTTCCCTTAATTGTACTCAAACGTCTTCTTTTCATTGTCGCCGATTTGCCTCAAAATTGGTTAAGCACACAAATGGACACTGTACAACTGTATTGTACATATTTTGTTCAAGGTAACTTTTCTTTGCCAAAGTTACAGATTTTTTTATGAAGGTTAGTCTTTTTTGTTTTTATTTACAAATTTATGTGAGTTTCCATGGGCAACACTAAAACGTTATGCCAGAAGCAAGGACAAGTTCACTTCTGTAATTTGTTCTCAACTGATTGCAAGAAATTTCGTTAATGTCGTGAAAGCTCCTTCCAGCGCTTGCTTTGCAGCATAAAAAAATTATACATAGGACATACTCTGTTTTTTAAACTGCTTGCTCATTCTGCAGGTCTGCCTGCCATAGATGTCGTGCTACTGGAGAGCAGGCGAATTCGATTGCTGGTTTTGCCATTGCTTTTCTTTTTTTTTTAGCCGTTGTCTTAGTACTTTTGTAAATTTAGAGATTTTCCTAAAAAGCAAGCCGGGAAGAATATTTAGTTTAGTTAGGTAGCTGAAAATAATTATTTAGTACCCCTTTGTCAGTAAAATAGATACTGTGTGCCGCTCTAAGTGTCAAGCCGAGATCCACGCTTTTTTGGCACTTTGCTCAGAGTAGTACCCATTCTTATTCGTTAGCCTCTTGGTGTGCCAACTAAACTCTTTGTATACAGACACCTGCCCTCTGCTGGTACACTCTACCCTCATGTTCAGCGAGTGTATGAACTGGAGTTGTATCCACAGTCGACACTCGCTGAGCACGAGGGTAGGAAAATCTTTCCATTGCAGTGGAGCCATATATGGGGAGAGTCTGGCAGTCTATGATTTCGCTGCCGTAACGTCTCCCTTCCGAGTGAGCTGATCAGCCCGCGGCACAGAGCAAGAGGCGTGAGCGCATGCGCGTGAACTCTAGGCTGCTCCCAGCTGAGCGGGGAGGGCCGCCATTTTCATTCATTCGCCCGGCATGGGATCAATATTCAAATTTCGGTTCTTTCCTTTTATTTGGCAGGCTCTGGCAATAAAATGATATAGTGTTATTCCTCGGTGGCTTAAAAACCTAAAGAAAGAAGTTCCTCCATGTTTGAACGCACTTTTATTTAGGCAAAAAAAATAAATAAGCCCGTAGCAGACGACTCATAGCCTCAACAGTGCTCCGTGCCGACAGCTTTGCGTCAAAATGGCGGTCATCTCTTTGTCTCTTTGCTGCCTTCTCTATCCCTCCTTCGGCATTCTCCTCCCTTTCCTCCTCTCCGGCGCCTTCGTTGCCACACCCGCTGGCTAAACTCTCCCACTATACGGCTTTGCATTGCAGTAGTAGTTTTATTTGTAGTCTTTACAGTTGAATGTGAATATTTGACAGAAGTCTCTCAGGTTGGGGCGAAAGGGGGTTAAATGAATGCATTTGATCATTCGCCTAAATTCGGTACCCATCATTTTAACGCCTACGTAGCTTTGTCCTGGGGGGTGACTATGACTAAAATAAGAGGATCTATGTGCTGATCACGAAAGAATATGCTAGCCATTCTAATGTAGCTCTGCCAAGTACTTGATTGTGATTTGTTTTTATTTTCAGCTACTTGGGTGCCTCAAGATCTGGAGATCCTAGTGGCCACAAGCTTGGACTCAATCTTTTTCTGTGGTCTGGCCAGGACCATGGGGGAGGTAATCCCAGCAACAAGAGCATCGCAGTATCTCCCTACCTGTGACTTTCGATCAGCGTCACGACAGGGGAGTCCTCGTGCCACCAGGTGTTAGGTATGCCACTTGAAATAAACATTTTTCTTACCTATTAATAGAGCAGCACAAGCACTACTAAGCCTAAAATGCAAAAAAACATATTCAAATCTTGGGTTGGATGAAATTCCAATTACAAAAAGGAGTCTGCAGACATAATTAACATGTGAACTTAAAGCCCGCGGATGTAGGTTCGACGGTGTCACAGAAATAACTTCCCGCAGATGGCCTTGCTCGTGCTATACCCAAACAAATTCTTAAAATAATCATTGTGTTTCGTTGGTGTCATCAATCTTATGTCCCTAGCACACCCACCAGTCGGGATATGTGAAATATAAAAAAACAGGAACTTGCACATTGTCAGTTCTGCAAAGATTTATATAGTAAACAGAGCATAGCACGTTCAGCTTAAGAAAAAAATTTAGTGCAGGCCTATATTCATGGTTCACATATGTGTAATTGCTCTTTATAATGAAGTGAAAACTGCTTAAGTTGTGACCCACTACAGGCTTTCTATTAGTGTTAAAAAGTGTGGTAGAAAAGATGATTGCGCTTGGAAGACGGGGACATAGGAAGGACAGACACAACAGAGCGCTAACTTTCAACTAATTTAATTCAAGAACCTCAGCGTAGAAACGGACTGTCACCGCACCACATCTCAACCAATCCGTGGCCCTGCCACGGACCGCAAGTATGCCAACTCCTTATCCGCCAAGTCAATTGACGCCACACTGACACAACTTGTGCCGGAACTATTTATAGTCTCAGCCTCCATAATCCCGCTAACAGTCCTATCTTTGTGCCTCTCAAGAACAGTAGACGAAGCAAATAATGTTTTGCACCCGCAGTCATGACAGTGACTCGACAGATCATGACTGCGAGTGCAAACCATTATTTGCTCAGTCTACTGTTCTTGCTAGGCACAAAGATATGACTGTTAGAGAGATTATGGAGGCTGATGCTATTGTGTCAGTGTGGCGTCAATTGACTTGGCGGATAAGGAGTTGGCGTACTTGCGGTCCATGGCAGGGCCACGGATTGGTTGAGATGTGGTGCAATGACGCAGTGTGTTTCTACGCTGAGGTTCTTGAATTAAGTCAGTTGAAAGTTGGCACTCTGTGGTGTCTGTCCTTGCTATGTCCCCGTCTTCAAAGCACAATCATGTTTTCTAACGTACCGTGCCAACTTGCCCAACAATCAGCACTTGTTAAAAAGTGCTATTGTGTTTTAAGCAGCTCGCACCAAATATTTTCTTGAAATAAATAGGTTCATGGAAATTATTATGTAGATGTTGGCAGACAGTCATGGTGAGGCCAATCTTTAATGCCCAGTGGTCCACTTATTCAGAGTTAATTGAGTTTGTAAATATTGTAGGTCGCAAATTAAATTTTTATGGTACGCAATGGGCACAATCATCCGTAATGACTAGCTCTACCTAGGGGAACTTCATACGTTTACTACGGCAAGATGGTTTCGAAAAACTCCTGCACTAACCTTGTCTTTAGAAACTTTTTTATATTATTTGCGATGCTGAGATAAGATTCTGGAAATAGTTTTGCTGGAACTACTCTAGATATTTCCAGTTCATCATTTTTCTCGCAAAGCATTCGAGAGAGCCAAACCCTGTAATGTACGGAGGGAACTCACAGAATGATGCGACTGACAGTTTGGAACCTTCGGCACTGTAACAGTAATAATGACATGTCACTTATGTAATGCTCATTATCGCAGATCAAACTGCTTTTTCCGTCTACACTCATTTTCAGTAGACTCATTCAGCGAACTCCCACCTGAGACTGCAGCACTGGGTTCTGCAAAGTAATTTGAATGAATATAGATGCAACAGGTTTCTTTGAGCGTGCATCTAACACATATTCTTCATATTGAATCTGCTAACTGTATTCATGACTATGTCCGTAATTGTATCCACATTCCAGCTTATTTTTATTTTGACATTTGAGTTTTCTTCAGTACTTTTCTCAACATCTGTGCTTGCTGAGCCGTACTCAAGTCCATACATCTTGTCTTTCGCTATTACATTAATATATAAAACTGTTGATGCCAAGTGAGAATTCAAGGTACCGAACCTGTCGTGCGAACTAAATAAAAACCAATAAAAAGCTCTACAAAGGAAATTTTGTTAAAGGATGCTCTATGGGCATTAGAATAGCACATGCCATGCTAAAAAAAATACAAATTCTTGTTAGGTATGCCAGGATGACAGTGCTGTGCTGTTTCTGATGTGTCACAAAAAAAAATCAGTGCCATACAGTGTTCCTTATGGAAGTACAAACTGTTGAATTCGAAGCCCAGAAGTTTTATTCAAGAATGTTCCTCAATACAAATGTATTTAGAGATCTGAGCCACTGACTCATACATGACTATGTGGCAAACATTCATTTTCATATGGATTATAGTTTACAAGGTCTAGTCTGCGTTGATTTATTGCATTCATGCTGAAACTGGGAGGGGTTCTCTGGGTATAAATAAAGAGATAAACTTTTCTTGAAATCAAAACATTTGAGAACGGACAAAAAGAAGGATCTGAGAACGGTATCTTAGATTCTCTTCTTTTTCTTACAGTATCTCTAATGTTCACTTTATTTCACCCGATGCATCTAGTTTTTAGCGCAGCTCTTAACACCCGTTTCCGCGTTTCGCGGCGTCGCTGTCGGCGTAACCGCCCAACTAAACTTGGCAGGAAATGGAATTAATGTTGTGGTCATGTGACGTTAATATTTCCGCTAAGTCTAGCTGAGAAACTGAATTTTTTTATGGATCACGTGACACGGTCATGCAACGTCATTTTCCCCGCTACTTTTAGCGGAAAAACTGCATTTGTGTTGAGGTCATGTGACATCAATTTCTGCACTAAATTTAGTGGGAAACTTAACCAGCTAAATTTAGGGGGGAAATTTTCCCGCTAAATTCAGGGAAATTTCCCGCTAAATGGGAGGGAGCAGAAGAGGAGGAGGGGAGGGGGAGGAGGGGCATACCCTCCCATCCTCCTCGTCAAGATCTGTGCTCTAATTTCACGTTACAGAGAATTGTAAACGTCTCATATTTCATCTCATGTTTATTCAACTTTTATATTGCAGGTGCGCTCGCAGCACAAATCTGGGTTGTGCTGATCCTCTACGCACAAGTTAGGAACTCCTGAGTGGCAAGAGTGGGAGTTTGGTCTGACAGCTCAAGGGACACCATTGTTCAGTATTGAATTTTTAATAATCTTCTTTTGAGCAAAGTTAAGCTTTGCTGCATGCAGTTCTTGTAAAAATAAATGCCTGCAGCCAAATTTACCAGGTCACGACATTTCGCCTCTGCTCTTAGTGGTCCTGGTGAGCCTCGGATAAGAGCTTACTGGTGTGCAAACATCATGCTTGTTTGAAACCACTCACTGATGTAGAGACTCGCTGACATCCAGCATTCCAATGAAACGCTGGATGTCCACAAGTCTTTCTTGAACACTGCAAGCGGGGAAGGAACCATACAATCGTATCGTATTGGGGGACATTCTACAGAGTGTTTTTTTCTATGTTTTACAGATTTTAAAAAAAAAAGCCGTAAAAGCTACATTTACGCGGTCTGTGCACGTGAGTTATATGGCCAGGGCGGCATAGTATAAAAGGCTAATTTGTAATGATCCGTCGGCTTATTACAGAGATGTGCCAGACTTCTTTCAGAAAACTAGATGGAGGTTCATTCTAGCGTAGTTTTATCCCGCGAATCTGAATATCCCGTTCGTTTTCCTCAAAGATATAACTAAATGTGAGAAAACACAAAAAAACATCCTACCAACAGTGACATCGTAAGACCTTTCGGCCGCCAAGCGTGTGTCGCTTAAGGGCCGCGCGTCCAATCGCAAGTTTTCTAGGTATAATCTCCGGCATTGGCACCAGTCGTGACACATTTTTCTGCTCTTTTAAAAAATAGCATGTGCGTGCATAGCTTTGATAGGCGCTGAAGATGCGTGAACAAAGATTTTGAAAGCTGCTCTTGTGACGTCGCTCTCTAGGGAAGTGCTTTCGCAGCGCTTTAAAAATGACTATGCAGCCTCGATTAATTAAATTAGCAAATAATTTTGATATTTGAGATTCTGGAGGTTGAATGAAGAAGATTTAAAAGTGTTTTCTCAAATACAAAACTGCTTGAGCCTCTCTCTAAGTATAGTATGTTCGTGAAATTTTTAATCAGTGAAAATAGACCCATGGCTCCAATTAGAAACCTGCTAAGCATCATCAAAACACACTAAATCAATTTTCTCTGTAAAAATATAAGACAAGAGTAGCATTTTAAGGCGTTTTAAAAAAATGGTCAATTTGGTCGCATTTCCAGACTTCGGTTTCTTACCAGAGCGCATCTTTGCACCTGCGGTCCAGCTGCCCGGTGGCCGCAGTGCGAAGCCGCCCCCTCGCCTTTCTCGTAGGATGAAGGGAAGCAAGGCGCACGTGTGTTGCGTGTCTAAGCCCCTGGGGAACAGGACCGTGGGCGCAGAGATGAGCTCTGATAAGAAACTGAAACCTAGAAACTCGTCCAAATAAAGCTTTTTACAGAACGCATAAAACGCTACCCCTGCATTATATCCTTCTAAAAAAACTTGATTTTGTGGTTTTCAATGACTCAGCAAGGTTCTAATTGAAACCATGTTTTCATTTTCACTAATTAAAAAGTTGATTAATAAATTGTATTTAATTATCTGACTGATCGTTACGACTAGGTCCCTATACTACGTACGCCTGGCCGTATAACTCGCGTGCACAAACCGCATTAATTTAGCTTTCACGACCTTTCTAAACATATATGTAAAGCTTAAAACTAAATCGCCCTGTACAACAGTGAAAAGGCGAAACCAACACGCTGGAGCCATATGGCTCCCCACCATGCTGGTATAGCCTTTTTGCTGGTATGGGATGTCCCATATTACGTTATGCATGTATGGTTCCGTCCGCCTACATGGTTCCGCCTTAATCCACTACGCTGGTATAGGATGTCCCATAATACGACACGCTTGTATGGTTCCGCCCACCTGTATCGTTCCGCCTTATTCCACTATACTGGAGCCGCCTTTTTCGCTTGTATAGGATGTCCCATATTACGGTTACGCTTCTATGAGCCTTTTCCGTCATCCTTCCATCATCGAGATTTTCCAACAGGGATACCTTAGATGGTAAGCCCTGTTAAAAGTATGTGAGGTCAGAGACCTCGAGGTTTTTTGTTTTATTACATTCTGCGATTTGACAGTTACGTAAACAAAGCGTTCACTCGTCACTAAGGATATTAGTTGCCGCATCCCGCACAACGAAGGAGTTTGAAAACCTATCCGAATTTCTTACTGTGTTGCGTTCATTGGTTATGCCTCACCTAGAAAACGCTTCAGTGTCGTGAAACGGCCTTTTCAAAATTAAGTCCTTGGGGGTTGAAACATCTCAAGACACATTTATTTTCATCTTCAAACATCGGCATCTAAAAAGGGTGTACACTACACAAATAATTAAGCTAATTCAGGAATCGCCAACAGGCGGAGCCTGCACCAACGTCCAGTGAAAGAGGATTTACAGTGCTAGTTTGAGGCACTGGATGATTTGATCGTCTTAAGGCTCATCTTAAGAATCTATGTGTGCCCACATGGCTCCGGTCATTATTTTATAAATCTCGATATTTTAGCCACTGAAACTCAATCCATAGGTCGCCTGAGTTTTTTAATCTCTATTCTGGCACACTTGATATCTAACTTTGTTCGCTGCTAGCACAAAAACTGAGAACGTTTTTTTTTTGTTTTTTTTTGTTTTTTTTAAATTCGCCGATGCTAGAGATAGGGCCGAAAAGTACCTGTAAGTTATTACAATATTTTTGTTTACTATTTTTTTTAAATATGAATCTCTGATCACCGTTTCCTGTTATGCTAAAATCAAAGGCGTGGACGGTATTACTGCTTTGAACTTAAGTTATTTTCGTGTTTCTATCTGTACCTGTATTTTTTACTGAAGGGTGCCATCAGCACTAAGACCGACAGGTATCTCCTGTACTTTATAATAAGCACTTCTTGAATATTATTATTAATATTATTAGTATTATATATGTGTAAACTTGTTAGGTACAGCCCATACTGACATAGATCAGTTCGGCGTCTTTAAACACAACTGATGTTACACCAATTAATAAAAAAATTACTCAAGTTTGATCACGCTGACAAAGACTATGGAGAATAGAATGTGTCCCGCAGACACTGCAAACGCTTTTTTTTATTTTATTTTATTTTTATAAGTTCTCCTACAATTTTATCTCTATTGTTTTGTTACATTTTTGGCACGGAAACGGATTTTGTTACATTTAGCAGGGAAACTTGAGTACATGACCGATCACGTTACGTATATTTCACCAGATAAATTTAGCAGGGAAGCTGGATTGTTGTGGACGTCATGTGAAGCCCTTAATGCTCCAATTTTCCCATTCGATTTACCCGGGAAGCTAGATCGTGTAAGGATCGCAGCGTGTCGCCTTGCAAAACGCTCGTTCGTAAAAAAAAAAAAAAACAGCAACCACAACAATAAAGTTTCTTTTGCGTTCATATTAAACTTATTTTGATCGTTTTGAAAATTTTCGGAAGCAGACAATGTGCCGTGTGTGTAGTTATATTTGGTTACGGGGAGCTTTGTGTAATTTGAACGGGTTGGAAACACCCCTTACAAAAATTTCATATATGGGCCAGATATATTTTGTATACGGCCATATATAATCGTATAAGGACGTAAATAAGGCAGTATACTGACAGATAAGGAAGCAAATAGCGGCATATATGGAAAGAGGGCACCATATATGGTTAGGTATAGTGACGGATATAATCATGTATGGTGCAAATTATTGCCATATATGGCTGTATATAGCCCCTTAAATGGCGTGCATCTTTCATATTTTGCCTTATATGGCAGGATGCAGTCTATATATGGCACGCGCTTGTCTCCGTATATTTATGAACAAAATATATCCCTTTTCTTTTACACGGACACATTTTTTATGAAAAGATTGCCAATTCTAGATTCTGAATTTGAATCTGCAAATAATTTGTTTTATTTAATTTTCTTTTCCAATCGGATACTTCATCAATATTTCTTGAAGAGAAACGCTGTTTACAGAGTGATTTAACAGAGATTCACATATTTTTTATTTGGCACATTTAAAAAAATCTTAGCAAAAATTATTTCTCTGTCAAGTGTGTACTATATATTAATTTGTGCATGCGCAAGTTCTTCGGAGATTGCAAAACAACTTATAAATGCTTGCGGTCATTTAAAACATATTTTGCGAATTATCATCAAAATGATACTAAAAATGCATTTGGATCTGAATCAACTATTCTAACGAGCTAGTGTTTTGAATTTAAGATGATGGACCATATTAAACTGAACACAGATCAATTCCTGAAACCTTCAAAGCACCTTAGCAAATGCAATTTTAAGGGGCTTAAATTGCATCAAGTGTATGTTTCATATTATCGTGATCCAGAATTTATCTGAACAGAAAACAATCACAAAAATTTATTTGTAAAGTAAAAGCTAATGTATCCTTTGATGGCCAGTATTTACATGAAAGTTCAGTGACTGGCAGGCATCGGCGCTTTGCTGTTCAAACTGGCGAGCCCCGTCATGGAAGTTCCGTTTACTGACCGGCATCGTTTTATATTTGTTTTGCATTCTTTACTATGCAGTCAAGTCATTGAGATTCTGACGAACTGCGGCAATTCAGGAATAGCGAGTGGAAATGTTTGCGTTGATCAATCCTTCCTAAATGATTGCCGACGCTGTCTTATTTGATCCCAGCATGGCAAGACTGACGTGTTTTATCACGAAAAAACGAGAAAAAACATTCCGGTGAGGAAAAATTGCTGTCCAGGATTAGTAAATGTGACCACCTACGCCACGAAGAATAAATTTTACAACACCGAACGGCACTTTTTTTTTCAGGAAGCTTGTTTAATTTGATGTACTATACTTAAGCGCTCCAATAAAAAAAAAACAATATAGCGAAGCTTAAAAATGAAAAAAAAACACGTGGCATGATTGAGCACACGCCTTGAGGTTCAAAAACAATAATAAACATTACTTTCCGGGAGCTAGAAAGGTAAGAGACGTGCTTATTGCTTATGACGCTACGATAGTGTGAAATGGAAGTGGAAAATATGCTGTTTTCGTCAGGAATCGACTGTTTTCTGTGGTAGTTACGATCACCCAACAGAAATATTTAAAATGCTCACCTAGCCAAACGATATCTGTCTTTTTGATGGCTTATGCTATACGACATACCGTACCAGAAAAACGCGAAAATAAAAACTTTTCTTTTTAACGCAAAAAAGCGAGAAACGCCAATGCGTTGTGGATGTTCATACTGCCGGGTTTGCGAATGTGACCCCTTGACGCTATGAAAAATAAATGCTACAACGCCGAACGATATCATTTCTGAAAGCTAGTTTAATTATCCGTTACATTAATTAGTTTACGTTACATTAAGTATCCGTACATTAATTAGTTTAATGTACTTGAATCTAAGGAATAAAAACATGTTTAGGTCAGATAAAAAAAGTAAAACTGCGGAGCGCAACCTGTATAAATAAAACCATAGAGTTATTATAATGTACGCTAGAGGTTCAACTGGCGCTAGTGTCTATGCGACTTCCGTGACGCAAATTGAAGCAGACAACAACCAGTCTACTTTTCCAGTCTTCCTGTGTATTCCTATGGGAAAGCGCGCGTGCATTTTGTGTCTTCGCCGGAAAATAACACGGAACACTTTGGTTATTTGGGTCGTACCGAATAGTATGTACAGTCCTAATCACACTTGTCTATAACGCGCGAGCGTGCGGCTTTCTCCGGGGAGCGCTAGACTGGGGCCATTCGCGGAAACTAAGCTAGTCACGTGGTGCTACATGGAACGACCCGCTCGAGGGGTGTCCTGCCCACTCTATCAGCTGGCGGCGAACACGGAAGGCTGCTCGCACGCTTTTTACAAACATCATTGCTCGAACAATAAACAAACTAATGCATGAAGGCGTATCAACGATGTCGTCATTAAAAACAAAAAGATATATCATAAGAACTTTACTTTTATCGCTTATCAAGCTGGTATAAGGCTTGCTATTATGCAAAAAACAAAAGTATATCAATGGACCGGATTCAAGAGGATTGCGCATAGCATCGAGAGAATCCTACGGGAAAAAAGCACTGATCGCTGACAATGACACCACGAGTGCCGAAAGACGTCCGAACAAGGATAGTCGGAATGAGTGAAGCGGGGTTGTCCCAGCGACACATCTCATCGAAGACAAACGTGTCTCTAGTGACGGTCAACCGAATCATAAAGGCGTACCGGGACGAAGGCCGCATCGACGATGCTCCCCGGGGTCGTCCTCCTTCGTGTACGGCTTTGAATGAAGACCTGTTCATCTTCGCCGCCGCCGTGGGTGATCCGTTTATGTGGGCTTCAGAGATTAGGAAGCCTTTAAACCTCAACATTTCTTTAAGCACCATTCGAAGACGGTTGTGGGATGCATTGCTCTAGAGATAGTTTTCTTGTTGGCAGATGTCTCATGTTACATGTTACACGCATAGCTGCGGAGAAACCACGTCTTTACTAGAGCCATCGACGCCAGCGACTTCTCTTTGCGCAAGAGCACGTGTCTTGGGGTTCAGACGAGTGGAATGAGGTGCTATTTTCTGACGAGTCCAGCTTCACCACATGCTGGGACCAACAACAGAGTGTGTGGAGGCCAGCCTGTGCCAGGTAATACCTCCGTAAAATCTATTTACTTGGAAATGTATTCATATTTGGCGATGCTTCGAAGAGGCTAGACGCAAGGTGCTTCTAAAGATGGGGCAACAATTATAATGCGAAACTGCACGTCGCATTGACAAACTAATGATGACGAATTTTCCACCGACAAGATGAGCTTTTCGAGTGCAAGGTGCATCCTTTTCACTAGTAATAATTGTTTGATGATTTTCGAATAAATAAGGCTGGGGTTAGTAAAAAAAAAGTAGGAAACCGAGGCCCCAGGGGTGCATCGCAGTAGGTGTCCTCACCAAAACCCAATAAAGCGTCATCGTAATGTTTAATATTGCAGTAATTAAGTTGTGAAGATGCTCACAAGCATCTTCATAAGATTTGGAATCGAGAGAGGGTCGTTCAGATTTCCAACTGTCGTTTTGATTATATAAAAACCATTTCATGTAGCGGAGTAGAAAACCCTTGGTGAAAACAGAAACAATGAACGAGTTTATTTTTTCGACGTTTCGTCCGGAGTCCGGCCTTTGTCCGAAAGGCCGGATATCCTGGTGGAGGCTGGACTCCGGAAATCCAGCGAAGGCCAGACTCCGGCCGAAACGTCGAAGAAATAGGCCGGTCTGTTGTTGCTGTTTTCACCGAGGGTTTTTTACTTTGTTATACCTACGCCTTTTGCCTCCCGCCACCATGCCCGTTGTATACATATAGCGCTCCTAACGTTCTTCAAATAACAAAGCCGTCTCAGCAACCATCACGGAGGGATCGCATTTTTAATTCATTATTTTTTTCTTTTGCAGATATGATCCACCATACGTGAGACCAATCGCGGCTAGTGGCAGAGCCTCTGTCAGTGTGTGGGGCGCTATTTCTCCACACGGGCTTGGTCCGTTGCATAGAATTGATGGCAGCCTGACAGCACTACAATATGTCGACATTCTCGACCCATGTCATGCTGCCATATGTACTTGATGAAAATAATCCCTGGAGAAGGGGAACAAGAGGGACAAGGGACAAACATAAATCTCCAAAACAGCTAGGTGACTGGTGAGCGACCGAAAAAATCCGCCTGGTCCGGGTATCGAACCCGGGACCTCTCCATTACAAGTGGAGCGCTCTACCAACTGAGCTAACCAGGGGTTAGACGTCAGTAGAGCAAACGGGTTTTATCAGCTGCCACCAAATGCAATTAAATGCAAAGGGGCAAGCGAGCTGGACAATAATGTCCCTCTTGTTCCTCTTGTTCCCCTTCTCCAGGGATTATTTTCATCATTATTGTCCAGCTCGCTTGCCCCTTTGCATTTAATTGCATTATGATCATATGTACTTGACGGCCCCTTTCCGGACGGCGCTTTCAAATTTCAACATGACCGAAGCCCCGTCCACAAGGCAAAGGTTGTCAGAGACTACCTAGAGGAACGTTGCATTGCAGAACTTCCATGGCCACCGTGCGGCGCGGACATCAATATTATTGAAAATGTCTGGGGCATAATGAAAAAAAGGTTGGCTAAGAAGACACTGAGGGACTCATCGCGTGACACCCTTTGGGCGGTTGTTTCGGAGGAATGGCAACGACTGCGGGAAGACGGAGAAATTTGCCCCGTACTTTACGGATCCATCCCTCGCCGCAACAACAGTGTCATCTCGCAGAAAGGCGCATACACGCACTATTGAATTCCATACTATTATTTATCCACAAGATCGTGGTAGCAATAACAAGTTTTTCTTATTATTTTACACAAACAGACCCCGCAATAAACCTTTATAAACAAATATTTTAGTGTCCTCGTATTTTGTTTTGTTTTGTTTTCGCAGCCCCTTCAAGCCATTAAAACGTTTTGAGCATATTTTCTAGGAAATCAGTTTGCAGAATTAAGACAACAGAATATCTAATAGGACTCAAAATAACATTATAATATGTGCAGATGCGAACCACGTCTAGGGGAATTGGAAAAAGAAAAGACCACGTGCGAAAAAAAGAACAGTGTTGACATGCTCACAACAGCGCGCAAGCGAT
The DNA here is from genome assembly GCF_016920785.2 of Ixodes scapularis. NCBI lineage: Eukaryota > Metazoa > Arthropoda > Arachnida > Ixodida > Ixodidae > Ixodes > Ixodes scapularis. Next base: position 184,308,309 of record NW_024609857.1, read on the forward strand.
AAACGGTCAGATGAGCGGTCAGAAGCGAGCGTGAAGTGTGCTGCGAGCAGCCTTCCGCGTTCCACGCCAGCTGATAGAGTGGGCAGGACAGCCCTCGAGCGAGTCGTTCCATGTTGCACCACGTGACTAGCTTAGTTTCCGCGAATGGCACCAGTCTAGCGCTCCCCGTAGAAAGCCGCACGCTCGCGCGTTATAGACAAGTGTGATTAGGACTGTACCTTGATTAACACTGTAAAAGTGTAATTGCTTTATCTAGCGCATTTTTCTTCATCAGTGACCGATGTTTAACTTCGCTACATTTCAGTCCCAAACGGGTGTTCCCCAGCAGGTGTGTAAAAACAAGCGACGATTTGAAGCAAAATTACAATCGAAAGGAATGTAGAGTGTGTTCAAGCCTCGCCAGCAATCCGGTGACGCTTATATTTTGATAATATGCCAGTCCTGACACCATATAAAAACGACCCCGTCGTGCATGAGCGGATAAAAACATTCAAAACGTAGAGAATAAAGTCCGTGGGCTATAAAAGTTGTCTTTTCGTATTGTTTTCTCTGTCGGGCAGATTTTATATGGCACTTGTTCTCAAAGATTTCGAGCGTGCGAGTGATATTTTGAACGTAGAACAAGCAGCTTCGCTCAGAGCAGAAAGAATAAAATGGTACTTACTTATTTAAAATAGGAATAGATTACGTGGCCTTGAATTAATTTTGATCGTATATGCACGTGTAGTTACTGATCCGGTGTTACTGCGTAGTTCTTGCCGTCTTTCTTAATTTCCAGATGTTTTTCGTTTGTTTGGCACGTATAACCCCCACGCTGAAAAGGGCCGACGTCCTGTTCGCGCTAATAGTGTCCGACAGTGCACATAAATGCACGTACGAAGCTGTTTTAGCACCGTTTTTAATGCGATGAATTTGAAAGAAAAACACCGTAACTGACCAATTATTTCCTCGGCCTGACTGAGAAATGTTCCAAGCTACCTAGTACGTACAAATTATTCGGGATATTTGCTCTTCTGATCGGGCGCAGAGAGACAATGCACTCACTTTTTCCGATAGAAATGCATTACCGGAAGTCAATTTTCGACTGGTTGCTGTCTGCTTCAATTTACGTCAGCACACTAGCGCCACTTGAACCTCTAGCGTTCATTATAATAACTCTATGAGTAAAACCAAGCGGCACGTAGGGGATAGCACTGATCTACCAAAGCCAAATTAAATACTGCTTTCCAAAAGTCAGAACATTGAGAGATGTGCTTAATACGTAGCGCGTTATGACCTCAGCTAAATTACTGGCTTAAAATGGCGGTATTTTTGTTTCAATAGTGGGGGAAGTTGGCAGCTTTCAGAAAAACTTCGGCTGCATCACTGTGGCAGTTTTACCACTTACACATTTTCTCATTTTGCTCGGAATATGCTCATTATTATTACATTGCTTTCTTCGTCGAAAGGATTTGCGCTGTTTGCCTATTACACTGACCCACACATTAGGACGGAGGGAGTGAATCATCTTGGCAAAACAAGAGGGCCACGGTTTGTGCATTGCAACAATTCAAACTTGGGCTCGCACTTTTTATTTTCACCTTCTGCGTGATTGCTACCCTAAAGAACGGGGCCGACGACTGAAACATACATAGAAAATATTTAAAATAATAAAAACTAATACAAAAGGTGAGAAAAAATATTTAAAATATAAAACTAATAGAAAAAGGTAAGAAGAAAATATTTAAAATTATAAAAACTAATTCAAAATGGTGAGAAAAAATATATAAAATATTAAAAGTAACACAAAAAGGTGAGAAAAATTTTTTAGAATAACAAGAAGTAATACAAAAAGGCAAGATGAAAAATTCTGCTCGCCACGATTCGAACCAACGACTACACGCTCAGCAAAATAGTGCTCCAACAAGCTAAGCTACGGTTTTTTTTATATTTTTACTCAACCAACAAACATATGTACAAGCTATTTACACATATTTACATTTTTTTTCCTTAAATCAGACCCAGTGCTTATGGGCGATTTTCATTTAAAATTCTTTAATTTGTGTAAGGGTATTGAACTCCGTTATCCACTCCGGCGGGCACTCGTTCCGTTCGTATACAGAGCCTATCTGTGCAATTAAGTCAATAAAGAAGATGCGCGCCGTTTTGTGGTGACGCTCCGCATGTCTGACAGTCATCCTAGACTTCCACAGGCTAAACAAACTGAGGAGCATTATCATATCATATGGTAGGCTCTCGTGCTGTTCAGTAGGTAAAAAACGAATGGAGTGGGGTGTTATACAAAGTTCTTTCTTCAGAGTTCGTTTCAACACATCCCAAAAAAACACTGCGTCCAAGCAGTACAAAAAACAGTGTTCAACAGTTTTGGGGACCTTACACAGCGGGCTGTTCACGTCCCCAGGGACAACCATGCCTCGTTTACCCAGCCAGAGTTTAACCGGCAGGGTATCTGTAATGTTCGGCGAGTCCCCGGGACAGCGGGGCATTGACGAGTGCACGCAAGCTTGTCCAGTGTTCATCTGTTTTAATCTCGTGCGACATGCTCTTTATATACCAGGTGTGCAGGGGGCGCCACCTGGCTGTCTATCACATTCCTCCCCCCCCCCCCCCCCCCCTAACAAAAATGAGCCAAGGTCCCACCGGTTTTCACGGTGAAAAGCGCACAGGAGGCTTTCGTGCTCGATTACTTCTCCTCGGTAGTGGAATACCAGGACTCCTTGGTAGCGGAATGCCAGGAACAGGCTGAGTATCGTCACGCTGGTATTCAGCTGTTACGGTTTGAGGTACCGCTTGGGCAGAATCCTCTAGTGGTACAGCCACATTCTCATTATGAGGAGCGGCCTGGTCCACCGGCTCTGGCCGAGGACCCGATGATGCCCTAGCTTGGGATAGGTCAGGACGCAGATATTCTTCATGACGTCTCCAACACCGACCATCTGGGAGTTCGACATCTGTGATGTGGTCACTTGGAGTGTCGGTCACAGTTGCCGGTACCCATGGTGGACCTTGTCGAAAATTTCTCGCATAAACGGCATCACCCGGTTGGACAGTTGGTATCAGTCGAGCACCCCTGTAGTGCGCCATCTTCTGGATGAGTTGTTTTTTCGATACGCTTGACCTCAGGTCCGGGTGAAGTAGAGCCAAAGCAGTCTTCAACTTGCGGCCCATCAGTAACTCCGCCGGAGTGCACCCTGTGGTTTCATAAGGTGTATTTCTGTAGTTGAGCAGGATTCGGGCCAGCTGACACTGGAAACTTCCATCAGCTGCCTTCTTCAGCTTGAACGTTATGGTTTGAACCGCTCGCTCAGCGGCTCCATTTGACGCTGGGTGATACGGTGGTCTTAGAATCTGCCTTATTCCATTTTGTTGAAGGAAGTTCCTAAAGCTAGCGCTTACAAATGCCGGCCCGTTATCGGATACGACGAGGTCTGGTAGTCCGTGACAGGCAAACATCACCCGCAGGCAAGGGATCGTGGCTTCTGCCGACGGCGTGGACACAGGAACGACCTCAATCCATTTTGAGTAGGCGTCGACCACGATGAGTAGATATCGGTTCTTCATTGGTCCAGCAAAGTCGATATGACGACGAGACCATGGCTTTTCTGGGAATGGCCATGGCATCATTGGTGCTGGTCGTGCGAGTCGCTGGTTTTCTTGACACACACGACATCCCCGCACTGTAGCCGCAATGTCTTCATCTAATGATGTCCACCATACATGACTCCTAGCCACGGCCTTCATTTTGGCGATCCCTGGATGACCTTCATGCAAGAGTCGTAGAACCTCTGGTTGTAAGGATCCTGGGATGACGACTCTTGACCCCAACAGGATACAGTTCTCTTGTACGCACAGCTGAGTTGTTCGGGGAGCGTACGGTTTTAAGTCTGGGTCTTGCAGCTCAGCTCCAGACCACAAATGATCTCGAAGCTTCGCCAAAATCAAGTCTTTTGAAGTGGCGTCGGCCACGACAGACGCAAGTAGTACGCGAGGATAGGCCCCCTCGAGCATAAATACCTCGGCTGGCCGCTCTATGGAACATGGAGGAACTGGCAGCGGCAGCCTACTCAGGCATCCGCATTTGCTATGTGTGAAGCAGGTCTGTACTTCAGTTTGTAGCTGTAAGCCGACAGTATCAGTGCCCAACGCAGCACACGTGGCGAACAGGTCTCAGGTACAGGCTTGTCCGCAGCAAGCAGCCCCAGCAAGGGCTTGTGGTCTGTGACCGCTTTGAAGTCACGGCCCCACAGGTATTGCCGGAACTTAGTCACACCAAATATCAGATCCAGGGTTTCCATGTCAAGCTGACTGTTGTTGCGCTCAGCCGGCAGAAGACCTCTAGATGCAAACGCAATTGGTTTCTCAGCACCTGAATCTTCTCGCTGAGCAAGGACAGCCCCAAATCCGTACGGCGACGCATCGCAGATAAGCATCACTGCTTTCTTCGGGTCATAATGCGCCAATACCGCGGCAGACAGCAGTAACTCCTTGCTCTGACGAAAAGCCTGTTCCTGGTCAGCACCCCAAGTCCAAGGCGTCTTTGCCCCCAGAAGATGGTTTAACGGATGTAGAACGCTAGACAAGTTACGCAGGAACCGACGATAGAAATTGACCAGTCCCAGGTAGCTCTGCAGCGTTTTTACATCGGTAGGCCTTGGAGCTTTTAGTACTGCGTCAGTCTTTTCTGGGTTTGGTTGGAATCCCGCAGAGCTAACGACATGATCCCAGTATTTAACCTGGGGAATCAAGAAATCGCAATTGCACAGCTTCAGCTTCAGCCCAGCTTGCTGCAGCCGACTCAGCACTTGGCTCAGGTTTTCCAGGTGGTCTTGATCGTTTCGCCCTGTCACGAGAATGTCGTCGAAATATACAACGACGTGCTTAAGTCCTTGCAGTAGGTTCTCCATCTCCCGTTGAAAGATCGATGGTGCAGAGGTCACACCGAACGGCAGGCGAGTGTACTGGTACAGACCTTGTGGAGTGTTGATGGTAACCAGTTGTGACGACTTCTCATCAAGTTTAACTTGTAGGTATGCATCTTTTAAGTCCATCTTGCTGAATTTCTCGCCTCCGCTCAGCTTAGCAAACAGGTCCTCCACTCGCGGGATGGGGTACTTTTCAGGTACAGTCACAGGATTCACAGTGACTTTGAAGTCTCCACAGATGCGAATCTGCCCATTTTGTTTCAAGACCGGTACAATAATGGCAGCCCATTCCGAAGTCTTCACTGGACGTAGGACTCCCTCCCGTTTCATGCGTTGCAACTCCTCGTTGACTTTGTCAAGCATCGCCAATGGAACTGAACGAGGCTTGAAAAACCTTGGTTTGGCGTTGTCCTGAAGATTTATCTTTGCGGCCACCCCGTGAAAGTTCCTAGACCTTCATCAAAGGTACTGGGGTATTCAGCAACGAGATTTGCAACAGAAGTCACGAAGGTGACATCCTTCGCGTTGGAAAGCTTGATGCCAAGGACTTTCATCCAGCCACGTCCTAGCAGAGATGGGCAGGTGCCAGGGACAACATACAGGATGTCCTGACATTCGCGGTTTCTAAGTCTCACCGTTGCAGTAAGGCTTCCCTGAACTGGGGAAAGTTCACCTGAATAGCTTTTCAGCATGATGCGCGACGCGTCCAGCTGCCTTGATGGAAATTCGCGTCGACATGTCTCCTCAGACACAACGGACACGCTAGCTCCCGTGTCAAGCTCCATCAGCAATGGAGTCCCGTTAACCATAACTTCCACTCGGAAAGGTTGGCCGTCGACTGCAGAAGATGTGATTTCCCAGATCTTGTAGACTTCTGGCAGTGAGACATCTTGCGACTGGCCCGCTTCGTGCAAGGTGTGGACCGATCTCGGTATTCTAGTGGACGTCGTCGGGCCGCCGGCGGTCGCATCCGCTGTCTTCCCCTTGCACACTCGTGCCAGATGCACCTTTCCCCGACACTTGTGACAAGTGGTACTTGCATGACGGCACTGTGTGGCGTAATGCCCGCCTCCGCAACGAAAACACGAGATGGTGCCAGTCTTCCGCTTCGGGATCACAGCTGCATCACGTGACACTGTGTTAGCTGACGCGAGGTTTGGCTGGATAGACGTCGATAGCATCTGCGAATCTTTCTTCGCTGCTTCCATTGCAACGACCGTCTTTTTTGCGAGGTCAAGGGTCAAATCTGGAATCTCTAGGAGTCGCCTTTGTATCATCTCGTCGTTAATATCTCCGACGATGCGGTCTCGCAGCATTCTATTTCGGAACGCGCCGAATCCGCAATCATCTGCCAGCTTGTTCAGACAAGCAAAGAAATCCGCCGCTGTCTCACCGTCATGACGCATCCGTGAATTGAACTTAAAGCTTGCGACGACTTCCGAAGGCTTCGGTGAGAAATGCTCGCCTAATACCTCGAAAATGGTTTCTAGGCTGGCCTCCGACGGTTTGACAGGAGCAAGATTTCGAAGCAACGAATATGTGGCGGGTCCAAAACACGTAAGTAAAACAGCTCGCCTTTTCTCATCTCTGGCATCGTTGGCGATGAAGTACTGTTCAACCCGCTCCCGGTACTCGCTCCATATCGTTTCACTGTCAAACGGCTCTAGTTTGCCGCCCACCGGCATTCCAGAAGAGGCGCACGGTCCGAGGGCAGCAGTTCAACACTTCCACTTCCTCGTCGCCACTGTAATGTTCGGCTAGTTCCCGGGACAGCGGGGCATTGACCAGTGCACGCAAGCTTGCCCAGTGTTCATCTGCTTTAGTCTCGTGCGACATGCTCTTTATATACCAGGTGTGCAGGGGGGGGGCCACCTGGCTGTCTATCACAGTATCGCTATGCAAACGAAAGAAGAAAGTTTTTGCTGAGGGCGGAATACACATCTTTTTCACACGAACTAGTACATCTTTCCCTGGTTCATCCGCATAAAGCGTCCCATACATCGGTGTGGGGAATAAATTATCAAGGAGATCGCGGTACAGCTTTTTTCGCGAAACGATGCACAAGTAATCAAGCGAGTACCTTGCTGTCAAAAATTTGAAAGAGTCGACCACTTCTTTCACAAAGCCCACCAGGCTAGCAGGACGGCCAATGTCCGAGGAAACAATAAAAGTAGGAAGGTGGGGAGCAAGCCTCGTTTAGAGCATCACATGAATGAGGGGGTTCGTCTGGTCTCTCAAAAACAGGAAACGCGAAATGGTCTGACGGAGAAATCGATGCGGCAATGCTAGGCCATCATTTTGGACACGACGAAGAAGGTTGTCCCTTGGCATTGGTTCTCCTGCGTTCTTCCACACAAACAAGGCAAAAACACGGTGCATCTTTTGTATACATATTCGCGGACAACTCAAAACTTGAAGCACAGACGACACTTCGCGGCCAGAAATGTGTTACATATCATGGATCTCGTAAAAATTGACAGGTCGCGGGAACCCCATTTTGCTGCACGCTCTTTCATTTCAGAAGTTACATTTCTCCAATACATCGATGTCTGCCTTAAATGCTGGAAAGGTGCTCCAAGGTACCTGTTGGGCAAGCAACTCCATTGGATTCCTTCGTAACTACTGGGTGTTGTGGCCCACTCGCCATGCCATAAGCCACTGCATTTGCTCATGTTAATTCCAGTGCCTGTAGAGACGCAGTATGCTTTGCACAATTCCAGCGCATGCGCGACGCTTTTTTTGTCAGAACAGAAGACAGCAACGTCGTCCGCATACGCCAAATTTTTACTTCTACGCCTCCCATGGCATACCCGTGCACTAGCTCGCTGCGCAACACACTTAAACAGAGAGGCTCCAGGTATAGAGCGGATAACAACGGAGACAAAGGACAACCCTGGCGCACGGACGACAGCACTTGTATTTTAGGGGTTAAAGCGTTGTTCACAAGGAGTCTTGTAGTACAACCGGAGTAGGCCCATTCCAATCCCCTCTAAAACAATTTTGCCGACGTTCGCGCGTTCCAGAAGTTTCCAAAGAAACTCATGACAGACGCGGTCAAAGGCTTCATCTAAATCAATTTGAACTAGGGCCACTTGGTTTCCTTCGGATTTACAATTTTAGAGAATAGACCGAGTGACGCGTATGTTACTCTGAATTGCTCTTCCCCTGATACCGCAGGTTTGATACGGTCCTACTAGCTCAGTAACTACGCGTTGTAGTCTTTCGTTAAGAATCTTTGCAAATATCTAATAATCTACGTTACAGAGCGTGATAGGTCGGTATCCAGTAACTTGCCTTCGTTTTACTTCGTCATCTGATTTAGGAATCAAAACTGTATGTTTTTGAAGGAAGGAAGGGGGCAGAACTTTAAGTTCAAAAGCTTCGCTTATTACCTCAAAAAGAAAAGGACACAAAGCACTTTTGAACTTTTTATAAAACTCAGCACAGAGAACGTCTGGCCCAGGCGTCTTATGCATAGGAAGGTTTTCAATCGCGCGTCCTATCTCGCCTTCCGTGATTGGTTCTTCCAACCTTTACTTCGCCTCTTGAGATAACTCCGGCACATTACGAAGTAAGCCCTGGAAGGTCGCTGTGCCGCTCGGTTTTTTGTCGCCCTTGAAGAGGTTACAATAATGTTCATGAAACGCACGCTGGATGACATTTTTGTCATTACTAATGCACCCGTTATGTTCAATACCCGCGATTTCTTTTCCGAGCGCGTACTTTTTTTCCTTGCCTAGAGCACGCTTTGTGGGCTGCTCCCCTAAAAGAAATCTTTCAGATCGCGCTCGTATCACTTCTCCGCGATAACGCTCTTGCTGGAAGGAGTCCAGCTTGGCCTTGACCTGCTTCATGTCTGCAACGCATGACCCCGGTTTATCGCTTTCACTTTGTAGTAAATCTATCCAACATTTGCGCAGCACCTTTTCTTCGTTTGAGGCCAAAAATTTGAGCTGCGAGGACCTTTCTATTGCGAGTTGCTTTATTTCCTGCTTAAAAAATTCCCATCTCTCTAAGGAACTAAATTTTTTCATCATGGTTAGTTTTCCACATGTCTTCGTCACTCGCTCAAAAAAATATCGTCTTTGAGAAGTCTAAGGTTAATTTTCCAGAGCTCCCAATCAAACTTTTTTTTTGGTTGCATAGTTTTACTACCCATAGTCAATGTTACTGGACAGTGATCACTAAAAAATATCGGTCTCACGTCGTAGTTCGTTACTTCGCTGGCATTATCGGCTGATACATAAATACGATCCAAACGCGCATGTGAAGAGGACTGAAAATGGGTGAACGGAAGTTCGGGTTTCGCATCTGTCAGTTGCGCAGCGTCTTCTAAGCCATACTTATTCAATATGTTCTTCAAAAGCTTTACGCTCATGTCTGTGTGCATTTCTCCTGGCGCTCTGTCCTCCCTTCTGCAAACGCAATTATAGTCCCCTAATAAGACAACTGCATTATCGCACTCCAAGTGTGGATCCAAGTCCGAAAAGAACACACATCTGTCGCTGACTCGGTTTGGTGCGTATATACACAGAACCCTCCACTCTTGATTGTGCAAGGTGAAGTCACCTATTATAAACCTGCCTCTTGTGTCCGCGACTATATTTAAATCTCTCAGTTCTACTGCTTTAGAAAGAAGTAAGAAACAACCGGCCGAGAGACCCACAGCATGTCTGACGCATACTTCATATCGGCTTAAAAAAGGTCCTAAAGCACGCGCAATGTTGTCGCCATCTTCCATTTTAGTTTCCTGAATGGCAAGTATGTCGATGTTTTCCTTGCTTAGTAAACGCTGTAACTGGTACTGTTTTTTCCCCGAGTTAAAGCCTCGAATGTTGAGTGTTCCGATACGAATTGGGGATGGTAGGTCCGTTATTCTTTGTTTGTTTGTGTGACGCTAACTGAGGGTTACGCACTTGCTGAAAGGTTACAAAGAAAAAAAAAAGGAAAAGAACACTCGCAAATCGGGCTGACCTACACTCACTTTGAGTCTTTGTGTCTACCTACGTCCTCGGCAGAACCTGGCTTTGTTGTTTTTCGGCTTTTTTGTTTTGTGCCTTTCTCGTGATCCTGCTGGGTTTCGCCAAGAGTGTCGTCCACTGGCGCCGTCGAGGAGACTTGTGCGAGCGTCCTTTTTTTTAACTGGACCGACGCGTCGATCATGTCCACTTGATCTGTGTCCTCGTCTCCTTCCTGGAGTGGGTGGTGTACGAAGTCGTCGTCGGTAGCCTTCGCCTCTTCTTCGACCGGCTTTGGTCGACATGTGGGGCGGTGGCGATGTTTCATGCGCCTCCCTTACCGCATTCGTGGGTTCCTTGGCACATTGGGACGAAGTTGCTGCCTCGTCGCTTGGACGGGTTGAGGTCGGCTTCTTCGGTTCTACTCCGGGCTGACCCTCTGGCAGGTCGCTCGCACCTGTGTCTTCAGCCTCCACCTCATTCATTATTAGGTCATCCACGTCTTCGTTTCGTCGTTCTCGGGTGATGAAGGCGTACGTCTTTACGCAGTTTTCGCTGTCGTGTCCGTAGCGATGACACTTGTTACAACGCGGAACCCGACATTTACGGCGGATATGTCCAGTACGGTGGCACGCACAAAGGAGCCCTTCCAGGAACGATGACTAGCACTTTGAATCCTTCTATGCGTAGCTCGTGCGGAATGTCTTCCACACTCGTACCTTCTTTTAGCGTCATTTGGACGAGACGCGTGTTAGACTCGACGTTCTCAAATCCCTTCTCACGGAAATGGTCATGACTAATGTCCGTCACCTTGCCGAAGCGTTCGAGTTCTCGACGTACCTGGCAGTTTGGCACGTTATAGGGAACCCAATGCAGCTTGACTTTCACCTCCGTGTTGGCGGGGTCAAAAACGAGGCAACGCCCCCCTTTGATCCGAAGTTCTTTGGCGTCTACCAACCGTTGCTTTGGGGAGAGCGAGTGCAGCCGAAGCATCCATACGTGATTCATTTCGTGGGCTCCCGCCAACGCCAATTCTTGCAGGATGTTCAGCCTTTCGAATTCTCCCTTGAAATCTTGAATCCGATAAGGCCGGTAGCGCATATCACAGTGCAGAAAATCTGCGTTCTTTGCTAGATAACCGGTGGGCAGGGGTGGCAGAATGATCTTGTACTCCTCAGCAGTTTCAGAAACAGAAGAACCGCGGCCAGGCCTGGCCGTTGCTGCCGCTCCTTGGGAGCCCGACATTGCACGTCCGTACTCGGCGGAGGCCGGAAGTGGCAGCTAGGCTACCGTCGCACGGTCAGCTTTCGCTTTCTCTCTAGAAGGTTCGTTCTGAACCATTATACGTTTAGTTTCGTATTTAATATTGTTCAAAGTGTTCAGGACTGGTTCAAAATATTCTGGCAATATTAGGGTGCGCATTAATTTATTATTACTGTGTCTTTCATGACTTTTATAATGCGTTTTTTGATCGTTTTATTTCAAACGTCTCGAAGATACGAATATAATCTCATTGAATCAACAGCCTATGTTTCGCACGTTTTTCCGCCGCCGGCGGTGTGCGTTCTGCGTTCGAATGCCTTTGTTCCTGTGTTCACGACCGGCTAACGGTCCAATCTGCCGATTTCTCATGATGCATGGAGTTTGCCTTAGTTTCAAATGTGTCCGAAAAAGACGGAAGCAACTGTGAGACGTGGAACTACGTCAAACCGGGGGGGAGGGGGGGGGGGAGGGGCGGGTTTGATTGCCTTCCTCAGCCGTATTGTTTACTAGTAAACTACTAGAATGTCTGGAAGAGCATGGCGCCCCTCAATCGCCGACGTCGCTCTCCGTACTTGCGTGCGGAGAGCTGGACCCGACAAAAAGCAGCGATTGATTGATCGCTCAAGCCCGTAGCTTCCGCCGCCCAGTTGTCAGCTAACGACTTCTTTTTCGCGATTCGTAATCAGAAAAGAATTGCCGAAAATCGTTGCCGCAATGAATTCACCCCATGGTGATTAATGCATAGGACACCACTTCTTATCGCAAAAATTTGTGCCCGCGAAATAATTTTTAACGATGGCACTTATTCCTCGCGAAATGTCGAGTTTTAAAGGTCATTTGCTGCACACGTGTTTCTTATGATCCAACGCACGTGCAACGAATTTCACACCTCCAGAAACACGGGAGGCACTCATTTGATCGACTCACGTTTTAGCTAACGCCCGCGTTTCATCGAATGACACTTTAGCGAATTGTCGAACGCCGCTAAGCGGCGTTTTCGGGTGGGCCAAATGGGTTCACATTTTTGTAATGAGCCGCCGCAGACTGTTGCCGCGAAGCGGCGTAAAGCGCAGCGCGGCGAATGGGTTAACGCGCGCCCCCGTTATTCGCTAAAACGTCGATTCGCTCAAATGTCGCTGTTCGCTAAAATGTCATTTGCTCATGTGATATGGACCCCAGAAACACTCAGGCTGCTTTAAATAGTGCAGCATTTATTCTCTTCCTAGTGGTGTTTTTTTGTTTTTTTTAGAAGCTATCAAGTATTAATTGCAAGCTTCTGAGGAAATTTACAAGCATTTCTTGAATTAAGGTGGTGTGTCGCCAGTTTTTGGTATCTATATTTTGTTCAGTGTATCTATGTAGACATACCTCACCCCATTCCTGTTTTTTCGCTTGGTACCGCCTTTAGCGAATGGTGTAAGTTGTAATTGTTTTAGTTGTTGCATGATTGTAGTAAGAAGATGAGCTGATACTAATTGAACACCTTGAAAAATAGTTTGCAAAAAGTCAAGGAGACAGGGGGAGTAACACGTCGACCTCATGCAAGCGCAGACTGAACTCGCTTAAATCAGAGAAAGGAGAAATAAAGAATGCGGAAGGAGCTCGAGCACAGGGCCGAGTGGAACGCGCTCATTTACCGGTTAGCAAGAGCAGATTTAAAAAAAAAAAACAATTTCCATGTCAGTAAAGGTAACAGATGGATGGCTAATACATAAAAACAGTTCAATCTTTCTCTAAAATCTGCGATGAATTGTGACCTACCTATGCACTTTTTACACTGCTCGTGTATGTCATCCTTTGGAAAAACGTAAATAATTAGCAAATACTATAAAAAAACATTCAAGAGAATTATTTTAGGCCTTTATTATTCGTAGTATGGGCAACCAATGTGTCCGCATATCCGTCTGTAGCTGCCGAAGAAATCGTTTTTACAGTTTTATGCATATGGGTGGGTGGAATTAGCACGTTCCACTTGGACCGTTTCGAACTTTTGCTAAAGCTCCTTCCGCATTCTTTTTTTTTTTTTCTAATTGATGTGTGTTGGTGTCTGCACTCGTATGTAGTGTATGCATTCCTCTCCTTTATTCCTTGTTTTTTGTATGCTATATTTCAAAATGTTCAATCAGAATGAACTCACCACCTTACTACATTGGAATGCTGTTGTTAATTCTAGAGGTTCTGTAAAACAATGTACCTGACATCTTTGCCTCACGCCCCGGTTCCTGAAGCTCACGTTCTCCGAGCACAACCTTTCTGATTTCTCTCGTCCTCTTATTTATCTTCTTTTGTGTTCAATAGATCGAGTTGCGAATGTAAACCAGGCTGCGTCTTACGTGTTCCTTTCTTTTTGACCTTGTCTTTTTGTGTACTTTTTTTCAAATTGGTCCATGCTATTTGTTATCATATATTCTAATCTGTGTTTTCATCTTTATACTTACTGCAGTCTTTCCCACTTAGACGATGGCATTCACTTTCGCCATCCGGGGTGGATGACCTGAGACGACACAGAATGACAGTCTCCTCTGCTGAATTCCTGGCTTCATAGAAGACTGCCAAGGCTGTTCATGGTAAGGTGCTCTATATACTGAGCAATATAATAGCTACTTATTGCTGCTAAGATTGTTTGTAACTAAGACTGTATATATGAGTGGCCTTTAGCAATTCTGATGCCACTCACGCGAAATGAAAGCCTGTAGGGGAATTGCGCATTTCATTCATAAGCGGAATGCTGAGTTTACAACAGGAGTGCGTTGCGTTGCCTTGCGTTGGGGGATCGGTGGCCAACTGAAATCGGAGCTTTGGATCAGATAAGTGTCATTCGAGTCAGATAAGTTTAATTGAATCAGACAAGTGTCGTTGGGATCAGATAAGTGTCAAATTGGAGTGTCGTAGTACATTTTGAAAATTGTTCCGTATTATATAGGATTTGAGATCCACTGACAAGAGAAATAATGAAAGCGCAAAGAATAGAGCATCTGAAGGACAAGTGTGAAAGTAGTCCTATAGCTTCGTCGACCAAAGAGCTCCAATTTCCATTTAAAGGAGAGCGGTGAGGGAGAGGGATGAATTGTAAGGGTTTCCTTTTTTCGTTTTTTACTTCTTCTTTTGTCTTTTCTTTTGTCATGTCTTTCGTTTTTTCCTTGTATTTTGTGCTATTCCTTCTGCTTATCACGTTCTGGAAAGTCAATCCAGACGTTGAACAGAATAATGAAGTAGTCAAATACACAAGAGGTATAAGTTCAGTGCGTGTGCTTGTCTTCCGGAGTATCTGGTGTGTGATTGTTTCCCTGCACTTTCACCGTAGAATATAGAAAAATGAATAATGACATTGGCATATATGTTGTGCCAAAGCCTGTCACACTTGTTCCAAACTTTGATCTCCACGAGATCACAAAACCATTGTTTCTGTTGTAGTGGCACGGCAGCCTCTATACTTGTTTTGCTTCAGTCTTTGTAAGGGGGACGCTGTAATCCGATTCTACTGATCCATGGTGTACTAGATAGCATCATATTTGCAGAGCGAGTCTTTGGTTTTTGTAGTTCCATCGAAATATATTTCGGCTTTTAAGTTATTTGTTATTTGGCATGTAAATTTACAAGCTTATCTAGATTGGAGGCAGCAAATATCTTGCCAGCACTCATGGTACGCATTTGAAGCATATTGCGTTAACATAATTGACCCAACCTCTGATTTTTATTCGTCAGTGCCCCTACGGAATTGTGCATGCTAGGATTGCTTTTGTTTGTTTGTTTCACATAATCTACAGCACATGTTTCACCTTTCTACTCAGTGCAGCCCTCGCCGAACAGAAGCAAGCATCGACTAGGCCGAGGTTCAGGTTTATGGCAGTCTGCAAATGTTGTTGATGGTAAGCTGCCTTATATATATAGCTGTGTAAGAGCAGCTCGTCCTGGGTGACAATTCGAAATGCATTTCTATGTTTTAGAAAGTGAATTTTGCATCGGCATGCTTCCAATGTGAAACCTTACCAAGCCTCTTCTGAACTTTCATCTTCTTGAGATTTCAATACAGCCGTTTATGCTGCACACACACTGGCTACTTCGGCCAGGTAGAGACTTGATTCATATGAAGTTAGACAGGTGAGTATCAACTGCTCAGTGCTGTCTGTGCTGAGGTTCTCTCCTTATCACACGACTTACCACATTTGGTTCGCTAGGCATGTGAAAAGGAGAGCAAGTCAGCTGCTGCATGATGTTCCCAGTACTGGGCAGTCAACGATTGCTTGTTCACCTTGTGGGAGCCGGGGGTGAAAGACGAGGCAGATTGCACGTGACAGTTGGCCGGCCGAGAAGTGCGATCTGAGCGAGGCTGGTAGCTGGACAAGGAACGTCGAAGCCAAGCTGCCTGGCCTAGGCCTGGCCTGGCCCATAACGAACCCCGGAGCGGTCCACCAGCGAGGTCTGGAGCAAGACCGGTGGGAACGGCGAGCCCGGGCCATGTGACCTGGGCTATGACGATCCCGGGGTGGTTCCGCAGCGAGACTTGGGCATTGATAGCCCGGGACAGCCAGCCTACGCAGCGCTGGCGGGGGAAAGGCGATCCGCAGGCCTGGACACGGACCCCGACTGTGAGCTCTGATCGACGGGCGACAACAAGGGTCCGTGTGCCCGGACTACCGGCTCTCGACGACCGGCAACCGAGAGGTACAGTAAACCCAATCGCTGTCTTCTCGTTACTGTATGTCACTCCCTGGGTGACGGGCGGAGCGCATACCGATCGGGCGGCGATTACTAGTAGAGAGATCTCTTCGTAAAGAACTCCACAATAAAATGGCGCCCAACGTGGGGCCCTTCCCACTTCGGAGCAAGTGAGGCTGCGAATCCGCTCGCTGCATTGCTCAAAGGATGGGTTCTCCTGAGGACCAAGTCCCCCACCTTGTACTCCAGGTGACGATGAGTCTTATCGTACTGGGCCGCCTGTTCGATTCTTGCTGCAACGAGGTTCTCTCTGGCGTCGTGCAACGCATTCGAAAGGCGAACTTTCAACTCCGCCGCGTATCTAGAGAGTGGGCGTTCTGTCGAACCTTGGTTATTTCGTAACCCGTTCTTCAGCGGAGAGGATAGCTCCTTACCCAAGTTTAGAAGCGCAGGCGTTAACCCAGTCGATCTGTTCACGGTCGTCCGGATTGCAAAACCCATCTCGACGATGTGTTCGTCCCAGTCCCTGTGTCTCTCCGTTAGTGTGATCAGCATGCTCTTCAAGTTTCGGTTCACTCTCTCAGTGATATTAGCCTGAAGGTGGTATGGTGACGTCCTTTTGTGCTCTATGTTTAGCGCCAAGCAGGAGTCAGTGAACACTCTGCTGGTAAAATAGCTACCATTATCGCTGATGAGACACTTGGGTGTGCCGAATCGCATGAAAGTTTCCAACAACTTCTCCCAGATGCGCTCCGAGACCAGCTTCCTCAGCGGGTGTAACTCCACCCATATTGAGAAATGATCGGTTATTACCAATAAATACTGGTTCCCACGGGGACTTTTTGGAAGTGGGCCGATGATGTCGCAAGCAACCATCTCCCACGGGTAGTGACTCACTACAGGCTGCATCAGGCCTGGGGGCTTTCCCCCTCGCGGCTTCGCTTTCTGGCAGGCTGGGCAGCTACGGGCGTATCGGAGTGTGTCCTGTCTCATCCCCGGCCAGGTCGCGACGCGACATAACTTTTGAAAAGTCTTGCTGCCGCTGCCATGACCAGCCAAAGCCGAGTCGTGGAAGTATCCGATAAACCGCCTCCGTAGCCTCCTAGGAATCACCACCCTGAACGGAGAGTCGTTCCCCTCCTCGTCGTCGATTGTTGGAATGTAGCGGGGCAATAAGCCGTCTTGACCCAGCAGGTATGAATCAATATGTTCGTTAAATTGACCGCCAGCGTTCCCGGTGTTGCTTGCTATTTCTGCAATTTTCCCCAACACCCGCTGACAAAAACCATCTGCCTTTTGGGCCTCGACAAGCTCTTCCTTGCTCACCACTTCACCCCAAGCCACGATCCTCTGTTCCCTCGTGCGGCCTCCTAACACTGCGACGAGCTCCTGTTGCATCGATCCCTTCCCGCTGTCTGGCTTATGAGCGGCCGCGCGGGAAGCTCGTCTCTCGCTATCCCCTGGTTGCGTCTCCTCTTTCCAACCGCTATCATGGGGCGCCCGAGAAAGTGCGTCTGCAACCTTGTTGGTGGAGCCCTTTCGGTACTCGACAGTATAGGAGTATCGCTGCAAAGTGAGTGCCCACCGAGCTTACCTCCCCGCCGGCTCTTTCAACCTTTGAATCCAGGTGAGAGCGGCGTGGTTTGTCTGAATGACGAAGGTGGTCCCGTCTAAATACAGGTCGAATTTCTTCAGAGCAAACATGACGGCCAGCCCCTCCTTCTCCGTCACGCTGTAATTGCGTTCTGGCGGTGTAAGGGTTCGGCTGGCGAATGCCACCGGGCGCAGCTGTCCGTCATGTTCTTGCAATAACACCGCACCGACCCCGTAGTCGCTCGCGTCTGTCTGTACCACGAACGGACGGTTAAGGTCTGGCAGGCACAGGCTGGCCGTGGCTGCTATCGCCTTCGTGAGGGAAGAGAAAGCTACCTCTTGTTCTCCACCCCAGGCCCATCTCGAGCCTTTGTGGAGCAGCAGGTTCAGTGGCCGTGTGAGTCCAGCGCACCCTGGAATGAACTGCCGATAAAAACGGACCATTCCAAGGAACCTTTGAAGGCTCTTCGCGTCGCGCGGTGGTGGGTAATCAAGAATGGCCCTCAACTTATCCTCGTTCGGCCTCAAGGTACCATCATCTACGACGAAACCCAAGAGGTTGACCCTTGACGCCGCGAGCTGGACCTTCTTTGGATTAATCGTTAACCCCGCTTTCCTCATTCTGCTTAAGATAATCTCAAGGTGTGCTAGGTGCTCCTCGAATGACATTGAAAATACGAGTACATCGTCCATGTATGCCATGGCAAAGTTGAACTTCGCGTCCCCCAGCACGATGTCCATAAGCCGTTGGAAACTCGATGGCGAGTTAGACAATCTGAACGGAAGGCGGATAAACTCAAACAGACCCCTGTGACAGGTGAACGCCGTCTTCTGGACATCGTGTGGTGCTACCTGGATCTGCAAAAAACCTGTGCTACAATCCAAGGTAGTGAAAACCCTCGCGCTACCCAACGAGTACATGATGGACTCAATAGATGGGAAGGGATATGAATCCCTTCGAGCCATCTTGTTAAGTCGGCGGTAGTCAACGCAGAGACGAGCGGTACCGTCTTTTTTTTTGGCGCTAAGACTACCGGAAAAGCCCAGGGGCTCTGTGACGGCCTCACGGCCCCTGTGTCTATCATCTCATCGAGAGCCTTATCGAGAGGTGAGAAGGGCACCCGAGGTATAAAGACGCGAGCGTCGTGTCTTACTTCTAGGCTTACTGGGCGAGATACAAACGAGGAGGCTTGCCCGGTTCACATCGCTGACTTGAAAGGATACTACCGTCGTCGCGATGGGGAAGACGTATAGCATGAGGTTGCGGTAGGACACGAGAAATCTCCTGTTCTTGGCGACCCACGAGCGAGCTCTGGAATGCAGACTTGCTGAGTTGGCCGCATGGTACACGAACCCGTCGGCAAGCTATGTGGCGGTAGAGGCTATGGCCACTGCCACATTCTGCGGCAGAGTATTTGTTCGCTGTGTGTTGTTTTTACAGTTTGTTCTGCGCAGAATAGCTTCTTGGAAAGACGGCCGTATACAGACGGCGTAACCCAGGAAGCCCACCGGGAGGGAAGACGGGACCATTCGTTTTCCCAAGTGCTCAGGGTGGCTGACAGTTGTTCGGCCTGACAAACGGTTCAGGCGGGCAGTTCTAAGCCCTCTGTGACCTCTAAGCGGAACGGGGCAAGTCCGTCTGCGTCGGCCGGACCAGCTTAGAGCAAGCCCCCTGCTGCATCGCGGTGAGTGGGACAGCAAGCAACAGACAGGTCGGCATTGTCCGCCGGCTTCGCTAGCCACCACCACCTACGCCGCTTTCGTACGTTGCAACGTGGCCACTCCGGCAACAGCAACAGCGGCCGCCCATGAAGCCCAGCGGCTCCCTGAGGCCCATGAAGTCCCCCGAAGTCCGGGCCTTGAGCGGGGGGGAGAGTGTGGGAGCCGGGGCTCAAAGACGAGGCAGATTGCACGTGACAGTTGGCCGGCCGAGAAGTGCGATCTGAGCGAGGCTGGTAGCTGGACAAGGAACGTCGAAGCCAAGCTACCTGGCCTAGGCCTGGCCTGACCCATAACGAAACCCGGAGCGGTCCACCAGCGAGGTCTGGAGCAAGACCGGTGGGAACGGCGAGCCCGGGCCATATGACCTGGGCTATGACGATCCCGGGGTGGTTCCGCAGCGAGACTCGGGCATTGATAGCCCGGGACAGCCAGCCTACGCAGCGCTGGCGTGGGAAAGGCGATCCGCAGGCCTGGACACGGACCCCGACTGTGAGCTCTGATCGACGGGCGACAACAAGGGTCGGTGTGCCCGGACTACCGGCTCTCGACGACCGGCAACCGAGAGGTACAGTAAACCCAATCGCTGACTTCTCGTTGCTGTATGTCACTCCCTGGGTGGCGGGCGGAGCGCATACCGATCGGGCGGCGATTACTAGTAGAGAGATCTCTTCCTAAAGAACCCCACAACCTTCGTATAGATCACGACTGTACTTCAAGCTCGGCAAGTGCGACGCTTATCTGATTCATCCTAGCAGTGGTGTGCTGAGCGGTATGTGTAGAGCTAGTTGACTTGTGTACAGACCCGACTGGGAACTTTAATGCAATCTTGTGTATTCCCATTGATGTTGTGATTATGATTACACAACGTTTTATGGCGCGAAGAGAAAAAAAACGCGATGTAATCGGTTTTCTAGACAGCCTGTGCGACCTTCAAGCTTATCTGTGTACGTTCTGCGCGGTGAAATGCCCTCTATAAGCAAAATTTGGAGACTCCTTGAGCTATATGCTGCAAGGAGTGAAAGCAGCGATCCGGCCGCATTCTCCCCTCTTCTGGATACTTTGCAAATGCAGGGGGACGCACACTTTGGATGCTTTGAATTTAAAGGCCCCACATAAATCACCCGGCTTAATAAGCATCAATTATTGGCTTTAAAATGTCATGCGCATAGGAACCACAATGGTAATTTAAAGTACGCCGAAATTGCAATGGTGCACTTTAAGGTTATACAGGGTATGTTCAGAGAAATGCGGGCCAAATCGTTTGTGCTAAGAAAGCCATCGCACATAAAAAAGTCCTGTGTTGTTTTACTCCTGGGCCAGGGGCCTATTTAGAAAAATTATTACAAAACAATGTAGCTAATAATGTGTATGTGTGCTGATTACTAATTTTTTTAAATTACAGCATACACAGAGGGTATCTCCAAGGAGAAGGGGTGGGATTTTGTAGACAAGCTAGTGCTTCTTTCCATGGGTATGAAGCTGTCCGAAGTGAGGCCAGAATGGAAAAAGCACCACCAAGCTCTGCCTGGTTCTCAGCAGGCACAATAATGAACACAGAATTCACAAGAATAGTAATACGAAAAACTTATGCAGGCAGCCAAACTTTTTGAGTTTGCAACGATTTGATTATGATCCTTCATTTGCTCAAGGTCGCCTAGTATGCACCGTGTTGGTGATCTCTACCGCAGCAGGAATATTGTTTATCAGAATTAAACGTCATTGTTAATTGAACAAATGTGACTGTCTGTGTAAGTCCTTAGTGTTTTTATTCTTTTTACTTGTGTGTTGATTATTTATTCATTTTTTTTCTTTTATGAGGTTTTAGGTAAAGATATGATGCCCTCGTCATTTTCTAGTCCGGGAAACAGGGGTGTCCTCATCGTGTTCAAGGAGCGGTTATGACCTTTTCATCTTGTATTGCTTCCGGCGAACAATGGTGTCTGTGTGTGTGTTTGTGTGCGACGTGTTGGTAACAAGGGATGATTTGGGGACCGAACGGAAAAACAAGGCCAGCGAGGAGCGACTTGGGGACTCTGAACATCGCACGGTGCAAGGAAGGACTTCAACGACGAGGCAAGCAAGCAAGCCCTTATGAAAACTGCTGTGCTCGACCAGAGTTGAATCACTACTGTAACTCTGTGAGTAACAGTCAACGACTTTGGAACTTTCGTATAGTTTACAGCTTAATTGTTGCCTTCCATTTGTTTTATTTTAATAGGTGTCTGTGTGCTATTACATTTTTAGTTTATTTTAATGGTTGTCCGTGTGATATTACAGTTTTGTTCCTTATAATTTTTTCTTGAACAGGGAAGTGCTTGTTCGGAGTTTTCACGCTTTCATGTATAAAACTTCTTTTGCAAACCATACTCTAGGTCTGCTCTCTCGACAACCAATCCCGCCAAAGGGCTGTGACTTTCCGACGTCGAATGATATGTTACAATGTTTTCTAACTAGCGATCGCCTACATTCTATCTTTGTAGCATACATATTTGTTGGAATGACAAATTCCGAACCAGGCCAATAAAGATTGGTCAGTGGCCTATTCTTTAGATATATAAGTAAGTAAGTAAGTAAGTAATATTTATTTTCAGCAATATTGTGCTGAGGGCACCAGACAAAAAGCTTCCATGAGGTAGCTTGACTGGGCCTGGTGCCCCTGCACTTACAGGGCATTATAAAAAAAACAAGTACTACAGAATACACTTTGACTAAACAAAACAAACACGTACATCTTTTTTTGTTAAACAGTGAATATCATTGTGGTCTATAAGGAACTTGTTAAGTAATGAAGGCAGGTTATGCGCAATAGATTGGAGTGCATAATTTGTACGAAAATGAGGCACGTTCCAGAACTCTCTGCGTCTGACAAGGATGAAGGATTCACGTTTTGTCAGATGGGATACATTAGACAAAAAAGAAGCAAACTCAGCGGTCGAAAATAAATAAGAACATAGCAAACGGTACTCGTATACACTGGCAATCCTCATGATGTTGAATTTAAGAAATAATGGCTCAGTATGAGTGTCGTAAGGCACGTTTGCAATAAAACGCAGCATTTTCTTTTGTAGGATCGTGAGTTTGTTAATATTAGATTTGGTTGTTGTGCCCCAAACCAAATGACAATAGTTAATTTGTGAGCTAAACAGAGCATGATAAATTTGCATTTTAAT
The DNA here is from genome assembly GCF_016920785.2 of Ixodes scapularis. Lineage (NCBI taxonomy): Eukaryota > Metazoa > Arthropoda > Arachnida > Ixodida > Ixodidae > Ixodes > Ixodes scapularis. The sequence continues at coordinate 184,330,596 of NW_024609857.1, forward strand.
ATTTACAGGCAACAAGGAGCGACAGTGGCATATTATTCCGACAACTTTTGACAGTTTCGTAACTAAGTATTCGATGTGATTATCCCATTGCATATGTTCTGAAAAAATGACACCTAGCGTTTTGTGCTGTTTAACTATTTCAATCTGGTCAGTTCCAATCTCTAGAGTATAATTACTAATAACGTGCTTATTTACAGGTCTAAACAAAATTGCTTTGGACTTTACAGTGTTTATTTTAAGACCATTTATTTTTGACCACGAAAGAAACTTTTCCAAAACTAAGTTTCCCATGGGTATAAGTTCGTCCATATTCGATGCAGACAGAAATATACTCGTGTCGTCTGCATACATTACAAAACGTGCTTGATGGCAAATATTGACTAGATCATTTATATATACATTGAACAGCAGAGGGCCGAGTATGCTGCCTTGGGGCACACCAAACTTCAAGATTTGCAAAGAGGAAACATGATCACTCACGGAGACACATTGCTTACGGTGTTCTAAATATGAATGAATAAGTATCAAAGGCGTGCCACGTATGCCATAACATGAAAGTTTATCAAGGAGCGTCGAATGGTTAAGACAGTCAAACGCTTTGCTAAGGTCAATAAATATTCCCAGTGTCAGCAGTTTGCATTCTATATTGTGTAATATTATTTCTTTCTGTGATATCAGAGCGCTTTCCGTGGATTTTCCCTTGCGAAATCCGAACTGGGAGTCAGTTAGCACTGAGGTCTTCGTAAAAAAATTGTCTAAACGATATAATATAATTTTTTCCAGCCCTTTAGAAAATATTGGAAGAACAGAGATGGGTCTATAATTTGTAACTAAATTTTTGTCTCCACCTTTATGCAAAACTGAAACTTTTGCGAGTTTCATGTTATTCGGAAATTGACCACTCGACAATGCTAAGTTAAATATATATACCAAGAGTGGGGCCACCACATCGATTACGAATTTAACGGGCTTTATTTGTATATCGTCTATGTCATGGCTTTTACTGTTATTCAATCCCATAAATACACGGATCACTTCCAATTCGTCTGTAGGTTGTAGGAAAATTGTGTCTGTTACACGGTGCGAGATAAACGAGGAAGCATGCTCATTGTGCGCGCTAGAAGGCAAGTTAGTAAAATGTCTGTTAAAGAGCTCAGATAGTTGTACTCCTGATACGCTCTCACCAGAAAGTGAAAGTTCATCTATTGAATTCTTCTGCTTGCTGCGTTTAAGCACTTCATTTATCGACTGCCAAACAATCGCAGGACGCTTCTTGTGGGCGTCATGAAAAAGACGTTTGTGATATTCTGTTTTTGATTTCTTAAGTGCAGATGTCAGTTGATTGCGATACCTCTTAAAAACTGCATGGTCACCGTCATCCTTTGAACAGAGGTACTGCTGATATAAGCGATTCTTTTTTCTTATCATTGTTAGAATAGGTGGCGTGACCCATGGTTTTCTTATTCGTTTTTTAGCAGTAACCGTCTTATATGGAAACGATGCGATGTATAGCGTCTTAAAAATATTTATGAAATCATCATATGCTTCGTTCACGCATTGCTTTGAAAAGACAGAAGTCGAGTCTGTTTGCATGACTGTGCTTCGAAAGGACCGCAGTTGGCAGTCGGTTATCGCTTGGAAAGTTACGAGTCTACCGACGCTCCGTGATAAATCACGGGTTTGAAAACAAAAAAATATTGGTAAATGATCGCTTATATCACTACTAATAGTACCTGCACTGCGAACTATAGTATTTATATTGGTAATAAAAACGTCGATACAACTTGCCGTAGAATGAGTAATTCTGGTGGGGGACACAATCACATTGCAAAAACCACTACTACTGAGTGTACTACTCAGTCGTGAAGAAAGAGAAGAGTTTTCCGAACTATTTACATTTAAGTCACCGCCCAGAACAAGTGAGTAGTTATTCAAGGATATGAAATCAAGATACCTCTCAAGAAAAGACAAAAAGTTATTGAAGCTACCAGCTGGCGGTCGATACATAACAGAAAGCAGCTGACGTCCGTGCTTCACAGTTACGATTTCATAGTCGTCTGTAATTTCGGTAAAGGCATCGAGTATTTCGCATCTAATATCCTGTCTAACATAGATACAAACACCTCCCCCTCGTTTTCCGCTACGTGAACACACGTTTGGGGCAATGTGGGATAGCAGTATGATGTATATTTTGTGGATACTCATAGAAATGCATTATATGATCCGTGTCTGGACCTGGAAAGTATGGTACCTGTCCCATGGCAATAATTTTCATGTGATGCCAGAAGGAGCATCATATGAAAATTGCTTTATATGGGGTGGGTACCCTATCTGCCAGACCCAAACACGGGATCATATAAAGCAGTCTATATATGGTAAATAAGGAATTAATCAGATATAGGTATATAAGGAATTAGGCAGATATGGGTATATAAGGAATTGGGCAGATATGACCATATCCATCCAGATATGGCCTGATTGTGCATATCCGGCCATATCTGCCCAATTCCTTATATATCCATATCTGTATCTTTTAATATAAGTCCAGATATGACATTTCCGTAAGGGACGATACACCTATTTGCCCACTCCGTTTATCAGAATGATCAAGTGAACTTTTCATTTTTTCAAGAGTGAAGTGTGTGTGTGTGTGGGGGGGGGGGGGGGTTAAAGTATACCTAATTAGTAGTTTCCTCGGGATCTACAGAAGAAGACGACGACGACGTGGTTCAGAAGGACGCTCGATTTCCTGGCTCCGCTAATCAAGCCTTTTATATAAGTGCCGGTTCTTCTACATTCTTCTGAAAACGATATATTGTGAGGTAAGGCCCTCCACGACAGCACTTGAAGGCGAATCATTAGCCCTGTCCCTTCGGGGACTCGTCTTTCATGGACGACCCGACCGCCATGCCGATCTGCAGCACTGGAAGCACTTCAAGGGCATCCAGCATCTGCGACGACTCATCTGAGATCTCTATGAGCGACATCGAGGACGACACCGGATTCACTGAGGTAACATCCAAGAAAACAAAGAAACGGCGACTTGGTTCGCAAGCATCAGGGTCAAGTAGCGGCACCATAATCACTACGTCAGCCCAACAGCCTACTCACGGGCTTACTGTCATAATCAAACCGGCCGATGCTGGAAAAATTATAACCAAGGTGAATCCTCTTACTCTAACAGAGTCTCTTGACAGCATCGCGCCGGCTGGCGTGGTGAATATTAGACCTAACCACCGACTGAACGTACTCGGTCTCGACACAAGGAACGTCGAATCAACAAAAGCCCTGCTGGAAGTTACATCACTGTGCGGGATAAAGGTCACCATCTATGAGCCCCACCCAACAACCTCAACCGTTGGAGTAATCCGAGGTGTCTCCCAGGAGATCACTGATGTTCAGCTCCACACCGAGACAAGAGTACTAGCCCAGTCGCCGGTATCAATCACCCAGGTCAGAAGAATGGGGCAGTCAGAAGTAATCAAGCTTGTCTTCGCATCAGAAACTATACCCGAGTACGCCACTGTAGGACACATGAGATTCAAGATATTTCCTTACGTTGAAAAACCTCGACAATGCCTGAAATGTCGCCGCTTTGGGCACATAGCCAGCACGTGCTCAAAGCCACTCAGCTGTAGTCGCTGCGGCGGCGATCACGATCTCCTCACATGCGAAGCAGACGCACCAACATGTGTAAACTGCAAAGGACAGCATGACTCAACATCCCGGCACTGCCCAGTATATAGAAAAGAAAAGGTTATATCGAACTACCGCAGCGCAAATAAGGTTGACTACCTGTCAGCAAAAGAAGCTGTGAAGTCGCCCAACAAGCGTTATGAAACTGAGCAGCGTCAGTCAGCCAACAAGACCACCATAGCTCAAGAGGCAACTGAGAAAAACGTCTCATCTATTTCAAGCAATGTCGATTTTCCACCACTACCCAAGTGGCCCTCTAAAACGAGGGATGCACAAACTAACAAAAACGAGAGTACAGTGGTTCCACGACCATACCGCAAAGGCCACACTGAGGAGCATGAAACATCCCCCACCACAAGCCATATTAACAGGAAGGTACTTACAGCATCGCGCTCCTCACCACCGAGAACTCAAAACCTAGGGAGCGCTGTCTACACAATCGCCACCCTGGTACGCAACCTCCTTGTTTCCATCGAGTCTCCATTGTGCCAAGCAGTCATAGCCATCATCGATATAGCGTTGCCTCTTGTCACCTCTTGGTGCAAGTAGGTAATCCTTTTACAAAACATTAATTCAATTTAACAACAGAAGAAGTACGCGCCAAAGCCACTATCTTCCAATGGAACGCTGCGGGCCTCCGCAGCCGCCTTTCAGATTTCCGCCAGTTTGCCTATAAGTATAGATTTCCAGTTATGGCCATTTCCGAGTCTCGAGTTCCAAACACATTGCGTCTTTCAGGGTACGAAATATTTCATTCCCCTCGAGGAATAGACCCAAGCAGAGTTATGCTAGCCATACGTAAAGATTTGACGTACATTAATCACAGTGTTCCGCCTAATCGAACCAATGAATATGTTGCTGCAACAGTCCGTTGCAACAAAACCACAATCACAGTCATTGCTTCCTACATAGAACCAAGGGCGCCTCTCGACAAAAACTTGCTTGCCACACTCATCAGCAGTACTCCTTCACCCCACATACTGACTGGAGACTTCAATGCACACCACCCTTTGTGGGGTAGCAAGAAAGCTAACTGTCGCGGAACAGATATTGTAGACATTGCTCAGCAACACAATCTAGTAGTTCTTAATGATGGAAGCCCTACCTTTTTTAGAGGAAATTCTGTAAGCAGTTGCTTAGACATAACATTGTCCTCATCATCATTAGCCCGAACTCCTGTCTGGTTTGCTGACATCGAGACACATGGGAGCGACCACATTCCCACATACACACTAATATACGGGTTTCACTCGGCGCTTCCACGAAATACAGTCAAAAGAACTAACTGGAAAACATTAAGCAACATAATGGAGACTGCATCTCAGTCTGCGACTACGAACGAAGAGTTCATAGCTGCCTTGAATCACGCTAATGATATGTCCACGAAAGAGTACACACTACCATATCAAAAAGTATCCATCGACGGAGATTATGAGAGGCTACGCGCTCTTCGTCGCCAGTCTGAACGACGCGCCAGAAAAACAAAAAGCGTTGATGATACGCGACAGGCACGACGCCTTCAAAAAAAGATCCAGCGCTATTTTGGAAAACTTTCGTGGAAACGATGGAAATCGCTTTGTGAAAGCCTTGATCCTCGGAAGCGCCTTACAAAGATTTGGTCAATTGCTCGTGGTCGGAAAACAGCTCCTCAGCAACTCTATCCTTTCCGGGCGCTAGCACTTAGACTCCGTCAGCCAGAGCTCGCAACAGCGGAAGAGTACTGTCAGAAACTGACATCTAACTCCACAGGCACTAGTTACAATGCCCAGGTTTTAGTCTACTCAAAGAACCGCACTCTTTTTGATGAATTATTTAGCTTAAGTGAGTTAAATGAAGCACTCAATTTATCCAATCGACCATCATCGCCCGGTCCAGATAATATACGGTATGCAGCTTTGGCTCATCTTGGTGAACAAGGAAAGTCTAGACTACTCAACTTGTATAACCAATCATGGGAATCTGGAGTAGTACCTGAGAGCTGGAAGATTTCGAGAATTATACCTGTTTTGAAGCCGGGAAAGTCTCCACTTGACATAACATCTTTCCGCCCGATAGCGCTATCTTCGTGCATATGTAAAGTAATGGAAAGGATGATACTAGGGCGCTTGGAATGGTTCTTAGAGGAACGGAACATTTATCCTGAAAGCATGTCTGGCTTCCGACGTGGAAGGAATTCCGTTGATGGTGTAATAGATCTTGTTTCATCCGTCGAACAAGCCAAAAAAGAAAAACGAATTACATCAGCTGTCTTCTTTGACGTCAAAGGTGCATTTGACAATGTTATGCACGAGGCAATACACGCTGCTGTACGTGATATTGGTATAAAAGGACGACTTCTCGCGTGGATATTAAGTTACTTGAATGGCCGCCTTATCTATATGTCAACTACAGAAGGAAATACTACAATGCACAGTGTCACTCGCGGAGTCCCTCAGGGTGGTGTCTTAAGTCCCGTCCTATTCAACATATGTCTTATCAAACTAGCACAAAAGATTCCAAAGTCTACAAAAACATCGTTCTACGCAGATGATATATGTATTTGGACATCCTCCATCTCACAACACTTTAATCGTATCCGTCTGCAGAAAGCAATTATCATCATATCTTCTTACCTAAAAGAACGAGGACTTACAGTTTCACCAGAAAAAACAGCGGCAATGGCCTTTACGAGGCGCGACACGGACAAGTACCGGCTATATATTGATGGCCTTGCTATCCCTTACGTCCGAAAACATACCTTCTTAGGAATAGTAATTGATCGATCCCTAAGTTGGTCTCCTCATGTGAAACGTCTGAAAGCAAAATTAGTCACCATAGTACACATACTCAAATTTATTAGTGGCACCAGGTGGGGTTCCTCCGTCCCCTCCCTTAAAAGACTTTACAACGCTTTATTCGTGGGACTCTTGCGTTATAGTCTGCCAGTGTTGTACAACATCTCACGTTCTAGCATGAAGCAGCTTGAATCTGTGCAAGCTCAGGCCCTTCGCGCATGCCTCGGACTTCCTTCATGCACATCTAACACAGGAAGCGTTGCAGAAGCCAGAGCGTTCTCCATCGCTATTCTTAGGACACAGGAAATATTATGTACACACCTGCGACAAAGCACGCGCCATAAGGCACATCATCTCGCCACTCTTGGTAGCACTAGAAAGGCTTCAAGCTTCGCGCAGGTTTTGAACATTCTCAGTAGTGAGCTTCCTGATGGATTCGAACCTTTAGAGACATTTTCATTCCCTCCGTGGTTACGCTCGGACCTTGAAATTTATATTGATGTTCCAGGAATTACCTCAAGAAAAGAATGCGCACTAACAACTCTTAAGCAGCATGCTCTTACCATAATCCAGGAACGCCATTCTAAACGACGACATATCTTTACTGACGGATCCACTGCGTCAGACAGCACAGGCATAGGAATATCTGTTCCGTCGATGAACTTCACACTTGAGGCACAGCTTAGTCATGCAACGTCCTCCACAGCTGCAGAGCTAGTTGCGATTCGCGAAGCCTTGAGGCTAATAATTGAACAAGTTCCAGCCAGCTGGACGATATTCACTGATTCTAGAGCGGCGCTGCAAAGCATGATAAACCCAAACGTAAAAAGCGCGAACATCCAAATAGTACGGAAAATACAGCACCTTCACAATGAGACAATCATGACTGGACACACAGTTCTCTTCCAATGGATACCAAGCCATTGTGGAGTCGCCGGAAATGAATCAGCAGACATTGCTGCCAAAAACGGAAGAAAATCAGATTCCATCATACGTATTCCATACTCAAAGGCAGACGCTAGGCGATTGGCAAATCGTATCGGAAGCACCATCCGTTCTTCCCTCTGGTCTTGCCCAAACTATCACTACAAGCGGCTCCATGAAATTGACCCTCAACTTCAGTTTCGTGTACCGCGAGGACTTGGACGGCGTGAGCAGTCCACACTTCACCGAATACGCCTGCGTGTTGCTTTCACCAAGAAGTATCTTCACATGATCGGCAGAGCATCATCCCCACTCTGCCAACCGTGCTCATCACTTGAGGACGAACATCATCTCCTGTGCGAATGCAGATTGTACGAGAAGGAACGTGCTACCATGGCTCAGGCATTGCATCTATCCGGACAACCATTATCCCTGCAGCGACTCCTTGGCCCTTGGCAAACTTATGGAGAAGCTGAGGTTGCAACAAATGCGCTGACCAAGTATCTAAAAGAAACCCGGCTGGACAGGACACTTTAGAGACAAAGAGGAAAGAACCGACCACGCCAATCATTTTTTTTTTTTTTTTTTTTACACCTTCTGTTCCTTTTGTACTTGCGATTGACGCATACGCTCCTCCACTTTTGCGTTTAAGGTCAATTTTTTTTTTTTTTTTTTTTTTTTTTTATGTTGAGTTAATTTATGTGTGCGTGAATGTTTTCACGAGTACTCTTTCTTTCTGTTCTTCTTTTCTTCCTCTCGATTCTTTATTTCCCCTTCCCTTTCCCCAGTACGAAGTAGCAAACCGGCATCATACAGCTAGGTTAACATCTTCGTCTTTCAATAAACCATTTCTCTCTCTCGGGATCTACAAATACTCCACTGGAAAATAGATCTCATTCCGCGATAATCCCATGGCCTGTTTGCCGATAGCTTTTGCGTAATTAGAGCGACTAGACGCACGTGGCTTCGGGGTTTTCGCTTTCCAATCGGGAGTCGGAACTGCCACCATATATCGTCGTGAAACTATTTGAGACGACGGAGACGAGCGCATATGCTCTCTCGGAGAATTCGGTGTATCAATGAGCCGGCGGCAAGCCTCTCCCTTTGCGCAACGCGTAAGCGCGACAGCGAAGATGTGCGCAATGCGCACGGGTTCTCTCGGTCGGGTGGTTTCCAAACCGCTCGTGGAGGATTTGCAGCAGAAGAGCTGCTCTCTAGGAGAAATGAGCGAACTGGAATGAATTCTCGTGGGAAAGTACTCGGGTTTTGCTTCAACTGAGTGCGTGCGTTGCAGTGTGGCGGAGTTGCAACTCCGGAGTAGGAATGATTCCGGAATCATTCCGGATTTACGGGACCCCGTAATGGAATGGGAATGGAAAGGTGGCAACGTCGAGGGCAATGGCATGGGAATAGAATCTGATGACTTTGGCCCGGAATGGAATGGGAATGGAATGGGCCAGGTTATTATTATTTTTTTAGGGTTTACGGTCAGCTAAACCGAGCCAGTCGGCGAGTCAGTTGTTCAGAAATTAAATGAGCGGGAAACTACTAGCCCGCGCAGAGCCCTAAGAGACGTATACGCAAAAAATACAATACAAAAAAAACAAGCGTCAAAGCAAAGGGCAAGGGCGGGAAAGAGGGGGGGGTGGGGTAACGGTGGCGCCTTTTACGGACGCGCAGGCGTCTGGCTTCAAAGGCGTTACACGAGAGTGAAACAAGAAACCAAGCACCAAGCAAAAGAACAGAGGGACACGGCAAAGAAAGAAACTGCCATGCACGGCAAAGAAAGAAACTGCCATGCACGGCAAAGAAAGAAACTGCCATGCACGGCTCGTCATCGTCGTCTTTGCCATGTTTTTTTTTTTTTTTTTTTTTTTTTACTTGTTGCGAGTTTGTAGAATGCACGCGCGCGCACACACTGAGATCTGGGAGCGGAGGCGACTCATAACTCGCAGAGCTCTGATAACTCGTTCACTCGGGTGCCACCGAAAGATGATCAGGTATTGTTTACGTATAGTTTGAGGAGCATTGTTTAGCAGGCAGCCAATTCTGCTGCCTTTGACGTTCATTCGCGCGCACTTGCGCACTTCTTTGAAGTGCGAAATGGGTTTGCTTCAGCATCAAAAAAAGCGAGATTCACTTCCCTCTTCTCCTCTTACGCTTTGCTCCGATGCTTGTTTTTTTTTTTTTTATAGTACATTTGTAGTGTAAGTCCGCCTTTTTGGTCTTTATTCCGATGCTTGTTTTTTGTGTTATAATTTTTAGTGGGTTGGAGTTACAAGCAAGCTAGCGAATTCCCGCTCATTTCCTTTGACTTTAGTCACTGCATGCTTCGTTTCACCTTGCGATGGACCTCTGCGGAGGCTACGAGTCACCCGAGGAAATTCAGCACCGTGAGCGGGACTACAGGGTTACGCGACACTCAGAAGGTACTATAGTCCAGTGCAACCTAAGAACTAAGGACGACGGTAATACGGGCCGGGGAGGAGGAAGCAGTCGGTAGGCTTGAGAAGAGAGAGGGAAACCTCCTTCACTCTTTAGCATTCCGTCTGCTTCCTCCTCCACGGCCCCTCTTACCCTCGCCCTTCGCTCAGAGGTTGCAACGGACTAAAGATCAGTTTCGATGGCTCTCGTGCTGTCAGTTGAGGTCCATCCTAAGGTGAAGTAGACTATCGTCGGGGGGACTGGTGGCTGAGTGGTCTAGCGCCCACCAGCTCGGAGCACGGGGAGCGAAAGGTTGCGCTGCAGAGCCCAGAGATCCTGGGCTCAATCCCCACCACTGCCCGTTTCGATCTGGATGAGCATCGTTCCGGCGTGCGGTTGTGCATCACTACTGAGTGGTGCACGTTAAAGACCACAGGCTCCCGGTTGCACCACACTGACTATATTGCTCATCTACAGCGAGTGAGTCGTCGCAACTTTAATAGGGCCGACCAACTACTTGCTGTTTAAATATCCAGACAACCCCAATAGTAATTAGACTATTGGTAGCGCTCCTCTCGCGTGGCCGAACTGACTAGATCTGCAGAGAGACCGTCCTGCGCCAGACAAAGCGCGACCGTTGCTGTGAGGGCAACTCAGAAGAAGAGCTGGGTGCTAGCTGTTACTGAAATTTTGGCTTCCGCGCGTCTCGGCTGTCTGGTCTGCATTCGTGCTCTTTGTCCTCGACCTTGTTTGAGGCGGTGAGATGTCAGTTGGACGGTGTTGTTGAGGAAACACGGGGAGTGTCAATTCGAACGGTGCGGTATTACCCCGTTAATTTTATCTTGGTGTGAAGCTTAGCGTTGTCGACGCTGACTGCGCGACCCGTCGCCACAACGCGAACAGCCGACACCGAGGTAGGAGAGTGAATCGGTTGTTACCGTCTGCTGCCTGAACTCGCCACTCAATCAGCGCGAAGCGGAACATCACAATCGGGACGAGAAGACAAAAAACGATTCAGATCGAGTCATGGCATCGTGACAAGCTGCACGCTGCAAGTTGTGCAACGAAACTATATACGGTGCAGTCGGCGTATCAGTGAACTTTATTCGCCATCTGAAGAGGAAACACGATAATGAGTATGCAAAGGGTGGGAAAGGGCAGGCGAACCAGCCAAAAAGTGAATCGAATATCATAAGAAATATTGAGATTCGTAAAGCAAGCGTGAACTTGCTGCGCCGTATAGGTTGCATTTTGTGAGACGATGTGTACTTGCCGCTGTGCATAGAGTCGCTTCGAGCAGCATACTAGCTGTGTTGCTGTATTTGAAGAGTAGACTAATATAGCTTAATCCTCTGCCCCGCACGAACTGGATATTTTTAGGGTCTTATCAAAACAAACACGCTGGCCGCGTGTGTCCTAAACGTCAAATGCAAAAAAGGTTAATACAAGAAATTGAAAGGATTTATGTTTTACTGTTTGTTGCGAGCCACGTGGTTGCGAGACCGATGTCTTAAACAAGCATCGAGATATCAAGGGGCTTACTCGATGTTTGCAGTACAACGTAAATAATCACTTTGTGGCACCGGCGGTCCGCTTAGTAAAATCAGTGCTTTTGTCTCTGCATTAGATAATAGCAGCGTTATGCGGCTTATGCCGGCGACACAATGTAGCTTCAAGTGTCCATTTTTACGTTTAGGAATTAAAGGAATTGAATGGAACGATTCAGCCATTCCAGGAGTGGGAATGGGCCCAGTGTCTCCTTTCCTAGGTGTTGAAAATAATTGAATTATCAAAAACTCTAATTCCTCGGAATGAAATTGGAATGTAATGGGGCTGCCCATTCCGCAACACTGGTGCGTAGTGCCTTGAGTCTTTAGTGCTATTGGATTGAGAGGAACCCATCGTGGGTACTTATGTGATAGTGTGAGAGGTGAGGTTTATCGAACGTGTCAATCCAGTTATTGGCTACCATGCTGAATCCTGGCGTAAAACTCCCACTGCCCTATCCGTCGTTGTTGTATTATTCGGCCCGTGACCTTGTAGGATTACGTGGAAGCTGTAGGCCGTTGCAGCCCCAGGAGGTAGGGGGAGCGACAGGAAGGCCTGGGAGGAGAAAGCAGACGGAACTCTGGAGAGGAGAGGGGAAACCTCCTCCTGTCTTCAGCGTTTTGTCTGCTTCCTCCTCTCTCACCCTCTTTTCACTCGCCCTATCTTCTTGAGTTGCAACGGACTATACGGATGGATGGATGGATGAATACGGCTGAGCCCTTTTGGATCGGGCGCTAGCTTACGCCACCTGGCCATTTTGTTTTACAATTTAAGCTTAGAATATTTAAATGTGAAATCTATATTCACTCCGCAGTGCAAACAAAGTGAGGCTATAAACCCCCTTGCCATCAGTGAATAAGAAAATACCTAGTTTTTTCTCGATTTCTGCCACCATTCATACGCTTTCTTATTCGAGAGCCCTCTGCGGGCGCCCACGGTCCTTTGAGCAACACTTGGTTCCGCTGCTTGTGCTCCGAGCAAGGGCGTTGTTGGACTGCGGATCGCACGGTTTGTGATACGATTCACACTGAGATGTTTCGTAAATTTGGCTTGTTACAATTAATTACGCCTAATTGTGAGCATATATAAATAATTATGATTAAGAATGTAATTTTTTACATGCTTATGCATTGTCTGCTATTGAATGTGTAAGATTTATGTTGCCTTGGCGGCCTGTAACCTTTTTTTATTACACTTAATTATGACACATTTCGCCAAAACATTTTGCCCTGAAAGTTGAAACACATTCTGTGTCGAAACTGATTTTTTTTTTGTAAATGAATCAGCGCTTACGTCGTCGCGCATACACGCGCCTTCATAAGACAAGTTATTAGGTACGTGAATGTGATTGTCACTATCTTTCTTGTTCTGAACAACATCTCATTTAGACACTTTCCCAGCTTCGTCTGTAACTTCTTTCTTACCGGTTTTCTCGTAGAGACTACAAGCTTTGGCGGACCCATGCTTTAAGGTACCTTCGATAAATGAGAAAGACTCCTCCCCAAGAGGTGGAAGTGTGCATGACGAGGACTCCTGAGCCGGACTGAGGCACCCCAGGCCGGATTGAACAAACCTGCATTGATTTTGGGAATATTTTATGCCGCCTAAATATTTCAATATTGATAATCATCATGATTCAAATGCCTTATAAATTTAATCTGCTCCACTTCCCCCTCTAGACTCTGACTGCGATTGCGCTTCTGTAGAAGAGATACATATTATTTTCAAAAACTACATAGAACTGCTAATATTTCAATTGTAAACTTAGACTGTTTCTATATGCTCACTTTTTATTGCCAATATTTCTGTAGTAATGTCCCTTCGACAATTCAGAACACACGTTTTCTTAACATTTGTGCAAAATATGAGTACTAATTGTGGTAGCTTACACTGCACACTCTGGCTTGGGCAAGCACTGATAGCACGTAAGCAAAAGTGTAGTGCTCCAACACGCGGCTGGAGTTTCGTCCCAATCATTGTATAACAAAGCATTCGTCATCGGCCTCGCGTCGAGTCACACAATTCAGTATGGCACCAATATTAAAAACTTGGCTACCGCCAACGCCGCCATACTCCGTTTCACATCGCGTCCGCCGTTATTGAATGCTACGCCCCGATGTAGACAATAAAGCAACGTTCAAATTGTATCGTCAGGGCCAGTGGCGTCACTAGGGTCAGTGGCACCCGGGGTGGCGAACCCCCCCCCCCCCCCCCCTCCGCTCTTGCGTGGTGGCCCGCCGCGACCTCTCTCACCCCCCCCCTCCTCCCGCTCTTGTGGCCCGCTGCTACACTACCCTGAACGCTGCACCCAAGGCGGATCGCAGCCACTCCCCCCCCCCCCCCCCCCCCCTGGCGGCGCCACTCTTCAGGGCGCTCCTCGACTTTCTCCGTAGGCTATCACCATGGAGGTAGGAAGATTCTTGAGGTAACATGACGCCACCAGAGGTGAAGTCAGAAATGTGGAGAGACACGCCCCCCCCCCCCTCCCCAATGATGACCAAAACTACAGTTGTGTCGCTTCCAGTAGCTCACTACCTCCATGGGCTTAACCAATCCCACACGGTGAATTCGACGTTACCCTGCGATTGTTTTTCTGGGTGTTATTTGTTCAGCCGGTGATAGCAGACACAGAAAGAGGACGTGCACCCTGACGAGGCACTTTTGGCTCTGCTTGATTTGCTCTAGTGGATAGTACCGTGTTGCAGCGGTAGGACTTAAACGGATCGAGTATAGACGGAGTTGTGCAATGCTACATTTTAATATTCACGGAAAAAAAAACAAGTACGCTTCAGATTGTGTGCGCGCATAAAGTTTTCCCCAAATTAGGAGTACTCCTAACGAAAGTTATCTCCGGAACCATTTCAGGAAGTGGCAATGAACCTCAGTTTTACTTAAGGTTCATTGCAACTTCCTGAGGACCTAAATTTTATTTGAGGAAACAAGCATCTGAACTTTAGTTCAGGCACTTGTCTGCCCAATCTAAAGTGGCCTACACGCTGCCTGTGACAAAATGTTGCGTTACTTTGTGATCTTATGGCAATTGTATTTTGCATTTGCATAGCAGTTTTGAAAATTTTGGTCATTTAAAAAGACTCCACCAATACTACATACGGCAAGCCTACAATCAGTAGTAGAATATTAGAAGAAGTCGCAATACCTCAGGAGTGCAACTACTCACTTGCAAAGCTGACTGCCAGATCCGAGGAGAACGTTCCTAATGTTATGCAGGACCAGAAGACAGCATTCCATATATTTAAGAAAAAAGTTTGCTTCGTTGCAATCTAGGAAAGAAAAGCAAAACGAGGAGTGCCAAGCAAATTAAATATGCAAACTGGGGCCACATACACAAAAGTTGAAGTTTTGCACCTTTTCTTTGGATTATGTTTTTCTGTGTTTCCTGAATAATCTACATAAGTGGTGATGCCTCGTGAGGGAAATATTTCTTTACCTGTTGTGACTCAACAAGTGAAAAATAAATGTTGTTGTGTTCCTTTTGTTTAACTGTTGAAAATTACACTTGTGCCCTAATCTGTTAAGAGACCCTTTCAGCCTTTCAAATCCTTTCCGCCCATCAGCCCTTCAAACCCCTTCAGCACATCAGACCCCTTCCGCTCTTCAGACTCCCGTAGTCCTTCAACCCTTTTGACACCCAAATGAGTGTATACCAAAGACCAAAAATGCAGTTTAGAGCGATATTAGAAGTTGATTTCAGACATTGTTATCGATGTGCATGTTATAACTCAAAAATACGATAAGAACCAACCTGTGCTTAAAGCAGGGCGCAAAGAGCTGTAGGCAATATATACCAAACTAAATAGAAACATCCGAGTCCTTCGTCGCAAACATATATATATATTTGGAGGTACTCGCAAAAATGGATACAAAACAACAGCAAACACAACACACCGCATTGGTTTGGATCACGGTTCGGGTGAATGATCCTGACAGGCCAATAAAACTTTACGGCGTCAACACGATGAAGTGACAGCGAACTCCAAATCTGGGCGTCACACAGCATATTCGCAAGTCAAACCTTTGGAACCACTAAGACAGGATCAACAGCGCTTGAACCAAACATCATTAGGTGATCACAATTACACTCCCAACGATCGCAAGCCAAAATCTGGATGTCAGCCCGAATCTCCCACGGATTAGGGGGAGGATTCCCGGAAGTAGATGCACTTGGTGAAGTTCCCCGTCCGTGCGGGATGGAACGGAGCGGGCGACCGGTGTGACGGAGCCGACCATGTATACACCTCTATCCGGTCTACTCCAGACGGAGCTGACGGCGGCGGAAATTGTGCTCCGTGAGGTGCCGGCGACACGGCTGGCGTCGGCAGTCATCCTTTTGAGTCTCAAACTCCCGAACGGACCTTCGCCACCTTAAAACCTCGACAAGCCACCGATCGCGGAACAGCGGCGTCCCTCGCAGCCGACCGTCGTTTTTTTTTTATGGGGATTCCCCACAAAATGTGGGATCACCCTTAAACGAAGACGCAGATCGTTTGGCCTAGCTTGTTTACGTGTGGACACCGTCTGCTACCAGCGCGAAAGCGGCGACAACACGAAGGGTTCATTCGTCGACTACGACTTTGCAAGCTCGCGCCACTCGGGCTGCTCGAGCGGGCTCTTAGTAGCTAGGCAGAAATACGTCTCCCTGCCCGGTGGCTCGCCGGGTGAAACCTCCTCTTCTCGCCGAATCCACAATCACTGAATTCCTGAAGCACACGTAACCACTGTTCAAACTAGAATCATAAGCATTCGACCGAAACTAGAAACACATAAATTTGAACAAGGACTTACCCGTACTCCCGACGCGCCGATCCACCAACTCGAACCAAAAATAGTGACGAGCCTTTGTTGCCTAGAGCACTATATAGCTCCTTCGGAGCAGAGTAGCGCAATCTAGAACGCCCTCTTTCGGTGACTAGCGGCGAACGCCCGGGGGTTCCAACTCTGATCAGAAATGCAAGGGGAACGTGAGACAATCGCTGTTTCTTCAATATTGGGGGGATGTACGGAACGTCAATAGTTTTTGACATAATAAAGAAACATTTTAGAACATTTTGCGCTAAGTTGCGTGCCATGTAAGGGTGTAATTTGTTTTTAAAAGTTGCCTGAGCGGCATCATGCGGCAGACGACGCGGCGACGTCACGTAGACGTTGCACCGTCCACGTGACCCGTTCCGGCCAAACCAGGAAGTCAATGTCCGCTGCATACAAAAATCGTCTGCTTCAAACGCCATTGCCTTGGAAATTGCCTTCTCAAAATTTTCACACGCATCCGATATTATGAAAACCTTGATAAAGTGTTTAGTGCTTTACCAACTTCACGACAGACTAGTTTCGAAAAGTGTGAACTTGGCGTTTATTTTTTAATCAACCGTGTTGAGTCGATCCCCATGTATCTTCCGCAGGGCGGGCCGCCTCCTGGAACCCTGAGTACCACGTGACTCGCGCCGCGCTGCTCTGTCGGCCATGTTGTCGGCAAAACACGCGGATCAAAGGATTGCGCTACTCTGTTCCGTAGGAGCTATATATTGCTCTACTCTTGCCCAGCCGCCAAGCTTTGCTAGCGGCAGGGTGCAGAATTCGCATGCGCTGTGTGCCACATATTGGGCGGTGGCTTGCGCCACCTGCCAGTATACGCGTGCGCGGCGTGGCGCGATTTTCTGACGTCCTTCGCGCTGTCTGCTGCGAGGCGTGATTTATTTTGAGGCGAAGTTGAGCTTATTATACGGCGTAGTCGCCTAAGGGTCTTAATAAAAATACAAGGGAAGCCGACATATGCCGCTGACGGGAGGTTGCAAACCAAGAGTTGCCAATTAACGCTGACTGAGTGTTCTATTCATTTTTTTTGTTGTGTGTTTGTGTTCTTAGAGTGGTAGTCTTTTGGGTGCGCTGTTATTTCGAACATCATGACGACGAGTTGATCGGAGGCCGAACGCAGAGAGGCGCCTGTCTTGTCCAGCGCCATATAATAGTGCCGCCATATGAAATATATCAACATGCCTGTGCGACGACCTTCTTCGCCAAGAAGTTCAAACGTGACACCGGCACCTCAGTGTTAATTCCGAACATACCAAAAGCCAAGAACTTTCACAAAAAGCTGGAAACCAAAATAATTTTAAAAACACTACACTACAACCTGGCGCAGACATCCTGTGCTTTCCCACAGACCGGTTAAAAATATTTTGATGGGTTCTGTGCTTTCACGGAAAACAATTATTCAGACCCCATAGGCCTTTAAAAATGTATGACGGGTTTTTTACACCCTTTAAAGAACTTGAACGGTACGTAAGGCCCTTTAGAAAACTTAGACGTATATCTCAGACCCCTCCAACATTTGAAATGTACGACAAAACAATTCAGAAATCCTAGTGAAACCCATATACAAATTTTCAATTTTGTTTTTGTTGTTGATGTCACCATCGTGTCGTCGTCGTGGGTATCGTTGTCGTTGTTGCTTTTGTTGTTGTTCGTAGGCTTCAGATCCTTTAAAGTGGGGGCACTCCATTCCGAATTTTCTTTTGGGCGCCGTCAACTTGGTGCTTGGTAGTGAGCAAAAAAAAGCTGGGGATAGGTAGGATTAAAAATGCGACATTCCGGGCTTTGGTTGGAGTTTCAAGAAGGTCAGGCGACACGGTTCTGCTCTATCAAGGACTGCTTCGAACTTTAAGGAGACGAAAAAAGCCTTTGGTTGCCAATTCAAAGAGAGCTTCAGGTGACCTGGCAACATTATTTAACGCGCAAGATAGCTAAATTGACATTACTCTGAAGCGTAGTTTATTTAGCCGCTCTTGTAAGCTTGCGACTAAGCCTAAACTCTGAGCTGTTAATAAAATCACTGTTCCATCAAATTTAAAATGTTCTTAATGTTACAAAGCGGCCCCCAAAAAAGGCGCCCCAGTAAGCACAAAATTGCATCCACGGTGAGTTATCAAAAGAACTAGGCATTCTGTGCAATCGGAACCACCGGTTCTTCCATCCTATAACTAGTCAACCCGCGAAATAGAATCAATTAAAGTAGCTACGAGGGGTGATAAGCAAGTTTTGCAACTCGCACACGATAAAGAAACTGCCAAGGTTTTGAGAGAAAAAATATTTTTCAACATAACGCAGTTCTCCGATTTTTTTTTTTAACTTTTAATACCTCGCAAAAAAAAAGAAACTTTATTTCTGAACGTTTAACCACTGCACTGTATCAGCTCGCAGTGCACTCAAGTCATGCAACCTTCTCATTTAAATGTTTTCTTTTTTTTTTGGGGGGGGGGAATAAAAAAAGTCACTAGGAGCCAGATTAGGACTGTAGGGTAGGTGGTCAAGCTCTTTGAAAGCACACTCTCAAATCACAGCCTGGGCAACGCGAGACTTGTGAACGGGGACGTGTTCGTGCAAGAGGAGGACGCCTCCTGTCATTAATCCTCGTCGTTTTTCCCCGACGGCTTCACGCGTTTTGCGGAGAACAATGGCATAGAATTCGCCTGTCATTGTACCGCTCTCTTCCAAATATTCAATAGTATAATTCATTTTGCGTTCCAAAAAACTGTCGCCATCACTTTCTTCCCCGAGTCTTGATATTTTTCGGAGGTCGGAGTAGGGGGGGGGGGGGGGGGGGGGGCGAATGCCTCCATCGCATAGACTGTTGTTTTGTATCGGGGTCCCACTGGTACAGCCACGTCTGATCTCTATTCACAAGGCGGGCGAAAAAATCTTCTGGGTCGCTTCCATAGATGCTCAAAAGCTCCCTTGACAAATGCGAGCGGTGCTGTCGATACTGCGTAGAAAGATTCCGTAGCATCAACCGTGCCGGGAACATCGACATACCAAAAACGGCATGGATGATTGTGAAAACACTGCCATACGAAATGTTCAATTCTGTAGCAGCTACGAACACCTTAATTTGGCGATTCTTCAAGATGAGGCTGTCAGCTCGGGCTGAATGATCCAAATGGGTCAAAGTGCTGGGCCGCTCTTACATAGGGTCTTCTTGCACGTCCACACGACTGCGTTTACAATCGTTGAACCAACGAGTTACTGTAGAATATGAAGGACATTATGGCCATACACATTCACCATTCTACTGTGATTTTCCTTGGCGAAACTCCATTCTTTGCACAAAAACTTTATCACGCTCCGGTACTCAAGCTTGAAATTTAGGGAAGACGCCATGTTTAACTGACTGGTGCAGACAAAAAGCGGAACCGAAAGTCTTGATATTTTGAACATGTTTGGCTAGAGAGATGAGCTAACCAACGGTTATAAAGACATCACTGGCAGACTTTCGGTTATCGCCGAGTTGCAAAACTTTCTGATCGCCATCGTGTAGCCATCTCAGAGGCCGATGCATTTGAGTTTATAGCCGCGCTGGGGTTTTGACGTTATTGACATGTGTCATTATAAGGGATATATATATATTAACATATATCGTAAGTGGAATACATGAACAATTACTGGAACATTATGGAAAGGCCAAGAAGGTCAAATGCTGAAACATTATGGAAAGGCCAAGACACAATCCACGTTGTGGGTTTCCTTCGCCTTTCCTTCTACTGAAGGTTCTTCCGATTTCTTCCACCGCAGTCTCAGGTGTAATACGACATGATTGCAAGACATCTAGGGTTTATCGTCTATGTCGTTCCAGGCATTTGCAGCCCCAGAGCACGTGCTGAGCTGCACACATTTTCGCTGTCTAAGTTTCTTATGGGCATATAAATCGAAGATTAGGGAAAGAGCATCAAGCATGTCAATTAAGAAAGCTAAGCATAAATTCTTTAACGTAGACCTCTTTAATTTACTGAAAACAAACCGCAAGAAATTCTGGTCAACAATATAACCCAAGCAAATCAGACCATTCCCCCGCATCGTTGACTCGGGTGGAAACGAACTCTCGGAAAGAGAAAGCTGTGAGACACTCAATTCTTATTTTGGCGATGTTTTCACAGAAGAGTCTTTTCCCTTACCCGATACACGCCCCAATATACAATCGCAACCAAGATGGACCCTATTTCTATCACACCGTTTGGTATCAAAAAACTGATAGATAACCTTCCCAATAATTCTGCCCCAGGCCCGGACGACATATCGACTAAATTGCTTAAATTATACTACGCCTGTTTCCAGTATTCTGCTATGCAAGCTATTCCAACAGTCCATTGACTCCGGTGACGTACCCTATGACTGGAAACATGCTCGAGTAAGCCCAATATTTAAGACCGGGGACAAAGATTGCCCCACGAATTATAGGCCCATTTCTCTCACCAGTGTTGCAAGTAAGTCGATGGAGCATATTGTTTATTCAAAAATTATGAGCTACATGGTTGATAATGGTCTACTTTTTGTAAACCAGAACGGTTTCCGACGGTCTCTGTCCTGTGACACCCAGGTTTTTGAATTTATAAAAGACATTCATAAAAACCTTCATCACCATACTGAAACGCATGCTATTTTTATTGACTTTTCAAAAGCGTTTGACAAGGTTCCTCATCACCGTTTATTATTAAAATTACGTTCGCTTAGAATTGAAGAAACTCTGATCAAATGGATAGCTAATTTTCTCTCAAACCGAACACAGTACGTCGCCCTTAACAACAGTTGCTCGTCTTCTATAGCAGCTAAATCCGGAGTACCTCAGGGAACCATGCTCGGTCCATTATTATTTCTCATCTATGTTAATGATCTGCCTTCCCTAATTAAGTCTTCAATTAAAATATATGCTGATGACTGTGTTGTGTATTCTAGAATTTCCGATACCTCTGAGTGTGCGCAACTCCAAACTGATTTACACGCTATCGAGTCATGGTGTGAAAGGTGGCAGATGCAAATAAACGTAAATAAAACTAAACAAATGACTTTCACCACAAAACGTAACACAATAGACTTTCAATACTAGCTTTCTGGTAATATTATCGAAAATGTATCAACTTACAAGTACCTCGGGGTTCACTTAACATGTCGTCTTTCATGGGAATGTCATATAACTAGCATTGTCAGCAAAGCTAACCAGACACTCGGCTTTTTGTGACGGAACCTTTTTCTTGCCTCTAAGGAAACTAACCTTTTAGCATACACCTCACTTGTTCGTCCCCACCTGGAGTACGCCTCATCAGTTTGGAATCCCCATCAGTTATTCTTAGAAGAGATGTTAGAGGCCATCCAAAACAGAGTGGTACGGTTTGTTCATAGAAATTATAATTTCACGGCTAGTGTCAGTAATCTTAAAACTCAACTTGGCCTCCCCTCTCTTAAAACGCGTAGGACGATATCCGCCTTAACCATTCTACATACATTTTACTATCATCTTCCTTTGCAGAGATCTTTATACTGCATACCTGCACCTCACACCTCCCGTCGCTTAGATAACTCCTGCAAGCTTCTTTTATCCATTCCTAAGACAAATATATTTAAATTTTCTCCTCTGCAGCTTTCTATTAATAATTGGAATAAATTACCAGACTCAATAGTAACACTATCGGATATCTCAAAACTTAGAGAAGCACTTGCCACCTTTTACGGCCTGTAGCCCACTTGTGTATTATCTTTTGTTAGTTTTTTTTATCTTTTTGTTTGTACTGTGTACCCGAAGTGTACAAAGACTGCCTGCCCCCCTTATGTAAAGCACCACGTGGGCATTTAAGGGTTTAATAAATGACATGAAATGAAATGGAAGGTGCGATTTAAACGATTTAAGTGGCTGTCCGTTCTTTTTTTCCTACATAGTGCCGGTTGGTTTATTGTTGAGGCAACTCACTTGTTTCTGTCTGTTGTTACACATTATATGTTAATTTCAGCAGTTAATTCGAGTCCTTCAAGATAATTTGTGAATCTAGCACGTCAAGGTCCTTGTCTTTTTTATAACTTAGAAGCAAAAACAAATATTTCGTATAAATTAGATCAATAAATCATAAACTAAAAGCCACGCTGGAAATGTTAGGAACGATATTATGTAGCATTCAAAGGTATCCTGTGAATATTAAGCAGCCTGTGAATATTAAAAAAAAGATGGTGATATATGCCAAATGCTAAAGAATTTATGCTGTAATTTATCTTTCGAATTTACGCTGAAAGTGCATACGCAAACTATGAAGCCCTCATATAATTTCCACAGTCACTACTAGATGGCGCGCAATTTTGAAAGGGTCTCTTTGAAAGATTATCTAACCGCATATTTTAAAGACAATAAAACAACACGCAGAAATCCAACTCAGTATCTTCTATTACTAACTTGTTCAATCAAGGGATGGAGACAGGAAGAATACGTGAAACAAATTTTAGCAGGTAGGTCATCGCCGAACCTTTCGTTCATCAGATTATTGCATCTCACCTTGGATTAATGGTTTCTTAGCGTTTCCAGTGTAAAAAGCTTCAGAAACGTAATTTTGACAGACAAAGTCGTAGGGCTTCAGGAGGGCGTTGAGCGCATATATCGAATGGTCGTAGAATTTGGTAGAGAGGGGGCATAGGTTCTTTTTGCTCGTTGTGTAGGTGCAGTTCTCGAAGTTTTTGTAAGCTCTGTAAAGACATGCAACCTAAGCGTCAGACGGACAAGAAAGCCGAATGGATACACACACCACAGCGGACTATAGCAAGCAACACTCACACCTTACACACAAAAAATAAAGCAAAATTCAAACAAACCGCGCTGACTGACAACTCTTTTTATATAACTTTGTCTTCTTTATCCTCTAGCACCACCGAATTTCCCAAATCACGCGCACCGATCTCCTAGATGCCTAAAAATGTTTTCTCTTTTTCTGTCAGGTGTAAAGATGGTGTACTTATACAGTTGTTATAGTTCCTGGCGATATGTTCTGCTTCGATAATTTCTCGAATTAATTGGTTTCTGTTCCTACCAATTAACTCGAGAAATTATCAAAGCAGAACATATCGCCAGGAACTATAACAACAGTATAAGTACACCATCTTTACAGCTGACAGAAAAAGAGAAAACATTTTTAGGCATCTAGGAGATCGGTGCGCGTGATTTGGGAAATTCGGTGGTGCTAGAGAATGAAGAAGACAAAGTTATATAAAAAGAGTTATCAGTCAGCGCGGTTTGTTTGAATTTTGCTTTATTTTTGTGTGTAAGGTGTGAGTGTTGCTTGCTATAGTGCGCTGTCGTGTGTGTAATCATGTGCAACCAACTCGCCCAAGCTGCTACGTTAACCGAATGGTTTGTTTAAAGGGATACTTCAACGAAATTAGAAATATACCCGTCGTCTTCAGAAATATGCTGAATGTGATCCAGAATATCCGTAAATGACAATTGTGCGTTTGCATTTTGAGACTGACGGCTGTATTTTTCGTTATAAACGGCCAACTCTGGCAAGCGCTGCGAGAGCAGCCAGCGGAGAGAACCTGACATCCGCCGCAATTATGACGTAGATTGTCTCGAGACAAGCAAAACTGCGGCGAGGCTGACATCAAGATGATTTCCTAGCCGTTCCAGACACCGAAGCGGCCGAAGCACGCCAGCGATCGGGCCACCGGAACTAACCCCAAAGCTGCATTTGTACTAATTTTGAATGACGAGTTAATCTTCTGTAATCTTGTAGAAGGGCAGTAGCAACCTCTGGTACACACAAAAAAGATTCTCGGGAAGAGGGGAGCTCCTCCTTCCCCTCTTCTCTCGTGGTGGCCGGAGGCCAGACAGTTATTGTCACTACTTGTCAAGGTTCCTAGTTAGGCAGTACAAACAAGGCGTTAGCGACATACACCAGGCGCTCTTTGCTAATTGTTCCTTTTCGTGTCTTTTTCAAGAAATTGGTGTGTCCCGTGTTTTTCTGCTCCCTTGAACACGTATATACCAAGAAATAAGCGCCTAAATTTCGTTGTAGTATCCTTTTAATAGCAAGTAACTATTTTAATCGTCACATCAAATTTGATAGGCACGGGGTAACATAAGAATCAGTGTGATGCAACTCAAAATTTAGGAGAAACGCTTCTTTCTTCCTAATATACAGACTGCCTAATTAATGCTTGATATATAATATATTTGGCGTACGCCACAATGCATTAAGCAAGTGAGCGGATAGAATAAATTAATATAAACGCTATGTAATCTGGTGTGAGGCGGGAAGGGAGGGGTAGGGGGAGGGTTTGTCGAACACCAATATCCTTAAAGAAACGTGTCTCGACAGGCGACGTTCTACAAAAATCCCACCGAAAAAGAAAAAAAAAACACGGAACCGTAAAAAAGCCCCGAATGGAAATGGCCCCGGAAAGATTGATTTCAACTGTCAAGTAGGAAAATAAATGCTCTCTGGGTGAGGAAATATATTTCCGGCGGTACCCATTTTGAAGTAGGATGAACTAACCTAGCCAATTTCTCCCAACACCATAATTGCATTATGCATAATAATTTGAAGCGCTGTAATTGTTTTTTTCTCCGTAATATAAATTAAAAAGGTATACGCGTTTCGACACACCGGCTTGAAAGGTGGAATAGACGGCTTGGTAATATTGCCCGTGAGAGCCATGAGTCATCTAACTGTTTTGAAGGCAATAGACGCCTTACGCTGAGATGAATTGTTCACAACTATTAACATGACCCAGGACATAGTCGGCGCCCCTCCCAAGAAGAGAAGCAGGTCAGTACTTGTCGAAACGCAACACTGTCTCGAGAACCTCAGTAAGGACATACCGCTGAGACGACAACAATGAGGGACTTCCTTCGTGCTGTTGGGTATGTAACCTAATTCTAACGTTGCGACACCTACTGACGATGTTCACGCCAGTATGTTCAAGTGCATCTTCCTGTTTATTTTCATCGAAACATTAAAAAAAAAAAATATTACACCACTTAAAACTAGGATGCGATCACTGTGATGGGGAGAGTGGCTAGGTTATTATAACCCATGTCTAGATTGGCTCGATAGAAAAAAAATACCCTCCCCTTGGGGCTATTTTTTTCTACTTTACACTTGGGACTACTTAATCCCGAATAGTTTTTTTGGGGTCCCTTCTTCCAGGACCGTTTATTCTGAGGCAAATTTGTTATACACCACAACTGGCGTCCGATTTCAATTAAAGGGCACTCAAGTGCTTTTTGAAGAAACTTCTTTTTTATAGCAGAGTGTTTGTTGGGCTTCAGTGAAAATATGACCAGTTTTAGATGGCAGGACATCTGATTCAGCTAACTACACTAGAAATACGCAGGCACTATTTTTTATTGGGGGACGCATGTTTGGGAACAATCCACCTGCATAAACTTTGGCGAATAAAAATAGTTATTTCGGTGAAAATTGTGAACGTTACTATTAATTTAATTTTATGCACTATATTTTGACAAAACAACGTCAAATCTTTGCGTGTGGTAGACGTAACACTGGAATTATTGTTTGAAAGTGCCGTCTGACGAAGCACCGTGATGTCTGCTCCAAAGTGCAGAAAAAGGTCTGGGCGTGTCACGATCTTTATCTTATTTTTAATAAAAAAATTGTCCCGCCATGAGTATATTTTTTTTGATAATTGTAGGCTGTATACGAGGGGGGACCCAAAAGAAACCGAACTAATTCTTTTTTAAGCAGAGCTTTTGCAGTACCGCGTTTTTCCGCCAGGAGTTGATAGAGCGAACATTGCTGAGTCATTAGGCCCAATTCCGTCCTCGAAGAAGGTTAGGACTAGTTGCGGCTGGGTTTATAGTGACAAGTGTTTCGTGTGGGCGTCGTTTTTGCAATGTCTGATTTCTGTGAACAGCGTGCGGCGGTTAAATTTTGTTTTTTGCTCGGGAAAAGTGGTACAGAAACTATTGAACTGTTAAAAACGGCGTACAAGGACGATTCCATGGGGAAAACTCAAGTGTTTGAGTGGTTTTCCCGTTTCAAGAATGGCGACATGTGAATTGATGACAAACCTCGTTCCGGTCGTCCTTCCACGGCACGAACACATGAAAACGTTGAAAAAATTCGTGCAATCACCAATAAAGATTGACGACGGACCATTGACGAAATTGTGGAGCTGTCGGGAGTGAGTTGGAGTTCATTGGAGCGAATTCTGACAGAAGATTTGGGAATGAAAAGGGTGGCTGCCAAATTCGTGCCACGACTGCTGACTGCTGAACAAAAGCAAGGTCGCGTGGAAGCATGCTGTGCTTTGAAAGAAGAGTCCCGAAGTGACCCAAACGTTTTTTCAAAAGTTATTACAGGTGACGAAACTTGGTGCTATGGTTACGATCCTGAATCAAAGCAACAATCAAGCCATTGGAAGACTTCAGGTTCGCCTCGCCCCAAGAAAGCTCGTCAGGTGAAATCAAACATCAAAACAATGCTGATTAGTTTTTTCGATATGAAAGGAGTCGTCTATTCAGAGTTTGTTCCGCAGGGTCAGACAGTTAACCAGGCTTTCTACTTGGAGGTTTTGAAAAGAGTGCGCAACAGTGTGCGGCGGAAGCGGCCCGATTTGTGGAGGTCGGGTGACTGGTTTTTCCATCATGACAATGCCCCGGCTCACACTGCCTTGTCTGTACGACAATCCTTGACCAAAAATGGTATGACCCCTGTTCCTCACCCCCCATACTCACCCGACCTTGCCCCGTGCGACTTTTTTTTTGTTTCCTCGAATGAAAAGAGAAATGAAAGGAAAGCGTTTTGCTGACGTTGCTGAGGTGAAGAAAAAAACGACGGAGGCGCTGTCAAGCATCAAAAAAGATGGATTTAAACAATGTTTCGACACATGGATTAAAATATTAGACAAGTGTATTAGTGCAAGTGGACAGTACTTTGAAGGAGATTGAACGTTTGTACTTGAAATAGGAATAAATAAGTGCAAAAAAATTTAGTTCGGTTTCGTTTGGGTCCCCCCTCGTATTTAATTATCAGCATAACTATAGTCGGTTGCAAGCTAAGAAAAAAACGGAAATGCCTCTCAGAGGAGAATGTAATCCTACGCCGAGAAACGCCAGCCAATCGTTTTCATGACGTCACGACTCCGTGGACCAATCGCGATCCTTTTGAAAAAAAAGAAAGCTCAACATGGCTGCTGGCCTTAGCAACGCGACGCTAGTTTCTCGTGACAATTATTCTGCTTTTTTGCACCGTGTTTTGCGTGCCCGAGGTTACGCCACGAAATCTTAATGGTATCGGCTTGCGTTTGCAGCAGTTTTTGCGCGATAACGTGAGAATCCAGCGACGCTATTGCGAATGAAAATTTCGAAGCGGGCGCGAGGCTTAGCACTGGAAGACGCTGAAAGACGGTATGTTAGACAGTATCTTGGACAGAAAATGAATTGGGAAGACGGTACATTGGACATTACTTTTTTTCTTTACTAAAGAGCTATTTCGTTAACAAAAACGTATTCTAACTCATTTAAATGTCCTGAATGAATTAAATAAATATTGTAGTAGTTTAAGACACGTTTCCTGGAGGAAGAAAAAGCAACGTTGCTTGCGAACTACTTTCTCGACGGCGGAGGCACTTCAGATGGGCGCAATGCGCTTGTGGGTGGAGCTAAAAGATTGTTCTCAGGTTGCATCCGACTGTAGACGATCTCACGATCCAACTGAGTTCTCCGTTGTTATGATTCTTGGGCTTAACCAGAGAACCATATTACAACCATAGAACATGACTGCTATTCCGGATTTATTGGCTTCACAAGTCGCGCGCTAACAAGGAAACATCAAGGTATTATACCAAAAAGGTACATAAATGAAAGCTAAAATAAAAAAAAGGACACAACACTTCTACGAGACTAAAGCTAAGCTATTAGACAATACACACAAGAAAAACCTCAAGCATAGCTACTGAACATTATTTCACTCGAGAAGTGATTTAAATAAAAAAATGCTACAAAAGGACAAAACAAAAAAGACGGAACAAGGAAAGCAAACCCCCCATTTTCACTCCGAACACAATAAAATAATAAGGCATGTTCCTCTATTTACCTTTTTTCGTGTACTATCCTCCCATTCCACCTAATAGGCGTATCCGGTAATATAATAAAACTAATAAAATGTTTCAACCTCTATATATAGTGAAAAATAAAGCGGAGGCGAAACCAAAATGGGGTGAGGGTCACTCCTATATTCTAAATGTCTTCTATTGACGTGGAGACGGCCAAACAATACGTTCGCCCATGCTGAAAGTGACGACAATTCAAGATCGCGGAGTCCTAGTGAAAAGGGTCTAGACCAAACTGAAAACGGACTCACACGGGCCAATATAATGATTTGGGGAGGGGGAAAAGCTGGTTGATGTCAAACGGGACAAGGGTCGAACACCAAGATCAGAGAAAAGACCACGAATTCCTACGAACGCTAACCGCCCTTTTTTGAAGGCCCTGCATCCTGCACATGCTCGGTGCTTTTCCCCGTGACTTGACAGCGCGTTCACGCTCGAGCAAAGCATCCTATATACTGATAAAGCCTGGCAGATCGCCACGAGAAGCGGCCGCCGAAATGGAGAAGGTGGAGCAGCAGACAATGAATGAGAGGAGAGCCACGTGACTGGCGCCCCGCTGCGGTGAGACGCCGAAACACACATCTCTTAAGCGAACAAGTCTGTATCGGGTCCTTGCCGATGCAAAAGCTCTGTGCTGAAGTCCAGGTTCCCCGAGAAATGGCTCTTTGATGTCCTGTACCACCAGACTCTCGCGCTCCAAATCTGCGACCGGGCACTCTATGACTCTTTGGTTTAACTGCCAGGCTTTGTGAGTATACACGAACTTATATCTGTGACGTCACGGCGCGGTGTTGGCGCGTCGGGCGCACTTCCGATCTGGGGCTGCGGGCAGAAGTCCCCATGCCAGACATGTATTCCTGGGTTGTTTTGAAAGGGACCAGACAAAAACCTGCCGTCTCGTCATAACGCCGCGACAGGGGCCGTACCAAAAGAGTCGAGAGAGGTTTGAAGGTCAGTTTTCACGTGCTCGGTTCGTCCGAGAATCTGGATATGAGCCGTGAAAAGGGAAAAGCAGACGCCGTCGGACAACCATTACTTGGGCGGAAAGTTCTTTGGATTGAATTGACGGATAATTGTGGTCATCAGATTTATTTGTGTTATTCCAATATGAACGCCAGAAAACCGTCAAGTTGTAGGGATCACCTGCGGACTGCGTCGAGTGCGTCTCAAGTTCAAACGGCCGCCTGATCGTTCGAACTGTCGTCTGCTCTTCCAAACGTTTCCGCTTGTCGCCTGTTCAATTAGACGATGCCGGCCCGTAGACCAAATGTTGGCCAGGTACTTCTGAGAAGAAGTAAGTGCAGGCCTCAAAAGACTTAAGTTTAAAAATTGTTAAGCAGGCTCGATGTAAACAGTAGATACAAGGAGATGTTGATCAGTGTTACCAGTGATCATCACCGAGTTGTTATGCCTAATTCACTTGGTGATTCTGCTTGCGATTTTGAGTATCGACGTCGACCATCTCAGCTACGGTTCACGCTTTTGCAGCCCGAGCGACGTCGCGACTGAAATTCGTGAGCGAAATCTCATAGTGCGAATTAGGCTTTAGCGTACATACTGCGGTGTCCAGGCGGAATGAATCGCCACATGTCACATTATTCACGTGAAGTTTTTTTGGTATAACGAGCCTCGGTAATTTCGCTGACGCCGCTCAAGTAGTCAGCCATCGCCGGGAAGACGTAGAATCAACAATTCGAACGCGAAAAAGGGCAGGGAGACTCACACCAACGCTGAGTAAGATCGCTTTTGAATGGTATGCTTATGGGCGACGGCGAGCTTCTTGCCCACACCCCATCGCGCACGCGTGGTGGCGGTGGCGTCCGCTAGGGGTGCTCCGATTTGTCTGTAAACATGAGTTCATGTATAGAGGAAGTTTTGGCTCGAGGCTCACGACACGCCAAAGTGTTATCGAAAGTAGGCAGCTTGTTGTTGGACAATTAAACCTCCCTGCCCCCATTTGCCGTTCTCATGTCTGTTACTACACTACCCAGCATAATTACAAGATAGACTTTACCAAGGTTGCGAACTGGGCGAGTTGCTAAACGTTATACACGATAAAAGCAGCTCAAACTGCTTCGTCCTGTTGTGTAAGTTTTTCACTTCGTCTTCGTCGCTTAAGCTGTTTTCAGCATGTATAAGATAAACTAGTCCACGTTGTCCACGTTAGTGAAGAAAATGTAGCTGATTACAGTTAAAATAACTCTATGCATGTCGCGGTCTTATCCTTTTCGTCTGTTTGACCCAATTCAGCTATATTTTGATCTATGTCGATCCATTTCTTGTTTAGGGGTTTATAGTCTCCTATCGTTTGGGTTCGAAGTGAGTGTGTAAATTAAAGAGAAAATGTCTTGCCAGAATTTTTTCTTTTATAAAGCTTCATTTCCTGTTTATATGCTTTTTGTTATCTGACACTTTTTTGACATATAGAACGGTGTGTATTATACCGACTTTGTGTTTGTTCGAGGTAGCCCCAATCAGGAACCTCTTCTCAAACAACAATTTTTTTTTTTTTTTTTTTTTTTTAGAAAAAAAACATGCGATATTAAATTGAGAAAACTTTGTTGCGTAGTTCAAGTTAGGCAGAAAATATTTGGTGTCCCACCGGCTTCGTTCTATTTGTTTATAATGATGTTGGCATGCAGATTTTCCTCCTCTGTTTCCATTTGGTGTCTTGAAAGGATTAAATATCCCCTAATATTTATCTTCTGTTGGGCCTCTCTCTAGCACTCGTCGGCGGGAATATTATTCGCTTAGCGAATAAATCAATATTTCAGGATAGCGGTGGATCAGTTGAGTTCATTGAGTAAATAGTGTTCCGCTTTGAGCGCATGCACCCGGGCTCGTGTTTGCTTGTCGTTTATTGACTCCAAAGATTCACGCACATAATTTATTCAACCACAATGACAACAAACTCTGAAACATCAGCTAAGCCGGATGGGAATCATCGAATTCTCGGAAACCTTTCGACTCTGCGTGCCAAATGCATTTCCAGAATTTAACATACGATATTTCATCGTCACAAGTAAAAACGTTTTTTCAAAACCCACTGGAATGAAGCCGCTCCCGGAAGCGTTTCTTGAAAGGTTTGCGTATGGGACTTTTTAAAATAATGTTTTCTGTTGCCCCCTTTTCTCATTTATATAACCTCGTCGCGATGAGTTTTGCGAAAGTTACTTCCCCTAGCGGGCAAACCGATAACATTATTTGGTTAGTCTATGCACTAGAAGCGCGCAACTTCGGTCAAGAGAAATGCTCTTGACAACTTTGGCCTTCGCGTCTGGCCTCGCGCCGCTCACGCTCATTCGCCGCCAGCCACTGTGAACGCTATTCAGAGCCGTCAGGCTCACTGGAGCTCACTGCAGCCGATAACTTTCGTTTCCCTCGAGAGCCACTCGGCAGACCGCTCCAGCGGGGCGGGAGCCAGAATTGAGAGGCCGTAGCTTTTGTTTGTCACATTATCTTTATTCTGTTAGTACATGTTTATTAAAATTATGCTTTCAGCGAATACAGAGGAATATTCTTAGTTTGACACTGTGCTATCAACTATGCCTTTAGTATGGTTTCTAGGAAATGTGCGCACCTGCAAACTTAATGTAACTTTTTACTAGACGAGCGCGGAAATTACAATCGAGGGCGGGAATAGACAACTCAAATAAGATAAGACAATTTAAAATATATGTGTTTAATATTCCGTTAATTTCATGTTATCGTGGAGTGAAAGCCTCTATCCATTAGCGTCTCTCAGTGCTGATGACATAAGTTACTATGACGAAAGGTGTGAATCTGCGCTTCAAGGAAGACATGAATGTGAGCGAAAGATTTTATTTTGGAAATAATGATTACACGGAAAATCTTAGTGATAAAGTTTTCTTTGATGATGTCGCGATCACGCTGTATACGCTTGCCTAGGGATTTTTTTTTAAAAGTATTTTGCTAAAGTGTTTGTTTTATCCTTTTACTGTCTTTTGCTAAAATCGGCTCCTGTCACGTACTTCGTAGCCATTTATTTATTTTGTCTTTTTGTTCTTTTACATGCCGCACGCTTTTGTTTTGTTATTTAGGTTACTTAGCAATTGTAAAAGGTAGCACATTTATAACCAATATACTCGCAAGTAATGCCACCATATTCAATTTTGTATTTTTCTCTTGCGTGACTCTTTTTTTTTGTTGTCTTCAAATAACTTAGCTCGCCATATTGTTCTTCATTGAATTAAATGGCTTAATCGCTTTAGCGTAATAAAACAGTCCCGTCTATATTTTTCTCTCAGAACCTGGAGACCCCGGACCGAATATATTCTGAATTCTACTAAGATCAATGTGTAACATACTAAACAACTTTTTCAGATATCAACGACGGTGAAATCCCGTCAACCGTTAGCTCTCTTGAGGAACTCCAGGTGGCACCAGTAAGATATTCAACGGACCATTTAAATACACACTTACACATATTCTAAGTTTCGAAGGAGTAATACACCTGTAAAAAAAGCGTTTGACTTTCGTTTTTGTATTCCATCCCATTGGACTCACATAAAAACATAAAAAAGGCAATAACACCCGCTCTGAATCGCGACTAGATATACAGGTTTACTAACATAGCCTAATATTAAATTGTTCAAACAATTGCCTCGAATATACATGTACATCTCCCTTCCCTAGCCGGCGTTAGATAGAATAATATGCAGCAGAAGCTTAGAAAAATAGTAGTGTTAATGGAAGAGTTTTTGTGTTCCAAAGTACATGCAAATATTTCTTCCTCTCTCTGTACACAGACAGATGTTTCAGGTCATTGGCAGTTCGTTGATTCAGAGTGTCCTGTCAACTTTTTACTCCTGTTCTTTGAGATAAAAGTGTCAAAATATCTACTAAACAAAAACTCATATCCGAATTGCCGGAATGAAGCTATTAGGCTGTAGTTTGTCTGAAATCATAGTTTTAGGATTTTGAAAGGCTTAATTCTGCGTACTCAGGGGCGGAGACGACATTATTTGATTGGCATGCTCTATATATTTTTTTGTCACTCTACTCTTCGTTTATGCAGTGTTTCACGAAAGGTGGACAAATTCGATATCGCAAAAACTAGGCGTCGCAACAAAAAAAAAAAAAAGGCTTGTTTCGTTTTGGTCGTGGTTCAAAGGCCTATTTAGGAAAATTATGAAAGTCCGGGATCATTAGATTGTTTAATACTTTGGCGTAATTACCTTCTTAATATTGTGTTAAGGGCATGCTTTCAATTAGAAAATATCTCAGCATCATCGAAAAACACTAAATCAACCATTTGCAGAACTATATAAGGCACGCGAAGCATTTTACGGTTTTCAGAAAAACCGCTAAACTTCGACGGGTTTTTAAGTTTCGGTTTGCAATTTCTGCTGCTTTGCTCGATGTCTGCGCAGCTGAGGTTGGCTGCACTATTTCTTCACTGGGCGCGGTGCCGCCGGGGCCGAAATGCGCTCCGATTGGAAACCGAAACTTAAAAGCCCATCAAATATGTGTGGTTGTTTCGGAAATCCGTAAAATAAAAGCGTGCCTTGTTTTGTTGATTTAGTGTTTTTCGATGATGCTGAGCAATTTTCTAATTGAAACCATGCCCTTAAACACAGTATTAAAAAGCTACTTACGAAAAGCATAATTAACAATCTAATTATCCCGGACTTTGACAGTTTTCCTAAATAGGCCCCAGGACCAGGATCGAAACGACACAAGCCTTTTTTTGTTGCGACATGTAGTTTTTGCAATATAGAATTTGTCCACTTTTTGTGAAACAGCCTATATATTGGCGCGCCTTATTACGTAGCACCTAAACTAAGCTGAGGTTAGTTCAAATTGAAATGTCTCTCTAAAACCTGAGCACACTCAAACCGATGATTGCCTGCCTGCAGCCCCCTCTTTTCCACAACACAAACTTGATCGTACATACGACTTCGAATAGACAAAATCTTATACACCGTGGCACTGTGCAGGTACCGTACGATGTTACGAAGTGTCGTCACTCTTGTCGTTCACTGGCCTCTTCTATCATTGCAGTGATTGTTATTTTTCCTTCACTGTAGGAATATGGGCGTTAATTTTTTTTCCATAGATTCGTCTTTGCCAAAACTAAAAGAAATCTACAAGCATATACCTCTTATTGACCCTATTTGTTTTAGTACAGTGGTATCAAATTAAACATCATATGATAAAATGCATAACTTTATTTATCTGTTCATCAGAGTAATAGTAGCACATATCTGTTTTTGCTACTGCACAGAAATGCAGATGTCAGCATCCGTCTTTTCTCTATTAAGGAAACCATACGAAATAATATCTCCTCCGGCGGCAGTTCATAATTTGGCACACTATGTCTGCCACACACAGATTTTTATGATGTCACAAAATCAAAAGGCTTGAACGTTATTCAGTCACAAGGATGAAATTAGAAGCCGTTTGTAAACAAAGAAGAATACGTGAATAAATAAACTTCTTCGAAGCCATTACATGTGTATTTCATTTTTTGTTTATAAATCTACACATGAACGATCTCGGCATAAATATTCTGGCCAATGCCTTTTGGTAATCTTACAACCACATATAAATACTTTCGAATTGTCTTGAAAGTTATATTGCTTACCTGCAGATCTTGTCTTTGTTCTTCCCTCTACTGGTGACCCGGCTGAAGAGCCTCCCACATGTGAAAAAGTCGTGGGTGGCGATTTGCTCCTGGCAGGGATTCAATGCCTTGTGCAGATTGGCACGAAACATCTCGACAATCTTTAGTCAAAAAAGGAGCGAGAAATTAACATTCCAAGTTTTGAGGTATTTACACGTCTGAGTTGCGATTAATCTTTGCTATCTTTGCTTACTATCTTTGCTATCTTTGCATACTGTCTTTGCTATCTTTGCTTTACACACCTTGATCGGTGAAACAGAGCGTAAGTCAAGGAACGAAGCTCTTGCAAAATCGAAGACATCCTAGAGGCGTAGTGTCGCGCAGAGCATATTGGGAACTCTTTGGCCACAGTCTCGGTTTAGATTTGCCAACCCTACTTCATGACATCCCGTCACGACAAAATGTCTGCTTATGTGTTCAAATATCTGATTTTTCTTTAGGATATAACACTCGAGGTGTTGATTGCGCATTCGAATAGAATGCCGGGAAGCGTTGTTTGGGGGGCTCCCAACGTGCATTAGTTTGCGCGCAGCGAAAGCACAGGACTACGATAGCACATGCAAGAAGTATCCTAAGTCGGTCATACACTTCCATCGTGTCCTCAATATCCCAGGCTTCATAAGCGATCCGGGAGCCGGGAGGTTCACGCTGCACTCTGGAGTGAGTGAGAGCTAGGTCATAAGAAAGATATGGGACGTCGCCGGCCGCACCGTACTGGTCGTTAAGCCTAGGCAGAGCCGTACGGCCGTTGGTAGTCCGTGTTTTAAGGTGCCCTGAGGAACATGAATAAGTGCAGCGCAAGCGAGGGGTGATTTATATTCATGCAGTGCTGAGATTCACTATGTCGTCAACGGGGCAATCAAAAACGGAACCATCCTACTTCTCTCTGTAACCCAATAGTTCCTAGAATGCAACGCGCGCAGTGTTTCATGAATGCTTTTTTTAGAACTGGCTTAAAAGGACTTAAAAGGACATATGCAAAGAAAAAATATATTTATATTTTTCCTACAAGAAAGATATAAAAAATAAGACAGATATAAAACGAATTTGCAAGGAAGAAAGAAAAAGAGCTATGTTTAGGCAGAAAACGAATTTTTAGTTGGCGCCCGCAGGACCCCTGGGACAAGTGGCCGCTATTGTCACGTAACTGGCTGGTATAGTCACGTGGTGCTTGCGCCCTTCCAGGAGCTGCCTATGGGCTTTAAATGTTACTTAATAATCTTCGTTTTAGTTGCAGAGAAAAAATAATAGTAATTACTTTTTGGAGCCCATTGGAAGCTCCCGAAGGAGCGCGAGCACCGCGTGATAGACATGTTTGCTTGTCAAAAATTGAAGGCGGCGGCGCGCCGGAGTGTTCCTTTCCGGCAGTCTCGTGGAGAAACGTATTCAGTCGGCGACGCCCCATGAGGCGGGGGGGGGGGGGTCTGAGGATTTGAACTACGGCCTGATGCGTTTGATGTCGACGCGGCGGTGGCGCTGTAAGCGCTTCCTTCTGACACTTCCCAGTGCGCATTGACCAGACTAGGTCGGCTAGGCGGCTCTTATCGCTCTTATCAATCGGGGGCAGGAGGAGGACCAATCGCGGGCAGCGAGCGAGAGAAGTTTCAGGACGAATCAACTGCTGCGGCTCCGGCGCTTTCGACATCGGCCGCTTCAGCGCAGCGCAATACACGGGGGAGATAAGGCGGTCAGTCCACTACCCAACTTCTAGGGCACTGTACTTCAATGGCGGCGCTGAACGGCTCCGGCGTAACTTGAGATGGCGGCGGCGAAGCACGGCGGCGCACAGGTCTACCACGGGACTAGTAGCGGCTGCCGCGGGCGAAAACTACAAATTTGTTTCGCGCCGGAAATATACCTCTACATTTTTTTTGGCTGTAAATTCATTTTATGGCATCCTTTAACCATGCAGCTATTTAAGAAAAAAAATTGTTTTCGTTTGGATGATTGATGATTGGAAATCGTCAAGGTGGTTCCTGTTCAGAAGGGAGGGGATAAACATAGTACTCTAAACTTTCGACCTATACTAATGTGATATGCAAAATTCTCGATCATATAATTTATTCCAATTTAGTACATTTCTTAGATACAAATTGCTTATTGGCTTATTTCAATATGGTTTTCGGAAATCATTCTCATGCGAAACACAGCTTGCGTCGTTCACACACGACGTTCATACATAATTGACCGCAGGTAAGGTATAGATTTCACCGTAGATCTTTTTAAGTGTTTGGCAAAGTGTTTTACAAACTACTTCTATTAAATCTCAGTAAACTAAATTTCGACCCTAAAGTCCTCACCTGGATAAAACAACCGCATCTCCACGTGTTGAATGATGTTGATTTTGGCGAAGCTCTTGCGGTGCTTGTCTGCATAGACGGTGAGCCGCAGCATGCCGAGCCTTTCGTTCGTTTTCATCCATGTCACGCTGCGGTCAAATGCTCAAATGCCTATATAACCATGTTCCATACCACACACTCTCTTTCTGACATGGATGAAAACGAACGAAAGGCTCGGCATACTGCGGCTCACCGTCTATGCAGACAAGCACCACCAGAGCTTCGCCACAATCAACATCATTCACCACGTGGAGATGTGGTTGATTTTTTTTTGCCCTACACGGAGCACGGGAGCACGTGCTCACGTGCTCGTGAGCACGTGAGCTCACGAGCAGGAGCACGTGCACCCGACGGCGGTCGGACATAGGGACATCGCTAGCCCTAAGGTGCTTCGCCTCTAATATTCTTTCTCGACTAAACAAAAAGAACTGGTTGCTATCAATGACTCTAGTTCCACTTTAGTTTTTGTCACTTCAGGTCTACCACCACGTTCAGTCTTAGGACCTTTACTGTTTTTTTATATCAATGACCTACCATTTTATATTTTATCCAATATTTCCCCATTCGCTGATGTCTGCGTACTATCTAGCGAAGTAACTAATTACCTTGAATCAGGAGAGCTACAAAATCATATTAATGCAGTGCCACTTTGGTGTGAATTGTGGTCAATGCCATTAAACTCAAGTAAATTTAAATCTTTGCGCATATCCAGATGTACAGGAGTACCTGCAGATTATAATATTGAAGGAGTTGCATTACAGTCGGTCCCAGAGTATAAAGACCTTGGTGTAAATATCACGTCTCATCTAACATGGAAACATCACATAGATAACATAACTAACAATGAAAATCGCATGCTGGGATACTGGAAGAAAAACTTCTCATTAGCACCGCAATCATTAAAGGTGAGACTGTACAAAACACTCGTACGACCAAATCTAGAGTATGCGTCATATATTTGGACCCAGGTCAATCTTCAACAATTGCATCACTTGAAGCAGTACAAAACAGATCAGTGAGCTTCATTTTCTCTATCATCGAAAGGCAAGTGTATTGTTAATGAAGGCTAACCATTCACTTCCACGTCTCTCAGTACGCAAAAAAAAAATTGCTCGGTTAAGCTTGTTTCACGAAATGTATTGCACTAATATCACACTGCGAGATAGGCTTTTTGAAATTCTTTTTTACGTTTCATAACGAGTCGATCATTATTATAAAGTTGGCATCCCTCATTTAAATTGCAATGTTTTCACTATTTATTTATACCATGCACATCCCATCAATGGAACCACTTCCCGACCCCTTTTGTTTCAATTGTTGACAGTGCTCTTTTCACAAAGGCGTTAACTAGTATCTCTACTTGATTTTGTTAATCATGACGTTTAACGATTTTCCCATGTGAGTTTTTCACAAGCCACTCATTGTTCCACCCTCCCCCTTTTAATGATTTATGGCCTGAGGGTAAAAAAATTAAATTAATTTATCCTTTCGCAGAAACAGGAGTGATAATAGCAGAGCCCAACAGTTTCATACGTGACTAAACTTTCCATGCATTCAGCGCATACCTTCAAGACGTTTCATTCCAAAGTGAAAACAGAACATTAATTTAAAGTGTTCTAAGTGATCTGGACAATACCGATAACTTTACCTGATGAAATGGATGTCTAAATAGTTTTGATGCAGGTAATTAGCCGGATCCATTTGAGGCAAGTTATCCTGTTTCATAAACACGCATAAACTAACGTTTGTAGAACAAGGCCACTTGGTCGTTTCGCCTCTTGGGCTTATAATAGTTTTCTCGAGTGAGTCTCTTTTGATGTCTTTTAAAAGTCATATATTAGCAAAATATTAACGACTTCATTGGATCACATTTTCAAACGCTTCATAAAAAACCTCAGCAGACAATTAAAAATTAGTTTTAGAGCGTACTCTTAGTTCGGCTTTTTCGTTTCCGGCTTGAGTGGCGTCGCCGTCGCCGTCGGCATCGGCGTCGGCGTAACCGCGCGTTGTATTATGGGACTCGTGACATCAATGTGATGACATCATCACGATGACGTCATTGTGATGACGTCATCACGATGACGTCATTCTTATCGTCATCGTCACGATGACGTCACTGGGGACGTTATCACGATGACGTCATCCTCATCGTAATAATCATCATCACGATGACGTCATCCTCACCGTCATTGTCATCATCGCAATGGCGTCACTGATGTCGTAATGCGTGACGTCATCGTGACGTCACTGATGACGTCATTACTGGTGACGTCACTGATGACGTCATCAGGCTGACGTCACGTGACCTCATGGGAGTCACGTGACCTAACCGTTACGCCGACGGTGACGCCGACGCCGCTCCCCGTACGAAAATGTCAGATATGTCCCTGGTATATTTTATATATGGCCATATATCATAATATAAGGAGTCAAATATGGCCATATTCCGTCTTATATGGGAGCAAATATGCAAATAGCAAATACATGTCGCCATATATGTGGGCAAATACTGACATATATCGCCATATACGCGCGCAAATACGGCCATAATTTGCTGTATAAAAGTTCAAATACTGCTTTATAGCCCGTTCACGACATATATGGGTAAAAATATATCCCCTGATAATGATATTAGGGCCCGTTTCGGTTGTGCAAGCAAAAATTTATATGTATTCGCGAAGACACCTGTTGATTTATCTATATTGCATGAGTCGGATGTAATTGGTTAACTATTGTTAACATCCTTAAAATGAAGTTATTCCATATATTTGAGCCAATTAATCAATTGCTAATTTTGAATATTGAATTTTTGGTTGTATGTTTGATGTGTAACAATATGACGAAGTGTATAAGATCGGAAAGCGAGTTGATCAAATAATGGATTTTAGATCGCAGCTCTTAGGTGCACGTTTCCCCGTTAAGCAGTGTCGGCGTCGCCGTCGGCATCGGTGTAAACGCCCGCTAAATGTAGCGGGAAATTGAATTGGTTCTTATGTCACGTGACGTCAATTTTCCCGCTAAATCTTGCTGTGAAACTAATTTTGTTCGTGTTTCTCCGCTCAATTTAGCGGGGAAACACGAACCGTTAGCTTACTGAAGATGCAAGACGCTACTTCGTCGTCACGAATCTTTTTCCCTTCGTACGGCTGCGAAGCTGTTGCGCCCGGAGTACTCTACGCAGCATCTTTTAACAACCGTTCGCGCAGCATCGTAACCTTCTGTTTGGGAGCGTCGGCGATTCACCGTGTGTTGAACGTCGGAAGATGTGCTGTCCGTGATGTTTTTAATGTGCAACTCTTTCGTAAAACAAATGAAGTTTAAAAACTCGTATCTCTCTCTATATATATATGGGGGTGATTTCATCTCAACTCAGGCTCGGGTTTAGGGTCAAATTTTTAATTTTGACCAAAAAATATATGTTTGGGGGCAATTCCAATAATAGAAGAAGACGCAAACGGGAATTTTGTCGGATTTTTTGTTTTCAAGTTATGGACCGTTGAAGCGGCCAAGGTGCAAAATGACGTTCTTCCAGCCTATCAGAGGTGCCATATTTCACGCCATCCCTTTTCCCTACATTTTACGCTACATCAATATAACTTTTTGGGAACACTCTAGACATAGGCTTTTTTATTCTAATTAAGCGTCCAGGTTATAACATTTTTAATGATTTTTTTTTATTTGTCAAACCGCCTCTCTGCGACGATACTTGAAGGGCCCCTGAAAAGAAAAAAAAGTTTTTTTTTAAACAGTCTGGTTGGGACACGCGTGTCGAAAAATGAATTTTACGCGAAAAAAAAAATTTTTAGAGCAATAGTGACGCCGAGAGATTTATTTGAAATTTTGCTCGCAAATTCCAGGTCATTCAGCTCGGCTTCTCATTGGTAACCATGGTCATTCAAATCGGCTTCTCATTGGCCAATAGAATGAGTGACAGCTTAGATGTTGGTTATAAAATCTTCGTGATCTCTAGAGATCGCCTTTTGCATGACATATTTTTAGGTTTAAGAAAGAATCCATCGAATGAATGTCGCAATTGCTTACAAACGTTTTACAAAATCGTAACTTCGGTTCGGATACCACAACAAAACAACAAACAAACGCTTCGCCATTTTGTTTTCTGTCATGGTCGCCGTCGTTGTAACGCGTCTCGCGTACCTCGGGTGGTTTTATAGTTTTATCACGTTTATATGTGAAAACCTTCTGAAGAGGGCTTGTTGCTTGTGTTAGTTAGTCATCGTAAGTACTTAGAAGTGGCGCGAGTGACAGGTTTTTGTTTTCCTGCTTTTCTTTGCGTGATTCGTGTGCCGCGTTTACCCCATCTTTTGTATGTTTTCTGGCGCGCGCCAGTGCCAATTTTTTTTTAGATGTCGGTTCCCGTAAAGAGTTTGGTGAAGGCACGCGGCACCGCACTCAACGTTTAATAAAAAAATGAGTCACCACTGCATGTCCTCGCGGCGGCTTGAAGGGTCGTGCGGCTCAGACGAACTCGTCGAGGCACCCGCTTTGCCGCCTTCCGCGGCGAAGTAGGTGCCTCCTCGCGAGCGGTTGTCTCGCGGCGATCGGAGCAGACGCCTTCCGGCTGGCGAGGCGTGTCCTCGTACGGGCGAAGGCCCAGTTCCTGGCAGTGTTAAAGGGTTGAAGCAACCGACGCTTCAGGTCGGGGTCCATCGTGCACGATACGACGCGGTACGTCGTGCGACCGGCAGACACAGGGGCTGTGTTCCAAATCTCCAAATGGATCCGAGTTATTCCGGCGGATCGTATTACGTGACAGCACAGATTGAAAACCGCTGTACGCGGGTAGGTTTTAGAACGCCAAGGGTACAAAACTCTAACCCTGGGGTAAGATC
Organism: Ixodes scapularis; assembly: GCF_016920785.2. Lineage (NCBI taxonomy): Eukaryota > Metazoa > Arthropoda > Arachnida > Ixodida > Ixodidae > Ixodes > Ixodes scapularis. The sequence continues at coordinate 184,372,693 of NW_024609857.1, forward strand.
GAGTAAATTTTGGAACACGGCCAGGAAGTAGCAATGGCTCTCGTGCGGGGCGCAGCCAAGCCGGGAAAGTAGCCAAGCCGATCCACTACGAAGAGGCGGGGTGTACCTCTCCTCCACGCGCCCGACATGCCGAGAGAGAAAAAGGTGGAAAGGAGGTGACTGCCGACTAAATTGCGTCTGGCGCGGTCAATATTGCTCTAAAAATTTTTTTTTTCGCGTAAAATTAATTTTTTGACACGCGTGTCCCAACCAGACTGTTTTTAAAAAACTTTTTTTTTCTTTTCAGGGGCCCTTTGAGGAAGATAAGCACTATGTGCTGAGTGACCTAGTCACAGTCTTGTACACGTTACTAATAAAAAGTAATCGATTACAATTACTATTACTCTTGGCTAAAAAGTATACGATTAGATTTCATGATTACTCGACAGCGAAAGTAATTGGACATTACTTTAAGAGGTAACCGTTACTTTTCCTCTTAGTTTATTGTGTGACGTCTTACATCTTTAGCGCTCATAACAATAAACTACCACGGCCGGACTGGAAGCGCGCGCTCTTTTTCTCTTCTTACGGCCCTTGTAATCGCCCGAGAGTCAATGGCATTTTTCTCCGTATATAGTTAACCGCCAGGGGCGCAACCACCTCACCCCACTTCACCCCACTCGGAGTGTCCCTTCGAGCTGCTTTGCGCTGGTATTCGAGCTTCGTAGGCTGTTGTTGTTGCAACGGTTCCTCAGAATACTTCTGATTAACCATGGAGACGGTCACAGACAGAAACGAAAAATCAGCTGGGTATGTGCACAAGCCCTCGAGGAAGCACTTTAGGCTGTAATATGCACTGTGCGAAAATTGTACAGACTACTACACCCTCGTCTAGAGCACCTGACCAACTTCATGTGCGGCCTATGAAATGAAGTTGTAGACCACGGTAATAGATAGACTGGGCCTGCTTACATTTCACGAGAGGGCACGAATTATTTATCATTTAAAGTTCCTCCACGTAGAAGGGATCCGTCTCCTCCTGTTCTTGAGTCGCAACAAAAATCCTGGAGGTAAAGACGACTATAGTTGTTTCTGCAATTGCATTCACTGTCTCTATTTACTACTTTTTACTCCCGAATATCTCGGAGATGTGCGTCAAATATTCGCCATTTTGGGTTCATCAGAGGCGCATTAGATACTGGCTGAGAGTCTAAACGTCAGGATCAGGTGCCAAAGGCTATAAAAGCTCGACCGCAAGTTACGACAGCGTTGAGATACACTGTCAGATGCGCTTTGTGCAAACGACAAAGGGTAGCCCAGGGGTTAAACCAGGGGTGAGCTGACAGCGCCCCTCGCGAATGGCGGCGGGAATGTGGCGATTGCCCCAATTGCAAAGGCCGTAAGAAGAGAAAGAGAGCGCGCGCTTCCAGTCCGGCCCTGGAACTACTTACAACCTATAGACATTTGCAAGAAAGGCTCCAGGGAGCTGCCATTTTGAATTATGCTGGCGCCGCCTAGCGTGCGGCGTGTTTCCGCCGGTGCTGGTGTGGGTAAACGCGCCAGTCGCCCAGCAAACCCAATGCAAGTCGTCTCGGTGTTCTCAACCTTTATGTGTTTTGTGAGCTTTAGGTATTTTATTTTCGTCTCTGGCCGGTGGGTAGTGATCCCAAAATCTACTTAATCGGTGTGTATCTGGTTGCGGCCGTAAACAACCCCCTATATTTTTTTGTGGAGCTCGTTTTTCACAGCGAGCCACCGCGGGCCAAGGCGCAATGGCGTCTGCTTCCACGAGCGACGCCTGGGATGGTTTGGATTTCTTGGTTCTTGACGGTAAGCGTGTGCAATCGTTCTTTACATAAATATCATAACACAGTTGTAGCAGCGTGTTTGTTGACTGCTGGGTACCGTGCCTCCTGGGCTCCAGAAGGGCGCATTGCGGGATCGCAGGGGCAGGGACGCGGTTGGAAGCATTGGAAGTACATACAGTGTGTCGGTTACGCAATGCCTAACGCACGATAATACTCATTTTCAATATTAGCAATGCATATCAGTACTTTAGGATCCCAAGACCTAGCCGTTCACGCTTTTAACTGCCGCCGTGCCGCGCACTTCAGCGCCATTCCGGTATGATAATTACTTGTACACGACGGAGTGTTCGCGATGACAACCAGTTCACCCACAGATCGTTTCATCGAAAGTTCGTTACATTGACAGCTCGAATTAGCTACTTTTTCTAATGAGCCGCCTATTTGCCGCCGGTAGTCGGCAGCGGGTCCCAGTGATGTACGCGCGACGAAATTTCCCTAAGCGTGCTGTCGATGAAACGAGTCTCAACGAAACGATACGGACCTGAATATTCGCGAGGGCGAAAAGTCTCGTACATGACGGAATGTTCGCTTCTGTGGATCGTCACTTTACGGATTTTATTGCAAAGCGGTTTGCGAACAATGGGGAAACGGTGGCCGAGCCTGCTTGCGGGTCGTAGCTCGCGGAGCAAAAGCTTACGCTGCAGAACCTAGGGATCCGGAGTGCGACCCCGCCCCTGCCCCTGGGCGAGCATAGTACCGGCACGCGTAATCGCTACTGCCTGATGCATCTTTGAGACCTCAGGCTAGCAGCCGTACTTAATGAACCACGTCGCGATACCTCGCAGACCACCCTCACGCTGTTAAACAACTCTCAGACGTCCAATTTTTTTTTTCTTTTTTGCTTCTGTGTAAACAATGCGCCATATGCAGTTTTTTTTAAACCACGCTGCTGAATGCCCATGTTACACAGTGACAGAAAAAAAAAGCGATAGAGCAGGTTGTTCTCGGCGAACAGAAGTATTCTTTTTGCTGTGCAACACACAAGCAGTTTCCATTAATGCCAATTGCTAGCACAAATTCTGTTCAAAGGCAGTGTTTAATGAAAACTGACCCGTATGGTCACAAATGACGTAAACACCTTATTGAATAGCTCTGTGAAGAAAGACATGAACTGTGCCAAATCAACAAGAACAATTTATTGCAAAGTAACATATTGTTGAAGACAGTTTCTCCACTCTATCTCAGAAGTCAACTATTCATCTTGTTCTTATACAAAAGTTTCCAAGCATTTATTGTTTGTTTTTTCTTCCAGGATCTGTGCCCTACGTTCATCCAAAGGAAGTGTCAATCTGGGAAGACAATATGAAATCATGGCCACCCATAGAAAAGCCGGACATCATCTTCTACTTGCTTCACTCCAAGGCTTGCGATCTTCAGGAGGTTAGAGCCTACAAGAGCCTTGATTCGTATAATTACCTGTCAAGTGGCCTGGTGGGAACTGTGCTTGGTCATCGAATAAGTGACCAGTTGTGCTACCTCAAGGCAGAAGTGGGCAGGTCACAATCCTTCAATGCTGCACCACACAAGGCGTGGGTATGCATGCATTCCACTGGCCGGGTGGTTACAGGAGGCTGTTCCTGCATGGAAGGACAAGCGAAGGTGTGTAGCCATGTGGGAGCCATTTTGTGGAAGTTAGAACACGCTTTTACGAACAGGATGACCGGCACAGCTTGCACTGACGAAGCTGCTGCCTGGAACCGAGGCACAAAACGTAATGTAACTGCAGCAAGCCTAGATAACATTTCGTTTGGAGAAGAACAAAACTCAGAAATTCAGGGGACTGTAGATGTGATTCGGTATGAGACGCATGAGGAGCACCTTCAGCACATTAAGGAGGGCCCCCTTGCTGGGCTCATGGAGATCTCGGGGACCTTGTTTCACGAGACATTGATGGCGCCTCCACAAGACCCTGCACCCCCTTTAGCGGTTCAGTGCGATACAATGCCTTCACTCGGTCACAGCAGCCATGAAGATGCAACAACCCTTCCCAACAGCTGTTCCGCCTGCTCAAAGGCATACAACGAGCTTGTAGCCATCCATGCACCTGCCATGGACCTACTCTGCAAAAGAACGGCAGAGCAAGGCAACTGCACACTCTGGCACGAGAGCCGCCGCATGCGGTTAACATCGTCCATGATAAAAAAGGTACCTATGAGGGCATCAACCAACCCTTCCAAAGCTGTGCAGGACAATCTTCACCCGACTTTTCGAGGGTACAAAGCAACCGAGCATGGCCGCCGCAGCGAACCCAAAGCTAGGAGCAAGTTCATGCACAGATACAACTGTGCTGTTCGACAAGTAGGACTGGTGGTCTGTCCTGAGCTGCCATGGCTCGCAGCCAGCCCTGATGGAATCATCGATGAACTTGATGCTCTTCTGGAGATAAAGTGTCCTAATGTACCAAACTGCTCAGCGTTACTAGAATCTGGAACCTATGATGTCCGCAAGAATGGCAATGGGGTTTTCGTGCTGGACCCCAAAGGAAAAAATAAGTACTACCACCAGGTTCAGTTTGCGATGCACTGCACTGGCAAGCTTGTCTGTCACTTCTATGTGTGGTACGAGGGTCACGACGAGGTTGCAGTTGTGCAATACAGCAAGGACTTTATGAACTGCCACCTGCCAAGGGTCAGAAACTTCTACTTTAAGAGCCTTTTGCCGGCATTTGTTGATGACACCAACTCTGGAAAGATTTCACTCTCAAATGTGTACAAGCAGCTTGCACAGATGTGATTGGGCAGGTCAGTGTACTGTGTCGTTTTGTGCAATACAATGTGTGTGATGCTTCGCTTATCCATGGTTTTCAGTGGTATTGATTGAGTAGTTTGTTATTTCATCATGGCTTATTACTTCAAAATCTGTAGTTTGTTATTTCAACATGGCTTATTACTTCAAAATCTGTAGTTTGTTATTTCAACATGGCTTATTACTTCAAAATCTATTATTTAACACAAGTCAAGTCACTGTTTGTTAGCCACAACTGGCTGAACTAATCTGGGCCATGCTTGTACAACAGTCTTCAGGTAAGAGGGGAAACAAGAAATTAAAAAAAAACAGTTTCAAGCACAATGCTGTGACTATGACATGCCCTCTAGCTCTATCCACACAACACCTTCACAAAAGATAATGAAAAATATGTAATCTTGGCAGATGTGCAATCGTTAATACACAACAGAAATACACAGTTGACTCTTGGACCTGCGTAAGGTAGCGGTAGGAACATGCCCGAAAAAATAGTAACACATTACTAAAAAAAAGAACAGACAAGATTGCGGAACTGAACTTGGGTTATCTGACAAAATATTGCTAGCCACTTTTACTAGAAGGGGTATGCGCATAGCATTTGGAGTCTATGCAGGGCGTGTTTGTACCTTGGGTTTGAAGGCCATTGTGTTATGCGAGAGCATGTAGTGTTAAAGTATGTTTCAAATGTATGAATACTGAATAAAAAACACTCACATAGTGTAGATAAATGTAAGCTAAAGGAACTCTGGGGCGAAAAAAGCAATGCAAGAAGTGGCAATTACAAAAGAAAAGTTCCATGCATACAGTTTTGTAGAAGTTTCAATTGCTTCTAGGATAGAGAAGTGATAACTCGGAACTGGTATGCCATGCAGACCTCACTGCTCCAGAATTCTCAAGAAAAAAGCTCACTTCTTGATCAAAGGTCCCTTTAGGTTGCATAGCCCTGCACATACATAGACTATCTCATTTGCAACCTTTCGATGCTGGATGGGCAGTGCCTGTTTCAGAATCCTGTAGGATTTGATCCTATTTATTGCCCGTTCTACATGAATGCGAACAGACGCAATCCTTCTGGTCTCTGTCACTTCTCGTTCTGACAGCTGAAGCTTCCCTCGAGTAAAGGCTGGCACATTGAGTACTACACCCTTTGCTTCCATTTCGGGATCGAGGGAAAAGCCCCTGTCGGCCATCACCTGATCCCCGTGTTGAAAGTAGGAAATAATTCCCGAGTCTCTCACAATATGCTTGTCAGACGCCCGTCCACCGTACACCTTGGACACAAACATCACTGATCCGTGAGGTGCAATAGCCACCAAAAACTTCACAGTGTTGTGGCCTTTGTATGAGCTGTAGGTCTGTGCTCGAGCGAGCAATTTTTTTGGTCGCTGCAAGAACACCTTAGTGCAATCCAAAATGCAAGTAGTGCCTGCAAAACCATTCTCCTCAAAGGACTGCGGAACATTCCTGAAGATTGTCTCTTGAGAGAGCCACACAACAACATTCCTTAGGATCCGCCCAAGTGTGGCAAGCATGGCACGGAAAATGTTGCCTACGGTGGAAACTGAAACCCCAAACCTCCTAGACAAATCGCCATAGACAAGTCCCAGCCTCAACTTCATCAGAGTTAGTAAAACTTGCTGCTCTACTGACATCATGAAGTTTGTGGTCGCAAACTCTGGTACAACATTCACCAGCTCCATAAAGACATCTGCATGCAGACCGGTATAAAAGAAAATGTCCCGCGCCTCAGTGCTACGACCACCATGAGGACCAAACGTCGCAGTTGGAGCAGTGGGCCTCGAGTAGGCATGGTCGCAAAGACACGGGTCTTCCCACTGGATCCCCTGGTGGCACACATCCGGGCGAACTTGGCCGTGATCAGTTGTCTGTGAACAAAATCAGAGTTTATCAATTGAAAAAAGTAGGCTGCTTCTGTTGGAGAGCAACTGAACAATATTCAGTACAAAGAAAAATAGCAACTATCGAAGTGGTGCAAAAATGAAAAAGCCTGTGCTTAAATTGTCTCGAATCATGTTTAATAGTCATAGAAGTAAAGTAACTAGTTTAAAGAGGCCATACAACAGATGGATAACAAAAGATTCTTTGTTTCTGTGTGTTTGTTTTTATTATTTAAAAATAAAACATATTCATGTGTGTTGCACCCCTCAACTTTAACACTCTCTTCCAAGTCACGGGTGTGGTGACGTAACCAAGGAGGACAAAGAGGGGAGCACTGTACTGAAAGTAGACCCTTTCCGAAATTGCTCTTCGCAACCATGAGACGCTGCCCTGACGATGTTGAAAGATGTTGGAAAATGTGGCCGGCAACAATGGTCAGGCAACGGGCAGCCATAAGCAACGTTACTGGAGCAAGCTCGGTTTCACAGCTCTCCATTCTCGCCTGCGGAGGCGAGTGTCACGGGCGGCGGTCACGAGAACTAACGGTGCTGCAGTTGGATCTTGCTGCTCGCGTCGTCTGCTACAGCGTTTTCTGCTACCGCCGCGTTGAGAGTTAAGCTAGAGGTTTGGCGTGCCCCGCAGGAATATGGTTTCAGCTCTGCTATTCCGCCCTATGCAAGGGATGAAACCCTGATCATTTATTCATGCTCTTGGCTTCGACTGTGCCATGAATAATCTTATTTTCTTTCTTATTTTCTCGATCACCCCGTCCCCTGTTTCTTTAAAGTGACAACCTCCTCAATTTATGCTGCTCCTCATTTCACTATAAATCAAAGCTCAATCGGAGCGTTTGGGCGTCTATGGCAGCCAGTGTACCACCAAAGAAAGATTGTTTAAACAAGCTTTAGCATTGCTGAGGCTCATTGAACTCCTAAGGCGGCAAGACTACAAGGAGCCACTCTCCGAGGTTGCTTGTACAGAGCTCCCCAGCAGTGCCGGCGTCTCCATTGAAAGCTATAAAAGCAGTTACTGGCAACGTTCGGTAAATAGTCATTTTGCTGGAAGTACTTGGGCTGTAGCTTTAAATATTTTGGTATATGAAAATGTTCCCCTTACCACAAAAAAATGTAAATTGGACGTTTGGGGGTTTAGACAGCGCGAGGTCGGTCTGCCAGGTATGGCAACCTGATCCAAGCCGTCGCTGATCAATTTAGTCACTGCAGTACAACTGCCAGCCTGAGACTACTATCGTGCATCACACAGTAGTGATGCGCATGCGATCATGTTTGTTGCATTCAGCAGATCATGCTGCTGCTCACATCACCTCTAGCTTAACTTGAACCTACCGTGTGCTCAGAAGCAGTTGGTTGTGACGTCGAGACCGAGACGTTGACCTGCTTGGCGGCTTGCGTACAGTCAGTGACCTGAAAGGAACGCATCAGCTTTGCATGCTCAGTGCGATAGATTACCACCCAAGATATGTTTATCGCATTCAGCAGATCATGCTGCTGCTCACATCTACTCTAGTTTAATTTGAACCTACTGTGTGCTCAGCAGCAGTTGGTTGTGACGTCGATCCCGAGACGTTGACCTGAAAGGAATGCATCAGCTTTGCATGCTCAGTGCGATAGATTACCACCCAAGATATGTTTATCGCAGTTAGCAGATCATGCTGCTGCTCACGTCAACTCTAGCTTAACTTGAACCTACTGTGTGCTCAGCAGCAGTTGGTTGCGACGTCGCGGCCGAGACGTTGACCTGCTCGGCGGCTTGCGTACAGTCGGTGACCTGAAAGGAATGCATCAGCTTTGCATGCTCAGTGCGATAGATTACCACCCAAGATATGTTTATCGCATTCAGCAGATCATGCTGCTGCTCACATCAACTCTAGCTTAACTTGAACCTACCGTGTGCTCAGCAGCAGTTGGTTGTGACGTCGAGGCCGAGACGTTGACCTGCTCGGCGGGTTGCGTACAGTCGGTGACCTGAAAGGAACGCATCAGCTTTGCATGCTCAGTGCAATAGATTACCACCCAAGATATGTTTATCGCATTCAGCAGATCATGCTGCTGCTCACATCAACTCTAGCTTAACTTGAACCTACCGTGTGCTCAGCAGCAGTTGGTTGTGACGTCGAGGCCGAGACGTTGACCTGCTCGGCGGGTTGCGTACAGTCGGTGACCTGAAAGGAATGCAGCAACTTTTTATAGTCATTGCAATAGAATAGTGCTAGACACCACATCCTATGCATGCGAAGTTCAAGCTCTGAAGCTAATATGACTTCGTGTCAGGCTCAGCCCCTGTGGCAGCGCGGGCGATAACAATTATATTGCAGTGGGTCAACTTACAGCTCCAGAGCTAGCTTGTGAGGAGAGTCTTTGCTTCTGCAACGGAAATCACATTCGTTGAGGTCACATACTAAAAGCGAGAATCTACAATCAGACATGCAGACGTTTACCTTAGTGATCAGCGGTTTCTCACTTGCGTCACGCACCAAACGGCGTCTCCCAACGAAAACCTGTCAGTGCACAAGCGTTTAGGGCACACTCCGTGTATCAGAAATGGGACTCTATTGCGATTAGTGGCATATTTACCTTCCGCGCATACCCGAGGTTAAGCTGCGGCACGATATCCTCGCCCGTCTTTTTCCCAGTCACGAAATGCGCCGAGCACACCTGGAATCAGGCACGAGCGTTACGCAAAAGATCACGACAGTGATAAAGATATGTCGAACTCACCCGGGTGTGTTCCGTAGGCTTGAAGTCCTTGCGGTTCAGCGCGGAGAGCCACTTTCTTTTCAGTTCGGGATCCTTGGGGACACGGCGGAACTTAACTATCCCACACTCGCAGGGCGTTTGCAAGTGAGCAGCGCACAATTGCTGTCTCTGATTGTTCCTCTTGCGATGATTGTTCGAACAACCGAAAACAGCGCAGTGCACTCCTGACGACCTTGTAGGATTATTCATCGTGCACTATGGACGAAGTGACGGAAAAGAAGGCGCACCGAGGAAGAAACTTTCGAAAAGGCGCAGACCCCAAGCCAAGCAACGAGCGTAAAGTCAACAAACGGCACAATGTTGCCGGGAAGTGAAAATGCGGAGAGACGTCCCCGCTAGCTGCGCCGACGGGGGAGAGAACGCCCTGTTGGAGAGTGCGCGTCGTTTCGGCGCGCGGTCCGAGGCTAAGACGGAACGGCGCTTGCAAACGTCTATATTTATCATTTTCGGAAGTATTGAAGAAGAAAAGAACGGGTTCCCTCTGCAGCATCAGCCATCTCTGTGCGCTGCATCATGGGATCATCACTTTTTCAAGCTGCAAAATTTCTAGATGTGTCGCATATCGCTATTTCACCCGAAACATCTCCACTGGTCTCTGATGAATAGAAACTTAGAGTGCTTCAAGGAATCTCTGGTTCCAAATAAAAGGTATTTTGTTTTCTTGCTTTATATATTTTCTTGTGCTGGCAGCCAAGAGGATGTAACTCGCCCACACACGCCCTTCTGCAGATATTATTCATATTTGGATGAGCTCGCATGTTATACAAAAGAGCAGCAGCTCCAGGATTTGAAACGGATCATGTGTAGTATCCATTAGCAGAAGAGATCGCCCCGACCACTTCTCAACTCGAAACCTTGCTTGTCACAAATACCACGTAGTGGAAATACGCGATCTTGACGTATATTTGAGCTGGCTTTGTTATATTTTGCATCCGCTTTAGAAATTCTTCGGTTTTTGGTTTTCCTACGGGCTGCCAGTAGGTACCGTAAGCAGCATTTTTTTGTTTATTTCTGTGTGTGTGCGTGCGTGAGGGGGCTAGTTTGAACGAAGGATTTACAAAGTTACATTCTGCTCCCTCAAACTTCGCCCTGACCTCAAACTTCCCTGGGGCTTCCCACTCCCAGTTAGGCTCGAAAAAAACAAATGAAAAAAAAAACAAACGGACATCCTACAGAGACTGTACATACAAAGGGTTTGACCTCGTTTCCTACAACTCCGCAAAAATCTTCTTTTTCCATTCGAAAAAAGAAGTAAATTTCATTTTTTCATTTCAGAAAAAAAGGTGTGCGCGGGGGGGGGGGGGGGGGGGGGGGGAGGATGTCCCGTGGAAAAATAGTTGCAGTTGGAAGTAATTTTCACTGCTTCAAAAAGTAATAAGATTACTCTTGTGATTACTGCCTAATAAAAGTAATCAACTGATAACAAAATTACTCCACAAAGTAATCAGTTTCAAGTAATTTGATTACTTGTAATGCGTACAGCACAAGTCTGCCTAGTCAACGTACGTTTTGATCTTTATATCACCGTAAAGCTCCAATTAAGTTCTTTCCTTTGAGTATAATTTAAATATTTTGCGATAAGTATATATTGCGCTACCTATGCCTAAAAAAAATTCGAAAAACTTGCCAGTTTGAAGTCGATTTTCTAAAAAAAGGCCTACTTTTTATTTCTTTCATTTTTCATTCACAGTTAGTTAATATAGTAGTCTATCAGAAACAACCAACAAAAATTGTGATATATTGGTTGTTTGGCCGCCATTAAGACACGAAGCTCATGATATGAGCGTTTTGAACGGGACTTCGCACAGGCACTCTGCTGAGCAGAATTTTGGCCTATGTAAGGTTTTTCATTTATCGTTGGCAGTTGCCTCAATATCCAACCAGAAACATCAATAAAATTTGAAGTAGTGGACTTAAAAAATTTACTTCGAAGTCCGGATCCATAAGTGCGGGCACAGCGCTTACTTACTTCCAATCCGGGAAAATGCAGATCGTTAGAGAATTCCTCTGGAGCCTTTTGCTTTCGGCTTGGAGTTTGAAATACTGAACTTGACATGGTAATTGTCATATTTTCTTATGTCAAACCGATATGCAGTGCATATATATATGTACGAGTTAGTATCTGACGCTTAGGAAGTACGATTTATTTTTTGCGCGTACGGACTCTTTCGTAAAATAACAAGCATTTCGTAGCCTCTAAGGCTTCAAACGTGTTAGTCATGTGGTTAGGTTTCGTTTCTATTTTCAATGATTCATGCCGGGTTACTCAGGCTTTTCCTTCTTGACTTAAGTTTTTCCGAGAGTCTAGATGTTACGTATCTTCTCCGTCAATACATAGGGCGAAGCTCACACACCCTGCAAATAACGCCAGTGACAAGAAAATAGATATTGATAGGATAAATATTGCTAGTTCACTGGCTTTTACGCTCAGAGATGGAGGTAAGTACTAACATTAAATAGAAAACCTTACATAGGTCGATATTCTGCTCAGCTGAGCGCCCATGCGAAGTCCCGTTCAAAACACTCAGAGCACGAGATTCGAGCCCTAATAGCGGCCATACAAACAATATATTACAATTTCTGTTAGTAGGTTCTGACAGATCACTATATTAGCTAACTGCAAATAAAAAATGAAAAAAAAAATATAAATGGTGTTTTCTTTAGGAAGTCGGCTTCAAACTTGCAAGTTTTTTTAAAGAAAGACGTGCAAGTTTGAAGTCGATTTTCTAAAAAGAATCAGCTTTTATATCTTTCATATGCACTTCATATATTTTTGACATAAGAACATATCACAATTACATGTCAAGCCGAAAGCAAAGGGCCCCAGAGGAATTCTATAACGATCTGCATTCTCACGTATTGGGATGAAGTAAGCGCTGCGCCCGCAGTTATGGGTACGGACATCGAAGTAAATTTCTTTATGAACACTACTCCTCATTTTATTATTGTTTCTGGATGGATATTCAGGCAACTGCTAACGATCAGTAGAAAACCCTACATAGCACAAAATTCTGCTCAGCAGAGCGCCTGTGCGAAGTCCCGTTCAAAACGCTCATCCCACGAGATTCGAGTCTTAATAGCGGCCATTCAAACAATAGATTACTATTTCTGTTGGTACTTTCTGATAGACCACTATATAAACTTACTGTAAAAAAAAAAAAATAAAAAAATAAAAAGTTTTGTTTTTTATAAAATCGACTCCAAACTTGCTAGTTTTTCGAAATTTTCGTTCTTCAGCCACAAGTAGCGCATAATATACTAATCGCAAAATATTGAAAATATACTCAAAAGGAAAGAGCTTAATTGGAGCTTCACTGTGAAATAAACATCATAAAAATATGTTTATTAGGTCACACAGCGCAGCTTGCTGAACTTCGTCAAATAACGTCGCAGAGAGGTGGTTTGACAAATAAAAACAAAATCAGTAAGAACGTTGGGACCTAGACGCTTAATTAGCATGAAAAAGTCTATGTCCAGAGTGTTCCCCAAAAGTTATATTAATGTAGCGTAAAAAGTAGGGAAAAGGGATCAGTTAAATATGGCACCTCCGATAAGCTGGAAAAACGTCAGTTTCCACCTTGGCCGCTTCAACGGTCCATAATTGAGAACACAAAATCCAACGAAACTGTCGTTTGCGTCCTCTTTTATTATAGGAATTTCCCCATAACATATATTTTTTCGTAAAAATAAAAAAATATTCGACCTTAAATCCGTGCCTGAGTTGAGATGAAATCGCCCATATATTTTTTTTTATTTATTTATTTGTGGACATCGTGCTCAAAAAATAGTCGCGCATAGTTTTTTATTTAAAGTTATATTTTGGGCTGGAGAGCTTCTTTGGAAGTTCAAAAGCTGCACTTCATAGAGCTGTCCTGTTCACTCGGTATCGCCAGCAGGCTAGGCGCTATGCGTGTTTTAGGCCAATCGTATCTCTGGTTAAGGTCACGCGCTTGAAGTCTAGAAGCTGATGATAAGGCAGAACATGGCACCTGCCTCAAGCCTAAGGCCCCACATAGCATTCACTGCACTATCAACCTTGGGTACAAGTGACAACTCCTCTCGTTCTGCTCATTGTTGGGAGGTCCCAGAAGATAAACCGTTAAGCCTTTTGTGTGTGCAATCCCGTTTTGACCTTTCCTTCTCTCCTTTTCTCTCTCTCCCTAAGTTGAAAGCGTGTTAGAACGTCCGCGTTTTCGTAACCAACCAGCCGCAGACTTTGCTCTCTTTGCGCGGGAAATGTCAGAAGCGTAGTCACGTGGTGACGGATAACGCATTAGCCGTTGGCAATCTCGGAATGCGTTCCGCCGGACCTAGTTTGGCGTGTGTTGCGCCCTTTGTGGCTGCTGCGGATTTCTGCTTCTGCAGTAAATTCGAAAAGTCCTACCCGCATATCTTCAACATTTCAACATGCGATTTCTTCAAAACAGCCCAAGAATTCTTTTGTGATGCGTTTAATGTTCGGTTCTACAAATGACAGCTTGTGCGACATCGTGTTGAATCTTCACGAAAACCTTCCTTCTCATTTTTGTGTTCGAGAGGTGGTTCTGCGGGGGCCGTGTCAACATATATCTCGGATTACACCTTTCAAGTCCCATCTCGTTAACGTAAGTGCGCTGCAACCTACTTCGCCACAATGGATCATTTTCCTAAAAGTACTCTCCCAGATTACATCTAGAATTAGGCCGTGCCTATCTCCTGCCAGTCGGGAGAATAATTTGTCAGAAATTCTAAAATCATGTCACAACTGCAGGTAGAATAGTGATTTTTTGTTCTCCCTGCGTTTCGCGAGAACACGTTCGACGGCCACCTCCTCGTGAATACACGTTTCATGGACACACGTTTCGTCGACATTAGCATTTCATCGACATTCGTCAAGCGAATGTCGATAATCCTGCTTTCCCGGGAATTAAGTTCAGCGAAATCAGGAGTGGCGTAAAGCGCAGCTCATGTAAAAATTAATAAAAGTCGGTACATGCCCAATATCCAAATGGTATTTTTTTCTTATACTGATGAGAAGTCACTTTTGGTAGTTATTTGTAGAAAACAACAATATACAGGGTGTTTTTTTCTATTCTTGCAGATTTGTTTAAAAAAAAAACCGTGACAGCTGCACTTATGCGGTTTGTGCGAGTGAGTTATACGCCCAGAGAGACAATATGTGGGTGGCTAATCTTTGCGAAAAGTTGGGTTATTAATTAAAATTCACTGATTAATGTTTTAATTAGTGAGAGTAGACATATCTTTCCGATTAGAAACTTGCTGAACGTCGTTCAAAACCCCTAAATCAGTAATTTTTAGAAAGACTTTTAGAGCGTGTGAAGCGCAGTAGTGCGATGAAGTTATCACTCGTAGAGCAGGCACAAGGCTGCGGCTAGATAAGAGACGGAAAAATTGCGCGGCCACCTTACCGAAACCGCTAGCATTGTACCTGCTCCACGAGTGGTAACTTTAGTGCACTGAAACGCTTCTCACGCGCTGAAAGTATTTCTGAAAATGACTGATTTAGGGGTTTTGGACAACTCTCAGCAAGTTTTTAATTGAAATCATATGTCTATTTTCACTAGTTGAAAAGTTGATTAGTGAATTTTAATTAATTAGCCGACTAATCGCAAAGATTAGGCAACCACAAAATGTCCCCCTGGGCGTATAACTCACTCGCACAAACCGCATAAGCGTAGCTTTCATGGCTTTTTTTAAAACAAATCTGCAAGAATAAGAAAAAATAAACACCCCTATATAAAGGTTGCCTTACTCGTTTGGGACATATCTGGCCTCATACGGGAGGCAGATATACCCCTATTTCGCAAACTCATATATTGATATTGACGCGCGCAGGGCTGAGAAAGCAACGCTCGATCCTGAACCTCCAGAAAGTTCTCGTTTATTCATGTACCGCACGTAACTTCTATCATTTATTCCTGCTTTTGTTTTCTAGAAAGTGCGTGTTCATTCTCGCCCCGATCACGCGACGCTCGAGCCGCTTTCGCCGAATCTTCGAGATAGCGACGCACTCAACATAAGAGGCCGCCCGCGACCTTGTCGAGTCAGTTTCGCCCCAGCGTTCGAACTTGCTGCTTCGCCGCCTTCGACGCCCGCGACGCTCTGTTGTTATCTTTCTTTCTTCTTTTACTTTTTGGGCACAAGTTCGCCCGATTAAACGTTCAGTTTACTCCGTTATTCGCCGCCTCATCACTTGTCCTTCGTGACATTTTTGGGGAGGTGCGGGGTACCGCATCTCCGTGCAGCGCTCCCCTCCAAGTTCCCGCAGCACAAGTCCAAACCCAAGCTCCGGAGGACCCGACGAAGACCAGATCGAGACCCGGTCAAGTCGCCGCATCCGAGGTCTACCCCCGGAACACGCACTTCTGCCACCCACGACCAAGCCGAAGACGACGATGGCCAACCAGGCGCAGACCCCGGCCGCTTCTGCCGTTGTGTACCTGCCGATCGCACCCAGGACTCCAACGCCTTTCCATGGAGACGTCCACGAGGACGTTGAAGACTGGCTGCAACACTGAACGTGTAGCCCGCCACAACGGATGGACGACTGAACAATGCCTCCACAATCTCTACTTCGCGCTTGAAGGAACTGCGAGGCATTGGTTTGGAAACCACGAAGCGTCCTTCAGTACGTGGGATTCCTGTGCCGCGGAGTTGAAGCGAACGTTCCTCAACCACCACCGTCGGCACCGAGCGGAGGACCTTCTCCAAACAAGGGTGCAGGGCCCCAACGAAAGCGTGACCAGCTTCGTAGAGGATGTCATGCGCCTATGTGCCCGAGCCGAGCCGGAGGCAGCCGATGAGACGAAGCTTCGCGTCCTCATGCGTGGCGTGAAAGCTGAAATTTTTGGGGGCCTTGTCCGACATCCCCCGACAACCGTCGACGGTTTTGTGGCTGAAGCCACTAACATCGAGCGAGCGCTGTCGGCCCCAGCAAGTCATTACCATCGACTCGCCGGCGTGCCTGCTCCTCGAACCGCCGCGTCTTGCCGACTAGACCTGAACGCCACCGGTGTCGACGGCCTTCGGGAAATCGTCCGCGACATCGTACGGGAGGAGCTCCGGAAGCTGCTGCCTGCTGCCAAACAGCCGGCTGAGCTGTCGATTGCCGAAGTGGTGAGCGAAGAAGTCCAGCGGGCAATTCAACCGGAGGCTCCTGCCTGCGTAGCACCACCCGGAGAGCCCGCCCTGACCTACGCCGCAGTGGCCCGACGGCCACCGCCTCCTTCTCCAGCCTATGTTGCGAGGCCCCGACGTCGTTCTCCTGCGCCGCAGCACGACCACCGCCGCGACGACCAGATGCAGTACGCCGCCCAAGAGCCCCGCGCACCTCGGAAGACCGACGTGTGGCGAACGCCCGACCGACGCCCACTGTGTTTCCACTGCGGAGAAGCAAACCACACCTATCGCCAATGCCCATACCGACGACTCGGGCTGCGGGGGTTCCAACCAAACAACCCGCGCCCCCGGTATGGTGACCGCCCTCGGGAGATCGACGAGTACCTGCGACGACCCCAGTCCCTGAGCCTGCGTCCCGCCGAGTGTTCCGGTCGCCTTCGCCACGACGTCCAGCTTTGCCGATGCACCGACCCCGACGTGAAAGCCTGGCGCCCCTCGCTCCACGCCGGGGAAACTAGGCGCGGCAACCCCTGGAGGTGGAGTTGCCGAAGACGACCGACGCCAAGATCCTCCACGAACGTCGGAGGGCCCCCCTCTCGAACGCTACCAGAGACCGAAACGACGCCCCTGCAGCGGTGTCCAATAACCTAAACGTCGTCATTGACGGCCACGACGCATCAGCACTCGTGGACACCGGAGCAGACTACTCGGTCTTGAGTGGGAGGCTCTCCCGCCGCCTTCGAAAAGTCATGACGCCGTGGGATAAACCACAAATAAGAACCGCCGGAGGACACCTGATTACACCAGTCGGGAGATGCACCGCTCGCGTCGAGATTGACGGCGAAACATGCCCTGTGAAGTTCGTCGTTCTGCAAGACTGTTCGAGGGACGTCATTCTCGGAATGGACTTCCTGTGTGAATACGGCGCCATCATCGACCTTGCGGAGAACAAGCTGACGCTTCGGAAGCCTGTCCCTTCGGTGGAAGATACCAAACCGACGTTAGCTGCAGTGCGAGTCCTCGCCAGCCACGTAAACCTGCCGCCGCTGTCGAGTGTCTTCGTGCCCGTCGGGACCGAAGGAGCCACCTGCGGTGTAGCGCTGCTGGAAGGAAGCGTCCAACTTCTCCTCGGACGAGGGATTGGCATTCCAAGAGGCGTAACCGAGCTCCAGGACGGGAGTACCGTAGCCCTTGTCACCAACTTCCGGCAAGAGTCGCAGCACCTTACAAAGGGTACAACTGTGGCCTACGTCGAGGAAATTTAAGACTCAGCCGCGATCGCCGTGATCTCAGAAGACGCCTCTCCGACGCAGAACAAGACAATCACGTCCTCAGAGCTCGACATCGACCCATCCCTCCCAGCCCCACAACGACGACAACTTCGTGGCCTTCTCGCCGAGTTCAGTGAGTGCTTCTCCGCGTCATCGAAGGTGCGCCAAACGACGGTTGCGAAACATCGGATAATTACTGACGACGATGCACTCCCTGTGCATCGGCCGCCGTACAGGGTCTCCGTGAAAAAAAGGGAAGCCATCCAGCAGCAGGTACAAGAAATGCTTGACGACGACATTGTCCAGCCCTCAAGCAGTCCGTGGGCTTCACCAGTAGTCCTGGCGAAAAAGAAAGACGGGACTCTTCGGTTCTGCGTGGACTATCGCCGACTGAACGCCGTAACAAAAAAGGACGTCTACCCGCTGCCACGTATCGACGACACCCTGGACCGGCTACGCCACGCCCGATACTTTTCGTCGATGGACTTGAAGAGCGGGTACTGGCAGATTGAGGTCGACGAACGAGATCGTGAGAAGACGGCCTTCGTCACGCCGGACGGACTGTATGAGTTTAAAGTAATGCCGTTCGGGCTGTGCACAGCGCCGGCAACCTTCCAGCGCGTTATGGACACCGTCCTTGCCGGCTTGAAATGGCAAAGCTGTCTCGTCTACCTCGACGATGTTGTGGTCTTCGCAAGCGAATTCGACGAGCACCTGAGACGACTGCGAGCCGTGCTACAGGCCTTCAAAGCTGCTGGGCTGACCCTCAAGCCTTCCAAGTGTCGGTTCGCCTATGGTGAGCTCAAATTCTTGGGCCACGTCGTGAGTGCTCAGGGTGTAAGCCCTGATCCCGCCAAGACGTCCGCTGTCGCCGAGTTCCCGAAGCCATCAGACAAGAAGACCGTTCGAAGATTCCTTGGGCTGTGCGCCTATTACAGACGTTTCGTTCGTGTCTTTGCGCAAATTTCTGCACCGCTGACGCATCTGACGAAAGACAACGTGCAGTTCCAGTGAGGAGAGGAGCAAGAGCAAGCGTTTGACAAACTCAAGCGAAGGCTCCAGTCGCCCCCTATCCTCGGACATTTTGACCAGTCGGCGGAGACTGCAATCCACACGGACGCCAGCAATACCGGTCTCGGTGCGGTACTCGTTCGGCGACAAGAAGGGGCAGAGAGAGTAATCGCTTACGCAAGCCGGGCGCTGTCTAAGGCAGAAAAAAATTATTCAACGACCGACAAAGAATGTCTTGCTGTCGTCTGGGCGATAACCAAGTTCCGTCCGTACTTGTACGGGATCCCGTTTCGCGTGGTCACAGACCACCACGCCCTCTGCTGGCTCGCAAACCTCAAGGATCCGTCCGGACGCCTCGCCCGCTGGAGCCTTCGACTGCAGGAATTCGACGTAACCATTGTGCATAAGTCCGGCCGCAAGCATAATGACGCTGACTGTTTGTCTAGGGCTCCAGTCGAACCTCCAATCTCCGGCGCGGACGACGATGACGACGATGACGACGCCCGTTTTCTAGGCGCAGTTAACGCTACCGACATGAGGGCACTGCAACGCGACGACGCGGAACTTAGCTCCGTAATCGACAACCTCGAAGGTCGAGGAGGCTCTGTCCCACGGGTCTTTTCTCGGGACCTACCGAGCTTTGTCCTGCGGCGAGGCGTGGTCTTCAGAAAGAATTTCGGAACCAGCGAAACCCCCTGGCTACTGGTTGTCCCCGCCAGCCTCCGAGAAGAAATTTTTCAAGCGTGCCACGACCACCCAACGGCCGGACATCTCGGCTACAGCAGGACCCTTGCCCGGATTCGTGACAAGTACTACTGGCCAAAGCTTCCGAAGACCGTCCATCTCTACACACGATCGTGCCATGAGTGCCAGCGACGCAAGAAACCACCGTCAAAGCCAGCAGGTCTCCTTCAGCCGATTACCCCGCCAACCAAGCCCTTCCAGCAAATTGGAATGGATTTGCTGGGTCCTTTTCCACCGTCGACGATGGGGAACCGCTGGATAATCGTCGCCACCGATTATCTTACTCGTTACGCCGAGACGAAAGCCCTTCCTTCGGGGACTGCTGTCGAAGTCGCCAAGTTCTTCATCGAGTCCATCGTCCTCCGGCATGGCGCCCCCGAAGTACTGATCACAGACCGAGGGTCATCGTTCATGGCACAGTTGACCCAAGAGATCCTGCGTCTAAGCCACACGGAACACCGTCGAACAACGGCATACCATCCGCAGACCAACGGGTTGACAGAACGGCTCAACAAAACAATCGCCGACATGGTCTCTATGTACGTCGACGTGGAGCACAAGACCTGGGACGAAGTGCTGCCCTACGTCACGTTCGCCTACAACACAGCAGTGCAAGAGACCACAGGAGTGACTCCCTTCCAGCTGGTGTATGGCCGGGCGGTGACGACTATGCTAGACTCTATGTTGCCGCACGAGTCAGTTGACGACGGGAGCGATGACGCTCAGGTGGTTGCTCAACGTGCAGAAGAGGTCCGCCAGCTAGCCAGACTACGAATTCAAGACCAGCAACATGTCGACGCTCGCCGGTATAATCTTCGTCGCCGCGACGTCCACTTCCAGCCCGGAGACAGAGTTTGGGTGTGGACGCCGATTCGTCGTCGCGGTCTCAGCGAAAAACTCCTGAAACGCTATTTCGGACCCTACAAGATCATCCGACGCCTCGGCGATCTGAACTACGAAGTTCTACCCGACGGAACGCGCCCATCTGCAAGACGTCAGCCCGAGGCATCACACCCGCATCGACCCGAGGTGGTGCATGTCGTCCGGCTGAAGCCTTATTACGAACGATAGGACTCTCCACTCTCGTCGAGGAGTGAACTGTGGACTGTGAACTCCGGCTAGCAATTCTGCTGTCCTTTTGTTTTTTGTCTTCCGTTTTTGTGCTGCATCGGGACGATGCCCTTTTAAAGGGGGGGATAATGCCGCGCGCAGGGCTGAGAAAGCAACGCTCGATGCTGAACCTCCAGAAAGTTCTCGTTTATTCATGTACCGCGCGTAACTTCTATCATTTATTCCTGCTTTTGTTGTCTAGAAAGTGCGTGTTCATTCTCGCCCCGATCACGCGACGCTCGAGCCGCTTTCGCCGTATCTTCGAGATAGCGACGCACTCAACATAAGAGGCCGCCCGCGACCTTGTCGAGTCAGTTTCGCCCCAGCGTTCGAACTTGCTGCTTCGCCGCCTTCGACGCCCGCGACGCTCTGTTGTTATCTTTCTTTCTTCTTTTACTTTTTGGGCACAAGTTCGCCCGATTAAACGTTCAGTTTACTCCGTTATTCGCCGCCTCATCACTTGTCCTTCGTGACAATATATAAAAAATTGGGCATATCTGGCTATATATGCCTTATATAAACTGAGGTGCTTGATATGGCGAGATATGCCCAATTTTTTATCTAACCATATTTGTTTTTTTCTCACATAAGTCCAGATATGCCATTTTCGCAAGGGTCGGAGGGAGGGGTAGCACGCAGGATGAGGAGGTGAGGACGAGGGAGGAGGGGTATACGCTCCCCTCAGTACCCTTCCCTCCTCCTCCCCAAGAGCTGCGCTCTAATTTTGTGTTACAGGGGGTTGTAAGCGACTTTCCTGTTCGAGTAATTGAAACAGTGATACTTTCCTAATACAAACGTAGCTATCACGTGTTCCGTATGTGTGCACTTTTTTTATTCAAATATTTTATGTGTAGGATACACTTATAAAATTCCCGAGATTCAAGAAACTAATTCCTATGACGGAGCGTTTCCCACTTAGCTATGTAGTGCCGCGGGCTCATCGGATCCACTACTCACCTCGAAGCCTTCTGAAGATCCTTTATTCAACATGCATTTGTCGCGATGTGTCCTGGTGAGAACCTCCGGGAAATAAGCCATGTGGTTCATCATTTCAATATCTCCCCGACAGGCGTCCCAGCTCAACGCCATGTTCACACACTTGTAATAGCTGCTAATTACCCTGCATATTGAAAGAAAACAAAACAAGTGCTAATCATATTTAGAGGTTTATATAAGTATACACTCTGTGCATCTCTGCTGATTTCAGAACTTGTCGAATTCAAAATATGTCGCAACGCTGAAAGACCTAATATTTAAATTAAAAATATTACGACCAGCAAACTTAATTTGACATTATGTGTAACAGTGTTGGCTACCCATAGGTACCCTCCTTACAAGTTGATTTATTTTTATATTGTGTTAAGTCGTCTTGAGGAACCAACTAACGTAAAAAAAGATTGTTTGTGCCCCCCGCTTATAAGCCTAGAGTATTCGTAATCTCCGAAGGGTCAGCAAAAATCACGCCCAGTACTTGAGGCACATCAGCACCCACCAAAATGTGGCAAAAGACTGCCATATGGTATTCGCAAAACTAATATGTCTCGTGTCCGAGTTTTTCCAGGCAGCCAACACCGAGATAGTGCACACGCTTGAACTTAGGTACGTCAGACCACCTCTGAGTTCATGGGCACCAGAGCTTCATATGGCCGTAAATGAAAGCAATAATGTGGCACCGCTGGCATTATCGAACGATAAACAAGTATGCCGCGCATGATCCTAACCATATTGCCCATCATGGGGAGATCGCTGGAAATTTAGAAAGTTTCAAGATCTTCTCCGAAGTAGAATTGGAGAAAGGTTATAATGAAATTTATATAATACGTGCTCGCATTCCCAAGATCGCATTTATCATGCCGTTCGGGCTATTTGAGTCCTGGTGAGCGCCCTGGTGGCTCGTAACCAATGATCAGACATTCCAGCAGTCCGTATCTTAAATCATCCCAAATGTATCCCCATTCTTGACAGACCATTCAACTACACGCAAGAAGAGCTCACCGATCATCTGCAGCAGTCTTTCTCGCAGATGACGAAATACGGTCTTGTTGTCAACCACACGAAGCTCACGTTTTACGACAGAGGTCTCTGTTATCGATGCTCCGCATTAACATTCGTCAACGTGAATGTCAACTCCCTGGACTGACAATGGAAACCATGTTTCATGGGTTCCTCGATCTTGTTGCTCCCACCGCTGGTTCATTCCGCTGATATGTGATAAGTTGAACCAGTTGTTCAATATGAAATTTAAGAGAAGTGACGAAAAAAAACAAAGAAAGGGAAGAGCTATTTAATACAATGCGCCGACAAATATCTGATATTTCGTTGTTTCATCATCCGGCTTATAAAAATTGGGCGTGGATTTTCAACGACGTGATTTGTAGTGGGGCGGCAGGATCGATGATTCATCCCAAAGCATCGACATAGGAACATGTTGCGTTGTTAACGCGGCGCAGGTAGCAGAGCACCCGAGGCCACAAAATACACAAGCAGATGGCAACGGCCCCCTGGGGCTCGACTCCATGACGCGACTCATAGTGGTCCTGAGCCAGGGAGGCCAGCGGAGGGCCCTTCCCGGATGAAGTCTCTCGACAGTGGCAGCAAGAAGCATTAACGTTTCAAGAACGACCGGAGCAGTCAACGTCTGCCCCCTCCGCTTCCAAAGAGCTTCCCGACCAGTGTTCAACACGCAGTTTAGCTAAGAGATGCGTAACAAGTCAATTTGTTAAGAAAGTATTTCCCGGGAAGGTGCCCACAATCTAATTTCCAAACCTGCACTTAATAGTTACAGAAATGTATTTTACATTACCGTCGCTCATAAATTTTACCACAAGGACTCGCTGAACAAAAAATATTTAATATTTTCAATGTACTTTACTTCTTTCGCTCTTCTTCCTTCTAAACTCAAACGCTTGGCCGACATTATCAAAATGCCTTTTGAGAGCACTTCAAAACAAAACGTTTTTTTTTTCTATTTAAGACATTATGACCACTACCAGTTCGGTACAGATCAGACTGTTGCATGTTGGCGAAACATTTTGGTTGGTGGAATCATTAAGTGTGTGTACCTGCATACGCTGTCCTCTTCGATGTCCATGTCGCCTTGGATCCTTTTTAGTCTGACACGCAGCCGCTTGGCGCAGTGGAATTGCATTGTCCAAGCTTTTTCTTTATCACAAAATTCCACTTTTAATCCAACTTTTTTTGTTATTCTCAACCTTGATGAGCCTGAAAAACCACTCGTTTGTTTACGAAGCAAACAGCAAGTCAGCGTTCGTCATAACATTTTGTTTATTTGAGATAAAACTATTGTCGCGACTGTGTAAGTTTACCAAAATAACGACGTCATATTTTTGCTTTGTACAATCTACCCTTTCGATACTACGCCAGTTGAATTTCTGAAGTTATGAGCAATTAGATTCATTTTTAACTAAACCTAAATATAGCCGTAGTCTCATCTTGCCTAATTAAATATGTGCGTGCGGACTCAACGGTATAAAATATTTAATTACAGCTGAAGCATCTTACTACTCTTATGACCTTTTAGGAAACGCGAACTAAATAATTACAAGTTAGGCTATAAAATGAGCCTAAATATGTGACCCTTTTATAAGACATTTTTTTAAAGCGCAGCTCTTAGGCGTCCGCTTCCGGCTTGATCGTCGTCGTCCTTTCCGTTGGCGTAACCGCGCGTTGCATTATGAGAAACGTCCCATAATACAACGCGCGGGTCTCACTGTTGACCCGCGCATAGCACTATGGGACGTTTCCCATGATGGCATCACACGTGACGTCACGAGTGACGTCACGAGGGTCCCGCGCGTTGCAATATGGGAAACGTTTCACGATGGAACGCCCGGGTCACGAGTGACACCCGCATTGGAGGAGGAGAGAGGAGGGAGACGTAGGGAAGGAGGAGGGGAGGAGGAAGGCCGAGAGAAGGAGGAGGAGGAGGGAGGAGGGGAGATGCCAGCTACCCGTTGTTTAGGCAAGTGATATCACCATTCATAATCACAGAGGCACGTATGAAAACGCGGTGTATTCGTTATCCAGGTAGCCATCTACATGGGTACGGGTCTGTGCTGTGCCCATCGATCTCTGCGGCACGTGAGACGAAGTTGGTAAATTGTATGCCGCCAAGGTCGACAACGGCTTGCTCGTGGTAGCTGTGTATCTCTCGCCTACGGCACTCACCAAATATTTCGTGTAAGACAAGGAAGAACTTCATAACCGAAATGCAGGAAAACATTGCATTGGCCCGAGCGTCGCGCACTCGCTGTTATGCTTTGCCATATCGGGGGAGCACGCTCAAGGCCAATTGTGAGGAAATCAAAAACACTGAGCAGTCGTCTTCGACAGAGCCACAGCAAATACGATGACATGGAGAGCGGGGCTGGGCAGTATCGCGATACTATCTCAGAGATACTTATGTGTATCTGTATCTCTATATCGATATACATTTCAAAAATGTATTTGTATCTCAGTAGTGGAATACACTTGCTATGTATTGGTTGTAACGCGATACTCGGCCAGGCAAAGGTATCTCGTTGCATTCGGAGGGGGGGGGGGGGGGGGGGGGGGGTAGCGTTTCGGAGACTTCACTAAACGATTGATGAGATGAAGAGGGCCTACACAAAAAGAAGCTATTTTTCAGAGATTATCAAGCTCGCCTTTGCATTCCGCTTTATTTTACAGTGAAGAGCGATTTATTGTCCTGACGGAAATCGTGAGGTTTACTTCATAGAGAGGATGCTGTGAGACGTCTAGGGTTCACTCTTTTTGTGAAACGATCGTCCTTTTTTGTCCTCTATGGGGTTCACTGGGGAACATAAAGGTCGCTTATCCGCATCAGAAAAAGCAACCATGGACGAAGAGGATTTCGAAATGAAGAGAAATAGGCGGTATTGCCCCATCATTTTCTAAATGGAAAGTGATGAGGTGATATTCGCCACCTGTTCGCACCCCTTCTTCAAACGGCGATGGACATCCAGCGAAGTGGCATACACTTTCGACTTTGAGAACTTGCTCGCACGTGCCGACAAGAGTCACGGACCAGACCCAAAAAACCCAAGCGACGAGGCATCTTCATCAACGATGAATCACAGACGGGTTCTGGGACTTTGAAGATGGCAACTCTTAGGTTTCGGCACGGTCTCAGCAGACTGGCGTGAGACGCGAGGTCTCCCGCTTTCTTAATGATCCGAGAAAAGATGTCTCTATGCTCCAGGAATTCCAAGCCATGAAGGCCGTATTTATTCGGTTTAATACGAACTTATGCTCCTCTGAAACGGTGGAGATACTTTTTTCGTTCTCGAGTCTTATACTAAAAAACGAACCGTCGCTGTCTTGACGACGAACATTGTGAGAAGCTTCTCCTACTCCAGTGCGATTAATTTAATTTTTCCCTGTTTGCGAGAACCTTTCGGGAATAAAGAGAGATGTGTTTTCGCTTGAAAATTAAGGTTTGTTCGTTTCTGCCGCCACATTTGGGACTCGAGTTTTATGAGTCATTGTGTAGCTGATAGTGCATTCTTAAATATTTTACAGAAAATGACGTCATTCGAGGAATAAAAGTATTTCACGTATCTGTATTTCAGTATCTGTATTTGATTATCTGTATTCTCGGATACATTTTTCCCCTTTTCGCAGAGTATCTGCGAAATATTCCCATACAGCAAAAAGAAATGTATTTCAGTATTTCTATTTCAGAATACTTTGTTAATATATCTCTGGATTTCTATCCCAGAATACTTTTCTGAATATCTCTGCCCAGGCCTGATGGAGAGTACCACATGCTTTGTCAAAGTGTTCATTCTAACGCTATCTTGTTCTCCCGCCTTGATCCTGCTCTCCTGTTTTCTAACACAGGCAGAACTTAAACAGAGTGGAGCTTCCAGATGGGAGAACTATATTTCCTTTCTCCGGACAAGCGCTATATATATATATATATAGAGAGAGAGAGAGAGAGAGAGAAAAAAACGAAGCGCAGGATGACGAAAAGTATATACGGAAGAAACCGCACCTGAGACGGTTGTTGGAGTTTTTAAAACATATTATTGGTAAAGTTGGTCGACGTTTCGGCCTGAGACAGACCTTTTTCAAGACTGGCACATGAGAGGTCACATTGGCGCTTCTTGACCACGTCACGTGGCATTCAAACATCTGGTTTCTCTCAAGAGTTGACGGTACCCCCGACGCAGGCGTCCCCCCCTGCGTAAACCTGACCCTGGTGAAAGAACTCGCACCATGTCGGAAAATCTAACTGAAGCAAAGCGGTGGAGAAGGGAGGAGGAGGGGCAGCCCCAAAAACAGCAAACGGCAAACTCTCGCCGAAAAAAAAAAAAAAAAACTTTAGAGAAAAATGCTTCGAGCGGTGTCCGAGCGGTGCACCAGCCGGGGGGCCCCCTCTGTCCGTGAAAAAAACACACATCTACACATCCCCCCTTCACGTAATGAACTTCAAGACAGGGAAGACGAGGGGTGGTCCTGGACCTCCTCGCCGAAAAAAAAAAAAAACGGTTGCAGTTTTTGAGAAAACTTGCACCAAGCGGTGCACGAGCGGTGTGCGAGCCGCCTCCTCAGTGCGTAAAAAAACAACACACACAGGCATACATATCCCTTTTCTCACATAATAAACTTCAACGAGGGGAGGTTCTGGATTTTTAAACCGATATGACTGCTCAAGATGTGTTAACTGCGTGCATGGACGTCATTATTCCAGGGTGTTCATTAAGGCAGATTGCATGCATAGATGACATTGTGCCGGGATCTTCATTAATACCTGCCCGGATTGAATTAAATTTGTTAATAAGATACGATTCTCTCTGCTCGCAACTGTTCAGTCAACAATATTATTAGAACTAACTCTATATGAAATAAATTGTGGATGGCCTAAAGTCTTTGGAATGTGTACGCTCACGCTGGTACAGGAGGATCGTGAATGTTAACCGCGTGAATGGAAGACATAATGCCGGGATGTTTATTGATCGCGGCTTTGGACTTGTGAATAAGGTAAGATTCTTTCTGTTCGCGATCTCGGTTGCTTTTGAAACCAGACTGTAAAAATGTGACTTGGAGCTCATCAAATGAGTGTTTTAGATCGCTAACATGCTTTGAAAAGGGGAGTGTGGAGTTTGATTTTGCATGTGATCTGTGATTATTAAACCGCAATCGGAAAAGTGTCTCTGTCTGGCCCACGTACTGCGCGCCGCAAGTGCTACACTGTAAAAGGTATACTACATTACTGGTGTCGCAATTTAAGTTGCCATAAATTTTGTAGGTGAAGTTGGAGTTTGTACTCTGTATGGAGTTTCTCGGTGTTACGTGTGGGCAGACCCCACATCCCGACTTTCCGCATGGCCGACTCCCAGTGCTCGCAGTGGCAGTTATCTTGGACCTGACTAAGGAATCCTTAATGTTCCGCGAGCGTCTGTACACCACACGTGGGACGGTAGTAATAACTTTTGCGAGGCGTTCACTTTGTTGCAAAATATTAAAATGTTTCTTTAATATGGCGGTGACATTCGGAGACTTATTGCTGAAGGTCAGCACGAGGCTGGCCTGTCGGCTTGTCTCCGCCTGGGGACCGCTGTCACCTAACGAGAGGTCGCGATCGAGGGCGCGCGCCTTACTAATTGCGTCATTTATGATTTTTTCTGGGTACTTCTGTTTTTTTAGAACCTCGCGTAGTTGATTGGCGTTGGAGTCAAAATCATCGTTGTTAGAACATACACGTTTAAACCTGTGAGCCTGGCTGTACGGAATACTGGTTCGGCAAGGTCGAGGATGGCAACTGTCGAAGTGCAAATATCTCTGGCTGTCCGTGGGCTTTCGATACAGTTGAGTGACCAGAGTTGTGTCCTTAATTATTACTCTAACGTCTAAGAAATTAATGTCAGTTTTCGAGTAACTGTGTGTGAAGCGAATGGAAGGGTGCGCGGAGTTAAAATCTGCGATGAACTTGAGAAGCTCATTTTCTGAGTGTGACCAGATAAAAAATACATCATCAATATACCTCCTGTAGAACATCGGTTGGAGCCGACAGGATGCGAGAAAAGTTGATTCGAGGTCGCCCATAAATATATTTGCAAAGTTCGGGGCCATTTTCGTGCCCATTGCGGTCCCTCTAGTTTGAAGAAAAAATTTGCCGTCGAATTCAAAACTGTTTAACTCAAGAACCAGGCCCGAAAGGACAGCCAGAACTTGGCTCTCCGGGAAGTCATCCCTCCTGTGGGCCTCATATGCCCTCACAAGCGCCTCTATGCCGTCTTTATGGGGAATATTGGTGTACAGAGCAGTTACATCCATTGTCACCAGAAAAGCATCCTTGGGTATTTGAATTTTAGAAATTTCTTCGAGAAAGTGAGTCGTGTCCCGAATGTACGACGGGAAGGTAGGCGGGATGTGTCTGATGAGGTTATCAACGAAACTAGAAATTGGCTCGGTGAGCGTTCCCGAGCCCGATATAATGGGGCGGCCGGGATTCCCTTCTTTGTGGATTTTAGGTAACATATAGAAGCGCCCAGGTACAGCGTGTTTGGCCGTTAGTCCCCGTAAAGTTTTGTAGGTAATTTCACCTTGTTTCTCTAGCTCGATAAGTCGCTGGTGTATAAGTTTGGCATGCTGGCTAGTTGGGTCGTTGTTTAGATGACGGTAGAATTTGGCATCGTTTAGTTGTCTATAGCCTTCTTTTATGTAATCCGAGATGTTGAGTATAACCATGCACCCCCCTTGTCAGCTGATCTAATTATAATATATTTTCTGTTACCTAGATCCTTGAGCGCCCTGCGTTCGGGAAGCGAGAGATTATAGTGATGCGGTTGCTGATTTCTATAAGCTGACACAATGTCCTTTTGGACCGCCTGGATATAAAGGTTTAGATGCTTATCTCTGTTGGGACCGGGAGTCCAGCCGGACGATGTCGAAGGCAGAGGAGATGCGCCCTGTTGGGGCCTATCAAAGAAGAATTTCTGGAGCCGAAGGCTTCGTGCGAAATTATCTAGATCCTGGAGGAGAGTGAATTCGTCGTACTGGCCCGTGGTCGGGCAGAAGTTAAGACCCCTTGAGAGGAGCGACTCTTCGTCGGGGGTTAGCTTTACACTGGATAAATTAACTATGTTGCTACGATCAAGAGAGTTATTCTGCATGTCCCGTCCAATCACCGTCGTCGGGGGGTATTTAATATTATCCCTAGCTAGCTTACTGTTTTTTACCCCCTTGATGATCCCACGTTTCTTTTCTTCAAATGATTGTAGTGATGCGGTTTCCTGCGGTGACAGTTTGTTAGCGCGAAGCAAATTACTTTCAACCCTTCAAACATTCGTCGAAGTTGTCTGACAGTGATTTTTAACTATTTTTACTAAATCTAGAGAAGCATTCGTAAGCACCGCATTCCATTTCTTTAAATCGCTTTCGGAGATATTTGTCATACTAGGTGGAAAAACAATTTGTAAACCCCTGGGAGCAATGCGCGCGTCGAGGCAAGTCTCAAGGTATGCGGCATGTGACTCGTGGCGTATCCTTTTGTCCGCTAACTTCCTAATTTCTAAAAAATGTGGTGAAAATTTAACAGGTATCTCACTCAAAACAGGAGGAGCTTTTGATGTACCAGGCGGAGACCGTCAGTCCTGTTGCGAGCAGAGAGCCGCGCTGTAAGTCTTGCGCAGATTGTAGCGCGCTTGAGGGGCAGGCTCGGCGATCTGGCTCCTCTGTCCGGCAGGGCGTCCGTCGGCGTCGTTCTCTAAGCAAGTAGGTGCCCCGGCCGAGGGCCGGGACGTCACGGTGGCCGGGTGGCCGTCAGGAAACACGGGTTCCGACTGTTGCGTAGACCCAGCGTCATTTTCTCGGGAAGCGGGCACCCCCGCCGAGGGCGGGAGCGTCACGGAGGCCGAGTCGTCGCCGAGAAATCCAGGGTCCGGCTGGTGCGTCGACTCAGGAAATTGCGTCCCCCGATCCTCCAAACAAGGGACTCGCTGTTGAAGTTCCAACAAGGTGATCGCGCCGGGGTCCCCCACGTGCTCCCGAGAAGCGGCATAGTCACGCCAAACGTCGGCAACTCGGCGGTGGCACCGGGTGAGCAGCCGATACACGTTCCAAGCCAGGAAAGACACGCCGACGAAGCTGGCGTGCACTCCATCGGCTGCCATGACCAGACGTGCAGGAAATTGGCCGAAACAGTGATCAAAGAAGAACGTGCCTCTCGCCTGATGGCACAGTCCGCGGAGGGCGCCGTTAAAATCCCGTACCCTGGCATTAAATCCGCCGATGAACCTCCAGTTCGAAGAGCCGCGGCGTCGATTGGGCGTGCGCGGCAGAACGAGGGTGGCATACACACTTGTGATGTCGGGACGATGTTCTCGGATGTGCTCGAGAAGGCCACGGTAGTCGGAAAGCGCCGTCCGGACACTGGCGGTGGCGAGGTCGTTTGTGCCCAGATGAAGGATCAGGCGGGTTACGCCTCGAGGAACGAAGTCCAAAAGATGTCTGCCGTCCAGGATGCGGGCACCACGTTGCGCGATGAAAGCAGGTGAGAGGTGGTGGGCCGGATCAAAATGGTGGTGCAGGTATTTTGTCTGTGAATCCCCGATGATTGCAGTTGTGGGGTGGTGAGAAGGGAACTTCCACACAATCGACCTTGAAGTAGCGTTGTCGGCATCCATCGTAGAAGTAGAGAAAAAAACGAAGCGCAGGATGACGAAAAGTATATACGGAAGAAAACGCACCTGAGACGGTTGTTGGAGTTTTTAAAACATATTATTGGTAAAGTTGGTCGACGTTTCGGCCTGAGACAGACCTTTTTCAAGACTGGCACATGAGAGGTCACACTGACGCTTCTTGACCACGTCACGTGGCATTCCAAACATCTGGTTTCTCTCAAGAGTTGACGGTACCCCCGACGCAGGCGTCCCCCCTGCGTAAACCTGACCTTGGTGAAAGAACTCGCACCATGTCGGAAAATCTAACTGAAGCAAAGCGGTGGAGGAGGGAGGAGGAGGGGCAGCCCCAAAAACAGCAAACGGCAAACTCTCGCCGAAAAAAAAAAACCTTTTGAGAAAAATGCCCCGAGCGGTGTCCGAGCGGTGCACCAGCCGCCCCCTCTGTCCGTGAAAAAAACACACATCTACACATCCCCCCTTCACGTAATGAACTTCAAGACAGGGAAGACGAGGGGTGGTCCTGGACCTCCTCGCCGAAAAAAAAAAAAAAAACGGTTGCAATTTTTGAGAAAACTTGCACCAAGCGGTGCACGAGCGGTGTGCGAGCCGCCTCCTCAGTGCGTAAAAAAACAACACACACAGGCATACATATCCCTTTTCTCACATAATAAACTTCAACGAGGGGAGGTTCTGGATTTTTAAACCGATATGACTGCTCAAGATGTGTTAACTGCGTGCATGGACGTCATTATTCCAGGGTGTTCATTAAGGTAGATTGCATGCATAGATGACATTGTGCCGGGATCTTCATTAATACCTGCCCGGATTGAATTAAATTTGTTAATAAGATACGATTCTCTCTGCTCGCAACTGTTCAGTCAACAATATTATTAGAACTAACTCTATATGAAATAAATTGTGGATGGCCTAAAGTCTTTGGAATGTGTACGCTCACGCTGATACAGGAGGATCGTGAATGTTAACCGCGTGAATGGAAGACATAATGCCGGGATGTTTATTGATCGCGGCTTTGAACTTGTGAATAAGGTAAGATTCTTTCTGTTCGCGATCTCGGTTGCTTTTGAAACCAGACTGTAAAAATGTGACTTGGAGCTCATCAAATGAGTGTTTTGGATCGCTAACATGCTTTGAAACGGGAAGTGTGGGGTTTGATTTTGCATGTGATCTGTGATTATTAAACCGCAATCGGAAAGGTGTCTCTGTCTGGCCCACGTACTGCGCGCCGCAAGTGCTACACTGTAAAAGGTATACTACATTACTGGTGTCGCAATTTAAGTTGCCATAAATTTTGTAGGTGAAGTTGGAGTTTGTACTCTGTATGGAGTTTCTCGGTGTTACGTGTGGGCAGACCCGACATCCCGACTTTCCGCATGGCCGACTCCCAGTGCTCGCAGTGGCAGTTATCTTGGACCTGACTAAGGAATCCTTAATGTTCCGCGAGCGTCTGTACACCACACGTGGGACGGTAGTAATAACTTTTGCGAGGCGTTCACTTTGTTGCAAAATATTAAAATGTTTCTTTAATATGGCGGTGACATTCGGAGACTTATTGCTGAAGGTCAGCACGAGGCTGGCCTGTCGGCTTGTCTCCGCCTGGGGACCGCTGTCACCTAACAAGAGGTCGCAATCGAGGGTGCGCGCCTTACTAATTGCGTCATTTATGATTTTTTCTGGGTACTTCTGTTTTTTTAGAACCTCGCGTAGTTGATTGGCGTTGGAGTCAATATCATCGTTGTTAGAACATACACGTTTAAACCTGTGAGCCTGGCTGTACGGAATACTGGTTCGGCAAGGTCGAGGATGGCAACTGTCGAAGTGCAAATATCTCTGGCTGTCCGTGGGCTTTCGATACAGTTGAGTGACCAGAGTTGTGTCCTTAATTATTACTCTAACGTCTAAGAAATTAATGTCAGTTTTCGAGTAACTGTGTGTGAAGCGAATGGAAGGGTGCGCGGAGTTAAAATCTGCGATGAACTTGAGAAGCTCATTTTCTGAGTGTGACCAGATAAAAAATACATCATCAATATACCTCCTGTAGAACATCGGTTGGAGCCGACAGGATGCGAGAAAAGTTGATTCGAGGTCGCCCATAAATATATTTGCAAAGTTCGGGGCCATTTTCGTGCCCATTGCGGTCCCTCTAGTTTGAAGAAAAAATTTGCCGTCGAATTCAAAACTGTTTAACTCAAGAACCAGGCCCGAAAGGACAGCCAGAACTTGGCTCTCCGGGAAGTCATCCCTCCTGTGGGCCTCATATGCCCTCACAAGCGCCTCTATGCCGTCTTTATGGGGAATATTGGTGTACAGAGCAGTTACATCCATTGTCACCAGAAAAGCATCCTTGGGTATTTGAATTTTAGAAATTTCTTCGAGAAAGTGAGTCGTGTCCCGAATGTACGACGGGAAGGTAGGCGGGATGTGTCTGATGAGGTTATCAACGAAACTAGAAATTGGCTCGGTGAGCGTTCCCGAGCCCGATATAATGGGGCGGCCGGGATTCCCTTCTTTGTGGATTTTAGGTAACATATAGAAGCGCCCAGGTACAGCGTGTTTGGCCGTTAGTCCCCGTAAAGTTTTGTAGGTAATTTCACCTTGTTTCTCTAGCTCGATAAGTCGCTGGTGTATAAGTTTGGCATGCTGGCTAGTTGGGTCGTTGTTTAGATGACGGTAGAATTTGGCATCGTTTAGTTGTCTATAGCCTTCTTTTATGTAATCCGAGATGTTGAGTATAACCATGCACCCCCCTTGTCAGCTGATCTAATTATAATATATTTTCTGTTACCTAGATCCTTGAGCGCCCTGCGTTCGGGAAGCGAGAGATTATAGTGATGCGGTTGCTGATTTCTATAAGCTGACACAATGTCCTTTTGGACCGCCTGGATATAAAGGTTTAGATGCTTATCTCTGTTGGGACCGGGAGTCCAGCCGGACGATGTCGAAGGCAGAGGAGATGCGCCCTGTTGGGGCCTATCAAAGAAGAATTTCTGGAGCCGAAGGCTTCGTGCGAAATTATCTAGATCCTGGAGGAGAGTGAATCCGTCGTACTGGCCCGTGGTCGGGCAGAAGTTAAGACCCCTTGAGAGGAGCGACTCTTCGTCGGGGGTTAGCTTTACACTGGATAAATTAACTATGTTGCTACGATCAAGAGAGTTATTCTGCATGTCCCGTCCACTCACCGTCGTCGGGGGGTATTTAATATTATCCCTAGCTAGCTTACTGTTTTTTACCCCCTTGATGATCCCACGTTTCTTTTCTTCAAATGATTGTAGTGATGCGGTTTCCTGCGGTGACAGTTTGTTAGCGCGAAGCAAATTACTTTCAACCCTTCAAACATTCGTCGAAGTTGTCTGACAGTGATTTTTAACTAGTTTTACTAAATCTAGAGAAGCATTCGTAAGCACCGCATTCCATTTCTTTAAATCGCTTTCGGAGATATTTGTCATACTAGGTGGAAAAACAATTTGTAAACCCCTGGGAGCAATGCGCGCGTCGAGGCAAGTCTCAAGGTATGCGGCATGTGACTCGTGGCGTATCCTTTTGTCCGCTAACTTCCTAATTTCTAAAAAATGTGGTGAAAATTTAACAGGTATCTCACTCAAAACAGGAGGAGCTTTTGATGTACCAGGCGGAGACCGTCAGTCCTGTTGCGAGCAGAGAGCCGCGCTGTAAGTCTTGCGCAGATTGTAGCGCGCTTGAGGGGCAGGCTCGGCGATCTGGCTCCTCTGTCCGGCAGGGCGTCCGTCGGCGTCGTTCTCTAAGCAAGTAGGTGCCCCGGCCGAGGGCCGGGACGTCACGGTGGCCGGGTGGCCGTCAGGAAACACGGGTTCCGACTGTTGCGTAGACCCAGCGTCATTTTCTCGGGAAGCGGGCACCCCCGCCGAGGGCGGGAGCGTCACGGAGGCCGAGTCGTCGCCGAGAAATCCAGGGTCCGGCTGGTGCGTTGACTCAGGAAATTGCGTCCCCCGATCCTCCAAACAAGGGACTCGCTGTTGAAGTTCCAACAAGGTGATCGCGCCGGGGTCCCCCACGTGCTCCCGAGAAGCGGCATGGTCACGCCAAACGTCGGCAACTCGGCGGTGGCACCGGGTGAGCAGCCGATACACGTTCCAAGCCAGGAAAGACACGCCGACGAAGCTGGCGTGCACTCCATCGGCTGCCATGACCAGACGTGCAGGAAATTGGCCGAAACAGTGATCAAAGAAGAACGTGCCTCTCGCCTGATGGCACAGTCCGCGGAGGGCGCCGTTAAAATCCCGTACCCTGGCATTAAATCCGCCGATGAACCTCCAGTTCGAAGAGCCGCGGCGTCGATTGGGCGTGCGCGGCAGAACGAGGGTGGCATACACACTTGTGATGTCGGGACGATGTTCTCGGATGTGCTCGAGAAGGCCACGGTAGTCGGAAAGCGCCGTCCGGACACTGGCGGTGGCGAGGTCGTTTGTGCCCAGATGAAGGATCAGGCGGGTTACGCCTCGAGGAACGAAGTCCAAAAGATGTCTGCCGTCCAGGATGCGGGCACCACGTTGCGCGATGAAAGCAGGTGAGAGGTGGTGGGCCGGATCAAAATGGTGGTGCAGGTATTTTGTCTGTGAATCCCCGATGATTGCAGTTGTGGGGTGGTGAGAAGGGAACTTCCACACAATCGACCTTGAAGTAGCGTTGTCGGCATCCATCGTAGAAGTAGAGAAAAAAACGAAGCGCAGGATGACGAAAAGTATATACGGAAGAAAACGCACCTGAGACGGTTGTTGGAGTTTTTAAAACATATTATTGGTAAAGTTGGTCGACGTTTCGGCCTGAGACAGACCTTTTTCAAGACTGGCACATGAGAGGTCACATTGACGCTTCTTGACCACGTCACGTGGCATTCCAAACATCTGGTTTCTCTCAAGAGTTGACGGTACCCCCCGACGCAGGCGTCCCCCCTGCGTAAACCTGACCTTGGTGAAAGAACTCGCACCATGTCGGAAAATCATACTGAAGCAAAGCGGTGGAGGAGGGAGGAGGAGGGGCAGCCCCAAAAACAGCAAACGGCAAACTCTCGCCGAAAAAAAAAAAACTTTTGAGAAAAATGCCCCGAGCGGTGTCCGAGCGGTGCACCAGCCGCCCCCTCTGTCCGTGAAAAAAACACACATCTACACATCCCCCCTTCACGTAATGAACTTCAAGACAGGGAAGACGAGGGGTGGTCCTGGACCTCCTCGCCGAAAAAAAAAAAAAACGGTTGCAATTTTTGAGAAAACTTGCACCAAGCGGTGCACGAGCGGTGTGCGAGCCGCCTCCTCAGTGCGTAAAAAAACAACACACACAGGCATACATATCCCTTTTCTCACATAATAAACTTCAACGAGGGGAGGTTCTGGATTTTTAAACCGATATGACTGCTCAAGATGTGTTAACTGCGTGCATGGACGTCATTATTCCAGGGTGTTCATTAAGGTAGATTGCATGCATAGATGACATTGTGCCGGGATCTTCATTAATACCTGCCCGGATTGAATTAAATTTGTCAATAAGATACGATTCGCTCTGCTCGCAACTGTTCAGTCAACAATATTATTAGAACTAACTCTATATGAAATAAATTGTGGATGGCCTAAAGTCTTTGGAATGTGTACGCTCACGCTGATACAGGAGGATCGTGAATGTTAACCGCGTGAATGGAAGACATAATGCCGGGATGTTTATTGATCGCGGCTTTGAACTTGTGAATAAGGTAAGATTCTTTCTGTTCGCGATCTCGGTTGCTTTTGAAACCAGACTGTAAAAATGTGACTTGGAGCTCATCAAATGAGTGTTTTGGATCGCTAACATGCTTTGAAACAGGAAGTGTGGGGTTTGATTGTGCATGTGATCTGTGATTATTAAACCGCAATCGGAAAGGTGTCTCTGTCTGGCCCACGTACTGCGCGCCGCAAGTGCTACACTGTAAAAGGTATACTACATTACTGGTGTCGCAATTTAAGTTGCCATAAATTTTGTAGGTGAAGTTGGAGTTTGTACTCTGTATGGAGTTTCTCGGTGTTACGTGTGGGCAGACCCCACATCCCGACTTTCCGCATGGCCGACTCCCAGTGCTCGCAGTGGCAGTTATCTTGGACCTGACCAAGGAATCCTTAATGTTCCGCGAGCGTCTGTACACCACACGTGGGACGGTAGTAATAACTTTTGCGAGGCGTTCACTTTGTTGCAAAATATTAAAATGTTTCTTTAATATGGCGGTGACATTCGGAGACTTATTGCTGAAGGTCAGCACGAGGCTGGCCTGTCGGCTTGTCTCCGCCTGGGGACCGCTGTCACCTAACAAGAGGTCGCGATCGAGGGCGCGCGCCTTACTAATTGCGTCATTTATGATTTTTTCTGGGTACTTCTGTTTTTTTAGAACCTCGCGTAGTTGATTGGCGTTGGAGTCAAAATCATCGTTATTAGAACATACACGTTTAAACCTGTGAGCCTGGCTGTACGGAATACTGGTTCGGCAAGGTCGAGGATGGCAACTGTCGACGTGCAAATATCTCTGGCTGTCCGTGGGCTTTCGATACAGTTGAGTGACCAGAGTTGTGTCCTTAATTATTACTCTAACGTCTAGGAAATTAATGTCAGTTTTCGAGTAACTGTGTGCGAAGCGAATGGAAGGGTGCGCGGAGTTAAAATCTGCGATGAACTTGAGAAGCTCATTTTCTGAGTGTGACCAGATAAAAAATACATCATCAATATGCCTCCTGTAGAACATCGGTTGGAGCCGACAGGATGCGAGAAAAGTTGATTCGAGGTCGCCCATAAATATATTTACAAAGTTCGGGGCCATTTTCGTGCCCATTGCGGTCCCTCTAGTTTGAAGAAAAAATTTGCCGTCGAATTCAAAACTGTTTAACTCAAGAACCAGGCCCGAAAGGACAGCCAGAACTTGGCTCTCCGGGAAGTCATCCCTCCTGTGGGCCTCATATGCCCTCACAAGCGCCTCTATGCCGTCGTTATGGGGAATATTGGTGTACAGAGCAGATATGTATCGAAATTACTTTCCCGTAGGCTCGGTACTCTGCCTTGAAGGTAGTGATTTCGGATTAAGAGGAGTCTTCAATGGGCTTAAAAAACGTTCCATCAAGGGGGGGACGCCTGCGTCGGGGGTACCGTCAACTCTTGAGAGAAACCAGATGTTTGGAATGCCACGTGACGTGGTCAAGAAGCGTCATAGTGACCTCTCATGTGCCAGTCTTGAAAAAGGTCTGTCTCAGGCCGAAACGTCGACCAACTTTACCAATAATATGTTTTAAAAACTCCAACAACCGTCTCAGGTGCGTTTTCTTCCGTATATATATATATATATATATATATATATATATATATATATATATATATATATTTACATATACAGGATTGGGCGGAAATACTCAAAAATGTATTTGGAAATACAAATGCTGGAATAAATAAAAATAGGAGTTAAAAGACTGACACTGAATTATATCTGTAAAAACGTATCGCGATATGTATCGAAATTACTTTCCCGTAGGCTCGGTACTCTGCCTTGAAGGTAGTGATTTCGGATTAAGAGGAGTCTTCAATGGGCTTAAAAAACGTTCCATCAAGGATTGACCGCGATCCCTTCACTGACATCGTGCCTGTCTGACGAGTGATGCGAAAACACTTTGACCTCTAAATAAAAGTGTTTCAGTACAATGTTGTAGTCCTATCGGAAACATGGCTCAAAGGTAACGAGTATTTCAACTTTCCTGACTGCCAACTAATATGATTAACAAGACCAACAACTACAAGAAGTGGTGGGCTCGCAATATTGATAAAAGTGGGGCTTATATTCAAGAAATGCAGAGAATATACCTTTACATTAAGTGGTGAATATGAGATTCTTTTCGTCAAAATTTTGGACATTATAGTCGGGGTAGTATATCGAGCTCCAGGTTCATGTCTACGTTCTTTTCTTGAAAAACTATAATATATTTTTTTACAAAGTAACGGCACGAAAATGTCATGTAATCATTTGTGGTGATTTGAACATAGATATACTAAAGACAATACATACTGAATATTTATTCTTGCTACGATCATTTAATTCCACAAAGCTAATAAACAGTCAGACTAGGTTTGGTGCTGATTCAGCATGAGCTCTTGATTATATATTAAGTAATTTTAGAACAGAAGGTAGCATGTACGGCGTTTTAGATGTATATCTGACTGACCATTCGCCTATAGTTTTTTTTTGACCTCGGAACCAGTATGCCAAATTCTCAATATTGAGTTAAGCTGTTGTATAAAAAAAATGATAAGCCTCCCCGGAGATTATTATTTACTGCAAATTTGAATGGCATAACTAATACTGATGTGGACACAAACTATCGTTGTTTTCATAATATACTCCGTCAATGCGTAACTGAATCATCAACAATTGAACCAAGGGGTTACTACATAAAAACAATCTGCCCAGGGATGTCGTATGAAATATTGGAAATGATAAATATTAAACACCTTTAGTGTAGGAAGATTAAGCAACATAGAAATAATGCATATTATATTGGCCAATTTAAAATATATAGAAATATGGCAGCCGCTCTATTTCGACGAAGTAAATAAAAAGTACCACTGTAATACAATACAGAAGTGTGGGAAAGATACAAAGAAAATTTTGTCACTTTAAAATTCTATTATTAAACTTAAAAAAATGGTACTGCGAGAACTGGAGGCTACTGGGTGTTATAATGGTAACACCCTCACAAAAAAGTGTAATCAATATTTTTGCAATAATGGTAAAGAACTGGCTCAAACTCTTGAAGAACCAACCACAAACCAGCTTCCAGAGTTTCTTAGTAACATATCCAGCTGTCAAGGCATTACGAGCGAATAAATTACGTCAATGATAAATACGATGCCATGGGACAAGATTCCTGGATATGATGGTATTTCCGGAAACATTATCAAAGACAGCATCGATATTCTGAGCATACCGTTGGAAAAGATATACAATCAAGCGTTTTACAGTTGTACCTACTCGGAATTACTAAAATAGCAAGATTGTTAATGATTTATAAGAATGGCGACGTAAACCAATTTTCAAACTACAGACCAATATCGTTCCTAAGCTGTATAAACACTCTTTTTGAATAACTTGTAGCCACAAGAATTTCTGACTAAATATCTTATTTTATCTGATAAGCAACATTTTTTTTAAAGCAAATCGACGGACACAGCGGCTTTAACAATTAGTCAATTCATTAACATTGCACTAAACAGGAATAAAATTGCAGTAGCCCTATTTTTAGACATAAAACAAGCTTTTGATACTGTAGATCAAGGCATACTTATAAAGAAATTACGAAGATATGGCTTTCGAGGCTTTTCACTGGACTTTTTTAAGAGTTATCTATCGTCTCTATCTCATGTCGTTGGTATAAAGGAGCAATTTTCAACTACTGAGTTTGTGTTGACAGGAGTCCCGCAAGGTTCAGTGCTAGGAACAATCCTTTTTTTTTCTCTATTTACATAAATGATCTAGCTGAAGTTACGACCAAACAGCAAACGATAATGTATGAAGATGATACTGCTACATTAGTCTCTGGAAACTCGCTAGAATTAATTCAGTCCAATATGACATGCGAACTTAAGCAAAGAGAAAGATGGTTTCTTGACAATAAATTAGCTCTTAATTTACAAAAGACAAAATACATTGTGTTCTCGTCCCCTTTAAGGATATTTCAGCTGGGTGAGTGATATTAAAATAGGAAATAAGCATATTCAAAAGGATGAAAGTATTAAATATCTCGGAGTGGTACTTGACTCGTGCTTTAATTGGAAGCTGCATATAGAAGAATTGTGCAAAAAACTAGGATATTCCATATACAGCCTAGTCAAAACACGTAAATACTTTGATAGTAAAACGCTTAAGCTGGTATACTTTAGCATCTTTCACACTCACCTTCAATGTGGTGTGGTATCCTTGGGTTTCACCTATCAAAGCTATATACAACCATTTATGACACTTCCAAAGCGAGCAATCAGATTATTAGCCAACGCAAAATATGTTACTCATTCCGTTCCACTATTTCAAAGCCAGCTGATACTGCCATTTTACCTGGTACTAGATTACAAAGCTATGGTTATGATGCAAAATATTTCGACAACAAATACACCACTATCATTAAGCATTTTCTCACAATCGGAAGGAGTCACTAGAAATGTTATTGCCAACAATTTTAACGTTCCATTGACTCGTAATGTGTATGGTCAGAGAATGATGCAGTATACTGCATCAAAAATATAGAATTCCTTGTGCATCCTAATAAAAGAAAGCAAAACGTTCAAAATTACACTTAAGACATTCTAGTTGGAAACAATTTTCACTGACTAATGTTTGTACGGCACATGCCACGTCTGTTCTCCTTCTTGGGTTTCACATCACCAGAGTAGCGGGTCACGTTCGCGTCGACTGATGACATTCTTGTTCCGTGCAATATTACAGACACAGGCGCAGACGCATTCGGATATGTGGTGTACCTGACTGCGTAAGTCATCCTGCTATTTCAACTTTCAAGTCAACCAGCGCCAGGCTCGTGCTGCAACGGACTGTGACTCAGCTTTGCCAGCTGGGTGTACTACGTACGCTAAGGCCAGAGGGACGGTTAGCAGCGGACATGCTATGGCAGCAAACAATGACTGGTGAAATCCATACATAGGGACCTGTGGCAGAAGATGCTCTGACTGCACTCCTGGCTGGCCCCCTGATTCGAGTCCCCGACTACGCTACACTTCTCAGAAGAGAGAAGAGACGCATAGAAGAATAGTGTGGAGAATCGGAAGGATCATTTGTCACCATAGTAACAGTGCCGCAGCATCTCCTTGACCTTGGTGCCCTCAAAAGTAAAAAAAAAAGGCTTGCGGACTTGTTTTTTTTTTTTTTTTGTTCTTGTTTTTGGGGAGGGGGATATTTGACCTTGAATGTATCGCGATACAGAAATACAGACACGAAATATGTTTCTGAAGTACTATCGCGATACATTTGCATCGCGATACTGCCCAATCCGGTATATATATATATATATATATATATATATATATATACATACAGGCTGTTTCATGAAAGGTGGACAAATGTGATATTGCGAAAACTACGTGCCGTTACAAAAAGAGGCTTGCGTCATTTTGGTCCTGGGCCAAAGGTCTATTTAGGAAAATTATTAAAGTCCGGGATAATTAAGTTGTTAATTATTTTTGCGTAATAAACTTTTTGATATTGTGTTTAAGGGCATGTTTTTAAATATGAAATTGCTCAGCATCATCGAAAAACACTAAATCAACAAATTGCAGAATGATAGAAGCCGTAAAACGCTGAGCCGTAAAATGCCGTTCAGAGAGCCGTAAAATGCTGAGCGTGCCGCTCAGCATTTTACGGCTCTCTGAAAAACTGCACAAATGCGACGAATTTTTAAGTTTTGGTTTGCCATCGGAGCGCATCTCGGCCCCGACGGCGCCGCGCCCCGTGGAGAAAAAGTGCAACCTGCCTCTGCTGCATCGCGGGATGACAGCGCAGCAGAGGTTGGCTGCACTGTTTCTAGTAAAAAAAAGTAAAAAATAAAAGCCACCGATGGTCAAACAAACTTGGATAGTTTAATCGGACGTTTCGGACGGGGACACTTCTTCCTAAAGCGTGGCTTAAAAGCTATTTATATATATATATATATATCTGATTTTTAGCACGGTATATCACAAGATCGAAATACCTCAACAGAGGAGCACGGAAGGAGGGGAGGAGGACGAGGGGAGGAGAGGGCACGGATCAGGAGGAGGGGCACACTCTCTCGTCAGTACCCTCCCCTCATCCTCTCTAAGAGCTGCGCTCTAATTCGGCATTACAAGAAGTTGTGAACGTCTTTTTTTTTAAATTCACTGCAAACGTGTATATTTTGTAGACTAACCGCTGAACACCATGCGACAGTTGAGAGGGTAGCTTTGTAGGTACAATTTCATCGGCTGTAGCTGTCTTCTCAGGAACGCTTTCTCCCAACAGTTTGTCGTTTTCACCAAGCTTGCTAGACACGACTTATACATCTTGATATCCCTGTAAGATGTAAAACTCATAAATATATGACAGCGAAGAAACTCCACAGACCTCTGCTCAACTAAAACATGATATCATGGACTTTTGATGTAATCCTCCCTTTTTTTTTCGTTTTTTTTTTTTGCAAGCTTTTTTTCTCAAGTCATTTCAGTTCCACGCTAAATTTGGCATAAAATTAAATTGGTGTTGAGGTCTCGTGATGTCAATTTTCCCGCTAAATCTAGCGGAGAATCTAAATTGGTTTATAGGTGCTGTGACACCAAGTCATCCCTACCGAAAAATCCGGTATAACTTTCCCTATCCGGAATATGGAACCGGAAATTTGTTACTGGAAACCCGAAATCCAGACTGCAGACAAAGGAATAATTTCTGAAAACCCAAATTCCAGATAGAGTCCAGATAGAATCCAGATAGATTTCCGGTTCCATAATCCGGATAGCGAAAAGTTATACCGGATTTTTCGGTAGGGATGTGACGTCATTTTCCCGTTAATTAAGCGGGAAAACTGAATTGGAGGAGAAGGGGAGAAGGAGAGAGTACGGCGGACGAGGAGGGGCATACCCTCCGCTCCGTACCCTCCTCCCTCATCCTTGAAGAACTGCGCTCTAATTTCGCATTACAGAGATTTGTAAACATCTGTCATTTTCTGCCAGTCGGTAGCCATCCAAGCAGCCCACATAAAGACAGCGGTATGAGATTGTCCGAAACATGAGTATTTGTTATTAGAGCACAGGTCTTAGGCGGCCTTTCGGGTTTTAGCAGCTTCGGCTTGGGCGTCAGCGTCGGCGTAACCGCGCGCGTTGCCATATGGGCCGCCACAGTCCCCCCCCCCCCCCCCCCCCCCCATTTTTGCGGCGAAACTAAATTGGCGCTGAAGTCACGTGACGTCAAATTTCCCGCTAAATTTAGAGGGAAAATTGATCTCA
Organism: Ixodes scapularis; assembly: GCF_016920785.2. Taxonomy (NCBI): domain Eukaryota; kingdom Metazoa; phylum Arthropoda; class Arachnida; order Ixodida; family Ixodidae; genus Ixodes; species Ixodes scapularis. The sequence goes on from NW_024609857.1 coordinate 184,416,876, forward strand.
CGTGACCTGAACACGTATTCAGTTTCCCCGCTAAGTTTACCGGGGAAAATGACGTCCTGACTTCGTGTCACGTCACCCGTGAACTAATTGCGTGGCAAGAGAGAGGAAGAGGAAAGGAGGGGGAGGATGAAAGGACGAGGAAGTGAAGGGGAGTAGGAGGAGAATGAGAGGAGGAGGGGTGGGCACGGAGGAGGACGAAAAGCGTACCCTCTCCTGCGAACCCTCCCCTCCTCCCCCTCAAGAGCTGCGCCCTAGTTTCGCATTCCAGAGGTTTACAAATGTCTCATGATTTTACGAAACTTGCTTTTCTTATAACCCAATACAGCACACTGCAAGGTGTTGCGAAGATAACGTAATATTTATGTAGTAGAAACCTTGCATAATGACTACTTCAGCCGCGCGAATGCTTAGATATAAACAGTATATTATGTCAAAAATACCGAAAATTCGGGTTCTTACAGGCATATTGAAAGCTTGTCCACATTACTTTGTGGCAACTCTCGTTTCACTTTCGCATTGCACTTGTTTTGTTCAAACTTAAATCGTTTAACGTCGCATGAACTCTTTTCTGCAATAAAAAAGAAACGCATCATTCAAAGGGAAGTTTAATAAAAATTACCGTTCGTATTCATGCATATTTTACTTATAGAAAGCGAACTACTTTGCCTCAGACTGCCTCCTGAAATAAAGTAAATTACACCAAAGCCTTCGTAAACCAAACTTCGATGGAACACAGTAGGCTCTTAAAAAAAAACACTCAAGGGATAAACGCATACTTTATTTGTGTTTCATTAGATAGCAACAACTTTGCATGTCGAAGATTGTAGTATGTAATTTATTTACCTTCATTCCCTCTGTGGGTGATTTCAATGCTAGCATCGTTTTCCAGTATAAATACTTTTTTTGTTTGACAGGTCGATAAGGAAAAATCAATTGCTAACATCGGGAGGAATTTTCTAACTTTCTCGCAATGTTAGCAATTCTCTGTATTTCTCCTATAAAAATAGAGCAATGGTGTTGACATTTGAAGGACAATAGTGCCAGATACGTTACAGCGCGACATATTAGCGTCACAGAGCAAGTCACATCCTTAGATGAAATCATGCATGATTAATGCTTTTTTATTCGCGATCCAGAATTCGGTCATATATAAGGCTTCTTAGTGTCTCAAAGTCTAAGTAATAAGGAAAGAGCATGAGTTGTTTTTCTGTCTAATATTATATAAGAAATAGTTTAAGAACATTTAGTGAGAGGCAATCTGAAAACCACTACAATCACAGTTTTTTTTTGTAATCTTTTAAAAAACATACGAGAAACTGAAATATTGATAATCTTTAATACTTCAAGAAAATAAGCGTTTATACGGCTTGATACATTACTAGAAATATTTCTAAAGTACGAATCCTGATTATACAGGCTAGTCTTGACCGAACGTAGAATGAAGGACAACATTTCAACGAATATTTTGTATGGACCACGTAAAGAAACTACATGTTACTCAAGTAAAAAACAGCAAAAAAAAAAAACAGTGCACCTATGGCTTGGGGCAGTCCAGGAAGTATTATGACCCACAGCAAAATTGACGGTGGGGTTATGATGAATGTCTAATATGCAAAATAACGTGTCCTATTTTGTTTTTCAATCATTTCATTTCATTTCATTTATTGTCCTCAAAGGCATCTGGCGATGCATTACATGAGGGGGGATAGCAAAAAATGGGGAAAAGTCGCGATATACATATTACATGAGTAAAGAATGATCGTGGACTAGTTTTAACATAGAAGAGCATCCTCCCAGCATCCTCCCAGCAACATCCTCCGAGTGTCCTCGCAACATCTGACTACGCAGGATATGATTTGTTATTTTCTGTCTCAGAAGAAACCGTTTGAAACGTTACAGATCCTGAGATGTTTATATAAAACAAGCTTACCCACACAAAAAAATTATATCATATTGAATAAGTAAGATAGTTACCATGACTGCCATCGGGGTGTTTTTTTATTATTATATATTTTGAAGGGTCCCCACTGAGCAATCAAAAGGTGATTCGAGAGAATGGTATGCGAACAACGCATTCTACATAAAACATTGAGTTTCACATCTTCGCTTAGACTGCTAGCTCAAAACTACTTTAATTTGAGTTTAAATTATACGCAATCATGTAGAACATCACCAAGTTTTTCCCTGATGCTGCCGTTTTCAATGCAGAAAGGGTATTGAAAACGATGCATGTTTATCCACTCAGACATTCACATCTCATATTTTGTTGCTGAAACATAAGACAACATCAAAGTCGTGATGCAACTGCGCAATAAAGGAAATTTCAACTGTTCTTGAATTAGTCACGAGAAATTCGACGCACACCCTCCCAGTGCTGTGCATTTACTTTCATCGGAAGCTCTGCATGGCGAAAATGACAAACCGGAATTATTTTACATCGTCATGACCCCGCAGGGGGCGCCTAAACCTTCGGTGTTAGGTGTTTGGTGAGTAGCGCCACCACGGACCTTAGCCACGCGGGCCACCATACCCGCACGCAGGGGGCACCTGCCTTGGTAGGTGCTTGGTGAGTGGCGCCACCGCGAACCCCGAGCCATGTGGGTTTGCCCACCCACGCCTGGCTGTGGGTGGCTTAACCCGTGTCCGGGGAAAGGGGGACCCTGGTGGTTGAGCTGAGCCCGGGGTATGTTTGGACCCTTCGGGGCCCCCCGGGCGAGGCAATACACCGCTTCGACCTCTGCTTCTCGTAGACGGGTGTCCTGGCTTGGCCCGACCAGGATGATTCAGTCAGTCGCCTCTTCTACCCTCTTCTTCCTGCTTTCACGTTTCCTCCCACCTCTTTCTCTTTTCTTCTACACTCTCTTCCTTCCTTTTTCACATTCTTAGGCGGCAAGGGCCAACCTTGAGTGGAAACAGGTCCTGTCCCTGCAATCACACTAGGGTATAGTGCCCGGGCAGCACTGGTAGTGTAATTGTGTCAGCCAAGCCTTTCTTGCTATGGCACATTACCTACCACCTTGTTGGGCTCCGTGGTGGGCGGTGCACCCGGGCACTGAACTTCCCTTCCCATCTTTATGAGTTCCAAACAAAAAAACACTGATCGGGCCCTGAAAAGGGTCCGCACCGAAGTAAAAGACCATTCTGCACAGCGTATTGAATTTATAAAATTCCCAAAGTTTCTAGTACTTCACTCAGAGGACGAAAAGCCACTTGCAAAATTATCCCCCTTTCTCGTATCAAAGGTGCTTGAAGGTATTATTGGAATAAATTTTAATGCCAAAAAGATGGCATCAGGTGACCTTCTTGTCGAAACTAATACAAAACAACAAAGTGAAGCTCTCCTAGCTTTGAACTCCGTCGCAGATTACAAAGTCAGTGTAACACCTCATCGCAAGCTGAACACCGTACAGGGAGTCATCTCTGAGGATGACTTACTTGAAACATCTGAGGCAGAGATCGTTGAGGGCCTCTCTGGCCAAGGGGTGGTAGCTGTACGCCGCATCACCACGTTGAACGGAAAACCAAACACGTCATTCTGACCTTTGATTCGACTACACTACCAAAAACTCTGAAGGCTGGCTACCTACGGTGCCGTGCACAACCCTATGTGCCGAACCCTCAGAGGTGCTTTAAGTGCCAACGGTTCGGCCATGGGTCACGGAGCTGTAGGGGAGCCGACACTTGCGCCAAGCGCTCCAGCAGAGAGCATGCTGCTGACACTTGTGAGAACAGCCCAAAATGCGCAAACTGTGACGGTCCGCACCCGGCATACTCCCGCTCCTGTCCATTGTGGAAGCAAGAGAAAGTAGTCCTTGCTCTAAAGGCAAAGGAAAATATTCCCTACCATGAAGCAAAAAAACGGTTTTCTTTCTTGGCGAAAGGCGGATATGCCGAGGTCGTGCGTAGGGGACCTGCACGGCCAGTAATGGCATCGCTGGAAACCCAGACGTCTCCAGACGATCTGCGGGTCCCGGCAGAGTCCCCATCCAAACCCATGGGAACGGTGCCAACGGCACCACGTTGCAAACCCAGGGCGGGTGCTGGCCCGTCAGCATCCACCCCAGAGCAGGGGTTGGCCCCCCCTGCCTCTGCGTTCCCCCGGGGCCGGGGCCAGCCACCCCGAACCACTGCCCTGAGGAAGCCCGGTGAGATGTCGAAGCAGTTGACCCCCAAGGGTCAACTGACGACACCACCGGAAGAGCCCATGGAAGAGTGTGGGCTCAGATCCGACGACGAGGCTATCCTCTCGGGATCGGGGTCCTCCCTCGCTGCTCCCACTACCTCTAGTGGGAAGCAGAATGATTGCGCGAAAAAGAAAAATGCTCCTCGCATAAAAATTGATTTTAAACCTTAGTAACCGATTTTTACCCATTCTTGCAGTTTATAAGTTAAAGTTTATTTTAATTTTAGCACTGCTATGAGTAAGCAATTGGGTATCATGCAATGGAACTGCCGCGGCCTTCTTCGTAATATTGACGACGTTAATTTTTTTCTCGATGAGCTTCACCCTGTGGCACTCTGTTTACAGGAAACCTATCTGAATGACAAACACACACAGGTCTTACGCCGTCACTAGGTTTTTAGGAAGGACCGCCCTTCTCCTAACCCTTCTGGTGGTGTCGCAGTAGTAGTGCAGAGCGGGGTTGTGTGTGCTCAGGTTCCTATACAAACACCACTCGAGGCAGTAGCAGTTCGCGATCTCCTTGACCGACTCATCACCCTCGTCTCTCTCTACCTGCCACCCAACGTTCCATTGCAGCTCCACGAGCTACAGGGACTCATAGATCAGCTGCCTAAGCCTTTTTTAATTTTAGGTGATTTTAACGCCCACCACCCTTTGTGGGGCAGTGTTCGTCAGGATTCCCGTGGTGGAGTTATTGAACGACTTTTATTATCCTCCGGGCTCTGTCTTCTGAATAAAAAGGAGCCAACGTTTTTTAGTGCTGCTCATAACACCTTTACATCAATAGACCTTTCCATATCATCACCAGCTTTACTTCCGTGCTTTTCATGGAAGGTTTTAGATAATCCATTTGGCAGCGATCATTTCCCCATAATTTTAGAAAGCTCAATACCTCTTCCGTTGCTTGCGACCCGCCTTCCAAAGTGGAAATTAGAGAAGGCTGACTGGGCTCTTTTTGGTTTAAATGCCGTACTGGATCCATCGCTCTTTCGCAGTATGTCCCCCGAGGAAGCGACAATGTTTGTCACTGAATGTCTAATTAATGCTGCTGCATCTTCTATTCCTCAAACATCCGGTGTCCTACCCCGGAGATGCAAACCCTGGTGGAATGAGGACTGCACTGTCACTCGCAGGAAACAGAACCAGTCATGGGGTATATTTCGCCGTTATCCCACTGCTTTTAACCTGATTGAATTTAAAAAGTGTAGGGCCAAGGCACGTTGGACACGGAAACAGGCGAAGAGGACATCATGGAAAAAATATATATCTTCTCTAAATAGCTTTGTTCCAGCTAAAGAAGTGTGGGATCGCCTGCGGAAAGTTCGAGGAGATTACCAATCTTTCCGAACTCCTCTGTTTTCTTCCCCCTCTGTATCGCTGCAAGATCATGCAAATGTTCTTGGGGAGCATTTTCAGCTTATTAGTGGCTCCTCAAATTTTAGCGAAAAATTCAAGAAGTTTCAGTCGACTGTTGAAAAGCAGCCCATCTCGATGTCAGAGGGTGGTTCATATTTTTACAATAGACCATTCACAATGTGCGAACTCAAGGTTGCTCTTGGTGCAAAAAAGCAGTCTGCACCAGGGCCAGACAGACTCCACTATGAAATGTTAAGGAAACTGTCCCCTGAATCTATGAACGGTCTGTTAACTTTTTTTAATCATCTATGGCAAGCTGCTGCCTTTCCTCTTTGCTGGAAACATGCCCCCATAATCCCTTTTTGAAACCAGGGAAAGACCCTTCCACTCCTACAAGCTATCGCCCCATCGCACTCACAAGTTGCTTAGGGAAGACTGATGAGCGGCTTGTGAATCGTCGTCTTTTCCATTTCTTAGAGACTGAGAATTTTTTTGATGTAAACCAGTGCGGCTTTCGGGAGGGACGAGCGACCACAGATCATTTGGTTCGTCTAGAGACGGCTATACGTGAGGCATTTGTACACCGGCAGCATTGTGTCTCAGTGTTTTTTGATTTGCACAAAGCATATGATACCACATGAAGATACGGAATACTTCGTGACTTGTATGACTGTGGTGTGCGGGGCCTCATGCTTCAGTGCATTCAGAGGTTTCTCAGCGAAAGAACTTTTCAAGTCCGATTGGGCTCCACACTGTCAGATGTTTTCTCTCAGGAAAATGGTGTTCCTCAAGGAGGAGTGCTGAGCGTTACCCTCTTTGCTGTAAAGATTAACCGTCTAGCTAAGGTTATGCCATCATCAGTAAATTACTCTCTATATGTGGATGATGTGCCAATCTCTGTGTCTTCCTGTAACCTCTCCAGTTGTGAACGACAGTTGCAACTTACAATCAATAGAATGTGTAAGTGGGCAGACGAAAATGGCTTCAAATTTTCTCCTGAAAAAACAGTCTGCGTTCCTTTTTCATTACGCCGGGGATTGTCTCTTGATCCTTCCTTGCATCTTAACAGCATTGAAATATCAGTCCAGCAAGAACACAAATTTTTGGGTGTGATTTTTGACAAGAAACTTACCTTTGTGCCCCATCTGAAAACTTTAAAACGGAAATGCTTGATGTCATCAAGTATCCTAAAGGTGCTGTCGCATATGTCATGGGGTTCTGATAGGCGCTGTCTCCTGCAACTGTATAACTCCTTAGTTCGATCCCGCCTCGACTATGGTGCAGTAGTATATGGGTCAGCGCGGCCATCTGCTCTTAAGATGCTTGACCCAATACACCACCTTGGACTACGACTTTCTACAGGTGCATTTCGCACATCTCCTGTGAAGAGTTTGTATGTTGATACGCATCAAATGTCCCTCGAGAAGCGGAGGCAGTACCTCAGCGTCTCTTATGCTTACAAAGTATTTTCAAATCCAAAACATCCCTCCTACAGTGCCCTTCATACTTGCAGAAGCTCACAGCTTTTCGAAAACAAGCCGAGCATTGTTAGACCATTAAGCCTCCGTTTGCAAAGTACTTGTCAATCCCTTAATATCCCCCTTCATGAGATTCCCTTGCTTGAAAACACTCGTAGGGTTGCCCCTTGGGATGCTCTGCCGATTTTCTGTGACTGGTCACTCGCAAAATACAGTAAGAGGGTCATTTCACCACAAATTCTCCGGCAGGAGTTCCTCTCCTTGCAACAAAAATATGCAGACTACCTGGAGTTTTATACAGATGGGTCCAAATCGTCGTCTTTTGTAGGGTGTGCTCTGTATTCCGCCTCCTACAGCAAAGCCAAACAAGTTGACTGTAGGGCAAGCATTTTCACCGCAGAGCTTTATGCTATTTTACTAGCGGTCGAACATATACTCGACAATAGTATAATGAAAGCTGTAATTTTTGTCGACTCACAAAGTGCCTTATTGGCTGTGTCCTCCCTGATGCCCACAAAGAACCGCCTTGCACAACATCTACATTATAAGATCAATAGCGCCCTGCGACGCGGTCGGGACATTACGTTCTGCAGGGTGCCAAGCCACGTTGGGATTTTGGGCAATGAAGAGGCGGATAAATTGGCCGTGTCTGCCCGAGGCTCGTCTATAACATTCAATTGCTTACCCTACCAAGATTTGAAACCACTTCTGAGGAAATCTATTTTTCTCAAATGGCAGCTGTAATGGGATACAGAGAGCAACAATAAACTTCACATTATCAAGCCCCTTCTGGATGTTTGGGAGAGCTCTTATAACAGGGAGCGTCGTGTGGAGGTTCTTCTGTGCCGTCTAAGAATAGGTCACACCCGCGTGACACATCAGTATCTGCTTCGTGGTGAAGATGTTGCATTATGTGAACATTGTGGAGAGCTTCTGACCGTGTTGCACATTTTGTGGCATTGTTCGTTCCATCAACCACTCCGTCAATCATGTTTTCTCGAACTGTTTAGGGATCATCTCCCATTTCATCCTTCGTTTTTGCTTGGTGATAAACCTTTAGTTCCTTTTAGCCGTGTCTTAGACTATTTAAAACAAACAGGATATTTATACCATTTGTAAATATGTAACCTCAAAGTAAACTTTTGTTATATTATGCTCTAAATACGTTAAGTTTGGCGCATTATGGCCCTCGTTGCTGCTGCGCCAATAAACTCGTAATCATCATCATCATACATCGTCATGATCGTAAACGATAGGCTTCGGAAATAAAAATTAAGAGCTTACCGTTTGTTAAGATTGCGAAAGCTAGAGGCTTGAAGTTATTTGGAGAGATGGCCGCAGCAAGTGTCGTTAATAGACCAATAGCATTCAAGATGCGTAGCATTATTATTCACTGCTTGTGAAGAGGGTCCGCTAGCTTGTTCTGCATTTCAACGACAATTTTGATCATACCTCACTCACAATTAAAACAACTTACTTATGAAGCGTTATAAGATTAAACTCCAGAAATACAAAATATCAAAACAATTCTGACAAACATACAAAGTAACCGCGATCTGTCTCATTTTATGGTTTAGAAAACGATCAACAAGCCGGCGCTTTTCCAAAAGGTTAGGTTTTTTCGTGTAGAAACCTCAACATTCAATATTTTAGCGGCCGACAAAACTCGTGTTCCTTCCATCCTCAAACAAAATCTCCATTGCGCAACGTTGAGCAAGCTGTTATTACCGTAAAGGTAAAAACCATCTTAAAACAATCTACTACAATGTCAGTCTACTTCGCATTAGACATATATCTCCAAATTCGAGCTGCCCTTCAATACGAAATACCCAAGCGTCGGTGAAAAAACCTTTTTTCTCGTTTTATTTGGAGTTTACCCGAAACTCAACCACCAATGCATTCTCCACGATGCTTGTATTTGCGTCAAGCCCACACGTGTTAGCTAGATATTGTTAAGAGTGAAGAGGTGAGGAAACAAACAGGTAACTGATGAAGCTGAAACGTTAAATGCGGCGAACGTGTGACCAAAACAAAAAGAGAACAGACGATAACAACAGAGCTCCTTTGGTGTCGAAATCGGCGTTACAGCAGAATCAGACGCTGGGGCGAGACTGACCACGGCACACCACGCGGAGCCCCATGTGCACGCGTGGGCTTCTGGAACATTCGGCGTAAAACGTTCGGCGCATACAAGATTCAGAACACAGTCAGACGATAATGTTCTCAAACTTCCGAGAAAGGCAAGTTGAAATAATAAATAAAAGAACATTCCACTGACTGGAATCGAACCTAGACTTCCCGCGCGACAGTCAAGCGCTGTAACCAATCGGCCACGAACGCGCTCACTCTGCAACCGCGCGTGGCATTACTCCCCCCTTTAAAAAGAGCATCGTCTCAACGCAACTTGTCGGGAACTGAATAAAAAAAAAAATAGGCAAATCACAGAGGCTTGCAAAACACAGTACTAATGGCCGTAGTACAAAAACGATGTTCACAGTCCTATCGATCGTAGTACGGCTTTAGGAGCACGACGTGGACGGCTTCCGGTCGTGGGGGCCGGCGTGATGAAGTGCGTGTGCCGTCGTGCATCACCTCTTAGTTCAGATCCCCTAGTCGACGAAGAACTTTGTAGGGTCCGAATTAGCGCTTCAGGAGTTTCTCGCTTAGACCACGTCGTCGTATCGGAGTTCAGACCCATACACGGTCTCCGGGCTTGAAGAGAACGTCAATCCGACGAAGGTTGTACCGGGTAGCGTTGGCACGTTGTTGATCTTAAATCCGGACCTGGGGGAGCTAACGGACTTCTGCTCGTTGAGCAAACCACCTGGGCGTCGTCACTTCCGTCGCCAGCTGACTCATGAGGCAGCATGGCGTCAAGCATCGTAGTCACCTTTCGACCATGCACCAGCTGGAATGGTGTAACACCAGTGGTTTCTTGAACTGCCGTGTTCTAGGCGAACGTGACATTCGGCACAACCTCGTCCCACGTCTTGTGCTCCACGTCGACGTACATCGACACCATGTCGGCGATGGTCTTGTTTAGGCGTTCCGTCAGCCCATTAGTCTGAGGATGGTACGCTATTGTTCGCCGGTGGTTGGTGTGGCTGAGACGGGGGATTTCTTGCATCAGCTATGCCGTGAACGCTAACCCGCGAACTGTAATCAGAACTTCGGGAGCGCCGTGCCGGAGGACGATGGACTCGATGAAAATCTTGGCGACTTCCACAGCAATTCCTGAAGGAAGGATTTTTGTCTCGGCATATCGTGTTAGATAATCCGCGGCTACGAGTATTCAACGGTTTCCAAGGGTCGACGGCGGAGAAGGACCAAGCAGATCCATTGCGATCTGCTGGAACGATATGGTTGGTGGTGGAATTGGCTGCAGGAGACCTGCCGGTTTCGTCGGCGGTTTCTTCCGTTGCTGGCACTCGTGGCATGATCGGGTATAGATATGGACGGTTTTGGGGAGCTTGGGCCAGGAATACTTTGCACAAATACGGGCTAGTGTCCGCTATAGCCAAGGTGTCCGGACGTCGGGTCGTCACGACATGCTTGAAAGATCTCTCGAAGTTCGGCCGGGAGTACAGCCGCCATGGCGAGTTGTTGTCCCCGAAGTTCTCTTTGTAGAGCACGCCTTGTCGAATGGTGAAGGTCGGCAGGACTCGTGAGAAAACACGTGGAATGATACTCCCTCGCCCTTCCAGGTGCTCCATTAGTGCGCGCAGGTCAGGATCAGCTCGTTGAAGCGCTGCCATGTCGCTGATATTTACTGCGCCGAGAAAACAGTCGTCGTCATTGTCTTCGGTGAAGGCGGATACGGCTTAGACGGGGGCCCTTGACAGACAGTAGGCGTCGCTGTGCTTGCCACCGGACTTGTGCACCACGGTCATGTTGAACTCTTGTAGGCGGGGACTCCTCGAGGCGAGGCATCTTGAAGGGTCCTTGAGGCTCGCAAGCCAGCAGAGCGAGTGGTGGTGCTTGACAACGCAAAACAGATTCCCGTAGAAGTACGGTCGAAACTTTCTGATTGCCCAGACGGTCGCAAAATATTCTTTTTCAGTCATGGAGTAATTTTTCTCCGCCTTAGACAGTGTCCGACTTGCGTAGGCGAAGACTCGCTTGGTGCCTTCTTGCACTCGAACCATTAATGCGCCAAGTCCTGCGTTACTTGTGTCCCTGTGAATCTCGGTTTCGCATCCTGATCGCAATGTCCAAGAAAGGAGGATTCTGGAGCTCGTATATGCCCGCTGCTGCTCCTCGGCCTATTCGAACTTCTTGGTGTCTTTCGTGAAATTTGTGAGTGGTGCGGAAATCCTTGCAAAATCCCGGACGAAGCGTCGATAGTAGGCGCAAAGTCCAAGGAATTTTTGCACGGCTTTCTTGTCCGTCGCCGCGGGAAATGCCGCGACGGCGCGAGTCTTCTTTGAGTCTGGGCGGACGCCTTCGTTACTAACCGCGTCCTCTAGTAACTTCAGTGCGTCATAGGCGAACCGGCATTTTGACGGCTTAAGGGTGAGTCCCGCGGTCTGTATGGCTTGGAGAACAGCTCGCAGTCGTTGCAAGTTCGCGTCAAAGTTGCTTGAAAACACTACAACGTCGTCAAGGTCGACGAGACAGCTCTGTCACTCCACTCCTGCCAGTACGGTGTCCATGACACGCTGGAAAGTTGATGGCGGCGTATATAATCCGAAGGGCATCACTTCGAGCTCGTACAGACCATCCGGCGTGACGAAGGCTGTCTTCTCTCGCTCCCGTTCGTCGAATTCGATCTGCCAGTAGCCGCTCTTCAAGTCCATCGATGAAAAATATCGAGAGTGTCACAGCCGCTTTAGCGTGCTGCCGATGCGGGAGAGTGGATAGACCCATCTTTCTTCGTCACTGCGTACAGCTGCCGGTAGTCCACGCAGAACCTAAGCGTTCCGTCCTTCATCTTAACTAGTACGACTGGAGAGGCCCACGGAATGCTTGAAGGCTAGATGATGTCGTCGTTCAACATTTCTTCCCCTCGCTCCTGGCTAACCTCCCTTTCTTTTACCGAGGCTCTGTACGGCGACAGATGCGCAGGGAAAGGGTCGTCCTCGGTATCGATGCGGTGTTTTGGCGCACCTTCGAAGACGTCGCGAAGCAGTCGCTGTATTTGGCGAGGAGGGTAATCAGCTCCCGTCGTTTCGGGACTGGAAGCGTGGGTTCAACGTCGAGCTGCGCTGGTGGCGTACTGTCTTGCTGAGGTGGCGAGGATACTTCAGCAAACGCGGCGATTTCGGCGGACTCTCGGAGTTCCTCGACATGGCCCAGAGGGACATTTTCGTGAGGTGTTGGGCTTCTTGTCGGAAGTTCGTCAGGACGACCAAAGTGCGTCCATTCTGAAGTTCATTTACCCCTCTTGCGACGCCTATTCTTCCTCCCAAGAGCACATGAACGTTGCCTTCCACAACGACTTCGCCGGAGGTAGCTGCATCTGTCACGACTGGCACAACAACACTTGACTACTGTGGTAGGTTCACGTGGTCGGCAGCGATTCGAACGAAAAATGACTTTGTGTGGGGTTCTTTTGGGAGGGGAACAGGTGTCCGCAGCGTCAATCTGTTTTCTCTAAGGTCGATGACGGCGCCGTATTCACACAGAAAGTCCATGCCGAGAACGAAGTCTCTGGCACAGTCTTGTAGTGCGAGGAATTCACAGAGCACATCGTACTGAGGATCTCGAAGCAAGCCGTGCATCTCCCGACGGCTGTGATGAGGTGCCCTCCGGCGGTTCGTATTTTAGGTCCATCCCACGGCGTTGTCACTTTTCTTAGGCGGCGAGGGAGGCTCCCACTCAAGACTGAGTAGTCTGCTCCGGTGTCCACGAGTGCCGATGCGTCGTGGCCGCCGATAACTATTGTAGGTTGTTTGGCACCGTTGCAGGATCTTCGTTGCGATGCGTGGCGTCAGTAGAGTGGGAGCGCTCTGGCGTTCTTGGAGGCTCTTCACTTCGGTCGGCTTCGGCAACGCCACCTCCAGGCGCTGCCGCACTTAATTTTCCCGTGGACGCAGGGGAGACAGGCTCTCTCGGTGGGGTCGGGGCGCTGGAGACGCTTCACGTCTGGGCGATGGTGAGCGATATGCACGGCGGAGAGGCGATGTTTAGGATGGCGAACGTCTAAGCTACTCCTCGATGTCGTAAGGGCGTTCGCAATACCTCGGGTGTGGTTCTTTAAGGTGGAACCCTAGCCTGCTTTATACTGAAAATTCCTGCCCAATGGTTGCTTTGTCGTCGTCACGCCTACTTCACAGGTTTGCTACTAGGGGCGCCAAAACTCCATGGCGAAATGCAGACGACGCTAGTCCGCTGTCTGCTGGCACAGTTCACTGTAGGGAACGTAAGCTACGTTATCCGTTAAGCTACGTGAAAACGTAAGTTTTCTATGTTAGGTTACGCGGTAACATGACCTAACGTGATCAAATATATCACTTATTCACGTAAGTGCGCCCAGCAATAGCAGGCATCGCTCGTTCTTATTGAAATAGCCCAAGGCTGCCTGCGGCTCGTTGTGCACACACCGTGACGCCGCACGTACACGCGCGGTCATTTCATTTCACTTATTAATCGTGAGCACTTCAGCCCCTTGTACTTAGCCCCGACTCCTTGTGCTGCATTCTAACCTTACCGTTGTGTGCCTATGTGCAACTCGAACTCGCGAGTGGCACTTCCTAGTGGTCATTAAGCAGGCTTCTATGGCTCCTTGTGATTACATCCCCAGGCACCAGGACATGGGAGCACTTACTATCCATCAGAGAAGCTAGTGAGTGGATTGTATGCGCTGAAGAACTTCGTAGAATTTCTACTGAAAAAACAAATATGATTAAAAAAATGAAAGCCGTTTACAACTCCGTGTAACACCAAATTAGAGCGCAGCGATTGAGGAGGAGGAGGGAAAAGTACTGGGGGGGGGGGGGGGTGAAGTGACCTGGAGGGGGTCACGTGACCTTGGGGGGTCACATGACGATGCCGATGATGTCATCAGTGACGTCACTGACGATGACGATGCGGACTCCGATGACGTCATCAGCGATGATGATGCGGATATCGGTGACGTCATCAGTGACGTCAATGATGACGTCATCCGTGATGATCATGATGATGATGCGGATGCCGGTGACGTCATCAGTGACGTCACTGATGACGTCATCTGTGATGATCACGATGACGATGCGGATGCCGGTGACGTCATCAGTGACGTCACTGATGAAGTCATCAGTGATGATGACGATGACGATGCGGATGCCGGTGACGTCATCAGTGACGATGACGTCATCGGGGAGGTCACGTGACCTCGGCGGGGGGTCACGTGACCCTGGGGGTGGTCATGTGACCTCGGGGGTGTCACATGGTCACATGACTTTGGGGGGGGTTACGTGACCTCAGGGGGTCACGTGACTTTGGGTGTCACGTGACCTTGGGGGTCACGTGACCGTGGGGGAGGGGTCACGTGACCTTGGGGTGACCTTGGGGATCGCGTGACCTTGGGGTGACCTTGGTTACGCCGACGCCGACGGCGACGCCGACGCTGCTCAAGCTTGGAACGGGCCCCTAAGAGCTGCGCTCTAAAAGCATTTGCATGCTGCTGTTGAGACTGCGGTGGATACACTTATGCACATGGGGCTCTGAAATACGCAAAGGCGGAAAAAGATGTCAACCACTACAAAAATTTCCTGCAACTTCCGTGAACTAAGCATTTGAGGCCAATTTTCACAAACTACTCGCTATCCGTGACTGAGAAGCATGGCCTTAAATAGATCTTCTCCAACATGCCACGATCTGCCAAATCGTTCAAGCTCTAGAACTGCATACGTGAAAAAGAGTACGAACAAAAAAAAAATAGAAAATGTATCTCAAGGTACGCGATAAAAGTGCTGCCGACAGGTGCGTAGGTTTTCGGTCAGTGGGGACGCGTTTGCGGTCCTGAGAAAACCACTTAAGTGCCGCATGTGGTCCGCGGGCCGTATCTTCTTCTGCTGTGCTCCAGAAGCAATAAAACGCAAAGTGGTTGCTGTTTCAAACTTGAGAAAGTCCGGCAAACTGTCTGTCTCCTTTTTATTTTGCTTTGACTATTTCTGTTGTCGATATAACAATCACCAGAAATCAAATCTGCTAACATTTCAGCATAGAAACAAAACCAAGACGTGAAAGCTAAAAGAAAGGTAATACTTCTTTTATATATAAAATCTATACTGACGGTGCCCTGCGCTTGTTATCTACCACGGTTACGAATGTCTTCAAATCACAAACGGCATAACAGTGGACTGTAGCAGCAGTGAGCGAAGAAGAGTCGTCTGCAAGTTTGTATAGGGTTTTGGCGCCTCTAGTAGGAAATATGTGAATGAGACGCAACCACGACGAAACATGGGGCAGCCAACCATTGGGCAGGCATTAACAGTGTAAAAGAGGCAGCTCAAGTCGGCGGTAGTGGCATCCACGATAGATGTGGCTGGCTTCCCCGCATTGCGCGCAGAGCGGGCGTCGGTCAGCCATTCGCCATAGATCGGTCTTTCTTGACGCAGATGGTTCTCAGCGTACGTGCGCCCGATATCCCTGGCGTCGGGGATACTGCGGCTCGGGAGGCTCACGTGGGTGGGCCGCCATGTACGGGCGCGGGGCAGGTGGCGTTCGTCGGACCATTGCGGAGTAACTAAGAGCGCGCTCCTCCGGTGCAGCTACGGTGACAGGAGTCTCCGGCTGGAAGGCTCGGTAAATGTCCTCTCCCACGAATTCGGCGAGTGAGAGAGAAGACGGGTGATCAGCAGCGGGTAGCATCTTGCGAAGTTTTTCCCGGACGATGTCTCGGACGATTTCGAGAAGGCCGTCGACACCGGTGGTGTTCAGGTCCAGTCGGGAAGACGCGAGGGTTGGAGCAGCAGGCAAGCCGGCGAGTCGATGGTAATGGCTTCCTCGGGCCGACATCGTTCGCTCGACATTGATGGCTTAAGACAGAAAACTGTCGACGGTCGTCGGGAGATTGCGGACAAGGCCTCCGAAATTTTCATCCATTTATGCCACGCATGAGGACGCGTCTTCTCCTCGGCTTCCCCCGAATCGGCTCGGGCACATAGGTGCATGACATCTTAAACAAAAACTGGTCACGCTTTCGTTGGGTCCCTGCACCTTTGTTTGGTGAAGTTCCTTTGCTCGCTGACGACGGTGGTGGTTGAGGAACGCCCGCTTCTCTTCGGTGGCGCAGGTATCACATATAGTGAAAGCGACTTCGTGGTTTTCAAACCCTCGCCTCACAGTTCCTTCAATCGAGAAGTAGATGTTGTGGAGGCACTGCTCAGTCGCTCATCCGTTGTGGCGTGCTATTCGTTCATAGTGTTGCAGCCCATCCTCGATGTCCTCGCGGACCTCCCCGTAGAAAGGTGTCGGAGTCCGGGGTGCGACGGGCCGGTATACGACGGCGGCGGCGACCGGGGTCTGCGACGACTGATTGTCCATCGTCGGCTTCGATGGCTGCTTGGTCTTGGCAGGCAGGGGTCCGTATTTCGGGCGTATGCCTTTGGTGCGGCGACTGAATCGGGTCCCGGTAATGTCTTCGTTGAGTCGTCGTGGGGTTGGTGTCGGACTTGCACTTCGGGCCTGCACTTCGGGCCCTCGGGGGGAGGGGGGGGGGGGGGGGTTACACTTCAGGGACATGCTTTACCCCGCACCTCCACCAAAATGTCACGAATGAAGAGGTGAGGAAACAAAGATAACTGAGGAAACTGAAACGTTTAACCCTTTAACCCGCAGATCAACAATATTGTAGACCTAAGTAAAAAGGGCACTAAAATAAGGCGGAATCCAAATACAAACACACGCCGCTAAATTTAGCGTTTTTGAGACGCATGTTGTTTATTACAGTTGATAAAACTATTAGCAAAGGGCGCATGCTGCTGCATCAATGGCCAAAAGCGTGGGTTTTATCGTTATCTGGCGTTTCTATATTGGCCGCATTCTGACCGCTGTGCGAAGCGTTTATTTCAAGTGAGCGAATTCATATTTTACACCTTCGAAAGAGCAAACATCGGAAGCACGGTATAGAAATATTGTTATGTTTAGGTGCTTGAAAGACGCGCAGGCGGTCCGCGATCATAGTGGACAAAATTGTTGAGCTGCCAGTTCAGGGAAAAGAGGCGCACCTCACGCTGGTACAGCGAAAGCAAATACCGTGGAAGCCAATACTGGCAACTCCCGCGGAAAGCGGGCGAAAAGTGATTGCAGCGCCCCTGGCGAGCTCGGAGTCTCCGCTAGCAGACAAATTCTCCAAAATGCATTGGTTTTGCCTATCTCCGTGCGAGGTGACCGACGAAATAAAATTGTCACGGCCATTCGCTGCTTTGAAAGTTAAAAAATAGGTGCCAGCTCATGAGTGAAGGACATTCTCTTCGCGTGGGAAAGATGTTACAGCTTTCTGGGTGCAATTTTGGAGTTCTCTCGAAGAAAACATTCTGTCACAACTTATGTAAGCCAAGCAAAACACGAATGTATGCCTTCGCGCTGTTTCGTGAAAAAGGGCAATGCATAAACATTTCAGAACATAGCTTCGTTTCAACTTTATTGTTCTTATCAGTCAATTCGTTTTGTTGTTGCAATTTCCTTTTCTCATGAATGTCTTGCTTATAACCGTTTCGTCGAACAGGCGAGCTGGCTAATCCCGTTAAGATCGTCTCCGGATGAAGAAGCAGAAGTCAATTTCGAACCACGTACGTTACGGCGATGTCAGTATGCTCCGAAAGAAGTCGTTATGCATATGCAAATCTAACGCGATTATAGATTAACAAAAGCGGAGTTACGAAAAAAGCAGACTTCTCGCGCTTCCAAAGAAAGAAAGGGAGAGCGTCGTAGCCCCGCGAAAGAGGTGATTTCAGTCACGTTATTTACAGTGCACAAATTCCGATTGTTAGCGCGGGGACGACCAACATCTTCTGCTTCGCTGCTTCTTTACTTCTGCGACAAAGGCCGACACCCGTTGAACCGTCTCCACTCTTTCCATTTTTTAGTGTTCTTTCTTTTATATATTTGAGGCGACGCCACTCTGCCGCGTTATTTCTTCCTCCTGCTTATATGTTGCTGTGCATATTTTTTGTTTTCTTTTTGCTTTTCTTTTTTTTTGCCCAACGTGTAAATTATCGCGTATCCTTGCTTTGTTTGGCTTAGTTTTTACTCCCTTTCCTTCGCTTCGGCGCTTACTACCCCGGTTCGTCTGCGCTAGACCCGGGCATTTTGAGGGCCGCCTGCAACTTTGCTGTTGTTGTTGTTTTCATCCACTGTCGTCTGCGATAACCTCCTATTTTCGCCTTCGATTGAGTTTCTAATCCAAAATAGTCATACGTGCTTTTTGATATTTATTAAATATATTAAGAAGTGTAAGCTCGTTATCTATTTTTATTCGAATTTTATTTGTGTACTCCGGCCGGCACGTCTGCTACGGGTCATCGTTTGTTGATCAACCGGCCGCATTCGAGCACACACAAGAGCATACTTAGAGATGGCAGGCATGCTATGTGCTGCCTACCATTGCAAGAACAAGTTTGTGCGATGTGGTGGAAAATCTTTCTTCTTCTTCCTACGTCAACCTACGGACACCTACGTCAACAAGTACTTGAATGCACTTTTAAACTGCTCCGTCAAGCGAGCGAACGAACAACCCGCCAAAGTCACTAGAAAAAGAAATTCGAAAGCAAAAAAAGGTTACTCACTGCTAGCACATATAGAAGACTGCTCCCTGCGACCAAAACATTTCTGAGACTCTTTTTTCCCGGGCAGTGTGAGCTGCACTACGTTATTAATTTCCCCTGTTTTGTTTTTAGTTCGTAACTACGCCGCGAAAGCAAATAAAAAAATGTACAAGAAGCAGCTGAAAAAACAGGGTCGCTTTCTTCTTTTTTCATTAGTTTCGTCTGTTGCTTCCGCTTTGTTTGTCGTGAACTCAACACCGGTGGCGACCACCAGCTATTCATTGGCTGCTTTACATTTTTCTTTCTTTTTTACTATAAGCGCCGCAACGATCGTCGTCGTTGAAATAGTTTTTTGCTAGCTTCTTTGTTCTATTCGCCGTTGTTCGCTTCTCTTTCCCGTTTCTTTTTATTTTCGTCGGGAATGGCGACACCATTTTTTCTGCAAAGTTCGGTCAGTGTTTGCACGGTCTTTTTTATCCTTACTTTTTGTTTTGTTTTTATGCTCCAGCAGCTCGTGCGCTTGCTCTGGTAATATTAACATGTCGTTTTTGCATGTTTTAATGATTACGACGTAATTCGAGTAGCTAAACGCCTTTTTTCCGCTTCCCTGGCGCGTTTCAAACGCGTGTGATCCCCTGAGAGGCGTTTAAGACCGCTAAATAAACTGCTCTATCTTTGTTTATGCGCGCGTTGTTATTCAATTGTCGTTGCAGTTGCGATCAGTGGACTCCGCTTTGCCAGCAAACTGACCGTAATAAATTGTTTCTGCTGTTAGGTTGACGAAACGGGGCTCGTAAAGCTCGAGGACGTCGCGGAGCCTATACTTTTCCATTGCGTCGACTGCTTCCGTAGACTCCGAGTCCGCTAGAGGCGCCACTGTCACGTTCGCCGCCGCTCCTATGTGTTTTCGGAGGAGTTTCCAGTATTGGCGAAGCTATACCGTATTTGGCGAAAATGTTGCAGGCGCGTCGCTACGGCTTTGGTATTAAAATTATTTATCTACAATAGCGCTCGTATTAAAACTAAAGTGGTGGGTAACATTTAGGCGTACATTTTATGCCCCAAGCACAAAAAGAAAAAAACTTACAAAGCACTGTGTAAGTGCTTCTTTTGCGCGTGTGTGCTTCCGAATTTAGATTATCTGTTTCTCTAATGCGCTGTTGCTTTATGTCCTAGTTTCCGCGTGGTTTCTTAGAGATGATTTTGTACAGCAGGTAATATTTCTAAATTTAGAAATAAGACTTTGCTTATTGATCTGGTTGCAATTCAGGAGTAAACTTCTTTTTGTAGTCATAGACAAGGCTACAATCTACGGGAAACCCAGAGCAGAGCGAGGTGTAGCACTTGTTTCGCTGCACCCGAGTGACTCTGAGCTTGACTCAAGCGATGACAACGTACCTCGTGAAACAGAAGGTGCGGACACACTAGAAAGGTCACCAAGAAAAGACGAATGCGCGACCACAACCTTTGATTCCAATGCCGGAACCGGTTCATCGCGTCGTAAACGCTCGCTCACAGCTGCTAGCACCTGCCCTCCAAAAAAAGAGCCGTAGCCTTGCGCTCGTTCCCGTTACCGTTCCTGACGACGAGGAGGATGAGGGACCACTGAGATCGAGTAAGGTACGTGCCACATCAAGAAAATAGAACAGAGCTGACATCCCCAACCTGCAAGTTCCAAAAAAGTTCATGAACCACCTCATGAGGTGGTGACACCGTACGCCTACTTCACGTTCATGTTCACAGTCGAGTTAATTAACCTGAGAACCTTCCAGACAAACATATACAGCACATAACAGCAAGGAACTCCTGTAGCAACAACGCCCGAGGAAATCCGAAGCTTCTTGGGTATACTCGTGCTTATGGGCGTCTACAATTTTCCTTCACTGGAAGACTGCTGGTCACGGGACAGACGATTTCCCCCACTCGTTGACAACATGCCATTCAAAAGGTTTCAGGAACTGAGACCTTACGTGCACTTAGCAGATAATCTTGCTCAACCTGGGAGTGGTGAGCGGTTCTTCAAGGTGAGGCCTTTGTTTGAAAAACTGAGAACACAATTTTCGAGGATTCCAGCAAAAAGCAAACACAGCATTGACGAGGTGATGGTAGCCTACAAAGACACACGTGCAGAAAACCTGGGAAAGTATGTCCGAAACGAGCCACAAAAATGAGGTTTCAAAATTTGTTGCAGACCCAGCTCCACAGGAATCATTCATGACCTCCTCCTGCACCAAGGGTATATTGTTCAACGTACCCCTTCTTGCCTAATAATGAAGGACTCTTGGTTGGCGCAAAGGACGTCCAGCGGTAAAATTGTTTGTGACTGCCACTGGGAGGCCCAGGTTTCATGTTAACATCAGTGCACTCCCGCTGATTTTGACCCTTATCTTTACCCCTAACTGGCAGATCAACAAAATTGTCGACCTTTTGTATCTAGAATAGTATTCGATGAAACAGTTTCATATTTATTTTGGTATGTATTAGCGTCCTGCAGATAGGAAACAAAGGTCCGAAAAAATTCTAGTCTCACTCTTTCTTATCTTGCCAGTTAAAGGGCTAATGGGGAAAACTGCTCAAAACAAAAAGGAAACAGAAGGTAACAACAGAGCGTCGGGAGCGTCGCAGTCGGCGAAACAGCAGAGTCGGACGCTGGGGCGAGACTGACCCCGGTTCTCCACGCGGAGTCCCTTATGTACACGCGTGGGCTTCTGGAACATTCGGCTTAGAACGTTCGTCGCGTAGAACATTCGCAACTCAATCAGACAATATTGCTCTCGAATTTACGGGAAAGCAAAGTTGAAATAATAACTGAAAGAACATTCCACGGACTGGATTAGAACCTAGACTTTCCGCGCGACAGTCAAGTGCTTTGAACGTTCGACAACGAACGCGCTCACTCGGCGACGCGCGTGGCAACATTTTCTTTTCTCATCGGTTGCGTTGTCATTTTTCAGGTAATCGGGTCACGCGTATATACACTGGAGAAAAGGGAATTTCATGCGCGTGGCCGATATTTCTTTAGCACAAACCCCCGATATACTCCAATTTTTCACCTGACAGAAACATTTGCTGCTTAACAATCTAGATTCGATGGGGAAGAAAACTAAAACCCCGAAAACACGGAACCCTACTTATGACGAGCGTCCCCTGATCGGGGTACATCATCATCGAAATAAAGCACAATGTAATATTCCCAGAAAAATGTACACTAGCTTAGATTTCAGTGTATTCTCCTGGACCAAAATGAATGTTGGACCGTTGTAACATGTTTTTGCGTAACCTAATAAACCTTCTTACATCTCTAAAACTCCGAACCTTTGTTTCTAAGTCCAGAGTTTTTTTAAAGTGTTGGAAGTCCATCCTGCCCGCCTGCATGTTTTTTGTTATTAATTATAATTGATTCCTTAATTCTACCTCTTCTCCTCTCTTGCTCGAGGAAAAACTCCGTCGTGTGGGTACCCATTTAAACGAACATCTGCTGATTTTGCTATAAATTTGTTCAGCGCTCAAAGAACCATCTTACGGGTCTCTGTAAATATTGCAATATCAATAAATGTCTAATTAAAAAAAACACTTTTGAGATGTTTCGGGAACGTTTTACCGATTTATATGATGGCACCTGTATTCTTGTCGCATATAACCATAACGTGCCACAATATGAGATGCCAGTAGGTGCTCTTAATGAAGTCCCTATATATTTTTATGAATGCATATCACTACAAAAGACAAAGTTTGCATTGACGATTGTACATTTAGCCCAACATATATGCATGTTTACTTGGATTCAACCACTGGCCTTTTTTTGCATTTTAAGGGTATTTATTTTTAAATAATATAATGTCAATGGGTTCAAATGCATTTTTACGACTAAGTTCAGCCAGAGATTGCATGTACCGGAAGAAATATGTTTTATATCAATGATTTTGACGTTCCAAAACTTTACCGTGATTATAATAGGTCAGAGTATTTCAAAATGTTCACCACAAAAATAGTTACATATATATTATTCAAAATTACTTATAATTTTGAAAAAAAAAACGTATTGGGACTAGCGGATGTCACTACGGGAGGTCCCAGATTTTATTATCATGGGCCTATCTTACTCAGGTGTGAGTTTTTTTTTATTATTTAAACCTTTGATTTGGATTTTGCGATTAATTTTTTATTGTTTTGTTTTCTCCAGACAGATTACGCTGCGGGATGAAGACTGTTGTTTCAGAGTTCACTTGAAACAATTCCTTACCTACAGGGTAATTATTTCGTTCATGTAAATATTCTCACAATATTTTTTTTTCGAATGCGTATAAGGCTATGATAGTCGTTTTTATTTGAGAAAACTAGAAATTAATCGAGTAAATCAATGGGATATAACATCGCTGAGATTAAACCTGGCAGTGACACACTTTTTTTCGTTTATTTTAGATTTTTTGAAAGTAAGCAAGTGCCAGCGCATTTCCCAAAGTTCAGATAAAAGTCCTATGAGACGCTTTCAAATTAGGTCTTTTAAATGTAATCTATATTTGATGTTTGGCCAGAGCAAGAACTTCTACTACTCGAACCTTATTAGAAAAAAAAACCAAAAAAACATAAGGGCAGTGCAACTTTTTTTCTTCACT
Organism: Ixodes scapularis; assembly: GCF_016920785.2. Classification (NCBI taxonomy): domain Eukaryota; kingdom Metazoa; phylum Arthropoda; class Arachnida; order Ixodida; family Ixodidae; genus Ixodes; species Ixodes scapularis. Next base: position 184,440,202 of record NW_024609857.1, read on the forward strand.
TTCAGTAATACCGTTTCTAACGTTTCCGTGACATTCATAACCTATGAAAAAAGCGCTAATTATTTTTTCATGCAATGGCAGTCGCAGAAACAAAGTTCAAAGAAAAACTAAGCAGCGCTCACCCCCAATTTGCAGCCAGAATAATCGGCCAGACGATATATGGGGCCTATTAGATGCCGCAAATGTTTCTGATAGCCGCGTGCCAGGGTCACCAAGGCACAAGGCACGCGCTGAAGTTAAGGCTCGTCTAAACACCTATTGATATATTGCCCAAGCATTAGGAGAGTGCAGGGATTGGCGCTCCACGCGCCACAAGCGCACGCCTTTCCCGTATACAAGATTCGAAGTAAATGTTTAAAATAGAGCGTTGACGAACGCGCCAGAGCCGTATATGTAGAGAGTTTGGCCATTCGTTGTGAAGTATAGGAGACAAATGAGGAGACGCCATTGGCTGAAACCGGGCTGGGCGTGTTCCAGGGCGTCTTCAGAAGTTCGAATGTGGCCAACCAGAAGCCGGAAATAATACCCTGGCGGTGGTCGCGAGAAACAAACCTGATAACTGCATTGGAGTAACTCTCGATGGCTGAAAATATGGTACACGGGATGTTTCAATCACGCTCATCCAAAATGAAGGTGGAAGAGTGCGACTAGCGGAACGATCGACATAATCCGTACACCAAGTGCCGAGGGCCGGGAATCTGCCGTCCGAGCGGTCACACTCTGTCCGAGCAAAACAGACTTGAGCGGCGCATTCGTTTCTTATATCTTTCTGCATGATCATGATCAAAACAACACGTGCACCCTATTTTCAACCATGAAGAGTTACTAGGCTTCACTCTTAAGCGCATATGAAAACCCTTTACTAACATAGACCTTTGATCAGAACTGTTTCTCGCTACCACCGCTAGGGGATTCTTTTCGGCTTCTGGTTGGTCAAGAGAGCATGCCAAGCCCTCTTTCCGAGTTTGGTGCACACCCTGGCTCTGCCCGCGTCTCCCATTGACCAAACTCTCTACATGTACGGCTCTGGAACGCGCGTGCAAGATGGAATTTGTTTTAGGCATTTGTTTTAGAAAAGTTATTACTGATGAGGCCAGCATGTGCGGCGCGAGGAATACCAATCCCTGCATTCTCCTTGATGCTTGGGTAACTTAGCAATATATCTATTTCCGTTATTTTAGCGATTGGGCGCGATCCACTACCCAGATGCATGTCGCGGCATTCACTGTCCTGAGCCCCAATCGAAAGTCCACGCTGTGCTTGTGTCCACTGTACGAAGCACATTCACTATACGACTCACATGCACTGTATTAGCCGCAATGGCCGCCGATCTGACGTCGGTCCAAGTTCTGTATAATAAGAATCTCTTGCAGTACACATCGTTTTCGCATTACCTCTAGAGCATGCAGAAGCGCGCCATCAACAAGTACCGAACAGCTATGAGCTCAGCTATGGCCGCCACTGAAAACCCCTTCGTATCTGCCGCTTGTTTCGGTGGCTACAACCCGATCCTCGGACGCGCAAATACCTAGGGTTACCTTGTTGAGGCCACGAATAGCGTCTCTCGGTGGCTGATATCCGGGGTTTCCTTCCGCAGCCAGGCTTCTTCGGTTGATTTTCAGTGGCTACGTTATGCGATCGTGTCTGGTTCGCCGGGATCTTGCCTCGTTTCCTTCTTCTTTCTCTTCTCTTTGAACGTCACAGGCTCGCTAATGAGAGCTTTTATGGTAGCGCGCGAGGACAGCATTATGTGCGAGCAAAGCAAAAGGTGCAGGCACGAGCTTGTTGCCGAGAACCGAGCTGAATATAGCAGAACTAAAATGAACTCAGCTCGACTCAAGTGAATTGAGATGAACTGAACTGAACTAAACTAACGGAAGCTGAACTGAACTAAACTAGCCTATAATAAACTGAACTAAACTAAAGTGAAATAAAATGAACTGAACTGAACTAGGCTCAACTGAACCGAGATGAACTGAAGTAAACTGAACTGAGCTAGACTGAACTAAACTAACCTAAAATAAACTGAACAGGAACTGAAATGAACAGAAACTGAAATGAACTCAACTCGACTCAAGTGAAGTGAGATGAGGTCAACTAAACTAAACTAAACTAAAGTGAACTAATCTTGACTAACCTATACCAAAATAAACTAAACTCAACTAAACTGGACTAAAAAGAACAGAACTGAAGTGTACTGATCTGTATGAGCAAGCATGCCTGGCGTTGAGGCGGGAAGCCTGGAACATGCTTTCGTAGCTTCTGCTCCGGCAGCCCATGCATTTTCTGTGGCAACTTTTTATCCTTATTTTCAGTAAGTGTGGATCCTCTTTGTATTGGGGGAATTTTATTTCAAATATACTAAAATGCTAAAGAGCACCATGCTGTTACTTGTTTCAGTTTTGTGTTCATGAGAGCTTTGCAGGGCCCCTCACATAAAAAAAAGAAGTAAGTTTTTTTTAGTCTCCGCTTTTACGCATCCTCAAAAGGGGCGATGCAACAATATTTGTACTTTGCGCAAATACCGCTTAAAACGGATCCGTGACATTAATAGCCTATGAAACACGCGTTCGATTTTCACCCGCGCAATAGAAGTTCCAGAAAAAAAAAATTAAAAAAAAACGAACACCGTTCACCCCCTCAACTCGCAGCCAGATCAAGCGCCCACGTGATCTAGAGCCGATTATATATAGACGCTTTACACACGCGCCAAATTACAGCCGCCATTGCTGACCTTCTCTTGTCTTACTAAAGCCCCTCGATGTGTTTGCGCTTGTCTTGCAAGTGGCGTCAAATGCGCGAGTGCACGAGGCCCATGTCTCGTGCGGCCCTTGGAAGCAAATGGCGGCGCAGCACTGAAATCAGCGGGCCTTGGAAGCGAATGGCGGCGGAGCACCCGCTCATGGCACGTGTCGCGAGCGCTTCCACAACAATGGTGGGCGGTACTTGTAAAAACGCTTTTATCAAGGGGCTTTAGTCTTACCGAGATGCCAAGCAACTGAAACGGTAGTTGACGAACCTCTACAAAGGCCGATGCTTTAGAAAAGCACACATTTGAATCTAATATGGCAATAACCTGGCCTGTTATGATAATGATGAAGTGAAATAAACGAAATAAGAGGAAACAAAAACTGAAGGTCAGTTATGGCGGCGTCCATGCACAGCTGCTGCAAAGCGTCTATATGCCGCCAATGTTGATCATAGCCACGCGCTGGGGTTGGCAAAACACAGGACACGCGCTGAGTTCCAGACATTGCTATGGCTCGGCTATTGTCCTCGTTGCAGCGATTGGACACGGGCCACTACCCGAATGCATGGGGAGGCATCGATTTTCACGAGCCCAGATCGAGTGCGTCCGCAGTCTTCGCGTCTACTGTGTGAGCAGCATTCGAATATCGTCACCGCAAAGCTCGATGACGCATTCCCGGGGATCGTACTGTCGCCATTGTCCCCACAACTCCGTCATCAAATTTTGCGAAGGAGCAAAAGACGACTTTACAAGGAAAGACTGAAAGAAAAGCTCCGCTTTCATTCTTTGAATTCCGCCGCGACGACGGCGCTTCTTGATCAGTGGTGTTGCGTTCGAATATTCTTGGGTCCAATTAGTGCCAGGAAGCTGGTGTAAAGTAAGATATATTCCTAACCAATGCCGTTGCGTAGCCCCTTTAAAATAGTAGTACGAAATGTTGTCACGGCCACCAATATAACATTTATTTATGAACACATAAACGCTAATGAAATTTCCCGGTGCATTGTTTTTATAAAATGAATTGAGAAAGCTTACGTTTCCGTGAAATGGATTATTCGCATGACAAAAAGAACTATTAGGCTTTGCGCAGAGGCGCCTTCCCGCGATCATCATAGCTCCACACATGGCAGTAATAAATGAGTCCGTAGAACACTATATTCCTCCGCCGCGAGATTTTCACTGCTTGCTGTAGTCACTTGTGTGGTTTAGTCATATTCAAGACTTTGATCTGTGAGCTTTCTAGAAGTGTCCTTTTCTACTTTCGGATAGAACTGCGCGCAAGCTGGGGTTTGTTGAACCCGGTTGTGTGACGGCATTGCTCTAAATAAACCATTGCAAGGGGCGTTGCTATGGACGAATACAACGCACGTTATGTCACTGCGAAAGGAGCGTCATACAAACTCGGACCCGAAAATTATAATATATATATATATATATATATATATATATATATACAACACGGGCACTTCACATCATCGTACGTGGTCTCCGAGGAGGATATGAACGAATATGTGCAGATGAATGAACCGTACTTAATCCAATGAATTAAAGAATCCAAGTTTTCAGGAACCCGCCGAAAGCCAAAAAACGGCGGAGCCAGGATTTGAACTCTGGGTCTCCCAATGTCTGGTCGGGTGTGCTAACCACTACACCACTCCACCTTGGCTTTCTGGCGTTTCTTACCTGTCTTAGACACAAGAAACGAAATGTATCCAATCGGAGGTGTTCTGGAAACACACGCCGCCGCGTGGAACGCGGTACGACGCTTAGTGTCGTACCGTGTTGTATATTCAATAACGTGGCTCTTGATTCTCGCAGATGATGATGATACCGTGTCTCTAAAGCTCATAAACAAAGAATACTACTACATGTACACGGGGCGAGACAAACAGTGGGAGGATTTCTGGAGCACGATCGAGCACGTACCACGTGACACTAAGCGTCGTACCGCGTTCCACGCGGCGGCGTGTGTTTCCAGAACACCTCCGATCGGATACATTTCGTTTCTTGTGCATTAATAAGACAGGTAGGAAACGCCAGAAAGCCAAGGTGGAGTGGTGTAGTGATTCCATTTTCGAACGCCGAGGCGAGCGAACGTGGCATCATGAGCTCCCGTGGAGCGGTTTCAGCGGTCCTCGCCGGCTGCGGTAACAGGGCTGAAGACAACACCCAGGACTACAACGTCATCCTGCCTCCTTTGCCAACAGGGTCAGTGGTTTTAAACACCGTTTTTCTTCATGCGGACGTGAAGGGGCGGCCGTACCGCGTCGAGGACTTTCGCGACGCGTTGATTCGTCTGGCTTTGCTTCCCGAGGTCTTGGCCCTCGGGGCTTACCAGATGAATCACGTGTGGGCAGTAACGTTTAAGAACGACGAAGGCAAAAAGAAAATGCTGGTAACGCCGGAGCTGACAGATAAAGGTCGCCGATGCATCGTTATCGACACCAGCCACCAGGACGTTCGCGTCAAACTTCATTGGCTCCTCTTTAGCGTCGCCGACGGTGATGTTAGAGAGGCCCTGGCGCCGTACGGCAAGGTCATCGAAGTGGCCAGAGAAAAGTGGCGTGTCGACGGCTGCCAGAGCGTCGGCACCATGACGCGCACGGCGGTACTTCGGCTGAAGGCGGGCATCACCTGCGACGACATCCCGCACCAGTTGCGGGTGGGCGGAGAGCTAGCTCTCGTCGTCGTGCCTGGAAGAGCTCCGCTTTGTTTTCGGTGCCAGCAGACGGGGCACATCCGCAAGGAGTGTCGCGTCCCACGATGCAACGTCTGCCGTCGTTTCGGCCACGAGGGCGCTCACCGCGTCCGAACGTATGCGGCGGCTGCTGCGCCTGTGGGGGGCCTGGAGAAATCCGAGCTCCTTATGGACGAAGACGACGCCGAGGAGGCTGAAGCGGGTTCTACAGACAAAAGAAGCCCTGTAGCGAACGCTCTCCCCGCGGCCGAGAACGTGGCGGAGACGAACACGAGTGATGCGTCGCCAAGTGCTGGCGAGACGGAGCACGCTGGGCAGCAGGAGATGGTGGCGACGGAAGCGCCTACACCGTCCGGTGTGGAGGGCATCAACTCCAATGAAGTCAACGGGCAGCCGGCAGTCGACTTCCCCATGAACGACGCAGAGAAAACGGCGAAAAGGACGCGGGAGGAAAACGTCGCAGGCCCCAAGGATTCGGAGCAGGAAGAGCCTCCGTCAAAGGCGGGCCCTCTCTGGATGCGACGGTCCACAGTCAATGCGAATGAAACTGTGGACGACAAGGAGACAGCCAAGCCACCCCCGTGATAGCATGCGCCGGAGTTTGACGGAGGCCTCGGAGTCTGTGCAAGCAAAGTGCAGTAGCCAACATCGCGCTTGGCGGAACAGATGGACGCACGACCCGAGGTAAGCACCATGGGTCCCTCTCCCTCTGAATGGCGGTGTCGTTAGAAGCTCCTTTACGTGTCGCCACGATCAACGTCCGTGGGCTTGCGGCGAGACGCCGGCAATATCAACTTAACCGACTATTAGCCGAGAACGAGATAGACATCGTGGCCGTGCAGGAAACGAAGATCGAAAGCCTAGAGCAGACGGACCGCATGGTGCAACCGTTTCGAACTCTTTTCAATGTTTGTGTCTCACACGCTGTTGGAACTTCCGGCGGTTGCTGTTTGTTTTTCCGCCGGTCTCTAGGCGTCGTTGAGACGGCCATGGCTTCGTGTGCGTCTGGCCGTTTTGTGTTCTGCGATTTTTCTTTTTCAGGTATAGACTGGCGCGTTATTTGTGTTTATGCTCCGACTAACGAGCGTGAACGTAGACAAACTTTTGAGGGACTGAGTGAGTTCCTTAGGAGTGAAAGAGTTCTTATTTTTCTCGGAGATTTCAATTGCGTCTGTGCACCAGAGTATCGTGCTAATGCAACCCGGGTTCGCGACTCAAGTGCTCTTTATTTGAATGACATTGTCGCTGAAAATGCGTTAGAGCACGTCGCAAACGTCATTCCAAAAGTAACGTTCATTTCACGCACTTTCAGGGCCTTAGTCAAGCTCGACTGGACAGGGCTTACGTTTCGCTTAGTCTTGTCCCGCTGCGCGACAACTACTCCGTTCAACCTGTTTTTTTCAGCGATCATGCGTTAGTTATGTTCACCCTCGGTAAAAAATTAAAAAAGGCAAGATGGGAATGGTCGCTTTGGAAAATGAACATTAGCCTCATGAAGGATGACGTTTTTAAATCTAACGTAGATGATTTATTTAGGAAATTTTGCGAAGACGAGAGGATAATGTGGGGTGCTAGGTGGGAACTTTTCAAAGAAGAGGTAAAAATTAACGCAATTGAAAGGAGCACCAGCCTTAACTATCAAAAACAGAAGAAGGAAAAAGAGCTACGACGCCAATTGAATTTCTTTTTGATCGAAGAAAGCGCGAAACCGGGTGAGTTTGTACAAGAGATAAGGGATATCAAGAACCAACTTGAAGTGATCGACTGTGAAAGATACAGAGGGGCTATTGTACGTGCGCGGTCCCAGAGGCTATGGTTGGGCGAAAGACCTTCGAAGCGAGCACTGAGCGACGAGAAAAGGTATGCGCAGCGAAACGAAATAAAAAAATTCGCTACGGAAATACGATAACTAGCGATAAGAAAACGATCGAGCGAGCGTTCGTTGAATATTTTAACGATTTGATGGGTCACAGCCTACCAAGGGATAACGGTTTTGACACCGAGTTTTTGTCGCTTATGCCCACGCTTGAAGAGAATGTTCGAGAAAGTTTAGAATCGCCGATCAGCGTCCGCGAGCTTGAAGATGCCATAGACGAATTAACTGCCGGAAAAACGCCCGGGCCGGATGGTCTCAGTGCCAAATTTTATAAAACATTTAAGAGGGAGGCAGCGGACGCTTTCTACGAGGTAGTCACAGAAGCGTATTGCATAAATAAGTTACCGCCATCCTTTTTGAAAAGCCATGTTGTCCTCGTTCCTAAGGTCGATGACCCTGTAAAACTATTGTCTGTTTCCTCTTATAGGCCAATAAGTCTGACTAATGTCGACTACAAACTTTACACAAAAGTCCTGGCTAGACGTTTGCAAAATGTTATAAAACACCTTGTGGGACCGCATCAGACCTGCGGTATTAAAGGCCGCACCATTTTAACTAACATACATATTGTAAGGAGCATTCTAGAATATTGTGATGCCTCTGACAGACGAGTTGCTATGTTGCAGCTAGACCTGGAGAAAGCATTCGATCGTGTGTCGCATGAGGTTCTTTTTCTTAATTTGGAGCATGCTAATGTAGGGTCTGTGATATTAGACGGTTTAAAAATGGTGTACGCAAACTGTTTGATGTCCATCATTGTTAATAAGAACGTCAGTGAAAGTGTGCAGGTTCGATCTTCTGTAAGACAGGGATGTCCACTGTCTCCCTTGCTGTTTGCAATTTACTTGGAACCATTTTGTTTAAAACTGATTAACAATGATAGTATACATGGTTTTAGGTTACACTCTTGCGAAGTAAAAGTGCTTTCTTATGCAGACGACGTTGCTGTTTTTTGTGTAGACCAAGACAGCGTTCGTGAGGTAATCAGCACTGCTTCCTCCTTCTGTAAGAAAACAGGTAGTGCTATCAACTGGGGCAAAAGCGTAGGTCTCTGGCACGGTAATTGGGCTACCGCACCCGATAACTTTGTGAATGTTCAGTGGACAAATTTACCTGCGAAGTACCTCGGAGTGCCACTCCAGCACTACCGCGATAGCAAGCAACTATGGAGTGAAGAGACGGAGAAGGTTAAGACTAAAGCGGAGAGCTGCAGCGGTAGGGACTTCTCCATGTTTGCACGCGCTACCGTTTGTAATTTATTTTTAACTGCGAACATTTGGTACATCTTGCAAGTGCTGTGTATGCCGCGCCTCAACGTGCAAAGACTGCACAGAGTTTTCGCTGTTTTCATCTGGAATTCGAGCTGGGAGCGTTCTGCTCGTACCAATTTGTTCCGATCTGTTGGTAATGGTGGTCTAGGATTGTCCCATTTGTTTCTAAGACAAACTGTGTCTAGGTTCATGTTTTTACGCGATCAGAAAGATTCATTTTTGCGTACTGTTATGCAAGTGCGACTGCAGTATGCACTTGCATACTGCAGTTTGGGGTGTCATCTAGTAGTCAAATGCGATCCAGTGTACACGGTTATTTGCGTGAAGTTGTGCTTTCTTTCAGAATACTCAAGGTGCGCTTTTCCTTAGAGTATCTTAGTTCAGTTACCCGAAAACGATTGTATAAAGATTTAATAGATGTACTGTTGCCAATACCTCTCTATAGGTCATTATACTGTGAACGTCCAGGGCTAGATGTGCTTAAAAGGGTAAAGAAAATGCCAATCAAATCTTCGGTAAAATCTTTTTTCTTTAAATTACACTGCGGCGTACTCCCTCTAAAGGCGTGGCTGGAACAGAAAGCTATATTTGTACCGTGGTGAGTGAATTGTATCCTCTGCAAAAAACCCGAGACGATAGAGCACGCATTTATTGAGTGTTGGGACGCCGTGTTTCATTGGGACATTCTTCAGCGCACACTGAAAAAAGATCTACCTGTAACTGCGCACGGCATCCGCTTTTTGCCCCTGGAAAACGAGGGGGGAGTCCCTTACGATATGTTCATGCTCCTCGGCCTCCACAGTCTCTGGAGGACAAGAATGAGTGTTGATAATGCTGATGTTAATACCAAAACTGTAAGAGAAAGTTTCATTGAAAGTGTGGCATATATTCGCGAGGTATACCGTGCACTCCCTGAACCCCCTGAATGGTTGCCAATACTGGAGGAGTTGGTATGTTTAAAAAGGTTTTAATATGCTCGCAACCGCCGCTAAGTGCTGAATCGCTCTTGAACAAACTGTACGTATGTGAATGACTGTGTGCTTTTTCATTTTGTCTTAACCGGAAATAAAGAGAAAAAAAAAAGTGGAGTGGTGTAGTGGTTAGCACACCCGACCGGACATTGGGAGACCCAGATTTCAAATCCTGGCTCCGCCGTTTTTTGGCTTTCGAGGGGTTCCTGAAAACTTGGATTCTTTAATTCATTGGATTAAGTACGGTTCATTCATCTGCACATATTCGTTTATATATATATATATATATATATATATATATATATAGTAATAAAGTCGCACTTCGAAACGTTGTTGGAGTTTTAAAGCATTTAGTGAGTCGACGTTTCGGCCTGAGACAGGCCTTCTTCAAGACTGGTTGCCAGAGTCGGTTACATGGTTGTTTTCGCTTTCCCCACCCGGGCCACGTCACCTGTCAGATCACGTGTAAAAATGCCCAAGTAAAAGAGCCCAAGTGAAAAAACGCTGCTGTACTCCCCCCACTCCACGCACGGCCGCAGCAGACGCCGCCAGCCATCGGAGCAAACCAAAGGCCACGTCAGACTTCGTGACCCCAGGAACGTCACGTGCGGAAGGCGCAGTAACGTTCACATAGTTGGATCGGCCCAGATGGCCAGCAACGCACGCCGCGGAAAGAGGCAAAGTCAACCAAACAAACAAAAAAAAAATAATATTAAAAAAATAAAAAAAAAATAAAAAAAGGGGGGAGGAATGTAATAAGCGCACACAGTAAATAACGCCAAACGCATAGAACAAACCCCATACATAGAGAAAGATAAGGTGAAATAAGCACACAGAGTAAATCAATGCCAACACGCATAGACAAATCCCCTGCAAAAAAAAAAAAAAAAAAGAAAAAAAAAAAAAAACGTAAATATATCAGTGTTAACCAAAGTCCCAGAACATTCAACAAGGAGCAACAGGTGGAAGATGCCTGTTGAAGGTCATGACCCGTTGACTCATCGACAGGTTATACAGAAAGGTACACGAAAAAATTAAAGGGTTGAACGAATGGGATTGAATTAGCTACAGTCACTTTTTTTTTTTTTTTGGTTGACTTTGCGTCTTTCCGCGGCGTGCGTTGCTGGCCATCTGGGCCGATCCCACTATGTGAACGTTACTGCGCCTTCCGCACGTGACGTTCCTGGGGTCACGAAGTCTGACGGGGCCTTTGGTTTGCTCCGATGGCTGGCGGCGTCTGCTGCGGCCGTGCGTGGAGTGGGGGGAGTACAGCAGCGTTTTTTCACTTGGGCTCTTTTACTTGGGCATTTTTACACGTGATCTGACAGGTGACGTGGCCCGGGTGGGGAAAGCGAAAACAACCATGTAACCGACTCTGGCAACCAGTCTTGAAGAAGACCTGTCTCAGGCCGACACGTCGACTCACTAAATGCTTTAAAACTCCAACAACGTTTCGAAGTGCAACTTTTTTACTTTATAGTCTTCGGCGTCCTACGCTATATTTTTTTTTTGTCTATATGTATATATATATATATATATATATATATGCGTGTGTGTGTGTGTAAAGCCGAAATTATACACTTTCCGCAATAAAAGTCTTCCATGAATCGGCAGTTTATGAAGTATTTGCGGCGGCAGCTTCCGGTCCTCGAGACGTCTTGAGATGCCTGCTGCAGAATACGAACGCATACGGAATGACTGGAGTATGCAGTCTCCAGCAGTTTAAATTGTTTGCATAATGATACGGCGTCCATCCTGCATTTATTTGGGGCATGTCATGTCTCATAAGAACGAATCATACTTGTGTGTGATACGGGATACTGCCTCACATAAATCATCACATGTATGGATATCTGGCAAACACACAGCGAGAGAAGCATAACTGTTTAGAAAACGATATAGATACAGCGTCAGACCATCGTTTTTATTTTGGAGCTTTCTTGAATCGCAATGAGTAATTATTTCAACTCTAATATGAACGGCATGAGACCCCAAACTTCGTTTTTCAGGCTCGCAATATGAGTGTGTTTGGTACCTGCTTGTAAATACCACGCTGAGAAAAAAATCCTGAGGATTTGTCCGTATTCAGTAAGACCCCAATCGCGAAAGAGCTGGATACAACATAAGATGAGTTATATATATATATATATATATATTTACGAACAGTTCGTGTTGCCTCACAGGTGCACTTTTAAACGGATGCTGAACGGAAATTCGGATTTCACAAAATAAGCTTGCAGAAGTGTTCAACAGGGCGCCATAAAGAACGAAACATCACTTATAGAGTCATATCTCGAGCGGATGGCCGTATTTCTGGAAAATAAAGGAGCGAATAAGGCAGAATGTTGACGACATCGTATTGCAGAAGAGATGGGAAGGAGGAGAAATGGCCTCGCTCCCTTTCCTCTCCGCACCCTCACGGAGCCAAAGCCAAAAAAGGAGAAAATGAGAATCGCGAGGTCACGCGTCTTTCCGACCTTGTGAGAGCTAGCTTGCTCTTCTTTTACAAAAATACGACAATCCGTTGGAGATACCACTTCACGAGTGACGTTTCGGGATTTGTAGCGTCGCGCCTATCGATTCTGCGTTGTTTTCTGAAGTTATATTTTCGGTTCAGCATCCCTTTAACTTCTGCTCCTTGAGAACTCATAAAAGCGTCCGGTGGCGTGCATTCCGAATTTGATATAATTCACACCATTCGTCGTACGTTAATCGGATTCACTGTGTTTTTATCCTTGTCAAGCTTTGCGGAAGTTTCCGAGAATAAAAGTTTCGTCGGTCGTCACAAACTTAGTTTTACGCAATCGCGAACTCCCTCAAAAATAACCACTTGACCTCCGAATCTATCGCGCCGCCTGCCAGAAAGGCAAAACCTGCTGTAAAACTTTTATTCGCATCTCTCTCATGCATTTAAGACACTGAGATGATTGAAAAGTATTCGTGATGATATAACGAGAAGACAAAACCCTTATAAAAAGTTTATTTTTTTTAATTTTTATCAGACCAGTTCTAATGTTACGTTGAGCCGCCATGCCTTTTTACACAACGGCTGCAACGGATTGCAGGATCGCAGCGCCATATTGTGACATTATCACTTACGGGGTCAATCATGCAGCTTGCAAACATCCACAGGGCTGATAAAGGCACGGACACGACGGCTGGGCCTCGGAACGTGCCTTCTATGAGTGATTTGTTCTCCACACAAAAATATTCAGCCGACCTAGGCGCACGCGCCTCTGTCTTTTGTCTGTTCTGCAGAGACGAGTGCAAGCAAGCCGACTGGCCGGCGTCATGTCTCTGCTCGTGCGGGCAAGTGCGTACAATGGCAAGCTAACCAAAACTCCGTTCACACGCACGCTGCACATTCTTGCACACAAGGGGAACCAGTGAGGCGCCATGGGGGGGGGGGGGGAGAGATCGGTGGCCGAGTGTGCTAGCGCACGCCAGCTCGGAGAACGGGGAGCGAAAGCTCGCGGAGCCAATGAATCCTGGGTTCAATTCCCACCGCTGTTCGTTTCGATCTGGATGAGGATTGTACCGGCGTGCGGTAGTGGACCGCTGCTGCGTGCTGCACGTTAAAGACCCCAGTCTAGCGGTTGTACTGCACTGCCTAAATTTCTGATCGACAGCCAGTGACCCGTCGAAACTTTGAAATGGCTGACCAACTACACGCTGTCTAAATAGCCACTCAACCCTAATTATTATTTATATTTGAGGCGCCATGCTTGCGATGTTCTTTACGTTAGTATAGATTACTAGACTTTATGCGGGAGTAAAGAAGCTACAATCACGAGCAGTTGGCCAAGACCTCTGGAGAATTCTTACACTGCACGACCACCCGAACTTGTTAGAGGCTGGGTTCACATGAATGCGATTATAGCCCATCGAATCAAACAGGAATCGATCGCAAGCACAGTATCTGTATTGATAGTGAGTCCACAGAGCTCGGTACCAGAAGAAAACGGACGCTCGTGCTTTATGTCATGAGCCTGCGCCAGGCTCCGAGCTGCTCCTCGAGCGCCCGCGGAACACCAATATATCTTCCGGTCTTTAAAGAAAAGAAATACAAACAAAATAAGTACGAAAATAACAAAACATACAAAGACTCCGGGTAGCACTAAATAAAAAATAAACACACAAAAGAAACTATGGAAACATCAAATGTTTTAATCGTAGGTTAGTCGACGTGGTGCGTGTCTGCGTCGTGATGATCTTCTCAGTGCTGGAGCCTCGTCTGTCAAAGTTTCACCGGATGCTTGGGATGGATGTGCGGAACGCTGGTCTGTATCTGGGGTACTGTGCTTTGTGGAAGCTGGGGAGACTGCGAAGGGTGCGGAGGCAACGAAGTCTGTGAAGGCTGCGGATTGTCGTGGGCGTCGGAGGGCTGCTGCGGTGAAGCGGCATCTTCATCCAGGCAATCATTGAATGTCTCCGACGTTTTCTACAAATAACGGCGGTTTCTCCTGTAGATCCTGTTCCGCTCTGTCTCGACAGTGTAGGAGGGCGGCCCGGCACAATTTGTTACCCTCGCTATCTCGAACCAACCTCCTTTTCCTCGCACGCGGACAACGTCACCGCTCTTCAGGTACTTCAGCGACGTCCCAGGCTTGTTTTTTTGCCTCTTACAAACAGGTTCCCTCGGGTGCAATGAGAAATCAGGAAGTTGTGCTCACAGTTTTCTTCTATACAGCAATTCACCCGGAGACTGTCCTTCTATCAAAGAATAACACCGATAGTTCACGAGACCGAGAAAAAAATCATCCCTTGCGTCATCACATTTCTTTAAAATTATCTTTGCAATTTATACCCCTTTTTCAGCAAGACCATTGGGTTGAGGAAAGTGGGGGCTTGATGTCACGTGATGGAAGTCATAAACCCTGGAACACCGTTTAAACTCGGAAGATGAAAATTGTGGCCCGTTATCTGAGCAAACCTATTGGAATGCCGTGTCTTGCGAACCAGCATGACCATTTCCCGATGATGGTTTGCGAACCAGTGTCCTGAAGTTTTTCAACCTATGGGTAGTTTTAATAAGCATCAAACAACACTAAAGGAATGGTGAGCCGTAATTGGGATTAAAAAAAAAAAAGAACAATGCTGGAGATGTAGGCGGGACGCTACAATCCATACAACACTACTAGTAAGGCGAAATCTCAAATAAACGGCCGTATTTTTGGAAAAAGAAGTCGAGATTGATCCAGGCCGACGAGGCACGTGACGTCAAGATACCTAGTTTCCTCCTCTCTTCACTTTGCTCCCTCAAGTTCGCGAGGCGGAGAAGACGCGAGGCCGTTCCCTCTCCTTCTCGGAGGAACATGACGTCAACATTCCAGCCAATTGCGCCTCTTTTTTAAAAAAATACGGTCATCCGTTCGAGATATCGCTGTATGAGTAATGTTTTGGTGTTTGTAGCATCCCGTTGCACGCTTTTGATAAGTGTTTTGGGGAGTCCGGATTTCGGTTCAGCATTCCTTTAAAATAAGAGTAACCTCCATAGGCAAACAAGTCTATGCCTACACGATATTATGCGTAAGGAGGGGGCTCGCGCATCATTAGCGGTTCGCGCGGTTCCTGATATGCAAACTTCTTACATGTCGCGCATTCCGCAACAAAGGTGTGAATATCCTCTGCCATTTTGGGCCAAAACATGAGTTGGCGTCCCCTTTCCTTACATTTGTTTACCCCTAAGTGCCCTTTGTGGACCCCAGCTAACATAACTCGCCGAAGTGACGAAGGAATCACCACCCTCGTTTCTTTAAGAATGATTCCATTGACCACCGACAGTTCATGTTCTAGTGAGCTGAAGTTGCCTTGTGGGGGCCCGCTCTGCTGCCGCCTGATTGCTATCAGACGCCGGCGGCCGAGGGCGGCTCAAGGGCGAGCCGTCGGCACCCTCGGTGGCCGATCGGAGCTGGTCATGGCCGGCTGGTGCCGGCGGCGGACGTCCTCGGCCCCCCCTTCGAAGAAGCCCGAACCCCCGAGGGCCTGGACGGCGTGGATAGGGAGCCGGCAGGACACCCACGTCGGCATGAAGTCACCCGTCGGCCTGGCGTCGTGAAACGAAAGGGTGCGAGGGAAAGACCGGCGGTGCTCGGAGGGTCGGTGGGGACCGGGGAGTGGTGCGACGGACGGCGGAGGGAACTGACCTGTGGATATTGTGAGGTGCGACCGGCGAGAGCTCATCAGTGTGAGTCATAAATGTTTATATTGAGAGTGGTGTTGTGTCGCTCGAGGTGGGGGGAGCCCGGACGGGGATAACCTCACATACTGGCGCCCAACGTGGGGCCCGATTAATTGTCTTTATCCAGTTCCTCTTCCCGGGTGTCACCACTCTACTTGCGTTTAATTTTGGGGCGGGGTCGATTTCGCAAGGGTTTTTGATTGCGCAGAGAGCTTTGGCTTAAGTCGAGATGCCGAAGTCCAAGAGCGACGGAAACAGAAGTTCAAACGGCGTGAACGCGTTGAGCAGACGGGAACCCACAGCCGCCGTTCCCCCTGAGGCTAACCCCGCAGGGCGACTGCGTCGCTGGTTGAGAGTCCGACCATCCCGCAACCGCAGGCGCCTTTGGATGCGGCTGAGCTCATGCAGCAAATGACAGCCCTGTTCGCTACACTCACGCGGCAGTTAGCTGCGGCCCAGAGCCCGACTGCTCCCGCGCCAGTGACCCTTCCGCGTCCGCGGCTTACGATGGAGTTGCTCACGTATTCGGGTTACGCAGACGAGAGGTCTGTTCATGAGTTTCTGTTGCGCCTAGGCACCTACCAAAGAGCTGTTGGCGCGTCGGATGACACCGTCATCCGGCAGATCGTGCCATTGCCCTTGTCGGGGATGCCGCCGTTGGTGGAGGCTTCAGGAGCCTCCCTCATCGATGGCCGCGTTTCATGAGCGCTTCTGAAACGAGTTCCTGCCGCTGGACTATGAGAGGCGCATCCGCGAGGAATTAAAAACGCGCACACAGCACCCTGACGACAGCCTCTTGGAGTACGTCCGCGCACTTCAGGAACTTTATTCGAGAGCAGAACCCGCGGAGAGTCAGGAAGACCAAGTCTCGCGAGTAATCCGCCAGTGCCACCCGTCCTTCAAGCCGTACCTTCGTGGGCGCAGCTTCGACACCCTGGAGGCTCTGGCTCGGGAGGCGCGCGTCGTTCAGGCGGACTTTCTTGCTGAGCTCCGCTACACGCCGCCGCCCGGGCCGGAGGAATCGCTTGAGCCCGGTTGCGCGTGGGCGGGGCCCGAAGCCCGACCCCCCGTGTCGAGGCAGCGTCGGTGTCCGCGGTTGTTAGGCGCGAGGCGAGAGAAGTCGTTTCAGCTCGCGCGCTAGACCCCTTCTCGTACGAGTAGAGACGCCGCGCCGGCCGCGAGAATCGGCCTTCGAGTTCGGTCGGGGCCATCGCGGCCGGGGCGCGTGGCGTCGCGAGGCGGGGAGATAACGCGTCCCATTTTGGGTCAAGATGAAAGGGACGGCCGTCGCCAGAGTCCGGGACGCCTACCCTTGCGTTGTTTCCGGTGTGACCAGCCTGGCCACATCATACGTAACTGTCCGCAACTCGAGCGTGATGGTCAGCGCCAGGTAAACGCCCGGGGCCAGCGGCGTTAACCGGATCATCCGAGTTCTCGCCGCTGGCCATTGGCGAAAGGGTACCGTGGGGAAGCCCCACGAAGACGTGTTGCCGACATGTCCAACTGATGTCGCGGACGCGTTTGCCCCACTGGCATGTAGAGCCCAGACGGGACTCTCTGCCTCTGGACCCTGCATGACCATTAACATTGCTGGGAGAGAGTTCTCAGCATTGATAGATACCGAAACTACCCTTTGTTTGATTGGTTACGACGCGTACGAAGCATGCCGCGAGAGGAAAAGGAGTTTAAGACCGGTCGACATCTGCATGCGTTTGGCAACAGGCATGACGAGGGCTGAGGGGGCTCTGCGACTTCAGGTTGAGTTTGACGGTCGACGTAAAAGGCAACGTTTTGTGTATCTTCGGGGTCTCATATCTCCGGTCATACTGGGGCGAGATTTCCTTTCTTGAGGAGGCATCATCGTTGACCTGCGGAACAATGGGTACCGTTACGACCCGTCTACTCCGCTTATACCTTTCGCCGACCCACCACCCCGTGTTCCTTGCGCTCCACGTACGACGGCTCTCGCTGGTTGCCCCAAGCTCCAGCCAGAGGCGCTCGTCACGCAGGTTGGAACGGCGGAATTGGAGGCCGGTGCTCGCGTCTTTCGATGGCCCGACCGAGCAGAGGCATGCACTCGCGAACGTTTTGCACCCCTTTTCGGCGACATTCACCGAACAGCCGGGCATGACTAACGTCCTTCGGCACCGGATCGACACCGGCGAAGCTAAGCCCTGGGGTTGCAATCCTCGGCCGCTTAGCGTTCACAAAAGAAACCTCCTTGACGCCGCCCCTGGCGAGATGATTGACACGGGCGCTGTCAGGAGATCGAAGAGTCCTTGGGCTTTTCCGGTAGTTCTAGCTCCAAAAAAGGATGGGGAGCTTCAGCGAGAGACCGCCCATGATGGGAGACAAGAGGCCCCCGCCGGTCTGGTGCTCGGCGACGGCGGGAACGGGGGAAGCTGGGAAAAAATCGTCGTTTCGCGGAAGCTGCGGCGGAAACTTATGAGGTATTTTCATGACTCGGCCCAGGCAGGCCACGGGAGCGGCAAGAAGACTAACGAAAAGTTGTGTCATGCCGTGACCTGAACGGGAATGAGGAGGGAGGTACTTCGGTATGCCCGCAGCTGTCCAGCGTGCCAAGTGGCGAAGCCCCGGGGAGGGAAGCCCCCCGGCCTGATGCAACCTGTCATCAGCCTGCGCCCTTGGGAGACGGTCACGTGTGACATTATCGGACCACTACCGCGAAGTCCACGCGGAAACCAGTATCTACTCGTCGTCGCGGACCATTTCTCGAAGTGGGTCGAGCTTTTCCCACTCAGGAAGCTTCTGTTTGGAAGAATCTGGGAAAGACTGTTAGATACATTCTGTCGCTACGGTTTCCCTACTTCTCTGATCACGGATAACGCATCGGGGTTCACAAGTAAGGTCTTTGTGGACTCGTGCCGGTCACTCAATATTCAGCACAAGCGAACAACGCCTTACCACCCACAGGCGAACATCACCGAGCGAGTGAACCGGAACCTGAAGGCGATGCTGGTGACACTCACCGGTAAGCATAAGGTTTGGGACGCGAATATATCCCAGCTCGGGTTTGCAACCCGAACGACGGTATATCGATCGACTGGACTGACACCCGAGTACCTGAACTTGGGAAAGGAGCTGACGTATCCCTTCGAAAATCAATTCCGAGAGTGTGGGCAGGCTGACCCCCCCCCCCCCCCCCCCCCCCCATCTCTCGCTACGCATTGGAACTCCGGGGCCGACTCGGGAACGCCCTCCGCACGCCCAGGGAGAACCTCGACGCTGCCCGTCTGGAGCAGGCCGCCCAGTACGACAAAACGCACCGCCACCTCGTTTACACCGTTGGAGATCTGGTCCTTAGGCGAAAACACCCTCTCAGCAGCGCAGCGCAAGGTTTTGTGGCGTCGCTGGCACACAGGTGGGAAGGGCCGTACCGGGTCGCGGCACGACTGTCACGTTTGACCTACCGACTTGCTCGCCTGGACAAGGGCGAAGAGTCCGGCTCGGTGCACGTGGGCGACTTGAAGACCTACTGCCTCCGCAATCCCGACGATGCTGACGGGGAGGCAGGCGGGACAAGCAACGCTGGGGAAAATCCCCGGAAATACAATCTCAGGGCCAAAAGGCGCTAGTCTATCGCATCTATTAACCACCTCTTTTTCCCACACAGAATGTCTGCCACCGGCGGTGCATGGGTCCGACCCCACCGCAGCGAACGTCAAATTCAGCCCTGGACGACAGAGCGGGTTTCCTACCCCCGCTCGCGGTCCAGGGCTAGTCGCGGGTCCTGGAACCGGAGGGACGACAATCGAACGCCTGAGTACTTCAGGCGCGTCCGGTCGGGCCCGGGAGGGCGCTCAAGCTCCCACTCCGCGCAGCCGCCTCCGGCTGGGCCCAAACCCCTGGAGGAGCCCAAGAAGAAGACGCAGTCAGCTGCCACGTGGACGGCGGTCTCCAGGAGGGGGGCAGTGGGTTACGCGTCCCACGCACGTTGGAGGGACCAGTACCGCCCCTCCCGCGGTGCCAACCCGTCCGAGGTGAGGCCACCTTTCCATGGCTTGACCCTGGCGGACCGGGACGACGAGCCGCCGGCCGTCTACGCGGCAGAGGAGGAGGCGGCCCTCTGTCCGGTCTGCCACGTCTTGGTGGTGTGCCAGGAGGCCCACACCAGGGGCAAGCTCCACACGGAGAGGGATCAGCGGAAAACAGACGCAGCGGCTATGGCCGCTGCCACCGAGGGGGACATCGAGGCGGCCCTCAAGCTGCTACAGAGGGAGCGGCCAGAGCTCCTGACTCCGGCCCCAGTCTTGGTCCCCCCTACCACGCCGATCCCGCGGGCCCTGGAGCTCCCGCCGCTGAGGCAGTCCGAGCCAGTCCGGCCTGCCGAGTTCATCGGCACCTCCCGGGCGGACTCATCTGCTACCGGGCCCGGAGGGCCTACCACACGGACCCCACCGTCGCCGTCCTTGATGAACGTTGGCCTGGACTCGTTCTTGGCGGCGTCGGGGTCTGAGGATTGAGGGGGGGGGGGGGCCGCTCTGCCGCCGCCGGATTGCTACGAGACGCCGGCGGCCGAGGGCGGCTCAAGGGCGAGCCGTCGGCACCCTCGGTGGCCGATCGCAGGTGGTCATGGCCGGCTGGTGGCGGCGGCGGACGTCCTCGGTCCCCCCTTCAAAGGAGCCCGACCCCTGAGGGTCTGGACGGCGTGAATAGGGAGCAGGCAGGACACCCACGTCCGGATGAAGTCACCCGTCGGCCTGGCGCCGTGAAACGAGTGGGTGCGAGGGAAAGGCCGGCGGTGCTCGGAGGGTCGGTGGGGACCGGGGAGTGGTGCGACGGACGGCGGAGGGAACGGACCTGTGGATATTGTGAGATGTGACCGGCGGAGAGCTCATCAATGTGAGTCATTAAATGTTTATATTGAGAGTGGTGTTGTGTCACTCGGGGTGGGGAAGCTGGACGGGGATAACCCCACAAGTGGGTCACCGTTTTCTAGACAGTGAAGGACGTGTTGTAACTCGGGGTCCCTCTGTGTTGCAGTTCTGAGTCTGTCCTCTGTTGTCTCGCTCACAAGTGGGGTAAGCCTTCCCACAGCATGTACTTCAACATCCTCCAACCCCTGCTTGTGTTGAGAACTAGGCTGCCCAGCTCTTGAAAAAGCGTCAGCTAGCGCAAGCTTTCTGCCAGGTAGAAACTTTAGCGTGAAGTCGTAACTCACCAGTCTCAAAACGAAACGCTGTAGGCGAGGGGGAACATCACCCAGTTCTTTTTAGAGCGCAGCTCTTAGGGGCCCGTTCCCGGTTTGAGCGGCGTCGGCGTCGGCGTAACCAAGGTCACCCCAAGGTCATCTCCAGGTCACCCCAAGGTCACGTGACCCCCCCCCCGAGGTCAAGTGACCCCCTCCTTCGAGATCACGTGACCCCCCCCCCCGAAGTCACGTGGCACCCCCCCCCCCGAGGTCACTTGACCTTTCCGAGGTCACGTGACTCCACCCGCCGAGGTTACGTGACCTCCCCGATGACGTCACTGGCATCCGCATCGTAATCATCATCATCACTGATAACGTCACCGGTGACGTCACTGATGACGTCACCGGCATCCGCATCGTCATCGTCATCATCACTGATGACGTCATCAGTGACGTCACTGATGACGTCCCCGGCATCCGCATCGTCATCGCCATCATCCCTGAGGACGTCATCAGTGACGTCACCGGCATCCGCATTGTCATCGTCATCATCACGGATGACGTCATCAGTGACGTCACTGATGACGTCACTGACATCCGCATCGTCATCATCATCGCTGATGACGTCATCAGTGACGTCACTGATGACGTCAACGGAATCCGCACCGTCATCGTCACTGATGACGTCATCAGTGACGTCACTGATGGCATCATCGGCATCTTCACGTGACCCCCCAAGGTCACTTGACCCCCCCCAGGTCATTTGACCCCCCCAGTACCCTTCCCTCCTCCTCCTCAAGAGCTGCGCTTAATGCGGTGTTACAGGGAGTTGTAACCGGCTTCCACTTTTTTTTTTAGAGCGCAGCTCTTAGGGGCCCGTTCCCGGCTTGAGCGGCGTCGGCGTCGCCGTCGGCGTCGCCGTCGCCGTCGGCGTAACCAAGGTCACCCCAAGGTCACGTGACCCCCAAGGTCACGTGACCCCTCCCGAGGTCATCTCAAGGTCACGTGACCCCCTGAAGGTCACGTGACCCCTAAGGTAACGTGACCTTGGGGGTCACGTGGGGTCATCTTGGGATCACGTGACCCCCAACGTCACGTGACCTCTCGAGGTCACGTGACCCCTTCCAAGGTCATCTCAAGGTCACGTGACCCCAAGATGACCCCACGTGACCCTTTGAAGGTCACGTGACCACCACTTCACGTGACCGCTCTGAGGTCACGTGACCCCCGAGGTCACGTGGTCTCCTCCCCAAGGTCACGTGACCCCCGAGGTCACGTGACCCCCAAGGTCACGTGACCCCTTCCAAGGTCATCTCAAGGTCACGTGACCCCAAGGTGACCCCCCAGGTCACGTGACCCCTCTGAGGTCACGTGACCCCTCCAGGTCACGTGACGCCCCGTGGGGGTCACCTTGGGGGTCACGTGACCTTGAGGTGACCCGCAGGTCCCGCCTCCCCGAGGTCACGTGACCCCCTCCCCGAAGTCACGTGACCCCCCCCCCCCCCCCCCCGAGGTCACGTGACCCCCCCCCGGAGCATATTAAAGAATAGGGGAGGAGGAGGAGAAGGGGGAGGGGACTACCCTCCCCTCAGTACCCTTCACTCCTCCTCCTCAAGAGCTGCGCTCCAATTCGGCGTTACAGGGATTTGTAAACGGCTTTCACTTTTTTCTGATAAAGCGACCAACGAACTGTGATCAGTCTCGAGACGAATCTGTCTACCATATGTGAGGTGGTGAAACCTCTCACAGCCAAATACCAGCCCAAATGCCTTCTTCTCAACCTGAGAGTATCGTGATTCGCTGTCCGAGAGTGATCGGGAGGCATACGCTACAGGGCGCCAGGACTTGTCGTACAGCTGCAATAAGGCCGCTCCGAGTTCATCTGTAGACGTGTCAGCCGACAGTTTGTTGGGTCTACTAGGGTCAAAAAGTGCGAGGTCTGGAGCACTGACCAGCCTAAGTTTTAATTGCTTCCACTCACTGTCATGAGCCGCTGTCCACTCGAAAAGTAAATCTTCGCGAATAAGTTGTCTAAGATTTGCTGTACGTTGGGATAATCTCTTTAAATATTTTCCAAAGTAATTTATAACGGCAAGCATGCGCTCAAAACTTTCTTGTTTATGGGTGCATCAATCTTCACGACATTTTCTAAAAGACTTGGATCAGTCCTGATGCCTTCTTTGCTCGCTAAATCCCCAAGGAAAATTGCTTCTGGAATTCCAAACTGGCATTTCTCTGAGTTTAGCGTCAGGCCTGCGCTGTGTACAGCTTTCAGAGCTGATCGTAGCCAATCCTCGTGCTCCTGTTGCGTAGCTCCCCAGACCAGCACGTCATGAATGTAAACACGTACCCCCTCCAGTCCTTCAAAAATTTCAGACATCGCACGCTGGAATACCTCTGGCGCAAAAGCCAATCGAAAAGGCAACCTTAAAAATAGGTATCGTCCATAAGGGGTGCCAAATGTGCAAACTCACGACGTTTGGTCAGTCATCGGGATT
This sequence comes from Ixodes scapularis, assembly GCF_016920785.2. Lineage (NCBI taxonomy): Eukaryota > Metazoa > Arthropoda > Arachnida > Ixodida > Ixodidae > Ixodes > Ixodes scapularis. The sequence continues at coordinate 184,463,598 of NW_024609857.1, forward strand.
TGGTGAAAGCCTGCCTGCACATCAAGCTTCCGAAACACTGTGGCACTGGCAAGCTCAACTTGTATATCTTCTCTTGTCGGCATTTTAACATGCTCACGTCTCAGACACTCAATGATTCTTCGTGGGTCTATGCATACGCTTAAACTGCCGCTCTTCTTTTTCACTAAGACTAGGGGGCTTGCCCAGCCTGAGGGCTCCTTCATTCTCGTGATAATTCCTTCCCGCTTCATGCGACTCAGTTCTTGCTTCAGCGGCTCCGTGAGGGCTTGAGGTACCCTACGGTTGGGTTGAACGGCAGGCACTGTGGCTTCCTTGAAAGAGATGCTGTATGGACGTTGGATTTTCCCTATGCCTTCAAGCAGTGCTGGAAATTCTCGCTGAACTTGGGGTTGAGTATCCGTGGTGGTGGCGATCTCGTTCACACGGTTCACCAAGCCTAACTCTTCACAAGTAGGCAATCCTAGAAGTAGACGCCTGTTCTTGACGATAAAAAACTCGGCAGAATCAACTTTTTCTCGGAACTTGAGCACGAGTCTGGCTTTTCCAATGTGGCCGATAGCCCTGCCGCTGTAGCTTTGTAACACTGCCGGACTTGGTATCAGGTGCTGCCTGAAGTTGGCGCTTTGGAAGACTGACAGCGGGAGAAGATTGACTTGGGAGCTGCTGTCTACCTTGAACTGTACAGGCACCTTTTCAATCATTATCTTGATCAACCAGTCTTTCTCGGCGATTTTCCCGGACTCGCCGACCTGGAGCATCTCAAAGTTATCTTTTGACGGTATTTCTACTTCCGCCACTCGCCGTCTGCTTTCCTCATCTTGAAGCTTTGCGTCACAACATATCGCGAAATTGTGCTTCTTTCCGCACAAATTGCATATCTTGCCGAAAGCCGGGCATCCGCGTGGTGCGTGAAACCGGTTGCACTTTCGACATCACAGACGTGACGTACTTTTTTCACTCTTTTCCATGTAGTTCTACTGTTTTACTGGTGTAGGGTGCTGATCCATCCAGATCCTGGCTTGTTGCGACGAATTCTTTGCAGCTTTGCAGATTCTCGTTGCTTTCTTAAGGGCCAGGTCACCCTCCTTCAGCAGACGTTCCCGCAGTTTGTGATCTCTGACGCCATCAAAAATCTGACCTCTCACAAGAGAATCTGTCGGGTCGCCGAAATTACACGAGCGCCCTTTGAGTTTAACGTCTCTCAAGAAGTTTTCAAGTGACTGACTTTCCATCCGGATCGTCTTGCGAAAAACGTGGCGTTCGAATGCCTCGTTAGCGTTCGGAGCTCAATAATCTTGGAATTTGTGAGCTACCGCCTCGAAGCTTTTCCTTTGGTCTTCCGTGAGAGTGAATGTGTTGAAGACGTCGACAGCTTCAGGTCCCGCGACGTGCAGCAAGATAGCCATCTTCTGCCTGTCTGTTCGAACCTATGGATCAGACCCGGTCGCTTCAAGGAAGAGCTCCACTCGTTGAAAGAAACGTTTCCAGCTGTTTGCGATGTTCTCTGAGAACGATAAACCCTCCGGTGGTTTCAGCATCTCCATATTAGACTTGAAGTTTTGCCCCGTTAGATATCAGTTGGGTTTCGGCACCATGTATTGATTGTGAGTCCACACAGCTCGGTACCAGAAGAGAACTGACGCTCCTGTTTTATGTCATGAGCCCGCGCCAGGCTCTGAGCTGCTGCTCGAGCGCCCGCGCAACACCGATACAATATCTTCCTACGTATTCGTCTTCTACCCATCTCCTACCAATCAAGGTAGTCAAATCTCGATTTGATGCGCTACGGTCGGATCCATGCAAACTCACCAGTGATGCTGAAAGCCCAGAGCTTGATCCTGTAGCTCCTGTTACGCTTGCATTCAATATAAGGCTGGGTTTACAGCGCGTGGTTTACATGAATGCGACCACAGGGAATCGAATTAAAATTTTCCACTTATGTTTGGGTAGATAGGGAAGGGAAAGGAAAATCTGAAGCTTGTGATTTGATTCGATGCGCTAAGGTCGCATTTGTGTAAACGTAGCCATGATGGATGCGGTCGTAGAGCATCGAATTGTGCATGGTCCAATCGCACGTACCCTGTCTCTTTACTTCTTCCTCTTCTACATATCTATTTTCAATCAAAATAGTGACATCTCGATTCGGTACACCACAGTTGTATCTATGTAAAAGAATCTATCGCCACCACTCCAATATTGTGCTTTTTTTTCTCGTATATTTTTATTTATGCAGAAGGAAAACTACTGGCACAAGAGTCATACTGCCTGGAAGGAGACGCTTCAAGTGGTTTTAAAATCACGAGCTAAAAATCTTGGTGGTAATTAATGAGTACTTTGACGTTCGTGCTTAGAAATCGTAAGGCCGGTCTGCCTTTGACGTTAGGCAACGCAGCTTTACGCTTTAGTTGGCGAATTTCGCCGGCGCAGTACCTGCCACCCTTGGGTCTTTAACGTGCATCACGCTGTAGTGATACACGACCGCTCTCTGGTGCTATGCTGATCCAGATCTGAAAGTGCAGGGATGGGCATTCAACCCAGGTGCCCTGAGTTCTGCAGCGCAAGCTTTTGATCCAAGTGCTGGATCAATATCGTGGAGCGAAAGCAGAACTCCCTGGTTTCAATCCCCGCCCCTTGCCCCGTTTAGAGCTGCATCGGTTTCGTACCTGCACGCGTTCGTATAATCGCCACAGCACGTACTGCATTGGTTTAGTTTTTCATATACGGATGAGAACAAGTCATCCACTGAGGCGTACCAGTTTCAAGGCTGTCATACATACCAGCGAGAAAATTACTTTGCCCCCATGCTTGTAGCTTTCAGGGCTCTGAGCAGGCAATCGAGTATCACCAGTGTGGAACGCTTGCCTATCTGGTTTTGTTTGTTCTGTAGAACAAAATAACTTCCTGGTTGCTTATAGAGAGTGTTGAAGACGCGGAATTCTATACCCACAATACTCCCAATGGCGCTATGTAAACGCCACAGAGAATGAGGCGGTGATGAAAAAAGTAAATGTGCTTTCGATCGTCACCCTCTTGTCGATGATGTGTAATCAGTACACGACCGCGGATCGACTACACGTTCATATATTACAATATTTATTTACTCTTGTGTAAGCAAATGGCCGGAAGGGAAGAGGCCAGAGCTTATCTTTTCGAAAAGCATGAGACTAAACACCTATTAGCGTCTACGTTGTTTTCAAATAACGCTAAGATTCGCACTACGAGGGTTTTCTTAGAATTAGGAACTTGTAAATTGCCAAAGGGTTGATGTTACAGTTATCATACTCCGATAAATAGAGTAGCATCGGTAAGAGAATTAAACACTCTTTATAATATTAAAAACACTGTAAGCTATTGTAAAGACCAAGTGCTTTTGAAAACCAAAATGATTGAGTTTCATGTACTATAGTTTCTATTGTTAGGAACAATTTTATGTAGCAATTCAGAGAAAGTAAAGCCGGGTAACACACACTCATAAAGTTTCTAGAAAAGACCTAGATTATACTTATACTTATTAAAAGCATCCCAGGTAGCACCAAACATTGTAGGAACGTTATTTTATTGTTGCGTATGTTTAAATAACGTTATGCGTTATACCTGAACATTAATGTAACGTTCAAGTTAAACATATTATGTTTTAGTTGTATTTGAAACATTAGTATAACGTTACAGTAAAACATATATTGTTATATGTTGTGTTATTAACGTTAATATAACATCACATATGTAACTGCGAAATAACGTTAAAAATAGGACGTTCAAATAATGATTTTGGAACATTTATTACTAACGTTATTTCTGTGTTAATATTAAAACATTAATGTAACATCGCATATGGAACTGTGAAATAACGTTAAAAATAGAACGTTCAAATAATGATTTTGGAACATTTATTACTAACGTTATTTCTGCGTTAATATTGAAACGTTAATGCAACATTACATATGTAACTGTGAAATAACGTTAAAAGTAGAACGTTCAAACAATGATTTTGGAACATTCATTACTAACGTTATTTCTGTGTTAATATTGAAACGTTAATGTAACATCACATATGTAGTTGTCAAATAATGTTAAAAATAGAACTTTAAAATAATGATTTTGGAACATTTATTACTAACATTACTAACATTATTTCAGTGTTAATAATAAAACGCTAATGTAACTTTATTTGTAGAACAATAAAATAATGTTGAAAATAAAACATTCAAATAACTTTATTTGTAAAACAATAATATAATGTAAAAATATATGATCGCTGGTTCCTTTTTTTTCGCCCGATTTTTTAAAGGTCATTCTGAAAAGTACTCTACCTGCCCGGTGATAGTTGCAAGGAGGTGAAGGAAGAGGATTAAGTACGGGAGAAAACGGAAAGAAGAAAAAAGGAAATTTTTCTCAATTAATTAATTCGAGGCTAGGTGGCGCAAGCTACCGCCCGTTATAAAGGGAACAGCCGGAACAGCCAATATTCATCCATCCGCGTTCCCGCCACTGCAACTGTGGCCCCTGCCACCGCTGGTTTCGCCGGTTCGATTTCTTCGAGCGAACTTCTGGGACAGTTTGAATAGCTTGAACTAGTTTGAACTTTGAGTTACTTTGATTTCCAATTAAGCTACGTCCAGCCACGTCCACAACGGTGACTGCTGACTGATAAAGCGGACAACCGAAGAGCTTCTGGACGGCGGGACTTGAGAACCTAAGTAACCACCTTTTTGATAACCACTGTGCACGTGCGTATTTTCTTGAAAACAATCTGACGTAAACTGGTATCCTGTCGTTCTCTTTGTTTCAAAAGTAACAAGAGGGGGAAAAATGAAATGACATAGAAAACCGTTACATCGTCTGTGCAACCGGCAAAAAAGAATTATTGCCGAGAGCGTCCGCGACCATCTTGCAGACATTTTTCCGAACTCAGTTTTTGTGGCGGCGGATAGGGATCTGATGGTCGACAGTGCAGACGGCAGTGACAACGGAGCGAAAAAGGTTTTAAGCAGTGCTACCGAACGGTTTCACTGAACTTTGCGTGGACAGAGATTCAGAGTCGGGTGGTACTGAAATCCGGTCGCCCAGCTTAAGCGAAGGTCTTTTGAGCTTGGCAAGCGAGCTATAGGGAGCTTTCACTGACCTAATTTTGTCCCCCATTTTGTTGTTTTGAGCTATTTAGCATGTGCAGAAGGCAAGCATTCCAAGGATTTCCATGACCCCTTAAATGCGTAGAGCACAGAAGATTACAGGTCTTACCACGCTGACATCTCCTCGACAAGTTGTTATGTAATCCTTCATATTAGTGAATTTGTTTGAAAAAATAAACTAACAACAAAATGGCGGATTGACGTCATATGAAAACAACCTATAGTAGCGACATGGGCTAGGTCATCAGTGCGACGGTGTGCCCAGCAGTTTCTTTGCGATTTTGAAAATTCTTTGTGAAATTTGGGCAAATGCTAGTGAGAGATCTGATCCCACATGAAGACACGACTGTTTGTTTTGCCTGTTGCAAAAGCTGAAAGTGTCAGTCCGCACAGGTATTCACAATGGCAAGGAGGGCAGGAGAACTTTTCGAGAACCTTGTTTGAAAACAGGTGCAACTCGCACTACTTTTTCAAGAAAAATGTATGCTATTAGTCGACAACTGCCCACATTATCTCTCCGTCATCCCTGCAAATTTTTGACAGAGGGCTGAATATTGAACTAAGCGAAGTATGTCTGTTTTCTCTCTTATGTCTGTTGTTTTGTTGTGCCGAACACCATGATTCCCAGGTGATTTATGCAGTCTACCCCTGCGGTGAAAAGAAAACAGTTTGGTACATGTTTATGAGTACATTTATTGACTCTCCAAATTTGGAACATGGAAGTGTACATGAGCAGCTACAATATTGCTAGACTAAGCAAGTAAAATTATTTTCCCTCTAAAAAAATTAAAGTGAAGAATTATGAAAAAATTTCACACTTTCGAAGAAGCTTGAAGGCCTGTAAATTGGGTTCATGAAGCTCGCATAATTAAAGAAAGGAGCGAGAAAACTCAACACTGCTTCTCTACCGCAAAAATAAACTAGACATCACAACGACCTCAACCTCTGGTAGAATGTAGCCCTGGCGCTTGGAGTAGGGTGCAAAAGTTTGAGAACACGACATTACATGAATCAAAAGATAATAAATAAAAAACTAAATTCCTCTATGAGCTGACGTCCATCTTAAGCCTAATTTGTGGTACATAAAAAATAGCACCGAGAATGCTAGCACTAATTTTGGTGGAAAAAGCTTGCCATCATGAAAGAAAGCATGATTATTTTTCCTGCTCACAAACTTTCTCATTAAAATGAATGCCACAAGAACTAAAATGTCATCTTACGGTTTTACAGTGGACTCGCTTCACACCAAAATTATAGACTTGAGCGTGTTGGTAATCTACATTGAATTAAAACGAAAGAAACACACAAGAGGACGAAACAGACGACACAGCTTTCGACTTGCAACTACAGATTTACTGGGGCGGCTCGCCGCTCATCCCCCTTCCCCCTTTCCCCATCGCCTCCCAAAGTCGAGCTCTGAGCGGCGAGCCGCCCCAGTAAATCTGTAGTTGCAAGTCGAAAGCTGTGTCATCTGTTTCGTCCTCTTGTGTGTTTCTTTCGTTTTAATTCAACATACCAAAATCGTTTCTCTTTATTATAATTGTATTAAATGTTCTCAAACGTTCACATCCTACTCCAACCGCGAGGGCGTTTCAGAGGAGTCTGAGCTCTCCACATTCTCATGTCGAGCAGCTATAAATGTTCAAGTTGCAAAAGTAAAAATAGAGCTATAAAAAGCTTAAAAACCTGTCTGGAACACATGATTAGGAAAAGGCTTTAAAAGAAATGTCCACAACCGATGACTAGATGAAGCAAGACATAACAAAAAAAAAAAAAAAAAAACATTGCCACACTGAGCAGGTGGAAAATACTCACGAATAAATTGCTTTTAAAGGATAAAATAAAAGTAAACACCGAATGTCGTCTTTCTAGAGGTGAGATTCGCACCAGCACTTCCTGCTTTGGACACGATGCTTAGGACTTCTTTGCCTGCAAACAAAACAACACAATACTAAATGCAAAACACCTAAACTTGTTAACAAGGTGCCATAAAGGAAGCATAGCATGCTTTCCTGAACTTACTTCGCCTAGTTCAATATTCAGCCCTTTGTCAAAGATTTCCTGGGATGATGGAAAGATAATGTGGGCAGTTGTCGACTAATAGCAAAGATTTTTGTTGAAAAAGTAGTGCAAGTTGCACCTGTTTTCAAAAAAGGTTCTCGAAAAGTTCTCCTGCCCTCCTTGCCATTGTGCACACCTGTGGGGACTGACATTTTCAGCTTTTGCGACAGTCAAAACAAACAGTCGTGTCTCCATGTGGGACCAGACCTCTCACTAGCATTTGCCCGAATTTCACGAAGAATTTCCAAAATCGCAAGTAAACTGCTGGGCACACCGTCGCACTGATGACCTAGCCGATGTCGCTACTATATATCTCGCTTGCCAAGCTCAAAAGACCTTCACTTAAGCTGTACGACCGGATTTCAGTACCACCCGACTCTGAATCTGTGTCCACGCAAAGTTCACTGAAACCGTTCGGTAGCACTGCTTAAAACCTCTTTCGCTCCGTTGTCGCTGTCCTCTGCTCTGTCGACCATCAAATCCCTATCCGCCGCCACAAAAACTGAGTTCGGAAAAATGACTGCAAGATGGTCGCGGACGCTCTCGGCAATAATACTTTTTGTCGGTTGCACAGACGATGTAACGGTTTTCTATGTCATTTCATTTTTCCCCCTCTTGTTACTTTTGAAACAAAGAGAACGACACCAGTTTACGTCAGATTGTTTTCAAGAAAATAAGCACGTGCACAGTGGTTATCAAAAAGGTCGTTACTTACGGTCCTCGATTCCCGCCGTCCAGAAGCTGTTCGGTTGTCCGCTTTATCAGTCAGCAGTCACCGTTGTGGACGCGGCTGGACGTAGCTTAATTGGAAATCAAAGTAACTCAAAGTTCAAACTAGTTCAAGCTAATTAAACTGTCCCAGAAGTTCGCTCGAAGAAATCGAACCGGCGAAACCAGCGGTGGCAGGGGTACGGTGGGCAGGGGCCACAGTCACAGTTGCAGGGTTGCAGCAGGTTGCAGTGGCGGGAACGCGGATGGATGAATATTGGCTGTTCCGGCTGTTCCCTTTATAACGGGCGGTAGCTTGCGCCACCTTGCCTCGAATTAATTAATTGAGAAAAATTTCCTTTTTTCTTCTTTCCGTTTTCTCCCGTACTTAATCCTCTTCCTTCACCTCCTTGCAACTATCAAACTATCACCGGCAGGTAGAGTACTATTCAGAAAGACCTTTAAAAACCGGGCGAAAAAAAAGGAACCGGCGAAAATATATTTTTTACATTATTTTATTGTTTTACAAATAAAGTTATTTGAATGTTTTATTTTCAACATTATTGTTCCACAAATAAAATTGCATTAACGTTTTATTATTAACACTGAAATAATGTTAGTAATGAATTTTCCAAAATCACTGTTTTAAAGTTCAATTTTTAACGTTATTTGACAATTACATATGTGATGTTACATTAACATTTCAATATGAACACAGAAATAACGTTAGTAATAAATGTTCCAAAATCATTATTTGAACGTTCTATTTTTAACGATATTTCACACTTACATATGTGATGTAACATTAACGTTTCAATATTAACACAGAAATAACGTTAGTAATAAATGTTCCAAAATCATTATTTAAACGTTCTATTTTTAACGTTATTTCCCAGTTACATATGTAATGTTACATTAACGTTTCAATATTAACACAGAAATAAAGTTAGTAATAAATGTTCCAAAATCATTATTTGAACGTTCTATTTTTAACGTTATTTCATAGTGACATATGTGATATTACATTAACGTTTCAATATTAACACAGAAATAACGTTAGTAATACATCTTCCAAAATCATTATTTGAACGTCCTATTTTTAACGTTATTTCGCAGTTACATATGTGATGTTATATTAACGTTAATAACACAACATATAACATTATATGTTTTACTGTAACGTTATACTAATGTTTCAAATACAACTAAAACATAATATGTTTAACTTGAACGTTACATTAATGTTCAGGTATAACGCATAACATTATTTAAACATACGCAACAATAAAATAACGTTACTACAATGTTTGGTGCTACCTGGGTAAGTTCAGGAAAGCATGTTATGCTTCCTTTATAGCACCTTGTTAACAAGTTTAGGTGTTTTGCATTTAGTATTGTGTTGTTTTGTTTGCAGGCAAAGAAGTCCTAAGCATCGTGTCCAAAGCAGGAAGTGCTGGTGCGAATCTCAGCTCTAGAAAGACGACATTCTGTGTTTTATTTTATCCGTTAAAAACAATTTGTTCATGAGTATTTGCCACCTGCTCAGTATGGCAATAATGTTTTGTTTTGTTTTGTCTTGCTTTCATCTAGTCATCGGTTGTGGACATTTCTTTTAAAGCCTTTTCCTAATCATGAGTTCCAGACAGGTTTTTAAGCTTTTTATAGCTCTATTTTTCCTTTTGCAACTTGAACATTTATAGCTGCTCGGCATGAGAATGCGGAGAGCTCAAACTCCTCTGAAACGCCCTCGCGGTTGGAGTAGGATGTGAACGTTTGAGAACATTTAATAAAATTATAATAAAGAGAAACAATTTTGGTATGAAGCGAGTCCACTGTAAAACCTTAAGATGACATTTTAGTTCTTGTGGCATTCATTTTAATGAGAAAGTTTGTGAGCAGGAAAGATAATCATGCTTTCTTTCATGATGGCAAGCTTTTTCCACTAAAATTAGTGATAGCATTCTACGTGCTATTTTTTATGTACCCCAAATTAGGCTTAAGATGAACGTCAGCTCATAGAGAAATTTAGTTTTTTTTTTTATTATTATTATCTTTTGATCTATTTAATGTTGTGTTTTCAAACTTTTGCACCCTACTCCAATCGCCAGGGCTACATTCTACCAGAGTTTGAGGTCGTTGTGATGTCTAGTTTATTTTTGCGGTAGAGAAACACTGTTGGAGTTTACTCGCTCCTTTCTTTAATTATGTGAGCTTCATGAACCCAATTTACAGACCTTCAAGCTTCTTTGAAAGTGTGAATTTTTTTTCATAATTGTTCACTTTTTTTTTTTAGAGGGAAAATAATTTTAACTGCATAGTCTAGCAATATTGTCGCTGCTCATGTACACTTCAATGTTCCAAATTTGGAGAGTCAATAAATGTACTCATAAACATGTACGAAACTGTTTTCTTTTCACAGCAGGGGTACACTGCAATTAATCACCTGGGAATCATGGTGTTCGACGCAAAAAAACAACGGACATAAGAGAGAAAACACATACAGGTGCCACTCACAACTATATATATTTGAAAAGTTCAGAAAGAAAGGAATACATCCATGGTCATCTTCATCACGTCCACGCATGCGCTTAGCCATGTGATATGCGCCTCATCTAACACGTGGCTAAGCGCATGCGTGGACGTGATGAAGATGACAATGTATGTATTTCTTTCTTTCTGCACTTTTCAAATACAGTTGTGAATGGCACCTGTATGTCTGTTTTCTCTCTTGTCTCCATTGCTTTTTTGCGCCTTACACTATGATTTCCAACGTTCACCAACTAGCCCCAACTACAAGTCTTTCTACAATTAATCACCTGTATGGATGGTTGTTTGTGCTGTGCTAAATCTGGTGATGGTTGTATCCCACACTTTCTACCAAGGGAACACTTTTTTCTTCAATTAGTTGTGTGTCGAGTGGCATTATGGCTAAGCTGACTAAATGAATTTCTGATTATTCCTCTCCGGGAAAGTGTGAGGCGCACACAGCTGTTTATGTTCCGAACAAGTGTCTTCCTATATTTATGCTTACATCTGTTGTCACGAAGAAGCTTTGTGATGGTTTAGTGTTCAATATTTTAAATTATTATGCCTCTTACAAACACAGTCTGTTCAATTACTGGGACAACCAGTATATGGCCAAACAGATTTGACAAGTTTGGGAGAATGATAAACATAGATCAACTTTTGTTTGCTTGTTTATCATTCTCTGCTTAGATCTCACTTGAAACTTTGGGTGAAGAGTGCAAAGATATTACAATAATCATAAATTAAAAGGCCACTTGGAGTAGAATCCTTTTCTGACATATATGTACCGACGTGGAAAGATTCAACGAAGCCACAGGAGCATGCGGCCTCGAGATACTGGCGCACTTCATGACGGCAGCGAAAAGAACTAGTATCGATGGCTGCTGCAGCTAGCTGTGAAATTAGCTGCTGTCAGCATCTGTTTAGATGACCTGCTCTGCCGCCCTGCTACCATACTAACGACCATACGCCTAGAGTGGCACTCTCTACACTGCATCTTGATAAGGCTGGTTATCTGTATCGAATAAGCTGATCGTGTGTACTTGGAATTGCAGAACGCAACAGAATGTCTTTCCTTTTTGTTTTCGCTACAGTTCCAGTGAAGCACAATAAGCTTTGATTCACATCACGACAACCATATTTAACCAAAAGCATGCATCGTTGCAAATAAAGTTCTTGAAAAGCGCATTGTCTGTTCAGCTGACAAAACATTTCAATGTCAGTGTACAGTGCGCCACTTTAGGCAAATGACTGTCAGTACGGCAGCAGTGCAGGTCATATAAATGGGTGTTGATAGTTGCTAATCTCGCAATCTGCCAGTACTTAGAGGGGATAGTTCCCCACGCCACCGGCAGGACGCGCACACATTGTTGGAGGTTGCACGCTACTGTGGCTTTTTTTTTTTTTTTTACGACTGTATTAGCAAAAAGCGCAGCTAGCTTGGTTAGTGTTCACGAAAAAAAAAAAAAAGCAATTGCTTTTATGAAACAATGTTTGGAGGGACTGTTAAGAGTCACGAAGACAAACCACACATGTCTGTTTTATTTAGTCTTTTCACTGGTGTGGAATATTGAAATGTGTTAATATGTTGTTTTGAAAAGGTCTAATAATGATTGTGCCTCACATTTTTATGCTCATTGCAAAGCCCCCATCTTCTGAGTAAACAATACTCAATAATCGCTAGGGTGTCATTGCTGTGTAGAATTGTTTTGGCCCACCATATATTGTTTCAAGGAGTGTTAATGCTTGTGAAACAGAAGAGAATGTTACTGCACTGGTGAAATGTCTGCAAAGTTTGGAGGAACACTTCTGAACCGTTAAGGCAAATATATACTGTGTGTCGGGCACATCTGAACTAAGGCTACTTCAAACGCTAATTTGACTGTGTTGCAGGGCTTGCACCTTGGTAAGACGACTGAGTTACCTACGTGACAGGTGTTGCCATTGTAATTCACCGTCTGTCGGCAACACCCCTGGCAATGCAGTCAAACACAACTGTCTGAACCAGACTGTTACAGTATATATTTGTCTTCATGGTTCAGAACACTCCTCCAAACATTTTGCATACATTTTGCTGTAGTCGGTGACAGGTCAAGAACCAAGTAGAAGCTCCTCCCACCTCTTTCCTCTTTAGTAGAGCGAACGGTGGAGAGGAAGCGAGCTCCTCTCCAGCGTTTGCTCTGCTCAAGTGGAAAGAGGTGGGAGGAGCTTCTACTTGGTGCTTGACCTGTCACCGGCTATAGTGTAGTAATAACATGTTTTACGAATGTTACTATAACGTTTACCAGAACATTATTTTAATGTTTTGTAAACATTATATTTCTCTTCTAATAACGCTGCGTAAAGGATTTATTTATGTTGTACAAATGTTATTACAATGTTTACAGTAATGTTATGCTAATGTTTTCCAGACATTGTATTTACGTTGCAAAATTGTTTTCCAAGTGTTCAAATAACGTTTATCAAAACGTTATAAGTATGTTCTGCCAAACGTTCAAATAGCTTTATACAGGCGGACATTAAGAACATTCCTCGAACGTTTGGGACGAATATAAAAATAACATTATTCTAATGTTTTCGTGTTACCTGGGATATTTATGCATTTAAATCTGAGATTATTATCTAAGCTTTCAAAATATAAACTTGCTTTACTGATGCTTCTTTTTAACTTGCAAGCGACTTTTCAAAGCTCCGAATTGCTGAAAACAGCGTGAAAAATGAAGTTTATTTTAAATGTAATTATGTCTAAAAAAGTAAATTAAAATAATGCCCCAAATACACTAGCACTCCCCGACTGTCATTACACGGTCGTTAGCATCTCCCAACCCTCATTGAGCTCAACTACGTCGTCTTGTGTTACACGCTACATGCGCCGAACAACCCTACTTGAGATGCGCGTTAGGGGACACGGTTGAAACCGATATAAAATCAGAACTGTTGTCAAATTTTCTTTTTATAAAAACGTTTTGAAAATTAACTATATCCACAAATTTTATTAATTGTAAACGCTGAAAACGAAATAAATTTAGCTTATTTTTTATTTAGAGTAAGTTAACAATAATCGAATACTTTACAGAAAATCAAGCAAGAGAGATAACAAAAGTCTTATAGACAACGACATCATAACGGACGGCCTCGCCTATCTTTGGCTATTGCGACGTGCCATGATCGGTCTAGCGGCAGTTTTGCGCTCTCAACAAAAGGATAGTTGTTGTGCCCTATCTTTGGAGTAGTCAGAATCCGTCACAGATATCGCTACTCCCTTTAGTTATACTGACGATTCATGTGTAGTCACACGGCACGCAATCCACAGGTAGTCAGGGTGACCACCCCCAAAAACAACACGGTGCCTGGCAAGCGACAGTGGAGCAATACGAGTAAGGCCGAGCGAGCTGGACTGCTTTTTGTTAAAATACGATTCTCAAGTGCGTACGTCCGTTCGCTGACTTCCGTGCGCACTAAAGCACTCCAAAGCACGCCTAGAAGCACCGGCACCGCACCTGTGACGATTAGGGGGGACAATGTGAGGGGGGCATTTGCGGGGTTTGTCCGCGACTCCTTACGCGCGGACGGCTGGATTTGCTTCGCGACCAGAAATGATTCAAAGAAGGAATCGTATAGAGACAAATGGAATGCCGTCTTTATTGAACAGAGTATCTGCTTGCTGTGCTTGCCGTAAGTAATCCGGCGTTTCCGCTTTGACAGCGGCGAGGCGAGGCATCACCGATTCAAGCGGCGTCGGTTCCCACCGTACAAAGCTCCTGCTCACCGGTCAGCATTCGTTATACACTTTCAAGTCCCTGGTTATCCGCACCGCGACTGTGCACGCACTTCGCGCTATTCAGCGCACGGAACACCCATTCAGCTGGGGGTACACTCTAAAAAAAAAGGGGAGCGCGACTTAGTCCCCGATGGGAGCAAGTGCGTTGCCACAACCATTAGTCCCGTTGGGGACTAACGGGAAAGGGAGTAACAGTTGCGCCCCTTGATTAGTCTTTTGCACTAGCACCATTGGGACCAACTGTTACACCGTTTCAAATGCAGCTCGAGGACCAACTCTTAGGCCTTTGCACTTGGACCCCTGGGACTAACTGTTACACCGTTTCAAATGAACCCCGAGGACCAACGGTTAGGCCCTTGCACTTAGACCCCGGGGTCTAAACGTTGCGACCTTGGATTTAGACCCCTGGGACTAAAGGTTTTTCCCTTACATTTGGTCCCGAGCCACAAGTCTCCGAAACAAAATTGTGCAGTTCAGATTAAACGTAGCTTTATTGCCTCGAAGATACACATTGCATTCAAGGATGACTGAAGTCGAAGTTACTGAGCGGTAGACTCCACGATAAGGCCAAATTCCGAAGAGTACTCTTGCGTCGACAATGGCTTGAACACTGGGACGGCTGTCCAAACCGGATATGGTCCAAGCACCGTTTATTGGGGCACCGGCAGCTTCTTGCTTGTTTGCGAGGAATTTGGATTATTAGCAACATCAGCGATCGCTCAACAAAAGTATGAGATATAACACACACATAATAAAATAACAAATAGGCTACAAAAGTCTTACAATGGTTCACATGTAACATGGGATGTGTTGACAGCAGACCAGCGCCGTTCGCTGCGAATTAGGCCCAGCGTGTGTGTGCTCAAACTATGCTTCAAAGTGGCGGCACGAGCTCCCGCCATCAACGCGAAAGTCTGTACAATGCAATAAATGTCTCCATTAACCGCTATTCACACTGGAAGCGGATCCGCGTTTCGCAAAGCGGTTGCGAACGCGGTTGTATAAAGATCCAGTACAATTTCACGCGCACTTGATGACATCAAATGCGCGTGAAATTGTACTGGACATTTATTTATACAACCACGCTCACAACCACTTTGCGAACGCGGATCCGCTTCCAGTGTGAATGAGCGGTAAGGCCGGTTCTCACACGCAGCGAAGCGCTGAAGTAGCGCTGCTCACGTGTCGTGAGCTGCTTTTCATCTGCCATGAGCAACAGTTTTGACGGTGCGATACAAATCTGATGAACGCTCCCTTCAGCACGCGCTTAGCGCTAGGTAAGCGCTATGGTCATAGCTCTCTGCTGCTTGTGTGACCAAGCCTTTATGGTAAAGCGATCCTCCCACGGTCTGGGAAACACACAAAAAAAAGATAAGCCATCGGTAGAACTGGCGTTTTGCTCAATACGATTGAATATCAAGTCTCTGTGCTGCGTAACGAATTAAGCTACCGTGGTGCCAAAAAGAATAGAGCATGGCGCGCCCTTTGGAAGCTAGAGAACGCGCTCAAAATAAAACACTTTCTGAAGCCGCAGTTAATGAATATACCATAAACAGAAGTACTTCGACATACCTTAATCGAGTTCCCTTGTCTTGTGACTTCAGAACAGATCAAGTGCAGTGTTGCAGCACCGCGAATCCAAACCGGATCCCGCAAACATCGGAGAAAACCAGCTTCATGTTCTGACGAAGGCTACACTAAAAACAGGTCCTTTTCAAACAAAATCCTTTCCCTTTTTCCGGACGGACCCTCCCTGCTCCAATTGCCCAACCCCGGCGTGAGCAATGAATGCGGGGTAGGGGGTTGGTGGGAGGGGGAAGGGCGCGTATATGAAGATCTCTCTCCCCCTCCCCCCCTCCTAACTACACGCGACACACGAACACACGGACGCTCGCAAGGACGGGAGAAGGTCAAAGGTCGCCATTTTCAACACGCCGCTCAAGCGATGTACAAGCAAACACTTTTTTTTTTCTTTTTCTCTCTCTCTCTCTTTTCAGTTTACTCGGGGGCCTTTTTTTTTTAGTTCGTATTTGTTTTGTATTAGCAGGGTGCTGCCATAGATGAAGATCCGGGCCCGGTTCGTTCTTCGTTGTTCATCTGGAATGTTATCTAAAACAGCGACAACGATCGTATGAAGGCGTCTACATACTGCCCGTGAATATGCTTTTTAAGTGGAACGTGCCGTGCATCAAGTGTGTCGTTGCGGATTTTGAGTTCGACATTGGACTACCAAGAAAGGTTGGTTACGGAAAGACGCAGAGACGAGGCTGGACTTGTTCTCAGTAACTCAGTTTTAGCGATTGAAGTGACCATTTATTCTGACTGCGGGACTCCGGTGTTAAAAGCGCGTCTTCTGCAAACTCTTAAGATTCATTTAAGAAAAAAAAAGTGTTAGTATTTGGGGGTGTTGCGTTTGTATAAATGCTAATTTTTTGCGCGAAGGCAAATTACGTGAATGCGACTTGTGAAATGTCAATAGATCATTTTGGGCGTGATAGTTGGGTGACGTCGAGTCAACACATTCGTTAACTCGCATTTGCACAACGCGCGAAGCTCTACCATCTAATGTCTGAACGTTCGTGGCACATTAAACAAATTAGCCAGTTTCGTCCGAGTTTTGTCAACACTTTCAGCCGTGCTGGGCTGAGTTTCGCCGATCCCCAAGACGAGCGAAATATCATCCGTCCTCCTGGCGAACATAACATTTGCCTTCGGGGACTAAATCATACAGATGCGCCCTGTCTGAGGGAGACTAATGGCTGCTTTTGCTTGCGCACGCCTATCGGTTAGTCCCAGTCGAGCACAATTAGTCCCCAGCTCTTGCGAACGGTACCTAGCTTGAACCAGAAGGTCCTTTCGGGGAGCAACTGGGAGTTCAGAGGACAAAATGCTGCCGTTAGTCCCTTCAAACCAACTTTTTTTCTTAAATTGTACAATTATCACGATTGTTATCGAACGAGAGGTACAGAGGGCAGTGGCAGTGGATTGCACACCAGGATAGCTAGGTTCGACATTCTACATGTTTCTTTTAAAAGTACACGGAAGTGATGTCTTCACGTACGATTGGTTGGGAGCAAGAGTGACGTAATTTCCCTAGAAAAATGT
Source organism: Ixodes scapularis (assembly GCF_016920785.2). Lineage (NCBI taxonomy): Eukaryota > Metazoa > Arthropoda > Arachnida > Ixodida > Ixodidae > Ixodes > Ixodes scapularis. Next base: position 184,480,908 of record NW_024609857.1, read on the forward strand.
GGGCGGAGGCGGCTACCGGACGTGACAACATAATGACGTCTCGTTTTGTACTGGGTACGTTTTAAAAGGTACATGCTCCTGAGTAGGTGTCTTTCGTTGGTCATATTTTCTAAACCGCGTCGTCGTCGGGCGATTATGCCACTTTTCAACTAATTTAGTTATTGTTTTCGCCGGGAAGAGTTACCGGCAGCACCGCGCAGCATTCGAGCTCCCGGAGGATTGCAAGCGTGGGACGCAGCGCCAGCAGCGCGAGACAACGTTGGCGTGAGGAATTGGAGGTGAAAAGTCTGCGAAACGAAGCTCGTGGACGTTCGCGACTGTGGAGCTTCGAGTGTTGTACAGTTAGTTTCTACGACACGGACTGCTTCCAAAGTTTGAAGGCGAGCGACGAGCACGTAGCGCGGGCCTGAAGACAGTTGGCGTCTCTGTCCGGGTCGCGTCCGTCGCTACAGTGCATCGTGTCGGGGTCCGGCGCGGCTGGCTCTGCTTCCCCGAGACGCCGACCGAGCGCTACGACGTAGCCTGAGGCGGGCCTCAGGCCGCTCGGTAGGATATTCGGCGTCATCGGTTGCGTGAACGAAACGATGATCGCCATCGTCGGCTCGTCCAAGAACGATCCCACCGTCACGAAGGCGGTGCACTGTGCCGCAAGCATTTCTGCGCCCTCAACGTGATGGTGATAAGTACGCTCGAATTACGTACTCAAAATAAGTTCCATGTGCGTCAAAATGAATACAGCGTAACGCCGGTACGGTGTAGATATGTCATTTTATAAATGAGAGGTGCGGGCTTCTGCGCTCGGCCAGGGGTGGGCGCATGTATATTCTAGAGGGGGCAAGGTCAGATTTCTTGTCAGGGTATCATATGTTTAACACCCCCCCCCTCCCCCCCCCCCCCCCCCCGTTTCGACGCCCTAAATTTTGACACATGCAGTATTCAAGAGGAGGGTCACGTGTTCCGGACCACTCCCTCTGAATCCGCCCCTGTGCTCCGACTGCACGCGCGTGTGCTCTAGGTAGTATGTCGTGACTTTTAAAAAGGGCGTCTTTCCTCCCGCCACATTATGTTTGCTTGAAAGAAGTGGTTCCTTGTCATCATACCTTGCGTCCATGAAGGTGTGTTACAATCATGTTAATACTGTCAAAAGAGCTTGGAAGGTTCTGGAATTAAGACTGCTTTGTGAACCATGAGTGGAACATTCAGGTAAATTCATGTCGGCACCTCTCTCACACTTCCATATGCGTGACGCAGAATGCCGGGTAAGATGCATGGAACGACGATGCCCTGGGTCGGTGCACGACTCCTTTGTGTAATCCTTCTCTTGGCTCTGCGGCAACATCAAGCCAGGGCAGCTGGTAGACGACGACAGGCTCCTCCTCGGTGAGCATTCTCGATTCATTCCTCTTGCATACGGTGGCTGTGTACCACTTGAAAACCACAGTACAACAGAAAATGTGCTGTAGCAAACATTAACAAATGTGCAGGCCCTGTGTTTATACCTATGGCACGTCTTTGTAACTACTATTCGAAGGAGCGTAGTACCGGGAAAACACAAAGTTGCGAACAGCTCGTTTTGCTGCTTTCTTGCTGTCAATTTTAAAAAGAACAGATTATAATAGATTCCACCTCTAAACATGCAGGCAATGACGGCTATTCCTTGAAGTCTTGGCTCATCGCGCCTGTCCCTGGGATGCACGTGACCTCCATTGCTTGCTGCCTGTCGAGTAAGGCACATTCCTCGGTCAAGCCCGTTGTGAAGCGCTGCAGTGAAGTGAAGAAACAGATTCTCGTGTCCGCAAAGGCACCGGACTCTGCACTACCATCCATCAATAGCCACCACCACCATTATAACGGCACGTGCAGTTCTGGACAACGCCTGCCTTGTATTGAGTTAGCCAAAACCGGAGTCCGGTTCAGACCCTGAAAAGTGACAGTTGGATTCTGAGCCGAGCTCGGAGGGGTCAGCGTCTGATGGAGAGAAGCTGGCTCCTGCCAACCTTCCGGTCCGCCTCTCGGACAGGGCTTTGAGGCAACGCCTTGTCGCCCGGTTCGAGACCAGTTGCAGCCGTGCCCCTGCGAAGCGCCACACGCCAGGATTGCAGTCTCACCCATGAGGGACGCCGCCGGCATCAAGGAATCTGTCGCCCCGACGGTGGTCTCACCCCAAAACACGCCGTCGGGGAGCCCCTACAGCCCTCTCCCCGGTGATGTTCAGCACGGACGGTACCGGCGACGGGGAGCCGCTCACCACCACGACTGCGGTCCCGACCACCAAAGACCCGTCTGTTTCCTTGCTGTCAGTAAAGCCCCCTTCGTAAAAGCCGTCAAGTCCACACTTAACTCCCTGCTCCGCAGTCATGGCCGTGCATACGCTATACAGTGTCTTCAGCTACAACACCTTGCACAGTTCATCACACAGCCACCATGGCTAAAGCCAGCGTGAACTTGAGAGAAAAAATGAAAGCCGTTTACAACTCCCCATAACGCCGAATCAGAACGCAGCTCTTCAGGAGCAGGACGGAAGGGTACTGAGGGTCAAGTGTCTTCGGGGGAGGGGGGGGGGGGAGGGGGGTGACGTGACCTCGGGAGGGGGTCACGTGACCTCACGGTTACGCCGACGCCGCTCAAGCCGGGAACGGGCGCCTAAGAGCTGCGCTCTAAAACATATTGCTGGACTGCAAACCATGGTTTAATACTTCTTCCTCTTCATGTGCCTCAGCTATCCGCTTCTTTTTGTTCTTTACTTTGAGAGCTATAGATACAATTTAGTATGAAACGACCCGCATTTCAGCAAAACGTTAGACATTCCAAACACTATTCCTTTTCTTGTCGAGTTTGATGGAAGGCACGCTGACGCATGCTACTTTGTTTCCTTCGATAGCCATTGTTTTAAAAGTTTTCGCATTTCCCGTGCATACAGGCTATTGCTTCTTGCAAAAATGGTGATGCTGCTGAACACAACGCTGCATTTACAGGCGCGGCAATGACCTGCTGCAGTTCCCTTGACAGGTGCTGCATGCTTTCTTGTCCTATTATTTACGCTCCGTCCTGTTACACCGATGTGACATATGCCACGTGAGAGGGGATTGTGATAAACAACCCCTGTGTCACACGGGGCATATTGTGTTTTGTAAGCAATGTTGCATATTTTCTTCTAGTTAAAGTTGCAATCTATTTTGCCTCGTCTTGTTAGGTTACACTGTGTAGTGGGCGAGGAGGTCGTTTCAATTGTGAGAGATGTCTGGGACATGCATACAAGGCGATGGTTCAATAAATTTTAAGCTGTGTTAGAGACCTCATTGTTCTGTCCGTTTTTCTTATGATTCCTACGTCTCGTGGTTACTATGGATTGCATTCACCAGCTCGCCTGCGTTTTATACCTTTCTCCATACAATACGCCTTGTTTGGAGCAGGGCACAAAACCTTATTGCCCTGCCTCGCAGCTACTTCCTTTTAATTTATGGGGTATGCCATCAATGTAAGGTACTACAATTTTTTGCTTAGCTCTTGTTTCATCTCTTCCATATCTGTGTCAGCTGATTTGTGTTACAGTTTGGTGCAGATGTTTTTAGATGCGCATCTCAGGAAACCAATCGGATACCCAGAATAACACAGGCAGGAAAATGTCCTTTCAAACTTTGCCCGTTATTCTGGTGACAATAATTATTTTAGACCTCGCAAGAGCGATGTAGGAAACACTCCGTTTTATAGTTTTAGAATGTGCAAAAGCAAAAAAAAGAAATCCTTTGCACGACCTTGGGTCATACTTCCAACATTAGTACCGGTCCCACCCGGGACGTTGGTCTTTACATTCCAGTGTGTGGTCGAGGAACATGATGGACTTGTTCACAGGTATTTCATGTGGTGTGTTCAGAGACAGACGGCACTGCCCCCAGATATGTGTTACGTGCATGGCGGAGATATTGATAGCCTTTCCATTTTATGAGCAGAAGGCATGAAATGGGTGGAATAGTGAGAGAGAAAGCTTGCTGATTGCCAAACCGAGAAAAGTCACCTGTCTTTCCCTGCAAAGAGCCGAGAAATACTTTAGACCATCTGTAGACCTGTAAAGACCTATTTCTTAGTGTTGATTAAACCAGGAATATTGCCATTTTTGGGTATTGTTTCATATACCCTGCGGTCTTAAATATCCCGTTATTACCTTCTGTATTATGACTACATCACTCAGGTGTGCCTCTTGATGTTAGTATTGGGATTTCTGTCAGTTAAGATCTCTCAACTCATTCCAGGTTTCTCCCTCCCCCTTAATTTTTGTCACGGTGCCTATTTAAGCAGTTTTTAGAAAATAAAAATTTCAGCTGTATTGCCGACCTTTCGGTGTATGTGTCCTTTTCTATGTAGAGTATCAGGGTTTATGATATGTTTCACAGCTAGTTTATTTTTGAAAGGGTTTTATTTTTAGAATGCAGAACCGTAACTTGAAAACGTAAAATGATATGAAAACAGGCTTTGCAATATTTAATTCTCGAAAGTAAAAATGAACACATTAACATAGCACAACGCAAACACTTGGAGATTATTAAATCCACGTTATGTCAAACATTGATCTCTTGATTGAACCAGTTTTGAGAGCACTACCTCTAGGTTGTATTTCGTAACATATATATTAATATACACGAAGGCCTGCGATATTGGGGACAAGATTAATTGCAGCTAGACTATAATATACTGTAAGCGACCTATTTTTCGCGGGCTCAATATTTCGCGATTTAGGTTAAATCTTAAGTTTTGGAACAATTCGCAGGTTCTAATTTTCGCGACGTAGTGGGTTCTCAATATAGATACCAATATGTTAACATCTTACCGGAATCGTTCGCGGGACCTACTGTTCTGTGAATTATAGTCGATTCGCGAAAATTATGTCGTCTACGGTATATACAAAAAGACGTGGCGAAGTTTGCTACTGAGGTATTCCAGAGAACATGAAAGCAGTTGCTGTTCCAGGTTATGACTACACTGTAGGCCTCAAAAAGAAAAATAAGCGCGCAGGCGAGCTCGTGAAAAGTGGGCATACCTTGACCTGAGACAGGTGTGGCAGCCCAGAGTAAAGGACGAGGCAGAGGGCACGTGACAGGCGGTCGGCGGAGAAGTCACGAGCGGGCGCGGGACAGTGCGAACGGAGGGAGGCTGGTAGCTGGACAAGGAACGTCGAAGCCAAGCTGCCTGACGCGGCCCATGACAAACCCCGGAGCGGTCGACCAGCGAGGTCTGGAGCAAGACCGGTGGAAACGGCGAGCCCAGGACATATGACCTGGGCTACGACGATCCCGGGGTGGTTCCGCAGCGACACTCGGGCATTGATAGCCCGGGACAGCCAGCCTACGCAGCGCTGGCGTGGGAAAAGCGATCCACAGGCCTGGACACGCGCTGCGACTGTGAGCTCTGATCGACGGGCGACAACAAGGGTCGGCGGGCCCGGACTACCGGCTCTCGATGACGGGCAACCGGGAGGTACAGTAAACCCATTCGCTGTCTTCTCGTTCCAGTGTGTCACTCCCTGGGTGACGGGCGGAGCGTATACCGATCGGGCGGGATTATTAGTAGAGGACCTCTCCGTAGAGAAACCCACATTAAATTGGCGCCCAACGTGGCGCCCGTTCGGTATGCCTCGGCTTCTAGTCGTCCCCAGGGAGACCCATGGATCTGTTAAGCGGGTTGTTCAGTAACGCTAATGATGCCCGTTGAGAAAAAGCGTGTTGGAATTTTGATGACTTGTCTCACAGCAAAGCTCAGCAGGTGTCTCCTCGAATCGAGTACTAAAAGGCCTCGAAGGACGAGGTTCCGGACGGGCTTTCTCGGGTACCCCAGAGTAGTGGTTGGCAGAAGGTGACGCAACCGGGGGAAACACGAAAAGCGCGGTTAAGATGAAAGAAAGTCGTCTTCGGAGGCAGAGGAGAGGCACGGCAGGTTTGCTGGAAGGCAAGATAACGACTGTCAGGAGGGAAAACAGCCAGGACTTATTGCATATTTAGGATTTAGGCTTGCAGTGATTTGGTGAGCCAGTAAGCGCTTGTCGAGGCCCGGGGTGCAGATGGGTTTATGTCAGTGGGTGTCGGAAAGATTGCGGGAATTGCAGTCGACACCAGGAACACTGGCGGACGAGATTGTCAGCGGGTGTTGGGTAAACTGGCGTAAATTGCAGTTGACACCGGGAACGCTGGCAGGCGAGTTAAGGAGCAGTATGATTTGGTAACCGCTGGGACAAGACGGCTAGTTGCTTCGCGTCACTCCAACAACCCATAAAGTTTGGAGGGACGACTCTCCCTTGAGGAGGTTCGTTCCAAGGAAGCTACGAAATGTTTCATAGGATACTTTTTTGGCTTCACTCTGGCCGGTCGTGGCAGTGACAGCAAGTCGCGTCACGACCTGGCCGGGGATGAGGCGGTAGACATTTGGGGGGCTTGTTTTTGTCCAGCTTGCCTTGAGGCGTGAACGGTTTAAGCGGGCTTGCTCGCTGAGCTACCGCCTCCTCCGAGGACAGATCAGTCCCTAGAGCTTGTATGCACGTGGACGCAACGGGACGCTGACGCTTACATCGAGTACCACATGGTATATCTAGCCGTTGCGGAACGCGGGTATGGAATATGGCCGTCCCACCACGGGCTTTGGATCCCTTCGCTTGCGCTAAAGATGGACTAGGTTTACACCATCATTACCTGTTCTGAAGACAACTCACGCGTTGAGCAACGCAGCTAGTGGTTTTGCCGCATCGCTTGCTTCGAGGTGAGAAGGGCACCTGAGGTATAAAGACGCGGGCGTCGTGTCTTACTTCTAGGCTTATTTGGCGAGATACAAACGAGGAGGCTTACCCGGTTTACATCGCTGACTTGAAAGGATACTACCGTTGCCGCGATGGGGAAGACTTATAAAATGAGGTTGCGGTAGGACACAAAAAATCCCCTGTTCTTGGCGACCCAGGAGCGAGCTTTGGAATGCAGACTTGCTGAGTTAGCCGCATGGTACACTGACCCGTCGGGAAGCTATTTGGCGGTGGAGGCTACGGCCACTGCCACAGTCTGCGGTAGAGTACTTGTTCGTTGTGTGTTGTTTTAGCACTTTGTTCTGCGCAGAATAGCTTCTTGGAAAGACGGCCGTAGACGGCGTAAACCACGAAGCCCACCGGGTGGGAAGACGGGCCCATTCGTTTTCCCAAGTGCTCAGGGTGGCTGACAGTTTTTCAGCCTGACGAACGGTTCAGGCGGGCAGTTCTAAGCCCGCTGTGACCTCTAAGCGGAACGGGGCAAGTCCGTCTGCGTCGGCCGGAGCAGCTTAACGCAAGCCCCCTGCTGCATCGCGGTGAGTGGGAAAGCGAGCGACGGACAGGTCGGCATTATCTGACGGCTTCGCTAGCCACCACCACCTACGCCGCTTTCGGACGCCGCAACGTGGCCACTCCGGCAACAGCAACAGCGGCCGCCCATGAAGCCCAGTGGCTCCCTGAGGCCCATGAAGTCCCCCGAGGTCCGTGCCGTGAGGGGGCGAGAGTGTGGGAGCCGAGAGTGGAGGACGAGGCAGAGGGCGTTTGACAGGCGGTCGGCGGAGAAGTCACGAGCGGGCGCGGGACAGTGCGAGCGGAGCGGGGCTGGTAGCTGGACAAGGAACGTCGAAGCCAAGCTGCCTGGCGCGGCCTATCACGAACCCCGGAGCGGTCCACCAGCGAGGTCTGCAGCAAGACTGGTGGAAACGGCGAGCCCTGGCCATATGACCTGGGCTACGACGATCCCGGGGTGGTACCGCAGCGAGACTTGGGCATTGATAGCCCGGGACAGCCAGCCTACGCAGCGCTGGCGTGGAAAAAGGGATCCGCAGGCCTGGACACGCATTGCGACTGTGAGCTCTAATCGACGGGCGACAACAAGGGTCGGCTGGCCCGGACTACCGGCTCTCGATGAAGGGCAACCGGGAGGTACAGTAAACCCATTCGCTGTCTTCTCGTTGCAGTGTGTCGTTCCCTGGGTGACGGGCGGAGCGCATACCGATCGGGCGGGATTATTAGTAGAGGACCTCTCCGTAGAGAAACCCACACAGGGAAGGAAAAGAAGGGCACGTCTCCGAACACGTAGCTGTTTTTCGAGACACTGTTTGTTGACCCTTCCTCTTACGAATCCTGTTAATTCACTGTTTCAGGGTAAGTCATATCAAGCGAATGTTTCTTGGGTTCAACAAAGCAAGCAGGCGTCTTTCTCCAGGTCGTCTGTTTGCTTCCGCGCCTTCGTTACGTGCCGGGACCGTGAAACGCTGCTAACGGGAGCTGTTTATGTGCAGCCATCAACCCCGCGATCCTGGCTTGCTCCGACATGTTGCTTTAAACAAGGTGCGAATCCCGAATTTCGCATTCATTGTAATATTGAAACAACTTTCTCTCCAATTAACTCTTAAATGTATTGCAAAACGACACAAAAGAGCGGTTTGTTTTAACAGCGCCCAACAGGTTTTATTGTTTTTCAGTACTAGAACAAATGCGACGGCCAGCGACGCACAGGATTGGTTGCCGTTGCTTAACTAAACGCAAAAACTGCCCCCCGCGTCGTAGTAAATCTTACCCCGTATCCCGCACGTAGGGACGCCTCGGGGGATGCGTAGCTCCCTCCGCTCGTCGGGGGTTGGCTCCGGACGTCGCTCAAACGGTGGCAGGTTTCAAGTTTGCGATGACGTAGCGGCGTCAAAGTAGGCAGAGCCGCCACGTAAGTGTTGCTAGGGTACGTTCCTCCTTTCCATTACGTCGATTCCATGTACCTTTTCTCAAATGTCAAACCTAGGAGACGCGTGTCCTAGGTTTGACATTTGAGAAAATGTCAAACCTCACTGTCCTAACCATTCGTGCTGTAACGATGAACTGTGAACACAGGTGTAAGTAGAGCAAAAGCCGAGCAAGCAGAGGGAGCCGCCGAGGGAGCTCGATAACCAAGCGAAAACGTCGCCTTCGGATGAAGAATATTGGCGCATTGATACGTAGGATGGAGCAAATTTACCATGTGGTTTTTAACAGGGTCGTGTTTGGACACGGCGGCCGTAGCACTGGCTGTTAGTGCATCGAAGGATGAGACGGTCTATAGACAGGTTCATACGGCACGCGATTACAAAGTTTATTTTTTTATTTGTAGCTAAAAACACAAATTTCTCGTTAATAAAATGTCGTTAATTTTACAAACCCGCAACATAGACACATTTGTGTGTCCAACGAATAAATACGCACATTTGTGTGTCGCTATTATGAGCCACTGTCGGTATGAAACATTTCTTGATAGGAACGAAGCTGTCCATATTACCCGCACAAAGCTATAATTGTTCTACCTCAAAGCCTTAACTGTTTTATTGTAAACAAAAACATTTAAACACTTGCATTACTACTTTGAGCTTGACTCAGCGGCGACGCATTATCCAAATCACTGCGTAAACACTAAATCACAGAAGTTTATGAAAGTAGTATAATTCATTCATTAATACATTTCGGTGCGTCTCACGAAAGTGTTCATAACTTGTTGTTTTCTTCCAAGGTGGGACGGAACGTTTTTTTTCCTCTCAACCAACCTGGTCGAAGCCAAAGAACCAATGTGACTGGTGTCTGAAAGATACAAAAGTGGTTGCAAAATCTTTAAGTCAAACGCCATACGCCTATACTAAGTGCATAAATAAAGAAATAAAAAAACATTAGTTATGAGTGATACCGAGATTGATTTCGTAGAAAGGTTTAGATCTCTCGGTGTAAGTTTTACTGCAACTATGACATGGGACGCCCACATAAACGAGGTTTTTCTTGTCCTTTCCAAGATTGTTGGAATTACCGCATGTAATAAGAATGTTCTACCCGAAAAAAAAAACAAAAAAATCTAAACTTACTTTGTATTACGTTTTTTTATTCTTATTTAAGCTACTGTTTCGTGTTCTCGGGTAATATTACAACATCCATTATTCAGAAGCTTCTGATGTTGCAAAATAAAATGTTACGTGCTATTACAAACGCTCCATATAATTTACACATCGGGGCAGGTTTACTTGCAGTTTGAAATTCTGCCTGTATATAATTTATTTGAATATAGATTAGCGTGTTTTTACAAAAATATAACAGCAAAAAACGAGAATTTTGTTTCACGTATTGTTTCTACTGTGCTCCACAATACGCCTTATTCAACGAGGAAAAAAGACACGTTTGTTTTACCTAGGTGTAGAACGAACTATGGCTTTAGAATGTTACGATATATCTTGCCTAAATTTATTAATACGCCCCTATGTGATCACTTGAGTGATTTGTTTTCTTCTATCCTTAGGAACGCTGTTCTATAATTTGTCTGTACTTCTCGTTTTGTCTGTGCATTTAATTTTTTATACATGTATTATTTTTGCCTCGTTTACGCTGCTGACTCGTAACGGTGGCGATGGCCGTCAAGCAGAGGGCGCAACTGCTTTTTTGTAGCACCCTTAGTTTGTGTTTGAAGCTAAAATAAACGCTGATTGATTGATTGATTGATTGATTGATTGATTAGTGAATTAATGATTTTACAATGTTACTTTCTTCCTTTAAAAAAATTGTCACAGCTTATTTATTTCAAAGACGCTTTAAAAATGAATCAGTTTTCGCTATACTTTAACAGTATTCACTTTTCCGGTGTTTTTCTGCAGGTGTTGCCCCCGTTTGTTCCCTCCACTTTGTCTGCCCGTTTTACAGACCCTCTTTTTTGTATAATTGTCCCATACTGGAGCCATGTGGTACCTAGTGCGGAAATTAGTAGATATTTTTAAAACCAAATATGCGGGGACAAATGCGGCTCATTAAGACATTGTAAGTGAAAACAAAATGCAGACAAAACAGGTGAGACGCAAAATCATAGAAACAAAGTTAAACTTAAAAAAAAACACGATTTTAATTGAAGGCGGTCAGGCTTAATGTTGTTAGTAACCTTTATTCCGGGTTTTACGAAATATACAGAGGTTTCTACTGGCATCTCAAGGATGATATCAATTAAAAAAAACTGTAATTGTCTGTGAAATCACTATACATTTTTAAGTATCAAAAGTTTAATGATTTTGTGAAATCTGTTTCGCATTCACTCGTTTTTGTTGTATAAGTGACGTCCATTGCGTGTGTCGTTGGTAGACATCTTACCCAGGCCACAAATACCGCAAATAAGATCATGCTTGCAGTTCGGTATCCGTAAACGTCCATCACGTACCCCGCTATTGGTGCAGTAATGCAAGCACTACAAAAAGAAGGCAAATATAAATTTATATTGTCACATTTTTGTTATAGTGTTTAAATTTTGTTTGTGAAAACTGTTTACCAAAACACTCCAAATCCATGGGTCACGCTGACCACAAAGCTAGTTGCCTGAATATTTTCCGGACCTCCACGGCTTCTGTAAAGTGAAAAATTGGTTCATTCTTTAACACTTCATTACTGTATTTTAAAAGGAGCATCTACGGCCAGAAAACACACAAGGGAAAACTTCTCAAATTGGCACTAAGTAAACTAAGTAGAAATATTATTATTTTATAATCGGTGACTACGTGCCATGGAAATCAATCAAAACCAAGGGCGGCGGAGCTACGATATTGGACTGAGCCTTAAGTTGTTCTCCAAAAACTAGTTTTAGGTTTCGGTTTCTTCTCGGGTAAAATTGCGTTTCTTAGCATCAACGGTGAACATATCAAAGAAACGAAGATTGTCATAATGAGTAATGCTTTCTCCAAACGAATTGGCAGTGAATTTGTTCATGAGACAGAATCATAAAAGCAGTTGCATCATATTACAATGAGTGTGAAATATTTTACGCTTAGATGATGCCACCAGGCAGTCCTGTGATTAGTTTGTTCTTGTAATACTCTAATAATATGATTTATTTACTCCAAAAACAAAGCTAGTAGGCAAATATAAACAACAAACATACACCAGACAACCGCATTATTTTTCCATTCGTGTTGCGATGACATGTACTGAGAAACATCACACTCCAAAAACTACCTGCGCGTCTACTTACTCGCAAAACACTCAGAACCAATCTCTGCGACTTACGAAAGCGAATGATGAGGCCTAACATCTGTTTAGACCTTGAAATTAAGTCTGCACTGCTGCATTCCACAAGGCAAGCATGACGCTTTGCATTGCGTAATACCACAGCGCGGACTTCATTTTTAGGTCTAACGGATGTTCCGCCTCATCTGTGGCAGGGCTAATTTCGTAGATCACAGAGATTGGCTCTTTGAGCGTTTTTCGTGTAAGTAGACCCGCAGGCATTTCTTACAGTGTAATTCTGCACTCAAAGATGATGCACACCTTGCTGTGACTCCAGGTGCCGAATGATATAGAATGAAAGCAATTCGATCTAATCAATAAAGACTATAAGGAAATCTGAATATATCGCTGTGCACAGCGCTCCCAATAGAAGAACCCCGGCTGCGTTTGGGGCATATGGATTGTTACCAACCGTACCAATGCAAGTCTTGTGGATATCGTAGAGAGCAATTATTTGAAATTACTGCAATCTGAGTAAACTGAATGCAAGAAATTGAGACAACGGGAAACAGAGGAGAGCAAATGCCATGATTCTCTGTTGGCTCGACAATATAGAAGATATGTCAAGTCGAAGTAACTTTTTTCTTATGGGATTCCTGATAGTGTTGAGGAATCGTAGGCACAAGTTGAAGTAAACAATAAAGCGGTATTGTCGCATTGCGTCTATAAAGGAGCGAATTCTGCTATAAGCATGTTGGTCATTTGAAATGCAGTGCGCACACGGTCTAGGACAGTTCGTAGCCAACAAATGCAGATCAGTCATAGCTAGTTTTTTCTCTTTTAAAACAAAAGGACAAGTACTACAACTAAGGTATAATCTAAAGCTAACTAACATCGGTGTTAGCGAGGATTTCTCTGCTACAACACGTTTGACGCGGAAGACCATAATTGAATTTGGTAAATATTACGAATCACCATTTATGTTTAATTATAACAAATTCGTTATTAACCAGAATTACTATATTCACGAACATGCGCTTGGCGACGTCACGGAATCTTTTCGCCTGCATACGTCTCGACCTATGGCGCTTTTGGCATCTCAACCGGAGGCGACATGCTCCATATTAGCAGTCAGTGACGTTTTGTTTTTTTTCACGGTATTTTTTTATCTGTCTAACGTATCTGTTTTTTTCGCTAATGGTGAATTCCGCTCGCAGATCTCGAGCGCTCAAAAAAGCGCTCCATTTTGAGCCCCCATATTCCGCTCGCAGAACTGGCTCGACTTGGTCATCTTCCTCTCGTAGATCTCTGGCTGCTCCCGCTCCGCGGAGCGCCTCCAACTCCGCCGAACTTTATCCGCGGGATTTCAGAGATCGACACGGTATTTGTCAGAGCGCGCTACGTCATTTCCTCTCCCTCTGCGGTGGTGCATGCGCGACGAAGTCGATGGGCCGACCGCATACCGGCTGCGCCGTCGACGGATTGACGGATTCGAGTCGGCCGAGCTGTGTCTGCTTAGATGCGTCGACTGTTTTCGCGGGATTGTGACGACACGAACGCTTCTACCTCGCGTAGAAAAGGGATGAAAAGCCAAGATAGGAGCGTGACGAATCGGAAGCTGTGACATCTGCGATCGTGAGGGGAAGAACAAGAAAAAAAACGTCAGAACATCGGATGGAGGCGGACGCAAGGTTAGGCCTATTGATTTTGCCGCCACTGATTGTTTACTTTTTTTTACACTGCATGCCGCCGGCGTTTTCTTGTGCAATAATAGCAAAAATTGATTAGGCAACGCCGTGCCAGTGATGGTTTTTTACTCCGGTGTTTATTAAATTCATACCAGCCATCTGAACTCCAGCGATGGCAATCGCTGTGCGTGCCCCGCTGCTTCAAGGCGGCCGAAAGGTAGTATGTGACTGTGTTGAATGCGGACGTCTTCCTCGTTATTTGTGACGTGGGCTCCGTGGTACGTATAATTTTTCCCCTGCCTGTGCTGTATGTAATTTGTGCAGCTATGGCTTGACAGTTGTCACTGGTAGCCGGAAAGTTTAGTCGTTGAGGCGTTGGTGGGCTTGTCAAGTTCGAGCAGCGGCCATTTTGAACGGCCGACGGGTGAGCGGGGGTGAGGGGTCGCTCCAAACAGACGAGTCCATCTTCCGCTCGTTGATTCGGAGCAGGTCCTAAGGACCGGAATATTGCTTGCCCGCGGATTTTGGAAAGCGCTCCGGATCTAAGAGTGGAATTCAACATAACATAAGGAGTTTCATAAATGTAAAACTTGACGAGTTATGTTTCATTATCGATACTAGCGATGTAAACATTGTTTTGTTAGTTGAGACGAGGTTTTCGGCGAAAATAAAAGGTCCCGAGTTATTTCTCGACAGAAACTCTTTACTAAATTCCAAAATGACGGAAAACTACGTAACGGCGGTGGCGTTTTTAATAGGTGCTAGTGATTGTATCTCGTCTTTTATTGTAAATATATATATCACTTTCGAAATAATTCGTGTCTGCATCATCATTCAGCATCAAAGGCTTGATCTAGGACGCTGTTACCGCCGCCTGTATGTTCTCCTGACCTTTTTAAGGGACTTCATAATGTGTTAAACCATAGCCTCCTCTACACTAAAAAAACCTGGCAGTTCGAAGACGGAGCCATAGCTAGAGTGCCTGGTTGTAGATTTGGAGCGCGAGGGTCTGGTAGCACAGAACATCAAAGAGCCATTTTTTCAGGGATCCTGGACATCAGCACACAGCTCCTGCGGCGGCGAGGACCCGAAACCCATTTGTTCGTTCGGGAGAAGTGTGTTTCGGCGTCTCGCCGTAGCGGGGTGCCAGACACGTGGCTCTCCTCTGATCTGTGTTCTGCCGCTCCACCTTTTCCATTTGAGCAGCCGCTTCTCGTGGCGATCTGCCAGGCTTTGTTAGTATATAGGAGGCTGTGGTTGAACAATTTTTACAACGTTTTTCAAATACACCTTTACATTTAGTGGCTTACTTTGACTTCCCGACATTGTTTGGAGCTCGGGTTGTTCTTACAGTAATCCTTTTTCAGTAGATTCCGCGAATTATTGTGGCGTGCTGTGTTAGTGTCTTTTGTGTGAGCTACTAGCCGCGCCAACTACCACGGCGTCACCACATCGAATATCGTCTACCTCATCTGATTTCTGTTCCCAACCTTGTCGGCCATCTGACCTAGATCCAGGTTTTAGTGATCATTCATTTATGCATTTTTCACTATCTATTTTTGAGTAGTACTAATATTAAAGAAATAAGTTATTCATGATTATACCAAATCCAATTATGGTGCTATTATTTCTGAGTTAGGTGATTTTCTAGATTTTTATTTTGAAGAAATTTTAGAGTCGTCCGTCGGAAATGATACGGACCCTTTTTAAAGAAAAGATTCGGCCCTTATCGAAGAACTACATTTCTATTTAACCCATATTTGCCACTTCGTGTTTATCATGATTCAGCAGAGTGCTGTAAGATTTTTAACAAAAAAAAAACCACTTTTAAAGCAGTTAAAGCTACGCTTTGTCTAGTCTGCTGGCAGAAATACACCGACGCTGCAGTTGCTTTCAAAACTGCCGTTAAGAAGGCTAAGCTAAATGTTTATAACTCGACCTTGCCATCGATGTTACTTTATAATCCTCGACAGTGTTGGAATAATGAGTTTGGCTGCTACAACTAACATTTCACTTACCTCAGAAATGTAGATGTATTTCGCATTGAAATCTATCAGTGCTTTAATTTTTAATAAACGTTTCACAGAAGTTTTTTTTTGTTTGTTTCTAATTCCCAAAGTAATACAAATCCACGTTATCGAACTAACGATTTGTTATTTATCATTGGGTTATATCTTTATCGACGCTGATAGTGTTTCGTAAATTATAAACGGCATTAAGCAGTCCTCATTGTCTGGTACGGACGAAATAAACTAAAGACATGGTCAAAGTATGGGAGTTTAAACAATTAAACGAAAAGTATGATTTTGATTCTTATAAATTGCCAGAAGTTCTTTGATGTTTACCCTACATCAGTTTAATAAGCTCATTAATCTATGCTGTTAGATTATTTGAGTTCTTTAATTAGTGAATTCATTTAGGTCATGAAGCAATAGTGACGCGATCTCCACTATAGTTTGTTCTACCTTAACTTCAGCCGCAGACGACGTTATCAGCTTATGGGTTCGCTCGGACAGCGTCAAACATGTAGCAGTAAGGTGTTTAGCTTGTTCCTATTTTTGTTCTATAATGGCTGAACCAATCATAGAAAATACCTAGTGACTTGCGCTTTTGACGCTGCTTGATTTGTGCATAACGGCAGAGCGTCAGCTACGCCTGAACTTAAGCAGATACAAAGTATACGGCGAACAAGTTTGTCTGCTTTTTGCTCAGGTGTTGCACTGACGTCAGAACACCGAGCTGCGATTATGGACGAATAGTGTATAGTCCTCAATGCTGGCTGCCTTGAGGTCTATCCACTATCTTTCCAATTGGAGCCTAACGAATCTCGGCCTTCTGACGTCATCGGAACCCCCGCTCAAGAAGCAGACCTACTTACGCTTTCCATTTTCGAGAGGTAGAGGGCGTTAAGGTACGTTTATACTTCAACGTAACGTTCACGGGCGCGGCGTAGCGTAGCGCGCACTGATACTGATTGGTCGCGAAAATCGCGTTCCTGGTCGCCGGCCAATGAAAGGCACGCGTTCTGCGCTAAGCTGCGCTCACTGCGCTCTACGTCGGAGTATAAACAGCCTTTTAGACTACAAAGCCCGCGGGACCATTGGTGCAGGACACAGCTCGCGGTTCTCTTCGGGCAAGCTGAAGAACGAACTTAGATAAATGAATGTCTGGGTGCTACACAATGTCATCTAAGGTTAGGGACGCATGTGTGTGCGCGTTTATATTTTTATTATTGTCATATTTTCTTCCGTATGACATATTACATTACTAAAATTTTGCTCCCTCGCAGCAGTGTTCCCATAAACACCTCCGAGACAGAAATCATTAGTTAGGACACGAACATCTCGAATATACCCACGTTAACTATCAACAACCTCAACCTGACTCAACTAAAAGCAGACAGTTCGCACAAAAAGGTGATCATCAAATGAAGGCAGAAATTACGGCGTTAAGAACATCAGCTGTGGAAATAAAGATAAACCCCGCCCTGCTCTTTTTTCAACTGCACTTCTGAAAAGATGGTAGAAATCGTGTCAACATACAACGCAGTAGTCTGCAGGTGGCAAATGGAACAGATGAAGTAAGTGGCCGTTGGTATTCCAAGGCACACTTGCGCTGAACCTGCCATCCATAGATTCCTTGGAGAGAAATAAAAGAAAATAATTATTCAACTAAAAAAGAAACAGCAAAACTTTTTAACAAAGATATAGATATTTGTGTATACGTTATCAATCTTGTGAACATTACAAAGTTCATCAGAGGATAGAGACGTAGTTGAAATATTACTATTGTCACTGCCATTTTAAATACAAGGTTTGTCAAGTTCCGAGTATCTCATTTTCGCTCCGAAGTCAATGGGACTGCAGTACTAGATTTTTACAACGCCAAAGAATAACCATCCAAGAAGCGTAAAGATCAGCACGCCCTGCTTTTTAAGGCTAACAACGACTATTGGGCGAATTCTCTTCTGCAATCGTGCTGAAGAAAACTCTTGATCTCTAAATGTTGCTGAAGAATCAAACGCGAAATATTGTAGTACGTTGTTCGAATAGCCCTGTAAGACATTAAAAAAAAGGCACTCTGAACGAAACGCGAGGGCGAAAGTGAACTGGTGTAAGTCCGTATTTGTGGAATTACCCGAGGCTTCGCGAACGACAGAAAAAAACCATAGGAAGAAGGAGGGGGGTCCTAGACACAACTGAAATATGCTCAGTGCGGTTCTCCGCCTATGATTTGTGGTTCTGTATTCCCAGTTTTACGGCCTTTCTTGAAAGTTTCCTGCTTGTCTCTCGTATGCATGCTGCATACACTTGCCGTATCTGCCAATGTGAGAAATAAGGCCGGTAACTGCATGCCATTGAAGCGTGTCTGCTCAAGATTCACGGGAAACAAAGGAAGGGAAGAACGTCAAACGACCTTGGACGCGAGTTTGCAAACGAGGAAAATTATTCTCCCAGTCCCGGAGACAATCCGCGCACCCTCCTCAGCCATCGCCGAAAACAACTGCTCGGGTTGGAGTTCGGAATGAACCAGTCGCGTTCTCTTTCTTTTTTTTGCCTAAATGTTGTGAAAACGAGAACATCTCCCCAAAACGCGCCCCAAAACGAGATTCTTTTGGATTGGGTTGGATCATCGGGATGTGGCTGTTGTCGACGCTGTCGTGCTGTGTTATTTGAGGTATTTTTCAAATCAATATTTTTCGAATAGCGCTGCAGTATGTGGTACGTACAATATATTGTTTGATTGTTGAGGATTTCTAAATATCATGTCCGAGTCCTGTCATTTGTATATGTAATCACGCTATTTGTGGGGTAGACATATGCATGCCTTTCGGCTGTCTTCTGTCTTAAATTATTTTCGACAGCAAGGCGCCTTCTCTAGTGACATAGCTGAGCGGGCAGTGCTGCTAAATGCCATCCTAAAATAAAACAAACATTCCAGTCGCACTCGGTCTGTCGCATAGGTACCCCCAAGAATTGTTTTTTTTTGGTAATGTGGTACAAATTGTTTTATAATGTCCTCAGAAAATAGCACACGCCATAAAACGGAAAAGGAAGAAAGAAGAAAGGAACAGCGAGAGAAATTGAGAGTTTAGCTACCAACAGTATAAGAGATGGCGCCTATCGAATTAACGCTCCACTTGATTGGGTTTACCAGGGATGCCTGTAAGACACTAGCATCACACCCTGTGAGTGGGCTTTGAGAAAGGATTTCCTATTTCCAGATCCCAGTGTTTTTTTTTCTTTTTTTTAAATGTATATAGAATAAAAATGTTGACTGTCTTCACTTTGCCCCCGAAACGGCTCCCCAAAAAATAGTAAAAGAAAAGTGTCGCATGTGTTTTAGGGCTTGCCTACAAAATTACCTTTGATTGAGGTTTACGGTAAACTGGTCGGACAAAACACTGAATCATTGACCGTTTCACCTAGTATAGGCGAGATGTCCCGAATGACGATACTGATTTGGAGGTTCCTAAGCATCTTTCAGAATTTAACACTAGATGCCGTTTGTGGAATTTGAGCTGTGCAATTTCAACACAAGAAATGTACACAAACTTCTGTAGAAAAAGTCGATTTTCATAGTAAAGCATGAAAACTTAGTAAATAACACAACGTCGTGTTTTCTTTTTTTTTTTCGAAGGAAGTAGTGATTTACTTCTCGTGGTTTTGTTTGAAAGTACGCATACAGGTTCGTTACCATGAAAATATTTGAGTTCACGTATTTTGTTTGTATACTGGTCGGATTTTCAAATACGAATGAAATAATAATAACAATAATAATAATATTGAATATGATAATAAGTTTATTACAGGCGCCTAAATGGCCTCAAGGTATCACTTCGGGACCGTCAATGTCTTAAAGACTTGTAGGAATGGTCCCAAGAAGACATCTACAAAAACCACACATAACATAAAAAAAACACAGGACAAAGAAGCTACAGAGAGTCAGAGCAGAGGATAAAACTTTAGAAATAGCCGATACCGTTGAGCCGGGGTTCAGTGGAGATGCGTTAAGTGCACGCAGCACTGGTGGTCGTGGTGCGGAGCAAAGCTTGTCGGTAGCTTTCTTGCCCTCGCGGAGTGGGGCTCTGTTTCTTTTTGCGATAATAGCAAATTTCCCATCGTTCACAAGATTAGCACGGCTTTGTACCTAGTCGGGATTCATTTCTACGTTCATTGGAAAAGAAGTGTGCTCAGTTGCACTTTCCACATCGCGACCCACCTCAGCACCGACACAGTCCATCATAGGCATCGGCTTTCTTAGGGCAGTTTCGCAGCTTCTCGACGGCACGGCTGGCTTGGCCGGCGGGTGTCTCAAGGAACACAGTCTAGGCAGCGAACCACTGTGACCTGATGGATGTCCGCAGAGTGACTCGCTTCAGTCTTCAACGTCTTGAGAACCATCGGAAGGTCGTCAATCTTCTAGCAATGCAGAAGCACCATATTACGAAGAAAATACATTTTGTCGGCAGTTGTTTCACTCTCCACTGGCAAAACGCTAGCAGACTCGTGACTGACCTTGTTGCCGACATCATCCAGACACTTCGTGCGGGAACGTCCCTCAAAGCTGTTCTTTCCGTCGATATGAGTAGCCCCCTAGTCTTTCTTGACCACATCAATTTATTTGCACTGAAATCAACGCTTCCGGAAACCGGAACTGCCGAGCAACCGCTGCCTCCCATTAAATTGGCCGGACCAGCTGCCGTATGCATCTTTACTTGCCATAGTCACTCGGTAGACTGGCGATGATTTGGTTACAAAATCTGGTCTATGCTGTGTTTTCTTCTCTAAGATGACAGATGCAGTTCGAACTTCCTACACGGATACTCTTGATTATTTTTCTCGTGGTTGCTTTGTCCTGGTGACGGCGCCGCTTGCAGGTTCGTATTTTCCTGTTTTGATCTTTTCCATTTTTTTAGAGTGCAGCTCTTAGGCACCGGCGTCGCCGTCGCCGTCGGCGTAACCGCGCGGTGCATTATGGGACGCGTGACGTCACTTATGACGTCATCAGTGACGTCATCGGCATCGCCATGGTCATCGTGACTGATGACGTCACTGATGACGGCGTCGGCATCCACATCGTCATCGCCACTGATGACGTCATCAGTGCTGTCACTAATGACGCCATCGGCATCGGGACCGTCACTGATGGCGTCATCAGTGATGTCATCGGAGTTCGCATCGTCATCGCCACTGAGGACGTCATCAGTGACATCACTGATGACGTCATCGGCATCGGGGCCGTCACTGATGACGTCATCAGTGATGTCATCGGCGTCTGCATCGTCATCGCCACTGATGACGTCATTAGTGGCATCACTGATTACGTCATCGGCCTTTGTATCGTCATCGTCAGCGTCAATGATGACGTTACTGATGACGTGACTTGTGATGACGACGTCAACATTGACGTCACTGGTGATGTTACTGATGACAGCATCGTCATCGTCCCGTGACCTCGTAGGGGTCACGTGACGCCGTGAAGTCACGTGACCCTCGGGAGGCGACGGCGACGCCGCTCGGAGGGAGCAGTAGCAGACAAGATTAGGACGTGAGGAGGAGGGAGGAAGAATATACCTTCCCCTCTGTACCCTTCCCTTCTCCTCCTCAAGAGCTGCGTTCTAATTCGTCGTTACAGGGAGTTGTAAACGGCTTTCTTTTTTTTTTTCGTTCAGACACAATGCACCAAAGAACAGAAAGAGAGAGAGAGAGGAACAGAGGAGAGCGCTCGGGGGCGTCAGAACGCCGAGCACTCCACTTCGTCGAACCAGTTTGAATGCGAGAGCCCAACGGCCGGGTGCCGGGGTTCCGAGTTCTAACGTGTTTAGAAGTGCAGAGGATACAAAGACTGCTAGCCTTAGGTCTCCCCACTAATCATTACAACCAGGCCTCGTTGATCTGACGTCCCCACGCGGTGTCGTCTTCAAACGTATCCAGGCTTCTCGGCGCATATAAGTTGATTCTGTAGCAATCAAATTCAGCGCTGTTTGGAACCTCCTTTTGTAGTCAATTTATCCTGTAATTTGTTTTCAATCGTCACATCATTATTTTGGATAATTCTACAATAAGGTTCTATGACTTTTTTTTAAACAAGTATTTTAAACGTTTAGCGTTAAAGGGATGCTGAGCCGAAATCTGGAATCCACAAAAAACGGCGGCAAAAGCGTGCAACGGTATGCGTCAAACACCAAAACATCACTCATACCGCGATATCTCGAATAGATAACCGTAATTTTCAAAAAAAGGAGGCGTGCTCGACAGATATGGCTATGTCTTGTTTCTCCAAGAAGGAGAGGGAAATGGCGTCGCGTCTTCCCGGCCTCGTCGCCTTGAGGAGGCGAAGCGAAGAGAGGAGGAAACGAGATATCTCGACGTCACACGCGTCGTATGCCTCGTTCAATCTCAACCTTTCTTTCCAAAAACACGGCCGTCCATTCGAGATATCGCTTTACGACTAGTGTTGTAGGGATTGTAGCGTGCCTTCTTCAGCTCCTGCACTGTTTTCCAAAATCATATTTTGGTTCACCATCCCTTTAAGGTATTCGTTCAGAAAATAGTGAGCACATTTGTTTTCAGAACATTTGCGTAGCTCTTAATGGGCCTCCTGCGCTGAAGCTTTGAACAAACTGTGGCGCCCTCGTTTTGGGTAATACAAGCTCACCTGGTTGGCACTCCCTCTATTATGGCGCGTTCGCCGTCATTTTTTTCCTTTTGTGTAGTACAGAAGTACGGAAAAACACATTTGGACGTCCGAAATCGGCTACATTCAACGCGGCAAGACAATCGAAAGTTCTGGATTCATGCCACCACCACTAGGGTACGCGTCTCGTATCTCACAGTGGTGACGTTAGAACATCTGGCGTCCCGACGTTTTTGTTTTTTCTTTCCCTTTATGTTTTTCTTTTTGGCACGCGTGATAGGGCGTTTTTTGGTTCACGCTCTTATCGTCCTAGCTTTGGCCTGTGCTTCGACGGCGTTAGCGTTTTTCGTTTTTTTTTTTCTGTTTTCCTCGTTATCGTCTTCCGCGCCAGAGCAGGGACGCTTCTATATGTGTGGCAGTTTGAGTCGCTCAAGTTTGTACTACCCAAAACAAGTCCTAACAAGTCATTTTTCGCAGCGCCTCCTGGGCAACGCAGGAGGCCTATAAAAAAGGTTTTATGTGAAGGCACAAATACCCAGCCTTTGCATATTGTCACGAAGGAACGAAAGAGGAAACAAAGAATAACTGAGGAAACTGAAACGTTTAATGGGGCAAACTTGTGCCCAAGAAATAAAAGAGGAAACAAGATAACAGCAGAGCGTCGCGGGCGTCGAAGTCGGCGAAAGAGCAGAGTCGAACGCTGGGGCGAAACTGACTCGACAAGGTCGCGGGCGGCCTCTTATCAAGAGTGAGTCACTATCTCGAAGATTCGGCGGAGAAGGTTTGAGCGTAGCGCGCTCGGGGCGAGAATGAACAGGCACATTCTAGAAAAACAAGAGCAGGGATAAAGGGTAGAAGTTATGTCAGCAGTAAAAATAAACGAGAACCTTCTACAGGTCCGTGACCGAGCGTTGCTTTCTCGGTTCTGCGCGCGGCAATATTTACAAGCGTAAGACACTTGTTGTGACAAAGATTAAAAAAAATAACTGTTCATTTGGCCCCATATTTGGATATACTTAACAGGGTATGAATGGGCTTGGAAAGCTAATCCCTGGAAGCACATTTCTGCAATAAAAATTTGGCACTAGATCATGTGTAAAACAATTACACTACGTCATAGGTATTGAAACAGATTGCTGAATAAGTAAGAATAAACGATTCACTGGAATCTATATTCTTAGTGCTCTAATCGTTCTTTGTCACTCAACATCTCGTCCTTATTTAAGCCTTCGTTCTCCGTTATAAAAAAAATACTGTTTCAGCACTATGATATTAGACTTTATTGAGCTTGATAAGGCCAATATGATCTATTAAGGTTAGGATTATGATATTTTATGTCACATCGATGTTAATTAACACTGTGTTGAGTGCCTCCTGAACCCGACATAAAAACATCACTGAAAATGTAGTAGTGCTTTACTGAAATTTCAGCTGTTATTTGCTGAAAATAGCTATGTTTTTAAGTCAAATCCTGGTTGATTCTGAATTGAACTATAGAAATCCAAATGTAACGTTTTGTCGTTTAACCAACCCCTTTCTCGTTTATCGTGAACTAACAAAATCTGCTGTACTGCTTTGCTATTTGCTGAATAAAATGCGTGTAGTTGTAGAGCAACACTAACTTACGGTGCCATAGGGATGAACGGAACTGGCCCAAGTATTAAGTATGCGACAACCGCCATGACGTGGCCCAGCACTAGAAAAGTTCGTTCCTTCTGTAACAAACACGAGCATAAATTATCCCTCTGCAGTTTGGACATTCTCAAGAAGGACGACTCGCATGTCAATCTCTCATTGAATAAAAGTTGAAGGAACGTACGGCATGCACCAAAAGAGACTTTACAGTCTAAAACGTGCTGCAGAAATCGGCAAAAAGACGCAACAATATAAATATTTTCATGTTGTTTTCTGGTGTTTTTTTTTTTTCTGATGGGCGATCAGCTTGTTATATCAAAATTTGAATATCAACTTGCCATGTTTCCGAAAAACGCAAACAAACCATTATGGCAGAATAAGGATGACTGAAAGCTGTTTAATTATCATAATTTTGTATAAATGGTGTTTGTGTTTAGAGGGAACAGAAGTAAAAGAGACAGGATACTTGCATTAGGCATTTTCTAGTCCGGGGGCTAAAGTGGGGCCCACTAAGAAAGAGCAAAAATCGCTTATTTGATTCAATAATTAAGTGAAAATTTGACTGATATTAACATTATGAGTGTGGCGCCGCATAACACGCAGTCAGAACATTGAAAGGGGGACTTTTCTTAGTATAGCAGTCACGTTAAATAGAAATTAAACCAAATCTCCTAATAGGTGCAACGGGACGAGATCCTTGAACACGGCCTCAAACCAAAACAAAACAAAAAAAAAAACCTTCGAGGCGCGTTTTTGACGTCGTTTCCTCCGCTCTATGTATGATTCGCACTGCTCACGATTCCTACAGAATTGACACGTGGATTTCAGAACCTGCGCAAAGCGGAGGGATGGACGTCACTGGCGTGGTTTGGCGGTTTAATTTTGATATTAAGCTGTGTGCAAGGTGGAAATTTTTGTCCCGTATCAACGGCTGCAAATTCTTTTTTTCAAACTTTAATATCGAACACATTTAAATTCTAAACACTAAGTAAACTTTTTTTGTAGTTATTTATCAAACTAATCAACAAATTTTGTTTGTTTTCTAGTGGCTCTCGTGGCCCCCAAATTACTTCGAGGATTAAAAATGATCGCAACGGAAGTATATTATCTTTTTAATTAAGGTAACTCTAAACGAAACATATATATAAAAAAATATATATTTCAGTCATACATTTGCACATTTAAGAACACTCAGAGCATTTCGTAGATTTGATTATGAGATCTTGTAACAATTTAGGTACTTTAGCGGACTCGGGGGAAAACATTAATTGTTATTTTTTCATAGAAATTAAACAATACTATTCTATTACAAGACAAAGTGACAGGACGTTTTGAAGCATTGTGCGTACCGCCATGTCCCGCAGATTTGATCATAAAAAATATTTATGATCAAATCCCGTGCGTACACTTTACCGCAAAGCGCGGAAATAGCCAATCAGCGCCTGTTAAAAAACGCGGTCATCGAATGGCAAGACACCAAAAGTTCTGTAGGTGTCACAGATAAAAGGGTAAGGAAAAACGTTTCTCCTTGTTTGAAATAAACCCAACTCGTAACCAAGCCAGTTCAACTTAACCTAAAAGGAACGTGTTACCGTTAACGATAAAAAGTAACGAACGTTTCTTTTGTTTTCAAGTTACAGGTACGCATAAGTGCCACATTTCATGAAGCATTACATACAGGGAGCTGCCGTAACGACCAGCACGTTTAGCATGCCTCGTAAAATTTGTTTTCGAAACCTACATAACTTAAAATGGGCAAGCAAACTCGGTAACGGTTATTGCTATCTATCCATTTCTGAGTGCTGAAGTCATAGGCGGTGAAATATTAGGAATAAACCGGAAACGGTGACTGTGCAAATCCTAGCTAAGTCCCAGCAAGTTTTTCGTCTGCATACTGGTTTGTGATCTGGCTCCCGCGTTGTTTGCTGAATACTGAAACGAAGAGAACGCCAGAGAAGGGGCTGGCGACGAACTAGACAATCGCGATAAGCAGCAATTTCAAACAAATATATTAACGATGACCACCTCGTAACAACAAGCTCGCAAATCAGTGTGCAGAGGACGATGTTCCGGTATTGGACATAGCAAATTGACGCGACCTTTTTCCTTTCGTTAGTAATATTTCACCAGCATAAATTTCCTAAAACGAAACCTCTTTGTGAAATGGTATGTACGCTTAGAATTCGAATTTTACAATGCTTGCCAAGTGTGTTTGACCTTACAGTCGCTCACCGTGGATGCAGAAACATAACATAATTTATTCATCTTTCTTATGGATCCGCCTGAATGCCAAAGAAAAAAACACCTTAGATAGACAAACAAAAAAATTAAGTGCATTTTGTTTTATTTATTGGGAAGAGGTGACGAGTCACATAGCTAAGTTACCCGTTACTCAAAATAACTAGCCTACGAACGTTACCCGTCACTCATTTGAAGACGTAACAAGCACGTTACTACGTTACCGAGGAAAAATTCACGCGTTACCTGTAACGCCGTTACCAGTTACGCGATACAAACACTGGACACGGATAAATAGTAAATCACCGCGCAAGTCAATTTCCCTATCCGTCACGCCACCAGGGTCTCGTCTTTCGCTACTTTTGTTTTTACCTTCAGAAATGGCAATAGGCTTTTGCGCGTCCAGCTGTAAATTAGGCACACGGGAAAGATTTTATCAAGCAGTTTTCGTAGAACGTTTTCGTCTTCTCTCAACGCTCTGCGGCAGCCTCTAGGAAATTCATAAATATACAGGTATGGTTAGTTGCACCAATTCGTAACAGCCGCAACTTCGTTGAAGCTAGCGTAGCTGAAAGGGGAAAACGGTCCATGAAAATTTACCCCAAAACGTTGTTATCATTCGAGGAAACTTTATATGGCTACTTAAGGAAAGAAGATGAACATGTTATCGATA
The DNA here is from genome assembly GCF_016920785.2 of Ixodes scapularis. Classification (NCBI taxonomy): domain Eukaryota; kingdom Metazoa; phylum Arthropoda; class Arachnida; order Ixodida; family Ixodidae; genus Ixodes; species Ixodes scapularis. The sequence continues at coordinate 184,507,753 of NW_024609857.1, forward strand.
ATTGCTTCTTTCGCACATGCGTCCGCATATTTTGCTTTTTTTTTTATACCGGGCGATATCTTTATTCGGAACAGATTTATTACAAGATATCCGTAAAAGGCGCACTATTATGGTTTGTGCAGGTGAGTTATAAGGCGACGGGGACACCATGTGGGTGGCTAATCTTGCGATAAGTAGGATAATTAATTCGAATTCGTTAATTACCTTTTTAATTAGTGAAAATAGAAATATGGTGCCTAGTAAAAACTTTGAGAGCGTCATCGAAAACCACTAAATCAACTTTCTTTAGAACGACTTGAAGCTCGAGGGAAACTCGGGGGCGTTCCAAACTTACCACTCGTGAAGCCGGCGCAAAGCTATCAGTGGCGGAACGCGGATGATTAGTTCATCATCGCGTTCCGACACTGCTACTTTTGCGCCTGCTGCACGAGCGGTAAATTTGGTGCGCCCACGAGTTTACCACAAGCTTCAAGTCGCTCTAAAAAGAGTTGATTTAGTGGTCTTTGATAACGTTCACTGAGTTTCTAAATGAAACCATATTCCTAATAAAAATAATTAACATATTTTAATGAATTAGTCGACTTATTCCAAAGATTAGCCACCCACATAATGTCCTCCTGGCCGTATAACATACGCACAAACCGTATTAGTGTGTCTTTTATAGATTTTTGGCAATAATTCTACCTCGAATAAAAAATATCACGTGGTGCATTATGCGTTCCTTTGGAACATACTTAAATGATAATGATTCATCAAAAATCTGCAAAGCGGAGAAGATGTCTTCAAGCATAATTGACTTCCTACTGATATGAAGAGAAACTCGCGCCCTCTGGACGACCGGGGAGCATGGTGCTGAAACAATCGCACAGGGCATTCGGGCCTCCGCAGAAGTCCCCAAAATGGCACAGGACATCATTATGGGGACTTCTTTAAGAAGATTGGAGTGCTCCACACACTAGTTTAGCGATAATTACAGCAAACGACGGTTCATAGTTGCTAATAATTTTGGCGTTTAATACTGATATTGATTGTTAACATCCGTTTAATCTACTGACGGCTACAACCCGCTTAGCTCAGTTGGCAAAGCGCTTCGCTACCCTTAGAGAGGCGTGGAGATCGATTCATGGGCCGGGCGAATTTCATCAGCTGCCCACCAGTCGCATAGATGCCGCTAGTTGCGCTTTATCTCAGCTTGAAGTCACTTCATATTGAATGTCTTCTTGGATGAAAAAAAGAAATACATAAGGTTGCAATCACCTGAATGTTACAGAAAATCGCAGAAAGAACAGCTCCCATGATGTAAGCAGCAGACTGCATCATGTAGATTTCACCAAGGTGAGTGCTGCTTAACTGAAACTTTAGAGACATATTAGGTAAATTCCAAGCTCTTCGTCTCAAATTTTCTATATACTACTGTACCTTAGTAGCAGCATTAAACAAACGCACAAATCATAGAACTGATCTTAGAGCGGAAGACTTGGTGCGTTACTTGTACATTATTTTACGCCCATTAACCTTGGCGAAACATATCTAGGAAACATAAACAAGGCAGCAAAAAAAATATATAGCAAGCAATTAAGAAAACAGGAATGCTTAACACAGAAACTGGACCTCCAATCTACACCACTTAAGCGGTGTGGTTCTTAAAGTAAATCAAGTGCATCATTACGAAAAATATGATCCAAAAGTGAATTGCATTACTTTTTACAGTAGCAACTTTACTTTGGATTGCCCACATATTGACCGAAGCAGTTTTAATTTTTACACTATTTCAAAACATATCCGCCCATTTATGTTGAACATGTATTGGGCTCCTCTCTTTCTACAGCGGGCAATTATATAAAAACACACTATGCAGGGACTGCATGTCACTTCCGGCTACCTTGATAGGAAGAGAGAAACACTTTCGGTTCCCGTACGTTTACCTTGTATTTGTGTGGGTGCATGACGACTCTTGTTTCACTAGCAAGTGATTGGGTAAAAGCTATGCTCTCTAAATTCCCCAAGTGTCGTGCTTTTAGGTTGCCGATGCATACCGGCACGAACAAGATGTTGCAACGGAAGTTATTTCGATTATCTAGATACGAGGGACGCCACCGACGCGAACGAGCCTGGGTGATCGCAGGACGACTGCCTCTGCTGACGGCATTTTTCTGATTCGAAGAGCTGCAAACAGATGGCGCAACGCGACAGGCATGAGAATGCGGCGCCGGCACCATGGCGTCTGAACCAACGATCTACGTACAACGATGAGCCATCAAGGGACGCACATATGCAATGTGCGTGGGAATGCAAAAAAAGAAACTTTTGATATTCAAAGCAAGGATGTCAAAACACAAAAACAAATTATGCATTACAAAGATTCGCGTCGCGCTAAAGACAGCTTAATTAAACCTTTCGGAAGATTGCTAAAACCAATGGCCGGCTGGGCGACCCCTGGGGCGAAGCGCGGGGCGTATCTTTGGTGTTCGGAGGAGTTATGTGCCCATCGCCGATGCATTGGTTTTACGAAGTATTCAAACGCGTTTAGTAATTCGTATGCTTTAAGTCTCTCTCAGGTGTATGAACCAGGCTAGTAAAATAGGTTTTCCTGAATATGCACCCACGATACCTCCGGCAGATTTCTCGATTCCTCGGGGAACAAATGTTCCTTCTTTTCATCCAAGGGAGCAGGGAGAGATGTCGATCCCGTATAAGTAAATCACATAAGGTGCCGCAATTAGCCCTCATCGGTGAGAAGTCTAATCCATGCACTTGTCACTGAGGGTCCTCAAAGACAAGTGAAAACAGGAGCCAAGCGGAAGAAATCCATCCCTCCCCCCCCCTCCCCCAAAAATTCGGCCATAATTTGTTTTTGTTTACCTGCGCACACCCTGTATACACCAACTTAAGCTTTGTTACGTCCTGCCGCGGTAATACCGCTTCGGGCGCACTTACGGCTTGGGGTGTGGGCGGAAGTCCCTATGCCGGACGGGAATTCCTGTTTTACTTCGAAACAAACAAGAAAATATGCCTTCTCGTCAATATACCGCGGCTGGGGCTGCACCAGAAGAGCCGCGAAATGTGTCAAGATCAGTTTGCACGTCTTTTTTTGCCTCAAAGTTCGTCTGAAAACGTGCATAGGTGCCGTGAAAGGGAATAAATCAAACACCATCGCACCACGACTGCCTGTGCGGGGAAGCACATCTACTTGATTTCACGGAGACTTGTGGTCGTCAGATTTATTTTTTTGTTCCAACGTGAACCCAGGAAAGCCGTCAAGTTGTGCAGACTACTCAAACTCTACGTTTCATTGAGTCTTCATTTTCAAACGCCCGCCTGACCGTTTAAACTTTCGTCTGCTCTTTCAAACTCGTCGGCTTGCTCAAAGTGTGTTCTGTTCTTTCAAACGACAACGAACCTTAAACCACGAGTTCCCGTGGTAAGGGCAATAAGAAGTAGGTGCGGACCTCAAGAAACCTTTAAGCCTAATTTTTTTTTTTTTTTTTTTTTTTTGCGGCAAGTAGGTTTGGCGTAAACGGTATATGCAAGAGGGCGTTCATCATTGCTTTCGGCGGTCGTCATCGACAGGTTATGCTTGATTCGCATGGTTCGATTTTGGTTGCGATTTTCAGTATCGACATTGAACATCGTAGCTGCCGACCACGCGTTTCTGTAGCCCGAGCGACGTGGCGACTGAACATTGCGATCAGGTTCTTATGCGAATCAGGCCTTAGCATCCATTCCGCGAACGTCTACGCGGAATAAATTGCAGCACGTTACAATATTCACGCAAATATTTTGCGGCGTAACGAACCTCGTTAATTTCACTTAAGCGAATAACTGGGGCAGGCATTGGCAGGAAAACTTGGAATCAACAATTTTAACGCAAAAAAAATCACAGTAACTCACAGCGACGTCAACAACATCGCATTCCAATTATTTGTAGAGCTGGGACGGCGCGCTTCCTGCCCGCCCCCAATGGCGCATTCGTGGTCCCAGTGGCGTGCCGAGGCGCTCCACTTCGTTTGTAAACATGAGTTCGTGTATAAGCTGTAAAAATACTTCATGTTCCTATTTAAACGACAACTCCACTAAATTCCAAAAAGTTTGGGGTTATGGGTGATTATACATTAAGGTATAAACGGCTCGACGTCGCTTGTTTCCCAAAAAAAGAAAATATACTTCTCGTAATCCTTCTTTAGTCCTGATCACGAATCAAAAACAAAACTGTGCCTGCGCCGAGCAACATTGGTTCCGCGTCGTCATAGTCTGGGACGACCCACGTGGTACGAACGTCACCACACGACCGGGCGGACGGACGGATCGACGGAGCAAGCGTCGTGTCGACTGCTCCGCGGTCTCTGCTATCCAACGACGTGTGCACTACCGCGGGCGCAGCGTGTTTTGACGCAGAAAAAGGCCAGTCGTTTCAAAGTTACGTTCTGGAACCATTAGTAGTTAAAGTTAAGTAAACCACTCGTAATATGTTGCGAAGAGTGTGCCGGGCTCAATTTTCGCCGGAATAGAACAAAGCGTAGTACTTTCGTTTGTTTTTGAGATAACGTTGCTTCAAGAGTGTTTTGTTGCAACCAGTAATCACGTTTAAGATAACCCACAAAACGCTCCTAGGCTGTAATCTATCTTAATCATTCTCCTTTTTCTTGATTATTTTGCAGTTCTAGAGTTTCCGTGGGAAAAGTTCCACCCATGAGACCATTACTTACATTGCGTGACGAGTGATACTTCTTATCACGAAGCGTTTCACAGTCGTATATCACGGACCTTGGAAATATCCCCGTTGAATGGACGCTCGCTCAACGCTACTTCGTGTAAAGTCTGAGTCCTACGGCGTCTACAACGTGGAATATATTGTGTGACACGGTGTATAAAGTAGGACAAATACGTCGAAACAATCGACGCGTCTTTGTGCTTGTGTCGAGCTCGAATAGCTTCCTTCGTGGTTTATAAGCCGTTGTGCTTGTGTAATGGTACCACCTCTATTTTTTTCTGCAATTGTGCACTCGCGGCCAGCATAATATGGAGCAGTTTTATACTGCGTAAAGGCTTTCCGTGCTCCGTATTATTCTGGCCATGAAAGTACTATTGACACGTATATTTTGTTAGCCAGTAATTAACTACTGATCGGTTAGTGTTATCTGGATGAACCAACGCACACCTCCGCATATGTAGGAGACAACACATTTTTTAAGCCTGCAACAAATTTAACAAGTTTTCAACTTTTATTTATTGACACGATACCTTTTTTTTTGTCGTAGCAATATATATACAATAAAATCATGTCGCACAATCCACACACAAATATAACAGAAATAATTAAAAAAACTGCATAACACCCTATGTACAATACCTGGTTCAAACACAGCAATAATCAGCACTAATAAATCTAGCATAACATTCGGGGACCAATAAATGATTGAATGAAGACAAAATCGCTGTATGATAGTAAATATTCTGAGATTTAATGTGTTAGTGTCATCGTCAAGGGAGCATAGTAGGCTTGTAGTATGCATATTGAAGTCCTGTTTACTCATATGCTCCTGATTTCAGTACCTATGTCGGACGATGAGAGCCTGCCGCTAGAGGCAGACCTTGGAGGCTTTCGGCAAGGGGCCATCTACGTTCCTGACCCATCTTTATTTGACCTTCCGTTACCAGCGAGGGCGCGACATGCTTGGCAGCAGCAGCAGAGTCAGGAGTCACAAGTACGGTGAAACTAATCAGCGAATCAGGATACTTGCAGATGTCAATATTTCTTTAGTTTCTTTTTGTGTGATTGTCAGAGAATAAGTAGTGGGAATTACCGCAAAAGCTCCATTTCTATTCTCTGTTTACACATCGGCATACACTTCTGTAGATCTAACATACTAATAATATTGCTAACTAATAATAGCAACGACCCAAGATGATAAAAGCATACAATTCATCTCACAAGTTGTGTGCAGCGCAGCGAAAGGAATCGACGCGAGAGTGTGACTTCACCCTGCGCTTTTCTTGCACGAGAACTTGTGCAAACTGATCACTGTGAAGAGCTATACTCCTGCTCCTGTACCTTTAATAGCCATGCGCACAAATTGTAAGATGGAGTATACAAAGCGGTACCGTCACTTTCAAAATGAAATCAATTACAATGAGCAGAACGTAAGGGTGCAAGTGGGCTGGTGTATATTAAACATTTTAGTGAAAAACCCGAGACTGAGGTATTGACAGACGACGAAAAGGAAGAGAAGGAGAACCTATCAAACACAGCTAAACCTTTATTGAGGACAAGACCCTTTATATAGGGTTGCAAAAAAGAAGGAAGGAAAGGAAACCCTTCTTCACACCACCTCTCTCCACAAACGACACGACACCGGACCTCTGACAATGGGGTCCGGTGGTTTAGGTTTAAGTAAAGGTTTAGCTGTGTTTGAGACGTTCTCCTTCTCTTCCTTGTCGTCGCCTCTCAATACCTCAGTCTGGGGTTTTTACTAAAATTTTTGAATTACAATCTTGGGTAAATGTCTTTTCAGGTTCACCTGTGGAAACTGCCCAGAGGAGTCAGGGCAATGCTGCCGTGAAATACCAAATGTTGCACAAACAATTGGGGGGAAGTGCATCACAGACCACGAACTTTTTGCACTTGTGTGTTTGGATGTGCGGTTTCTGGACATAGCATATGAGAAGCTGCAATATTTTGAGCCATCATATTTGGAGACAGCTGCTGGGGATCAAAATAAGTTAGAGAAATTCTGTTACGGCAGATAAAATTAAACACACCACACATTTCTAAAAAAATACTTTCTAAAATTGTTTGTAAATTATAGTCGGTGTGCATTGCGAAGGATAGTTCCCGTCCTGGTAACTTCTGGCTTCTATACCAGCACGTAAACCCACGAGTAACAAAACAACTATATTCAACGGTAGAACTGTAGTGAAAATAGGTTCTGCGCCTCGAGGACGGTTCACATTGCACATCAGTTTATAATTTTTTGAAGACGTACATATTTCAAATAACAAAGTATTATTACTTTGACCCTCGTTATCGTTGCTCTGTTTCCACCTTTGAAGGTGCCTAACTAACTCGCCCAACGTTCTGCCTTGTTGAACAAAGCATTGTTTTTTTTGCCCTCTGACAGCCATATCTTTTGCAAACTACTTCAAACAGTGTATAAACTATAGTCGGTCACAGTTCAAGAAGCAGTAGATGCTCCGCCTTCAGCGTGAGCTTTCTCCCCTTGAAAACACATGTGTCTACACGGAGGCAAAGCGCAGCTGAAGGCAACAAGCATGTGCTGGAGACGGAGCTTCTTTCGCATTCTTGAACTATGACCGACTATATGTGTGAAACCGGGTCACGAGTGTAGCTGGTTTTGTTGTAGACTGAACCTATACGGGCACACCAACTACAGGTACACCGCCTACAGGCACACCGCCTACAAGGAGTTCGTTTGGTGGATATGGAGAAGACTGGGCAGGTTCCGCCGCGTCAGGCTCCCGTGCTGTGTGGAGGTTAAAATCCGAAAGGAATTTCCCTCAGGTACGTACACTGGCTTCCACTTTTCCTGAGTGTGGAAGCGGGACCTGTGGGCCAAGACTGCAGTTTCCTTGTTTGGTCTTTGGGCAACACTGCACAAAGAGGGCCTACGCAGGCGGTGCCCATTCGCAGCTGCGGCCTCCCGGTACGTCCTGGAAGCTTTTACCAAATCCAAGCAGCAGTAGAGCAGCCTCTGGACATAGTCTAAACAAGCAAAGAACCGGGATCTTCAAGCTGCAGCCAATGTCTCAATAATTTTGTTTGCATTTACCGTATGACGCAGTCGCCATGATTCACTCTTCCTAGACTTTGGGCATCTGAGGGCAAATCGTTTCTTGTTGGCCTTGGTAGTCGCCTGCTTCAGGTCGGAATTTTGGTTATAATGCATGACAGCAATGGCAGTCCTGCGAAAGTAAGAAAAAAAAATTGGGGTAAAAGATATAGATTAATATGACTGTAGCATATTTCACAATAATACAAAGAGCACAAATGAGCATTGATCTATCAAATTTAACAATCCCAGCCTACCATTCCTCCACGCCCCTAAACCAGAAGTGTGTCGATTTGGGGGTGAACCTTATCAGCAGTCGGTAGGTTTGGATATCTCCAGACAGTCTTGGGAGATCTTCCAAAAGCTGTGCTGACGTGACGATCTTTTGCAATGCCATATATGACTCAGTTCCTGTAATTAGAAAAAGCACCATATTAACTGTTGACAATGTACACAGCGTGACACTGGTAGCATGAACAAGTGATTCTTTGTGTTTTTCGTAAAGAATTCAATCGCTGTTATCAAAATAATTAGTGGTGGAGAATACTCATTCGGGGCTCCAACCTAAGTGTTCAAATTTCATGTTAGTCTATTCTTTGTTTTAGCAAATTGTTAAAAAACGCCGATCTTGTGTTCACACTAACAGTTTAGCACTGTGTACGTTGTGGAATTCCCCTCGTGTCGCAGCAGTTCCTTTCTTATGACTGTAAATTAGCCGCAACTGCTCTTTTATGTCTGCAAGTGACGTTACAAGTTATTCTGTAATTCCACCTTTGTGAGCCATCGAGGCAGCCCACAAGGAGATATGACTTTTACCATAGATGATATAAAGGTTGAAATTATGATATGAGTGCTCCTAACAGCAATTCGTTTTACCTTCCTGAACCCATCTGCGGAGTTCAATCGGGGCATGCGTGCACGCAGGGTACAGGGAGTTAGGGTACTCGTGCAAATTGATTACGTGTCTCATGACCGACATCCATTTGGAAAGGACCAGTACACCACAGTCATCACTTGTCTGGGCACACCAGTAGACATGTGCCCGCACTGTCTTCACCCAGGCATTCAAGATGTTATTGCATTTAGTCTTCCCAGCAATGGCCATCTTGCTCCCGATACCTAGAAATAAGAAAATGTGCATGCATGGCCACCTCAGTACCAACCTACTAGCTTGCGGAACACCGAAAGCACCGACATTTGACATGGTCCCGATTGGGTACTGCTGTAAAATTGCAGCAGCATGATGCCTGCAGTATGAACAACTCTGTGAGCTCCGTGTAGCGTGAACAAGAACCTATAAAATGTTCTGTAAAAAACAGATTTGATATTCTTAGAGGACCACGCTAGAATGATGCCTCACAAATCTTAACAATAAAGCATGTGCTATATTTACACTAACGGATTCGCAGGGGTGCGGCTAGGGTATTCCTAAACAGACACAGTAAAGGTGGGTCAGGAAAAGTCACTGTCCTTTTATCCTTGTGCCCACTTTTTTTAAAATTCCACAACACATTTTGCTTTCGTATAAAAGGCCTATTAAAACCACAATATGCTGTTTCCTAGAAAGTGGTTTTATCCTTGGTTCTACTCTGAAGTGAGGAGTGTTATAATTAATTTCTTTTTTTTAAATAAGGTTACCTTCGGCGACATGCCATGCATCAAACCGGTGTCTGGTGTCGGGATATTCGTTCTTCAGAAGCGCGTTCACCCCGTCATGCCGGTCCGTCATAAGCACATCTTGTTCGCATTAGTGTCCAACGGAGAGTAAGTTCCATACTTGGCTGAGTATCCAGGCGAGTCGGCGCGGCCATCGCCTGCCAGATGGAGTCACCTGCCGTGCATTGCTGCCAGCAGTGTGGTCTGCTCCACTTTCCAGGCCTTTGATATGGGAACACCTAATTTCAGTCTCAACCAGACAAAATGGTCACCTAGCCAACACTTTCGTATGCAGTGTACTTTTGTTGCAGAAGGAAATACCAAACAGCCCTGGACTTTGTAGAACTGTGATTTCCTTAGGACAGCAACGCCTATTGAGCCCAACAGTCAAGAACTCTTGTAGGACTGGCCCCAGAAAATGTGACAGCGGCAGGAAGGAGGATGTTGAGGAGAGCCTTGCCATTTGCCAGGGCCTGATTCTGCCGCTCACTCTTGTGGCCACGTGATTACGGCGTGAACATAGGTCCCCTGATGCCTGAGCTTCGTTCGGGTCGGAGACAGGCACTGAATGCAAATTCCAAACAGCTGCATAAGTATTGATGCACTAACCAGGTACTTTTTTTCCTTGATCGGGTCCACTTCCGCTGAACAGCTGTCGCAGTTTTTTTCTCTGTCAAACACAGAAGAGAAAATCAAACCACAAAACGTTAGTCAGAATCTAGTACATTTCACAAGCTATTCTGTCCCGTGGAAAGTTCCGCGACTTGGTTGTGCATAGTTATGATGAAGGAAACAGCGCTCGGTCTGTGTGTTCCTCATTCCTTATCCTCCGTACCTTTGGCGCTGTTGCCTTCTTCATAATTATTCTGTCCCTTCTAATTTCCCGTTTTATCATGCTCTTTTCTGTGCATTGCACATGCAAAGTCTTGTATGAATTATATTATTTTTCCACTCCTGTGCCGGTCTCCATCTGCCTACAGTACGAATGAATAAATAATTAAATAAATAAATAAATAAATAAATAAAACGTATTTAGTCCTATATTAGCATAATGATTTCGGGAACATGCAGGCGGAACATAGTCGTGTGTTACATCCGAGTTCACTGAGTCGTCAGAGCAAGCACTGCTGTCCGATGAATCAGGCCAATCATCGGAGTTGACGGAATCATCCGGCCTGTAGCTTCGGTCCAAGACGTCTGGCTCGTCGGACATGTCTTCGGATTCACTGGAGTTCTCCTCCTCGTCGCTGGTGTCCGAAGAATCAGCCTCAAGTCCCGCACGTCCAGGAATAATGTCCAGGTCTAATAACGAAGTGTCTGGGGTTTGGCGACTTTCAGGTGACGAACACAATTGTCCCAAGTGTTCTTCTTCCTTTGTTGACGTGTCTTCAACTGCTTGTGGACATTTAGGCATACTTGTCTCCTTCTCCAGGGGGCTTTGGCCTGCAATAGGCAAAACAGATTGGTCGTCAAGAATGAACATCATGATGCAACAAGTTTACAACAAATATGTATTGCATTAGAAGCTGAGCCATGAAGTCTTTTCGTAGAAGCAACAATATTTTTGAGCCACCACATCCACCTACCTGGTTGTTCTGTTTGCACAGCTTTGTTGACGCCCCAACGCCAGGTCTGACTACCTGACACAACAAAATCATATTTAGAAGACAAACTAGAATTACATTAAGCAAATACCTTTTGTTAGCTCTCTTATGCATGTCTGGCTCAGTGTATAAAATCCAGGTGGCTCCATGTCTTGTTCGACATCATCGGACGATGCATCTAGTGACAGAACGTCGCATGCATTGGCTGGGGTAATATTTGCTACTGCCGCAGCAGTAGCTCGGTCCTTGCTCTGTAAAAGCAGTGAGTCAGGTGACAGCATCTGCAAGCTTATGCAAGACAAAACTAGAAGCAATGAAAACAAAAGCATAATAGGTTAACTCTGCACTAACCCAATTCTCACGGACGTCGTCTATAGGCTCAACCAGTGATAATTTGTGTCCTCTGGTGTCTTCGTCATGGTCATCATCACGTGTAGCCGTCAAGCCATCACACGCAGAAGTTGCACTGGTGCTACATTCCACAAACGAAGCAACCGTACATTGTTCTCCAGTCTCTGAAGACATTCAATGGACATATACTGTTATTACTTTGGTCACGACAGTGAAATCCTACATGAGTCATCTTTGTAAGCAGTGGCCGCGAGTGCTACAATGATGATTTGCGGCACATGCTTATTACAAACAGAAATACCCAATGCACTCTCAATCTGAACTATTTTCGTCAACAAACAAAATTATTCATACAGTCGTCAAACAGAAACAAACTGAATCATATCGTTAGTGTCCAGGCTTTTAAAAAAGCTTTTTTTTGTATTCAAGTTGCCTGACCAGAACTTTGAATGTACAATAACATTATGGTACATAATTTGGCACTACACAGCCTTGTTTGGAGAGAAAACAAAGTGTTAACGTTTGATGGCGGGTACGGAGCCAGGGGGGGGGGGGGGGGGGGCGGGGGGGGGGGGGCCGTGACGCCCGGGCAAACCCCCGAAATCCTACAGTTTTGCTGGGACCTCCTCAACCCCTCCCCACTCAAAGGGTACTGAGATAGGCGCGCTCCAATCCCCTTTCCAAAAAAAATGACCGCATCTCCACGTGGTGAATGACGTTGGTTGGGGCGAAGCTCTGGTGGTTCTTGTCTGCGTAGACGCTAAGCCGCAGCATGCCGAGCTTTTCGTTCGTTTTCATCCATGTCAGAAAGAGAACGTGTGGTATGGAAGGTGTTTATACACACAGTTGAGCATTTGACCGCAGCGCCCTCTCGTCTATAAACGTTAGGCCAATGCATGCAAAGTTTAACGCGATTATATACGCATTTGACCGCAGCACCGTCTCTCGTATAGACGCTGAGCGGTTATATGCAACGTTTCATCCATGACATCCCCAGCTCTTGAGTTACTACCACATCCAAGAGTTCCTACTCGTCCCGCAGTCGTGGCCGAGTGGTTAAGGCGATGCACTAGAAATCCCATTGGGGCCTCCCCGTACAAATTCGAATCCTGTCGACTGCGCAAAATTTTCTGATTATTTTTTTGCCTTACACGAGCACGTGAGCGCGTGAGCACGTGAGCACGTAAGCACGTGAGCTCACGGGCACGAGCACGACCATCAGCAAGATCGATGTGAGCACGGACGCCGGACAGACAAGGCTAAACCCTAAGAAGCTTCGCCCCTAAAAAAAAAAAAATTCCTGACACATAGTACTCCGTTTTACTTTATGAGCGAGAGCAATCAAAGCTAGAAGCACAAGCTCTGCACTCTGAACGTTCCCCCCTCGCACGCGCAGCGTAGACGTTGTTCCGGCCAGCATGCTCGCGCTTGTAGCTTCGGCTTCGCTCGCACTTATGATGAAACAGAGTATAGAAATCGCACAGTGAGAGACAATACGTACTCCGGTTTGACGACGTTTCGCACATGGTCCCTCTGCTGCAGTTTCGGGAGGATTCCTGCCATTGACGATCGACGGCACGGCGTCCGGCTTCAGACGTGCGAACTTCATCGAGAAGCCAGCATCGGCTAACAGACTCAAGTTTCGCTCGTAGCACGCGGGTGAGAAGTGATCCAAGCAGATCAATGTCCGATCCTTTGGCGAGAAGGGCTTCCCGCAGTTCCATCGCCACACGATCTCCGCCCAGAGTTTCCAACCCGCATTGTTCGCTAGGAAACTTATGAAACACTGCACCTCCTGTGCTGTTGCCCCTCTGATAATTTGAGCAGCTACTGACACAACATTGAGTGCCTTTGAGTTTTCGGCCAGGCATAGCAGCACAAAACGTTGTTTCGAGACGCAGCAGTTTCGGTCTTCCCGACGGCGAAAAAGCGCGGAGCGCTCGCTCAGACGCTCATTAGCGCATGCGCGTTCTGGATCACGTGTACCTCGATATGCACGCTGCTGACGCCGCCTGTAGGCTGCACCTCAACAAAGTATAAAAAACTAGCAAAAAAGCGGTCCCAGCCTATGACGTGCTGCGCAGTGTTGGCTATGCCAACGCGCGGTATTGACTGCCCTGTTCTCTGCGCCGCACATCGGTCGTTAGAATTAGCAGATTTCGGAGACTTGAGGCATCTCAAACTTTGTTTACCAGTTTAATAAACGTTTAGGCTTAATTACGTCGCAAAACTTGACGTGTAGTCTTTCTAGGTGATACTAAAGAGAACTGCGTTGTTTTTTCAGCATCGAAAATGAAGTGGAGTTGCCCTTTGGCAATGTTTGAATCGCAATGCGAGAGATTTGAAGAGATATCTCACTTAATCATATGCGGTGTGTAAACACCTAAATGGCGCACTTATAATTTTTTAGAGTCTTGCCTTTTTTTGTACGTAGTGCCCAATGCCTGCCCATTACCTAAAACTTAAAAAAATAGCGCTTAAAATGCCATGCTTTTAGAAGAACGCTATACTTTTGACTTGGGAAGCGATCGCCTAGAAGGTGCTTCAGAAGATCGAAAATAATAAAATATCGCGCAGAAAAATGGCTTTACTTTACCTACGTGCGAATGGCAAGTACCTAAACAAAGAATGAGATCGCATGCTATCTGGTTAATTCCAAACGTAAATAAACATGAGGTCACAGAAGACAAATAAGAATACCCACAAAAAAGGAAGACACTGGAACACTATTTTTTTATCTTTGCGTCATTCCACAAACAAAAGAATGACACGCCGCACACTGCTTAAAGGGCCCATGAAATGAATTTTGGGCTGGGATAAATCAATTTGGAGTGGAATTTTACTTATAGCACATCGTCCACCTTGCCAAAAGAAAAAAGGGTAGAAAGTCAAAAGCCTGACTTTCGGTAGCAAAATTTGAAAACTCAGCCGACTATTTCGTACCTCCTTCCCTTCGTAGGATCTCAGCCTTTTCACTCTGATACATCCGCGATACCCAAGGCGCGTCATTGGCTCCAAACGCACATCACACGGTGCCGGACCTCTTTTATTTCTTTCTCCCCTAAGCTGACATTGTGGTCGAAGCTATGCGCTTGCCGGACCAATCAGCCGTTTCCCTTTCATCTCCTGACCCTATTCTCTGCGCGAGGGTATGCGCGAGAGAGTGTGATCGCGTGGCAAAATTCTGGCTGGCACAACGAGCACGTAGCTTCCACAGCCCTGTCAGCTTAGGAGTGAACGGAGTGGGGAAAGCAACTTTTGTCTGAATTTGGTGGGACGGGCTAATCTTCTAGGGGGACAATGGCTGTGTCCGGGTACACAAACAAAACTCCGAGCAAGAGGGGACTCCCCCCTTTCAATCTTCTTGAACTGTTTGGTACAATGCGCGATTTGTGATTTGATGAAGAAAGCTAATCAGGAAAAAGTTGGAAAATTGTTTCATCACCCCTTTAAGGAATGGCGTGTCGCTGTTCTTTTTTCTATTGAAAATCGCCCCTTTCCGCAGTCTTTAGTTTTCACCCCGTTAATATGTTGCCAAACCATGTTACACTCACTAAGAATTGTAATAAACCGTTGGTGAATTTTGCTGAGCAGCCAAGTTGACTATTATGAGCGTATTGGGACTCGCATTAGGTTTTATCTTCCATTTTTGTTTTTGCAGAACTTTAGTCTCACATAACCTTGTCAAAATATGCACATGCGTTTGCACTCTAGAAACTCCAATATTAAACGAGGGTACACGCAAATTTCAAAAAGGCGTTGTCAAAAATTATAAATATAATCTTTCAATAATACTCCTAACATTCTAAAAAAGTTTACAGTGTGTAGGAAACTTATGTTTATTTCATTTATTCAATATACCCAGAAAGGCCCAGTAACAAGAAATTTAGAAATGAGAAATGAGTATAGTAGGGTACATTGTTGGGCTAGTTGGTTCATCTTAGTGAAACATATAAAATAGCGCAACAAAAAGACAAGGACAAGAAGTATACAGGACAGGCGCTAACTTTCAACTAGTTTTATTCAGGAAAAATGAACACATATATACACACGACAGGCAAAGCAGCACCACGTAAAAGTTGATTAATTTTTCACCCGATCACTCAAAAACTGAAATTCATTACAATGAAGAACAATAGACGTGTCACTGACACATGCCGTCCCACTTTTTTTTATAAAGAAAGCTTCCAATAGCTCTCGAGCGACCGTCTCTCGGCTTCCTCCTATACTTCGTCTGATCCTACGATGGACTAAAGGCCAAAGCCACGGGCCGCCAGGTCCAATCACATTTCATGCTAAACTATGACACGCTTAGCATTGGTTAGGTTTGGACGAATAATGCTCCGAATCAAAAAACGCTGCGTCATTTTTATAGCTTCGACACTGCAATGAGCCAGTAAGCCGTGGCATTCTTTGCAATGTAAAATTGCTAGGTCACTTATTGTTCGATCTGATCTACCGTCGGCCCATTCCCATCAGTCATCCGAGACGTGGTCACCGATACGTGCTTCGAAGCGAAATACCACACAATGTCAAGTGGCTCGTGATTGGATCTGGCGGTTTGTAGCTTATGCCTTTAGTCCATCGTAGGGTGAGACGAAGTATAGTATCCGTATCTGCTGAAGTCGCGGAACACAGCCACACGTGTTGCAATCTATTGGCAAATGCGAGCCATATTTATTTTTTATTGTAGAGCGTGCTCCCGTGCTTGGTAATTGGTGCACCGCCCCGTCTGGCCAATGTATACCTTTCCACAACTCAGTGGGTTTTCGTTGACCACACCCACTGTGCAGTCCACGTAAGTGTTGACGTGTTTCTTATCACACGGTGCGTTTGCCTTCTCATCAGAGATGCGGGCGCACAACCCAGCCAACTTCTTGGGGGCAGAGAATACAACGGGAACATAGTACTTGCTTCCAACTTTCTTCAGATTGTGGGCAACCTTGTGGATGTACGGAATGACTTCTGGTCTTTTTGTTCTCTGCCTCGTTGGGACCTCTCTTTTCAACCCCTTCATTTTGTGTAGGGCGGTCTCCGCCACAGACACCAAGACCGAACACGGGAAGCCAGCAAATTGATCTTTTTCAGAGATCGCTGGGCGCATGCGCCGACTCTGAGAGAGAGGGAGGAAAGGGAAAGGCGCCATTTTTGGTGGCTCTCTCGTCCGCACAGACAGTGCTGGTTCGGCTTGACTCCTCCGCTATTCTCGCGGCCTGGCTTCATAGTCGTCGCGCCTCACCACCGCGCAGCTGCAGGTTGCACAAATAAAAACAAGAATGGTTCCAATAGGAAGCCTTTTTGGAGTTTCAGCAGCCTTTGCGGGTGGTGCACAAAAAGACTCGATGTCAAACACCCTGCACTTTTTGCCATGCTTTCAAAAGCCTAGCACGCGAATCGCCCGTGTCAGCTGGCTGGATCATCAATGTGACGGCGCGACATTTTGATTTCAACTAAAATATAGTAAATCTGAACATGATGGTAAGCCGAAAACGGGTAGGAAAACGAAAACGCAAAAGGAGACACAAAAAAAAAAAAGGCAACGTCTCTTGAGACGATGCTTGTTCTTTTTTTGCGTTTTCCTTTTCCTGCAGCAGTCTCAGGTTTAATGCTTGAAAATGAGCGTGTTGGTGAATAGATACGAATGCATGAAAGGATAAAAGATCAAGGACACAGGACTTCTTAAAAGAAGTAATGTTTCCGTCCCTGTCCTCGATGCATATTCGTATATCAAGTTTACCACCATGTTCAACTTGCACCAGCTCGCCCACACTATGACTATTTTTCCGTTAATAGTAAATGTGCACGCGAGGTTGTGTGACGTAATCACGCCATACACGGTACTCAAGTAAAGAATAACATGATAAAGCTTGCCGTCCTTCAGGCGTGCGCTATAGACATTCGCGTCTTGCCATGTTAAAAGAGAAAAAAAAACGCATAAAAATATCAGTCGCTGGCAAAGCATTTAAAGCGAGCGAAACGAATTTAAGCTTCACGGAGACAAAACCCTGATGGAATGCCTTGGCAACCAACTGTGAACTCCTTTGTTTGCTGGGCTCCCTTTGTCGAAGGTTCGTAAACGTGCTGAATTTAAAGAGAAATTGTTTCTAACGTACCATTCCTTACTTTTTGTTGGTGCAGGCGAGCCTTCGCGATATCAAGACCGCCCGGATTTCACACTGCCTTAGTTTGTTTACACATTCCCGAATACGGTGGTGCTCGTGCGTTCGCGCGGTACACAGGACGGCTAAGTGAGGGACCCAATAAGCTCGAATAACTTAAGCGATCAAGGGGAGAAAAAGCAGCTGTTTGTAGTGGCGGGGCCTTATAAACGGGGCTCACAAGTTCCGCACAGGGTAGATGGTTGGGTCGGTATCAAAACTGGTCACTATTACTTTCCTTACATAACACTCTGCGACTCTGCCTTGAAAGCAGACCCCTTTTTTAGTAGCAAATTGCAAGACGCGATGCCGAAGTGACGATTAAGTGGCTCCGAGTGGATGGTAGAAACTGACGCAGCGTCCGATGCCTATGCACGCTTGAAGGTAAAAAAAAAAAAACGAACGAGGGCCTCTGTATCGTAGACAGTAGCTTTTGTTAATCCTCCAGGTCGTCCTCAGCCATTTCGAAGAAAACATGCACGCCGAACGGAGACAGAAAGACACGTTCAGAATGGGGAAAGACGGAACAACGTTACCAGAGAAGGCACGTAAACACATGGACCGGGAGGCACGCCAGGCCTGGCGCGGACGACGGAGAGACGGTGCCAGAGCCACCAAAAGTGTTTCGAGCGATTCCCGCGAGGGCGCGCCACGATCGTGGCCGAACTATGCAAAAGGTCAATTCCAGTCTAGAAATTTGATATTTAAAACTAGAATCCGCCTGATGGTCCCAAGACTTCAGCAGTGTAGACTCCAGGCACGAAGTTGCAATAGCTCTCTTAACAGTCTTTGAATGAGCTGAATCAAAAGGAAGTGACTCTTTCCGCGCGCGAGGACGATACATCCAGCACACACGTCGTTCGTTGATGGTGATGTTAATATCTAAAAACTGCAAATGATTGTTGTCAGGAAGCTCATGAGTAAAAAGTAAACCTTTCCCATGTTGTTCAAAAGCTGGCAGAATACTTTGTACTGTATCACCGTGCGTCACAGAGGTTAGTTTTTAAAATACAAGAAAATCGTCCACGTATCTAAAAACCTTAAGAACATTGTCGGCGTCTAAAACACGATTCAATTCACGATCAACGGCAGACAAGAAAATGTTACAAATCACCGAAACGACGCATGATCCAATACAAATGCCCTTGCGCTGGATAAACAGCTTGTCATCGAACGACACAAACGTGCTACTCAGACGGGTCAGTGCATCAATGACCGAGCACGGGAGCACGCACTATCAGTAAGAAATAAATATGGCTCGCATTTGCCAATACATTGCAACACGTGTGGCTGTGTTCCGCGACTTTGGCAGATACGGATACTAAAAAGAAGCCGAGAGACGGTCGCTCGAGAGCTATTGGAAGCTTTCTTTATAAAAAAAAAGTGGGACGGCATGAGTCAGCGACATTTCTATTGTTCTTCATTGTAATGAATTTCAGTTTTAGAGTGATCGGGTGAAATATTAATCAACTTTTACGTGGTGCTGCTTTGCCTGTCGTGTGTATATATGTGTTCAATTTTCCTGAATAAAACTAGTTGAAAGTTAGCGCCTGTCCTCTACACTTCTTGTCTTTGTCTTTTTGTTGCGCTATTTTATATGTTTTACTGAGAAATGAGTACATCAAATACAAAAAAAACAATCCAATAAATAATAAAAGTATAAACAAGACAGCGAAACAGTTATATACAACAAACAAGTTATAATGAAAAATAAAAATAAAAGGTAAGTGAAATATACACCCCTGCATCTTACTGAAATATTTGTTTTGTTAAATTATATATGCTGAAGAAATTATTTTTCTTAGTTAGCTACACAACATACTGAATAATTTCTAGAGGAGAAAATTTGCAACTTGCGTACTTGTGAAAGATGAAGTTCCATGGTAGCCTGGTTGAAGGCCAAAATTATCCAGTAAAAAGCAAAA
Source organism: Ixodes scapularis (assembly GCF_016920785.2). Taxonomy (NCBI): domain Eukaryota; kingdom Metazoa; phylum Arthropoda; class Arachnida; order Ixodida; family Ixodidae; genus Ixodes; species Ixodes scapularis. The sequence continues at coordinate 184,527,234 of NW_024609857.1, forward strand.
TGTATGATGCCCACCAAGAATTCTATGTCCATGAGCAGGAACCAGAATTTGGCACCCCTGATGCTTTCTGCGTTCTGCGACTTGGGAACGCACTCTGCAAATGAGCAGAGACCTTCATCATACCATTTCTGTTCTTGAAAGATGATGTATCTTGAAAGTCCATTTTTTTACACTGATTACGTCAGGTACACCTATATGAATGCATCGGAGACGCACCGGATATAAAATAAATTATGCGGAGTAGGGCATAGCATGAACGTACGAATATATATACAGGGTGTTTTAGAAAACTCAGGTCAAATCGCTCCTGCGAAAACTACACATCGCAGCGAAAAAAGGCTTGTTTCGTTTTGGTCCTGGGCCAGGGGCCCATTTAGGAAAGTGATTAAAGTCCGAGATATTTAAGTTGTTAATAATTTTTGCGCAATTAACTTTTTAATATTGTGTTTACCCATACAAAAATGATCTATGGACGTCTATAGAAAATCCTATGGTGAGCTATCACCTTCTATGGCCCTCTATGGTCAGCCATTAGAAACCATAAAACACGCTATAGCCACCTATACACCAACTCAACTCTCCTACGTCACGCCGCGGTGGTGGCGCGCCGAACGCACTTCCGGTCTGGGGCGGTGGGCAGAAGTCGCCGTGCCAGACATGCATTCCTGTGTTCCTTTGGAAGAAACGAGACAAAAAACCTGCCTTCTCGTCAAAATGCTGCGACGGGGGCTTTACCAAGAGAGTCTGGAAAGGTTTGAAGATCAGTTTTCATGTGTTCTTGCACCCTCCGTTCGTCCGAGAACGTGGATAGTAGCCGTGAAAAGGGCAAACCAGACGCTGTCAAACTACGATTGCGTGTGCGGGCAACACTTTGTGGTCGCCAGATGTATTTGCTTTGTTCCACATAAACGAGAGAAAACCGCCAAGTTGTCCGGACCACCCACGGGTTCAGTGCGTCTTCAAATTCACACGGCCGCCTGATCGTTCGAACTTTCGTCTGCTTTTTCAAACTTGTCTGCTTTTTGTCGTCTGCTAGTTCAAACAAAAGCGGCCCATAGACCAAACGTTGACCCGGTAATTGCAATAAGAAGTAATTGCAGGCCTCAAAAGACTTAAGTAGGCTCGATGTAAACAGTAGATACAAGATGTTGATCATTGGTACCGGTGGCCATCACCGACTTGTTTCGCTTGGATTGTTCCCGTTTCCGATTTTCAATATCGACGTCGATCATCGCCGCTACCTTCTACACTTTTGCAGCACGAGCGACGTCACGTCCGAAAATAGCTAGAAGAATCTCACCATGGTTTTGGCGTCCATTCTGCGGCGTTCACGCGAATGAATCGCCGCACGTCAAATTATTTACGGAAAGTTTAGCGGCGTAACGAGAACCGATAATTTCGCTCAGGCGATTAAAGTGGTTAGAAAGACATTGCGATGACGACGTAGAATCGACAATTCCAACCCGAAAAAGAGTATGCAGACTCACACAAATGCCGAAAACGTGACAATCGAATGGTTTGTTGACGCGGGACGCGGTGCTTCTTGCCCGTACTCCATTGCGCATGCGTTCGAACTGTCGTCTGCTCTTTCAAACTTGGCTGCTTTTTGTCGTCATCTCGTTCAAACGACAGCGGCCCGTAAACCAAACGTTGTGAAACCAAACGTTGTGAAAGAACTAAGTGCAGGCCTCAAAACAGTTTTGAAGGTTGGTTGGGGTAAGTATAGGGCTAAGTGTAAACAGATACAAGAAGATGTTGATCATTGTTACCAGTGGCCATCACCGACTTCTAATGCCCGATCCTACTTGCGGTTTTCAGTATCGACGTCCACCATCTCAGCTACGGTCCACGCTTTTGCAGTCCGAGCGAAGTCGCGACTGAAAATAGCGAGCAGAATCTCATCGTGGGAGCCAGGTTTTAGCGCCCATTCCGCGGCGTCCACGTGAAATGAATCGCCGCACGTCACATTATCCACGCAAAGTTTTGCCTCGATAGTTTTGCTGAAGCCGCACAAGTAGTCAGACATTGTTAGGAGGACGTAGAATCAACAATTCCAACGCGAAAAAGAGCACGGGGACTCGCACCAACGCCGACAACAACGCAATTCAATGGTTTGTTTATGGGCGACGGCGAACTTCTTGCCCACCATCCACCGCGCATGCGCGGCGCCGATGGCGTCCGCTAGGGGCGCTCCGGATTGTTTGTAAACATGAGTTGGTGTATAGGAAACTGTATGTCTTCAAAGCTTTAGAATCTCAACCATTCCGATTTCTATACCTGGCTATAGAATAATTTATGACTACGCAGCTATAGACTCGCGACTATTCAATATTCTTTAGCGAGCTATAGAAATATGTATGTCCTTGATGCTATAGATTTGCGACTATTGAATGTGTTTTAGCCAGCTATAGAGTGGTGTATGTCCCTAAATCTGTAGAATCGCGACCATTGAATTTTCTTTAGCCTACTCTATAGCGTTTTATGTCACCAAAGCTAAAGGCCTTTGACCTTTCAATGTTCTTTAGCCGGCTATAGAGTGGTGTATGTCCTTAAATCTATAGACTCGCGACCATCGAACTTTCTTTAGCCGTCTTTATAGCGTTTTGTCACCAAAGCTATAGGCCTCCGACCATTCAATGTGCTTTAGCCGACTATAAAGTGGTGTATGTCCCTAAATCTATAGAATCGCGACCATTGAATTTTCTTTAGCCGACTCAAAAGTGTTCTATGTCACCAATGCTATAGCCTCCGACCTTACAATGTACTTTAGCCGGCTATAGAGGGATGTATGTCTCCCGAGCTATAGATTCGCGACCATCCAATTTTTTCAGTCGGCTCACTGGTTTGCTTAGGCTATAAGCCCGCGACCCTCTTTTTTTTTTTTTACTGCAGATGTACGAAAGTGGAAGAGAGTCATTCATGCGCTCGATCGGGGCGCATGCCAGGTTAACAGGTTATACGCCCGCGATTACAAAAGCGTCCATAGCTGCCTATAGGGCTATTGCAGTTTTGCCGGCTGCTTTCCCTGCGCATTGCCTTATTTCGGCGTTGACGTCATCTCAATCTTCCGTTTTTTAGCTCTAATTATCTGTCGTTTCCAGTGTATTTAGTAAGTATATGTATTTCGTAGCGCGCCTTCTACGTTGTCCGTGTCCCTGCCATGTTTGTATTTCTTTCTGCCTGCTGTGTTAAATATATTTAATGTTTTTTTTTTGTGTATATTTCGTCGTTCTCGACGCGGCGTCAAGAACGCTGCTTACGCCACTACAGAGGTGAGCTTTACTCTTGTCACGACGGTTTATCGCGCTATAAAGCCGTCTATTGGACTCGTATAAAGTGTCGAGAGGGCGGTTTCAAATGCCGGTGCACATGTCATCGGTGTAGGCAGAGCAACGACGTAGCAATCGCGACGCGAGTGCTGACTGCGCCTCGATCTGGCCGGCCGCGCTCGCTCTGTGGAAATGTAAGCTTGGGACTCTCGAGCCCCGTTAGCTTACTGAAGATGCAAGACACTAGTTCGTCGCGAATCCTTTGCCCTTCGAATGGCTTCGAAGCCGTTCCAGCGCCCGGCGTATACCCTACGCAGCGTCCTCCAACAACCGTTCGCACAGCATCGGAACCCTCCGTCTGCGAGCGCCGGCGGTTCGCCGTCGCGGGGATTATGTTCGCGGGAGTTCATGTTCGCGGTGTTTCATGTTCACCGCAGGAGTTCATAAAATGCTTCCATTCAAGTCGCAACGATAAATCGTCGGCGCTCGCAGGCTGCCAGTAGGCTCCAGAAAGGTTGCGATGCTGCGCGGGCGGTCGCTGACAGGCGCTGCTGCCTAGGGTACGCCGAGCACTGGAACGTTTTCGCCGGCGTTCGCAGGACAAAGAATCTCAACGACAAAGCAGCGCCCTGCATCATCAGGAAGTTAACGATGCTCGAGAATCCCACGCTCGAGAGTCCCACGCAGTCGTCTCTCATTTCGCGATTGCTGCGTCGTTGCACTGACTAAACAATTCACAGTTCTCCCGAGACTTCATGAGCGTTAAATCGACGCGCCTATAGCGCGATAGAGTGTCGTGACAACAAAAAAGCTTACCCCAGCAGGGGCGTAAGCAGCGGTGCAATGTCTGTCAACGCCCATGTCGAGAACGGCGAAATATACAAAAATGACAGCCGAAAAAAAAAATTAATATCATTAGGCACGCGCTACCCTAGGTGCGTCCTATTATCTTTCTGTTCTGCGAATTCAACAAATCAGCAAGCGCTGTGGCTAATTTTTCTTCTTTTTCTTTAAATTATGAGACATTAAACTCATTGGAGCTTCTTGGAGCACACATCCCCACCATGAGTCATCATGGTGCTCAGAGATTGTAATTGATGGCAGTGATATAGACTGAACTCACGGATGAAAAACGTATTACGGCACAAATTTCTTAAACCGCTCAATCATAGATGCCACTACGATGCAAAAATTCCCAAAATTGACGTTTAAAAATGCGAACCTAACAGTGTACACATAATTCAAAAGTGCTTGGCAAAAAAGAAAAAAAAAATATATATATATATATATTTATTTATTTGTTTGTGGACATCGTGCGCAAAGAGAAAGTATTCGCCATTAATTATTCATTATGAATTAGAATGTGGGCTAAAAGGCGTAAAATATGATATCTTCAAACATGCCTCGTTTTGGGTCACTTCTGGGAAGTGCAGCTTTAGAAAGAAGTCCAAAAGCTGGGGGGCCTTCATGGAGCTGTCCTGTTCACTCGGTAGTGACAGCAGAGTAGACGGTATGCGTGTTTGAGGCCAATCATGTCTCCGGTTAGGGTCCCGTGACAACTGTCTCGAAGCTGGTGATAACGCTGGACACGGCACCTGCCTTAAGCCCAAGGCCACACATAGCATCCACTGCACTATCAACCTTGGCTCGAACTGTCAACAGGATATAAGTGACACATTCTCTCGCTGTGTTCATTGTTGGTATGCCCCTGAGGATTAGTCTTTGTGATCGCACCCCCATTCTGGCCTTGAAGGAGCTCTGCTTTTCAATTTTTCTGTTTTCTCTCTCTCCCTAAGCTAAAAGCATTGCAGAAGGTGCGTACTCGGCAAACCAATCAACTGTAGACTTTCTATTGCTTCACTCCGCTCTCTGTGCGCATGTAACGGAAGGAGCGTGATCACGTGGTTTGACGGATGACGTAATAGCCGCTGCCAATCCCGGAGTGAGGCTGCTTGCGGACCTAGTTTCGCGTGTCGTGCGGTCCGCGGGGCTGCTGTGGATTTCGCTTCTATGTTAAAAGGTATCCCGATCGAAAAGTCCTACCCGTATGTCGGCAACAAGCGATTTCTTCAAAGAAGCCCAAGACATTCTTGTGATGCGTTCAGTGTTCGGTTCGGCAAATGACAGCTTGTGCTACATCGTGGTGAATCTTCACGGATCCCTTCCTTCTCGGTTTTGTGTTTGAGTGGTTGGTCTGCAGTGCCCGTGTCGACGTATATTTCGGATTACATCTTTCAAGTCCGGTATTTTGAACGTAAGTGCGCTGCAACCTACTCGGCGACAATTGACCGTTCTGTAGTCTCTATCTCCTGGCAGTGCCTATCTTCTGACAGCTGGGAGAATAATTTCCCCGTAATTCTACCGCAGTCGCCTGCCATTAGCTCTCTGAAATCATGTGAAAATTGTAGTTAGAATACTGACATTCTTATTCTCTCTGCGTTTTGTGAAAAGACGTTTCATGGACACCTTTTCGTGGATAGACGCTTCATGGACACACGTTTAGTCGGCACTCGTTACGCGAATTGCACGCTGCAGGGACATTTCGTCGCGCCTGTATTCCTGAGGCGCGTGCTCACCGACTCAGCCCACCCGTTCACGCCACTTCTTGGCAAATCATTAAAAAAAACAAAACAAAAAAAACATATTTTGAGTTGTTTATAAACGTCACGTGTTGATGAAACGATCTCGATGAAACGTCTTTTGATAAACTGATTGCATCGCCAATGAGTGGCGACTGGCATTAGAATTTCGGGGGGAAAGGGGGGGGGGGGGGGAATTCGGCCGGCTGCCGGGGGACTAGACATTACCCAGGAATTGCCTTTGGTTCTTGTTTGCTTTACAATATTCTCAGTTGTATAACAGCTCAGTAGTACCTCTTCACATAGTAGAGATTGCTTAGTGTGTGCTTGTCTACAGAATGGGCTGTGTGTAATAAACTTCTAGGAGATTTGAAAACAATACCTTGTGTCTGTTTACCTGTGCTTTTGCAAACACCTGAGTGAGTGCATTTGTTTTTTGTTGTTGTTTTGTTGAAATGTTAGCTCTTTGTTTTAGATGGGGCTATGAAGTTCGGCACGTCTCACAAGTTTTTTTTTAAAGATGTCCAGTGACAACAACTAATTTGTTTCACATTTCTTACGATTGCGGTAAAAAGAAAAGCTACCGGCAGCTATGGCACGATGGTAAAGAGACTCATAAGACGAGATATAGAAGAAGCTATAGCAAACCATACAGAGAGCAATAGGCAGCTAAAGAAATCATAGAAAAAGCCATAGGCAGCTATTGCACGGTGTCTAAAAAGATCCATAGAGTAAGGCATAGGGATTTCTACAGCACACCATACAAGATGCTATAGGCGGCTAAAGGAACCATAGAAAATTCTATAGGCAGCTGTAGCACGGTGGGTATAGAGAACCATAAGACGAACTTTAGAATGAGCTATAGCGGACCATACAAAGAGCAATAGGCGGCTAAAGAAACCATAGGAAAAGCCACAGGCAGCTATAGCACGGTGTCTAAAAAGATCCATAGAGTAAGCCATAGAGATCTCTATAGCAAACCATACAATATGCTATAGGCGGCTAAAGGGACCATATGAAATGCTATAGAAAGCTGTAGCACGATGGGTATAGAGAACCATAAGGCGAGCTATAGAATGAGCTATAGCGGACCATACAAAGGGCAATAGACGGCTAAAGAAACCGTAGGAAAAGCCATAGGCAGCTATAGCACGGTGTCTGAAAAGATCCATAGAGTAAGCCATAGAAATCTCTATAGCAAACCATACAATATGCTATAGGCGGCTAAAGGAACCATAGAAAATTCTATAGGCAGCTGTAGCACGATGGGTATAGAGAACCATAAGACGAGCTATAGAATGAACTATAGCGGACCATACAAAGGGCAATAGACAACTAAAGAAACCGTAGGAAAAGCCATAGGCAGCTATAGCACGCTGTCTAAAAGGATCCATAGAGATCTCTATAGCAGACCATACAAAATGCTGTAGGCGGCTAAAGGAACCAAAAGAAAAGCCATAGGCGGCTATAGCATCCTTTCTAAAGAGACCCATAGACTAAACCATACCGAATTCGATAGCGAAATTTCCATTGAAAAAGCTATAGACAACTATAGGGGAGACCATAGGGAAAGCTATAGACAGCCATAGAAACGGCTATAGCTAATTGGGCCAATTTGCTATAGCCGGCCATACAAAGGATTTTCTATAGCCGACCATAGACCATTTTTGTATGGGTAAGCGCATGGTTTCATTCAGAAAATTGCTCAGCATCGTCGAAAAACAGTAAATCAACAAATCGCAGAACGGTCGAAGGCACGTGGAGCATTTTAGGGCTTGTTGGAAAACCGCACAAATTCAACGGGTTTTTAAGTTTCGGTTTGCTATCGGAGCGCATCTGGGCCCCGGCGGCACCGCGCCCAGTTGAGAGGTAGTGCAACCAACCTCTGCTGCGCTGTCATCGCGTGACGTAGCAGGCGCTGGTTGCACTATCTTTCCACGGGGCGCGGTGCTGCCGGGGCCCAGATGCGCTCCGACAGCAAACCGAAACTTAAAAACCCGTGGAATTTTGCGGTTTTTCAGAAAGCCGCAAAATGCTTCGCGTGCCTTCTATCGCTCTGCAATTTGTTGATTTAGTGTTTTTCGACGATGCTGAGCAATTTTCTAATTGAAATCATGCCCTTAAACACAATATTAAAAAAGTTAATTACGAAAAAAGAATTAACTTAATTATCTCGGTCTTTGATAAATTTCCTAAATGGGCGCCTGTCCGAGGACCAAAACGACACAAGCCTTTTTTTGTTGCGATGTGTAGTTTTAGCAGGAGCGATTTGGCCTGAGTTTTCTGAAACACCCTGTATATATATATATATATATATATATATATATATATATATATATATATATATATATATATTGATTTAGAGCAAGCCTCCCAGGTAAGGAAGCTTTATGCCCAAATAAACTGACTTTCTTTTCAAACAGACACCAATTCTCGCCCTCTAGGCGACGAGTGAGATCTGCAAATAACCGAATTGTACTGAAATTACAAGGGCAAGGCATTAACATCTGACCTATACGTCAGTAATCCAAACGAATGTTAACATTTGACAATAGGCTCAATCGTAACTATCCCACGCATTTTCTATTGGAGTTCGATTAGGTTCTGTACTAATAGTATATCATATCCCTCCTCCATTTCGCGCTGCCAGGTCGGTTTGAACTTGGCTTCCACAGCACTAATATCGTCCCATCAAACATATTATTAGCTGAGAAAAACTTCTACTGTTCAAAGCATAAGCCTATGCCTGCGCTGGCGTCGCATTTTTAGTGTTGCAAGTGGAGACTGTCAGTTCAAAAAAGCGTGTAGTTCCAACATAAAAAAATACTAACTACGTATTATATTTGACACACATTATCATTGTTACAGTTTAACCATGTTCATTTTTGGTCTTTTGAGCCTATCTTGAGATAATACAGCAACCAGGACAAAAGCTCACGAGTTCTCTCCATTATTCATTTACCTCCAGAGATAACACCTTCCGACGTCGCCTTTGACTTCACACCATATATTATGATGAATGGAGAGGACAGAGCTTGAACAATTCCAACCAAAAAGAACGGCAACGGGAAAGCCCAGAGCTGTGAAAGAGTATTGAATACACCAGAGTTATCAACACTGCTGCAACTGTTTTATAAAGCAACTGATTTTCGACGAATATATAGAAGTATATATAAATATAGCGAAGAAAGAGTACATTCCTGGAAAGGCATATTTTAAAGTTACCGGTGTATCAAGCGGAGACCGTCTTCGATCGGGGTGATGGATAACGTACTCTTTTGTGTTGGGTGCATACAGAATTTGTTTATGACATAAAAGAAAAAAGGAAGAAAATTGTGGCTTCTAGAAACCTTAAAATAGCAACAAAGAATGATATCAGGGGATGAAACATACCTATAGGAGTTTAAAGTACAAATAGTTGTCAGTTCAACCTCAGAGGGTGATAACATTCACCAGGGCTATTTTTGAAGATAAGTATTAACGAAATGAGACCACAGGGAAAAAGAAGACATGAAATGAGAAAAGAAACACACAGCAAAACCACACTTATGTTCCAGTAATATTAAAATGGCCTGCATATTGAATAACAAAAAGTCAAACCCACCGAGCACCCTGAAAAAAGGTTGTTTTAATTAAGGGTGTTACGATGTTTCGTGTAGCCAAGAGAGTTGGCCCGGACTGCCATGTGTAAGTTATTTGAATTTGGAAATGTAATATGCCTTCCTCGGTTCTATTTTTATTAAGAGAGTTTATTATACACGGAAACATGTTAAGAAAACTTATTGTTCATGGAAAGGCGTATATGTAGCTATTAAGCACGCATTTCCCTGGATCTACTTTGACTCCGTTATCTACGTCTGCCTGGTCCGTCTCACCCCCTCCTCACCCATTTACGTCGATGGTGGCTGGTATTAGATTCACGGATCGACTCTCCATAACGTTCTACCAGTCGTTGTCACCCCACTGTATTCGTTGTCTACAGTGGGGTGCGCCTTTTAGACGACCCTATCCTCACAGAAGATTTACCTCGAGTAATGTCCAGGCACATTCTTTATGTCGTCATAAACGACAATTCCCTCTATGAAGCATCCTGTTTATGTCAACAATCTGCCAATTTGATAAGATCTCCAACGCATTCGCGCCATGCTTTGTGGTACCCATCCGAGGCTCGTCCTTCCTCGCCAACCTAAACATCTGTCAAGAGGTACTGAAAAACGTATACTATATCGTTCATCGCTTTGTGCAACTGCCGCCACGATGCTCCCTGGCGGCTGATATAATTCACCTCAGTTTTAAAGGCATCGCAATCTTTGCTCAGCGCTTCAAGCAAGGGTTCGCGTATGGCCGGAACCGACCGCCTTTTGCATGGTCAAACATGATCCCTGCAGCCACACCGTCTGCATTAATGAGTGAAGTGACCTTTGCCGTCTCTTCCTCGCCTGTCCGAAGGAGCTCTAATGTTAACGCTTCCAAATTGAAAATCCCCCACTCTACCCCCACGTCTTGCCAACCGGGTGCAAAACTGGGACTTCGTGTTGTACTCCAGAGATCGTATGGGAGGTTGGCACCACGTGTGCACCTTCGGAGAACCCCAGACATTTACAGCAGCCGAGTTCGGAGCTCTGGACACGAGTGCTGCTCCCTAGAGGCCATGCCCACCGTTTATTATCCTGATGCACCCTCCAGTACAGGCACGATGGGCCGGCATTACGAAGAGTTCCTCCTAGGACTGGCTGCCACTCCATCCCAAGATGCTTTGGGGACTACCGCAGAAACTTAAGAAACACCTGCACCCAAGCGCGGATACAATCTACGCAAGAAAAATGTAAATGTCGTCGAAAGAAAGGCACCTTGCGGCTGACTCACTGGTTCAACAGGTACTGTATTATACGAGTACCACTATTAGATATGTTTTCTGCTCGCACAAAAATCATAGTTAAACGTATTCGATGCGAGCTCCTTACTCAAACACAGCAACACTATCTTTACTAAGCTACATCGCCAAATTTCTCTCACCTAAATATAATAAATTCGGCATCTGGGAATTACACTGCTTTGGTAGAAAGAGCGGAGAACACAGCGTCGCCTAGTTATTTGTTCTTGGCCCCTCCTGTTTGCATTCTAATTCAATAAAGTGCTAGAGTAATGATAGAGGTGCTTGTAATAAATATCATGCTGGAATATTTCTGTCGTCTACAATGAATCCCAGAGCCATAAAACGAGCCTGAAATATTTGTTCTTGTGTTAAATAGCAACAATAAACGCCGCAGAAGACGCCGATCTCGAGGTCGACGGGCGTGCGCACATCCACATATTTAAGTGATAACAGTTACGGACTCTTTTTACCACTGGAAATTACGTCTGTTTTGGTTGTAGCTTTAAGGCGTATCTAACCGTAGGATGTCTGTCGTCGACGATGCCAACTCCTTAAAAAGGACTGTCCGTTCCCCGTGGGATTCGATCCTTGGTCCGCCGCATATGAAGCAGAAGTCTTACCACCGAGCGGCTCTACAAATTTGACTAGGTTGTCTCAGTGTTGTGTTTAGGGTGATGCCATCCTTCGCAGTACCAGAAGCCGACTGCGCGCGCTCTTTGGGAAAATACAAAAAAAAGAAAAAAAAAAAAGCCGATAACAAAATGCCAAGTGCTCGTGCCGGAAGACCCGCTTTCACCAACTCCGGAACAAAAAAAAAACAAAAAAAGAGAGTGTTCAGAACAAAATTATTAAATTACAATGTTGTTCCGAACGCGTTTTTCCACGCACCCCAAGGTGCGTGAAAGCGAGGACGATGCATAACGACTTCGCCATAAAATGTTGCAGCCACTGATCTCTATCGTAGTAGGCTGGATAGTGGACCGCGGCCTCGGCAGCTGGAGCCGAGTGTCGCCACCGGTGGCCATTGATGGACACCAGCCAATGCATCGGACTCTATGGGAAGAACGACAAAAAGTGCCGTTTTCCCCCGTTTCTAAGTTGTTGTCGGCACTGAAACTTTTTGGATGCTTTTCGATAAGCCCGTCAAATAGCTTGTGTAGAAAGATTAAAACTGACAGCCCCCGCAGTTCTTATGAATAAATATTTTGTGGTCGATAGTGACTCCGCAGTAGTGCAGCTTAATGAGGCGAGAGTTACCTAGAGTTACAGCGGAGTCGGTGGCTGTTTCGTTGAGTTGGGTTTTGCAGACCACAAGCTCGAAGGCTTTTCTACGCAGAATTCGCTCACTCCCGGAAAGCTGCTGTCGAGATGGCAGTTCTTTGTCATTCATCAACTTCTGGGCTTCTCCGAGGACGGTCTCATTGACGGCAAGTTCCTCTGTTTACTCCACTACGAGAGAAAGCTTGCCAGCTCAGCCGTAGGTGCTCCGGTACGTTTGATTTTTTTGTTCGGCGACCGAACGTTTGACAAATACCGATTCGATCTCCAAACACCCGACATGAGGATCGCAGCGCATCATAAAATACTCGCCTCCGAGCACAGCGTAAATGCTGCAATATGCTTACTTTTGTGCGTTTCTCCCATAGACTTGCGTGTATTGCCTGGTGTCAAGCAATGGCTGCCGGTGGCGACACCGACGGGCTCCCGATCCGCGATCCAGCCTACTAAAATAGAGATCACTGGTTGCAGCTATCGCGCGGACAGGAGAGCTAATTATTGTGGGACTGTCCGAAGAAGTTACTACTAAATTGGGAATGCCGAAACCCGGGATTTTGGCAAATCCAATTTCCTGCAGAGACGTCTTCATACAGCCTATGGTTTCAGGTTTCAAGTGATTTAATATGCCCTCCCGCTGGAACTGGGTCAAGTTCAAAGTGTGAGCCTCCGGTTCCAAGAAAGTTAATATGCCGGCCCGTTGGAACCGGATCAAGTTCAAAGTGTGGTATATATATATATGGGCGGTTTTATGTGGATTCAGGCAACGAGTAGCAGTATTATTTTTTTTTATTTTGCTTCAAATTTTTTTTTCATGGAGCATCTTTTAAGAGGAACAATCCTTTTTAATTTAATGTCTTTATATGTTTAGTTTCCGAGAAAAAAAAATCTCTAAGAAGCGGGAAGAACGGCGAGGTTTTGACGATTGTCGTGTGTGCCGTTTTTGAATCACTTTCTATCTCAAAGTATTCAAAAGAGAGCGTCTATATTTTGTTTAGTGTGATATATGTAAAAGTAGGTAAAACGACATTATAAATACAATTTATTATTCGTCGCTCCGATTTTTGTAAAAATCCCCAAACATGCCTCCGCGAACAACTGTGACCTAAATTGCGGATTTGTTTCTGAGTCGACTATGTCTAGCATCGCTTTCAAATGAATACCACGTGCAGAACCTTTCAGTGCCTTCCAAATTAAACAAAGTTTGTGTTTTTATCATGTAGAAGTACTGAGAAAATAATTATGAAACAGAGAAGGTTTTCTGTATAGCCAAAGAAAGAAAATTTACCTTAAGTACAGACAAAGGAATGACCTGTCAAAAATGACCAAAACGTGATTGGAGTGACGAGTTTGACGTTTTTTTAGAAAACAATCAGATTCCTAAAAATACTTGAATACGTCAAAGTATCTCTATACTACCTATTAAATGAGGGGGAAAAATTAAAAGGGTGTACTATCGCCAGTAGAGGGTGTCAAACACGCGACCTGCGACGGCAGGCAAAAACACTAGTTTCTGCCACTGCGGCTTCTGCGCTTCGTAACTCGAGAACAAAAAATCTGGGGAACATGCGGTTTGCGCCTTCCTTCAGTTGAGAAATGGCTCCAAAAAATATATTTTTTTCGTCAAAATTGAAGATCAGACCCCTTTAGCCTGCCCGATTTGAAATGAAACCACCGATATGTATATATATATATATATATATATATATATATATATATATATATATATATAACGGGCATGGTGGCGGGAGGCCGAAGGCGTGGGTATATAACTGAGACGAGAAAACCCTTAGTGAAAACAGCAACAACAGGAAATAATCCGTTGTTGCTGTTTTCACTAAGGGTTTTCTCTTCTCAGTTATATATATATATATATATATATATACAGACCGGGTCTTTTTTTTAACTTAACATATTTTTATAAAACAAGCCGTGAAAGTTAAACTTATGGGGTTTGTGCAGGTGAGTTCTATGTCCAGGGGGACAGAGTATATGGGCCTAATCGTAACGATCAGTCGGCGAATTAGTAGAAATTCGTTAATTAACGTTTTAATTAATAAAAATAGACATATGGATCTGATTTGAAACTTGCTGAGCGTCATCGAAAACCATTTTTAGAAGGACATAAAGCAGGGGCAGCATTTTACGGCGTTCTAAAGAAGCGCTCAATTGAGACGCGTTTCTAGGTTTCGCTTTCTTATCGGAGCGCATTTTTGCGCCCGCGGTCCCGCCCCCCCTTTCCGGTGGTCGAGGCGCGAAGCCACCCCCTCGCCTCCCGCGTAGCCTGGAGCGAAGTTGGGTGTACTACGTATGTTGCACGTTTCAAGGACTGCATAGGGTGCACGACCGAGGGCGCAGAAATGCGCTCCAATAAGAACTTGAAACGCGTCAAAATTGAGCGTTTTTACGGAACGCCGTAATAAACTGCCCCCCCCCCCCCCCTTGTTATATCCTGCTAAAAAAAGTTGATTCAGAGGTATTCTATGACGCTGTGCAAGTTTCTAACTGAAACCACATGTCTATTTTCCTTAATTAAAAATTTAATTACCGAATTTCAATTAATTAGCCGACTGATCGTTACAACTATGAATTGAAATGCACACCGAGGGTCAAAAAATAAGCAGGGCGTTGCTCTCTCGGTTCTCTGTCTTTTCTATTTATTGATGTCTTCATTCTACCCTAGTATTATCTTAATTCAACGCAGTTGGAATATTCGCACACCCCTATTTTGCAGACGACCAAATTAGCAATGGTAGATTGCCTAGTTTTCAAAGACGGAGCAGCTCCGTCCAAGGAGGGTATTTGCAATTTAATGTTGGACGACGTCTGCATATATTGAGCGCAAGCGCGCATGCCCAGCTTTAACTCGTGGCGAAGAGGATATCAATGGAGAGGCAGAAACACGAGCAGACGAGCAACGCTTTCGACTCCTCATTGCATCTGATATTGCGAATTCGGCGTATAGACAAGGTTACCCCACTTAAGTAATTAGAAACACTCTGTAATCTAGGCACACTAAGTGATAGTTGTAAGTGGAGGTGCCTTTTCTCGATAAGCGCAAAAAGCAGAAAACAAAATGCGTCGTCTGCTCGCTGTGCCTTTGAGGGGATTATATTATCTACGCACGTCGATTAAGGCTCCTCCTGCGGCTGATCCGACTCCATTTCCAATTCCTGAGATGGCCTCTAATATTCCCTAAAAAGAAATACCAGAAATTAAAAAAAAAAAAAAATAGGTACGTTTCAAACAAAGCAAGAGAACATTTGCAGCCGAATCTCTCTAGGCATTTCTTGAGAGAATGATGCCCCCCGATGTGCTCGGATCGATAATCATTGATATATTTTTATGAGCTTGACCAATTAAATTACCGATGGGTATCCACAACGCTCTAGCAGGCATCCCTTTTAAAGTGAACGATATTCGGAAAAATTGTGTTTTCGCCACTGTAATTGAATGTTCTTTATGGAGCTTAAGCCCGCCCAAACCATGGGCCAATTTGATTAGAGGAGGACTAGTGATTTGCACTTTGAGAGCATCGGTGGGCATTGTACATACAAATATTCCTGAAAGTGTACTCGGAGCCTAATCATAAATAAAAACAACTCAAGTAGGAGGGGCGTGTCATATTGATTTACAATTTACGCTGGCTGCCGATACCGATTACATGGAGGGGTGTTCATATGTACTCTGTCTCTGCAACCTCCCCGTAGACGAATGCCCTTGCCTCACCCGTGTGGCCGCCAATCCATGGCCTCCTGGAACCACGTTTTAGGAGTGCCTCACTTCACGACTAGGCAGCTGCCTTCCCTTATCAGTGATCGCAAAATGACGTCCGCTCACCGTTTTTGTTTATGCTGTCCAATAAGTAATAACCACTGGGGTCTCGGTCAGGCCATACCGTTACGCGATTAAACGTTCCAGTGGTCACGCGACGCGCCAGAAAAACAACCGAACCCGATCAGTCACCCGTCAGTCACTGAGTAAGGTGCATTCCCGTGAGGCCGTGATTGCCTTGGGTCTGATCGGGTTCCGCCATCTTTTTGGCTCGTCGCATGACTATCGGACGTCTGGCCGCGCTTTTGTGTGGCTTGACGGGGCCCGCTGTAATTATCACCAGTTGGGCTCAGCATAAAAAAGAAAAAAAAGAAAAACACGATGCCGTCCTTTCCTCGCCATTAATACGCTGAAAGCAGCTGTCCACTGTAAGGTGTGAGGCACCCTCAAAACGTAATTCCATAAGGGCATGGAAAGTCTGCCAGACAGGTGGTGCAAGGGCATTCGGCTGCTGGGAGAGTCTATCTAGAAGATGAAGAAACGCACAGTCCTGTGAGTAACAGGTATCTGCAGCAAACAAAAATCTAAATACATATGGGCACCACTCGTAGTTCAAAAGCAGAATATCAAAAGAAGATGAGTGCCTCAAGGCATGTAAATATATGTATGAAGAAAATGCAAAAATATAGCAGATGCTCGGACAACACTGAGCATGTTTGTCAAACTTTATTTAACCTCGGACACCTCAGGAGGATACCCGATGCACATGGCAGAACACTTGAAGACTTTGAAAAGCTGAAGAAGCACTAATGGCGTATTCACACTGGAAGCGGATCCGCGTTCGCAAAGCGGTTGCGGATGCGGTCCACGAGCGGCCCCGTTCAGAAAACCGAGACGCGGTTGGCGGTTTCTCGGCGATAACGCGTGATCTTTTGAGACTTGCGTTTGGCAACCCTGTTTTACAATCCGAAATCAGCCTTAATCGCCGATCCAAAGCCAAGATTTTGCTATTTTGGCACTCCGAAGATTTTTCTTCGGGATGTTCCCACGCATCACGAGTTGAGGCAGCGAAAAGAGGCATGGACCCGCAAAACTCGCCTGCGATTCCCTCGACTTCGCCCACAAGCAAAGCATAGCTAGGCGCGCCTTGCTGGCTCAGAACAAGATGCCCCCGACCTCTTCTTCCAAGTGGGCCCTTCCAGCATGAATAGCTGACCTTGTTTTCGGTGTAGAAGGCCAGTTTTTACCCTTCGTTCACTCTTATCACGGTGGGGTGAACCCTGGTGTGGGGGAATGTGTTCGGTGCTAGCCGGTCGTGCCTTCGTTGGTGGTGGACTCTCGTCACTCGCACGTCGATCGAGTTCACTGTTTGTTTGACATTAAGCTGAAATAAACGCCGTATGGATTACCTCTGCATCGCCTGGTACGTACACTTTATTCTTTGAGTATGTTCCCTTTATTTTTTTTTGTTTGGAGTAAACGTTACTACAAATACCCTGTCCGCTCCGCGGTAGTGCGTTCGCTACGCAATGAGGCTCACGACGTTTGTATCGGCCTTCGTGGTGGTCGTACACGCTGTCGAAAGCTTTAAATAGTTAACGCGGCTATCTTAGTGGGTACAAAAGTGGACATTTCGGTCGATCAGAGGCGGGTTCCGACGTTCTACGGGCAGAGATTAACAAGGCAGCGAGCTTCGGGCTGTGGCACTCGGAATAATAAACAAACTCTTACCCGAACCAAACCGCCGGTGGGAATCCCGTTAAGATTACGAGTCAATTATTTTCACGGCGGATTCAAGTGACAGACGTGAACATCACGTTTTTTCTTTGATATGACTGATGTACCGCTAGGACTACAGCGCGTTGGACGGTTCACCAGCGACATGTGCCACCTTGATTCGAAAGTCACTGACGTCACGGTAGCGTCGCGCCGTGATTGGTTGCCACTTTGCGGTTCGTAAAAGCGGTTGGGAGAAATCGGTCCCGAAGCGGTTGGCAAAAACGCGCTCGAACCGCCCGATCCTAACCGCTTTGCGGTTGAGAACGCGCGTATCCGCTTCGCGTTTGCGGATCCGCTTCCAGTGTGAACGCACCATAAGAGGGTACGAGTCAATCTATGGCAAAAAGATTTAAGCGCCTCCTTGCGTGTTTATCCCGCCGCTCTACCAGGAGGTTTATAGGACAGTTGTCGCGCCATGGACTCGAGATTAGATTTTCACCTCCACGTCTCTCGCATTGTTGGCCAAGGACTTCGCCAACTGGGTGTAATTTCGCGGATGACAAAAAAATTTCGTCGCTTTGAGTGTCTTTTATGTCTGTATTGTGCATTGGTTAGATCACGCCTCGAGTTTGCGTCTGTGGTTTGGAACTCTGTAACGATGTTATATAGTAATCTTATTGAGAACGTTCAGCTTAAGTTTATAAGAATCTCATACGACCGATATATCGGCCGCCGCCGTTTCTACAATTACCATTCCCTACTCACTGACCTCGGTCTAGTGCCTCTGCACGATAGACGAATTACAAGAGACATGCCTTTCCTGCGCCAAATTGTGCATGGTTCTCTTGATTGTGCCCAGCTGCTGATGTCGTTGAGGTTCCGGGTACCGTCAGGGAGGACATCAAAATGCAGAGACACGTTTTACCCTGATGTGCGGGCCACTTGCCCAATGACACGTCTGCAACAGACTCACGATGCCTTTTTTGGTGAAACAGACATTTTCGCCTGATTTTGTTTTTATCTCATACTTTTATGTATCTATGTACATGACAGTGCTCTGCTGCTCAGGCCACTTGGCCTGTTTGCAGGCACGCAAATAAACCCCATCTATCTATCTATCTACCTATAAAGGCAGCCTAAGGAAGTGAAGGTATTCTGCAAAGCGGAACGCTTTTAGTGTAAAGAAATAATAGTCTTTAACTCCAAGTTATTTGAGTATCTCTCTTTGTTACCTTAATAAATTTTTTTTTCAAAACATAAATGAGCAAAATTGACGTGCGTTCTCTGATCAGCGCCAAACACCTGGGTTGTGCCTGTTCAATTTTTTTTTTATCCCTGTACTCAGTTTTTAGAAACTTAAAATCTCATTTGTATATGAATAACTTAAGCTTTGCATAATAATTTAGGCAAAGTGACTCTTTTTCACCACATAGTCTGCTTAGTGAAGTCTACATTTATAATAGCAATCGTATGTATTGGTAAATATTATATAGTTTTCTTCAGTGCAATAGGTCACTGTTTCTCAAGCCACTCCTGCAATGGCTCACAGGTGTGAGCCGCTGTATTCTTTAATTAAATAAAAAATAATGTTTTTTTATTAGCAGATACGAATTAAACGAATCAACGTTTTGAACACCCAAAAGAAACATCTCAACAGGTCTCTGGTTAGTACTCGTAGCACAAACCACCGGCATTACATTCAAAATCTTTCAGTAGCCGAGCGTTCAATGTATTGCACCTTTTAGCTAGAGATGCCATAGTGTTACACCCTATGCAGTAACGTTTGAATAAAATAAAATTGCATCATGTTCATTATGACCGCCGAAGAACAAATCAGGCAACGCATTAACATATGCCCTGCCATTGTAACTTTTCTCAGTGTGAACGGCATGGCTTATTTTGCCGATGGGTCTCGCTGCGTAAATCGTTCTTCGGCCTTCATAATGAGTGACGCAGAAGTCTGATTCACTGCGGAGTGATAAAGGGCAGTGTACGACAAGACGGTGGCACCACGGTGCTGCTCTCATCAGACTCATTTCACATGCACATCAGATGGATCGGCACAAACCCCTTTAAATGTCGCACGCTCCTTTTGAAGAAACACCCCGATATGCTACCTAAGCATATATCTGATCAAGTACGTTAACAAAACTGGTGAGTGACGAAAACGTGACAATTTCAATTGGGAATGAATTCCAATCTTGAATTTTTGTATGATATCTATTTGTTATACATCTTTGAAAAAAGTTAAAACATAAATGCAATACCATGATACATCCTGGAAACGAAATTCTGTACACATCTTTGTCTTCTTTTCGGGTCCCTACTGCCGTCACGGTATGTACACCTAGTTTAGCTTCTAGAAAACTTAAGAATTTTCTTGCATTGTTATAACAAACTCATTTTAAAACTGATATGCATATAAGGTGAAAAAAGTCATCACGATAATTAAAAAAGATATAACTCACATATAAGACGCCAGGGTTACTGGAATATACACTGGTTGCGGCGGCATACATGGTCACAATTAGGAACGAAATAAAAATGCCTAAAACCATCAAAGTCAACAGCGATAACCAAAGTAGCACGTCGTCACTGGAAATCCAGTAAAGTGACCTGCAGATAGCGAAAACAATATTCGTTTACTATTTATATCAAATGTATAAGTGTGAGTATAAAGACAGAAAAATAATAACCGAAACTTCACTAGATTTCTACTATACCACTTTACGTCAGGGGCCTAAAATATTAGGTTTGCATTGAGCTCAAGTACGTCCAAATAACAAAACCCACGCAAACAGTTCTATGGTCCCAAATCGTTTTTTTTTTGTATTACATTTTAGGGCCTTAGAAAGCCCAAAAGAAGCCCAGGTGAAGCCAAACTTTACTTTTTTTCTTTTTTGCCAGAGCATGAGCAACTTGGTCCTAATTCACCAAACAATTTCCAAAGTTAGGCTTCGCTTCTGGTTGTTCGGCTTTTTTGTGGCAATTTTGGCTCCAAATTGCCAATCAAGTGCCAAAATTAGGTCTTAACAGGTTCTTCGGTTCCATGAACAATAAAAACGTCAAAGAAAAGTACTCTGGAACTACAGCTAACGAAGTGGAGCAAAACAGTACTAGCCCTAAGTCAGGCTCGCAGGATCGCCAAGATTGTGAAAAATTATGCATTTGCCTGGCGTGCTACCTGGGAACTATTGTTTTTTTCTTGCTGCTTCCAGGCCGTGCCGCAGAAAAACATTCCGCAATATTTCGTGCGAACACACAACATGCATCTTGTGAACATTCGTTAATATCGAAAACATAAAAAAAGTATTAATATTTTATAATATATTTGTTTAGTGACGTGTTTTTTTTTCCTTTCTCAAATATTTTTTGAAGTTACTGTGAAGTCGGGATTAACGGTTTAGTTTCTCAGGGTGTTATCAATCCTTACGAAGCTCAAAACGGCTGCATCAAGATGTTATGGCTACAGGAAACAAAAATATATAAATAATTTGGATAAGTCTAACCATATTGCGGTAGTGATTTAAATATTTCCAGGAAGTAAAATTTGAGCCCGAAATGACTGCCTTTCATGAGTGGACGTACAGCGCCTTTTTTGAGATAGATTCTGGTGATGGTGAAGGCTACATACAGGTCTGAGACACCTTGCTCATTCTTCCAAACTTTGTACTTACATAATTGTCACGATTGTAGGCAAATTGTCATATAAAAAGGCTGTATTATTTGTCGTAACACAACATTTATCTAGCTTTCTAAGCATATATTTCTCAAAGCATGTTATATTTTATTCCGCTAAGGAGTGTGCGTCATGCAGCTCACTTCCTATCAGTGCTGTTAAATATTTTATTATCCTATATATCAGACGGCCTAATTGAGTATTCCAGATTTTCCCAACTTTGCTTTTAAGAAAGGGTAGAAATAATACGGTGCGAACGAGAAGAGAAATACAGAGTAAAAAATACCCTAAACATAGGAGAGACAGCAGTGTCCCTGCTTGGCCGAGCAAGTAAGATTTTGTTGGAGAAAGCCAAGTTATCTGAAACAAAAGTTAAATTAAGTACGCGAACTGGGAGGGACAAATTCTCTTTCCGAGCAACACGATATTTGTATATTTTGTTGCTGAGATATTGTCATGTTATTGAATATAGATGCAATAAATTGCAATATCTAACCCTCGAAAGCTGCGCGACGCACTTAGAAGTATAGAGTTCTTATTCTTTTCTTTACTCTTAATAAATTGTTCCAAAAGGCAGGAAGCCTCAGTGGCTAAAAGGGTAAAGGCCTTTTCGACATAAGGCTACCTGTTTAAAGAATCGAGATTACTAATCGCACGGCGAAACCTGTTAGCCACTTCTAGTTCTCCCATTTCTTCAATACATTTAATTAAACGTAGGCACCACACTTAGTAGAAGATTATGTAAAATTCCGTTTTTTGTTCTTGAGCTACCTTCCTCAGTAAGTGACACCCATCATCAACCAACATTCTTGTCGTGGCGTCAATTAGAAATAACATCAAAGTTGTTTCATTAAAGTTTCCCCAATATTATAACTACGCTTAAAACTCACCACTTCGGCTGAAATTTAAAAATAAAAATCAAACTACGTAGTATAAAAATGCCAGCGGGTCTCCTCTTTCGCAAAGTCTGCATTGGTTCAACCACTTCAACCTATGGAGCTTACCAAGAGAATGGCGAAGAACGACCTGATTTGGATCTGCTCAGAGACAATGAGTACGGCGATTTCCTTGCTCATTTCTGTCTGCGAAGGAACTAGTTTTGAAGTAAACCGTTGCTTTGTGGCTCTTAGTCATTCGCTCATCGTGCTACATAGAATGTGGTGGTTGCCCCACCATGTGTTCTGTCTAGAACTGAAAGTTCTGCAGTTATTTATTGTGTGTGATAGCGGTATACATAAGTATGAAGCTTGTATATCGAGCACTTGGCCATCGCTTCTCGAAAGTAGAGACCTTCCGAAGTTAAGAAGCCTATCCTGTATTACAAAATGCTAACCGATTGCTTATGAAACAAAAACATGCCACTACCGTAAAATTAAGAATGAATGCCTACCCCCGAAGCGTTGCAATTCTCAAAACTTTTTTCTATCCGAAATTAGTTGGTGCTTATTCGAGATCTTACGGCAATGAATGCATTATAGCCATCTTGAGAAAAGAAGTACTTCAGGTGTCCATTCCTTAAACCCACCCCGCTCTCCCTCACTCATTCCGTTGACATAGCCTCCCTCAACCCGATATTGCTACATCAAACATTGTGTAGCTAGTTCATTAAAAAACGATAATTTTTAAACCAAATGGTTTTCCATCAAAGGGGGTAACCTTTGATGGAGAACCGTTCCATAATATTTTCAGGGTGGCTTTAATGAAAGCGTAGTTAATTTAACAAATCTCAACATGATGGTTTCAGTTCTCACCATCTTTCTGGATAAAGGAGATCCGAAACACATGCCGCACTTGAACGCCGCAAACACGAAGCCGATCTTCCAGGAGTCCATACCATGGGCTGTAACCTTTGTAGGAAGCAAAAACAAAATACAAACACTCACTTTCCCTTCGAATTGTAGGCAATTCAAATGGTGTTTATGAGTTTACATCTCATCCAGAAAAGTATAAAACAATATCGGACTTGAATTTATACATCTCCTTTTTTTCTATCGAATGTTTTAGCGTTCACTAAAGGTTTTTTAAGCTCGTTGATTACTGATAGTTGTGAGGTGCAGCACAGCTACATTTCATGTAACAACCGTGATATACTAGGACTCATTTTAGTTTTCACATCGGTTTATCTTTCGTGGCCACCATTTGAGAGTTCCAGCGTTTGCAATTATAATGAGATATCATTTCGTTTGGCATCCCTCAGGAACACTTGGATCTGTAATTCAAAATTGCAAAATTTAAAAAGTGCGTGAGCGGGATAGTGTTTAGTTAATAAATTGAGATGAAAGAACAAAACGGGAAGGCTTTCCCCGGCGATGCATTACTGTGCGATTGGGGTATCTATCTCATGGTTTGTCAAGAGGAGCGATACCTTCCTTTTCCTTCACTCTTTTACCGTCATGAGTAGAAATCAAGACGCTGAGCTAGCAAGGAATATAGATGAAAGCCTTGGCACAGTAAAACTGTGGTAAAAAACGCTCTGTGGAAACCGTACTTGTCTGGATAAACGTCTACGTGATCGAATTTTGGGAACTGCCCGACACTCCTAAAATCTGAAATGAGCGTGTTTGCCATAACGCAGCGGCCCGTGCGTTGGTTTCCCCGTTCCTTATATCCTTCAGTAGCTTGACCTATTTTCTTCTCCAGCCGACTGTATGGGGTCCGGCTGTATGAGCTGAGTCAGCGGCGTTCAGGCAGGGTTGGCACAAAAGCCATGCGGGATATTCCGTGTAGGTTATTCAGTCCAAAAAAACAGCTCGAAATTATCCGCCGCATTTCTTTTTTATTATCGCAATGCAGCAGTCAGGTGCATATATTTCAACATGCCAGGGGCATATATATATATATATATATATATATATATATATATATATATATATATAGATAGATAGATAGATAGATAAATAGATAGATAGATATACCAACCTAAGTTTGGCTTTGTCACGCATCTGCAGGACTAAACATATTGGCTTGAGCGTGGATTTTTAAAGTGAAATTAATAGCGGTTAAGAGGTACAGATTAAGAAAGACAGAAACGTGTTCAGTCTCGGGCAAAACATTTTGAACAGGCACATTATAAAATACTCAAGTTTTAGTCAGGTAGACATATACAACTGGAGCACTCACCATGGCTGGGTAGAAAGGCGGAATCATGGCTGCGATGGCGCCGGTCCAGAGGTAAGTATAGGCTACTGGCAGGATCCATGCTACCATTTTGAGCGATCTCAGTGCTTTGTACGTCGTGTAAATATTTGCGCTTCGCACATCGCCGTTTTCTGTAGGTTTTACGAAGGTCTCCTTTTGCTCGAACGTCATTTCTCCGCCAGAGGGAGGCAGCTCCGTCGTGCCCAAAGGACTGCCAGACTTGGTTTTGACTGGCACATTTTCACTCGTAGTGGTATTTTGGAAACTGCGGTAAACATATTCTATTCTTATTTCTTATTTATTGATGCTACTATCTCCTTCGGGAGATATGTTAGGAGGAAGTACGTAGTGTTTTTATAAAGTTATACATTTCTAGTCATTTTAGGCACACGGGAAAAATGCAATCAATGTCATCGTTGTAGAGTATAGAATAAAAAAAAATAAGTTTAATGATCATTAGTACGAAGGAAAACCAAGACGCCGACTGAGCGAGTGCACCGTACAGAGTGACTGAACATGCTGTAGGGCTCTTCGCTGAATGAAAACTGGTCACCCATCGACTGGTAGCAGGGCTATTCGTCATATAGGGCAAATCGTTATAGGGCAGTTCGTCACTATGACGATTCGTCGAACTGTTATATATATTCCATATTGTAGTAGCATATCTGACGGTTATCGACCGTAGTTCTTCCAAGTGAGTACGACTACCAGTGACATCCTTCACTGACACAATTATACATTTACGAACTTCTAACAGTCACTGACTGATTGTATCTTTTCCACAACATTCTTGGCACTTGTCTCAGTCATCAGTGGAAAAGTATAAATGGCGAAATGGTAGGCGATTATGGGGTGTTACGTGAAACGTTTCTGTAACGCATGCGCCATTTGTGTCTAGGTCGGGCACCGGGACGAGCTACATTCTTTCCGCGTCGCGCATGCGCAGGTGACGTTGTTTCCCGCGTGCGCTGTAGGTGTCTCTGTCGCACATGCGCAGTCTGTCTGTGTCGGGCACGTGTACGAGATACGTTATTTCCGTGTCGCGCATATGTCATCTGCGACGCACATGCGCAGTTTGTGCCGCGCATGCGGAATCTATGTCGCGCACGTGGAAGATCTACAATCTCTCCCTGTCGCTGTTACTCCGTGTCGTTGGCGGTGCATGAAAATCTATCACAAAATAGCATCATTTCCACCTCTTTCCCTCTGTATGACTTCCATGGAGACTTCAAACATTGACGCGCGAAACCAAATCTTTTTATACCGGTCTGCTTATTTATGAACGTTTCATTAGAACCCACATTTCAAGATATTCAATACCTAATCCAACAGTGGTGCAAAAACTGAATGGTGCGGGACACTGGACACGACACAGAACTTTATCACAAAGGTAACCAAACTCCACAAAGACTGTGAAGAATGACATTCGAACAAAACATATGGCATTAAGGAGGAAAGGTTGTCGCTGAGCAAACTTGGAGGTGCATTAAAAAAGGAGGCCAGAAAGTTTTATGTTCTAGAATTCCAAGGTTAAGTAAAATGTTTACTAACTTTAGAGGAAGCACAAAAATTAAGCTTTATAAACAAAACACTACACAGAGCGGAATATCTATAACGACTGAACGCTAAAAAAGCTAGCACGCGGGCAACAAGATCTTCAAACATTATCTCCTTTTTTTTTTTGAAAAGTGTTCCTAGTGAAGAACCGCCCTATGACGAATTGCCCTATGTGACGAGTCGCTCTGCTACGAGTTGCCCTATTACAAGTTGTCCTTCAACGAAGGACGTTGAACAGAAAGTGAGTAGACAGGGGACCTAATTAACGTTACAACTTTCTAAGAAAAAAAAACAAAAAAAAACAGACGACGGACGAAAAAGGGGAAAACCGCAAAACGTCTCAGCTACTAAATTTTATAAGCAAAATCATATATATATATATATATATATATAAATGATTTTGCTTATGGGATATATATATATATATATATATATATATATACACACAATATCCCACACGCGTCTCCCTGAAATTTTCACACGTCCCTGTGACCTTTAATAAGGGTACTTATCATCTTTACCTCAATTCAAACCTACGACCTCAACTCGCACAAAGCAGTGCAAACCTATCCTCCCCCTCATACGTTCACACAAATACCAAACTCGGCGCAACCATCGGACATCTATACAAAAGCCCCCACTGACGTCCGAGGAGTCCTAAATAGAAAAACCTTTTCCTAACAAAACAATTTAAAAAACACATTTGTGTTTGCTTTACTTTATCTAGTATGATCGACGGTTGAGTGATTCACTTATCTACGGAACCAACCTGGATTGTGCTTTGCATGCCTCTTTTTGCATAACCTCTTTCTTTGCTGAATACAACAGAGTCATTCCAGTCAGGCAAATATTTATTGCTTGTGCTCCGTGCCGATAACGGTTTGATCACCCTCATCCCATCCGCAGCCGCAGACTTGTATCCGCATCCGAACGGCGCATACACAGAAATTCGCATCCGAATCACATTCGCAAATTTTTGAACCGCATGCGACCTGCATAACCGCGAATTAATTTTTCTGTAAAAAATTAAGCATGGATATATGAAAAGATACAGGAACATCCACTGGAGGATTGTTAAGACTGCATCACACACTTGCGTGAGGCCGGCCGAATGCGATTCAACGGCTTGTGCCGTTAATAATCTTACAGACTGCTATGGCAACAGGGCGGTTGTAAGCAGCTTAAAACCCCGTCGCCATAGCAACCCATAAAAGGACCAACGCCGAATGCCGTTGCAGCCGCACTCGGTCCGACTCACGCAAGTGTGTGAATCGCTCTTCAAAGAGCGTGTTCGTTTCTTAAAAGGGGAAGTGTGGGGCGTTTCTGAAGAGTCGTACTAACGCATTATCTCGGAATCCACCTATGGATCTTTCTGTAATTTTTCTTTTGAGCCCTTTTCTGTACTTTGCCGGTCAGACCATGTCGAGGCTCTTGGACACGGTCATTTATATTACTTGTGGAAAGAACCACATCCATACCACTCGTGGAAGGAACCGCATCCATATCAGTAGTGGAGGGAACCGCATTCATCGTTTTAACTTCACTCACATCACGACCCACGTACTGCTACTACGGAAATCCAGAGCGAAGAGCCTCCCTTGACGAGAGAGCGGCAACTGAGCACGCCCTCATTCCACTGCGCTGCGGCGCCTCCTCCACTCTGGCTCCGCGCTAGCTGTGCGACACTGCTTCGGCAAAACCGAAGACGGTCGTTTTGAGGGAAACCCCAAACGACCGTCTTCGGTCGTTTTGTCTATCAGTTTGCCAGCGCCGGGGAGAGAGGGAGAGGGCGCTTCGAACCAATGTGAGCGTCGCACGCGTCACCCTCTCTCACTATTTGTCTCTCTCTCATCGGCGCTAAAGACGAACGACAACGCTGGGTTTTTGACAAACGAAGCGCTCTAATGTTAACGTGTTAAAAAAAATATATATATATTTGGATGGTATTCGATAACCCGTGTGCTTACTTTTGCACAAAAAAACATTTTGTGACAGAAGACGGCAGAGCCAATTTATCCCATTATGTTTTATTGTAAATATATATATACAATAAAACATAATGGGATAAATTGGCTCTGCCGTCTTCCGCCACAAAATGTGTTTTGTATATATATATATATATATATATATACAGATATACATATATATATAGTAAATAGACCGTGACAATATATATATATATATTTTTTTTTCACGGTTTGTTTACTGGGTCCTTAACGTTCTCGTACTCGATCCCTGTCCCGAGCACCTCTACTTCTTTCGTTTTTCTTCGCTGTTACACTCGTCCCCCCTCCCCCCTATGAATTGATAACGATCAATTTCATGGACCGAGTTTAGGTCCATGGTGTGTGTGTCGATGAACGTGGGACGTAGTCTTTAAGATGGCTACGACGTGCCATCAATGTTGCATTGGCGTGATGGGGATCGCCAGTACAATCACGAACTCGAAATATCAAGGAACCCAGTTGACGAGGAACCTCACAGGGACCTCTGTAGCCTGAGAGGAACGTTTGAGCCCGGCCTTTCGTTGGAAGGGTTGGCGTGAAAAACCCAGTCTCCACAACGTACAGAAGTTGGGGGGGGGGGGGGGGGGGTTTGGATGGAGCAGTGCGTTTTTCAGTGCGTACCTGGGCACACAACATGGAATCGCGGGCGTTCTTTCTCACGGCTTGGAAACAGCGTCGAGAGCTACTTGTAAAGTTCTCTGCTCTTAGCTTCCAAAGGGCATTGTCAACGGATTCGCAGGGCAGAACTGGTGCACGCCCATATACTATTTGAAAGGGGGTAAACACGGTTGTTTGATTGTTCAGCAGTGTTCATTGCAAAGGCTGCGTATGATACAAGTTCGTACCAGTTGTTGTTTTGTTCGTTCACGTAGCTCTCGAGTATGCCACTGATGGTGCGGTTGCACGTTCGACAAGACCATTTGTTTCTGAATGGTATGCGCTGCTTGAGCGGGATGAGTACCATGAGCTTCCATTCATCTAGCAAACGAACGGGAAATAAAAGATGAGGCGCGATCACTCACGATGACGCGAGGTAAATCGTGCCGAAGAATAACTTGTAAGAACTGCATGATGTGGCCGACCGCGGTGCTTGAAATTTCACATAACTCTACCCATTTATTTAGGAAATTGA
Source organism: Ixodes scapularis (assembly GCF_016920785.2). Classification (NCBI taxonomy): domain Eukaryota; kingdom Metazoa; phylum Arthropoda; class Arachnida; order Ixodida; family Ixodidae; genus Ixodes; species Ixodes scapularis. The sequence continues at coordinate 184,556,238 of NW_024609857.1, forward strand.
TGGCGACGAGAACATACTTGTTACCATTTCCAGTACGGAGAAAATGGGCCGAGATGGTCGATGCCGAGAATTTCAAAGGGTGCTTTATTCAGTGGCACGGGCTGGACACCACAGTTGATGGTGGGGTTTGCAACTTTCCGTGACTGACATTTAATGCACGACGCTATGTATTCCGCTACGTCTGATTTGTGCCCGGAGAAGGCTTCCCTTAATGTCGTTGAAGGCACGTTCCTCGTTTATCGTCCATCGCCCAGTGTGGTTTTTACTAAGTAGGAGTGTGAGGGGTGTTTCACGACTCGTGAATTGTGGTATAAACCGGCAAAAAAAAAGGACGCAAAGCCGAGAAAGCTCGTAACCTCTGGAAGGCGGCTCGGTCTTGGAGACTTTGACACTGCTTCCAGCTTTGCAGGGTCGTGTTTGATGCCACTCTTGGTGATAACGTGACCAAAATAGAGAACAGCTTCAAAACCGAAAAAAAAAACATTTTTTTGAGGTTTGATTCGTAAGTTCGCTCGTTGTACTGCGTCAAGAACCAGCTCGAGTCTTCGGCTGCGTTCTTCAAACGTCGTCCTCTATACAATAATCTCGTCAAGATACACCAGTGCCATAGTCCACTTGAGGTGGCCTAGAACTCTAGCTATAAGGCGTTGGAAGGTAGCTGGCGCGTTACAAAGACCGAATGGTAATCGCGTAAATTCACAATGCCCGGCAGGAGTTATGAACGCCGAGTTTTCGGCATCGTCGGGGTTCAGAGGTACTTGCCAATATCCCGACAAGAGGTCAAGGGTTGTGAAGTAACTGGCGCCTTGTAGTGTGTCAAGCGAATCATCAAGGCAAGGTATGGGATATACGTCCTGTTTTGTGATGTTGCTGACCTTCCAGTAATCAACACAGAAACGTACAGTACCATCTTTCTTGCGCAACGAGACGACCGGTGACGACCATGGGCTGTTGGATGGGTCGGCAATTCCTCTATTAAGCATATCGTGAATCTTTGCTCGGATGATGGCATGCTTTACTTTAGGAAGGCGACGTAAGGATTGGTGAGTGGGGGCATGACCGCCTGTATAGTTGTTGTGTTCCGCAAGATGTGTGTATTCGAGTTCGTTCGGAGTTAGTTCTAAATATGCCCGGTACGTTGTGACTTGTTCTTTGAGGGATTCAATCTGATGATTGGCGAGGGTTGGACCAAACTGCAACAGATCCCATGCCATTTGCGCGCATTCTGCAGAGTGACTGAGTTATGCCCCAGATTCATCATCAGGATACTGAAATGACATTGCTATACTTTGTGGGGACCCTCTCCCTGGCTCCTCCGCGCTCCGTGACCTCGCCGGTCCCTGTCGCCGTGCTGCCGGGCGCTCCTTCGTTCCGCGTGACCTTCCCGTTTCACGTCGCCGTCCAGTCGCGGAAAGTCCGAGCTCTCCGGGAGGGATGGGGCAAGCGCCCCCTCACCTAGCGCTGACGTCGGAGGGTCGGTCGCAGCAAGGTTCCCGATTGGACGGTCGGCGGGACAAGGACTTGGGAAGGTCTTAAAAGGGGAACGAAGACAAAGGAAGGGGTCTTGGGCTGCCGACTTCGAAAGGGACCGGTCAGGGAGGTCATTGGGACGACAGCGACGAGCGGCTCGCAGACGACGTGAGTTTGAGTAAACTCTTTTGAACACGCACTGTGTCGGTGACTTCTTGGGGAGCGAGCGAGGCACGTCCCGATCGGGCGTCGATCAGGTAGCGACCCACATAATCTGGCGCCCACGTGGGAGCCCGATCGGTTGGCCGTTGCTTTCGCTCCTCCCTGAGAGGTCGCGCACTTTGCGTTTTCGCGGATTTTGGAGGTTAGCGTGCTCGAATTTTGCGAATTGTGTTCGAGTTGGTAGAAAGTGACAATGGTCGACACCAGGTCGACTACCGGCGCGAGTAAGGACGGTTCGTCGGAGGACGAGCCTGGGCGAGATAGCGCGAGGGCTGCTCCGATTAGCGGAGACTCGGGCTCACGCGCGCCCCCGGAGACTGGGACTTCGCCCCCAGCTTCACCAGCGACGGAAGGCGTGCTAGACGCCGGTGAACTGATGCGCGCAATGACGCGGATGATGGACGCGATGTCGCGGCAGATGGGGACAGCCCCAAGCGTCGCGAGTGCCGCGCCTTTGCCGATACCCCGCCCGCGGTTGAGCGTGCCTACGCCGACGTACTCGGGGTACTCCGACGGGAAATCGGTGCACGATTTCCTGCAGGATTTAGACGCGTACGTAACCGCTTTGGGGGCATCGGACGCAACAGCCCTGCTGCAGATCGTGCCGATTGCACTGACGGGCGACGCCGCGCGTTGGAGACGGCTGCAAACGCCGTTCCAATCAATGGCGGACTTCCGGGCGCGGTTTCGGGAGGAATTCCTTCCTCCCGACTACGAGATGCGGATTCGCGACGAGCTGGCGAGCCGCACTCAGCACCCGGATGAGAGCCTCGTGGAGTACGTCCGTGCACTCCAGGAGCTCTACTCGCGGGCCGAACCCTCCGCGCCTAACGCGGAGAAAGTAGCGAGGGCGATCCGCCAGTGCCACCCCAGATTTAAGGCGTATCTTCGAGGACGCGATTTCGCAGACCTCGAAGCACTGGCGAGAGAGGCGCGCACGGTTCAAGCGGGATTGCTCGCTGAGCTGCAGTATCGGCCCCCTCCAAGAGCCGAGGAGTCCTTGGAGCCGGGTTGCGCGTGGACGGGACGCGCCGCGGACGGTTACGTCGAGTCGCAGACGGCGTACGTGGCCGTCGCGGATCGCGGGAATGGCGGAGCCATTCCACCTCGGGCCCTCGACCCATTCGGCTTCGAGCAAAGGCGCAGGGTAGCCAGCGCACACTCAGCCGGGGCGCAACCCCGTAGGGGGGGCGGCGCGGTCGAATACCGCGGAGACGTGACGCGTTACGACGCTCGCCGCAGCGACAACAGCGCTCGGCGAGGCGGCGCGCCGCGTGCCGTTAGCGACAGATCAACTGTAGCACGCGACGACCGCGCCCAAGTCAGGTGCTTCAGGTGCCACCAGCCTGGGCACATCAGGCGGCAATGCACGTGGGCAGCGGCCGAATCCGGATACTCGGAAAACGCGCGGGGCCGGCGCCAGTAATCGGGTTGCCCGAATCAAGGTTGCCGGCCGCTGCCGAGGCCCCGGGTCAGTTCGCTGACGGGGCGGAAGTCGCGGGCAGCGATCGGGTAGCGTTCGCGCCGTCGGCATGTCGGGCTCAGGACTCGACACCTGAAAGGGGTCCGTACGTGCGGGTAGAGATCGGTGGTAAAGATTATCTAGCATTAGTCGACACCGGCTCAACCCTCTCTCTCATCGGAGACTCCGTGTACACGGACTGCCGCAAAAGAAACCTGTGCATGCGCGAAGTTGCAACTCCGTTGCGTTTAGCGGCAGGATCGGCCGAGGCGCAATGCGCAGTTCGCCTTCACCTCGGCCTCGACGGCAAGCGAAGGAGGCAGCGCTTTGTTTACCTGCCGGGCATGTCAATCCCAGTTATTTTGGGACAGGACTTCGTTTGCCGAGAGGGGATCATTCTAGACCTAAAGAATAACGGGTACCACTACAACCCGCTGACCCCTCTCATCCCCTTTGTAGCCTCACCTAGTTTGGGGAAGGGATCGGAATGTTCGCTCGCTAGGCTGCGCGAGGAGCAGGTGTTAGCTGCGCGGGCCGTACCAGATAACGTTGAACAGATCGTGGCTTCTTTCGACGGGCCGGCCGAACAAAGGCGATCGTTAGCGGACGCTTTGTCTAGACACGCAGCTATGTTTACTGAGAGGCCGGGAGTCACGCATGTTTTACAACATGAGATAGACACGGGAGACGCTAGGCCGTGGGGTTGTAACCCCAGACCGCTGAGTGTGCACAAGCGAGCTCTCCTAGATAAGGCTCTCAATGAAATGTTGGACACGGGGGCCGTACGGCCGTCGCAAAGCCCGTGGGCATTTCCGGTAGTGCTAGCGCCGAAGAAAGACGGGACAGCCCGTCTTTGCGTAGACTACCGCCGACTCAATGAGATGACCAAAAGGGACGCGTATCCTTTTCCATCTATTGAGTCCATCATGTACTCGCTGGGTAGCGCGAAGGTCTTTACCACGCTGGACTGCAGCAGAGGCTTCCTGCAGATCCAAGTAGCACCAGACGACGTCCAAAAGACAGCGTTCACTTGTCACAGGGGGTTGTTTGAGTTTACCCGCCTGCCGTTCGGATTATCGAATTCGCCGTCTAGTTTTCAGCGGCTGATGGACATCGTGCTGGGGGACGCGAAGTTTAACTTTGCCATGGCTTACATGGACGATGTCGTAGTATTCTCGAACTCGTTCGAAGAGCACCTAACTCATCTCGAGATCGTTCTGAGTAGAATGTGGGAGGCTTGGTTGACGATCAACCCAGATAAGGTACAGCTCGCAGCCTGGAGGGTTAATCTCTTAGGCTTTATCGTTGACAACGGTACGTTGAAGCCGAACGACGATAAGTTGGGGGCCATCCTCAATTATCCAGCGCCGCGTGACGTAAAGAGCCTTCAGAGGTTTCTAGGGATGGTCGGTTTTTATCGGCAGTTCATTCCGGGATGCGCGGAGCTAGCACAGCCGTTGAACCAATTGCTGCGGAAGAACTCAAGGTGGATCTGGGGGAGGGAGCACGACGCGGCTTTCGCGTCTCTCGCGAAGGCAATAGCTGATACAGCGAGCTTACATTTACCAGATCTAAACCGGCATTTCGTCGTACAGACGGACGCGAGCGGCTACGGTGTCGGAGCGGTGTTGTTACAGGAGCACGATGGGCAGTTGCGCCCTGTGGCTTTCGCGAGCCGAACGCTTACACCGCCCGAGCGCAACTACAGCGTAACGGAGAAGGAGGGGCTGGCCGTCATGTTCGCTTTGAAAAAGTTCGATCTCTATCTAGACGGTACGACTTTTGTCATACAGACGGATCACGCTGCGCTAACATGGATCCAGAGGTTGAAGGAGCCAGCGGGAAGGCTGGCTCGCTGGGCTCTGACCCTGCAGCGCTACTCCTACACTGTCGAATACCGAAAGGGCTCGAACAACAAGGTTGCGGACGCGCCCTCTCGGGCGCCCCAGGACGGTGGTCGGGAGGAGGAGACGCGACCGTTGGGGGGCGAAGAGCGCGGGAGAGGAGGGAGAATACCTCCGTGCGCGGGGGAGAAGCCCCCCGCGATCGCGGGAAAGCGAGAGAATGGCTGGGAGGAGGGGAAGCAGCCGGAGTTCGTAGCAGCGGTGGGTCACTCTACGAGGGAGCAAAGGATCGTGGCTTGGGGGGAAGTGGTAAGCAAGGCAGAGCTTGTCGAGGCCGAGGGAGCAGATGGATTTTGTCAACGGGTGTTGGGAAAACTTGCGGAAATTGCGGTTGACACCGGGAACACTGACGGACGAATCGGCGCGCCGTTCGATTCGTATCTGCTGGGCGAAGATGGGTTATTGCTCCGCTATATCCCCGCGATCGACGAAGAGGAGGGGAACGACCCTCCCTTCAGGGTGGTGATTCCTAGGAAGCTACGCAGGAAGTTTATCAGATACTTCCACGACTCGGCTCTGGCCGGTCATGGCAGCGGCAGCAAGACTTTTCAAAAGTTATGTCGCGTCGCGACCTGGCCGGGAATGAGGCAGGACGTATTTCGGTACTGTCGTAGCTGTCCAGCTTGCCAGAAGGCGAAACCGAGAGGCGGGAAACCTCCGGGGTTGATGCAGCCGGTGAAGAGTCACTACCCGTGGGAGATAGTCGCGTGCGACATCGTTGGCCCGCTGCCGAGGAGTCCTCGGGGAAATCAGTACCTTTTGGTGGTCACTGACCATTTCTCGAAGTGGGTGGAGCTGTACCCCTTGAGAAAACTGGTCTCGGAGCGAATCTGGGAAAAGTTGTTAGACACTTTCCTGCGTTTCGGAACGCCCAAGTGTCTAGTGAGCGATAATGCTAGTTATTTCACTAGTAAAGTCTTCGTGGACTCCTGCTTGGCCCTCAATATTAAGCACAAGAGGACGACACCGTACCATCCTCAGGCCAATATCACTGAGAGAGTGAATCGCAACCTGAAGAGCATGCTGATCGCGCTGACGGAGAGACACCGGGACTGGGACGAACACATCGTCGAGATGGGTTTCGCCATTCGGACGTCAGTGAACCGATCAACCGGGTTTACACCAGCGTTCCTGAACCTGGGTAAGGAGCTCCCGTCTCCACTAGAGAACGGGTTAAGAAACAGCGACGGGGCATCGGGTCGCCCACTCTCTACGTACGCGGCCGGGCTCAAAAGCCGCTTGACGGGCGCGTTGCACGACGCTAGAGAGAACCTCGATGCCGCAAGGATCGAGCAGGCGGCGCAGTACGACAAGAACCATCGCCACCTGGAGTACAACGTCGGAGACCTGGTTCTGAGGAGAATGCACCCACTGAGTAATGCAGCTTGCGGATTCGCAGCATCGCTGGCTCCGAAGTGGGATGGGCCCTACGAGGTAAGTACGCGAGTGTCGCGGCTTACGTACAGACTCACTCGGCCGAACACAACCGAGGAGTCTGGCCCTGTTCACGTGACCGATTTAAAGGTGTACTACCTTCGCGACCAGGATGGCGATGGACGAGAAGCGGCTGATGAGGACGGGGAAAGCCCCGTCTCGGCCGGACGGCAGACGCAGTCCGGAGCACGGATGGAGCGCGCTGGCCGGACGGTGCATGACACTGTCGGCGAGCTCACTTCTAACAGGAGTTTCTGCCGTCACTACAATCTGCGGCGCAGGGTTTAATCCATTTCTGCGTTTTTAACTGAATTTCCTCCCCACAGAATGCCTTTCTGGAACGACGCCGGACGCCGAGCACGTGCCGGCGCTGGACGGGGACGACCCCTCCCAGGAGGCCCGCCAGGCCAGAACGGGGGCGCTAATGCTCCCCCAAGTACCCGGGGTGGGCGCCCCGGGTCGAGGCGGCCCGACTCCCGAGGTCGGCGACCATGGAGGTGGCCCCACGATCGGGCGTCGGACGCTGGGTACGGACAGCGCCAGGCGGGCTCCGCGGATTCCGCGAGCCACCGCGCTGGCACACCGCAGAGTGGGTCGGGCCCGCCTGCGCGGGGAGGACCAGGCTCGAGCAGGCCTCTTCGACCCGCACGACTTCCTTCCAGGAGAAGAGAGGGACCGTCACCGCAGGGGGGACGGGCCTGGAGCCGGCGGCCATGCCACACCGTGGCAACCTGGACGACATGGGACGGGCAGCGGGACCTCCATTTCGTGTCCCGCCAGCGTTGGCGGGACCAGCCGAGACCGGTCTACGACACGCCCGGTGTCGAGGTCCCGCCGCCCTTCCTGGGGCACACGCTGCCCGCCTTCGAGTTGGCCCCGGACCTGCAGGACCCCTGCTGGCTCTGCCGGGTGCCGGTGGTTCACCGCGAGACCCACGAGGCCAGCCCACGCCACCAGGAGCTGCTGAGGGCGGTGGGCCCCCCCACGTGCGTCGAGGCGGCGCTGCGGCTCCTCCAGAGGGACCGGCCCGACCTCCTGGCCCCGGCGGACTGGGAGCTTCCTGAGGAGGGGGCCACCTCTGCAGCCTCCATCGCCGCTGCCTCTACCGCCGCGACCGCCGCCACCGCGGTCTCGGACACGCTGCCGCCCCCGCTGGCGCCACTCGCCTGCCCGGCCGAACCCCTCCCGCCTCCGCCTCCGCCCGCCGAGGACACGGTGATGGCGGAGCTGGAGGAGTTCCTGGCCGGGGACCGTCCACCCTTCGCCGACTCAGGCCCCCCGGGGTCCGAGCCTTGAGGGAGGGGAGGTGTGGGGACCCTCTCCCTGGCTCCTCCGCGCTCCGTGACCTCGCCGGTCCCTGTCGCCGTGCTGCCGGGCGCTCCTTCGTTCCCCGTGACCTTCCCGTTTCACGTCGCCGTCCAGTCGCGGAAAGTCCGAGCTCTCCGGGAGGGATGGGGCAAGCGCCCCCTCACCCAGCGCTGACGTCGGAGGGTCGGTCGCAGCAAGGTTCCCGATTGGACGGTCGGCGGGACAAGGACTTGGGAAGGTCTTAAAAGGGGAACGAAGACAAAGGAAGGGGTCTTGGGCTGCCGACTTCGAAAGGGACCGGTCAGGGAGGTCATTGGGACGACAGCGACGAGCGGCTCGCAGACGACGTGAGTTTGAGTAAACTCTTTTGAACACGCACTGTGTCGGTGACTTCTTGGGGAGCGAGCGAGGCACGTCCCGATCGGGCGTCGATCAGGTAGCGACCCACAACTTGTAGTCAGCGTTCGCGGTACTGCCACTTCGTAGTCAGGTTTTGAAATCCGGGAAGCGTCACAGACAATGTCACCGTTGAGATGGGGTGGGTTTGACAGCACTTTTATCCACATGGCTGTCTCTGGTTGTCGCACTATTGTAGCCGCAAAATGAACGCCCCACCTTTCTTTTCTTGAACTGAGGATGATTGAAAAAACTCGTGTAGTAGAGTTTCCAATACATGGGTTGGACGTGACGTCATTTAAAGAGCGCTCCGAGGATCACCAGAAAAGAGGGAAAGAGAGAGCTCTCCTCTTATCAAAATCCTATTTTGTGCCTCCCGGATTTGCACAGACGTCGCTATTTTCCTCCCAGAAGATTGTGGAAGATTAACCCGTCACTGAAAATTTTTACAAAGCAACTTCCCTCTCCTCCTCTTACATGGTGGTCAAAAGTATGCGATGGGACGTCAGTGCAACCCATGTAGACACTTGCTCCATAAGATTGAGGCGATGCCCAGAGAAGTATGAAGTTACTCCAAAAGAGTCGAAGCAGCAAGAAAAACGCATCAGATGCCCAAAAAGTCATAACATACGACCAAAAGCGTCGAAGTAGCGCAACTCATGATATGCACTTTGATCTCATCGCAGCGTTTCTTGACAGGCAGTAGGGGATTTCTAAGAAAATAAGCCGGTTTTGGCACACCAGTTGTACCCAAGAATTAAAGGAGACACACAGTATGGATTTACAACAAAGTCTTCAACTGATGTGCGACCAAACACTGTAATGTTTAGTTTCACTTTTCCTCCGGTATATGTTTACCCATGAGCAGTTAATAGAACTGACTAGACAGGGGACACTTTAATGTCCGAGGAAACAAAGGAGAGATCAATAGCATTCACAGCTGGTCCAGTGTCTAAAAGTGCTTCCACAACCCCCACGTTTTCAACCAGTACAGGATGGCGAGGAACCGACGTTAGCGGCTCTGTAACTGATACGAGGGGCCTTTTAGGAGTTATACGCGGTTCCGCCCCCAGAGACCGAGAAGGGCGTTTCCCGATGTAGCAGGAGCAGCTGAGCATCCCGATGCAAAATGGTCAAGACGGCCAGATCGGTAGCACGACCCAGTGGTATTGCTCCGTGAATGAGCAGACGCAGGCTGAGAGCACGTGTGATGTGGAATAGACCCTTCCCGAAATTCAGTGACATCTGGTGGCTATAATGGCAGTTTAACTTTTGCCGTACTAATGGAGGCAATCAAAATGGAGTCTGCCGTATTTTATCGGGCACCGTCACTTTGACACGTCAACTGCAAACGACAGTGTGCGCTTCACAGTACATTTCCTTCTCAATCTCTTTAGTGACGACAGAAACAAAGTGCAACCAGTCAGCACGAAGAGTCAACCCACGTACACGGCTTGATAAATATCTACAAATCAAGGGGCTTTGGACCACCTTGATGCTACCAACAGATCGGTTGGTCCCGAGCTAGAAATGAACGCTTACTCAAATCTTGCTTCCAATTCCTGCTTCGCATCGTGCTAACGTCACGAATGTATAAGCCTCGAATTATCTGCTAAGGAGCATCTTCAACTTCTTCGTTCATCAGTAAACAGAAGGCCGCCATTAGTAAGGCACATATGCAATTTTTCCGATGATGATGGTGATCAAAGTGGCCAGACTGAATTTCGGAAAGGGTCTATTGTCGGGGAACGCGACAGAACAGCACACGACAAAACAGCACCCGACAAAACAGCACGGTCAAAACAGCACGCGTCAAAACAGCACAGCGTCAAAACGGCACAGCGACAGAAGAGCACGTGTCAAAACAGCACGGCGTCAAAACAGCACAACGAAAAAACAGCACGCATCTAAAAAGGCTGTAATAGGTACCGTTTTATGAAAACAAAACAGAACGTAAAGAAAGAGGGTTGGACATTGCATGGCATTATTTAACATCTAATGGAGAAAAAAAAAAAAAAAAACGTACGCTGGCGGCGACGGGATTGCACGTGCATTTTTTTTTTTTACTTCAAACGCTATATTAAGGGTTCAGCGTTTTCGGGTTAAAACGAATATAACCGGTAAAAGTACGCCGACTTCATTTTTCTACATTCAGGCTTAACTGAAAAAGTTCAGAATTTTCCAGGGCGTTTAGTGTGGTATGTGTGTTTGTGTGTGTGTGTGTGTGTGGGGGGGGGGGGGGAGATGTGACTCATAACTACGTTTTCGCGTTTTCGAATAAATTCGAACAACACCCGCCGGTAAAAGTTTCGTCTATTCGGATTTATCTGCTAAACTCTGAATTTTGATATGCCAATACCCCCCCCCACCCACCCACCCACCCACACCCACCCACCCACCCACCCACCCACCCACACACACACACACACACACACACACACACACACACACACACACACACACACACGCACACACACACACACACACACACACACACACACACACACACACACACGCACGCACGCACGCACGCACGCACGCACGCACGCACGCACGCACGCACGCACGCACGCACGCACGCACGCACATTTTACAAATAATGGTTTAATCAGCGCGTAGAGTAAATGTCCTGGGAAAATACCACCACACGTATCCTTCGAATTTTGGTCAGGACAACAGGTCAATGAACTATCGGGTCAAGACAAAAGTTTCTGTTTATGTTTCTGGTTTGGGTCATACTATTTGTGCCTGAGGGGAAGGAGAGGTTGTGGTTTTGTAACCGCGAAAGCTATGGACCATAGACATTACATAAAGTGAAAAAGAGGACAGTTGAAACTTCACTATTACATTCTTTTCCACTCTATCTCTTGCGGCCGCGCCGTAGGTTGATGGAATAGCATGGAATAAATACAGGCTTCCCAGCGACTACCTCCAGTAGGTTATTGATTTTAACGTTTCGACGTTTGTCGAAATAACACTTGTGTGCCACTTTTGTTCTAGGACAAATTAGTATTGCCAGTAGTAATGGCACCAACGCCAAATCCAACTGAAGAAAATATTATTTGATACAATCGCGTTTTTTTTTTATTTGTGCAGCATACGTTTACATTTGGATATTGTTTGTTTATTTTTAATAAGAAACACTGCGAATTTGAGCTCCAAATTTCGGAGAATTTTGAATAAAAAAAATAAACTCCGATAAACTCCGAATTTTCCGCAAAAATAAACTCTGAAAAACACCCTCCGAACTTGACGAAAACTAAACTCCGAAAACACGGAACCCTACTCATTACTGACCATATGACAACTTCCTTTCGCCGTTTTCAGTTTGTCTGCGAGATCGGTTCAACTTTCATCAAAAGCTGCGGGGGCGCAGGGGTCCTCAGGACGAAATCTGGGTTTTTCACCTGATAGAGGTTTGTGCCGAATTCTTCGTTAAAAGAAGAGAGTTTAATCGTGAAATCAAACAGCGAAAATCAAGAGCGTCCGTAGATGCCGCGCATTGTTTAACACCCCTAGCTTCCGTCTATTAGAGGAGGGCATAAATACGAGTGATTTATTGTCATTTCTGCCGTCGGCGCGAACTTATCACCTATCGCAGTCGTGAAAATGGGAGAAAACACACAGAGTACAATGCTTGCTAAGTTCATGTTCATGAGTCTACAAATATTCACCGCAATAAACCGAAAACTTTTGTTTGGAATAAAAACCGAAAAAAAAGTGCGCGAAATTTCAAATAATACAAACCGAAAACGCCGAACCCTAGTTATATTGTCAATGTAATGTTTTGACGCTGTGCTGTTTTGTTGCTGGGCTGTTCTGACGCTGTGCTGTTTTGACGCCGTGCTGTTTTGGCACGTGCCCTACTGTCGCTGTGCCGTTTTGACGCTGTGCTGTTTTGTCGCGTGCTATTTTGACGCGTGCTGTTTTGTCGCCGTGCTGTTTTGACGGTGTGCTGTTTTGACGCGTGCTGTCTTGACCGCGCTGTTTTGTCGCGTGCTGTTATGTCGTGTGCTGTTCTGTCATGGTGCCCTATTGTCGATGGTTGTACTGTTACTTCAGAAGGTGCTGCTGGTTGCATGCGGTTGTTAGCCCATTGAGCAGCGCTCATCTCCATGGCATGTCCGAGTGCGGCTCGCATTGTTTCTGGTTTTGCGAGTCTTACAAACCTCTGGACCTGAGGGTGGCCTGTGGCATCCAGAAACGCGGCTCTGCCAACACGATTCAATGTATGGGACGTTGCGCCCGGGAAGGATTTGTAGGCGAAACGCTCTATACTTGCAGCGAGTTCTGGAATACTCTCGCTTGCTTGCTGGCACTGCGAACGTAATTCTGCATGGAATGCTTGCTGCAGATGTTCATCACCGAAACGATCGCGCAAACTCGTGACCAATGCTGCGTAAGTGAGCCGGTTTCCTTGGAGTGCATGAACAACGCTGAGGGCAGGGCCATCTAGTTGCGCGATGACAGCGCCAGCCTTCTCGTCTTCAGTTCAGTTGTTTGCATCGGAAATGATGTCAACCTGCTGAAGGTATAGATTCAAGGGTGTTTCGCCATTAAATGGCTTTAACTTGAGACGGGGTTGACCAGAAGATATATTCGGGCGGCTTGTGAAAGGAGTCTGCTGAACTGCGAAGACAGTTGGTTGCGCTGTTTGCTGAAGCGTCTCCAGAGCAGCTACTCGACGGTAAATGTCGGTATGACTTGCGGTTAGAAGGTTAGAAGAGTACTGCGTAGCGGTCATGATTGTTTGAGTCTGCAGTTCCAACAGCCTTTCCAACGTCTCCAATGTCACCGCTGTCGTCGGAATGTCCGTTGGTGCGGCCTCCGATTGTGAAGTGGTTTCCTCTGGCTGCTGAGCTTGGGAGGGCGGCTCAGCGAAAGGCTTCTCTTGTACCGGTAAAGGACATTGCCGAGTTGCGGTCGGCATCCCCCCGCTGCCACCAATTCGTCAAGATTTATTTCCTGTATTCTTCAACGTTCTCGTCCTCGATCGCTGTCCCGAGCACCTCCTCTCCTTCCTTCCTTTTTCTTCGCTGTTATATATATAAGTATATATATAAGTGTATATATATATATATATATATATATATATATATATATATAGGTATATATATAAGTGTATATATATAAGTGTATATATATATATATATATATATATATATATATATATATATATATATATATATATATATATATATATATATATATATATATATATGTATATATATATATATATATATATATATATACGGCAAAAAACGCACTTGAGACGGTTGTTGGAGATTTTAAAACATAATATTCGTAAAGTTCGTCGACGTTTCGGCCTGAGACAGACCTTTTAAGAGACTCAAGTCTCGAAAAATGTCTGTCTCAGGCCGAAACGTCGACGAACTTTACGAATAATATGTTTTAAAAATTCCAACAACCGTCCGCGGTGCGTTTTCTGCAGTATGTACTTTTCGTCATCCTTCGCTACGTTTCTCTCTCTCCCTTTCTTTCTCTCTCTCTCTCTATATATATATATGTATATATATACCGGGTGTGTTTGCGAAGACTCAAAAATCCTAAAAATTAGGGCGATTGAAAAAAGAAGAAACTCTCCTCGGGAACAAACTACCAGCCACGGCGGACGTCAGGAATTGCCAAAAACCTAGTAATTAGCCCGATAACTAATTAAAACTTGGTAATTAACTTTTTAATTAGGGGAAATAGACCTATGGTTCCAATTAGAAAGCTGCTGAGCGTTATCGAAAACCACTAAATCAGTCATTTTCAGAAAGATTTGAGCGCGTGAGACGAGTAGTAGCGCACTAAAGTTACCACTCGTGGAGCAGGTACAAGGCTGGCGGTTGCGGTAAGGCGCCCGCGCGATTTTTCCGCCTCTTATCTAGCCCCAGCCTTGTACCTGTATATACATATATATATATATATATATATATATATATATATATATAAGTCAGAGATCCGCCCTTGCGGAGTTGCTATGCTAGGAGTTTATTGCATGTATTATGACAGTTTCGTCGAGACACTCGGCTTCGTCAGGAGATCCTGACGAAGCCGAGCCATTCGACGAAGCTGTTGTGATACATACAATAAGCTCCTAGCATAGCAACTCCGCAAGTACGGCTCTCTGACTTATTACATTTTCCCGGTCCATTGTTCTCAAACTACTCTGCCTCACTTATATATATATATATATATATATATATAAAGGGCATAGTGGCGGGAGGCCAAAGGCGTGGGTATGTAACTTCCTGACGAAGGCCGGACTCGGGCCGAAACGTCGAAGAATAAATCGTCCGTTGTTGCTGTTTTCACCAAGGGTTTTTTTCTTCTAGCGTATATATATATATATATATATCGTAAAAAGGAGGTGAATGCTATAGATAGAGGGTGGTTCATGTCACCGGGCTCGATCTAAAATGGACCTTAAAAATCGACTCCTGCACGTAGCAATTTAAACCTTTCGTCAAAGGTGTATTTCACAGGTCGTTTTTTTCTTGTAAAATTACATCGCGTAGTTTTCTTTCTGTAAAAGATAAGGCCAAGAAACTTGCCAGGGTCTACGGCGGGCAGCAACGCAGATGAGAGGGGTTTGGTAGCGGGGAGTGTTTGGCGTCCGTATTGATAGATGGCGCTACCTCCTTATCGCGACAGCTATCGAACACCGTGGTTGATTAAAATGAAGGTAATCATTTTGGACAGTATGTTCGGTTAAAAAATAAATGCGGACAATAAATTGAACACCTAAAGTAAAAAAACGCGTCCGCATAACGATGGCGCTTTTGCTGCCAACGGATTTCGTCTGCGTGCCGTCTGCTTTCTTTCGCTGGCAGGCTGCACCTTCGGACGCTGCTGTCGACGCGATCTATCAATACGAACGCCAAACACACTCCGCTACTGAACCCTGTCGTCCGCGTCGTTGCCCGCCGTAGACCCTGGTAAGTTTTTTTTTATCTTATTATTTACAAAAAAAAAAACTACGCTTTGTAATTTTACAAGCAAACTCCGACCTGCGATATACACCTTTGACAAAAAGTTTAGATTGCTACGTGCAGGCATCGATATTTACGGTCTATTTAAGATCGAGCTGGTGAATTTGACCACCCTATATATATAGAGGTTTGTCTCAGGTCGAAACGTCGACGAACTTTACGAATAATATGTTTTAAAATCTCCAACAACTATTTCAAGTGCGTTTTCTGCCGTATATATTTTTCGTCATCCTGCGCTACGTTTTTTCCCTCTCTCTCTATGTATATATATAATAAGCGATTCTACTAGTGATTCTTCGCATCGCTGGGAAAATGATCGCAGTTATGAGATTGTCTTGGAAGTCCGTAACTTTCAAGACAGAGTTTCAAGACGTTTAACCGATCTCGAATGACACGTTTTGTAGCACAAAAAAGGTTTGGTCGCGGGCTTGCCGTATTCCCAGCACAGCCCGTCGAGCACGTTCAACCTTAGATACATATAGTGTAGCACACCTTCATCAGTCTCACTATTAAAAATCGACTCAGGCGCTCCCGTACTACAACCTTTTTGATCTTAGGTAATGCCCCCTTCTCAGCCGAGCATATAAAAATGTAAACCACGTACCTCTTATTCATCAACGACTCTCCAGAGAACAGTTGTACCACATTCCCCAGGGCGATCCAATGGAACCAAATACGCCTTGAACAACGTCGGCGTCAGGGACGATCCAATGCAATTCTTTTTTCTTTTGTGCGCATTTACTGTTCTGTTTGAGGCATTTTTTTGTTTGCCCCACTTTTGTCCGTCGTCTGCTATATTTGAAAATTGTGCTATACAAGGTGTTTAGCCAAGGAATTTTTTTTTATGAAACCTTGAAGTAAATAATAAAATCCTTTGGGATAAGGTTTCGCACCGCTGCGGGCGTCAATATACAAATGAAATAATAATTAGTAATCTAACGACCTAAACTTCACTTTTGTAATGCTCTCATATTCTTTAGCACTAATAAACTTGAGATTCCTAGGCCACCATCAAATATGCTAAAGCGATAGTTTTAGATTTAGTTCAAGTAATATTCAACGCGCAACTCTGTAATTGTAAATCCATGCGACGTTCTAGCTGAGAATTAAAGGCAGTCTGAAGGGGACTTTGCGCTTAAGGTGTTTCCTCTTAGTAGACGGCGGCGACGGCATCATCATCAGAACTGCCGCAGTTAAGATCTGCTGGGAACCAAATGTGTAACTCAAAATTGAGACGCAAAGGAATCCAAACACAAACAAATAGTAGCTGATAGACCGCCAACATAAAAGGCAGCAACATAAAAATGAAGGCGACACTTTCTATTTATCTTCTAACTTTCAACAACTGTTCCTGTGTACTCGTATGCTGTCTATTTTTATGTGTAAAATAAATACACTAAAAAACGGCAGCTCATCCTATTTACTGCATAGCAGTTCCAGAAACAAAGATCAACGCGACCAGAGTAGTGAGGTCGCCTGACAAGACGGCTGCAAACGGTACTGTGTTTCTGTGGTGCTTCGCTGCAGGCTATGTCCAAATGTGATAGCATTTCTATATTTTGTTTGCAGAAGGTCATATCCCGCTGATTAAGCTAAGGCAAACCTCGCTTCCGCGCTCAGGCTTTGCCTGTGGCAGAACGAGCCCACCTTGCTTCTCTATGCCTAGCGAAGCGCTGCTCTCTCTTTTCCCGGCTTCTGAATGGCACGACAAAATACGCTGGTTCTCAGCGGACCACCACACCTGTTCAGGGATATTCTCTTGAGTTTACTTTTTTTTTTTGTTGTTGTTGTTGCAAGCAATTCTGGATACGACAAGATCACTTGCATCAAGCGTATGTCTTCTATTATATACGATGTGGAATTAATCGGTATTATTTGGCTATAACTTGTAGAGACAGCAATATGTTAAAAAGAGGAAAGCGCACCTTGTTTAGCCAGTGCCTAACCACTTCTCTGCCTCGCGCTTCCTGCGTGGCCGTTTTCCTGTACTTACCGGGCCTTTGTTATTTTTTTTTCTGTTCCATAATCCGACAACATTTTGTATCGGATGGTAGCTTGCGCTACACAGAAAACATTTTAACTTTGGTATAACTTCTCTCTCCCGCTAAGTTATCGACACCACCAATTTTGAGTATTGTCACGCTACTCTTGACTTTTTTCGCCAATCGTCTAACCTACTTTTCGTAATGGCAATCTTTTGTCTTTCTACTCCTCTATCCTCGTCAACGAAGACCACGCTCCGGTCAAATTCGTTCAGTGTTGGACGGAACGGCGTTCCAAGGAACGGCGTTCCTGGAACGCGTTCCTGGAACGCGTTTTTTTTTTTGAGGAATGAAGGAACGCCGCAGTTACATTTTTCCCCGGTGGAACTGAAACGGGAACTCATTACATTTTTACGGGAACGGAAGAAGGAACGGCGTTCCTTTTGCTTTGTCTAGTGGGGTAATTTTTATTTTATTTTCAGAGGGATTCTAAAAAAAAAGTATAAAAATAATATATTTACAGAGTGCAGGATCTCGTTAAATTGTTTGTTACTTAGGGTTTATTTTGTGCAGTTCTCGCTTGGTTACAGTAGGCGGCAGGAGGGTCAGTGGGCATTGATTCTCTTTTCAGTGCCCGAGACTGCGGTACAGAAATCACAATATTTAGTCATAGGAAAAGGCAGAAAAGGGATGTCTCAAACTCAGCTAATTTCTTTGCTTCCACGAATCATCATACACCCAGAAATCTAAGGCCGACTACAACCATCACTGAAATTCTACAACAAAAAAAAAAAAAACTAGTTACACAAAAAGAACAGTTTACCAGAAAACAGATGCACCATTGCATCCCAAACATTGGCCAGACGCACAAAAAAAAACCTTCATTCCCTCTCCTCTTCTCCCCCCTTCAAACTGAGCAACAAACTCGACCTTCATGAAAAAGGACTGGTAGTTTTCAAGACTGATCTTCCAAAAGCCCTACACTTTTTCCCACTTGCTTGTCTTACGAACAGCAACATCGAGAAGCAACTGTTGTTCGGTTCGAACAAAAATATTTGCTGGATTGAAACATGTACGGTTGTTGTAAAACGCTTGTGCAATGTAGAGTAACAGTACATTTGGTTTGTCTGCATAGCTCACCATAAACATGAATAAGGCAAAACGCTGATATTTTTAAAAGTGAATATAACAACACATAAAACCTTGCTTCCGCTTGTTGTCCTTCCTCTTTATGTCATTCCATCCCGGCATTCAAATTCGTATGTTGCCATTTGATGAGAGTGATAAAAAAAATTAAACTTTGCTTGATCTAACTAAATATGGTAATTAGCTAAATACAAATGTAACGTATATGTAATGACACGTTCCATTGTTTAACTGTAACGGAAACGAGCTCCTTTCTCACAGATGGAACTTGTAACGGGAACACGTTCCAAAAATCAGGAGGAACGAGGAACGTGTACAACACTGAATTCGTTACACGTTTCAGAGAGCAGAGGACAAAGCTCCGTGCATTTTTAAGTTTTCCTGGGGACTTTCAACATAAATTATATCTGATTTAAAATTACGGCCTCTCCCCCCCGCCCCCTCCTTCCCCTTCAATAAAAACCATAGACCTGGAATGCAGCATTGAATTTCACGTTTAACCAGTTAACGTCATGATCTTGGTCATAATGTTGAATTCGTTTTAAGATGTTTACTTTTTTCTAGCATGTTTTTTTGCTTATTTTAGTTGAACCCAGCAATTATCTATATGTCTGCTCTTCGGAAAAGTAGGGGAAGATAAAAAAAAATCGTGAAGCATGCGGTGAAGCATGCCTTCCAAAGTAATTGAAATTAACTCCGCCAGTCAATCGCTCCCAACTATTTCAATAAAAGACATCTTCGAAGAAGTATGCGTACGCTAAGCAACAATAATCATTACGACGTCGACGTCAGGGGATAGGCAGTTTCTTTTTTTTTTATGAATTTAAATAAACCGAAATAATGGGTATCGGTTCCACTTCTTTTTTAATGGTTCAAGAATCGGTTGAACCGACCAGAGAAAGAAAAATGATTGGTTTCCCGAGAGCAGGGACATGCTTTATAAGCTCAGACTGGTGAGATTGCGTTGCATCGTCATGTGCTACACATGTGTCGCCTTTAGTTAGACCGCAGTCGTCGCTATGATTCGATGGAGCCCATCAAGTAGCGCCAGATGGCTGGATGTTATTCGCTTTACCTTTACCTTGTGTACCGTACGTGGCGTAGCTTGTGCCATCCTGCCAAATGCGTCTCGTCACGGCGGTCATTGCTCTAGCGTGTTTGCCTTTACGGACAAAAACAAGCGCGCCGCAATCACGGTCCATAATTATTTTGGCCTGTGAGTGAATGCCCACAAAGAAGGAGAGCGCCTCAATTGTATATTTCTTTAGCTCTACCTGTTCCGGTTACTTGCATCGTAGTGTCGGCTGCAATCTGGCATGTAGTGAAACGGAATATACCTCCGTAATACCCTGATAAAAAATAAATTGCAGGAGGAGCTAAGGCTACACGTTTAAGAGGGTAACGTGATAGTTAAATTTAAGCCCCACTTGTTCACAAGCCGATCAAGAGTGTCTTCGTGGCCTCACTCTAATTTCGAACACGGTATAGCGAGCGCATGTGGATTGGAACGCTCCGCTGTCAGTCCAGTGACGGCGGCTCCGAGCCACGGTGAACCCATAAGCAGTGATGTTCCGAATGACTACGCAGTGATACTGCCCACCCTTCCGACAGGAGAAGTCATGAAATGCAGCTTAGTGCTGCATACTGATATCCGAGGGTGGCCGTACCGTGCTGAAGACTTAGTTGGGCCTCTGAACCAGGCGGGAGCTCGGGAAGACGTGGCAGGACTGCGCGCGTTTCAAAAGGGACGCGTCTTGCTGCTGAATCTGCACACCACCTGCGCCAAAAATAAGCTTCTGCGAACAATGACCAGGCTGGTGAAGGGGCGACCATGCCTGGTCATTGACCCCGAAACACAAGAACTGAAGGTAAACGTCCGCTGGGTGGCATACGACGTATCTTCAGATGCCCTTCGACGGACTTTCGAGCTATACGGGCAGGTCAAGAATGTTACCAGCGAGAAGTGGGGAATAAAGGGCCTGGTGGACGTAGATTTCACTACCGTCATCGCAGGCATGGTACTCCGTGAAGATTTAACAACGGAGTCCTTGCCGCATCAGCTCCGTCATTACGGAGGCATGCTGCTGGTTGTCGTCCCCGGACGCGCACCGGTGTGCCTCCGCTGTCGACGCACAAGGCACATAGGGCGCGTCTGTAGAGTGCCGAGGTGGGAAGACTGTCGAGCCTTCGGGCGTGAGGCGTCAGATTTTGTACGGTCGTACGCTCAAGCTGCTGCCAGCAAGACCACCGACAGCCAGGACACAAACCTCGTAATGGATGAGGAAGCGGCCGAGGTGGCCGCGACTCCAACCGCGGGGATTTCCTCGCAAGACCCTTATGCGTCCGGTGTGCTGCAACGCGCGCCAGTGGCGATGACAGAAGGCCAGGTTTACGCCATTGCAAAAACGTCAGAACGCAGTGTTGGCGAAAATGAGCCCCATGCGAAGAGCGTCAGTGAGACGGCATCGGCTGCAAAGGACGCGATTGGCGCACTGGACGCCCAAGATGGTATTGCAATGAGCTTGGCGACTGAGACGGTCAAGCGGCGGCTCAACAACGCAGAGCAGAGAACCGACCAGTCGCCCCAGCAGACTGGGTGTGAAGCAATGGTGAGGGTGCAGGCTAGCTGGTGTAAATTGAGCATAGTTGTAACCCGAGACTGGGGATACGGACAAGGGACAAAACACAGAACGACAGGGACGAGCCACGAACCAGGGACTGGGTGTCCCTGGTTTGTGGCGCCGGATACGAGAGGACAACGCGCTGGCCGAAGCATCTCTTGGTATCTTTCCAGGTAAAGCGAGAGGTGAGCAGAGCGTACGAGGCCTGAGACTATATAGGTTTCCGATGGTTATTCTTGAAAACACCCTGCGAGTGGCTTCGTTGAACGTTCGTGAACCTACAACTAGACGACGGCAGCAGAATTTCTACCGGCTGTTTATCGAGCATGACAATGACATTCTTGCAATTCAGGAGGACGGTGTCGAGAGCGAGGCCCAGAGCGACTGCATGCTGCAGCCTTTTCTGGTGCGGTATGAGGTTTGGGTTAGTCATGCTGTCGGTTTCTCTGTTGGCTGCTGCCAGTTCCTCAGAATATTCCTAGGTACTCCCGTACAAACTGTCACAACCTGTCTCTCTGGGAAGTTTGTCATTCGCGAGTTCCCTGTTATGGAAATGAATGAGCGACATTTGTGCGTATGCGCCTAATAAAACTGAAAAGCGCCGTATTTTTTTAATATTTTTTTTATAGCGTTGACCAGCATCACCAGTCCGATTGTTTTCTCATTATTTTGGGTGACTTTAATTGTGGCTGCCGTGCTGAAGGCAGGCCCAACCGAACGCGCTATAAAGATGCCAGTACTCTAGAATTAAGTAAAATTATTTAAGATTTCGTTCTGGAAGACGTCGCACGTTGTGTGTCTATGTCACACTGTATGCCATTCGTGCCCTTTCAAGGTGTCAGTCAAGCTAGGATGGACAGGGCGTAAATCATCTAATAGGATCTGGCATATTTATGTTGGGGTAAGTCTGCAGACTAAGTTGCTTTTAGCGATTAGGAGAGACCGATTTCTTATAATAATTATGGCAAATGAATATGAAACTTCTGAAGGCTGAACCATTCCTTTCCATTATTGAGACAATCTGGTGTGACGCGAAACTGAAAGAAGGCGGTGCAAGCGAGCACTGGGAGGCTTTGAAACAGGAGGGAAATGAACAGCACTTGTAAGGACATGTCTTCTCAAGTATCAGGAGAATAATCAAGAATTTTAGCTTCGAAAGAAAATGGGGAAAGCTGCTACAGGAAGATTGCCGCGCATCTGGCGTTTTTATTGAGGATATCAACAACTTGAAAGCCTAACTCGAGAGCCTCCATCGCGACCGATACACAGGGGCGGATATACGGCGCGTTTAGAGCGTCTCTTGGTGGTAGAGCAGCTGGCAAAAAGAATGGTGGCGGCGGAAAAGAAATACGCGCGAGCTAATGATGTAGTTGAAATAGAACACCTTGGGTTTTGACCAGCGATAATACTCACATCAAGGAAGTTTTTGTTGAACACTATAAAAATGTTCTTTAGTTGTAGCGCCCCACGACTGTCTAGATTTAGAGACGACTTTCTGCCTCTACTGCCGAAGGTTGAAGGAAAGAATAAGGTAATTTGAATGGAGTCATTCGGCTTATCAGAGGTTACAAGTGGGATATATGACTTGACACCCGGAAAACCGCCAGGCCTAGATGTCTTAGCTGCTGGTTCTTGGAAAACATGTAAATATAAAATTAATCTTGTTATTCGAAGTTTTACCTCGAAAGAAAAGATCTCTCCCTTCCTTTCCACGTGCACACAGCGTTAATCCCAAAGTGAAGCGACCCCAACAAGCTTCGCAGTGTTAGCTCCTACCGTCCAATAAGCCTTATTAATGTTGACTATAAATTATAAATGAAAGTCTTCGCTCGCTGTTTGCAGCGTGTAATAACGAGTATTGCTGGGCCTCATGAGACATGCCGCATACGAGACCGGACTATCTTGACCAACATTCATACTGCGCGCAGCATCTTGGAGTGCTGTGATGCTGCACTAAGCAAAGTCGCCATGTCACGAGTTGACTTAGAAAAGGCCTTTGACCGGGTCTCATGCCGTTCTAAGCCAAATTTTGAGGCATTTCGATATAGGATCCATTATTTTTGAAGGAGTCCAAATGGCATACTGCCGCGCGCGTCGGCGAGTGAGCGCGTGCGTGTCCGAGTGTTTACCGCACTTGACTCTCATGGGGCAGCCCAGGGTCGATTCCTGGGAGCGCCACGTCTTTTATTTTCTTTCAATTTAGATTTCTGGTAATTTCGCAAACACTGTTGCTTGTTCTAGGTTAGAATGTTCTACGCGCCGAATCTTCTAGGCCGTTTGTTCCTGAACTCCACGCGTGTACGAAAGGGGGCCCCGCGTGGCGAGCCGGAGTCCGCTTCGCCCACGGCTTCGCCTCAGCGTTCGATCCTGCTGCTTCGCCGCCTTCCATTTCCGCGACGCTCTGTTGTTATCTTTCTTTTTCTTTCTATCTTTCGGGCACAAGTTCGCCCCATTACACGTTCACTTTACTGAGTCATTCGCCGCCTCATCACTTGTCATTCGTGACAATATTATAATTGCACGAGCCTTATGGTTAATAAACAGTTAAGAGAACGCATTCCTGTAAAATCTGCTGTTAGGGAAGGCTGTCCGCTCTCGCCATTACTATTTGCATTGCATAGTGAGCCACTCCGTCTGAGTATCATTCAAGATGAGCATGCTCGCGGTTTTACCTTGAATGAGCAGGAGCTTCGCATTTTTGGCCTATGCGGACGACATTGCTGTTTTTTGCACATAGAAAACATTTTTTTTTTCTCGGACCAGATGTTTCGTGAACTGGGCTAAATGTTCATTTTTTTAGGCACGGGCGATGGGCATCGAAGTCAGAATGTTACGCTCACGTTGCCCGATCAACTCTTCCGACCCGGTATCTAGGCGTACCATTGGAATTCTATAGTGACAACGCAGTTCTATGAACCGAAGTGACTGAGAAGCTCCGCGAGAAAGCGGCCCTCGGTGCGCGGCGCCATTTGTTTATTTTCGCGAGGGCTACCGCGTGTAATACATTCTTTGTCGCTAAGCTGAGTTATTTTCTACAGGTATTGCATTGTTTTCGCTTTCACATTCAGAAGCTCAATCGTGCGTTCGCTGAATATGTGTGGGCGTCAGACCGGGCGCGAGTCAGCCGAATGAATTTATTTTAACATGTACATGATGGTGGCCTCTCTTTACCGCACCTTTTTATACGCCAAGTTGTGAACCATTTTCTTTGCATGCGAGATCAAAAAGAATCCTTTCTGCTTAGTGCTCTACGGGTTCAGTTGTCGAGTGTCTTGCCCAATTTTATTATTTCATCTCGTGACGGTGCTACGGGACCATTGAGTGCTTATTCGAAGAAGTTGCCTGTGCAAACAGATTTTTAACAACGCGTTTCTCTTTAGAATATCAGTGCACTGTTCCTCGAGAGCGCCTTACAAGAAATTTAATTGAAACTTATTTTGCGCGCCCTTTGTATCACGCTTTTTACAGTGCATCTTTAGGGCATAATGTACTTCGTCACGTTCAGAAAATGTTGGCCCCGCCACAGTGAAACACTTTTTCTTTCAAGTCCTCAGTAGAACACATCCGGTTAAAACACGGCTTGACGAAAATGGTATATTTGTTCCCGGGGCTGTAAAGTGTATCGTGTGCAAAAGGCCTGAGTCGATAGAGCATGTGTTTTTGGGTAGTTTGGACGCGGTGTTTTACTGAGATGTACTGCACTGAACCCTGAAAAAGAAAATTCCTTTAAGCGCACACAGGATACGTTTCCTCCCTGTTGCCCCAACCGACTCTGTGCCGTATGATTTAGCTGTGGGCCTTGGCTTACGCATTATCCTTAAAAACCCCATGGCAGTGCGGCATGCCGATGTAGACGCTCAAGCAGT
The DNA here is from genome assembly GCF_016920785.2 of Ixodes scapularis. Taxonomy (NCBI): domain Eukaryota; kingdom Metazoa; phylum Arthropoda; class Arachnida; order Ixodida; family Ixodidae; genus Ixodes; species Ixodes scapularis. The sequence continues at coordinate 184,581,047 of NW_024609857.1, forward strand.
CTGTCACTATATTTGTGAGAGCATTGGTCAAATTAGAGAAGTGTATGAGGTTTTGGGAGATGGGTCTGATTGGTTGCCAATCCCAGGCGGACTGGTCACATTAAGATCGTGTTAATAAATCTGCGTGTCTCATAATTCAGCTTGCCTATCTTTATCAGTGTTTTGAAGGTGTATAAGTGCATCGAAAGTATACAAGTAAGTGCAATAAAAAAACAAAATTGTCTCCGTGGGGTAGAAGGTGGCATGTCTGGCTCGCAACCGAAGGGTCATGGATTCAATCGCGGCCAGACTAAACCGCTTAATTTTTTTTTTCTTCAAAGCAAATGAATTACTCATCGACCAATCAAGATTTTACCAGTCAATAAACAACGACGCCGTATTTTCTGCATAACAAGCTCCTTAAAGCTATCTCTTAAAAAATAATACAATCCTACCAGATAGACATTCCTGGTACGGGTAGTCCTCCGGACTTCTCGTCAGATTCGGCGTTGCTGTCGGTAGCTGTGTTGTCAGAAACTCCTACCCTGGAAAATTGGAACTAGAAAATGTAACGGTGTGTTCAAGCTGGCAGGTGCGCGCCCGAATACACGACAATGAGCTGCGGCGATATCAGCACAACAAGCTCGAAACTCGGCATTGAAGTGCCTGGTATTGAATCAAGCTAGCGGAAATAATGTTTTTTTTTTTATTAGAAGTGTGCGAATACTGCTTCGAAACGAATAGAGCATTTTAAATACTCGGAATAGCGCGGGTGAATGGGGGTTCGTTATAGCGCTGTGAAGGCAATGAACAGTTTAAAACGTGTTCATTCCAACCGGTATCGGTACCTTCCTATAATCGAAGGTATGCTAAAAATGAAAAATTCCGCCTTTTACGTGCGATGTTTGCCTTCTGCTGGGCTTTGGCGACGCATGCGCGTAGAAGGTTATCAACGGCTCAAAGCTCGCGTTGGAGAATTCGTCACCTGGCATTGAATATTGCGATATAATTTAAGATCTTTTTAAAAAAAAGATATGCCGAAAATCGTTAAACCTTTGTTGCACTACAATCAGTCGAACTCAATCCTTGGAAATATTTTCTTCGCCAATCACTTCGGCTCACATGAAGAAAAAAACAAAACAACGGTGTCCGGACATTCACAATTGAAATTTAAAATGATGATGGTTGGTTTGTTCGAAAACAAGCAAACATAAACTGAACATCGTGTTGCTTCCAAAGTTCAGATGGCACCCACCAGTGCATGCTTCGGGCATGACATCGTGGGACGTTTTCGAGTGCTGGCATAAGAAGGCGGTAAACAAGCGGACTCTCAGGAATATCTTAAAGTACCATGATGCAGCGAACGTTTATAATGCGGGACTTTATGGAAGCTACTGATTTGCCACAGTAGGAAATCTGCGGTTTACATCTATCCATATAACGCTCAGCTGCAGATGCATAAAGGAAGCAATACGTATCTCAAAAGTAATATATAACATTGAAAGTGCCGCTATAGAGCGTGTAAACTAACTGTGTTAAGGCAGATTGGACGTCTCGCCAAATCGGTTGCTCAAAGTAGCGCGCTGCAATTTACTACAGAGGTAGAAGCAGGTGGTGGAAGTTTGCAGTGAAAATATCAAAGAATAAACTTACCTCATTTACATTTATATATTCTGGGCAATCTAAGCCGCCACTTCGCAGACGATGCACACGTAGTGAAAAGTGCTGCCGACAGATGGCGTACGCTGCGTCGAGGGAGCGCTGGACGATTAGGGCTCCTATCTGAATCGTCTGCTATCCTAACTCGAATCGGCCGGCGCTCCCTCGACACGGCATGGGCCATCTGTCGGCAGCATTTTTCACTGCGCGTGCATCGTCTGCAAAGCGGACGCATAGACTGCCCAGAATAGATTTCTGTTTGCATGTTTGCTTTTTTTTTTGCTTTATTTACGAAACAAGCTTTTTACTTTTTTTTTTTCAATTTAGATATCAACCAGCCTCTTGCACCACAGTGGTAAATCTCAGCACGTTACGTAGAGGAACCGATTTTTGCGGTCCGCCTATGATGAATTGAAAGCGTTAGCTGACGTATTAGATAACTAAAACGTCCTTGTTTGGGTTACATTAGAGAGCCCAGCGTCAATAGAATATACAGTCTGTTATGGTACATGCTGGTACTTGATTTTTTTTAAAGAACCATTATGGAACAGTTACGAACAAACCAGAACCGCCGCAGGCAAAAAATAATAAAAGAAAGGTGAGTTCAGTTTCGCATAGGTATACTCTTCCTTTCCTGCAGAGTATATTGCGTTTTTGTTTTAAACAACTAGTGGTTAGTATATGTTCTAATGACAAATGAGGCATCATGGGGGCAATATTGTTCGAAAAGCGGAGGAATGTGGGAGTATTGCTATACAATAATAGGCAGAAAAATTCGTATTACACAGATAAACGTTAGCTTGCTAACGCCCTTCAAAAGAAGATTTCAGGCCCGACGTTATACGTTACCATTTCATTTTTTTTATAAAAAAAAATTAAATGCGTATTGACGAAAGATATTACTTAAAGACACGATTTTGTTTTAAAAACCAAAGATATGCCTGGACGTTGTCCTTTTCCTGATTTTGTACATTTTATCTCTTCCATTAGCGCAGCGCCCCTTACCTATCTTTCCTGCTGGGAAGACAAAAACAAAACAAAAAAACTATATAATTTTTCTACTAAACAGAAAACAGCTAATATAATTTACACACGGAGTGCGCAAGCTCTCATATTATCTTATATGTTTTCGTAGGTTTGGTGGACGCCTTCATCTAATCAGTTATACTATCACTGACAGATTAGGAAAAACATCGCATGTCATATTTGATGCTCACGATGTTCGCTCCTTTATTGTTTCTCCTGCCCTTTTTTCGGCTAACGGATCAATCTCATTGGATATGGAGCTAAAATTGGATGCTCGAGATACGCCACGTCCTGCGTTCCGTAAAGTTGAACTGACATCCCTCAATTAAGTTTCTTTTTTTTCCCAGGATATTGAATACGGTGTCAGAAGAGTAGACAACAAATATTTTACTGCAGCGTCACGTATATTATAATTAAAGTAAAAAAAAACGACACTGCTCAATACCGAAACCGGTCTCGAACGGAAGAAATATAGAGGAGGAGAGTCTTCTCGGAAGTCACGTGGCCACACCAGACAGTGTTTTGTTTTGTCGTTTTCTTGGCTGTGCGATGCAGACTAAAAAACGGAATGTCGCACGCCGTGGCAAAAACGAGAAACTGGAGTACTTGGTGCTTGACATTTGCGCGTCATTCAAGCTCTTGCCAATTCGTGTTCGCAAGATTGGCGATATCTTCAGCTTGGAGAAGGTGCGACAACTCGGTGACGTCTTCGTGCAAATCAGCTAGGTGATCGGGCGACACGCCTGACCACCAAGCTGATTCGCACGGAATTTGATTAGTACGGAATAATTACTAATTGTTCTGACCGGTAAACAATTTTTCTTTTGAAGTCAGACAGTTTCACCGGTACCGCGAACAAGAGCTCGAAAGTAGAAGTCCCACACACGTAGTCCGCCGCCATCGCTTCGTCCGCTTCATTCAGTCGTCCAGCCCGTGACTCCCGCAATACGACGCCATGTTGAAAAGGACGCAAAGAATATACGAAGTGCTTCCGGTTCTATATGCAACCTGTCTTTTTTCAACCAAAGGATTTCAAGTTTTTTAGATGCCACAAGAACGCGTATCATATTGTCCCGATTGATAAAGAATGAGGCGGGTAATAACTGGAGAAACTAAACATTCAATGCCGAACGTTTGCCAAGAAAAAATCAGAATGAATGGAAACAAGAGGCATCGACGACGGCGCAACTGCAGGATGGAGTGCAGGCGGAAGAGAGCCTCAAATTCGGCACGCGGTTCTAGAGTACACCAGAAAGCGACATTTGCAGAAAGAAAAACCTGCGTCCGCTTCGAGGCATTGCACTTCGGCCCTTTGCGTAGGCGCTAAGCATGATGTTCACTCGGCCACGGGCGCGCCACCTACTTTACCAGCTGCACACGCTGCATTATTCTCCCTTTAATAAAGTGAACCTCCCGGATGCATCACAAAACAAAACAAAAGTAACGGTGCAGTGAAGTGTAACGCATATTCGTGCAGTGTACTCATTTGAGGGCCCCCAAAACAATTCCGATCACAAGCTAGCGAAGACCCATCGAAGAGATGACTGAGTCCCGATCAAGTCGCCGCACTCAAGGCCTACCCCCGGAATTTGTGCTTTTGCCACCCAAGATCAAGCAGCCGACGAGGCCGACGATGGACAACCAGTCGTCGCAGACCCCGGCAGCTGCCGCCATCGTATACCTGCCCGTCGCACCCCGTACTGCGATGCAGTTCCACGTTGAGGTCCATGAGTACATCGAGGATTGCCTGCAAGACTATGAACGTGTGGCCGGCAAAGGGGGTGGTCAGTGGAGCAGTGCTTGCAGAACATCTACTTTTCGTTGGAAGGAACTGCGAGGAGCTGGCTAGAATACCACAAGGCTTAACGTTGTGGGAAGTGTGTAAGCAAGAACTGGCTAAGACGTTTGGAAGCCAACTGCGACGCGAGGGTGCCGAAGACGTCCTTTCAACAAGGACCCGAGGCATACATGTGAGCATCACTGGCTTCGTCGAGGATGCTTTCCGCCTGATCGCCTGCACTGATGATGAGTGTGAAGAGCGAGATATTCTGTGGTGTCATCCGCAATCCCCAGACAACAGTCTGCGGGTTTTTTTTTACGGAGGCGACAAATATGGAATGTGCCCTACTAGAACGGCGACAGACACTACCAGCGACTTTCCGGCGTCAATTCTCGTTCGTCTCCCTACTGAAATACCCTGGACATCCGCAAGATCATCCGGAACGTCGTTCGGGAGGAAATCAAGAAGCTCCAACCTGCAGTCGCAAGACCAGCTTTGCCCTCAATCGCCCAAGTTGTCAGGGAATATGTTCAGCAAGCGCTGCACCCGGAGGTTCTTGTCAGCACCGTCCCAAAGCCACCAGCCCTGAGCTACGCTGCCGTAGCTCCTCGCCCGTAGCTCCCTTCTTCCCGGCAGTATTCGGTGGCACCACGAGGAGAGGCACTTTCGACATAGTCCACTCTCCGCCAGTAGCAACGTGGGGCTTGAAAACCAAACTGTGGAAGGCGGCAGACCTGTGGAAGGCGGCAACGTGTGACAGATGTTACAGCTTTCAGGATGCCATTTTCGGGCTCTCCTGAAGTATACACACGGTCACAACTTATGTAAGCCAGGCAAAACACAAACGTACCTTCGCGCTGCTTCTTTTTTTTTAGGGACAATGTACAAAAGTTAGATTACGTTTCAACTTTACTCTTCTTATAAATGAGTTCATTTTGTTGTTGCTTTCTCATGAATGTCTTGATTGATCACCTCCGCATGACGAAGCAGAAGGCAATTTCGAACAATATACGTTACTGCAATGTCAGTATGCTCTGGAAGAAGTTAATTGTGCACACTCAAATCTGACGCTATCACTGAACTTAATAAAAGCGGAGTTGCAAAAAAGCGGACTTCTCGCACGTGCAGAAGAACGAGAAAGAGAGCGTCGTAGCGCAAATAAAGGTGATTTCGGCACCAGCAATTCCAATTGCTGGTGCCGGGACGACGAACGTCTTTTGCGTCTTCTAATACAGTGGTTCTCAGCCACTGACGTTTCGCGGACCCCTCGTGGATCGGCGGAGATGATGGAGGACCCCGTTCGTGGAGTGGGGAAGGGAAATTATGTATAGGTTAATTATGATAGTGATATAATAAACGGATATAACTAAGGGCTAGTGTGAAGTAAATTTCTCTTATTGACATATACACGAGAAAACGCACCTGAAAATTGAAACGTTTCCTCTCAATCTGAAAAAAGACAGCTTTTATCGCCGTGCTTGGCTAATGAGGCTGGGCTTCGCGGACCCCTAGAATGCCTTCGCGGACCCTAGAGGGTCCGCGGACCATTACTTGACAGCCACTGTTCTAGCACAATAAAAGCCGCAACCCCCGTTGGACCGTCTTGCTACCTCTTCAATTTTTCAGTCTACTTTATTTTTATGTTTGAGGCGACGCTACGCCGCCGCCTTCTCTTTTCCTCCTGCTTCTATGTTTTATTTGTTGTTGTTTTTTTTTTGCTTTTTTTCTGTTTACTTGACGACTGAACCACCGGGTATTTTGCTTTGCCTTGTTTGGTTTAGTTCTTACTCTGTTACCTTCTCTTTGGCGCTTATTACCGTCAATAGACCATTTGCGATACCCCCCCAAGTGCCCCAGCCCGCGCTAAAAGAATCACGGGAACGGTGTTCCTTCAGCCACTTAGTGATCGGTAATTTGAGCCCCATTCTTGGTTACGCAGGTTTTCGAGCGTAATTCGGAGTCACCTTGAAGAAGCGCCTGATATACCCCAATGACCTGTCATATCGCTTTTAAAATTTCTCCTTAATGTCAGCGTTTTTGATACTGTGCATGCTGTCCACCCTTCAACCTGGGTGGTCTACAGAAATCTCTTAAATTATTATCATGCTCATATTAAGTTAGAAACGCTAAAAATGTTATAAACAACCCCGCGGACTCCGAGCTAAATCCTGGTATTTTTGTTGTGAATTATCGGCTTTTTAAGCGATTCCAGCTCAAACAACAATCACACGACTGATAATATTATAAAAGATTTCTGGAGCTCAGCCAGGTTGAAAGCTGGACCGCATGCGTAGTATCAAATATGCTGACGTTTACCAGCAAATTTAAAAGTAATATGACAGGTCCTTGTGGTATATCAGGGGCTTGCTCAGGGTGACCTCGAATTACGCTCAAAAATTGTGTAACCATGGAGTTGGTCGAAAGTTAGCGATCACTAGGGAGCCGAAGCAACACCATTCCCATGATTCCTGGAGTGCGTGCCGGGGCGCTTGGGAATACCGCAAATGGTCTATTCGCCAGCTACTCTATGCCTGGACATTTTGAGGGCCGTCTGCAACTTTATTGTTGTTGTGTTATTTTACTGTCGTCTGCGATAACCTCCTATTTTCGACTTGGAGAGAGTTTCTAATTCGAAAACCTTGATTTGTGGTATTTGATATTTATTAGATATATTAACAAGCAGCTGAAAACAAAGCTAAGCTTTTTTTTTTTTCTTTTTCGATCAGCTTTGTTGTGTAGCTTTCGCTTTGTTTGTTGTGTACTCAACAACGACGGCGACCACCACTAATTTTCAATGTTCCTACCCACGCCCCGCGCGGAGATACCCAAATTGCTGCGGCTTTCCCCCCTTTTTTTTTATCAGCGCCGGAACGGTCGTAGTCGTTCGCCGTTACTCTCGACTTGGCTCCCTATTTCTTTTTATTTTCGTCTGGGATGGGGACCGCGGGGCGTTTATTTTCCTGCGAAGTTCGGAAAGTGTTTGCACGGTCATTTTTTTTCGTTACTTTTATTTTTGTTATGCTGCAGCGGCTGGTGCGCTTACTCTGATAATCTTAACATGTTGTTTGCACCTGTTTTAATAATCACCTATTCTGGTAAGAAATTGTGACAACGCAGTCTGTAACAGGTCAAGAGTAACCTCTTGCGACGTAGTTGGAGTAACTAAATGTCTTCTTTCCGCTTCCCAGATGCGCTTCAAACGCGTGTGATCCTCTGAATGGTGTTTGAGTCCTCTAAATAAACTGCTTTATCTTTTTTTTATGCATACCTTGTTATTTGAGTGTCGTTGTAGTTGGTATCAGTGGATCACGTTTTTCAAGCGGACTGACCGTAATGAATTTTTTCAGCTGTTGGGGCGACAAAATCGGTCTCGCAAAGCTCGAGGACGTCGTGGAGCCTATACTTTTCCACTGCGTCTTCTGCTTCCTTAGACTCCGAGTCCGCTAGAGGCCGCCACTGTCACGTTCGCCGCCGCTCCCATGGGGTTTCGGAGGAGTTTCCACTATTGGCGAGGCTATGTCGTATTTGTAAATACCATCTAAGAGCCGCTTTAAAGGGACACTTAGATGAAAATATGGTTTCGCACTTTACCTTTAAAGTCCTATAAGGCATGAAATGCTGGAGCAACATCAATTCGTGTTGTCTAAGAGGGGTTGGTAGGAAGGGGGAGGGATGGAGAGAGATAAAGAGAGGGAAGGAAGGAGATGGGTCTGGAGGGCAATGGGTGTTTCACGTGGCATATATATTCCCGCTAATTTTAGCGAGAAAACTGAATCGTTGTATAGGTCACGTGACGGCAGTTAACATGACGTCGATTTCCTCTGCAAAATTTTGCGAAGAAACTGGATTGTTGTCTAGGTCACAATACGTGAATTACCCCGCTAAATTTAACTGGGAACTGATTTGGTGTATAGGTCACGTGGCGTCAATTTTCCGCTAACTTTATTGGGGAAAGTAAATTTATATTTTTGCCCCAAAAAGCGAATTTGCCTGTTTCATTTTGCGAGGAAACTGAGTAGACTCATTGAGCAAATGCCTTCAACATCCCTAATTTTTCCCTGAATGGTGTATAAATCACATAGCGTCGGGTGACCTATCGTGACGTCAATTTCCCCACTAAATGTGGCGGAAAATACATGGCTGGACGGAAGAACAATATTTTTTTTATTTGGAGTAGCGTTAAAAACATTTCATAATTTTAAGCCTGTCTAAAACCTTAAAGTGACAGATTTTTTTAAATTTTTTTAATAATTCCTCAGAAAAGAGAAAGCTTCGCAATATTTACGTCGTTAGAAGCAATTTAGGTAGGGGTAGCCCTGCTCTAGTTCCTATAAGGCATGAAATGCTGGAGCAACATCAATTCGGGTTGTCTAAGAGGGCTTGGTAAGCACATTCTCTCTGCTCTCCTTTTTTGGAGAGATGATTGACTTCTAAATGTTCATTTTAAACATCCCTCTCCATGCCGTGGTAGTCTTTTATTCGACTTTTTTTATGTATGAGAAACAAACTACATATGGATAAAATTTTTATTCGTTTCAGAAATATCACAACGTAGTGTTTTTTGTTTTGGTTTCAACAATGACAAACAGGTCTGCCAGCGTTTGCGGTGTTCATTTGACAGACTGCGTTGCTCCGTCAGCTCGCATGTTCTTGTGAGTGCGAGTCGTTTCCCGCTCTCCAAGCCTATCGGCGGAACATGTCCTCAACCTACGTAGTTCGCAGTAAACGACTGTCGCCCGTACACGGCTTCGGAAGTGCTATGCGTACGTGTGCTTGTTTTCATAGCGGGACTGGCGTAAACATAGCGTCCCACGTAAACAATTTTGCCAGATCTGGCTTGATTTATTGTTGCAGCTGTCGCGATTGCGACTATATGGCTTCCAAATCTTGTAGCTGCCGCAATTGCCACCACGGTTTAAGTACTGACAGGTAACCTACAGGCACTGAACAATCTGGTCGTACAAGAATTCTTAGAGGTTATTCGGCTTGTCCATATTTTTCACCCCCAGAAAATTGTTTTAGGCGCCCCCTGAAGCCGTTTTTCGTAAAAACGTATACGAAGACCTTTAAGCTCCATTTTGATGCACATCTTCTTTGTGAAAACCCCTAAAAAGTTAGTTTGAGCTCTTATTGATAAACAGTTCTTATAAACAACCGTTCAAGAGTTTTTATAGGCATTTTTTTATGAAAAAGGTCCGTATCAAGAAGCGTTGAGAAGTTTTTATCGGCTCTTTTTTCGATGAATCAGTTCACCATAAATTAAGATTCTGAGTTCTTCTAAGGTCTTCTCAAAGGGCAACTCCGGCCAAAATTTAAAATGAAATAAATTACTGGTATCGCTATAGTGACACAAAATATGACCCCAGCCAAAATATTACGTCCGTGGGGCGGCGCACTCTCAACTAATGCCGGTAATAAAAATGCGACCCGCCGCGAGCCGCTGCTCCCTGTGGGGTATTCACACGAAGGAGAAATCCGCACCTTTCCTCCGCGGAGCGCGGATCACGTGAGACATACGTCATCCCTTTTTGACGCCTCGCGGCGCCGTTCTCCCGTTCTCCTCCGTGGCGGAGGCGTGGAGGCTTCGTGCTGTCAGCACGAGAGCTCCGCAGGTGCACGCGGTGGAGCCGGGGACGGAGTTTCCCGGGTTGTTGACGTCACGACATCCGTCCGCGGAGTTCTCCGTCGTGTGGATACCCCTTTATAGCCGATTCACACGACGGACCAAATCGCGATTTTCGTCCGCGGATCGTGTACCACGTGACCGGCACGTCACCGATTCCTCCGATCCGCGCCTCCTCCGCGGAGGCGCGGACTGATAAAGTCGAGCGCCTTTTTCACTCGCGGACGTTTGGCGGCAGACTGACTTGGAAAGCATTTAGTCTGGCAACGGTACATGGTTTTCTTGGTATTTTGCTTCTGGCGTTCAAAACAAAAATGGCACGTCGCTGCGTTTTGTGCGTTTGTTGGTTCATTTTGTCGTACAATTCTTGGTTCCACGCGTGAGAGAAACTCCGGCTGACGCGACGCAGGTTCCGGTGCTCCTCCGGGTCCGTGTCAAGAAGCTCCCGTCAAAACTAGTCTAGCACGCCGCGAGAATTCTTGCACGTCCAATCAGGATTTCACCGAGCAAGCCCTCTCTTGTGGATGTGGTGTGCTTGAGTGTTGTGCACGAGCGCGGAGTGTGTGAAGGCATCTCCAAACGCCCCTCCGCGAGCCCAAAAGTTCGTCGCGTCTACGCCGACGCTTTCTCGGGCAGGATCATGCCTGTGTCACTGTCATGCTTTGGGTTAGTAAAGTTAGTGGTGCTTCGCGCGAAGCCTGTCCCGGTGTTTTGTTCTCGATCTGTACGTACCAGCGGCGTGCGATTCTTTATCGCGGACGCAACCGTCAATTTCTCTCTTGGACAACGGTGCTACTGTGCGATGTTGGAGTTTCGAGGCACTGTCGGGTGCGAACAGGTTCGATCCGTCCTCACTGGCGTCTGCTCGTCGTCTCCCTCGTGTGGATGCGCTTGGGAGACGGACGAACCGCGGATATGTCGTCACGTGATCAATCCGTCCGCGGATCAGTCCGTCCTGTCAATCGGCTATTAGCGGGCGGCCAGCGGGTTGCCGATCGCTAAAGCGACATTGGGCCGTGACGTCAGTATCGTTCTCTTTTTCCTCCGGTCCGGGCGTTGCTCGGAGTGCGCTTCTTTGAGCCGCTACCACCGCTACTTTGGCTTGTGATTCGCGTGTTTAGCCGTTGCTTTTATCTGTAGCCCGTGTAGCTTCGGTATAGCTTTTTGTGTATTTGCCTGTGAGGACTCCAAGACTCCTTTTAGCGAGCAACTCGGTGAGCCCAAGACTGCCCAGCTGTTCCTCGAAGGATGTCGAGTGCAACTTGGAACGATGTGGGCTGCTCAAACAACCCGCTGCGAAACACGGAGGATATTTTTCACAAGTTTCCAATATACGGGAAATTGGAGAAGGTGTGGGTGAACGCCGTTCGACGAGTGGACTGTGGACTTCGGCTTTTACGCGCCCGAGGAAAAAAGAACGAAAAAACTGACGTTTACAGTCCAGCACAGGTGTGTTCGGGCGCCGCGGCCCGCGCTGGAAAGCCTTAAAGCTTCGTGTCTGGGACTGACCCGCAGCGCGAAAGCGAGAGGGCCCCCAATACTGTACGTCACTGGCAGCGCGGCGTAGAGCAAACCCGCTCCATCCACGGAGCCCCGATGACAGTTTAGGCCTAGCGACGAGTACGGAAGACCGCACACACGGCGACAGCCGCCGATCACGGCGGCGAACGAGTTCACTCGTTTTCCAGTCGCTAGCTTTTGGGTATATAAGCGATGAGTACGGCATAGCGCACGCATGGCGGCGGCCGCCGAGTATGGCACCGTACGAGTTCACGGGTTTTCCAGTCGTTAGCTTTTGGGTATACGCACCAAATCTTGCTACATAGGCTGGATAACTACCACGTATACATAATTAAATAAAATCAGCTTACCTCCTATCTTCAGACGGCTAGCGCAACAGAGCTGGGTGCCGCTCGGTCTGCGTACACGTTGAACGAGAATGATCCCGACGTCACGCTCATATAGCGGCTGATTTCCAGTGTTGTCGGGGCCTCGAGCGGCTAGTTTCAGTTTTGTTGGCCGCGGCCCAAACAAAACTTTGAGGCGACGATACCTTTAAAACTACGCACAATAACGAAACAAATAATTACACCTTGCACTTCAAAGACTAAAAACTGCACTAAAAACAGGCTGCACTAAAGACTGCACTAAAAACAGTCATAATCCCAAAATCGAAGTATTGACTGGAATTGGCCCTCTAAGATTTCTTTTCTTTAAAAAAAAATTTTGAGAAGTTCTTTTAAACTCTTTTTTTCAACAAGTCAGTGTTTTGTGAGTTATATTTGAATAAATATTTGTAAGCTTAGACTACCGACAAAAAAGGGGCAATAACGTCTGGGTGACATTGTGTTTTGGGTTCCCTCTTTTTTATATTCTGCGTCCCATTTCAAATCTTCTCAAAGGTGGCTCACAAACTTTCGCGTATTAAAAGAACATCTTAAAATGGCTCTTTTCCCGAAGTGCCCTTCATGATAATGTTTATTTAGAGTTCACATTTCAAAAAATAAATAAAACATTTTAGCCTTTTTAAACGCTCAAGTACGGACAGAGACTGCTTAAGAACACTAGGCTCCTCTTCTGGTGCTCTACCTCTATTAAACAAATTGCTGGCTTGGATGGTGCTTTAGGTGCACATCTGTCATGGTTGTTTATGTAAAGGTTGAGTGTAAAAGCGTAGGACTATAGATATATGAAAAACAAGAGGCACCCTAGAATTTCAAACTTGTCACTGGCTTGAGGTGAAATAAACAAAGAAAATCGAGTTAGAGATAAGTAGACCGACATTTATTGGTCATTATTACAATACACCGGTCACTGAACTAAAATCGTAATCGCCTTTAATAAAAAAATAAAATCATCTTTTTCTCAAATTACACTTTTCACAGGCTCCTAAGGTTTGACATTTGTCCATGCAACATAAGGGGCTCGTGACATTTGCAAAAAAAAAAAAAAATATCTAAAGTGTTTCTGAAAATTGTAACGTCAGCAAAACCTCTTTATGACCAAAAAATATTTTTTTTGCACTGGAGTTAAAACGTTCATAAAATCCAAGGCCACCTTTGAAAGCTGAAGCTCGATATTTAGTTTTTGCAAGAAGCTGAAAACAAAAAGCTTATAAGTGTGTTTAATCAACGGATATATGCATCAGTTAGTATTTCAGTCACACTATAATAGTCTTAACACATGCCTTGCTGGTTTAGAGGAAAGTTAGAGGCTGATTAAGGCAAAAAATAAGTCGCACATCTTTTTCAACAGAAGCGGCATAGGCATTTGGGCACAAGGGGATGTTCCCTCCAATTTCTTCGGATCGTTTACAAGGAATCTCTTAGATAACTCTGGGGAGGAAAAGGCGGGGGGGGGGGGGGGTGCAATTACAACCCATTTTTTTACGTCACTGCATTACAATATTCAACTATTGAATTAGCTACTCAAACATCCTCGTTAAAATATTGCCGCGGGGGCACCGGACCAAGCAGGCAGCGCGCTCGTGGCCTAACGGTTATCGCGCTTGGCTTCCACGCAAAAAACAGGGTACACATTTTTGTTGAGTCTGTAATGTAATGTTCTGGTAAATTCGAGAACCGTGTTGCTTGTTCTGGGTCAGAGTGTTCTACGCGCCGAATCTTCTAGGCCGATTGTTCCAGAAGCCCACGCGTGTACAACAGGTGCTCCGCGTGGCGAGCCGGAGTCAGTCTCGCCCAGCGTTCGATTCTGCTGTTACGCCGATTTCTACAGCCGGATGGACCGCACGCTCGTCATAGAGGATCTAGAGACGCTGCGGTCTTTGCAGGCCAAAGAGGCGGCCCTGAGCTTTCACGACGGAGACCCGCACCAAGGAAATTCTGCGCGAGGGAAGCCCCCCCGCATGCGACATTGACGACGCCTTTGGCAGTTCTGCCAACCTTGAGTGCATCGAAATGCAGCGTCTGCTCCAGCTCCCCTGACGTCCAGCTCGCTGGGGCTGCCGAAGTCGGCGTAACAGAAGGATTGGACGCTAGCGAGACTGACTCTGGCTCGCCACGCGGAGCCCCTTTTTTACACGCGTGGCCTTCTCGAACAATCGGCCTAGAAGATTCTGACTTAGACCTAACAGTGTTCTCGAATTTACCAGAACATCACATAACAGTGCCAACAAAAATGTGTATCCGCGGTCAGGCTATGTCAAAACTCGGGAGTTTTCAATGGAAAGAGCGATTCAGCGAAGCCGTTTTCTGGAGCATCTACTTGATGCAGAGGAGCGCGGCTGAGCGCGTCAGCATGAATGTTTGCGCGTCCTTTTCGATGCATGATCTTTGAATCAAAACCTCCCAGCTTGAGAGCCCACCGCTTGACCCTGGGCGATGCTTGATCATTGGTAAACATCCACGAGAGAGAAGAATGGTTGCAAAATATGTCGAACCTGGTGAACTCAAGGTACGGGCGAAATGTGTCCACTGCCCACACCACTGCAAGTCACTCCCATTCTTGAACTGTGAAGTTTTTCTCTGTTACTGTGAGGACTCGTCACGTCTGTAGAGGGAGAAGGACGTTTTTTTGAGTGAGGTCCGCAAAATGAACGCGAATGGAGCGGCGTTGCCCACTGAGTCCACTCAGCAGGCACCGGCAGCGGAAGGAAGCTACAGGATGCTCCTGCCGCCCACACCAACGGGTGAGGACGTCACGAATTCGGTTTCTCTTCACTGCGACCCTGATGCAAGGCACTGCTGAATCGACGATTTCCAGGAAGTTTCGAAGAATGCTGAGAAAAAAGAAAATATCACTGCTATTGAGGCGTGCCGGTTTAGCCAGGTCTGGCTCTGTCTGTCTACGTCTCCCCTTGTCCTTTTCTTGTTCGCGCTGTTTTCAATTCTTCAATGCGCAAAACCAACTCCCTCAAGTCTTCACCCCACTGGCTACTAACGGTTAAAAGTGAGGAAGCTAAAGAGGCGATATCGAGCGAGGGGAAGATAACTATAAGGGAAAGAACATGCTTCGTGATGGTCCCAAACCGCACTGAAAAGGAGATTCGGGTGCACCGGTCGCCACAATTCCTTCCCGATGAAGACAAGGCAAAGGCTTTCCTCTTCTTTGGCGAGGTGAAGAGCGCCGCCAAGGAGCGACGGAGGAAGTCCGGCGACGGGGACTTGGAGTTGACAACACGGATTGTGCACCTACTACTTCACGTGCGAGTGTCGGTGAATGTAATGACCAGTGGCGTACCAACTTGTTCTTCAGTGTGTGTGTTTGGGGGGGGGGGGGCAAACCAGACCCCCTCCTCCCCCCTTCCTCCACCCCCCAGTTCCGGAGGTGGTGCCCTTGGTATCCCTTGGGCACCGCCGGCCGTGTTTGCCCTGGCCAGTGGCGGCTGTTTCAGGGGGGGGGGCAAAACAGGTGCATTGCCCCCCCACCCACTCTCAGAAATGGGGTGTCAAGCGCCCTCTTGCCCCCCCGCTTCGTACGCCCATGGTCATCACAGCCGCTCTGTGTTCTTGGTGTGAATGTCCTTGTGCCTGTGCCGGGCCGAGTATATACCTGCCTCCGCTGTGGGCAAGGGTGTGATATACGCTGACAATTTTAGACTCCTTGGTGTGCCAGGTGCCGAGGTTTCGGTCACAGTACCGACGCCTGCGTCCACACCTACGCCGGCGTGGCTCGGGTGACCGGGGCTGTGGCCTGGAACATCACTCAGTTGTGCGCCGTTATGAACGCGCTGGAAATGTTCGAGACCAGCCCATCCAGGGAACTGAATACTAAAAAAGAACCCGCACCCTAGAGAGAGCTGGATGGGGACACCACAGCAAGACCGGCGAAAACCCTGTGCATGGTTCCCGGTGCACCCGCAGTGAGCAGTGTGAAGATAGGAAAGCTGAACGGCTGCTCTGTGGACGAAGAGCACTAGAAGACGAAGAAGCCTGTTTTGGGGAAAGTTTCGACCAACGCCGCGAAAGCAAACAAACCACCGTGTAATAAACAACTAAAAAATAGCAAATTTTTTCGAATAGTTTCGTCGTGTTGCTTTCGCTTTGTTTGTTGTGGACTCAACAACGACGGCGACCACCACCTGCTAATTTTCAATGCTCCCACGACGCCCCGTGCGATCGTGGTCTTTGAAGGTCTTTTCTGATTGATTTGTATCTTTCTATCGTGTGGTAATTCCTTTGTTTCATTCGCCGTTGTTCGCGACTGTTCCGAATTTCTGCAAAGTTCGGAAGCTGTTTATATAATCATTTTTATTGTTACTTTTTGTTTTTTTACTACTGCAGAGGCTGGTGCGCTTGCTCTGGGAATCTTGACATGTCGTTTGCACACGTTTTGATAATCACCAATTTAGGTATGAGATTTCAGATAAGAAATTTGTTGTAAACTGGGTTACCACCCATTTTGTTACGAATCAACAGTAACCGCTTGCGACGTAGTTTGAGTAGGTAAAAACCTTTTTTTCCTCTTCCCAGATTTTTTTCCTCTTCCCTTTCTCCTACTGGTGTTTGAGACCGCTAAAAAACAGCTGTATCTTTGTTCCTGCGCGAGTAATTATTTGCTTCTCGTTGCAGTTGCGATCAGTGGATTTCGCTTTGCAAGAGGAGTGACCGTAATGAATCGGTTCAGCTGTTGGGGTGTCGAAACGGGAATCGCAAAGCTCGAGGACGTCGCGGAGTTTATAGTTTTTCATTACGTCGTCTGGTTCTGTATAATCCAAGTCCGCTGGAGGCGACACTGTGAGGTTCGCCGCCGATCCCATAAGTTTTCGGATGAGTTTCCAGTATTGGCGAAGCTACAACGTATTTTGTTAAACTCAAGGATTGTTAGAGGCTCAATGACAATTGGAGCCGCCATGTAACTCCTCCCGATCATGATTAGGGCAACCGTCGTTGACTTTATGACATTTAAGAGCGCTTGTGTGACGATCAAACTCTCTGCCGGAAGACATAATCAACATTACATCTACAACATTGTTCTTCAATAATATTTTAAATACTCACTTCTAGACTCATCCGTGTATTTTCCTACTTATGCCACTCTTTAATTGGCCACCATGTCATTACTACAATTTGTTTTTGGCGGACTCACGTTATCGCGTTTTGTGCTTTCGCTCATTGGCTCATGTATTCGCATCCCTCCCTCGCAATATGTTTTTGGGCGCTCAGAAGTAACGTAAATAAACAAATAAATAAACTAGTGTACAAGTCGCACTTATATATTTGTACGGGCGGAGAGGCAATCCTGATTGATAAACCCGCACATTTGTATTGTGGTCGCGATGTATGCACAAGAGGAGCCAGATTCATCATTCATTTCCGGCAACGAATTCAACGAGAAATATAACAACCGCGAAAATTGGTACAGTTAAGGTTCATGCTTGAAGAACATAAAGACGTATAAGATTCATCGTTGTATAAAACGTACCGACAGATATTGCGGGGACGGGGGGGGGGGGGGGGGGGGGGGGGGGGACGAGACTTATACACTAGAAAATACGGTGCTTATTAGAGAACAACACCAATTGAAGTCCTTATTTTTCTCAGAAGTACAAAACTGATTTTAATGTTCCTTCCATGCAGAGCACGTATTTTCTTGGTACTAAATCACAGAATTGTCGCACGAATTATCCACAAAGGTAACTAAAATCTCTGTCGTTGTGAGCTATCTATGCATGCTGTTTGGGATGACATACTATGAGGTAGCAACGGAAACACTGCTCTAGCATTTGCCCATGCTGGCGTCATTCAGGACCTCGACAACTCTCCTCATAGGCCGAACAATCTGGTTTTAATCCCGCGACAGGAGACACGCCCAAATTGCCGGTTTACGAAATATGTTTTGGGATAGATTTTCACTTGCATACAGGGGAGGGATAGCGTCAGTGCTTGCAAACAAAAACGGCTTTGCTTGCCACTTTCCGCCTCGGGCAGCCGCAGCCGCCGATAACCGGACACGGCGATTCGTGCACTTCCCTTGGCAACAGAAATAAACCTGACACAACTAAAATCGCAAGAAGGGAAAAAGGGGGGCATCTAGCTTACCTTCAGGCTTTGTACGTCTCGGAAACGTTTCCACGTTTTTTTTTTGTTTTTTTGTTTTTTTTTTTGTGTCAACCAATCTGATACGTTTCGCGCATCAAGTGATTGAGCGTCAACGGTTTCAAGAATTTCAAGAATTAAACCGCTTCCACGTCGAACGTAACGTCTACGTTTCAAACTTGAGCCCCTTCAAGGGACCCGAACGCGCCGCTTTCGTGGCCGCCTGTTAGAGGCGTTCTATGCATGGTGGTAGAATGCGTTCTAATAGTAGACTGCGCCGAACGCTGCCGGGCGTCTGCCCGCACGACTGAATGGTTTCAAAGCGGAGATAAAACAAAGAATATATAAAATGGCTATTCTCCTACGTTCTCCACTCCACGTATAAGAGGTTTAAAGCCAAATGTATTCGTTAAAATTTTAACTTAATATTACATAACATTATCAGGTTCAATTTTCAAAGAATATAATTGGTTTTAATCCTGTTATTCCGCGAGTGGAGCAGAAAGGGGATTAATTATGTTTTAAAGTTTCTACCCTACGGCGCACTAAAACGCAAAGGACGTCGCGGCATGGGGACACCAGGGTAACGAACATGTTTAACCGAGTAGCCAAGCCAATCCAGCAGTAATTTGCGGGGCCACAATGGACCTTTTCCGAGAAGCGTTCTGCGCACGCGCGAGCGCCCGATGCCAAGCGGCGGAAGTGGGAACGAAACATCGAGGAAATTCGGAAGGAGGCTGTATATCAGCGTGTAGAACACGTAACTGCAGCCAATATATAATTGTGTTACACAAAAAAAGAGCGTCGACGGAAAGAAAAACAAGACGTTTGGGTGAACGCCACGGATGCCCCTCTTTAAAGTCGCGTTGGGCAGGCGTCGCTGCTCAGAGAGCGAAGAAACTGGTAGCGTAGCTCCCATTATCGTTTGGTAGCGCAGGTAGGTCACTTCCTCGATGTTTAGTTCGTGTAGCCACCGCCTGGTGCCGTCGGTATGCGGAAAAGGTCCATTGTTTGAGAGGGACCTAGAGAGGGTGGTGAACTCCATCTAAATTGCGCCTATCGTCATAAATATTGCGCCAACTTGTAATATATATATATATATATTTGTTTTATTTGTTTTTCGGGGGGGAGGGGGGGGGGGGAGGGGGAGGAAGGGGTAAATTAAGACGAAAAATATGCGTCTATTTTAAGACCTTAAATTTTTTTTATTGCAGTGTTTTCTTTTTTTTTTCTTTTAGGTGGCTAGCGGCCGAGCTTTTCATCAAACCGTCTAGATTAATATGAAAAGAAATACAGAGGGAATTTTTCAGGGAGTTCAATTTGGTTGTCTGTGAGGCGATCTCCAGCGCGAGTACGAGGACTCGTCGACTGTTTGGAGGCACCAGATACATGGTGAAGCCGTAAGGATCAGCATACTTTGCACGTCTCGAAAAATTCCAGCTCTACTCGTACATACATAAAGCAGGACACGCGAGCGTCGTTTCGTAAGCAGATTTAGTGTCCGTTCTTTTTTTTATATATCTCAACTCAAAGGTGCTCACATATTAAAAACAGTTAAACAAAAACGGCGGCTGTGCATTTTAAATGTCTTGCAAGGACGTTCGCCGTCTGTAAACCGATTTGCGAGTTTGGTCCGAGGTGGTGATCGTTCACGTATATCGCTAAAATATGTACTTATTTCGATTATCTTGCTCGTGGCCAGCCTTGGCGTTCTCGGCGTTTTCGCATTCACCAATCTTCTCGGGAGCCACCTCGCAAACCGCCGAGCAGACGACGACCAGGCTGGTATTCGCAACTTCAGCCCACCGCTCGACACCTCGTGGACCATGAGGACCGGCGACGGCGCAGAAGACGGTGGCAGAGACTGTCAATCTTTGTGCTGATATTATTGCATGGTTCTATTCGCCATGTTCTTGCATCACGCAGTTTGGAAAGAAAAAGCAAATGGCTTAAAATAGGAATTGTCGTATACCAAGTTCGCTACTTTTAAAAATCGACGCGCTCATTTTTATCCCACGTCAACATCTCCGTCACCTGCCATATTATCCTGCTCTTACCGCTTCGAATTTGTAGTCAAATAAATAAATCCGAGCACACACCGGCGTGAGGGAGCAGGCGGCACTGGTCTCGACTGTAGTAGACTGGATTGTGAATTGAGGCTTGCCTTGAAGACGTCGAGCTGCACTACAGGCAGCCATCACATTACACCAGATAATACATGGGACTCCATGAGAAAAACGGGGAAAACTGCAGTGTCTTGCCTTAAGCATTCTCGACGATGTCACTTTTGTCGTGTTTTCCGGAAATGAAAGTTCATATTGTGGGCGCGGATATAAAATGCGTTCGAATATCAATACCTTTTTTTTTTTTTAATAAATGTGGTGTGATTGAGGGCCGAGGACTGCGACGTTGTTAGACATAAGCTGTGGTGCGGGTCAGTGAGTCAAGGGTTGCCGAGGGTCTTTGTGGAATCGTTCGTGATATCGAAGCCATCAGAGCTTAGCAGACGATAAGTTAGAAGGTCTTTACTAGGGATATTCGCCTCGTTCCGCGAGCTTATTCAGAGTACTACTGGTGCAAGCTTTTGCTTTGAACTGCTGTGAGGGTTTCTGTGACGACTAAAACTCGGAGCGTTTCGTTCACTTGTTAAATGTGTCATTTATTTCGCAACAGAAGGAAGCGACGCTGGCACAGACGGTAATGCTCCGGCACGTTCGATTTCTTTTTGTGCGGCGTTCCCGCGCTTTTATAAATGCGTAATTAATCTGCAAAAAACATCAAATATAAAGATCGCACCACATCGTAAAAAAAAAACGTGCAGTCGAACATTGCGTACGAGCTTCAATATCCCTACTTTTGTCTGCTTCTCCCATAGACATGCCTGTATTGCCTGGTGTCAAGCAATGGCCGCCGGTGGTGCCACCGACGGGCACCTGGTCCGCAAGCAAGCCTACTACATTAGAGATCAGTAGCAGGCGCACGAGAGATCCTGGACATCCTGGAGTTGCGAATGGGCAATGTTGGCGGTAACGAGTTAGATATAACGGCATTACTGGTAACACGTTACTTTTTTTGGTAGCGTAGTAACGTACTCGTCACTTTTTCAAAACGGTAACGGGTAACGCAGTTACGTTACTCGCTACTTCTTCACGAGACTTAAAAAAATACTCTTCAGTTTTTTCGTGTTTCTGCTGCCAAGTCATATGAATTCTTTTGTTTTTCGTGTTTCTTTGGGCTTTGTATTGGTAGAATATAGGTGAAGCAGTAACTAAAGATAAGGTAATTATGTTCAGTTTCTGGTTGCATATAAATGGTGTTTCTTGAAATGCGGCGCTTATGCATACCTGCGCCATCAATACAGTAAAACCTGTTAGTTCATAATTTAGAAAAGTAACACAAAACTGACATGCATTACCTTTAATCGGCTAAGGCAACGGCTACGCGTTCCTTTTATTTTAAGGTGAATTAGGTCGGTAACGCGTTATTTTTTGCACGCAACGAGATACGCACTCCGTTGCTTTTTTCGGTAACGCCTATAACACTGCAAATACAACATAAAAAAATGCACGTCCGCCAATTTTTTTTTAATATTTTGCTTTCTCTGAGTTGAGCTGCAAGGAAATTAGACATAAAACATCTTGCGAAACGACGATCGCGTGTTCAGCTTCATGATCGTAAGTTTATAATTTGAATTTCGCATGGCGTGCCGAATGTGCTGGCCAAGACATCCTCACCAAATAAATCGGTTTCTGAACGTATTGAGCCAAGATGTTTTACAGAGGTGGCCGAAGAACATACAGTAGTGTATAGAAATATCACTGAACAAACGGACCTGAGTAAAAGCTTGAAATAGAAGCAAGAAAAACTCATCCCAACCCACGAGTTTATGGAAGTGAAATAGCACCATTTCTGTTTCATTTTCATTAGCAACTAGGAAGGTCTCACTGGGATCGAATCACAGGATAAGTCAAAGGAATCGAAGGACGTTTGAAGGAATGGCAGAAGGCGGTTTGTGAACGTGTTGAATTTAGATTTTTTACAGAGGTGCCCGAAGAACGCACATTAAGTGCATATAAATTTCGGTGAATAAACTTGAGTAAAACTATAGAAATAAAGAACTTGAAATCCCCTCCTACTTCGTCCGCCTGCTAATAACAAGCGCATGATTGCAACACCTTTCGACAGATGGCGGCGGTCTGTACAATTGAAGGCAGCCAAGGCGGTCGCTTCTCACGCCCTTCGCAATTAGCGGAAAGATGTTTCGGTGGCGCCCTCGTTTGGTTACCCTTCGTGACGTCATTACATTGTCAACAACAAATTCGATGGTGTTTGTAATGGGCATGGTGGAAGTCTAAAGTGATAGAGCTCTCAATGCAGCACTGCCAACGCCGTGAAAATTAAAGTTCTTACAGTCCTCTTATTTCCGTCGATGAGACATCATTTGCTGACGTCATAGTCAGCATTTGGCCAATTGTGGTGGGCCGACCAGAGCGACGCTTTCGATCGCTCACATCGCCAATACCAGACGACATTTCTGAGGCCGAAGCAATGCGCTCTTTTTTGAACGAATTGTTCGTGAATGGTTATTTTTTTCTACCAATAAAACAAAACAAAAATTATTATAAAAACATGACAACAAAACATGACGAAAATAATCCCTGGAGAGAGACATAGGACAAACACAGATCTTCAAACTTAAGTGCATTTAATTGCATTATGATCAACAAAACATACATGTTGCCACTTTTGTTCGACAATTATTTTCGGCTACATCTCTTCGTCTCCTCTCCGCTCTTTGGCTCATAGAGGTAAAAAGCCTCTGCAAGTGACATCAGGACACCAGAGGTGAAGGCGGGGAGACTTCCGGCTTGGAGGTGCACGGCCCCAACGGTGACCAAAAACGAACAAACCCAAGAGACGCTATTGGACAGAAACGACAGCTGATTTGGCGCCAACGGCTTTTTTGGTCACCCGTTGTGGCGTTCAAGCGGAATGAGGCCTCTACTTCCGGCTTCACTAGGTGTTTTCTCGTTTGGCCGCCTTGAGAGGGCAGGTCGCATCTTGTTGCTTATTTCTACTCGCTTTGCTTATTTACCGCGTCTCTTTTCTTTTCTGCAACTTCCATTTGTGCTATTTTGGTGTTAGAATATCGTCATGGTGCGCTTGAGAAAAGATTGTCCACCGGTATCGGAAGTGCCAGAACACAAACGAGGTTCGCAGACGTTTTTGGGCTCGGTTTCGGCGGTGAGTGAGTTTCTACACTGAGTGAGGCTCCTTAACGAGGAGTGAAACCTCCAAAACAAGCTTCCGAACACACCGGTGTCATCAGCGATGCTGACGCTGAACAATTGGGTACTTGGCGCCTTCACTGCCAAGCTCCAGCTGCCGACTCAGATAACACTGCCGACCTTTATTGCTGCTGCGCCAATAAGACGCCTTTTGTTACCAGACGAACGCCACAGGTGGAACTTTCAAGTTATTTATTTCTAACTTTTTACTCGGGTAAGTTCGTCCTGTGAATGTTTTATAACGTTAGTGCACATTTTTGGGGCACGTCTGTACAACATTTATCTCAATGCTTTCTGAAACCGATTTTCGCGGAACCAACAATCTATTTGACTCGTTCCGTATATGTTTATACGAATACTTAAAAGGTTAATTAAATCTGAATAATTCTTTTTTTATCGTTAAATCTGGTGTTTATTGTAATTAGAACGCCTTCGCCACTTCTAGACGCCATCTATTTTTGCTAGAAACGTTAAGACAAGATGCCACACCATTCTTAGAGTTGCAAAGTTTCTGCGAAAAAAAAAATATAAATAAATAATACCGAAACCACAAGTCCAGTTTCTGAACACTGGAAGTTAGAACCGTCACAAGTTATTTTGTTGTATTTTTTTTTTTTTGCTTTTTTCAACTCTACATTGAGTGATTTAATTAATTCTTTTGTAGCTTCTATGTTGTGAAAAACTGATCTTATTCAATTCGAGTTATTCGAATAATAAACAGATGCATCAAGCCGATTACGATATATTTTTTTTTATTGAATCTAACACGGAACTTTCCGAATGTAGGTTTTTAGATGAGGAAAGTTGTACTTTTACACGGTATTAGTTCTGGACAAATCGGCGCTGACGGGTATAGGCTTCCGTAAACATATAAGCATTATAACTGGAGGTGTTCTTTTGTGCAATATTTAATAT
Organism: Ixodes scapularis; assembly: GCF_016920785.2. Classification (NCBI taxonomy): domain Eukaryota; kingdom Metazoa; phylum Arthropoda; class Arachnida; order Ixodida; family Ixodidae; genus Ixodes; species Ixodes scapularis. The sequence continues at coordinate 184,605,314 of NW_024609857.1, forward strand.
CGCAGAGTTTGCAGAATACAATAATTATACTCCTAGAGTTTAATTCATCCTCCAAAGGAATAACAACACATATTGAGGGTTCTTTGTCTTCCTCCCAGACAAGCAATAAGGGACAATGACGGCGCCACAAGGCCTCCCTGGGGTAGAGGTTACCTAATGTTCGCACTCCACTCATTGCGCTTCCGAGGCCTAGATGGAACCTCAGTTCCATGGAGGTGGTCTCCGTAGTCGACTACACCCAGTTCCACCGGTGTCTGATCGCAACCGACGCTACAATCAAATACCGTAGAGGCTAATACAGGAAACTCCAATGTTAAATAGGAGACGAAAGTAGAAAGCCATCCTGGCGGTATGGAGTGGACAACTGGCCACTTTCCCCGGAAATTAATCAAGTGGGTGTGACTTACTAGAGAAATTAAGTCTCTGAAATATTCCTTTTTTTGATGGAGCATGGGGAGCTTAAGCTCGTGACATTGGACCTTTTGGCATTTTTATGTCAAAATGCAGTGTGTCGTATAGGCCAGTCAGGATTAGTATAGCCGATTTTGTACAATCTAAATAATTATTCACCTTTTCTGAGCTTGTTGATGTATTTGTTTTATTCCTACCGAAACATGTCTTATTAGATGTCCTTGGCCGCAAGTGATCATAATTGGCAATAGGCATCAATTCTTTACGAGATCGACTTGAAACGATTCTAGGTGACTAGAAGTGATTAATATTGATAATTATGTGACTTTTTGTTTGCTTACACTTATGAACGGCTTCAAGTAGCTTTTGTTGTCTATTAGCGTCTTCTTTGACCAGATTGACCTTAAATGACTGACAATGGCTATTGATGAGATAATTGACAATTATCTATTTCGGCGTTGGTGAATGCATATGGCTTCAACTGGCTAATATTGGCAATCAGCCTCCACTTTTATATATGTTTGCTAGATAAATTAATAATAATAAAATTTATTCAGTAGTGCAGGTTAGCCAGTTGAGTATCGGGTCCGATCAAAGCCATCAGGGACTTGTGGGACCAGACCCTTCACTGGAAAATACAAAAAAGGAAGTTCGCACGGAATAACATCACGTGCAGGAAAAAAAAAGCAAGTAACATACAGATACCATCTGTATGTTATTTGTTATCACGTGCAGGATGTAGTCGGAATGTTTGTGTCAGTGACTTGGGTGAAGCTGTGATGATGAAACTATAGTAAACGTTGTCTTGATCACTGTGTCAATTACAATCATTAAAGTCATAAAAGTAAAAAAACACTCGGGCATGAGTATTTTTAAACACTGTAAGAGTACATTCGAAGACACGGTCCTTGAATTCATGAGTCTTTCTCTCAAATATTTCATATGTTCAGTAAAAAAAAAAACTTATTAGTAGAAAGAAAATCATTCAGTCAACGGGTCGAAGACAAAAGAACTTCACGCAATAAATGCAGATATGGCTACAAATATTAATAATGAGTAATGGAAGACTGTTTTTGGCTATTAAAATATATTTCTGACCAGATTGGCTCAATGGCTACTAATGGCTGTTAGTCAGTATAGTAGCAATTATATGCGGTCTGAGTTTTTATGAATGAGAATGGCTTAAGGTGGCTATTATTGGCTACAAGCACCTATTTTCGAATGGATTGGCGGAAAATGGCTACAAACCGCTGTCAGTAGATAACTAGTGCGTGAGCTACATTTATATTTACGAAATGCAATGGCTTCAAGTGGATTTAGTTTGGCTATTTGTATCTATTTTTGACCAGATTGAATTGAAATGCCTGCTGCTGGATATCAATGAGATCATTAAACAATTATGTGCTATTTCGGTACTTAAAATTAGTATGGCTTCAAGCGGCTATTATTGGCTTATGCATCCAATTTTAGATTAATTTGATTGAAATGGCTACAAATGGCTGTCGGCGACTACCCTATTGGAAAACCCCAATATGAACAGCGTATTATGGATATTGGTAAACAATATATTTTTATTGTATTGCAATACAATATAAACAGTGTATTGAAAAACATTACATTTATTGTATTGTATTACAATTAGGATTTGTTATGGGATTCCAATATCCATAATACGCTGAAAATATTGGAATCCAATACCGTATAAACCCTTATTGGATCCCCATGTGTCGTATGGGGATCCAATAAGGGTTTACGATTCCAATATACTCAGCGTATTATGGATATTGGAATCCAATACATTATATTGGCTACCAATAAAACTATATACGAGTTGGAATATCATGTTCAGCGCAACAATTCTCTGCAACGCAGTCTCTTCTTGTGTGTATTTCTGAGTGATAAATTAAAAAAAATGTTGCGGTTGTGAAATTGTGAATAAAGAAGCAAAACACTGGACTTATCCATACCAAATATATTTAACATATTCCTGAACTGGAAGATCTGGCATTTACTGCAAAAGAAAGTTAATTGTTTAGGACTCTCATTCAAAAACTTGATGTTTGAAAACAGAATGTGAAATCCTCACCTTAATGAAAACAGCACCTGCTAGCTGTAGCCATAGAGAAACTGCAAAATAAAAATTTGTGATTAGTTCGCGACAAGTAGCAATCCTTCACCAAGCCGGATAGATTCAAAATTATGTCTGCGTTTGATTGTGGAAAAATAAGCTTCAATGCCACTGCCACAGGTCATTCTGAGCTCGGTCAATTAAATATACGTATCCGCTCGTCTGGCTTCACTATTCCTGCTTCGCACCTAACTAGAGTATCTGGAATGCTCACCTTTGAGGAAAAACGAACTGGTGCTTGCTTGCTTGTAGTCCGTGGAAACTGGAAGAGAGATTTGCGGTTAGTTGCGTCCAAGTAGCAGTTACTTTGAGTAGCCACGTAAAGTACACTAAATCTGAAAGATTCAAAATTACATGCGCGGGACATAGATATCCTCTTGCGACGTAACTGGGCACGTGTCAATGTCACCCGCTTGTATTACAGAAAAATAAGCTTCGCAGGAGCTCCCAGTCGTTCTGAGCTCCGTCAATTAAAATTTGTGTACCGGTCGTATGGCTTCAGTATTCCTGCTTCGGGAATCTGGAATTCTCACCTTTGAAGAAAAGCAAACTGGGACCTACTGGCTCGTAGGCTGTGGAAACTGCCAGAAAGATTTGCGATTAGCTGCGTCCAAGTATCAATTTCTTTGACCAGCCACCTACAGCACACTAAGCTGGATAAATTCAAAATTACATGTGCGTGACATAATATGCCTCTTGTGACAAAACTGGGCACACGTTTTGTCGCCTACAGCAACGCTGAAGCCAGACAGACAAGCGGTACGGCACCTTTAATTGACGGAGCTCAGAACGAGTAGGGACGCTTTCACTGAAGCTTGTTTTGCTGCAATACACGCGTGTATAGCAGCAAAACAAGCTTTAGTGAAAGCGTCCCCAGTCGTTCTGTCAATTAAATATGCCTTACCGCTTGTCTGGCTTCAGTATTGCTGCTTCAGAGCAATCTAGAAAATCTAGAATCCTCACCTTTGAACGAGAACGAACTGGCGCCGGCTGGCTTGTGGGCCATGGAAACTGCAAGAGAGATTTGCGATTAGTTACGTCCAAGTAACATTTTTTTTGGGTAGCCACCTACAGCACACTCAAAATTACATGCACGGGACACAGATGCCTCATGGGACGGAACTCCCTTCGTCCTTGTTTTCTGTTAACTCTGCTCACCTTCACCACTCGCCTCCAATTTCTGCGCTACTTCTTTAATCTCGATTCCCTGGTTCCCAAAGGCCATGCCATGGCTTGCGCCAGTCACGGATCTGTCAGCTCTGCGAATGGCGCTATTGTGGCAAAGACGCCACAGCACCTAGCACTTGATGTGCTCTTTCAATATTTTAAGCACGGCTCAAAACAGGTGGATGGGTGTCTGGTATGCCCTTTGCTTATTTGCGGATCGTTCCGAGTCAGAGGGTGGGCGCTTCTGCGACCTGGGCGCATGCTCGGTATCTTACAATAGTTGAAACCGAACTCTGCAGGAATCTTGAAACACAACAAACATAATGTGCACGCAAAAAGCCATGGCAAATGAAACACCCACCGTCTATCTATTTTCGTTTCTTGTCCGCAAGAAGCTGTCGTATATGTAGCCTCCCTTGCTTAAGCCGTTCCTCCCCAGTGTCCCGGTTGGGTCTCGTCCTGATGTTTTGTCGGTGGAGACCTGAGGAGTGGTCAACATCAAATTAGACCTTTTTGAGACAGAACCATATACTTGCAGAGAGGGAGTACACCCAAACGAATCTCAGGCATGTCATTTATAGTGCGTTTGAAATTGAGACGCATGATGTAAAATGAGACGTCAATACTGACGCACCCCTTTTGCAAACCCAAAATTTTGAAGGCCTTGTCCCCCTCGCTAGGGGGACAAGGCACATGAATCCCGGCATGTGGATGAAATTTTTACCTCAACATCCCGACTCAATGCGCCCATCCCTGAATGTTCGACAACCACACTTTTAAAAAAAATATTTTTTTTAGAAAACACTGAGTCATCTACCACCCCTACAAACGCCTGAGCCAAGCATACTCGTACCGTGGCTTGTTTGCTCCGTGCCGCCCCCGAGTTAATTCGGGCAGACAATGTTGTATTTTTTTTTTCAAATGGAACCGTGCACATTCTTAGTTTGGGTTTCTCTTGTAGAAGCAGGTGGATACTTTTATAAAGCTTCCTCCCTATGCGCTTCCGAGTCAACATTTTTGCAGTGGCCAACCCCCGGGCTTTGATTTTGCGCTCCTTGATGAATGCTGAAACTCATATAGGCGGGCAATAGCTCGCCTTGAAAATACTTGCTTTTGGTGGCCGAGAACAAACTCGTGTTCCTGATTGGCAGCCACTTGCTGCCAAGAATTGCTGCACATATCCTAAAGATTAGTCTAACACAGATGCTTTGGCCGGACAGAGACAGAAATGCCTGACACAAGCCCACTATACAGACAGGTAGAGTGTCTGTGAGGAATGAAACAAACAACTCAGATAGGCATCAATCACTCACCTTGAAACCACTTGCCATGCGCGGCAAAGAGCAAACTTCTGGCCTTTATTGGCTGGTGCTTGCCACCAAGAACTGCATGTATAAGAAAGAACCCGGTCTTAGTCAAACTTGGGTGTTTTTGCAGAAGAGAGACAACAAAATACTAATGCAAGACCACTACACATAGGTTATGGCATTCAAGAGGAATGAAATACGAAACTCATATAGGCGGGCAATAGCTCACCTTAAAAATACTTGCTCTCGGTGGCCGAGAACAAACTCGTGTTCCTGATTGGAGGCCATTTGCTGCGAAGAATACCTGTAGATATCCTAAAGAACCTAGTCTTATTGTAACACAGATGCTTTGGCTGGACAGAATACAAAAGTCTGATACAAACCACAAAAAGCAGGAAATAGTGTCTGCGAGAGATGAAAGAAGACCCAAGTGGAGAGGCTCGTTCTGTTTCACGTTAGTCAAATATTGTAGCTCATTTTGCTAAAACGATGCATATTTGCTAAAAAAAGTATTTATATTTTGCCCCATTTAGCAGAGGTTACTGCCAAGGGTACCTGCACACCAGAATAAGTCAGAATTAGTCAGTTTCTTTTTTCTTCTTTTGATGAGCGACAACAGAATCCTAAACAGGTGATGAAACAAAATATGAACCCAGCAAGACAGGCTAGTTTGCCTTGATGCAAGCACAGTGCCTCGGCCAACCAAATGAGGTTCTATTCTTTATCACTTGTCATATTTGGTGGGAATAGTGCAGTAGATGAAAATAAGGCAATCTCTCTTGCAGCCGACAGCTGCTAACAAAATTCATATACCTCAATGAACGACCTGGAAATAAAATTGGGTGGTGGCCAAGTGGTTTAAGGTGTCAAATTTCAAACTTACAGACTGTAGTTTTGGTTTAAGTCCTCCTGGTGTATATTTTTATCCTTATAACTATATTTACATTGTTTTTTTTGTATTTTTGAGGCACAACCCTTAGCGAAAACTAGGTTACTTTAAGTATACTTTACGGTCTTTTAAGATACTCATTCTCAAGAAGTATACTAAAATTGTCCTTAAAGGATGCTAGCCAGAAGTAGGCTTGTACTATTAGTGTCCTTTCCTAGTATGCTTGAAGTAAGTACTGTAATAGTATACTTTTAGTAAACTAGCTAAGACCTAAGTAGCTTCTAAGTTCATGCGAAGCGTCTTACTAGTAGCCTGCCCTGGGTATCTTTTAGTACACTAGAAGAACGTTATGGAAGTAAGCTGGAAGGATCTTGTAAGTATTCGTGCAGTGACTTATCAGTTGCCTCTCTAAGGTTTCTTTTAGTGAACGAAAAGTTTACTATGGAAGTGCGCTGAAAGGATAATCGGAGCATGCACCGAGTATGCTTAGCTGCGCTCACCATGAAATGAGGACAACATTGGGCTTCGTCGCTGTGTCTGTGTCATGAAATGGCGTCAGCAGCTCGCGTTGTTTCGAGCGCTGTGGCGTTTCAGTGCTGTATGTGAGCCCCCTGATCAAGTTCTCAGCGTTCCGGTGGCAGGCGTGACCGACTACGTCTGCGATTGCACCGTCCCAGAATGAGTGTAGTGACCATTATAAGTTGCGCACACGCTGTGGACGCGTAGCTTCCCGGCGTGGCGATCAAGAAATGAGCCGCCTGGAAACGACAACAATAGTTGCGTTGACGCAGTGGTTACCCCTCACAAGAGCGCAAGAAAAACTGTGAAAGGTACGTTCAGTTGATATCTTCAGGAATATGAAAGGTAGCCGCTGCAGTTTCAGCGTAGTTGTTGTCGTTTCCAGTTCGTTCTGGTTACACGGACGCGGTGAGCAGCCTGCAACAGCGAGTGAGATACGCTATTACCGTTTGATCCACCAGCTTCGGGAGGCTGATATCACATCGCAACCCGCAAAAGTCAGGAGCTTGGCGGATGAATCCGAACACCGCGTACAAAGAAAGTGATTGCTTGGTGACAATCAACAAATATGCGAGCATGACCGACTACGTCTGTGATTCCATCGTTTAATCATCAGTGCTACGTGTTATTTGCCCCACCAACATCGACGAGCAATCTTCTGTCGTCGATAGTTCTCAGTCGGATTATAAAGCAGTGCAGTTTGTGTAGTGGTGCACCGGGTCGCGAAATCGATGCTCCTGAGTTTCGTCGACGCAGAAAAAACAAGCTTCATCGTGTCTGCGTCTGAGAGCTCCGCGTGGTTTCATTGCAGTGTTAAAATTCGAATGATTTGGGGTCTGTTGCTGTCGTGACGCGTTTGAGTTCTTGGTATTTCTATCAGTCATGACTCATGAGCGTGACCGACCACGTTTGCAAATACGTCGCTTTTTAGACTTAAGCTAGGTGGCGCAAGCTACCGCCCGTTACAAAGTGCGTTGCAAGGTGCCGCAGTAGTATTCATACCCATACAATCATCCAGATGGTGCCGGATTGCTCAGCCGTCAGTTTTGTTGTCTTTAAATAAACCAGTTTTTTTTTTATGAACGTTCAATGATGTTACTTCGAAAACTTTAGCATTCAGAAGTGGGATTACCGCTGAGCCTTCCCGGAACAGTGGTGGCTGCGACAGCCACGTTCACGCCGACGAACGTGAGTCTTCTTCGCGGGCGGTGGTGCGCGTCCATTGTTTCCGCCACCGAGGAGAGGCCGTTCAGTGTTCCCGTTGACTCGACGAGAAAGCACAGCCATGGCCGCGGACCGTGAGCTCGTATGGACCCTAGCGTCGCAACCGGGCTTCGCATCGGTGACCGCGATGCCAGACTTGACGGCGTCCATTCCCGCCTTCTCTGACTCGTCGTCGGCAGCGAGCGCCATGAAGTGCGCGGGACTGGGAGGCGCATATCAACACGGTGGCGGCGCAGCGCAGTCCAGGTCGAGCGATGAAATAACGCTCGCTGTTGCTTCATCGAAGGTGAGCGGGACGGCTTGAGTGGCATTCAACGACCGGGAAGCGACTGGAAACTTGGTCGAAATGGGCTGAAGAACTGCAGATGGTGTTCCCCGATGATGACGATTCGCACTCTACGAGATGATGCTCCGGCGGACACAGACCGGGTGAGTCCGTCGCTGATTATTTTTTCGACAAGAGCTTCTTCTGCTCGAAGTGTGACGTCAAGGAAATGAGTTTACAATGGCGCAGCTTATAATTGCGGAACTTCGGAACATGAACCACGCTGTGATCCTGCGGCTTCAACAGCGACGTTCGCAACGTCTTTCGAAATTTTGCAAAAACTTGCTGATTTTTTTTTTCTTGAAATCACTCGTTGCAGAACAAGCAGCCAACAAGAAAGAAAAAAAAAGACACCGTGGAGGACAAGCTTCTCAAAAAGCTTCGCCAGGAGCTGAAAGGTCACAGAGTATGTATAACAACATTTTTGTTAGAAAGTGTTAGCTTTATGGAGAGCACATCAGATTTATATAATGTTGCCATTTTGGTGCTTGGTTAGATATATTTTAATCAATGTCATTATTTTTTTTCAAGTGTACTTATCAATTATTCATTCATGCAAACTGCAAGCTGTTCAGAATGCTGAAGTAATTGGAGACTAGATATACTGTTTCAGTAACCTTTGCACTGTGAGGGCAGATGACATATGATGTTATTTTCCTCAGCGTTAGAAAAAGTTGGTGAGCAACGGGAATGCAACTTTGCGGGTCAGTCAGAGGTCACTTCTGGGAAGCAGTTGCTTAGGACTTCCAATGTTATACTTTGTTGTACAACTCTGATAATCTATCATTACTGCTTATATTTTCTGTTTATAGCTCCGTGCATCTTCTGGGGATCCTGAGGACGTTGCATCACAAGCTCGAGAACCTGTCTTCGCTGTACCTGCCCTGGCCTCTGCTGAAGAGGCCTCTGCTAGGTCCAAGGAGGCCCGGATAAAGGAGGGCGAGACCTGGGCCAACAATGTCGAGACCAGGGCCAGTGAGCCCGACCGGGGCCGAAGCCAGGGCTAATAAGGTCAAAGCCTGGGCCAACGAGGCCGAAACCAGGGCAGGGCCACCGAAGCTGAAGCCAGCATGGAGCAGGTTGAGACCAGGGCCAACCTGACTGGGGGACGCTGAGGCTAGGGCGGCCGAGGCCAGAGCACAGGAGGTTGAGGTTGTAACGTAGCGTCCTCTGCATCCGGATGTAAGGTGAAACAGTATAACCTATTTGTCCAGGCCTAACTGCTCGATGTCGCAAATTTGCAACCTAAAAGATTTTTTGCTTAGAAGTTCATTTGCACCAAAAATAACTTTAGTGATCGATTACATATACACATTTGCAGGTACGTCCCCTGGGCGCCGCCATCTTCCTAGCTGGAGAGCGCGTGAGCTGCGCCATACCCTAATTACGATGCCTTGAGAAGAAGACGTAGTCAGATTATGGCGCAGCCCACAGTGTATCTAAGTACCCCCCAGTAAGCAAGATGGCGGCGCCCATAGGCCATACTTACAAAGATGTATACAAAGCAAAAAAATAAAGTTTAAAACATTTTTCTTATCTACACTTTGCTTTAATTCCCTGCGTTAAATTGTCAACAAGCTTCTTCATATCCCAAAATGAGTACTACTGCTGCTACCATTCTTTGTGATTCCGTAAGTTTTTTCAGTTAAACTGAATGCTGATACAGGAGAGACTTTTTCAAAATCAGGGTAGGCAATATCTGTGATGTTAAAGCACTGAATCGTGATGAGAGAGCTGACCCTGGTTGGGTTTGGAGTTTGACTGTCTCTATGTTTACACACAGTATCAATTTTCATGCCTCAATTTGCTGTTCTCCTTACAGGAATAGCTTGTGCATTTCTCTTTAAAGTTGCAGCTGTACATAGGTGAAATGGGGCCACTCATAATATGATATAGAGTGGCAGCAGCATTCTTACTCGATTTGGGAGCGGTTTGTGAAGCGGCGTGTTGACAGTGAGTGCCCGTGTCGAAAGCAGTGAAATATGCACAAAAATACTGAATGTGCACTAGGAGAGAAATTTTGAAAATAAAAGTGACAGCCACTGAACTGAGCTGACTAAGATCAGGGAATGAGATTTGAGGGGTATTGGGGTGGCGAAGCAGTCTGAAGGGAGAGCAATATTTCTAGTGCAAGTTAAAGCGCTCGGATAATTTCACGAATGGTTTCTTTATGTGAGTATACACATGTCCAGCATGGGATTTCAGGCTTGGATTTCACAGCTTCATGCTTTCCCACCATTCATATTAAAAGTTTGAAGTCTAGGAGCAAGTTTGGTGCAGTGTTTGCTTTAATCGTGTGCACTTTTAATTTTCCTTAATGTTAAACCAGGTGTCACATGTGTGTAACTTCAAAGCGCCTGTGATTTCAGTGTTGACTGTTGAACCAGTAATTTTCTTATAATTTGATGCTTCCTACCGGCAGGTGTGCCACCCCTTGCTGCGGCTATGGAGACTCGTGGAGTGGCAGGCCCTGTGGTTCAAGAGGATATTGTGCAGAATATGGTATGTAACAATTTTTTTTCATCACATCGCAGTTAAAGGTGTGAATCTTTTATCTTGTCTTTTTCCAAACAGTAATGGCTCATTCACACGAAATTTTGACGCTGCGCGTCAAAATTTGATCAGATTATTTTGATGCTCGAACCACAATCGCAGACTTTTGACGCTGGGTGTCAGAACTCTGTGGAATATCCTGTGGCAAGCGGATCGATCAAAGACCTTTTTGATCTTTTTTTTCTTTCTTTTTTGTTGGAGAAAACTTTTTAATTAGAACAAAAGGCAGGAATTCTATTGCCATATGTCACACCAGGGAATGTCAGCTTATGTGCAGCAAGAAAATGAATTTCGGCGACGCGAGGATGTCTCGTGCAAGGCTCTGTCACATGCCTCCTCAGCTTGCAATGGCCTTGCCGCTTGCCTTCCTTGTCTTGCTCGGCCTTTTCTGTCCTCAGCTACAGTTGGTTTGCGACAGCACACTGCCTTTTGGTGCCAGGGTAGGTAGATGCAGCTTTTAAAAAAGGTCTATTGCATCCTTCGTGATATAGCAGACGTTCACAAATCATTTTAAATCTCGTTTAGCAGACGATACATCAATGTCTTTTTTGTTGTGTTTTCGTCGGTGATTGACACTTCAAGGCAGGCGAAACCAACACAATTTAGACGAACTTGAGGTTTTAGCACCGATTTTCCATGTCACCTAAAAGGAGTCGGTGTGAAGCGCGGATCGAACACGAGTGTCATGTCAGCCTTGACTGCCCATTCGGTGAGAACATGAGTCGCACCTGATTGATGATGCTTCACTAATTATTAATCTTAAATCTGTGCTCTGCTCGGTCCCCCTTTTGGTCACAGAAAATCCAGTGTGTTGACTTCCCAAACTCTTCTTTTTCTCGCACTGACAGGCAACGTATTTGCAAACAGTCTTTTAGCTCCTTCACTCTCGCCAAGACGAAAATCAGACCCCGTGCTGTGGACAGCTTTCGTTCGGTGCTCGCATAGTTCTTGGTTGTCACTGAGCAATGAGCATAGGTAACATACTCAAAGTAATGCATGGTGTTTGTCAAAAGTTGACCTCCTAACTTCCTCCGCCGACGCACACTGGCACGGCAGGGTTGTACTAAGGAAACTGATTTCCCAGATACATCATATGGGAACGGCAGGGAGTAGTAAGCCTCAACATTATAACTTACAGTGCGACTAGAACAAAGACAGACAGAGGAGAAAACACAGGACAAGCGTTGAACTAGCAACTGATTCTATTGAAAAGAAAATACATATGATGCTGCTGCTGCTCAGGCAGGCATGCCCCTCCGTGGCCCTGGAGCTTCTTCTTTTACTCAACACGATACCAGCCGAGTTATCCGAGATCCGAAAAGCCGATTTCGCTCTTCATCAAAGTCACTGTGGGCTGGCTCACACACAGAGATCCTTTTTGTGTTATGTAGTATGTCTCCATCATTTCTCGGGGTAGTTTTCGGTTGTGTCGGAACATCACTGTCGTGTTGTTAAAAAAGGGTTGGCATCCGCAATCCCGGAAATGCATCGCGAGATGTGTGTGAGCGGTTCCTTTCGTAGAACTGTGGTGTTCTTGTAGTCTTATCTTGAGGCAACGCCCAGTTTGTCCTATGTAGGCACGCACGCAGGAAAACGGGATCTTATAGACCACACCTTTTATGCAGGCGACAAACTGTATTCCGTGTTTGATGCTGCTTCGGCTGAGATGTAGGATCGTCATTTCTCGCACGTTTGTTGACTGTGGAGCACACAGAGCCGAGATTGTGGCAGGCGGAAAAATCAACATTCACATTGTATCTCGAGGCAGCTTTCTTGAGTCCGTGGGAAAGGCGGTGGATGTATGGTATGACTGAAGTTTTCCTTTTCTCTTTCTGCTCGAGGTCACATTGCTCGATCTCTGGATCCGTTTTAAGGTATTTCACGATTTTTTCCCAAGTTGAAATAATGACCGAATTAAGATACCCCAAATTCTTGAGCCGTTGAATTTTGGAAATGAAGCGGGAACTCAATTTGTGGATGCATGTGCTTGTTAAAGCTGTCCTCAGACAGGGAAATGCGATGCCTTGTTTGACGAGTTTAGAGTGGGCTGACTGAAAGTTTAGAAGAGCCTTTGCTGTTCTGGGACTTTAACACCAGCAAACATGATCATCCCCCTCTTTGATGCGGAGATCCAGGAACTCAATAAGGTTCTTTTTTGGGGCTTCATAGGTGAATCGAAGTCCTTGCCTTTTTTTGTGAAGATCTTCAGCACATCGTCAAGCTTCTGATGGAAATTATCCCTCTCAACTAACACCAAATAATCGTCTACATACCTAAACACGTTTTTGGTGTTTTTCTCCAAGCAAGGTTCCAGATCCCGATGGATCTTGCCTAGGAATACTCCGGACTTCTGTATGTACACCCTGTCCTGCCATCCGATGAATGTGGACTTCAGCCCACTCCAAACTCGTCACCCAAGGCATCGCATTTTCCTGTCTGAGGACAGCTTTAACAAGCACATGCATCCATAAATTGAGTTCCAGCTTCATGTCCCAAATTCAACGGTTCAAGGATTCGGGGTATCCTAATTCGGTCATTACTTCAGCTTGCGAAAAAATCGTGAAATACCTTAAAGCAGATCCAGAGATCGAGCAATGTGACCTCGAGCAGAAAGAGAAAAGGAAAACTTCAGTCATACCGTACATCCACCGTCTTTCCCACGGACTCAAGAAAGCTGCCACGAGATACAATGTGAATGTTGTTTTTTCCGCCCGCCACAAGCTTAGATCTGTGTGCTCCACAGTCAACAAACGTGCGAGAAATGACGATCCTACATCTCACAGCCGCTGCAGCATCAAACACGGAATGCAGTTTGTTGCCTGCATAAAAGGTGTGGTCTACAAGATCCCGTTTTCCTGCGGGCGTGCCCACATAGGACAAATTGGGAGTTGCCTCAACATAAGACTACGAAAACACCACAGTTCTATGAACGGAACCGCTCACACACATCTCACAATGCATTGCCGGGATTGAGGATGCCAACCCCTTTTGAACAACACGAGAGTGATGTTCCGACACAACCAGAAACTACCCCGAGAAATGATGCAGACGTACTACATAACACGAAACGGATCCTTGTGTGTGAGCCAGCCCACAGTGACTTTGATGAAGAGCGAGATCGGCTTTTTGTATCTCGGATAATTCGGCTGGTATCGTGTTGAGTGAAAGAAAAAGCGCCAGGACCACGGAGGGGCATGCCTGGACGAGCAGCAGCATCATCATATGTATTTCCTTTTCAATCGAATCAGTTGCTCGTTAAGCGCTTGGCCTGTGTTTTCTTCTCTGTCTCTCTTTGTCCTAGTCGCACTGTAAGTTATAATGATCTCTACCGTAAACTCGCCCAATCGTCCATTCTGCTAAGCCTGAACAGTTCGGTCTTTTTTTGGTGACCAAATTCGGTCGGCAGCAAGACTGCTTTTTAAAAGTGTGAACGAACCATATGTTATAGCAAAAAATGTGCCTATTAGAGAGGTTCAAATATTAGAACCATAGCTATACTTACTGACCTTATAATGTGAGGCCTAAGTTTCCACATTCAACCAGGATGTGCGAAGAGGTAAGCATTGGAATCTATGGAAGAAGCTTAGCAATGTTGAGGCATAGAAAGGTAATGGTTCTTCAAACAGCGCTAACCGTATTGTTGGTTTCATTTCTGACTTGTTTTGTGTTGTCTCTGTTTCTGTCGGTCCTTAAATCTCAGTGATTTGCTTTGTTCGTGGTTTGCAAGGTTTCAGCAGACCCGTCCTCTTTTTTAAAAGGTCCTTTTTTTAATTAGATGCTGTATATGGGGTGTCTGTTCATGCAGCCTTAGGCCATCCCAACAATGTCAGGACTGCTTTCTGCTGATCATTTTCATAACCTAAATATAATTTTGTTATAACCCAGGGAACAATTTTCGCAACAGATATATCCCTCATTGCCTCTACGCACGCCTTCTAAATTCTGGGAACTGGATGGAAATAGTGTATTAGGTTCACCACTATCTTTCGATGATTTTCCGAGTGATGCTGCCACACTCCACGAATGCGGCCAGTGGAAGTTCTCATTCAGCCACTGTAGGGCGCGCAGCATTCAATCGGTTGAGGCGTTTTCAAAGCTGGAGGATATAGTGGTGCCTCGATTATGTGACTTTCAGGAGACTGCGCGACAACATTGGATAATCCAAAAAACAACAGTTACGGGACAAAGACATGCAGAACTTCCAAACAGCCTTTAAGCTGATAATCTGCTGGAATCTGAAGAAGCTAGAACCCTCATGCAACTATGAATGTAACCTAGAAATTGTGTAATAGATGTGCCAATCAATCTTTATTATCACATTGGAACTTCAAAAGAAGTCAGTGAGTTTCTGCTGACTCGTCCAGTTGTGCATAAACCGGGGACGCATAATTGGGGTTTTACTGTGTCCACTGTGGGACACATTTCATTCTCGATCGCATAATGTGTAGAAGTTTCTTAAAAATTTCTGGGCGTTGCCTTTAAGGACTAGCATTTTCAAAATAAAAAAAACAATCAGAAAACTGCTTTAATAAACGACACAGATCAAACCTGGAATGTGCTCGACAGCGGATATTTTCTTCAGCTTCGATAATACTTCCCCAGTCGAATGCTGCATGCTGCAAGATTGCCAATTCAGAACTTCCGGAGGCTGCAATCACAGAGTGAAGCGTAATTATAGTTGGAGGCACCTACTACAGTTCATGTGCATGTTCTCTTAAAGGGACACTTGCATGGCTGTTAGAGATATAGCTAATAGTAATCAATAATATTGATTACTATTAGCCTTGGCACACTCGCAACTGTTGTTTATTTGGAGAGACAATTTACTATATAGGCCTTTTCGGCCAGCCTAGTCATCATCACTTCGTGCGAAGCATTTTTGTTTAATAGTGCGATTGATGCCTCACTTACACACTCTTTTCCTTTTTCCTAAATATCATATTCCTCATGCAGTTCTCTGCTTGTTTTGTCATTGTATCTGGCAAGAATCTTAACATTGTGCAACACCAAGGAACAGGGGCATCTACTGCAGTGAATGGCGAGGTGGCCAGACAGGCTAGCTCACGTGGCAGCCACGTGCTCATGGGCACGTTCATTCATGCATCCACAAATTTATTCTTGTGTTTTATGCTGCAAGGCTCAGACGGCTGCTCTATGATGTTGATTTTGTGGCAGAGCCGAGCCATCTTATTGGATGCCAAGGACACCACAGGGATGCGGTGGCGCTGACCGACTTCCCTTAATTGTGTGAAACTGAGGGTATGGTATCACAGCTGGTCTTACATTGGACCTCTCACGAGTGGGTTTGTTTATCCAGAAGCAAGCTACCTGCAGATGTGTATAATTCAGGTCGCCAAAAGCTTGTTAAATAAAGTTGAGGCATAAACAAACCTGCTCGTGAGAGGCCCAATGTGAGACCATATGTGGTACCATACTTACACTCATACCTGCCAAATCTTCCGAATTTTTCGTAAAATGTACAAATTGGGACTAATTTTACGATTTTACAAATCTTGCTTCAAATCTTATAAAAAAAAAATTTTTTTTTTGTTGTTGTTTTTGTAACTCTGTTGTTGGTGGTATCTTGTATTGCCACAAGAGGGCGATAGGTACCGTCCACAGCAGCGTCGTGGTTTTTACTATCCGTCTATCCGGTGGCCACGAATCGAAAAGCAATCCAAAGCTCAAAGCCTTTGTTCATGTGTTCGGCGGTGCACAGGTGCAAGTTGGTTCGGCGGGTTCAGACGTTGTTGGGGCCTCATTGTTTCGGCCAGTTTCGAGGCAAAAAGTATGGCGTCTGTGTTTGTTGCACGTGTAACTGTAGCATTCGCCTGGTCACTGTGGCTTCGCGGCGCAATGCCGAACTCGAAACCTCAAAAGAGGTACTTTCAGGTGTTCCTGAAGTCCTACACGTCGAAATTTCCGTGCTTCATGCCGCCCAAAAAGCAAGAGAAGTTTGGATTGTGTAGCACGTACACATGTGATGTAAGCGTTTCGCACGCTGGCCAGGCTGACATTAAACTGCACATCGCGTCGCGTAACCCCCCCCCCCTTCTTCCCCCCCCCCCCCCCCCGGCCGCAGCCGCGCGACTTTTACGAATTTGAAATTCCACAGGTTGGCAGGTATGTACACTCAGTGTCACACAATTCAAGGAAGTCGGTCAGCGGTACCGCACTACTGTGATGTCTCCGGCACACAATAGGATGGCTTGGCTCTGCCATAGAATCAACAAGCCCAAGCCCCGCCGTCTTAGCCTTGCAGCATAAAACACAAGGATAAAATTGCTGGGTGTGTTTTGGGCGTTCTGTGTCAGATACCAATATTGTGAGGGGCAGTGTATATGGGCCAGATGTGGGAATGACCCTGCCCGTGAGCATGTGGCTGCCACGCCAGCCAGCCTGTCTGGCCACCTCGCCATTCACTGCAGCAGATGCCTCTGTTCCCCGGTATTGCATTATGTTAAGATTCTCGCAAATACAATGACGGAACAAGCAGAGAACTGCATGAAGCATATGAAATTTGGGAAAAAGGAAAAAAGCGTGTGAGTGAGGCATCAATTGCCCTATTAAACAAAAATGCTTTGCGCCAATGTGATGGTGACTAGCCTGACCAGTGGACTTTATATAGTAAATGTTCAAACTAGCCTTATTACCCTCTTTACTATTAGCTAGCTCTCTTCATCAAACACTTCCTTACCACCAGCATGTCTCGGCCATTCCTGCACATGCGCTCATCTAAAAGGCATTCATATGGATGTAATGACCGTATTTGGTTCCATTTTTATGTTTCAGATAACCTTTGGAGACATTGCGCTTCCTGAAGCGCAGTTGAAGCATGTGGACACGAAGCAGCCATCCATTTACGTTCAGGAACTCGCGGTCATAGTATTTGGAACTGAGGCCCTGACAAACTGCTGCCTTACGGGGTCGGCAATGAAGGGAAAGCTTCCTAAAAAGGGAGTTAAGGACTTGGTAGGTGAGTAAATTGCCGTAAAGAGGAAATGGCAAGGCACTATTGCAATCAAACTTAACAGGAACAAATACTAAGTTTACTCTTGACATATATTGGACTTAAATCTTGGACAAAAGCTCACCAGACAGAAGCTCACCGGTCAAAAGCTCACCACGTGAAAATTTCATGTTGGTCTTAACACGAGTGCAGACAACTTAGGTGCATGCGTGCGACAATAAAACACAACAATGAATTAAATCTGATAGGCACATGGTTTGTTGATTAGACTGGAAACAAGTTTATCGATTGGTTAGAAGGAAATGCAGTCCCGTACAGGCTGTTTCCAGCAGTCTTGGTAGATCTCGGTGTACCTGGAGCCCCTTGCAAATATTTTCCAGACGGTTGTGGCATACCTTGAGTCAACCCAGATTGATCTTATCAGCTTCAGCTCCACTCATTTTGGTGACCTAAATTTTTGTCCCAAATCGTTGCTTCTGTGGCTGTTATGGCTTACCTGTCGACACCGTTGCATGAGATGGGGTACCACTTCTTCTAAAAATAGTGCAATGTCAATTGCGTCCGCACTTTGGCCCAGCTCGTGACTCACCGGGTAGCCAAAAAAAGGGGGGTGAGCTATTGTGTGGGTCTACGAAAAAAACGGGTGAGCTTCTGTCCGGTGAGATTTTGTCTGGTCACCAATGGACTTGTGTCTCGGTACTCATGGATGGTTGTTTCTTTTTGGCTTACGTTGGGGGAGGTATTTGTCTTTTTGTGTCATTACGTCTTGCACTACACCTCTGGTTTGCAATAATGTGCCCCAGTTCTAGCATACTTTAATTTTTGCCTAGATTATAATTCACTCTGATGTTCCTTCTGCTTAATTTTGATCGTCGATTTATATCAGCGATTGAACTTAACGAAACTTCAGTATTGTTTACTTTTGTGTACAATTTTCTGAAGATAGCTGACTGTTTACCCCAGCTTTAGGCTGCTGAATCTTTCAAAAACTTTCAGCTTGTTCAGTTGTTTTTAAAGTACTTGTTTGGTACAGTATGGCCTCAGTTGGTTTTATATCAGTAAACCCTGAATTATAATATAAAATAGATGTCAGAATCAAAATTAAAAAAATGTGGTCATCTGTGTGTTTAAAATTATTGTCTAGCTACGCTATCTCCGACTTTCTAGCCAAATATCCTGAGGCACTGGTTCTCGAACAGGGTTCCTAGTACAGTATACTGAGGGTTCTTTCAGCACCTGAACTTCCTCAATCGTTCCTACACCATTGTCATACACTCAATTGCAACAATGCCAAGAGTGGAAGGGGCTCCTCGGCTAACAATAACATTAGTAAATTTTTGTTCGCTGATGTCAGAAAGTTTGAGAGTCCCTGTCACAAAGAATGTTATGTTTGCAGGCTTTTAAAGGGGTTATGAAATAGTCTTCAGACTTCGGCCAAGTAAGTGTGGCAGTATGTCACCATCGCATGTGCAGTGAAGATCAGAAAACAATTTTTTCCAAGGTGCACTAGTTTTATTAAAAAAATTAAAGAGACTTAAACTTGGGAAGCCCCTCAACCTTTAGAGTCCTTTCCAGGTCACGTGCGTGTGACATGAATTGGGGGCCAAATGAGTGAATGACAACTTTTATAAAAACCTTAGCTTCAAATTGGGCAGATACCTGCTCAACCCGCAAACTCGACCACTATTGGCGCCAAGCCAGTAGTTCCTGTGGCCACCATAAGCAGCATGATGAAAAATGGACCCTTTTTTCCTTTCTGATTACGCAGTGCACTCGCGACATTTTGAGGGATCACGGTGTGTTTTCTCGTACTTGTGATAAGGTAAAAGAAATAAAAGTAACGAGCTCCAGACTGTTTCCACAGTAAACTTGTTTCATGATCCCTTTAATGCATTGCAAATTGACGAAATGCCTTGTTTTACATTATTTCACAGCAGCAATATTTCACAGTTGCCAATAAACATAGTCATTGGTCCCCGTGCTCAATATATTTAGATGATTAACTTTTTGTTGTTGGTTTCTTTTTGTGAAATTTTCTAAAATTATGTGGACCTGAAGTATAATTTTAAGTAGTATTAAGTAAATATGGAGTCTTAAGGCAAGTTCCTTAATTGTCTATTGTCTTCTCTTTTCAGCTTTTGTTACTGCCAATTCCCTGGAGAAACTTGGAAGTCCGTGAAAGAATACCTGTAAAGGAAGTGCAGCAATGCTTCCTACACTCAAAACAAAGCCTCCAACACACAGAAGAAAACTGCAGAATGAAAAAAAAAATTAGCTTTCATTTTCATTCATTTTGCGCATTGGTTTTTTTTTTTCTCTTAAATCTGATTAGCAATTAATTTAGATTTTATTTAACAAGTGCATTAACTTTTTTCATTCATTTTACTTCAGTCATGTAGGTGATGTTACTTCAGTCATGTAGGTGAAGTTACTTCAGTCATGGTAGATAATAAATATTGTAGGTTTTATATTAACAGGTGCAATACTATTTTTGCTCGTTTTTCTTCAGCATGATAGTTTGTAATTATTTTTTTCTTCTTATAAGAGCTTGTTTATAAAGCTTTAAGTGCATCTGTGATATTTGTAAGCCACTAAAAGTATTACGTTTTTTGTTCCATCGTAAGTGTTTGTTGTAGGCAACATGTGTTCATTCTATTGAAAAAAATATTTGTTTAATAAAAATTTCTTACTTTAATTTGTCATCACTTTGAACTCGTCTACATTAAAGCCTGTAACATAATGCATTTCAGTTCCGATAAGTGCAAACCACTGCAATTGCTAAATCAATATAATTTTCTACTTTTCTTATCTGGAATTGGTCAGGAATAAATTGGTGAAATGCTTTAAAAGTTCTATTAAGTGTACCCCCGCTTATATTTGAAAGCCTGCTTCCAAGTTTAATCTGGGGTACAATTTATAGTACTAAAGGCCTGCATAAAAGCATACTAAAATTCTGCTCAGAAGTGTACTAGAAGAAGTATCCTAAAAGGATGGCGAAATGTTACTTCTGAAGTGCGTAAGAAGTGTACTAAAATGCCTCTTACAGGCATGCTTAGAAGTATCCTAAAAGTATAGCGAAATGTTACTTTTGAAGTGCGTAAGAAGTACACTAAAAAGCCTCTTACAGGTATGCTTAGAAGTATACTAAAAGTATGGCGAAATGCTACTTTGAAGTGCGTCAGAAGTATACTAAAAACCGGCCAATTTAGAGCATCAAGCATACTTCTGGAAGTGCAAATAAAGTATACTCTAAGAGCCCCGGTTTTTCGCTAAGGGAAGTACTTAATTTATACGCTAATTCACCTTTAGAAGCGTTTTAATTACACTCCATGCCTTTCTAGTGCTCGTAATTGATTCTTGGTGAAAGCGGTCTTAAATTTTTCTTTTCTTGCTGTCGCTGCTGCTTGCTTTCTCACCTTTAGAATGCTGACAACTCGACACAAAAGTAATGAAAAGTGTGTTTAAAATGTCATGAAGATCAGTATTTCGAAGCTGCACACCTACTTCATGCCCCGACCATGCCACCATACCATAGCTGAGTGCAGTGACAAATGGTCCCAGGTTTGTCACCCGACCGTTTTTTGGGCTTACGGTGTGGCGCGACTCATGAAGCACCTATGCTCCGCGATGGAACCAGTGAGCGAGGTGTGACACACTAGAGCTGTGCAAGCCACAGCTTTACTTACAGCCTGCAAAGCGTGGGAAGATCCCTCTCCCTTTGCAGAGCTGGCATTAGCTCACCGAGAAGCTATTGCAAGCACTAGAAAGCCACAGAGTGTGAGTAAAAGCGCTTCTGAAAATGGATTAGTGTGTAAATTATGCATCTATATTTTAAAACTTTAAAAAGTATGTATGTATATATATATATATATATATATATATATATATATATATATATATATATATATATATATATATATATATATATATATATATATATATATATATATATTTAAATACTAAAAAAGGCAAAAAAGAAAAAAAAAAATTCCAGGTGGGCTTGCACCCAGAGCTCCACGGCCCTTGAATTCAGTTCCCTAAAGCCCGCTTTAGACGGAACAATTTCGCCCAGCAACTTCATGTCGCAACACCAGCAACACGGGCCGCCCGCGTTCACATGCAGCAACCGAATTGCTACGACTTGCCATCATCATCATGAAATTTTATTTTTCTTACAGTATTTAGACGCACAGTTATATCCTAAAAACATGTTTTTATATCTTTAAATTGCGCTGAGAATACTAACTCATCTTTTTGAAACAGTTTATTTTCAAAAATGATCCATTTCAAACCAGAACTAAGTCCTCAGTTCTCATCATCACGACCACAGGGGTGTCACGTGAAAATATTGCATTCCTGATTAGCGGCTGCCGCTTCAAACATCTCCGAGTAGTCAGAGTTGCTCGTCCGCTTCGAGCCAGACCCAATCTCAGCAATTCGTGTCGATCTAGGGAAAACTAGGGAACAACCCGCCAGCAGCCCCACAATTGCTGGAAAGGTTGCCCCGTCTGAAGCGATCCTATACTCTGTTTCATACATAGAGTACAACGCAGTCAAAGCTAGCGAATCGGTTTGCACTGCTGACCGTGCCTACGTTCGCCCCATAAGATAGTGCGTCCCCTGCAAAAAAATTTTAAAAAGTCGGAAAATGTGCCTCCTCGGGGCTAGTAACTGATAGTGGCGTTATGATTTCAACGGAGCACAAATGTTTTTCAAGAAAAAGGAAAAGATAATGTAAACCACCTTAAATTGTTTTCGTGTTCATCCGTGTGGCAGCCGCTGTGGGTTTTCGGGTTGTGTGGCACTGGCTGGTTTTGAGAAGATGGCGTCTTACGCAGCAAGCTCAACTACCTCTCCTGCTCGGATGTTTTCGAAGATTCGTTGTGCGAAAATCTTGAAAGAGTGCAAGCAGATGATCGCCAATGTGTACGGGAGTATAAGAACACATTCCCCGGAGAATTCGGTCATGAAGTCCTGGAGACGGCCAGTAACGACACTGGAGTGTGCCCTGTACTGTCGCGAAGTGCAAGGCGCAGTGCCTATCTGGCAAGGTGGCGTCCCGAAGCAAAGACCTCGCAACGTGAAAGTTTCGAGCACGGGGACCGTCAAGCATGACGAGTTCACACAGAACGCCATTCGCCTGAAGGTGCATCGCAAGTGCTCCGAGAGGGAGATTCCTACCCTTGACAGCTATTTCAAAATGAACTGTACAGGCCACAACTATTGTCGATTAACGTTTTATTATAAATTTTGGGACAAGGCCGCTATCAGGGCGATTCCTCATTCCACGCTGCACGAAAAAAAAATATAACTCGGTGCTGGAGGCAAATAACACTTGCAAAGCGGCAGACCAGATGGTAGAAATCTGGCCTCTCGGCGACTTATAAATAAAAATCAAGAAGGAGGAACTGAAATATGCACTTCGTCAATGCGCACAATCTTGCACGAAAAGTAGGTCTAAACAAGAAAAAAAAAAAAAAAAAAAACTTTGAGCGTAAAATGGGTTCGAACCACGGCCACCGAGACGTCAATATCACCAGAGCAGCGCCTTCTACCACTCGTCCACGAAACGCGCGGAGTAACACTTTTTCTATTTTTTCATGCGCAACACTTTAGCACCTTTGACAGCGTTGCACGCTAAGTATGAAACAGAGTATAAGACACCCTATTGTCTGGTACAGAGACCATTTATGAACGCTTGGGTGTTTAAACGATGTACTACACATTTTACGAAAAGAAAAAAAAACATTGGGTGTTTAAACGTTGTACTACCCTTTTTTCAATAGAAAAAAGCAACAATAAAAAAAACACATTTCAGAAGAAAAAGTTAAGGAAACGGAATGTACCATTATGTTCAGTGAAGTTTGGTGACAAGACTCGGGACTCGAGCAGGAATGCAGTTATCCTTGGTGTGACCCCATGAGACTGTCTTGCTGCCTTTGCTGGGGTTTATCTAACTGAAGTACCTGTACGAAAAGTAGAACACATGTGCATAACACTCATTATTCACAAGAAAATTTGTCAATGTCCAAAATGACCCATGAAGAAAATTATCCGAGGAATTTTCACGCTGCGTTGGCCGAGTCACCTCTCGTGGCCAATGTTTCATAGCAACTTTAATTGTAGTGAACAGTTATAGGGTATATTACGAACAAAGTGCAATTTGATTTTGTAGGAAACTATAACACACAAAACGACACTTGAATACAGTATGCCGAGGTACCTCTAAACAAACTCCAGGGTTTCATGGCACCTCCTTCAGATACCTGATGTTGAACATGAAATATGTGCACCAAGGAGTGAGCAAACAGCGACTTCAGATTCGTCTCTAACACCAGCGACATGTCGACAAGGAGTGCAACGTGTAGAAGGTCGTCTAGAAGTGTGCCAAGATGAAAAAGCAGGATGTAATGATATCAGAATAAGATCACACCAACGAGGCACCATTGTGGTGAGACAATCTACGATGTAGAGATAGTAATCGGGAGTCAACCGATGTACGGCCGCGATTTAGTTTGCGGCGACTGAAATAAAACATGGCAAAAAAAAATTGAAAATTAAAAAACGCTTTTTTTTTACCTTATTCTTTGAGCGCAGCCGGTAGCAGAGCAGTTGGGCGACTTCACGAAAATCTGACAGACTCGCTAGCTTTTCTCAACTTCGTACGGCGCCAGTCGGCACCACAGATGAATGGTCGGCACTCTTAGTCTACCAGGGAAGAAAAAAGTACGAGCTCAGAGCCCAGCGTCGATCGCGACTTTCGTATAGAGAAGCTCCGGCAACACTTTGGCGACTCGTGAGCGTTAAACAACGCCTCTTCGAACGAGCCCACGAATCCAACACGTCGAACGGTTTGCGCCGGTAATATAGCCGATTCACACGACGGACCAAATCGCGATTTTCGTCCGCGGACCGTGTACCACGTGACCGGCACGTCACCGATTCCTGCGATTCGCGCCTCCTCCGCGGAGTCGCGGACTGATAAAGTCGAGCGCCTTTTTCACACGCCGACGTTTGGCGGCAGACTGACTTGGAAACCATTTAGTTTGGCAACGTACGTGGTTTTCTTGGTATTTTGCTTCTGTGCGTTCAAAACAAAAATGGCACGTCGTTGCGTTTTGTGCGTTTGTTGGTTCATTTTGTCGTACAATTCTTGGTTCCACGCGTGAGAGAAACTCCAGAAACTTTGTCCGGCTGACGCGACGCAGGTTCCGGTGCTCCTCAGGGTCCGTGTTAAGAAGCTCCCGTCAAAACTAGCCTAGCACGCCACGATAATTCTTGCACGTCCAATCAGGATTTCACCGAGCAAGCCCTCTTGTGGATGTGGTGTGCTTGAGTGTTGTGCACGAGCGCGGAGTGTGTGAAGGCATCTCCGAACGCCCCTCCGCGAGCCCAGAACTTCGTCGCGTCTACGCCAAAGCTTTCTCGGGCAGGGTCATGCCTGTGTCACTGTCATGCTTTGGGTTAGTAAAGTTAGTGGCGCTTCGCGCGAAGCCTGTCCCGGTGTTTTGTTCTCGATCTGTACGTAGCAACGGCGTACGATTCTTTATCGCGGTAGCAACCGTCGATTTCTCTCTTGGACAACGGTGCTACTGTGCAATGTTGGAGTTTCGCGGCACTGTGGGGTGCGAACAGGTTCGGTCCGTCCTCACTGGCGTCTGCTCGTCGTCTCCCTCGTGTGGATGCTCTTGGGAGACGCACGAACCGCGGATATGTCGTCAGGTGATCAATCCGTCCGCGGATCAGTCCGTTGTGTGAATCGTCTATAAGCACGCTGAGAGCCAGGGGGCTGGAGGTTGAATATCCGAAAGAGACGAGGCGCTGGTTTCTACGTCTATTTCGCACACGAGATAACAAGCCGAGTGATAGCTAGCCGAGTGTAAACACTGACTGACGTTACATCAGAGTACACGCAGTCGAAATGACGTCTGCAACAGAGCACAGCCAGACGCTTTCAGCAGGGGACGCATGCGTTCAAATAAGCTGCGATTTCAAAACATCATGTCTCCCTTCTGTCCTTCAGTGTTCACTTTGATCAGTGTATACCAAAGCACTCAATGCTGCAAGGAATAAAGTCGTCTATAGGTACCTTTCGAAGCGATTGAAAGTGCGTTGGTTTCACTTGGAGCCCACAAGCAAAGTGCGCGACGAACTTTACGAGCTGTTATCCGTCGGTCCCGCCATCGCTGCCGTCTCGACGGGTTGGCGCGGTCGCGGTCGCTGCGCAATGGCGCAATCTCGGCGGCTCGGCTAGGCTTGGCTGGATCGGCGGATTCGGCCACTCGGCGGCTCGCTCAGCCGCTCGTCTGGCTCGATGGGCTACTTGCGGCTCGCTCGGCTCGAAGCTCGAGCGCTCGAGCTTTCGCGCGCGCGGGTTGACGATGGAACCCTTTCTCATAAAATGAGTCTGTAACGTATCGCTTGATGGCGCAAATGCACGTATTTTTCCCGTCGTTTTTTACAGTGTGTGAATCTTGCGAAACAGGCGACGAAGAGTGGTGGGTGAAATGTGCTCGTGTGTGGTTGTGGATTTTGTGTACGACGTAGGATTACCCAGAAAGGTGGGTCAATACCGATAAATGTGCGGGTAAGAAGCACGTGACCTGTCAAGCCCATTAATCCTCATTATTTTATCGTGCGAACTGACATTGTCACGTATCGCGTTCGATTTGGGTTCCAACATCGGTAACCTAACTTTTGTTGCATTAAAACTGCAATAAACATTTGTTTGAAAACGATCACTCCACTGAGCACGTCGTTATTGGGCTTCCTTATTGAAAGGTAGGTCGCGGGTGTCCCAGCTAGTTATTCTGAATGGTTTTGTGGTTGTCTAGCATTTCAAGCGCTCGAGGCTGTGTGTACTGTGTGCCGTACGTACAATTGCGCTCTCGATCGATGTGAATGTGTTTGCAACGCGGAACGTTTGTGTTCTGTGTGTATCCACCTCCAATATCGTTCTCTCTCGTATTGCCGTATGGTAACTCCTGCTGTTCTACGATATCATTCACGCGATGTCGTATATGTGGGCGTACCGATATCCACATGTTGCTTCACGGGCGATCAATACTGTGTTACGTATCCTCTTAGTCCGCGGTATATGCCGACGTAATTCATGTTGGTAACTTGGAATTCGTTCTGAGATTTATCCACGTGATATTGTATTCTCCTTTGGGCCCGTGATCGACGACCGATATTTATATATCGTGTGGCCGCACTGTATGTCCATGTCGGTCACCAATATGCACGCGGTGTCGTACCCTATTCCAATAACCGTAAGTTCTGTCTGGATATTGTGCTTCGATATCGTGTTGTATACCAATAACCGGAAGTTATATCGGGATATTGTGCTCCAATATCCTGTTGTATACCAATAACCGCATACTATATCGGGATATTGTGCTCCGATATGAATTCCCATCGTGCGTATTGGGTTAATCGGATAACAATAAGTTTTTATTGGTTTCCATCAACTTCATTGGAATACAATATTTCCAATAAGGCGAGTTCATATTGGCCTTTTTCAATAGGGCAGTGTTGATAATTATGGGTGTTTTAGTGTTTACTAACTGGAACGACCTTAAGTGGCTATTGATGGCTATTAGCATCTATTTCTGACCAGATTGGCTTCAAATGGCTAACAATGGCTATTAGTGAGTATAATTGAGAAGTATGTGCTATTTCAGTGTTTATGGATGAAAATAACAAGAAGTGGCTATTACTGGCTATAAGTATTTATTTTTATTGCAATGACTTGATTTGGCTACTAATGGCTGTTAGTGACTAGTGCTGATACTTATGAGCGATTTTTGTGTTTACCTATTGGAATTGCTTTAAGTGGCTATTGTTGGCTATTATCATATATTTCTGTGCAGATTGGTCTCAAATGGCTAGCAATGGCTATTAGTGTGAGTAAACAATTCTGTGCAATTTCAGTGTTTATAGATAAAACCGGCTACGATTGGCTATTATTGGCTATAAGCATTTATTCTTTATTAGATAGGCTTGAAATGGTTACAAATGGCCATTAGTGAATAGTGTTCATAGTTGTGGGCGATTTTCGTGTTTACTAACTGGAATGACTTTTAGTGGCTATTGTTGGCTGTTGGCATCTATTTCTGGCGAGATTCGCCTCAAATGGCTTGCAATGGCTATTAGCGAGTATAATTCACAATTTTGTACTATTTTAGTGTTTATGGACGAAAGTGGCTACAGGTGGCTATTAATGACAATAAGCACTTATTCTTTATTAAATTGGCTTGAAAAAGCCACAAATAGCTATTAGTGCCTAGTTTTGATAGTTATGATCTATTTTAGTGTTTACTAACCGGACTGGCTTTGAGT
The DNA here is from genome assembly GCF_016920785.2 of Ixodes scapularis. Lineage (NCBI taxonomy): Eukaryota > Metazoa > Arthropoda > Arachnida > Ixodida > Ixodidae > Ixodes > Ixodes scapularis. Next base: position 184,633,148 of record NW_024609857.1, read on the forward strand.
AGCCGTTGTTGACTATTATCATCCATTTTTGACAAGATTGGCTTCTATGGGCTAGCAAGGGCTATAGCAAGTATAATTGTGGATATTCATGAATAGCCATTCATGGCCATTAAATGGATATTCACTAATAGCCATTCATAGCCATTCGAAGCCAATCTGGTACTTAATAGAAGATAACCAAAATAGTCACTTGACGTCATTCCAGTTTGCACACAAATAAATAGCTGCTAATTATAATACTAGTCACTCATAGCCATTTGTAGCCAATTCAAGCCAACCAGAACACAAACAGATGCTTATAGCCAATAATAGCCAATCCAAGCAATCCTTGTCAAGGATAGGTGCTATAGCCAAAGATATCCAGTTGAAGTCATTCAAATCTATACACTCTCAAATTGCATAAATTGTAAATAATAATTGCTTGTAGCCATTAATAGCCATTTCCAGCCAATCTAATAAAAATCGATGCTTATATCCAATATTAGCCATTTGAATTAATGTTGACCTATAAGCACCGAAATAACATAGAATCGTCAAGTATATTCACGAATAGCCATTCATAGCGATTTGAAGCCAGTCTGGTAAAAAATAAATGGTTATAGCGAAAACTAGCCTCATGAAGCCATGTCAGTTTGTAGACAAAGAAATTGCTGCTATATATAAATACTTATCACTTTAAGCCAATTGTAGCCAATTCAAGCCACCCAGGTCAGGAACAGATGATTATAGCCAATAATAGCCAATCCCAGCCAACCAAGTCAAGATTAGATGATATAGCCAATAATATCCAGTTGAAGTCATTCAAACCTATACACACTCCAGGTGCATAAATTGCCAATAATAGTCGCTGATAGACATGTATAGCCATTTTAAGCCGATTTGGCCAAGAACTACCGATAGCCAATACTAGTAGACACTTGAATCAATTCATATGTAAAAATTTTAAAACATGTGTATAATTTACAGCACGTATATTTGTGATGATTATGTATTTTATGCTTCGTGCTTTACCGGAAAGGCCTTTGAGCTGTTGGTACGCACGCGAAAATAAGCATTGAATTGAATTGAATTGAATTGAATATTCAAAACATCATGAATACTATGTCACCAATGTTCACTAATGTTCATTTTGATGCGATTTAAGGGGATATGGTTAAGATGATATGCGATTGCCAACAATAGCCACTTTAAGCCATTTTCACTAATGAGTATAGAATCGCAGAGTATTGCGACCAATGAGCACTAATAGCCATTTTTCGGCAATTCGAGCAAACCAGGTCAATAACAGATGCCTATAGCCAATAATAGTCATTGGAAGCCAACACAGCCTGCATAAAATCAAACAAGTCGAAATAGTAACTGACCGTCATTGGTAGTCACTAGAAGTCATTTGGACCCCAAATCCGCCATATAATTTATGAACATGATAATATAGGCAATAATAGCCATATGAAGCCAAATCAGTCTGAACACACTCAGGTAAGTCGAAATAGTGACTAATAGCGAATGATAGTTTGAACCAGCCTTTCGGGGAACCAGTCGGTGTTTGATAGTTTGAACCAGCCGGAACTCTGGCCCGAGGGCTCAATATTTCATCAGTTTTTTGGAAAGCTGGACAGCTCGCGAGTATTTAAGCCCGAATGTGTAACAAGTGAAAATGTTTCGGACACTTGAGGTCTACTATCAAAATACCCGGGGCTTACGTACTAAGTTGGATGGGTTTATGTCGAATATATTGCTGAGTTCTTCTGATATAATCTGTTTGACCAAGACTTGGCTTTGCGCTGGCATTTCCAGTCTCAACTATTTCCCGTCTAATTATGTGGTGTATCGAAAAGACAGCGATTATGATACCACGGGAATGAAATTAGGGGGTGGGGTTCTTGTTGCGGTTAAATCCAGAGTTCAGTCTCACCGAAGGAAGGACTTAGAATCCTATTCAGAATGTACCGGGGTTGAAATACCTACAAGAGATGGTTTTAATTATTTAATTGAAAATTATTATTTCCCTCCACTTTTTGATGAGTCAAAGTTCATAGCACACTTTAAAGCCCTCGAAGCAACCATTAACTTTTCTAAGTTTCAGGTTCACGTATATGGTGATTTTAATTTACCTGGAATTAACTGGACAGCTGGTATTACTTCCTGTACAACAAGCATGACTTCGAGGAAAGCGTCGTGGCTATTTTCATTTGCGAACTTTTTTCAATTTTTCCCAGTATAATGAAATAGCGAATGCATGTGGTAATGTTCTTGACTTTTGCTTATCTACCTCCGCGCTTGAGCGGACAATGCTGCCTGATAACCCACTTGTGCCAGTTGATGTCTACCATCCACCGTCTATAACAAAATTTTCCTTATCTGGCCCGCCACGTGCAAAAGAAAGTTCAGTCGCTTTTTGTTATTCCCGGGGAGATTATCTTGGTTTTAACAGATTCCTCGAACAGTACAACTGGTCGGAGGTCTTATCTGATGGAATAGTTGACTCAGCTGCTGAAAGATTAGGTTCCATTGTTAAAGACACGCTTAATGTCTTTGTTCCGAAAAAGCGCACGTGCCCCTCCCACTATCCTAGCTGGTTTTCTAGAGATTTAAAGATTTCCTCGAGGAAAAAGCTCTACTATCATCGTTTATATAAAAAGGCAGGACTAGAGGTTTGGTATCAAAAATTTAGTATTTATCGATGCCTGGTTAAACAACTGTATAAACAGGACAAGCCTATGCATCTTAATGATCTTGAAGGTAGTTTGTCTAAAAATACTAAAGAATTTTGGAGATACGCGAAACAACACCTTCGGGAAAAAAATTCGGACATTTGCCTTCGTGATGGTGCTGGTTACAAATCGTTACCAGCTGAAGTAGCAAATCGTTTTGCTGACTTTTCTAGCTCTTGCTACTTGCCTCAGCAATCTAGTTATATTAACACCTTGGGTGTAGAACGTGGTGACTTTTTGACTTCTTTTGCTGTCGACATTGAAGATATAATCGAAGCAATAGATCAAATGAAACCGAAATTTTCTACGGGTATTGACGGCATACCCACTTTTATCATCAAAGGTTGCTGTGCTATATTTACCTCTGTTCTGTGTCATATTTTTAACTTATCACTTAAGCAAAGACTTCTTCCTGAGATCTGGAAGTTCGCCATTGTTGTCCCTGTATTAAAAGGGGGTGATTTTTGTTTAGCTAGTAATTATCGTCCGGTGTCATTATTATGTGGATTTGCGAAGGTTTTTGAGAAAGTAGTCCATAAGCGTGTTTATTTTTACCTGAACACGGTGATATCTGATGAACAACATGGTTTCTTAAAGGGTAGGTCTGTAGAGTCCAATTTGTGTTCGTTTTTAAGTTACACCGCACCAATAGTTACTAGTAGAGGTCAAGTTGACGCCATCTACCTAGACATGTCTAAAGCATCTGACTGCGTTAGGCACGATTTATTGTTGAGCAAGCTGGCCTCACATGGTTTCAGCCCGCATTTGTGTAGATGGTTTCATAAGTACTTGTCTGATCGTCGCGATTCTGTTCGTGTCAATGACATGTTTTCTGTACAGTTTATTCAACGTCTGGCGTGCCGCAGGGCTCAATTCTTGGCCCGCTTTTGTTCCTGTTGTTTGTAAATGACATTGCTTATTGTGTCAGCAATGCTAAAATCCTTCTGTTTGCTGACGATGCTAAGTTATTTCAAAGTGTGAAGTCACTATCTGACTGCTCTCTTCTCCAAGCAGATCTAAGTCGTGTTTAGAGATGGTGTTTAGAAAACAGCTTGTTCCTTAACCCCTTAAAATCCAAATCAATGTTATTATCTAGGAATCGTGATGTTATTTGTTTTGAATATTACCTGGTTGGTGTATTAGCTCCTTCTGTCTCCTTTATCAGGGACCTTGGAGTGTGTATTGACAGCTCACTTTCTTTCAACAATCATGTCTTCGCTACCGTAAATGCAGCGTTGAGGACGTTAGGAATGATTTCAAGAATTTGTTGTCAATTTTCAACTCACCGTTGCTTGCTACTCTTATTTAAGTATCTAGTTCGATTGCGACTGGAATTTGCCTCAGTCATTTGGAATTCATTGACTCTTTCGCAAGAGCTAGCTATTGAAGATGTTAAAAAACGAATGGTAAGAATTTTATATGACCGCTACATTAGAAGGAGATGTTTTTATCACTACGAAACTTTGCTTCGTAAATTTTCGCTGCATAAATTGGCCTTGAGAATGCAGTACAGAGATTTTTTATTCCTTCACAAAGTTGTTCATGGCAGGGTAAATTCGGCGACTTTATTACAAACTATTCAGTTTCATGTTCCCGCTGCCCGAGTCGAAACATTTCAACTTTTTATCCAACTTGCATGACCGCTGTAAACCCATTGTCAAGGTTACAAATCTTTTGATTCAAAGAAATTTAACCTCGACAACTTTTTATCCACCCAGGAGTTTATGTTAAATCTTCGTGACTGGATGTTTGTGAATTAATCAATTATCAATTTTTGCATTACGATAATGTTGCATGACTTTTATTGATACAACTTTCTTGTTTCCTGTATCTTTAGGTTTTACTCTATGTATGCTTAGTGCACCACACTGTAAACCGAGAGATTGTTTGTGGGCACGAGAAGAATAAAACAATTTATTATTATTATTATTATTATTATTATTATTATAGTCACTAGAAGTCATTTGGACCGCGATTCTGCCATACATATAACAATGTGATTGTATAGTCAATAGTAGTCATTGCAAGCCAATTCAACCCGCACACAATCAAATAACTCAAAATTTTGACCAATAGTCTTATAGCCTGTACGAGTGATTTGAACTCCGTGTCTAACATATAATTCATGAACATGAGCACATAGCCATTAATAGCCATACCAAACTCAGCCCGCACACAATAAAACAACTCAAAATTGTGACCAATAGTCATTAATAGTCAGTATAAGTCATTTGAACTCCGAATCTGGCATACAGTTTTAAAATATGATCATATAGCCAATAATAGCCGTATGAAGCCAACTCAGTCTTCACACAATAAAATAACTCGAAATAGGGACTGAATATTATGTACAGTCACAAGAAGTCATTTGGACCCCGAATCTGCCATATAATTATAAATATGAATGTATAGCCAATAGTAGCCATTGGAAGCCAACTCAGTCTGCACACAACAAATAAGTCGAAATAGTGACTGATTGTGATTTATAGTCAAGGAAGTCATTTTGACCCCAAATCTGCCATATAACTTATAAACATGATCATAACGCCAATAATAGCAATATGATGCCAACTCAGTCTGCACACAAGCAAATAAGTTGAAATGGTGACTAATAGCCATTGATATCCACAAGAAGTCATTTGGACCCTGAATCTGCCATACAATTCAGAAATAGGATCAAATAGCCAATATTAGCCATTGGAAGCCAACTCAGTCCACACACACTAAAAATGACTAATTTTCATGAATAGTCACAAGAAGTCATTTGACCCCAAACATGCCATATAATCAAAATATATTATCATACAGCCAATTTTAGCCATTGGAACCCAACTACTCCGCACATAATCGAATAATGTGATATACTGACTAATAGTCATTGATCGTCAGTAGAAGAGATTTGAAGGCTGGATCTGCCATATCAATTAATAAATATGATTGTATAGCTATTGGACGCCAACTCAGTCCCCACGCAATCAAATAGCTCTAAATAGTAACTAAAAGTCATGCATAGTCACTACAAGTTATTTGGACCCCAACCCTGCCATATGATTCAGAACCATCAAATAGTAAATATTAGCCAATGGAAACCAACTTAGTCTTCACACCATGAAATAACTCAAAATAGTGACCAATAGTCATTAAAAGTGACTAGAAGTCATTTGAAGTACATATCTGCCTTATCAAACTTTGATCAAAAAGCCAAAATTAGCCATTGAAAGCGAACTCAGTCTGCGCGCAATCAATTAACTTAAAATAGTTACAAATAGTCATTGATGGTCATTAAAAGTCATTTGGAACCGAAATCCGCATTTAATCAGGAATTAAAATCAAATAGCAAATAGTAGTCATTCAAGTCCAATCTGAGACATGACCTAACAAATATCACGAAATGGTCACCAAACGTCTTTAAATTCTATCACAAGTTGAACTACCTAATAAACAGCAGCTTGGTCTATATGCCCCGAAATAGCTTAGGATATTGGCCTAGAGCCATTCATGGCCCTTGGAAGGCAATCTAGTTTATACTCGTCCAAATAACTCAGAAGTGCAATCCAATAGAGATTGCAGTCATTAGAGGCTAACCAGGCCCCCAAAACGAAAGGTAATACTGAACCGGACACTATTTCTAGTTCCTTATGAATAATGGCTCTTCGTTAAACAGCCAGTGTAGCATTTACTGCCTGTAATTACAACATCGTGTAGCATTTCCAGCCTCATTGAAAGTGCATCTCATATAATTTAAAATGATGACCCATGGAGCAGTTACATATTTGAATTGCTGTGCTTTATTTCTAACTGCAAAGAGCCAGTCACTACAGCTAGTAACAGACATTGTCTTTAGAGTTGTCCATAAACAGTCAACTGACCAGAGAGTGACTAATAGCCAGTAGGTCATTTGTACAAGGTGTAATACATAGGTCCATATAATCTAAATACTTACTGCTAATATGAAGCGCACCTCATTATTACAAATACCGTGTATCAGCTCTTGACAATTGAAATCTGCACACCGATTTGCCATATATCCACAATTCCTGATAGTGTGAAGATAAAAAAAATAGTGTAGTGGATGATTGTTATCCTTTTAATTTCGAGCTCATGGTTTCACATCCCACATTGAGAGATGGCAGCCCTTCTGTGTCTCCTGACAACCCTATGTATTTTGGCATCAGTTTCCAGCATTGGTAGTCAATGGTGTTTGCTACAATCTTGAAGAGCAAATTAATCAGCACCAAACTTGCATCGTCACTGCGCTCATCCTTCTTTGTGCGTTTGCTATACGTTCCTCAACCTCTCACGTACGAAAAAAAAAAAAAAAAACACGATTTCGGTGTACTCACTGGGTGCGATTGGTGTGGTCGGTGATTCCGAACATCCAAAGGCGGTGAGTGCAGTCAGGATGCATTTTTCGGGTTTGCTTGACTGGCGCCATCGGATCGTAGCGTGGGTAGTGGTCCGACTTAGACCACTACCCACGTTACGCACGTAACCGAAAAACCTTTGTTTCCATTACTCCAAGCTACTTTAAATAATCCCAAAACGCCACCCTCTAACTTCAATCATTGTAACCTGGTAAACAGGGTAAGCGAGATAAAAAAAGTGAAACTCACAAATCCTAAATTAAATTTTCCCGCGCGACTCGATGACCGAAATGGCGAATTTGTGTCTCAATTGTTTTTGTTGCTGCCCAAAAATGGAAAAGTAGGAACACTATAACCTTAATGCTTCGTCATGCTTTTTTTATTTTTTTTCGGAGAGAAATTGTGGGAGAGGAGGAGACTAGAGCGCGCAAGAAGTAGGAACGCCGAGCTCTGGTTCGAATGATTATTGGAAATGCCTAAAACTGGCTGCCTTTGTTTCCGTTGCACTCACCGAACGCGTTTGAATGCGAACGCCAATCTCCTGACGCCAGCGTTACGGTTCTAACGCATTCGAAGGCACCTTGCGATAGCTCACATCTGTCGTACCATAGAAGAACAAATGTCGGGAACGAGTGAGCGGAGGGGTGCCAGTGGTGTTAGCGCACCGGTTGTACTAAAGACTTTACTAGGACAATACATTCCACTCCACACATCTGAATAATAGGGGGTCGCCTAAAGCACCAAGTACTCCCCTGGCGGAGGGGTCACCACGCGTCTGAGTAAACGCATGTGTATTGCGCGTTCCAACGGTGCCGAGGGAGAGGTCTGGGGCCAACGGAGCGAAATACCGGTATCGGTGTGTTTCCATGGCGATAGACGGTGGCAGCCACACCTCGAGTTATAAGGGGAGAATTACGAGACTTCTCACGTCCAACAGTTTCTACTACGCAAAAACTGTGACTGTGTCAAAGCTATTGGACTTTCGCGGGTCAAGACGTCTTCTATTGTCCAGTATTTGACTGCACTCCCCCTCCCTCCCTTCTTCCCTCATAACGTGTATTGCCCTTTACCGCGCGAGCAGCATAAGGAGGCCCCGTGCAATCAACTGCATCAAGTCCTGTCCGACGTTCATTGCATTTAAAAGAATGCCTAAGTCATGGAATGTATTTATGTTCGCTATGATACGACAGAACATTCTGACCACCTACCTCACACGCGGTTGATCCACTTTTCGAATGCACATCTCTTGCAGCTCAGCTGGTCGTGGATATTACAGGTCCTTGATAAGAACCTGGAGTTAAATTTTACCTGATTGAAACAGACATGTGCCTTATATTAAAATCTACACAGCGGGACCAAGTGTGACCGACGTACCGAGACATCAGAGCATACTGTGATTGGCCAGCTCCGCACCGGTGACCAATCTCAGAAGGCGGTGATGACTCGGTCCCTTGGTCCCGCCGCGTATAAATTAGTGCCCCAGGTCGCACAAATTCCTGTAGATTACGAGGAGGTGGTTTGCGAACGCTGAGGTGGCACCCGATCACATCCCAAATGTGCTCAATTGAATTGATATATGCCGAATGAGGCGATCAGAACATCCACTGGAATTCTTCATCGTGTTTTTTAATTCACTGTAGCACAATTTTGACCTTGTTACATGGAACGTTGCCGAGTTGGAAGATTTAGGATCCGGTGGGGAACAGAAGCCGAGAATGAGTGTAACTCATCAGCAGTGATCATGGCATCACGCTCTGTCCTCAGACGAAGTCGCTTCATTCAGGAACCTTTCGCATTACACGCACACGTATTGAACATACCTATACCAACGTATTCGCGGCATCCGTTATTTAAAATCCATATCAGATGCTGGTAGAAAACGCAGATGACCCGTCCTCTACGCGCGCGCTCATTTTCACAATGTGGGGCTGGTCATAATGTTTTGGCTGCTCAGTGTATGTCTATTTGCATATATATTGCCTATTCTTACAACCTCAACAACATTAATCCCCAGATAATTCATCCAGTACAATAGTGCATGGTGTGGGAATGTAGTGTGTTCAAGAGTGCCTTAGAAAGCGAGTAATTATTAACGACACTGAGCACTGGAAGGAAGCTACTGCTTTAGAAAAACGCCCCATTCCGAGTACCGAGAAAGTGAGTGCGCACTTCCGTTTTCAGGTGTTGCTTTCATCTCCATCTCAGTAGTGACTAACATATTAAGTTTTTTTTAAGTGTTTAATGGTATTTAGTTAGTTCTTGGTAGTAACGTAAATCTTTTTGGCAGGTAACATAACATTTCACAGCACCATAAAAGAGCAAAATTGTTTGTTAATTTTTGTTTTCCTTCTGCACGTTTAGATCGAAGCAAAAGTGAATGTTTTTGTTGTGCAATTGTTTAATATTTTTTTTTAATCAGGGTTCGCAATTTTTTCGCTACCAAGTATTATAATTTGAATAGACCCATGTAATAGATTTTGCGAAAATAAAATTTACAATGCTAATGAACATAAAGATAACCGAGGTATATCAAACGTATATCGCTCCATCCAAAGACTGTATTCTCGCTCAGATATTCTTCTACGAATTTTATCATTCATAAGCCATATACCTAATGAATTGGAGAATCTAAAACGCACTAACTCCATCTAAGATTAATTAGAGGCAGCTTCTGCCTAAGTGAGTATTTGTAAGTACACAGTCGGCAGTGAATGTCGTGTGAACAGACGACCAAAGGACATGGCACCGCGCCCGCGCCCAGCAATAGGAACGCCAATATTTACCTCCTGACAGAACGAATTCACCCTTTCCGTTTGAATGTCTCCCGCCGGAGGTTATGAAATTTTAATACACTAATGGATTCCGGTCAGCCTATCGAACTTCTTGTGTATTACGTGACATATATTTAGTGTAAATAAACACCACAGACATTGAAGCAAAGCTACATAACTACTTCAAGATCTCAGGTAGTTCATCGAGCAATTTGATTTTGGAAGTGTCAATTTAGTGCCACGCCAGACCGGTCGAAAGCGAAGTAGACATTTAGGAGAATCTGTGAATTCAAGGAAGTGTGTCGAGTGCTGTGACGTTTAATTTCCTCAATATGATTGTCACGCAAATGAAAAATGGAGGGGCATATGTAAAAAAAAAGAAACTCATTTCTGTCCTCCTGTTAGACGAAGGTAAATATTGATATTTTCAGGTCGTGCATTGGGGCGGATAGAATGTATATGTCAAGTGATTTGACGTACCATCAGCACGATGGCCCGAAGAAATGGTGTGCACCATTTGTTTACATTTCTCACAATTCATGCCTAATCTAGCACTGGTCGAACTAGATATCAATATGCATCGAGCTTCGCATTCGAGGGACAACCATGGAATTTTCTACGTAAATCGCATCCTTTTAATAATGATTCAGTACTTACGCCGATGTGCTCGTATCTATTTTGGACATTTTTTTAGTTGTTACGCTCACGTATTTCACATAAGAATCTCTGAATGCACTAAAGGAGAATTTCCTAAATGTAAAGGGAATTTTTGTTTGTGCCGTGGTGGAGCAGTAGGGTAATTGGAGCTGCGATTTCTTTTTCATCGAGGTTATTCCGAAAAGAGCACCGATATTGGTTCTCCGAACGTGTCACCGCGGAGCTTCGTGATTGAATGTACTTGAAAACACGTGATGTACCTGTAGTCCGCACGAAAGGCGTGACTAAGAATGCTTTTCCTGTAGCTATTTTGAGGAACACCAAGGCGGACAACATCAACAAGCTACCGTGACAGAACTCAATAAGCAGCGCTTCTCGTTGTCTGTTTGTTTAAGTTCGAGGTCTTATCAGATCGACAGTAAACCGGCACTCGAATATGGAAACCATTTTCTTAGAGGGACTGATCCAGAGCACTGCACGGGCCGGGTAGCACGCATTTTCTCGGGCCCGGGCCGGGCTCGGGCTTGAACAAAAAAAATTCCGGGTCGTGCCGGCCCGGGCCGTCCGGGACCGGGGCCCGGCAGTTGTGTGCCGCAAATTCTAAATTGTTGAAAACAAAAAGTGCGCTATCATTGAACGTTTAGGTTCAATGAAATTCAACAAGCGGAATACAAAATCACTACGGCGCCGTTAATAATAAAAAAAGAAAGACGTCTTGGACTTCGAACGTTTTCACGTGGATCAATTGATTCCACCAGCATAGTGGGAATGTACGGTCAAGAAAACGAGGGCACTCCAGTCGCAGGGTACAACATGAGTGTCTTTCTCCTCAGCAAACAAAACAAAAGAAAACAAAAAAGCAAAAAAAAAAAACACATGAGGTTGACTTTGCACTTTGTGGAGGGGGCTTTACTATGCCACCAAAGATAAGCTAACTACCATAGATAATTTTATGCATAAAGAGCCTTTGAAGATGCGCTAGCGTGATTGTGATTGTGTCTTCGTAAAAAAACATGTAGAGAGGAACGTTCTCTCTGGAAGTAACTGAACCACGAAAAGTAGAAAATCTCTTTAAGAAACGCATACAGTAAATAAACTATTGGCCACGATTTTTTCTCAAAATCAATTATGACGTGCATATTTCGACCATAGTCTTTAAAATATATCGTCTAAATCAAGATATTTATCGTGTCAAAAAAAAAAAATCTCGGTCGAAGATAAAAAGAACTTTAAATCAAATATGCTCGTTTCATGAGTAGAAAGTGTTTAGGTTAACGTCTGCAAGCTTTTTCGGGCTCAAGTATATAATCTGTCAAGCTGAAGCCGGGCTCAGGCTTCTATTAAAAAAAATTGTCAGGCTTAGACCGGGCTTAACCATCTGGCTAAAAATTCTGTCGGGCCCGGGCCGGGCCCGGTCTGGCCGGGCCCGGTTGGGCCGCGCCTAGACATTTCGGCCCGTGCAGTGCTCTAGACTGATCTTTGCGACAAAATTGAGCGTACTACCTTCCTTGCGTAATAGAGGACGACAACGAAAATATCTTGAAATTACCCTGCTTTATGTATATTTTCTAAGTTCGTCGGTTGATTCAAGAAATGTTCTATTTATCACGTTTTATGTTGTTCATTTATTCTGGTCCTTGATAAAACTAAAAAAAAAGCTTTATTATACGCTTTTTGTGTTGTGCATTTTAATTTTTGCCTGTGAAGGTTTTTTTTATCTAATTAAGATTCAATGCTGGCGTTTGACGTGGGGAGGAATACGACATCATTTACTAAAATTCGTTGGCCACAAATACGGTTCAGCACCATTGAGAGCGCGCTTGGCTCTGAAGTACCGTGCCTAAAGGCTCTGAATTTTAAACATTACAAGTTTGACGTTGTAATAATTACGCCGGTTATATAAATGCTGTTTTTGCCTCCCATTTCAGGTTGGAAATAGTAAGTAGCCGTTAAAAAAAAATTCAAAAATACAACCTTTTTTTTTACGCGGAAATCAGAAAACATTGCAGTCGTAACCGTTCGTATCACTCCTTCGAATGGCAAGGATATGTTTCGGTTGCGTCCTTCCATGGTTGTTTTTTATACGTCAGGGTCACTTACGCTAGGTTGTGAAGCAATTGCTCGTGACGTGCACGATATTTTTTAAATACGACATGCAATTAGAGTTTACATATGTAAAATGTCTTCTTTTTTGTTTGTTATTTTGTTACTTTTATGAGGAATTACAGGGCGGTCGAGCTGCAATGGCGTACAACGGTAAGCGCCTCCTAGTCCAGCTCCGCTCTGAGTTTGAATATTTTAATGATTTGGATGCCGAAGAAGAAACCCAGCTTATGTGGTTGTGCAATCAGGAATGTAGAAAAGTGCCGTTGATTAGACTATTTTAAAACACACTTATTATTTTCACACCGTAACCGTGGAATGTGACGCATCACAAACAAAAAACTTCGTGTTTTTCGTTCCTTTTTTTCAGGCACTCCGCTTCAGAATGTTCGACTGGCTCGCATATACAGGGGGCTATGCAGTATCCTTCTACGCAGAGGCAGGCAAAACATTGTTTATTCCGCTTCTAGCGTTTTTAGAAAGTCTGCGCAATTATTTTTTTTTTTTTTAATTTTGGTACTCAGCATACAAACATTCTCACATCTAACAGCTTCAGCAGCTTTAGCTTCATTGGCTTAGAGGACACATGCTTACTTAAACAGGAGAGAGAAAAAAATGAAAGCCGTTTACAACTCCCTGTAAAGCCAAAATGAAGCGCAGCTCTTGAGGAGGACGAGGGAAGGGTACTGAGGGGAGGGTATACCCCTCCTTTTTCCTCGTCATCCTGCTTGATCCCACCCCCTGGATGATGTGGATGCCGTGATCCCCGTGACGTCAATGGGTCACGGGACCTCAGGGCGGTGCACGTGATCTCAGCGTGGGTCACATGACCTCAGGGGGGGATCACGTGACTTCGAGGGGTCACGCGACCTCAGGGGGGTCACGTCACCTCAGGGAGAGGGGGGGGGGGTCATGTGACCTCCTTCCTGAGGTCACGTGACCTCACGGTTACGCCGACGCCCACGGCGACGGCGACGGCGTCGCCGCTCAAGCCGGGGACGGGTGCCTAAGAGCTGCGCTCTAAAACTTCCGGTACGCTTATGGCTACATTGTTACGCGATGGCTTATAAACTTGCTGGTAATGATTCTTATCATTTGGGTATATTGCGCTTCTTCAGAGGGGCATCTAAATGGCTTCATAATTGAAATACTTGGTGCTACAACATTACGTGAAAATAATTATTATCTTCGTTATTAACTTCAAACCATACGTTTTTTTACGTTGTTTGCTTCTAAATTACCCAGCATGCAATGTAATGCTTATATAGTACATGCAGTCTTCTATGCTGTCAGGTTGGGAATCGTCAAGAAATACTATTTTTTGTATAAAATAATTTGAAAATATTTGCACAACATTTTAGCAGTTTTTATCACTTTAATAGCACAATTACATGATTATTTTACCTTTATGGTAATATCCCCATGCTTCTAATTCCCAATTAGCCTGTCAGTTTACTCTCAATTTAAGATAATTTGTATACTGCCCTTCAGATTTCATTCGCCAGACGCGGTTTCACATGGTAGCCACAGCTTTTTTGCATCTAGACGGGTGAAACTAAAGTAGCCATGCCGGTTTAGGCTACATTAGTTGTATAAACACACTTGGTTTTTGAACAAGGAAATAGGCATAACATTTTTATTCTTCTTTTTTCTCCTTTGCGGCCGGCTAGATGAGTTTCAGGTTGGAAAAAGTTAGCTCGTCTGCACCTTGCCTTTTTGATCGATTTTGTACTAGATGCGATTTTGCCTTTTGTCTGGATAAATGATCAACCTGAAATAATAACAGGGGGTCCTATTGCTTTCTAGAGGGCTTTTTTGTTATCACTTTGAAACTAATTTTCTCCCGTTAAATATGCGCATTCTGTATAGCTGGGTTACAAATGTCTGTAAAGTTGGACCCGACGCTCGTTATTGACCTATAGCAATTAGCTTACTAAGCTCTATTTTGAGTCACACATTAGCATTCGCTTTAAAATTATATTTTGGTTACTTTAATATATTTCCACACAATCAATTCTAGTGGATATATTATATTCTCGTAAGGTTAATTGGCTTGCAACGCTACGAGTTTTAGAAGAAATTAGTAAAGCTACCAGTTTTTTTTTTTTTTTGCCATTCGTGCTCTTTTTACATACTTCCCTGAAACTATGATTACTATACACCAGCGAATACATTATGTTAAGGTGTTTATCATTGGCGTCTGGTATTGCTAATCCCAATAACATGGTGGGGTGAAGACATGATACTAAAGCTTGAGGTTCAAATAAAGGCGCTTTTCTCCCAAAACACAAGAAAAACAGGTTAGGCAAATGTGTATCCATTTAATATCAACCACGTCGATAGTCAATACAACGAAAAAAACTAAGTGTTTGAATGTTTAGAATAATTTTTTGCAACATATGATTGAAAATTACCTTATATATTGGTTTAAGATATAAGTTTTAGTAGCAATCACCAATATATGTTTAATATATGCCACCTCATAACTTGTAATCTTATTTAGTTTTATAAGTTCGGATATTTTTATCTTTTTTTTTTTCAAAATCGTCAACTGCTTGTAAGGCACAGCATTATAAATTTAATGTTGCTCTAGGATGAGACCTTTTCTCTTTTTCAAATATTACTAAAATGTATAGCATTTATATGTTTACCTACAAGCATGCGTTCCTGCTATTTCCTTTATGAAGGCACGTAGTAGTTGGCTGAACCAATGTAAGCCTTTAACTGAGGTTGGAAGCTGAGATACAATTAAAATCAAGATTTCAGCGCATAAATTCGTGCGGTTTTTTACTTTTTTCTCTTAAGTTTATTTCGTCATTTATTTTGAAAGGAAGTTTCGTTAAGTTTCGCGAGAGAGCAACCAATGTGCTTGTTTTGAAGAAATCTCAAAAACCCAGGCGAAAAGCTTGTTGCGATTCGAAATAAAACGACCCCATAAGATTTAACAAAATGGATTATTTGAGGTAATCGATTGATATATGTAATACTTTGTAGGTGTGCTAAATGCGAAGAGGGAAATTACGAATTGGCGCTTTCTACACATGATGCATCGGATATTGAAAGACACGCATGTAGTTCGAAAAATATGGCTGAAAATGTTGGCGCCTACCCATGGCAACCTTCATCAAAGGTTTATTTCAGTAGAGATTTTATATTTGTTTTAATTTAAAGGCGTAGTTTCGTGCCACAATATATTTTAAGAACATCGCGGGAAAGGTTTAGAACGAACGCCGAAGCACACAACCAAGTTCTTAATTTACATATGCCGCTCATATATCCAGAGGTGACACGAAGCCCAACATATGACAGAACCGTCGGAATATCACCGGTTCAGCTCAGTCTCTTGCATGGTTAATATCGAAAAACAACTGTAAATCCTCCATACGGCAGCTCTCACTTTGAGACCAATATATTTTCTACATCTGCATGATGTGCGCATAGGTCCGGAGCAGTAGTCGTGTTTATATTTCAAGGTACTAAATCAAAATTGTCGTAAATTATAATATTTAGGATTTAGTCAAAATAGTAAAATGGTAACTTAGAAAAAAAAAAGATTGTTGAACGACGAGTTTATTATGCTGTATAACGTAAAAGTGATTTTTTTTTTTTGTTTTCAATGGTAGCAATGATCTTCCGACCTTGAAATATATTTTCTGCAAAATATGATTTAAAAAAATGGTTTTTAACAAGCAAATTCATTCCTTAAGTGAGACATTTTTTGTGCCACAACTTATAGACACGACAGCTGTTCTTACAAGAACTGCACCGTCAAATTAAAAAGTATATATAATCATTATCAGTTGTGAGTCTTCGACTCAACAAAGGAGCCTACCGCACTCATATATTAAATAAAAATCAGTTTGCTTTTCGGCACTTCAAAGAAAGAGTAATATAATAATTATTATTCTTATTGTTAGGTTTGGTTGAGCGAAAGCACCATCGGGCGAAGATATTATCTGTCCAATGCCAACAGCCCATCTGCGTTCGAGCAGGTGTTTCTTGCGTGTTCATGCATGACACACATCCTGTGCATGGCTGTAAAGTACATGTGGCAGTTCACTACGTGAGGCAAGTTTAAGCTTCAGTCTAACTGTACTAGGCCGGATGGGATATTGTCTGCAATTAAACTTATTCGTTTACGTCCATTCGTCCCGCAGTGCACACAGAAAGCCAACTGCGGCGACATGCGGCGGAAGCTTCTCAAATAGTGAAGCGGTTGAACAGCGACTTAACCTCAAATTAGTCTGCGATGCACATTAAATACTAAGTTTTACATGATCCCGTTAAATTCCTAAGTGCCTCATTGCAAATTTCATTTTTAGACTCGTCATTGCTGCTACATAAGCACTTAATATTCACGAAGTACCAAGTATTCCGGGCTTCGTTTGGAAACTGCGTTGCGCGCTAAAATATATCGTTATAATTTGTATAGTTAAATAAGGTACCTTCGAGAGCAGCAACACTTCGCCGATCGTGGTTCTTGAAATCATAATCGCCAGTTTTCTGATGCTCCGACTGTAATCGCAAGAAGCGGCTTTCCGTTCTATAGAAATTATAGAATATTCTGTGACAGAACAAAACAAGACCGTCTAAATATCCTGACACCACATCTAAACCTTTGAAGGTCAGATATTAACTGTACTTACCACCAATACGACGGGGCCCATAGGGAAATCAGAAATGAGGGCCCATATACTAAAGATAGCCTATTTAGTCGCTCTTTTTATTCTCTGACAACCTTATCCATCAATAGAACCCTAACGGACAAACTTGGCAGAGCTTGCTCTCGAGCGGCCAAACAAGTCCCTGTTCGCCTTTTGCAAACTAGGTTTATAGACTACTTAACAAAAAAGACAGTGAGAGCTATACAGTCGTACCTCTGGCAATTTATTGATTGTTCAGCGATCCTATGACTACACGCTTTAGGCGTGTTATTTTTTTTACCCGTTCTTCCTTCATTAAAATGAATGACAACTGTCAATCAGCAAGCTCAATTTGATTATTTATTTATTTTACACTAACTCCGTAGAATTCCCTGCGTCGGGAACGTAAATTTTGTTATAATCACTGCCATAGCCATTTATTGCGTTCTGCGGGAACACTAGGACTTCAAGGGTGTCTAACCTCTTGAGTATGCGTCAGGGTAGCAACGCCAGTTTAGGGAGTGTAAACAGGGCAACATGTTTGGGCAGAGTAAATATTTACTTAAGATATATCACCACAAGAACTCCAAATGTGCCTAGCTTGTGTTTTCGACGTAAAGCAATACACATCTAAAAACATAACATGATACACTATTTAATAATTGTTCTCACTCTGTATGCAATAAGTCCATTGATTTTAATTTAATCACAAATTTTAGATACATACACTCATGCATAAATCCCTATGATCGCAACACAGCTTCTTCAGAATGTTTACCCAGAAGGAATCTCAACCCAAAATGTTTGATCATCCTTACTGGTCTCAGGAATATCTTAAAAAAATTGTAGTTGGGCAAGTTGGTACATCTTGGATTTGAAAAGAGCCAAACAAACAGGTACAAGAGGAATAATTGGACGAAACGATGCGCTGCGGTCAAGACAATATTTATTTGGAAAGGACGTACATATATAGAAAGTCCCAAGCGAATCATATACTCATGTATACGTTAAAAGTGTGTTGCACTACCCAACTAAAAGCGTACATACATACTTTGCCTACACAAGTTTGTGCAACGGCAGGTTTTATTTCCTCAAACACAGAAATAGCTCTTTAGTTGCGCATGAAAACCCTAAGCATGACAACAATACGCTGATCGATAAAAGATGGTATGGACTGCTGAGAACTATTATTTTAGATACAGAATAAAATAAAAAAAAATAAAAATTTTATATATGAGGACGAAAAAATAAAATGAGAGCAAAACGATAGCAATCAAGTAATATTGGGGAGTTTTAGTAGACTCTCCGATAGCCCCCGTAACGGTACCGGATAACCAAGCGATACACGCTGAAAGGCCCCGGAGGAGTATCGTTATCGGTGCTATCAGGACGGTCTACTAAAACTCCCTACTGGTAGCCTGGATCAAAAACACAAACAAACAAGAAACCGGGATTTCATTTTTTTTTTCAGATTTCTTGTCTGTGGCACAAGTGCTACCGCTAAAAAGCACTTTTAAAAGCCACGCGCTAGCTACCTAGCCTTTGCTTCTGCTGCACGCAACTTGTGAGATGGAGTATTGTTTGCGGCCGCGATTGACTGTGCTAGGTGTCACGCCAACATCGACTCCCGCGACACCAGTTATTATTCCCTTCTATTTATTTCTTCAGTTATTAGCTGCCTCCTCTCCTGTCACTCGTGGCAATATTTTAGCGGTAAATGGTTTCCGCATTTAGATTTACAGGCAAAAAACTTGACCTCTAACTCATTCTTCAGAACCTCTTCGGCTTACTCTTGATGAATTACTGGAACCTGTCCAATAGTCTTTCAATCCTTTTTGTCGATCAGATTGGTTCCGATGGCTATCAATGGCTGCTGGTGACTATCACTGGCTGCTTCAATTATTTCGGTGCTTTTGCAAAACACGCGTTCTACATCGGTGTTCGTGACAACTGGATAGACACTATATATTAGTCAGAATGTTTTGGTTTTTTAGCGTTAATTATTAAGTTAGGATAGTGTTTGTCAACGTATTCTGGGGTTGTGTTAGGCCATTGACTACATTACACCGCATCATTAAATATACTTGTGAACCACAAACGACTCGGGAAGATAAGTGTCTCCGTTCTAATATACATTTATTTTGTCTTCTTTTTCCTTGTTTTTTGGAGTTGTTTTTTTAATTTTCGATACATCGAGGCTTTGCTTGATTCATAACACGCCCCAGCGGTATTGTCACGAATGACTAAGAATTGGGCGGTGACTTATCCGGAGAAACTAAACGTTAAAAGGGGGCGAACTTGTGCCCAAAAGAAAATGGAAAAAGGCTAGCGTC
Source organism: Ixodes scapularis (assembly GCF_016920785.2). Classification (NCBI taxonomy): domain Eukaryota; kingdom Metazoa; phylum Arthropoda; class Arachnida; order Ixodida; family Ixodidae; genus Ixodes; species Ixodes scapularis. The sequence continues at coordinate 184,652,733 of NW_024609857.1, forward strand.
GCAGGCGTCGATGGCGGCGAAACGGCAGGTTCGAACGCTGGGGCGAGACTAACTCCGGCTCGCCACGCGGAGCCCCTTTTGCAGATGCGTAGGCTTCTGGAACAATCGGTGCAGAAAGGTCGGCGCCTTGAACGTTCAAAACTCAAATAAGCAACAGGGTTCTCAAATTTACCAGAACGTGATATTAAAGAAAAAACAAACAAAAAAGGTTTGGCCAGGCATCCAACTTCGGCTTTTCGCTGGGAGGCAGGCATGATAACGGTAAGGCCACGGGCGCACTACATACTTGGCCAGCTGCGCGCGCTGCAATATATGCTGCTAGCTGGCGTTTTACTATGGCCTTGATAGAGATCCCCCAAACATGTTTTTTGTCTCTCTTGGCCCCTAAGTTGTTACAAACAGGTTCCTAAGCACAAAACTGATTGAAATAATAGCATTGTTCTGGGGCTCAACGTCAGCGCTTTCGTGGAAAAAAGATATCATGGGACTGTTGCAGATAAGCCTTTTTTTTTTTTTTTGCACCTGCGGCACTAGACGGTTCCTTTAAGTTGATATGGTGCTGACCTCGTGGGCGCGTATTTGTGTGGGTGTCCCCGGAATTTTCCTTTTTTTCCCTATGTGTTAGTATCAGTTCGCGTTCAGGAAAGGAGGTGATTGTCTCATCGTCTTATGTTTTCGAAGTGGCTACGGGGCACATTGTAAAGGCAGGTTTAACGTTAGGAAGTGCTTCGTTCGCTTGCACTTTTTTGTAAAAGGGTTATCATAATCCCTTTAAATGGTTACCTTGAGCCTTCTCAAGTGACTATTTTTATCATAAAACCAGCTGCGCATAAAATGACACGAATACACGAACAAAAAGAGCACATGGAAGAGCAAGGACGGCGCTGACTTCTTTGTCCCCCCTACGATAATGCCCGTAAAGCGTAATAAACATTGTGTGAAAAAAAAAAAAAACTGCATTGTTTTTGGATTTTCCGAGATCAAACCTAACACGCGCAGCAGGCCTGTATTGAGACTTAAAACATCGCATGGTTGAAGGTACGGGGCCGAAGCAAAGCGCTTATGGTCAAAACATCCGCCGGGTTATAATATCTAACGAGTCAAAACATCCATTAGCTCTTTTGACACAAGAGTCAAAACACCCAACGCCTCAAGACATCCATTCGAGTCAAAACAGCCATAGGATCAAAACGTGCATTGAATCAGAACATTCATCCGAGTCAAAACGCCCGTCGAGTCAGAACATCCATATAGTGAAAACGTCCATTAAGCCAGAACATCCATCCACAGGCTTGGAAGCCAGGGACCTTGTAAAGTTGGAACATATATATTATTTTTGTTGAGTCACTCTTGTACACATAGCTATCATATCGCTTTTACATCTTTTGTATAATGCTGTATACGTGCATGTTTGCATGGTGTTAATAATTGTGCTATCATTTTGTTTTGTACTTAAGCGCCTCATACAAAGACTTCGGTTGTTTTGAAGCACAAGTAGCCAAATAAATAAATAAATAAATAACTTATAACATAACGCTCGAGCTTTGTCCGATTCGCGAAATATTTTGACAGCTTCTGGCTTTCAAACACGGGCGTCGAATACATTTGAGGCCAGTTAGAGAACGATTCACCACGCACCACCAACATGGTGGAAGGGTGGCATAACGGATGCACAGCCGGCTGACGAGTCATTATCCAAACTTGGCTGAATTCATACAGTTCCTGCAAGTTATCCAGCATTCCTCGCAAGATAGGATACTCTTGAATCCCCTCGTGGTGGCGTCTGCACCGGCGGTTCAAGTGACTAGATATAACGAGTGGCTGCAGGAGGAGATTGCTATGTTTTCGTGCTACTTGACGACTGCAGTTACGACGCTTCAAACGTGCTCAACTACTTTGACAGGATTTTAATGATTATAGAGTTCTTCCATAAAACGAACTGACTAGTACGTGAGCCGGCTTGCCGGAACACAAGTAGTTTTATTGATTATGCTTGTGCATGCACAGTAAACCGTTTTGAAAGTCTCGGGCAATACTGGCATTTCAATCAACGACCTTTCGTAAATTATCGTGGCGTCGAATCTCGGAGTGAAAGTCGGGCACATACTATGCTCCGTTAGCCCCTTGGCCTGCAGTGCGGTGGACGCGCTGTGGAAGCCATCCTATCGAAAGTGCCACCAATGGAATGCTTTTTCCTTGACATCGTTCTCCGCTCGTGAGCAAATGCGGACACAGGGGCGATCACGTGGTGTGACGCTGAAAGGTCCAACGATCGTGCAGTTTCTTCTGCACTGTCAGCTTCGGGGTGGAGGGAGTGCAATGTGATGAATTATGACAGGCCATATGCACCTACACATATAATCGCAGCCCTTCATCGCTCCCAAAATATGGCCTGGAGAATAAAATGTTTTTGGGCCTTCCGTGCGCCTGTTTCTCTAGCGTCTGCCTCTCGTTGAGGAGACGGCAAGGAGACGGCAAGCTCTTTAAATCGACCGGAAAATTCGGTTTCCTAACCTATCGCGCTACGACTTTGTGCAGCGTAGCCCACAGATGGTGCATTTTCTTTTTGTAAAATCTCCAAAGAGCGAACTTACCTGAGGAAAAAGTAAAGAAAGAAAAAGGCTTAGCTCCTATGGAAACGCAGCGACGATACCGGTCTTGAAACAACACGGCGCCGTTTCGCACGGGAGACAAGAGATGGCGCAACCAACGCCGCCAACGAACGAGCGTACGGCGCCGAGAGCCAGCGTCTTTAGCAAACAATCTTTTCCACTCAAAAGCGAAGCGCGTTCCGCGGGCGGCGACAGAGGCAGAAACATAAACAGGCACGATAACAACAAGGAACTGCAGTTCCTTGTCTGCTAAATTCGCCGGCTCTGGGTGTCGTCTGCTCGTTCGTTGGCGGCAGTCGGCGTCGCGACCGCTTGCGCCATCTCTTGTCTCCCGTGCGAAACGCCGCCGTGTTGTTTGCAGACCGGTGGCGTCGCTGCTTTTCCATAGGAGCTAAGCCTTTTTCTTTTTCCTCAGGTAAGTTCGCTCATTGCAAATTTTACGAAAAAAAAAATGCACCATCTGTGGGCAACGCTGCACAAAGTCGTAGCGCGATAGGTTAAGAAACCGAATTTTCCGGTCAATTTAAAGAACCTGCCGTCTCCTTCAATCAGCCGGTACTTTTGCTTCCCCAGCTTACGCTACTGTTGCACGATTCCGGACCTTTTGTTCGGCTTAGCTGCGACATTATCAAAGGCACGAGGAGCCCGCTCCCGAGCTTGACGATTTCCCCGGTCCCCGTGTTTGCTCCGCTTATGGCCTCATATCTCCTGCTATCACGGACTCTACTCTAATCCCGTCCTCCTCTTTGCCGGTCTTCCGCATGTGGCATGCACTATGTTCGGACCAGTGAAGGAAAATATACATATTTCAAATTTGTTTTATTCTTAATTAGGCGTTCAGTTTAAACAACTTGCTGAAATTCCTTCCCCCTCATATATCAAAACTATATATGTTATTTTTCAAACTGTTTGAACCTACCTTTCGCACACCTCCATGATGAGGACTATTTTACATGCAGTAAGCTTTATTATATTGTTCTCAAGCATGCAATCCCCTCACCGCAACATGGAACCGTCTCCGCTGCGCATGCCTGCTCCTCCTGGGTTGAATACAGAGCGGAACACTAGACGCGGTTTTCACGAGCTCTGATAAGATACGACAGTGGTAGGGTGAAGAGCGTCACTAACTAGTGTACTGTACACTAAAAATGAAAAAACAGAAAGTAAAAATATTCCTTTCATTCTATGCGCTTGGCTTTATTTCTTGAAAGTGCGAAAACATTGTTCGTATCTTTGTCATTTATACAGGTTTATTAAGGAACATATAACCTTTACTTATCATATTTTTAAAAGTCGGCTGCGCAAAAGGACAGCCTTTTCAGGTAAAATAGCTCTAACACACCACAATGAAACTCCATATATCTCAATCGGAACTTGGATCGCGGCAAAACATTCAGCGAGTCGGAACAACCGTCTGTGTGAGAACATAAAACGCGTCGAAACGTCCAAGGAGTCAAAACATCCATCGGGGTCAGAACATCCAACGCGTAAAAGCGTCCAACGAGTCAGAACATGCACCCAAGGCAGAACATTCAACCCGTCAAAATCTCAACCGAGTAAAAACATCCACGGATGGATGTTTTGATTCGCTGGAGGTTTTGATGCTTTGGATGTTTTGACTTGGAATTGACGCAAAGTGGACATGAAGATACTTACTGCGTGCTTTTTTCTTCTTTCCCTACTCTTTCTTTTTTGTCCCGTATTATTCTTTTTTTATAGGCAGTCCACTTCCTTACTTCGAATAATCGATCGCATGGAGAGTCAAGAGATCCATTGCGAGTCAAGAGGACCAACGAGCCAAGAGATCCAACGAGTCAAGATGTCCAATATGGGATCTCTTGCCTCGCTGGACCTCTTCACCGGAAATTCCTCTTTGTACCCTCCCCTCCTCCTCTCCTTCCCCTCTACCATTTAGGGGAAAACTTTCGCTAAATTGTCCGTTAAATTATGCAAAAACTTTACCGCTATACATAACGGGGAAATAGTCCCGCTAAATTTAACTAGATATTTACCAACATTTTCCAGCTTAATGTAGCGGAAAAGTTAGAACCCCCCCCCCCCCCCGTTCCCGCCCTCTGCAGCCAATCCTCTTTGACTAGAAAACGTAGAGAAAATCGCCGTCACATCGCGCAATATAGTTCTCGGACGTTTTCTGCGCCTAACTCTGAAACTAGGGGCTCCAGCGAAGTTGCAGCATTTGCTTGTCCACTCGCACCATCTCCCGCGTCCGAGTTTATGTCCAACACTGACTGCTTTGTGGTCACGGGAGCGACAGCCTTGTTCCTAAACCTGGACATGGCGGCAGAACATTAAAGACGAAGGTGTCCAGCGGAGTTACAATACGTAAACAGGCCAAAGTTAACCAAAGATTAGAAATTGATATTCGTGGGATCCACCGGGATCGAACAGGAACAATGGCGGACTGGTTTTCCCCTCGTTGGGTCTCCATAAGTCTGATCGGGCAGCGCCTGAGTGGGCGTCATTACCAACCGATCTGCCCGAGTTCCGTTCGGCCCGAGGAAATCACACGGAGAAGCACTACCATCAGAAGAGGCTTAAGGGTACTCAGTGCTTTTTGCAGCTTAAGGCCAAGCTGATGGGGAGAGGCAGTCCAAGCTTTATTCACCTCGTGGCCCGGTTTCGTCCCTGCGCTATCTGGCTGTCGCGCGGCTCTGCCTAATGGCGCTGTTCACAGTCCCGCTCGCCATACCAGTTGGTCCCTGTGTCGCCTGGCTGCCGCACTGCTCCGCCCTCGATGCCCTGCTCCACTTTCATTATTTCAGTTTCCCCCTCGTTCTACGAATAGGGAGGACCAGGCAGGGCCATGCCAGGACATGAACGGAACGACTACTGCAGGCAGGAACATCAGGAAACGGCACGATGTCTTTCGATAAACTCTGTTAACTACGTATGTACAGAAGTAATGTATTACCAAATAACGCAGTCTCGCAGCCGCCTTCTGCTCCTGTAAAGGGACAATTGGCCCACCTCCCCGTTATCTAAGGAGTCTCCGCAATAATATCCGGAGCTAATGGTAGGAAAGTGTTCATTCCCTGAGCCCGACCCCGCCCTGGTTTCTTTCCCTCGCACACACACCAACTCGCACCAGCAGACGTCCTTGAACATGGCGCTTTGCCACTCCTGGACCACCACGGTCATCCTCCGGTTTGGACTGAAGAATAGTAAGCCTCTGAAAACAAGAGGTATTCCGGCTGGTACCTAGAATGTTATTCGCTGGAAGAGGCTTAGCTCGTGGACCCCGTCAGCAGGAAGAGACCGGCTCAACCTCCCGCCCGTGTGTCGCGCCATCAACGCGGCGCCGGCGCGGTGTAGCGAGTCATTAGCGGCTCAAAAGGCCGCTCGCCAACTGTCAATGGGATGACACACCCCCACTCGAGAGGGGGGGGGGGGGTTGGAAGGGGATGAGAAGGGGACGAAGGGAAGGAACATGACCGATGACCCCCACGAAGGCCTATCATGACACCATGCACTTCGCTTTCGACCCTCTCTTCCTGGTTTTGTCGCTGCTGTTTTAGCGGCCCCGTCGCTGCCCGTATACCACTCTGCTCTTCGTGCTACACATGCTTTCGACGAAATTTGCAAGAACCGCGCGTGCTTTCTTATTCGATTCGAATCACCTTGTCGGGCATACTTTTTGTTCTCACACAAATATTTTCGCCACACATTTCTGATAGGTCGATCAAGATATAACTGAACGGCGTTTATTATGCGTCGGAATATGTACGAGGAAGAACGCGTACTGGTTTTCCCCCAAAGAGCTGTCATGATAGAACCCAGACTTTGTCCGCAACTCTGACCGACCGAAATATGATCAAAGTCGTCGAAATTAGGCTGAATGTTTGGAAGTACGATTCTTGAAGGTTCATGTTTTCAGCGATGAAAATGACGGACGTGTTTTATATGTGAGCGGTTTTTATAAATATGTCGCAGATGGTTTTCCGGTTTATTCGATTTGCCAGAAAGAAGTGGTAGAAAAAAAAGCGAGTCAGTTGGTTCCGGCGTCCCATTTTTGGGGTTGTCCTTGTTAAAGACGACATTTTGGTTATCTTCGAAAGTAAGGCTGCTCGCAATCGTAGACGTAATACATACAGTACAGCTCTGCATCAAACATTTCTTAACTAAAGAGTACCTATTTGTGAATACATCTGTTTTTGTTCAATTTCGGAGAACCATCTCCAACGAAAAACCCAGTACAATGTTTTGCTATGTGGATTATGGAACTGGAAATTTATCTGGACTATATCTAGATTTTTGGTCTTAAAATTGTTATGTCTGCATTCTGGATTTTATGTTTCCAGAAAACAATTTAGTTATATTTATAGCACCATAACCCAGATAGTAGAAATGTATAAAGTGTTTTCTAGGTGGGGCAATTATCGTGATGGAATTCCGGCGTTTCAAATCAAAATTTATCATGAGTGACCCTCACGACGACGCCAAATTTTCGCATGCAGTAGATGATCACAGCCTCATCTCTTTGTACATTTTTTTTTTATTGCAACGGAAAGCGGTTTGTGTATTGGTCGTTCTACGTTTGCCTCAATCGTACTTGCAAAACTCTTTTGAGACCAACCCGTAACGAAACCGGTAATGTATAGCAAAATGACATCAAATTAGCGCTTTTCGGATAACGATGTGGCCGACGCCACCCACTACCTCGACCATGCCGCCCGCTTCCTCTTGTATACTTGTATACTACAGTATACAAGCACGAGCCTTGCAAACCTAGATTTCCGCACATGTTGAGCAAAGTTGCGCCGCACCTGCGTTGCGAAAGCGAGCACTTAAAAAAAAAAAACTGTCATTCCAATTTCCTGTGCAAAAAAAAAATGTTTCTTTTTTTTTTGGGGGGGGGGGGGGGGGGGGGGGAGGGGGGGAGGGATCGACGGCGGCACGTGTTTACAGCAATAGAAATCCTAGGTTGAGCCATCTACCTTCCCTTACATCTGGCACAAATCTGAACATCCGTCGCATCCGCTTTGTGAGCGCTTAGACAGCGCAAGTATACTGCACAATCGATCAGACTACAGGCTTTCCTGTATATGCTAACGACATGTGAGTACATGTCTTTCACTGATTGCTAGCCACTTGTGAGCCTATTCGTCCATGTTAGGGCACGTCTAGCCAAATCCAATAACCTCGGCTTTTGTAGGCTGGTCGCTAAATAAATCGACGGTCGTCCACTTCCTCTTCCGCGCACCTCTCATCGGCAATAGGTGAGCAGAGCCGAAAAGACAAAGCACTCTGAAACGAGTTTATTGACAATGTCTCTTATCGGGAAATTGAGTTGCATACTTAGTTGCGAGTAGACTCTTTTCAAAAGTCCGTCAAACAACATTGGACCCGAGTACTCGCCGAACCCTGACGGAGCCCTTGTGCCAACGTTACTAAAACACTCAGTTGGAAAACTCACCCTGGAAGCCTGGACCGCTGTAGTCCACCGAGACCGAGCTAAATACGACAATAACGCCACCTTTTAGCGACGAGTTGAAACATTACAGTTGCTTTATATGGCTGCTGCTAGAGTCACTGAATGTTTTCACAGCACAGTGCCGAAACTCTTAGGCTCGAGGTAGAAAGATGGCGGCTTTATCTTTTTTTCATTACAGTGGTCACCCTGAGCTTTTAGAAATTATATTTTCTCGTGAAAACAAGCGGACAAAGCTGTTTTTGTAGGAACTATTATTTGAGATTAGCGCCAAATGACCGGGGCATGATGTTTCCTAAAATGTCTATATGGTTTTGCGGTACAACTATTATTGTATTTATTCAGCCATGTCTCAGCGGTGGTTTCAGATAGCCCGTCTTCTCCTGGGCGCCTCCTTACTTCGGTAGTAATTTGCGGCGCGTCCGCTTGGCATCCGCTTGGCATCCCTGAAGCCACTTCCACCGTATATGTTTCGGCGGCAAAATGGCCGATTAAAGGCAAAATAGAACAGTAACAGTGGACGTTATCGAATGCGATACTTCCGAACCAATAGTGGCAGCCGTGCAGTAGCCCGAATGGCCGCTGCGGGGAGACATGGCGGCGTTGCGACCGCCATTAGTTCGGTTCTCGAGGGCAGATTGGTGCCACTTTTTCAGAGCAGGCTCTATGGCAGTTTTCCAACTAGTTTGTTTTATTAGTGAGCAAAATATTGGGGCGCATACAAGCTGGTGGAGGTTAAAAATTTGACTAAAACCTCGAGACTAGAACGAGAAGGGGCGGACAAGCATAAAGTCTCAAATATAGCTGAAATTTATTCGACTACAAAAGCACTTATATAGAGATCAAATCCTACCCAAAACGCTAGAGACGAGAGAGAAAGCAATAGGGAATTTCGTGCCACAAGCATCACAACAAAGCAACCTTTATTACAGAACTGAGCAGCAGTGACCTCCTTCACACAACAAAACAAAAGACAAATTTTTTTCAAGATTGTCCACACCGGCAGGCCCCCTAAGATTATGGAAAATCTGGGAGAAAAACGAGAGAACCACACGCTTTGTGGGTTTAAAATTGCATTTTGGTCTTATTGTATAAAGGAGGTCACTGCTTCTCAGTTCTATTGTAAAGGTTCCTTTGTTGTGCTGCTTGTGGCATGAGACTCTCCATTTCTTTCTCTCTATCTCTCTCTCTCTCTCTCTCTCTCTCTCTCTCGTTTCCGGTGTTTTGTGTAGGATTTGATAACTATATAAGCCCTTTCGTTGTCGAATACACTACAGCCCTGTATTTGATTTTATGTTTTTCTGTCCCTCCTCAGCCCAGTCTCGGGGTTTTAAGTCAAATGAGCTGTTCCAGTAACGCTGCCTTGTGTCTAGTACATGCCAAGATTACGCAGTCAAGCAATGGCGGACAGGCGATGACACGGACTTCTGAAGAACGATTTATGGCGCTGTATACGCGTTTCGACAATTGACCCGGACAAGTTTACCTTGTTGTATACCGTCAAAATTCGGTCGTCTAGATTTTATTTATTTATTTAGAACATACTAAAGGACAAAGACTGGTCCAAGCAGGAGTGGAAAGAACAACAAGTAAAATACAAATAGGCACTTTTGAAACCAAAAACGAAAATCATCAATATACATATTCGAGACATATACCAATAAATGCAATACAAGAGAGTGACGTGCAAAATACTAACATGCAAGATATTTATACAAATGACCTAAATACACCATTTAGTTGGCATGAAGCGAGTAGTATTAAAAATATATCGAGTTTAATATTAGTTTAACTTGCGGCACGCAGGATTTAAACGCGAAACTGGAGCCGTGGTGGGAAATTTGAACATGTGCCGACAATTTGCATTACTGGTGCAGGTGTTTATTGCACGTTGTTTACATTTCGATGTCTTAAACGAGGGAATTAAAGACGGTTCCGTGAATGTACGTCCCTAGAAAAAGGTCATTTTAGACATCGCCGAAGAGAGTGACGTTTTACGTCGTTTGGAGGGGTTCTTAAATAAGCCACTAACAGACGTCTGGTTTGTATTGATATCTTGATTTATTATTGTAGACTGCCATGATTCAACCGACCGCTAAAGCAAAGTGTCACGAAAATATACAAAATAGTAAAGAAAGCAAGAACATAGTGCAGCAAACATAATTCTGTAGAAATATAAGATCGTCAGAAATGTGTAATTAAATGCGAACCGTCGTAAAAATAAAAATAAAAAAAACGACAGTTTTAGAAAGGTTGTTTTAATCGCCAATGCGATTTAAAAGTAAAAATTAGTTTTCAATTAAGCAATTACACAAATAAACGCTGCATATAGCAAAAAAATAGAAATTAATTTTATTTCTAAAAAAACTCATAGAATATTGCGACCCCTGAGCTGCTGGCCACTACGGCGTAACTTGTTACATTGCCAAATTAAGTGCGCACCATCTCTTTCCTGAACAGTTATAGGTTTCTTTTGCACTCAGTACACTGTGGGGCTCATGTAAAGAAGGAGTGGTAGTTCTAGTGAAAAAGTATATATTAACATATTGCCGTTATTTTTTAAACGCCTCAATTGCTTCGGTAAAAGAGTTGCAGTGACCCATAATTTTCAAACAGGGCCTTCTTTCTTTCAAAGATTATACAGCATTCTCGATTTATAAAGAACTTAGACCCGTAATTAGATGAATATAAAAACTTCACGAAGTTACTTTTCAAATAAACCTCCGAGTTAGTGTATAGCTAGCTTTGCAGATACGGCAATATTTGCAGTCATCTAGGTATGTTCTCCCACAATATATACAAAACCCGTTCGAGATGATAGTTTTAGGCGGCTGAGATAAGTTCGCTGTGGGCAGTTTTGGAATAATTGGTATCAGAAAATAAAATTACCTTTTTATATTTCTTCTCGAAAAATGATCTTCGTTCAAATTATGCTTTTATTTGCTTTATCAACTAAGCTAGTGGGTCTTTTAAATCATAAAAGAGTGTACGTCGCCTTTCCGGTGAAGTGTGTTAGCTAGTTGTGCAATTATATCCTTACCAACAACCTTCTGCGTTGTTTTTGTTTTATTAACCCTTTTCCGGCGTTGCTCAGCACTGGCTTGCTCAAATCAGAAAGAATTTGTCTGAGCTGCATCCGTCCCAATTGGGTAGTTTTTATGCGTGTCCTGCCGGTCATATTGTAAAATAAAGAAAGGCGCGTGTATAACAGTTTACGTAACTGAAGTTTCAGCTGATGAAAAGACCAAAAGGGCAGATATACTTGCAAAGAATTTTACGCCAAGAAAACTAAGGAACAGCACACACACGAAGAAATATTGCAGTGTTTGAGACCGTGTTTGGGGCCGTCTTTTTTTTTTTACTCAGTCTCTGGTAATTCCTCATCATGCTCAGTTTATGCTAGCTTGTTGGTTCTCTTACTTTTTTCTTAAATGGGTGGATATTCAACGATTGTATTTCTTTTTTATTTCAATACCGTCAAAAACCATAGGCCATTACAAAAAAAAAAAAAAAAAAAAAAAAACTTAAAAGGGCACTAAAGTGGTTTTTGAGTTCTTATTTTGATGATGACAGCTAAATTTAGATGCCCTAAGTATCCCTAAAAAACAAAAAGTATAGTCATACGGTGATTATTTATTTAATAAAAATGTAATTGAAGGCCGATAAACCTCGGATCCATCTGAAAACGAAACCGCTATCATTGGTCCTCGCACGCTTATCAAAAGTATCTCGGGCCCATGGCGTTGGACGAAGTTCCGTCGCGCAGTGATCCCAAGGTAGACGCATCGGCTCAACCTATTTGTCATTCGAGCTTCGATCTACGCTCGAGGACCTGGCGCCGTTAGAGGTTGAAATTCTGCGGCGGACAGCCGACCTGGGGATGATTTCCTATGACGCCATTCCGACGTGCGATGTGTACGATAGCAGTGCTTCGGAGTCATGTTCGATTTCCGAGGACGACGAAACGCAGACCTTTTCGGACGTTCTTCGATTTGCGGTTGGGGCAAGTCGTAACCAAACCAACGTTTGACATCGCAGCGTTACCTCTGGTACGTGATGTTAAACGATGTCCCCACGTTGACTTTCGCTTTGGGAGGACAGGGGGAAGGCTGGTTCAGACATGTGCAACGAGCGCGTACCTACGACTGCGTCCGTTGCCACCGGAGCGACCGCTCTGCACCGCGCGTACACACACCTGCAGCCACTACAACAAGCGCAGCGGGTCGTCAGCATGGCGACCGCTTCTATACGCCGCCGTCAGCTGTTTCAACGGCCCCTCTAAAAAGGGGACGCACTGCGTAACAGAATATAGACAGACAGTTTTTTATAGCCTAAAGCTTTATTATTATTTTTTCTTGATAGGCTTGCAGGGTACAGTGGATGAAAAAAAGAAAATAAAAAGATGCAGTCCACCGTTTTGGACGACCACGACTCTAATACACGACATTGCAATAGTACAAATATTGCCACACGCCTTTTCGACGATTATAAAAGACAATGTAATCTTAGCAGCGATTAAGCAACGTAGACATATGATTTCGTGATCAGATAGACGTTGCGAGCGTTCGGGATTGCTAACACTAATCACTTTTCTCCGGTGATGAAAACACGTGAAAATTCGCATCCTTTATACGGTACGCGCCAGTAATACCTCGAACTTGAGCACGCGCATGAAATGCGCCGAATAAGAAATCCGGGCGATGTTCGAGGACACAAATGCTTAGAAAGCACCACTGTAGTCGAAGTAAACAAACACGACGGCACGGGCGTTTCTGCTGTCTTGAGAGTGCCGCCACAACATCGCCGCACGCGTAGGTGGATCTTTCCTTCTATTACGTGCTGGGTTATGATAGCGACACACGACGAAAATTCACGGTGGACGGCGTGGTGAAAGCTCATCGGAACGATGAGCTTTCACCACGCCGTCTACGCCGACGATCACCACCGACGCCATGCTTGCGGATAGAAGGAGCCGGCTGGCCCGCGACCGGCACGACCGGCCAGCAACGCGCGGAGATACTTGCGCTTCCGCGCATCGCTGGGGAACGGGAAATTCACCCCCCGCGGAGGAAGGCAAGGAGAAGACGTAGTCCATTGTTTGTGAAATGATAATTGCAGTATCGCGTATTCTAAACTAGAAATATTTTACGTCTTGTGAAATTATCATGCACAACATATTTAAATAAACTGAAAATTGTTTCCTTAGCGAAACTTTACAAAGACCGCCAAAATTTTCAAACATACGATAATTTCATTGGTCCTCGCAAGCACAGAAAAGAGACCGCACGTGATTAATAGGCGTGATTAATAGGCGGTTCTGCCTTCTAGAACTAACGATACTCATTCACTGACACTTCTTTAGCGCCATCGCACCAAAAAGTAGCTTCTCCAAAAACCGCTTGAGTGCCCCTTTAAGTCGATTTTGAGATCATCCTTTTCTGGTAACAACTCAGTGTAGACGCTCTAAGCATCCAAACAAACCCGAAGTCACAACTGAGCGTAGCTTACTTTCTCGGTAAAAGCGTGTTCAAAGATCGCGACCCGCTTTTTTGGGAAGAATGTTTTTTCGAGCGGAGTGGTCGAGCGATGGCCTCGCCCGCGGAGAGAAAGAGGAGTCTTATCCGAATGTGTACCTATCAGAGTCTCTTCAAAAAGCGTTATAATTAAGTCATTCGGAATATGCACGCATTGTAGGGCTTTCACTGGTCCACACAACGTAGTCCACAAGCAAAAAGAGTCCACATGTTTTTCTATTGCCTTGAAAGGAATAAGCAGTTTTGTAATATATAACTTGGTGTGGAAACTAACACATTTTAAACAATATAAGACCAAAAACAACCTTTCTTAAAAATGACTTCAATGCCCCTTAAAGCATACAAAATTGGACTGAAAAAAAGAATACAAAACTAAGATAAAGGAAGTAAGACATTTTGATAGAAAAGAATTAGTCGGGTGTGTTCACAAAGGTGGTTAGTTAATACCTCTTGAAACAAGAAGCGCTAAATAACCACTAATTGTACGTTGAAGATCAGCGTAAATTATGTTTAAAGCAAGAGTGGCAATAGTCAGTCTAAATAATCAGCTTACGCACCGTCAATTAGGAAAAGCAATTTTGAGCTTTTTTCCCAAAATGTGAAAATGCAGAATGAACCTATACGTATATATCTGCTCAGGGATGCTCCACCCAGCATAAGGTTTCCTACATTATTATAAGGTATCACATTATAAAGGTTCTGCTAGAATATGCTTCGCGTGCCCTCTCCTTCATTCTTTACATAAAAGACAGTGTTGCAGATATTCTCAGGAAACTGATTGGTTGGAGACCTCTCAACCCTTACGTCTCCGGAGGCGTTTATTTAAGAAAGCCCAACCCAGTATATAATATCGGGTCATAATTTGAGCAATTGAGATGCCTCGGCCTGCTCACAATGTTGGTATGATTCCCATTTATGAAGTTGTTGCGGGTTGATAGCTTCTCATTCTGTCACTATCAATGGCGCACATCACTGATAGTCCAAAAAGCTTGTGCTCATATACCAAATAAGGTTCACTCTTTTGAATTCGCAAACGCTGAAACATGCAATATGGGCAATATTTACGAAAACAAACACCCCACTTGGTGTTTGTGATTTAGCCGATCATACTGTGTAATTAATGCTGGCATCACGCATGACCACTCAAGAAGGCGGACGTGCTGAGTTGCAAAATGGTTAGAGGTTCCGCCGGTACAATTTTTTCTCAAGTTCTTGCAAATGTAAATAATTTTCATTATGGTTCACTGCCGTATAGGGAGTGAGTTTGGTGAACATGTTTACTTTGACGGCTGCACCTCCCTCGAAACCTGATTTATGACATCCTTCTTGTTAAAAGAGATTGCGCTATTGAACCCAGCGAAACAAAAGCTAATAGCCCGTTTGCCGAAGGCACATGTAGCACGTATAGAGCGGCAGATAAGATCGATAAAACGTAATCACGGGATTTCTTTTCAGAAACGTTTGGTGTTCTACCCTCAAGCTTTCTCTTTCAAGCGTTCCAGAACCAGGTTACATAATGAATCAAGTAAGCGCTCTTATGTTCAAGTGTGTAAAACCATCATTTGTTAAATATGGCCAATGCAGAAATGTTACCAGGTGATATATATGCTTTCTCACAAAGAGGTTTACGCATACATATGTATATATTATTTAGAATATGAAGACGACGACGAGGCAGTAGCGCGCACGAACATTTCGCGCAGGCCCCACGGGCCCAGCTCGGCCTCCATAAATCATTCTATCTTCTACCTCTCATCACTTGTCCTGGCCTTTATGCTGCCGACAGCATCATCCTAACACACAACTATTTATTTATTTTATTTTTATTCATTTTAATAATAATGCCGGCCTACTGTTGTGGGCCAAGGCATGTGAGTACATATATGACATATACAACAGCACAGCTCTAGTTATACATGGCTTCAAAAAAACATAGTGGAGAGAAAGTAAAAGGCATATATTATAGTACAAACGCTTCCCAATAAACAGAGGCAACACTTGGCAAATAATTAGTAAAATGAATTTGAAACCCCATCTGAGGCGTTGACAAACGAATCGAAGGCGGCACTGCCTGTAATGTTGTGAGGCAGGCCATTCCAGTCTCGGACCGTTCTCGGAAAGAAAGAGTAGTTAAGAATGTCTTTTCTCCATTGAAACTCTCGAAAAAGATTGTCATGCTTCTGCCGTGTGACTCAAATGAGATTGTACACCAGATGGTCTTCGAACTTCATTCCAATCTTATCGTGTATTAATTTATACAAAAAATTGAGACGCTGCACTTTTCTGCGGGTCGATAACTGGGTTAATCCGCATAACGCACAAAGGGATGGCACAGGCGTATGTATGACGTATCCATTATATATAAATCGCAGTGCCTTTTTTTGCACTCCCTCAAGTTTGTCAAGCAATAACTGTGAATACGGTTCCCCATAAAATATCCGCGTATTCCAATAATAGACAAATCAAAGTAGTGTACGCAACAAGCTTAGTTTCCGGGGTGCAATGTTAGGGTATATTGTCACGGGTGGTGACCAAAAGAACAATAAATACACAGAAAGAAATAAACGTTGAATGTGGCGAACTTGCGCCAAAAATCAACGGGTACAAAAGATAATAACAGAGCGTCGCGGGCGTCGAAGTCGGCGTAGCAGCAGAGTCGAACGCTGGTGCGAAACTGACTCCGCTAGCCTTGCGGAATCCCCCTTATGTACCCTCGTGGGTTTCTGGATAGTTCGGCGTAGAAGGTTCGGCGCGTAGAATATTCTAACCACGAATCAGCAAGACGGTTCTCGAATTCACCAGAACAGCACATTACAGTGTCAACAAAAAGGTGTAGCCGCGGCCAGGAATCGAACCCTGGCCTCCGGCGTGTAAGGCAAGCGCGATAACCCTTAGGCCACGCGCGCGCTGCCTACTTGGCCAGCTGCGCGCGCGGCAGTATACACTGTTTTTTTTTCATTCCTGCAGATTTGTTTTGAACAAAGCCATAAAACTACACTTATGCGGTTTGTGCGGGTGAGTTATACGCCCGGGGGGATATTATGTCAGTGGCTAATCTTTCCAATAAGTCGACGAATTAATTAAAATTCACTAATTAACTTTTTAGTTAGAGAAACTTGCTGAGCGTCGTCCAAAACCCGTAAATCAGTCATTTTCAGAAAGACTTTCACCACGTGAGAAGCGTAGTAGTGCACTAAATTTACCACTCGTGGAGCAGGTACAAGGCTAGTAAGTAAGGCGCCCGCGCAATTTTTCCTTTTCTTATCTAGCCCCCGCCTTGTACCAGCTCCACGAGTGCCAAATTCAGCACACTACTGCGCTTCTCACGCGCTCGAAGTTTTTCTAAAAATTACTAATTTAGGGTTTTGGACGACGCTCTGCAAGTTTCTAATTGCAACCAAATCCATATTTTTACTAATTAAAAATTTCATTATAGAATTTTAGTTAATTAGGTGACTTATCGCAACGATTACCCACCCACATAGTGTCTCCCTGGGCGTAAAACTCACTCGCACAAACCGCATAAATGTAGCTTTCGCGGCTTTTTTAAAACAAATCTGCAAGAATAAAAAAAACACTGAATATATATATATATATATATATATATATATATATATTTATGCATGTATATGTGCGTGCGTGCGTATGTGTGCGTGTGCATGTGTGCGTGCGTGTGTGTGTGTGTGTGCGAGAGTGCGTGCGTGCGTGCGTGCGTGCGTGCGTATTATAAGCTGTCGCGAAACAAATTTCGATTTCTTGCTTTATTCTGAAAAATATCTTACATTTCTTGTGGTAATCTAAATTTCCCACTCTATCATAGAACACAAGCAGTACGTCTATTTAAACGAAAGAACTTATGATATGAAGATTAAAATATTTTGCACTGGTACCTGAGCCTGGAAGTTTCTCGACTAGTTGTTTTCATTACCTTCTACTGGAGTCATGCAAGATGCCGCTCCGTGTTTCTCACTGTTTTGTAATGAAGGGAAAGCAGTAAACACCATGGGTTGTTGTTCTTATCAAATCAGTGACCGCGGTAAAAACAAAAATGCAACCAACAGCCCGTGTACAGCACATATAACCCAAGTTAATTCCTACACTCTATATAATATTGAGAAATCAGTATTGGTACAAACCGCACATTGTCGGGAGACAAGGACAGGAGAAGTGACATAATGTATAGTCATTCGTTCTATAGAAGAAAGCGCCGCAAATTAAAGTTGGCACCAAGGCAACCACAAATTAGGACTCGAATGCAGGTTGGTGTCAAAGAGCTCATTGGTCCTGTTTCATTAAAGGGATACTTCAACGAAATTTGAAATATTCCCGTCGTGTTCAAAATAGGTTGAATATGATCCACAATATCCGTAAATGATAATCGCACGTTTGTATTTTGAGCCTGGTGGATGTATTTTTCGTTATAAAGGCCCACTCTGGCAAGCGCTCGGAGAAGGCCCAGCGGAGACCACGTGACATCCAACGCAATCGTGACGTAGGTCGTCTTAAGACGACCAAAGCTACGGCAAGGCTGACGTCGAGAGGATGGCCTAGTCGTTCCAGCCACCGAAGCGGCTGCTTTTGCACAAATATTGAGTGACGGGATAATCTTTTATAGTCTTGTAGGGGTACAATAGCGACTTCTGTGCAAACAAAAGGCATTCTCGGGAAGAGGGGAGTACCTCCTGCCCCTCTTCTCTCGTCGTGGCCGGAGGCGAGACAACCTCCGTCATTAGCTGCCAAGGTTGCTAGACGGGCATTACAAGCGAGGCGTTAGCGACATCCACCAGGTGCTCTTAGCTAATCGTTTAATTCGTTTTAAAATTCCTTTTCTTGACTTTTTTAACAAGATATCGGTATGTTCGATTTGATAATGTTTTTTTGAACACATATAGACCAAAAAATGAGCGCCAAAATTTCGTTGTAGTATCCCTTTAAATGACAAGAGGCACAATATGTTCCATAGTACCGCCTCACTCCAAAATTTAGATTTTTTATCAACTGACTGGTTTTATATTTTTGTTTTATATCACCTCACAGCTTTCAAGAACCATAATAAGTACAGCTTGTTAAGGTGCACATTTACCTCAGCACATAAAATAAAATAATAATGATTCAAACTCATGGAAAAATTATTCTAGCCGATTATAGACATAGTGGTAACTGTGTCTTCTTCTCGTGTCTTTTGTTTGAAAAAAAAATTTAGGAAATCGCTAATTTTTTTGTAAACATTAAAAGTACAAATTTCAATAGAGTAGACACTTTATTAAAGTTCATGTCAAGTTACAAATATGGACTAACCATTTCTTTAATTTTACGGCCGTTTGTTTTTTTACGAACGCTGTCTTAGAACGCCATCTTGCTGCATTCGAGTATTTAAAAAAATTGTATTTCAAATACAAGTTGAAGACACAATATTAGTGCGAATCGTTCAGCGTATTGCCGTGTAAATTAAACAAAAAAACTATATTTTTGTTTGTAATTATGTTAAGGTGGGTGAAATTTCAAAGTTATCTTTCTCGCGCAGAAAATATTCTACGGCACGTTACATAAAGCCGTTTTCCGGGCAAACTCGAAATTGTTCATGAAGATTAGGAAGCTAGTTTCAAAACTATTTGAAAGCTTTTGAAAATAGGCTCCTCATGCTCCAACATAATAATAATAAAAAATAGTAGCCAGGATGTGCGGAAATGTTTTCAATGTTATTTTCAAACAAAGTTCATTGTGATACGGCTCAGTGAAAGCAGAAACATCCCGCTTTATTTCGTCAGCGCCGACCTGCCGAATAATACAAGAGCTACCCAAGTCTACAGGGAATTAGCACACCTTTCCAGCGATTCTCAAACACTGATATTTCGAGGACCGCTTCCTGATCAACAAAAGTAATGCAGAAGCCCCCTCCCGTCCACCGGGACGGAGGGGAGGGATTGGACAATAGTAATATTAGAAGTGTAAATCAGGGAAACTAAATGCGTGCAAAGGAACTTGTAAGCGCGGAAACAAAAAACAAAAAAAATTCTCAACCCTACTCACTCGGTTTTAGATGGTTGGCTCTATGGAGCTTCGTACAACCTCCCGTATGAATAAAACAATGCTAAGAGCTCGGCTTGACAGACAGTCTAAGACTTCGAGGACCCCAAAATTGCCTTCATGGTCCCCGAAATATACGCGGACCCCATTGGAGTAACACGACTATGTTCGCTGTAACGCCTAGAGTACCAGTAAAAAAACTTTGGGAGATCACGGATTCTTACTAATTTTTCATTTTGTGTGGTGAAATAAGACATTATCCGCCTTCAAGAATTTTATTTGGTATTGTTTCAAAACAAATTGAATAGGTCAGGATACAAGGAAACGTACGAATTAAGTACGATTTTATCTGATTAAATGTACTGTGAGTGAATAAATAAGATAATTCTATACACGATATTTACTATTTAACTAATGACTCCTGCTTATGCCTGTATTGTATCTGTCTGCAGATGTTCTGCAATCTTCCACCCAAAGCTCATTTGGCTAACCAAGACGCCGAGCAGTATGCGGCAGCAAACAGCCTTCGCCTTCATCCTGCGCAAGCAACGCTAATTGACGTAAGGATTCAGTGAACTTCCGCCTTCAACTTTTTATTTGCTTTTTCAAACAAAACATACCGGGTTTGATTGAGAAAATAAACCCAATATTTTCCCTTGACGTCGAGAAGACACGCAGAAATCTGAAGCAGTCAAAATATGACCCCAGCAAAGAGGATAGGAAGCAAAACTTTCAAAACATGGCGTTACCTGGATCCAAATTAAAAGACCAGCAAACTTTTCTTTAGCCTATATCATCCTAAACGTAAATGAGTCAAAACAATGATTGACATTTTAGGTGCCTATGGCGTTCATTCAAGTGAATCAAACCTGTCAGAGAAAAAAAAAAGAAACCAACACACTTTTAAACCCTGAGATGGGAAAAATTACGAGAAACAAATACAGCATTTCTTGCTGATAAGTTTGTTTTACTCTAATACCACAGGCAACACAATGTTATTTCTTGTTTGGACGAAATCAGGGTTAGGTGGACGTCGGGTCATAGAAACTTTTTGGAAGCTTAAAAGGATTTGAGGCTAGTGAGTTAGAGAAGGCAGGGTTAAAGTTAAATCGATTTTAGTGGTTGCTACGAGAAAGAGACAGCAAGAAAATGAGATTTTTCTTGCTGTCTCTTTGACAGCAAGAAGGAGAGAGAGAGAGAGAAAGAGATTTAGAGACTGAGGTTTGGGCTTATTTCTTGCCGAAATGGGACTTTCTATTAATTGTCTGCTTGAACCTGGGGTACAATATCGCTATTCACACAGACAATTCTTGGATAGTTAACGCAGGTCGCCTGCTGCAAGGACACAGAAATGCATATTCTTAGCTGAAGAGATTTATAAATTGTTACTAATGTTACCAAATTCTTCATTTGGAATCGTAACCCGATCAGAAAGGAAAGTTAGTTCTCAGCAGCGGCGTCTTCTTTAAAAAAAAAAAAAAGTTTTCTTTTTTTATTTGGCGACTCGGTGACCCAGATTATGAGACAAATAATAACGTAAAAACATAATTGTAGTACCGGGCAAATTTTTGATGCTAAGTTTTGAGAGTTTAAGTATAGATTATATATTTTATTGCTGCTTTATTTCAATTGAATGTTTGGCCTCAAAACGTGATTCGAACTTTTTGTTCATTAAGCTTGCGTTGTAACAAAACAAAAAAAAAAAATCAGCGAATGAGAAATGAAAAAGACGCGAACACATATCACTTCTAACCAGCGATGTTTCTGTGTGGCTACTTGTACTACATACCTTTGGGCCTTTTTCACTGGCTTCGACGCCTGTAAAGAGAGATTTATTATTAGCTTGAAATACAAAATAGGGTGCTGACACCAAATATTCATCTAGGAGTCTGCCGTGTCTCTGCTATGTAGGTGCTATTCTTTATAGCACGCCAGGGTAACGCCTAAATTGGAACAAGTTTGGTTATCCTCTATAGCCTAACTTAGCCCTGTTACGGTTTCGCTCCAAGGCGTTAGTTGGTGCCAAAGTATGTTACTGAGGCGGTTTCGTGACTTTTCTATCGCCGGGCGTGTGATTTCCATAGTGCTAAACATGAGCCAAGGATTCAACATATGAACTGATAAACCTTCAATGAAGCCTAAATATGGGTCTTATACGTCAATTTAGTCTCAAAGTTGCCACATGAAGACTGTATAACCAGACGTGAAGTCTAATTCTGGCATTTGTTTGGCTAATCATGGCCAAGACACCAGACTCTGGCCAAAGAAGCTCAAGATTTTCTCGTCTTTGGATACTTCTAGCTCTTTAATGTCCTAAATTCCCATAGAAAAAAGAATTGGTCCAAAGAAGAAATTATGCTTCTTGGAACTCTTTGTAGCACCCTACACAGTTAGCACACAATTTTAAAACAAATGAAAATAAATTTTGTGAGCCTAAATAATTCTCTAACAATATTTAATCCAAGAGGAGGAGGAGGTGTTGACGTAATAAAAAGGTTGTTGACAACGATAAAAGGCAAAGTTGGGGTGGACCTATCTTTTTACTTTTATGATGTCTAGCTCGACGCAAGTGGTGTTCTTTCAGGTACCCCGAAGGGTACAACAAAGCGTCGTCCTACGAAATGGTCACAACCCTAAACCTGAAGCAGCATGTAATGTTACCCTATGTCTAGCAATATGATTTAGCTTAAAATCGTCCTGTATCTTTTTGAACAAATTCAAGCATATTTTTTTAAATCATACACACTTTATAGGCTTGAAATGTAAAAAGGACACTTGAATAAAGACAATAATTTTACATGAAATATTTTGCACTTTAAAAAAATCAAGGCATTTATTTCTTTACTTTTTCTCGATTTGGGAAAATTTGTGCAGGGTAGGCAAAACAACGTTTCGTGCGGATAAAACATAAACATCTAATGGAGCGAAATAAAACAACCGTTATGCGTCGCTCTAACAAGGAAGGTTGCATCACTACCAAAATCAGTTTACGTCTTATTCACAACAGCGAAATTATAAATAATTATTTCACACAGCACGTCTGAATGGTGATGCGAAATAGGATGTGGAAAACAATCATTTTTGTAATAAAATGCCCTCATATGGGCGTTGCCTGATAATGAAGTGATTAACTCAAACCTATCAGTACTATTTGTTTGTTTTTTTTCTAAAAGTGTTCTCCTGCGCTAATGTATCAATTGAGTTGTAACCCGCCGTCAAAATAGGTCATATCAAAAGCTAAAGTTTGTTTTTTCTGTTCTATTCGATGTCGCTTTCAAACTGAGAATCCCAAGACATATAACCAGGCCGCGAAAAACCAACAACCGCAATTAATTGGCCGAAAGCACGTCAAACCCGACGATAATCCCATGACATATAACCAGGCTGCCAACATGGTTCCCGTCGAGGTAATTCGTGTGTAACTCAGCTAGCTGAATTCACTCATTCTCTTTCAATTGCCATTGGCAACAAGAAACGTGCAGAAGTATATTCTTTGATTTATGTAAAGCGTTTATGCCACATCATTTGGTATTGAATAAGCTTAGATTAATATGAATCAATGAAAATATTATAAAGTGGGTTGCTGAGTATTTGTCTGGGTGAGAACAAAGTGTTGTACTAAATGACCAAGAATCTTCGGCTGTAGTTGTAACCTCGGGGATGCATCAGGGAAGTGTACTGGAACCCTTGTTATTTCTTTTATTTACTCACGATATTTGCAAGGGTATACAGTAAAATATCTAGTGATTTGCGGACGATTACGTACAATGCAGAGTTATAAAAAATGACGCAGTCGTCTGCATGATGCGATATAATTTAGGAATATTAGAACGCTGGCGCCATCATTAGGAAATTGGTTTGAATATAAAAAAATTCAAATAAATGTGTTTTTATAATGTAATTAAATGCAATTTTCATCAACATGTGTTTTTGTAATGTTATTAAATGCAATTTTCCTCAATATGTGTTTTACTTGATCTATTGTTAGCACGGCTACATATAAGATAAATAATTAGAAAATTGAGCAGGCAGATGAACACAGGTATTTGAGAGTTAATGTTTTGAATAATCTATATTGGAAGGACCTCATAAATAGTATTGAAGCGAAAGGAAGTAAGATCTTATTTTTTATTCGGGAAAATTTTAAGAATACAACTCTTAGTCTAAGACGAACATCATATTTTTTTATTAGACCAATTTTGGAGTATGCCTGCGTTATCTGGGATCCGAGTCGGTGTTACCTCGCGAATAAGATAAAGCAAATTAAAAATCAGGCATTAAGGTTTGTCACAGGCGATTATAGTCCGTACTCGAGTTGTACAAAAATAAAGACTTGACTTGGTTGGGACCTTTTTAAACTTCGCAGAAAGTGTTTGTTGTGAAACTTTTTTCACAATATACAGGGTGTTTCTTTTGTTTTTGTTCTTACACATTTGTATAAAAAAAAACGTGAAAGCTACACTAATGCGGTTTGTGCAGGTGGGTTATACGGCCAGGCGTACATTATGTGGGTGGCTAATCTTTGCGATAAGTCGGCTAATTAATTAAAATTCGTTAATTAACGTTTTAATTAGTGGAAATAGACTTATGGTTGCAATTAGAAACTTGCTGAGCATCATCGAAAACCACTAAATCAACTATTTTCAGAAGGATATAACGCAGGGACAGCATTTTACGGCGTTCTGTAAAAACGCTTCATTTGGACGCGTTTCTAGATTTCGGTTTCTTATCGGAACGCATCACCGCGCCCGCGGTCCCGCTCCCCGGTGGTCGCGGCGCGAAGCCTCCCCTCGCCTCCCTCGTAGAATGGAGCGAAGTAGGGCGCACATGTATTGCGCGTCTCAGCCACTGGGGAGCGGGACCGCGGGCGCGGTGATGCGTTCCGATAAGAAACCGAAATCTGGAAACGCGTCCAAATGGAGTGTTTTTACAGAACGCCGTAAAATGCTGCTCCGGCGTTATATCCTTCCAGAAATAGTTGATTTAGTCATTTTCGATGATGCTCTACAAGTTTCTAATTAAAACCATATGTTTATTTTCAGTAATTAAAAAGTTAATTAACAAATTTTAATTAATTAGCCGACTTATCGCAACAATTAGCCACCCACATTGTGTCCGCCTGGCCGTATAACCCACCTGCACAAACCGCATTACTGTAGCTTTCACGGTTTTTTTTTTTAAATAAATGTGTAAGAATAAAAAAAACACCCTGTATATCACGAGGAGACAGCCATTGAAAAGGGTCTTTACATTCTCGAACAACCCCATGTATCTTCAAGGCGCAATGATTCTAAGATGGCAGCAGAGTGTCGTTATCGTACTGACTGTTTCTGTTATTCATTTTTTGTTCAAACCGCCCGGGAGTAGAATGCCCTTCCGGAAGGACAGATAGCTGTTATCAACAATGACGTCTTTTATGACACACTGCAGAGAAGTGTGCTCGAGTGAAAATGTAGTACTTAATGATTGTCGATTGCATTGCATTTTGAGTGTATTGTATACAAAAATGTATTCTGAATGCGTTTTTCTTATGCCCCCCCCCCCCCCCTGCATAATGCCTAACGGCGCAGAATTTATTTGTTTAAATACGTTACTACTACTGCAGCCGAGGAGAATCTACCCGAAAAAACAGCGGCACGTTTTTAATACTGCCGCCTGCTACGTATGTAGGGACAATCAAGGCATATACGTCGTATACGCGACTCTCGTGTATTCTGTGTAGATGACTTGACAGTACGAAAAGGTAAAAGTGTAAGTTAATGGGTGTGAATGGATGTAAAAAGGGGGGATGAGAGGGTGATGAACACTAGCTGAAGCAGTCAGACGAAAACTAATGAGTGCACAAAAAAAATAAACCATAGTCCGCATGCTATTTTTCTTTCGTCAGTCATGCACACCCTCGCCCATATTGCCCCTTTAATACAGTCTGAGAGCAGGAGACGCTAGGAGCCGATGGAGCAACATCGTGGCTTTCATCTTCTTTTTTTGAGCGAATTCTTCGCACCTACTAAAATGCACCGGAACACTGCGGTTTTACTTGCATGAAGTGTAGAAACGCCGTCTGGAATCTCGGGAGACTGAAAAAAGAACCAGAGGCAGCCTAGAAGATATAAAAATAAAATAATTTACACACTGGAGGTGAAGGAAGTAATCGTCGTTGTATTAAGTACGAAAAGTTTTAAGTAATGTTAAATCAACCTGTCAGCAGCACACTAGCGCCAACTCCCGTAATAGCAGAAAAGACGCGTCACACACTCTCTAAAAACAAATGAGCGTTTACTTTCCGGTAAAACACAAAGATGGCCGATAACTGACAATGAATGGGAATTTTCAATACAAAAATAGATGACACCAATGTGCACAGAAAAGATGAACAGTTCAAAAGTTGGGTATTGTTAAAATAGGGCAAGGACAAACATCACATCTAAAATAACAACCTTTTACAGTGAAGTGTAGGCATTTCTTTACAGTTGAAAGTAATATTCAAAATTCACATGGTGCACTTAAGTTGTGGAAGATGATTGTAGAGAATGATGTCTTTACAACTGTTTTTTACAGCTAACCCAAAGGCATCCATACGGTGTCATGATTGGAGACAGCTGTGTGCTCCAGCATTTCCAACTTCTTCTAAGGGCAATAAACGCGAAAAAATATCTGGAGGTTGGTAAGTAAAATATTGTGGGTTATGAACGATTTACAGACTCCGGACTGGTAAAGAATCCAGAGATAGCCAAACGTTAACACTAAACTACGACGCTCATGCTTGAATTCTTCTTTAAGCTTTATTTATTTATGTAAAAGTAAAAGGACATTAAAATACACTCAGTGCGCTGGCGAGCTGGTGGACTTTTGGGGGGATCGGTGGCCGAGTGGGTTAAAGCGCACACCCAGCTCGACGCGCGTGGAGCGAAATCTCGCGCTGCAGAACCCAGGGATCCTGGGTTCGAGCCCCACCCCTGCCCGTTTCGATCTGGATGAGCATCGTACCGGCGTGCGGTCGTGTATCACTACTGCGTGGTGCACGTTAAAGACCCCAGGCTAGCGGTTGTACTGCACTGGCTAAATTGCTCATCTACAGCGTGTGACTCTTCGCAACTTTAATGGCTGACCAACTACACCCTGTATAAATATCCCCACAACCCAATTATATTATTATTGGCGGACTTTTGCTATGATGTAATTAACCCGAGGCCATCACTGCCAAAATGTTTTCCTTCTTTGGCCCAGTCTTGGGTTAAATACATCATGGTAAAAATGTCACCGTAGTTACAAAAAACCACGCATTTTCAGGTACTTACACCGGATGCAGCGCCCTTGCTGCTGCACTGGCGATGCCTCCTGATGGAAGGGTGATCACGCTAGACATGTTTGAATGTCTTGTGGATCTGGGTCGACCTTTCTGGAAGCAGGTACACATCACTAGTTATTAATCATGTATCCAACATGGGTTTTTGAAATATTGATGCCGAATTTGAATGTATATATTGCCACCCGCAAGGTCACGGACTTCTAGAATGTTCTCGTTTATTCTTACTGCCGACATAACTTCCATAGTTTATCCCTGCTCTTGTTTTTCTACAAAGTGCATGTTCATTCTCGCCCCGAGCGCGCTACGTCTCGAACCTTCTCCGCCGAATCTTTGAGATAGTGACTCACTCTAGATATGAGGCCGCCAGCGACTTTGTCGAGTCAGTTTTTCGCCCCAGCGTTCGACTCTGCTCTCTCGCCGACTTCGACGCCCGCGACGCTCTGTTGTTATATTTTGTTTCCTTTTTTTTATTTTTGGGCACAAGTTCGCCCTTATTAAACGTTTCAGTTTCGCCAGTTATTCTGTTTCCTCGCCTGTTCATTCGCGACATTTTGGTGGAGGTGCGGGGTACTGCATGTCCGTGCAGCGCACCCCTCCACGTTCCCGTAGTACAAGTCGGAACCCAAGCTCCGTAGGACCCGACGAAGACCAGATCGAGACCCGATTAAGTCGCCGCATCAAAGGTCTACTCCCGGAACACGGACGTCTGCCACCTACGACCAAGCCGAAGACGACGATGGCCAACCAGGCGCAGACCCCGGCCGCTTCTGCTGTCGTGTACCTGCCGGTCGCACCCAGGACTCCAACGCCTTTCCACGGAGACGTCCACGAGGACATTGAAGACTGGCTGCAACACTTTGAACGTGTAGCCCACTACAACGGATGGACGACTGAGCAATGCCTCCACAATCTCTACTTCGCACTCGAAGGGACAGCGAGGCATTGGTTTGAAAACCACGAAGCGTCCTTCACTACGTGGGAGTCCTGCGCCGCCGAGTTGAAGCGAACGTTCCTCAACCACCACCGTCGGCAGCGAGCGGAGGACCTTTGTCAAACAAGGGTGCAGGGCCCCAAAGAAAGCGTGACAAGCTTCGTAGAAGATGTCATGCGCCTATGCGCCCGAGCCGATCCGGAGGCAGCCGAAGAGAAGAAGCTTCGCGTCCTTATGCGTGGCGTGAAGGCTGAAATTTTCGGGGGCCTTGTCCGCAATCCCCCGACAACCGTCGACGGTTTGTGGCTGAAGCCACTAATATCGAGCAAGCGCTGTCGGCTCGAGCAATCCGTTACCATCGACTCGCCGGCGTGCCTGCTGCTCCAACCGCCGCATATTGCCTGAACACCACCAGTGTTGACGGCCTTCGAGAAATCGTCCGCGACGTCGTCCGGGAGGAGCTCCGGAAGCTGCTACCCGCCGCTAACCGACCCGCTTCGCTCTCCATCGCCGAGGTCGTGCGGGAAGAGGTGCAGAGAGCCATTCAGCCAGAGGCTCCCAGAAGCGTAGCACTCCCCGAAGAACCGACGCTAACTTACGCCGCAGTGGCACGACGGCCACCGCCTCCTCCTCGCGCCTATGTCGTGCCGCCCCGACGTCTGTCTCCTCCGCCGCCGCACGACCGACGCCACGACGACCAGGTCCAGTACGCCTGCCAGGCGCCTCACGGACCCCGGAAGACCGACGTGTGGCGAACGCCCGACCGACGCCCTCTGCGCTTCCACTGCGGGGAAGCAGACCACACCTACCGCCGATGCCCGTACCGACGACTCGGGCTGCGCGGGTTCCACCCAAACGACCCGCGCCCCCGTAAGGGTGAACGCCCTCGGGAGATTAAAGAGTACCTGCGACGACCACAGTCCCCCAAGCCTGGGCACCGCCGAGAGTCCCGGTCGCCGTCGCCACGACGTCCAGCTTCGCCGATGAACCGAACCCGACGTGAAAGCCTGGCACCCTTTGCTCCTCGCCGGGGAAACTAGGCTCGGCAACCCCTGGAGGTGGAGTTGCCGAAGACGACCGACGCCAAAACGACGCTTCTGCAACGGTAAAGAATAATCTAAGCATCGTTATCGACGGCCATGACGCGTCGGCTCTCGTCGACACCGGAGCAGACTACCCCGTCCTGAGTGGGAGGCTCTCCCAACGCCTTCGGAAAGTGACGACGCCGTGGTATGGCCCACAGATAGGAACTACCGGAAGACATCTTATCACGCCAGTCGGAAGATGCACTGCTCGCGTCGAGATTCACGGCGAGACGTGTCCGGTAAAGTTCGTCGTTCTACGAGACTGTGCGATAGACTTTATACTCGGAATGGACTTCTTGTGCGAATACGGCGCCATTATCGTCCTGGAAGCCAACGAGTTGAGGCTGCGGAAACCTGTCGTACTGCCCGAAAATGACAAAACTACGACAGCCACGTCAGCTACAGTGCGTGTACTCTCCGACCACTTAGACTTGCCACAACGCTCGAGTGTACTTGTGCCTGTCGCGACCGAAAAAGGCATCTGCGGAGAAGCTTTGCTGGAAGGTAGCGTCGAACTGCTATTAGCAAGAAAGATCGGCGTCGCAAGAGGCATCGCGGAGTTCCAATGCGGACGCACTATTGCACTCGTAACGAACTTCCGACAGGAGGCTCAGCACCATACGAAAGGCACCGCCGTGGGTCACGACGAGGAACTCCCCGACTCAGCCGCTATCGCCGGAGTATCAGAAGACCTCTCCTCGTGGCCACACGAGACAACGCCACCTTCGCAGTTCGACATCAATCCAACCTTGCCTACCCCACAACGGCGACAACTCAGTGATCTTCTCGCCGAGTTCAAAGAGTGCTTCTCCACGTCCTCATGTGTACGCCAAACGACGGTTGCGAAACATCGAATTATTATTGATGACGACGCACTTCCCGTTCATCGATCGCCGTACCGTGTTTCGGTGAAAGAGAGAGAAGTCATCCAGAAGCAAGTTGAAGAGATTCTTGACGACGACATCATCCAGCCCTCAAACAGTCCGTGGGCTTCACCGGTGGTCCTGGTGAAAAAGAAGGACGGGACTCTTCGGTTCTGCGGGGACTATCATCGACTGAACGCCATGACGAAAAAGAACGTCTACCCGCTGCCCCGCATCGACGACACTCTGGACCGGCTGCGCCACGCCCGATACTTTTCGTCGATGGACCTGAAGAGTGGGTACTGGCAGATCGATGTCGACGAACGGGATCGTGATCCGACTGCCTTCGTCACGTCGGATGGACTGTACGAATTTAAAGTGATGCCGTTTGGACTGTGCACAGCACCGGCGACCTTCCAGCGCGTAATGGATACCGTCCTCGCAGGCTTGAAATGGCAAAGCTGTCTCGCCTACCTCGATGACGTCGTGGTATTCGCAAGCGACTTCAACGAGCACCTGAGACGTCTGCGAGCCGTGCTACAAGCTATCTAGAATGCTGGACTGACGCTCAAGCCGTCGAAATGTCAGTTCGCTTACGGCGAGCTTAAATATTTGCGCCATGTCGAGAGTGCTGAGGGTTTGAGCCCCGACCCGGCAAAGGCATCCGCTGTCGCCGCATTCCGAAGCCATCAGACAAGAAAGCCGTAAGAAGATTTCTTGGACTGTGCGCTTACTACAGGCGTTTCGTTCGCGATTTCGCCAAGATTTTTGCACCACTCACGCAACTGACGAAGGACGACGTGAACTTTCAGTGGGGGAAGGAGCAAGAACAAGCGTTCGACGAACTGAAGGAAAGACTCCAGTCGCCCCCTATCCTGGGACACTTCGATCAAGCAGCGGACACGGAAGTTCACACGGACGCCAGCAACGCCGGACTCGGCGCGGTACTCGTCCAAAGACAAGACGGAACAGAGAGGGTGATCGCTTACGCAAGCCGGGCGCTATCCAAGGGAGAAAAAAATTACTCAACGACCGACAAGGAATGTCTCGCTGTCATCTGGGCGTTAACCAAGTTCCGACCGTACCTGTACGGGATCCCATTCCGCGTTGTCACGGACCACCACGCGCTCTGTTGGCTCGCCAACCTCAAGGACCCGTCAGGACGCCTCGCTCGCTGGAGTCTCCGGCTGCAAGAATTCGACGTATCCATTGTGCATAAATCCGGCCGCAAGCATAATGATGCTGACTGTTCGTCTAGGGCTCCAGTCGAACCTCCTACCTGCGGCGCCGACGATGATGACGACGCCCGTTTTGTGGGCGCAGTTAACGCTACCGATATGAGGGCACTGCAACGCGACGACACGGAACTTCGCTCTGTGATCGACCACCTCGAAGGTCGAGGAGGTTCTGTCTCACGGGTCTTTTCTCGGTACCTACCGAGCTTTGTCCTGCAGCGAGGTGTGCTCTTCAGAAAGAATTTCGGAATCAGCCAAACTCCCTGGCTTCTGGTTGTTCCTATTAGCCTCCGAGAAGAAATTTTTCAAGCGTGCCACGACGACCCAACGGCCGGACATCTTGGCTACAGCAGGACCATTGCCCGGATTCGTGACAAGTATTACTGGCCAAAACTCCCGAAGAGTGTTCATCTGTACACGCGGTCATGTCACGAGTGCCAACGGCGTAAGAAACCTCCGACGAGACCTGCGGGATTCCTGCAACCGATATTGACCCCTAGTACGCCTTTCCAACAAATTGGAATGAATTTGCTTGGGCCCTTCCCACCATCGACGACGGGGAACCGCTGGATAATCGTTGCCACGGATTACCTTACCCGGTACGCGGAGACGAAAGCCCTTCCGTCGGGAACAGCGGTGGAAGTCGCGAAGTTTTTTTCGTCGAGTCTATTCTGCTTCGACATGGCGCCCCCGAAGTCTTGATAACCGACCGAGGGTCATCGTTCCTGGCCCAGCTCACGCAAGAGATCCTTCGGCTCAGCCACACCAGCCATCGTCGGACCACGGCGTTCCATCCACAGACCAACGGGCTAGTGGAGCGGCTCAACAAGACGATCGCCGACATGATCTCTATGTACGTCGAAGTAGAGCACAAGACGTGGGACGAAGTATTAGCATACATCACGTTCGCCTACAACACCGCAGCTCAAGAAACAACCGGATTTACGCCATTCGAGCTGGTGCATGGAAGAAAAGTGACGACCATGCTAGACGCGATGCTGCCCCATGAGCCTGTGAATGACGGATGCGACGATGCCCATGTGGTCAGTCAGAGAGCAGAAGAAGCACGCCAACTAGCCCGCCTTTGAATCCACGATCAACAGCGTGTCGACGCTCGCCAGCACAATCTTCGTCGCCACGCCGTCCACTTCCTGTCCGGAGACAGGGTATGGGTGTGGACACCTATCCGCTGCCGTGGTCTCAGCGAGAAACTCCTGAAGCGCTACTTTGGGCCTTACAAGATCATCCGACGTCTCGGAGATCTGAACTACGAAGTTCTTTCCGACGGAACACGACCATCAACAAGGCGTCAGCCACGACCCGAGGTGGTGCACGTCGGCCGGCTGAAGCCCTATTACGAACGATAACACTTTCTACCGTCGTCGACGTGTGAACTGTGAACTGTGAACGGTGAACAGTGAACTGTGAACGGTGAACAGTGAA
The DNA here is from genome assembly GCF_016920785.2 of Ixodes scapularis. Lineage (NCBI taxonomy): Eukaryota > Metazoa > Arthropoda > Arachnida > Ixodida > Ixodidae > Ixodes > Ixodes scapularis. The sequence goes on from NW_024609857.1 coordinate 184,685,221, forward strand.
CTGGTGAACTGGTGAACTGTGAACTATGGCTCGCGATTATAGTGTCCTTTAGTTGTGGATTTGTTTTTCGCTTTGTGCTGCATCGGGACGATGCGCTCTTAAAGGGGGGGATAATGCCGCGCGCTAAATTACGGACTTGTAGAAGGTTCTCGTTTATTCTTACTGCTGACATAACTTCTATCGTTTATCCCTGCTCTTGTTTTTTCTAAAATGTGCATGTTCATTCTCGCCCCGAGCGCGCTACGCTCGAACCTTCTCCGCCGAAACTTCGAGATAGTGACTCACTCTAGATAAGAGGCCGCCAGCGACTTTGTCGACTCAGTTTTTCGCCCCAGCGTTCGACTCTGCTCTCTCGCCGACTTCGACACTCGCGACGCTCTGCTGTTATCTTTTGTTTCCTTTTTATTTTTGGCCACAAGTTCGCCCTTATTAAACGTTTCAGTTTAATAAGGGCGAACTTGTGCCCAAAAATAAAAAGGAAACAAAAGATAACAGCAGATTATATATATGTATATATATATGCGGAGGGCAAGTTCGTCTGCTTCTTGCGCAGGGGGTAGCGGTGACGTCAGTACGCCGAGCCCTGATTGGCTAATCGCGGGCTCCCCTATCTGAGCGTCGTCTGCTCCTTTACCACGTCGTCTGCTCGCAACGTCGTCTGCGTCTGGCTTACCTTTCTTGCGACTTTTGGAAGTGCAGGCGACGATCCTACGCCAAAAATGTGCGTAAGACATAACTTACCAACAAATCCGTATTCACGAAACGAAATTTTCCCAAGTTTTGCGCAAGTTACGACGAAATCCTACGACAGCTCAGAAGCTGTCTTACGCACTTCTTACGATCATATGAGCATGGCCGACAGCGTCGCTGTCGCGACGACCAACGGACGTTTATTTTTCTACGTGCGCTTCTTACGCGTTCCGACTTCAAGCAGCAAGAAAAAAGTAAAAAGTACTCGAAACAGACCACGACGAACAAGAACGCAGGATCCACAAACACCCGGGAAGAGCTCCAACAGCCACGATTCCACCGAACGCGACCAAGCGAGCACGGCAGTTAGGCCTAGCAGGCACTCCGCGACTCGGCGACCGTCTGCACACAACCGGCTGGTGTGCTGAATGGAATTTGCCCGCGCGACCCTTGTGAACCCTTCCCGTATTATACTTTGATCGCTGACCTCAGTTTTAGATTAAGAGGTCAATTTCTTCCTCTTGTTATCTCCTTGTTTCCCGAGGCAACGGTGAATCTCGCCGGTGAAAAAGCGGTGAATCTCCCGCAGACGCGGGAAAGGTAAAGCAGCCATCGTTTTGACTAGCAGACGTAAAGCAGACGACGTTAACTGCGCCAACCCGCCGACGCCGTTAAAGAATGAGAGGTCTCGCCGCACACGAAAGGAGCGAAAAAGTATTTGGAAGGGAACTTGCGGACACTAACACGCTCACCTCTCGGTTCTTAGCAAACAAACCTCGACGCTTCGGGGCACCTCGCCGGTGAGTCATTTGACTTCCCTCCTTGATGCGCGTCTGCTAGTTGTTAGACAAAAACAATGTACCGAAGTCGAGCTCGCTCGTAAAGACCTGCACTTCCGAAAGTCGCAGAAAAGGTAAGACAGACGCAGACGAGGTTGCGAGCAGACGACGTTGCAAAGGAGCAGACGACGCTGAGAGAGGGGGTCGCGATCAGCCAATCAGGGCTCGGCGTTCTGACATCACCGCTACTTCCTTTCTCATGCGCAGAAGACGAAAATGAGCCCACTTGCGAGGCGTATACAGTTTACGCTTTGCGAAGGGAAATAACTTTCTACCGGAAAGCTCATAGAGTAGCTAAAATCAGCTTGTATTCTTGGCAAAAAAATATTCATCAACGTGGATGTCGTGATACATACTTTTTTTTTACAAAATAAACGTCACGCACACTTTCCGCTTGTGAAATAAATACAAACGAACGTATTCTGCATTAGATTTACCGTGTTTAATTGGCGCTCTTTATCTAGGCTGGTGTGGATAAGAAGATTGAAACACGAATTGGTCCTGCGAAAGACAAGCTCAGTAAGCTGGATTGCCCTTTTTTCTGTATTATTTATCTTTAAAATACAAATACAAAAAAAAAACATTGTTCCGGGATCTCAATTTGAGACAACTTATGAGGTCCCGCTACTGCTAAAAAAATTGTTTGTGCTCATTAATGAAACGGAGGTTCTGTATTAGCAACACAGTTCGTATTTTGTGTTAGTTTATTGATCCGTAGTAGTATGTTTCTATTTAAAAACATGATATTAATATTGAAACAAAGCTCTCGGCGTATAAATATATTTGGTGTGCGTCGCGCCAGCAATTAAAAAACAAATGGTAAGCATTATTGCTCACTTTATTGTTCACTGGCAATCACATGGCGGCGAATGGCATCAAGGGCGAACAAGGAGATTAGAGATTGTATACATTTGAAAGAACCGATCAATCGCCCTTGGGCCGGAAAGTTGAAACGAAGAGTAACTGCATGAATATGCGGATAGTAGGTTGTCATAGATTATATAGATGAGAGTTTTATAGTGGGGTACGATATAGCGAAGGACTTGGCACTTTTCAGCGTTGGGAAAAGAATAGAGTAATAACATTTTAAAAAAGCGTTTCGAGCACGCGTTATTAAAAGTATTACAAAAGTACTATGACCAACATTAATACAAATGCCACACGAGCAATGATCTACTAGATTGCACGGGTGAAGTCACTACCGCTAAATTTAATGAATTTGGTTGATTTGGTACTTCTATAAATTTCATTACCAATGCAATCGTTGGTACCACCGATGCAGCGTGGCTCCCGCACGCGTAGCGCCTTACTCCCATTGCCAGGCGAAAGTGGTCATATGGCCATAACGAAAACTAAGAGCGTTCTCGTCAGATGGCGTAGCATGTCAAAGTAATCAAAAATTGCGCAAAAATTAACCAGCAAACTTTTCTTCTGCACATCACGATTTTTATGAGGGTTAAATCAACACGACAGAGATTATTATCCCTACAGGTCTGTAACAAAACTTTAAATTTGAAGTACAAACAAGTTTAATAGCTTCACTTCTGCTCTCCTTCTGATTTCAAAATTGTAAATTTTGGCAAATTTTTGACAGCAGTTTTTTTTTTCAATTTGAACTTACGCGTATGTGTGGGTGAGGTCTCAATAAAGCAAAATGTCGATAAAATTAACAGATTTTTTTAGTGAACAAACAGAAACATCCGGGATTGTGCCAGCTCAAACGAATACGTTTAGCTTCTTAATTTGTGTGGATCATCTTGAAAGGATTGTTTGTTTTTGGCAGGTACATATACAAGGGGAAACAAGGAGACGCCAGGCTCTTTAAGTCGACCGGAAAATTCGTTTTCTTAACCTATCGCGCTACGATTTTGTGCAGCGTTGCCCACAGATGGTGCATTATTTTCTTTTTTTTTGTAAAATTTGCAAAGAGTGAACTTATCTGAGGAAAAAGTAAAGAAAGAAAAAGGCTTAGCTCTTATGGATACGCAGCGACGCCACCGGTCTTCAAACAACACGGCACCGTTTCGCACGGGACACAAGAGATGGCGCAACAAACACCGCCAACGAACGAGCCTCCGGCGCCGAGAGCAGGCCTTTTTAGCAGACGATCTTTACGACTCAAAAGCGGCGCGCGTTCCGCTGGCGGCAACAACCGCAGAAACAAAAAAACAAAACAAAAAAAAAACAGACAAGGTAACAGCAAGGAACTGCAGTACCTTGTCTGCTAAAGGGCCGGCTCTCGGCGTCGTTTGCTCGTTCGCGGCAGTTAGCGTCGCGACCGCTTGCGCCATCTCTTGTATCCCGTGCGATATGGCGCCGTGTTATTTGCAGACCGGTGGCGTCGCTGCGTTTCCATAGGAGCTAAGCCTTTCTTTTTGTTTACTTTTTCTTCAGGTGAGTTCGCTCTTTGCAAATTTTACAAAAAGAATGCACCATCTGTGGGCAACGCTGCACAAAGTCGTAGCGCGATAGGTTAAGAAACCGAATCTTCCGGTCGAATTAAACAGCCTGGCGTCTCCTTGTTTCACCCTCTAGTTGTTGCACTTTTCGCGACGTATGCGGCTGTCGCATCCCTCTCTACAATAAAGTAGAACATTAGGGATGGCATCAAGCGCAGGCCAAAAGTCATAGTTATCTAGGCCTTTTTCGGACACCGGATGCTTCTCAACTCCCAGTTTCATTGCATCTGGCATTTGGAGCTCGTTCAGGGTCTCCTTTGTTATTGGCGTGCTGATCAGTGCCTCACCAAAAGACTTCCGGCATGCGAAGATGTCCATCGCATCTTTCGTGGAATTATTGTTCTAGAAACTGTCCTTTCGGCATTCCATCTAGGCATTGACGATGGTGACGTCCATGAAATGCAAAATTACTTTAAGGGATTCACGTTTCTAGTTTGATCCCTGCGCGGTAGCATTCCCTCTTTTAGTCACACATGTTCACGTCAGTCACGTGCCGGTTTTAGTAAGATAACACAGAAGACGCAAATACCTGGCAGTATAGCTTTGCTGTCTTCCTGCAGCACTTTACTTCCTAAACAGAAATGCTCCCACTGCGGGTCGAAACCATTACCACGCTCTTGCTATCGCGCCAATTGACAACTGCCATTTCGTCTTCTTGTAGGCAAAGTTCTTAAAGTTTGCCCTGTTTCATCTCTTTTTCGGGGAGAAACGTCACACTCCTTAGGCGGTTCGGCATGAGGGTTACCGTTCCTTCCGGGTATTTCCTTCTGAGGCTTTCATCCACGGTATACTTGTAAAGTTCCTGAAAAATAAATTCTGAATTCTCAGAAAAAGCTTCCGTCAACCGGAACGCAACGCTTCCTCTCAGGCCAATGTCAGTGTCCGCTAATCTGTTTTTCTTGTTGCCTCGTTAAATCTGGAAATCTACGACAAGCCCTTTTTATCTAGTAATTGCCAAGTATTTTTTTTATTTTATTTTAGTCTTACAAGCCGTGGCTTCCCTTTAACGTATTGCTTCATTCAGCATCTTCGAATGAATGAAAATATTTTCGGCTCCTCCACGGAGTATACTCCGTGAAGGAGCAGAAAATATTTTAATTCATTAGGCATTAACTAGTGCACTTCCTAGTTTAAGCGTCGCTTTCGCACGGCATCGATGAGTGGGAATTACTTCTGTGTTGACGAAGTGTAGACTAGAACAAAGTGTGCAAAGTTCATCACGAGACAGTACTCTGAAGCGAAGTGAAGCTCGACTGCTCTCTCCCAGTATGTGCTGACTCTGGGGTGCTTGATGCAGCCAACCACAGCATGCATGCCGTGCAATATCTTCATTCTCTCAACTGTGATCTCAATCGACTTCCCGATTTTGGCTAAGTAGTACTTGTTGAAGTCCTCAGCCGCCAGCTCAAAGAAGCTGTCAGGGTAACACATTTTTAAATGTTCAAGTGGTACACGACGCAAATGATCGAGATATTTTTGATTTATGGGAATTTCTTCTGGATTAGAACGAAAAGATTTGTGCCTTCAAAAAAAAAAAAAATAAAACTCCTCTGTAACTCCTAGGACGGGGCTTGAGCATTTGTGTTCGAACCACTTGGTTCATCAAAGTTGTCTGGCTTCGGTCGTGCATCAGAAGCGCGGGAGAAGGCACGGCGATCATAGGTTTCGGCTTTCAAGTCGTGCCTCAGTGCTCTATTGGTCTGCTGACGCGTCCTTGATGTCAGAGCTCTCTAAAATCTGTCATCGTTATTCTCGGGTCGACTTGTCGTGTAAATGCACATGAACAGCCGAATAATTACAAGGTTAATACAAGTTAAACGCGCTTAGTATACACTTTGTACATTTAAAAAATAAACTAAATTATTCGTGTGTGATACATCACAATATCCTCAAAGAGGCACGCAAATTCTGAGACTTTTGACCTAACACACAAAAAAGTGTCTGTGTGAATTAAATGCCGGATATCAAACCCGCATATCACTTGCAAATATATTATTTGGTATGCCTACGCACTGAGTATTCACAAATATCACGTCGTTATCCGGAAATAATAAACATCAGCACAGAAATCAACGAAAGCCAGCTTACTTTTTTGCGATGACCACGCGTCGCCATCCCAAGAGATGTCCGATTCACAAAATGCTTGGGGAGCTCTGGTGTCACGAAAGCCTACTAAAATTAGTTTTTTTTTTTTATTGTCGGAAGCCTCAGCCATGGCTACCGTTTCGTTTTATCGCTTCTAGTGAAGAACTGGTAAAACTAAACTCCCGTCTTTACACCCACAGGTTTTTGTGAGGGTTCTAAAAAGGTACTCATATTGTTTCTTTCGGTCATTGCAGCTCATTTGTGCTGAGCTACAGCGAAGAAAGGGTTTTACAAATATAGCAGATAATTAATGTATTTGTTACTTTGTTAGAGGGTCATAGAAACTTTATTTGGTGATATTGAAATACCAGTTGCTTAGTTTGTACAACTCAACTGATTCTAACATTCAAAATCAATCGACATTTTTAAATTTTCAGCTTCAGCGGTACTTACGTCTAGCAACAACGCCTCGTAGCTCTCCTTTTTCTCAATCTAGCTAACTTTGCTGCGCGTATGTAGAGCCTAATTCTATGGTGCTGTAAACGAACAACTGAATGTTAAAGCGTGGTGACTTACAGAGCAATGGATTTGAGAAAAAAGTAGTTACTTATGAGAACCATTAGAATAAGGACCGCTTACCTCATAAATTCTAGAATTGTATATATCTCTGGCGAAATATGGTAAATTACTGTATGTAATAATATGTGTAGAAAAGTCCATCTCCCTACTACAGCTGAATCATTCATGCAATAGAGAGACACCAGCCGCGGCCACCAAGCACTACGGAAAACATGTATTGTCTATGAATATTGTCATTTAGGATATCGTGCAACGCTAATATAAAAACAAAAATATATTTTACTCCCATGCCTAATCTGGGAAACCATTAAATGTACAGTGTGTATTGAGCTGCGCTATGTGTCATGAGGCTGTCTGAGCTACGGGTGGTCCGTTGATTTAACGGGTAACGCCTCTTCCGCCAAAATTGGCGGCCGCTCAACAGTTGTTTTCGTGACGCTCTTTCGTAACTTTACAGTTATCTCGCAGACACCACCCCGGACAAAGCTTGTTTTCAAGCACTCAAATGTGTGAATAGCATATAATTACGAGCTTCCTAATGACTAATAAGATATCAAGCCATAATGCGTTTACATAAGCTGATTGAGTATGTGCATATGTGTGTATGAGGGAGATTTTGGTTGAGTTCTCGTTTAGTAAGTTTATACGGAGACCTAAAGTACGACGAGTGATATCATATCCAAAAAACCTGGAGAACCTCCTTTCCCGCAAGCCTTTCGAGTCAGCTAATTAATGCGACCTACGCATCGATCGCAGCGATTGGTCACCCTCGGGAGCACTCGGGAGTAGCCGAGGGTGACCAAAAAAAGCTGCGGCTTTCGTCACCGTTCGGGCCGTGTCCCTCCACACTTCTGGCCTCACCCCTGGTGGCGTCATGTTGCATACACAAGGTTCCCACCTTCATGGCCGTTAGAGTAGACGCTCGAGATATTTTAGAGTGTACGTTCGGACATGAAGAAGATACTCGTTTTTTTTCTTCGGATACTCGGATTTTTTTTTTCTGCCTGCGCGGACATTGAATTGGTACCATTGTCTCTACAGTCGTGAGGAAATTCCTGAATCGCATTTCTTAAAATTCTTTATTTCAGGTGAATTAATAGCGGAGGGTCAGGCTGGGACGTTTGATTTTGCTTTTATTGACGCGGACAAAGACAATTACGATGACTATTACGAAAAGTGTCTCCAGCTCGTCAGAAGGAATGGCATAATTGCCCTTGACAACGTGAGTAAGATCAGCTCTAGAGGGATCCAATCAATAATTTTTACAATCATTATTTTTTGTTACAGGTATTATGGAGGGGATCTGTTTACAAGCCCTCTGAACTCGACACTGCCCCAGAGACCTTGGCTCTGAAAATATTGAACGAAAAATTGCACACAGATGATCGGATTCATCTGTCCATGCTCACCGTTGCTGATGGCGTCACGTTTGCCCTCAAGAAATAGCACTTGCACTTTAAGAGAGATTTAAGTCTTCAGGTTACGTAACGTAAGGCTCTTACAATATGTAGCAGAGCACCGTTGAAGATTTTCTTTTTCCAAAAGAAATAAACTGGAGGAGGTTTAGGATATCATCACTCCAGGAAACATTTTTGGCCTACCTCATCCCGCATAGGCATGCATATCTGGTGGCAGGATTGTTAGATTAATCGCATTTACTTGATTTGACTGCAACCTGCACTTGGACGGCAAGAGTTCGTAGAGTTTAATTTCTAAAGGGGCTGTTTTGAGGCGGAACATTACGAGGCAAAATAAATGATTTCAGGATTGAAGAGTTTACACAAACAGATTAGTAGTCGGTTTTAACACGAATACTACGGCCATTTTTTTCATGGCTGTATTTGTTAGGCTAAATTCTACACTATTATAATATATAATATACTATATTATATAATTTATATTTACTATGTCGAATTTACGTTTTCTTAAACAGAACTTAACACAACCGTGGCTCCCTCTACCTCAGTAAGCTGCGTTCACCCTTAAGATGGCTAGATCCACAAATATATGTATATTATCTAACATCTAGCCATATAGGTGTGGAACGGCTAGTTGCTATACCTTAGGCATCTGCAGTGACTGAGCGGATAAGGTCAGTGGAGCTACGGCTGAGCATCCAATTTCATTGCTAGGGCAGTTCCTGCTGGGAGACATAAACCAAACATTTCCATTTTACACCACCATATGCACAAATTATTTTAACGTTTCGCATTCGCTGCAGGGGGAACCATCCGTCGTTACACAGAGTAAGCGAAATTGGATAAGTGGTCCTATGCTTCGCCCAAGTTTGTCTGCACTTTGCCAAGCTCGTATGTTTGTTCACCCTCCAGATGCGCTCTCGACCATTTGCTTGCCCTCGACCTCAGTCTATGATGGGGCGCTTTTCTGTCTCGGCATCGAGAGTTTCCTGGGCGTTCTCTGTGTTGCCCCTTATTAGGCTTGTCCTCCTTGCACTCCAATGCGCCAAAGATCTGTTTTTAGACACTTGCTTGTCGTGTTTATTGAAAATATTAAAGCGCTTCCCTCAGGCGCCCGTTCCCGACTTTAGCGGCGTCGCCGTCACCGTTGCCGTCTCGTCGGCGTAGCGGCGCTTTGATTATGGGACGTTTCTCATATTGACGTCACACGTGACATCACGTGTGACGTCACGAGGATAGAATTTTCCAGCTAAATTCAGCGGAAAATTTTTTCCGCTAAGTTTAGAGGAAAATCAGCCTCGTAACATCACACGTGACGTCACGTGAATGAATGTGACGTCACGTGGCGTTTCCGCTAAGTTTCAACTAGATCTAGCGGAAAAATGTCCCCGCTAAATTTAGCAGGGAACTTCACGTCGAGCGACCTCTACACCTATTCACTTTTCCCGCTAAATTTTATGGGAAATTAGCAAAACTTTCTCGATAAATAGGAGGGGAGCAGGAGAGGAGGATGGCAGGGTATGGACGGGGCGGAAGGGTTACCCTCCTCACCGTATCCTCCCTTCCTCTTTTCCAAGAACTGCGCATTTAATTCGGCATTACAGAGAATTAGAAACGTCACATTTTTTATACATCGCATAGGTTGTCTTGCACGCGGACTCATCCCCGTTAAGAAAGCAGTATACTTGAAGCTTTCCAGTGCCCCACGTTTTCATCGACAAAGGCGAAGTCGACGAAAATTTAAATGTATACTCCTTTATCCAAGAGTATTCGACAAGTTCTGTCATTTCATTGGCCGTGTTCATCGTGCGCGCAATTTTATGTTGGCCGTCTTGTAGTATAGTGCTTTCTTTTTATTTGGTTTAGCTCTGTAGGGTAAGGTGATTACAGACGGCCGCAATCACGCACCCCTAGATATGTGGTGCCTTGCAAATTACTAGGCACTTTGACGCTTTAGCCCCATGTTCTAAGGGATAGAAAACACAGCCATCGGATGGCCAAACCAAGTTTTTCATGTCAGGCTCGTCAAAATAGTAGTCCCTGTAGAAATCAACATCTGCGTTAAGTCCTTAGTTCGTACTGTTTTAAACCCGCGTTGCGCCCATTGAGAAACACAGCGAACCAATTCAAGTACGCACCTGGTCTGGATACACTACCCTCTCCTTCCGCACAATAAAGTCCCAGGCAGCACACAGTATTGGGCCCACATTGGATTTGATGGGGCAAAGAACGGCCCAACAATGGCTTAAATGAGCCATATGTTTCCCAATATTGGAATCACATTGAACAATAATAGACTATCAAAGCCAATGGTTTTCCAATATTGGTGATACGTTGGCATAGGCTGGTCAACATTGGACTGTCAAAGCAATAGCTGTCCAATATTGGATATACGCCGGCATAAGTTGTCCAATATTGGACCGTCGGATATACTGGCTTTCTTATATTGGCTATACGCCGGCATAAGCTGTCCAATATTGGACTGTCAAAGCCAATAGCTTTCCAATATTGGATATACGCCGGCATAACCTGTACAATATTGGACTGCCAGAGCCGATGGTTTTCCGATATTGAATATACGCTGCCTTAAGCTGGTTAATATTAAACTGTCAAAGCCAAGAGTTTTCCAATATTGTTGATGTCTTGGTATAGGATGGTCAATATTCTACGGCCTTAGCCAATGGCTTATCGATATTTGTGTCGCCTAGGCTATAGACACGCTACCCTGTTTTTTTGCATTGCAGAGGTAGGAAAGTGGAAAAAGAGTCATTCATGAGCTCGCTCGGGCGAGAATTTTATTTAGCCAACTTTGTGGGGCGTACGTCGCCGGTACTTTATAACCGCGATCACAAATACGTCGTTGGCTGCCTATAAAACTATTGCAGCTTTTTTTCTTTTTTTGCCGGTTGCTTTTCTAGCGCATTGCCTTACCTCGGCGTTGACAACTTAATTCCGTTTTTTAGATTTACTTATGTTTGTCTTTTCCAGTGTATTTTTTATGTATACGTAGCATTAACGTCTTCTCCTGGTCCATGCCCTTGGCATGTTTGTATTTCTTTCTGCGTGCTCTATTTTTTTTATCTAATGTTTCTGTGCATATTTCGAAATTGTCCACGCAGGTGTCAACAAAGATAAAGCCGCCGCTTACGCCGCAAACGAAGTGACATCTACTTTCAGTTTTACGAGAGTATCGTGCTATGAACTCGTATATTGGACTCGAGTGAAGTCTCGAAAGGGCTGCTTCAACTGCCAGTGTACATGTCATCAGTGTATTCAGAACAACGACGTAGCAATCGCGACGCGAGAGCATACTGCGCCTCCATCTGGCCGGCCGCGCTCGCTCTGAGGAAATGTGAGCGTGGGACTTTCGAGCCCCGTTAGCTTACTGAAGTTGCAAGACGCTACTTTGTTGTCGAGAATCCTTTGCCCGTCGAACGGTCGCGAAGCCGTTGCGCCCGGAGTACCCTACGCAGCATCTTTCAGAAACCGTTCGCGCAGCATTGCAACCTTCTGTCTGCGAGCATCGGCGATTAATCGTGTGTTGAAAGTACTGCTCTCGCGAGTTGAAAGTGCTGTCCGGGGTGTCCTTTATCTGTAACTCTTTCGTAAAGAAATGCGAAGTTTAAAAACACGAACCTAACAGTGCACAAATAATTTTAAATTTATTCATAATATATATATATATATATATATATATATTTAATACTTTATTTATTTGTGTTCATCGTGCGCTAAAAATAGCCGCGCTTAGGTGTTCATTCTAAATTATAAGGTGGGTTATACGACGTAAAACATACTGTCTTCAAACTTGCCCCGTTTAGAACCACATTTGGGCAGGGCAGCTCCTTTAGAAGTTCAAAATCAGACCTTCAAAGAGCTGTCCTGTTCAATCGTATTGACAGCAGGGTAGACGCTATGCCTGTTTAAGGCCAATCGTGTCTCCGGTTACAGTCACGTGACTACAGTCTCGAAGCTGGTGATAGGGCAGAGCACGGAACCTGCCTAAAGCCCAAGGTCACGTAGAACATCCATTGCACTATCAACTTTGGGTAGAAGTTACGAATCCTCTCGTGTACTTTGTTGAGATGCCCCTGAAGATTAGCCTGTGTAGGCGCACCCCCGTTCTGGCCTGCTTCCTTTCTACTCCTCTTTTTTCTGTCTCTCCCTAAGCTAAATACGTGGTAGGCGGTGCGTACTCGCCGGACCAATGAACCGTACACTTTTTATCGCTTGAATCCGCTCTCTGTGCGCGGGAAACGGCCGAAGCGTGATCACGTGGTTTGACGGATGACGCATTAGCCGTTGACAAACCCGGAATGCCTGCAAAGAGTGGACCTAGTTTCGCGTGTGATGCGGCCTGCGGGGTGCCGGCCTGCAGTGGATTTCACTTCTGTGGTAAATGGTATTTCGTTCGAAAAGTCCTACCCATATCGATTTCTTCAAAGAAGCCCAAGACAATCTTGTAAATCGTTTACTGTTCGGTTCAGCAAAAGGTAGCGTATGCTACATCGTGTTGAATCTTCACGGATCACTTCCTTCTAGTTTTTGGGTTTGAGTGGTTGTTTAGCTGTGTCCGTGTCGACATATACATAGGATTACATCTTTGAAGTCCGGTATTTTCAACGTAAGTGCGCTCCAACCTACTTGGTGATCATTGTTCGTTCTTGTACGGGTACTCTTCCGGATAACTTCTAGAATTAGGCAGTGCCTATCTCCTGGCAGCAGCGAGAATAATTTTCCTGCAATCTTACCGACATTCGCCTTCCATTATCTGTCTGAGATAATGTAACAACTGCAGGTGATATACTGACTTCATTATTCTCCCTGCGTTTTGGAAAAACACGTTTCGTGGCCCCCTTTTTGTAATACACGTTTCGTCGACATTCGTTACGCGAATTGCACGCTGTAGAAGCATTTCGTCGCGCGTGTATTCCTGAGGCGCAACGTTTCCTCGACATTCGTTACGCGAATTGCACGCTGTAGGGGCATTTCAAAGCGCGTATTCCTGAGGCGCGTGCTCACCGAACCAGCCCACCCTCTCACGCCGCTTTGTGCTAAGTCTGCAGCGGTTCCTTGCAAAAGAAAAAAAAAAGAAACAAAAAAGCTATCTTGAGTTTTTTTTATGAAACATCGCGTGTTGACGACACGACCTGTCCATGAAATGTTGTTCGATGAACTGGTTGCACCGCCAATGAGGCGCGACTACCGGTAGAATTTCGGGGAAAAAATTCTGCCAGCTGCCGGGAGAGTGGACACTACCCAAGAATTACCCCGGTTGTTGTTTGCTTTGCAATCTTTTAGTTGTATCACAGCTGAGTAGGACCTCTTCATATATTAAAAATTGCTGCGTTTTACTTGTCTAGAGAATAAGCTGTGTGTAATAAACTTTTAGGTGATTTCAAAACAATTCCTTGAGTGTATACCTTCCTTTTTGCAAACAACTTGGAGAGTGCACTTGCAAAGAGCTGGGCGAGTGCAACGATGGCCAAAAATCAGCATGACGGCCAACATTGGATCGGGTCGCGCGTCCAGCGTTGTCCAATATTACGCCGGTCTTTGCCAATGTGGGACAACAATTGGCTGGAACCAGTGTTTAGAAATGGCCTAACATCGGCAGCAATGATGGGGCCGACATTGGCTGGGACGATGGCTGAACAGTGGCCCAACATTGGCACCCATGACTAGGTCAACGTTAGATAGGGTAGCGCTTCCAGTATTGTCCAATATTGAGGCCGGTTTTGCCAATGTTAGACCGATGTCGGACCAAGATTGGTGTGCTGCCTGGGGTGCCACTGCTATCGTCACAGAACGTCGACAGACGCGCGCTCAAAAGCAGCGTCTGAAGCCAGCTACAGAAGCGCAACCTTCTGAGTGACGCCTACCACCAACAAGGCAACGCTAGCTTGGGCTCCAACCTATGCGGTGCGCAAATTCGTCTGCTTCTTGAGCAAGGGTTGCGGTGACGCCAGAACGCCTAGCTCTGATTGGCCCCGATAGGAAGGATAGCGACTAGACCACAAGGCAGCTAGCATTAAGACCTTCCTATTATCTCATCAGAGCCAATCAGAGCTCGGTGTTCTGACATAAGAGCCATCGCTGCAGAGGGAGCAGACGAAATTGCACAGCGCACAGGCTTTCAAACAGTTCGCTCTGCGCGCGGGAACACCCAGCTTCGCTTGGCCCCCCTTCACTCGGGGAAGTTTTAGTAAAATCTCAGGCGCTCGTAGGGGTGCTCACTGCGACCTCTTTCCGCTCGAAATGTCGACCTCCGAAACGGCGCCTCCGACTTTGGCTAACGTTGTGGCGTTCGTTAACAGACGACTTTCGGAAGATGGCGTCTACAGTTGCTAGCATCAGACGCTGCGTTGGCACGTGTTTCCCATAAAGAATAAGCTGTGTTGCCATGAGGACGCCGACGAGAGCCGACGGACTTCATCGTGTGAATGACGAGGGCAGGGTGGTGAGATAAGGTGCCCACTTGCTTCCTTTCATCACGTTTTTTTAATTGGCGGAACGTGAAGAGAAAGAGTTCGAAATAAGGCTTTAAACATGAAGGAGATATTCTCCAACGCCTAAATATATTGACGATCCTTACACGAAAAAGTAGGCGTTTAGCTCGTAAATTGGACGAAGTGCTTCATACCGCAACATGGGCTCAACTACTGATGTGCTAATAACTAATATATAGAGGGTGTCCAATGTAGCATGTACCAAATTAAAAACAATGATGCGCGCTGCGGGAGTAAAAAAAATTGTTTGTTGTTAGCAAGCCTCTTACGATCGTGCACCGCTTATTCAATGCGCCTAACAGCTAAATTCGTTAACACTCATTAACTAACTATTCAATAATTTGTTTTGGGGTTGAGGTGTGAATAGGCATTGTTGTAGAACGCATTAATCAACACGTAATAAAGTTGTTTGCTAGATGCAGACTTGGGAAGCAATCCGTTAAAAGTAACGGAATACTTGTAATCCGTTACTTTTTAAAGTAATTTTGTAATTTCCACGTTAATTTTGACGGAAGTTGTAATGTGATCTCGTTACAAAATATTGGTAACGGATTACTTTATTAATCGTAACTTTCTTTTTAATATGAGCCTAATACAGTAACTGGAGTAGTACGAACAGTGCATCCAGCAGCATAAAGAAAGCAAGTTCAACAAAATAGAAAACATCAGGAAGGGAAGAAGAACCGCAAAGAACACACGATTTCTTTGTATCCGAGAGATAATATACGAGAGACAAAGGTCAAGAGAACGCCGAGTGTGCTCTCCGAAGCCTTCCACTGTGTTTTTCTTTCTCTACCGGGGAGAAGAAAGCTCTTCGCGTTTATATATTTTTGTCTTTTATACCGTTTCTCCCTTTTTAACTTCTTCGACGTCTCCCGCCACCAGCACAGACATCAAACGCGGGTTCGTCCCCCGCGATTCGCGGGTTCGCAACTCGCGTAACAGACGATGTAGCATCGCGCGAGGGGGTCTAATTTTCTTTGCCTTTGCTGTCCGCTACTGTATTTTAGCACGCTCTTGAGGCATGACTGAAAAGCGCCCGGCGCGACGCTAGGAGCATCTTCTTCGAGGGTACGGACGATACTTCTTTTGGTTTACTTGTTCGCGCATAGCTGTTGAGTCCACTCCTTACTTTGCAGTCAACTATCAACGTAGAAGGGAGGGGTGCTGACAGAGAGAAAAAAGGAGTGCTGACAGATACAGATAGAGCGCGTTAAAGGTGTTGTGATCCTCTATTGCTTTGTGAGACCGATGGCCACCGCTACTCTCGCTCTCTATGCCGTCCCCTCCCCTGGCCTCCGCAAATATTGCTATGAAAGTGAGAACCGACGAACGATCGATAACCCGTAACCGTCACTTTTTCTGACTGGTTGAGTTTTCGGTCGTCGAGTGTCTGTGGTCTCCATGGCCACCGCTTAATGAGATGTTTAAAATTCACGACGTTAAAGGGAACAGAATCCTAGAGTTTCAGTGCAGACTTTGCTTGCCAAAAGACACATTGTCATCAGCAAGAACAACAAACCCTAATGTACGGAAACAGATCAAGGTAAGCTGGGGTACCTGCATTCTGCATTCGCTATACATTGTAATATTAGAACCAAGTTTTTCTTTTTTTGTGAGTAACAGGCGAGAGGTCCCTGTCAAACGAGAGCTTTCGTAGATCACTTCTTTAGCTCCGAATCTCGTAGCCGAGGTAGACTCTGCTACTGAGCATGCGCACCGCTTGCTTTGTCTGCACAAATCCAGGAAGCATTTCCGGAGGCCGTAAGCTAGCGGGATGGCGGGTGTGGTTGCAGCTTTCGCTTGTCAGCTTACGGGTGTGCGGGGTGCACCTCCACTCTTCTTTTTAAATACAATATTTTATTTTTACAAGGACTACCATACACGGTCGTATGAGAAACGAAAAGTAGTATTGCACAATATTTTTGAAAAATATCAAAGGTTTTTCTATTATTTTTTGTATAAGTGCACGGGAAAAGTTTCGTGAAAGTAATTTGTAACGCAACGAGTAAAGTAATCCGTTACTATTTAGCGAAAGTAATTTGTAACGGTAATCCATTACATTTGAGGCTCAGTAATTTGTAGTTGTAATCCATTACATTTTTCAAGAAACGAGCACAAGTCTGGCTAGGTGGAACGCTTTTTCTGCATTTGTGATTTGCCTTGAAAGCCCGAAAAATATGCAAAATAACGTCACGTGACGATGCGCCCGATAGTCAATCTTGCAGCGCTCTCAGACATGCTGCAGAGGAACTAAGGTCGTAAAGGAGCCGTCTCATACAGCTGGCTGCTGTACGAGACGGAAGTTTGGGGGAGCAGGAGTTCGCCCCTATCTTGGAGCCTACCCTAAGCACGAAGCTTTGTCTCGGAGGGTGTGCAAGTGAAAAGGATACTTCGTTCCTTCACAGCACGTCTAAATGGGTGTCAAAACCGGACACTTCTGAACGCGTGAGGCGACCCTTGTCCGCCATATAAAGTGAAAGCTGAAGTTCTGCAGTCCGTCTTCTGTTTGGACATTTACAAGGAAAACATCGCGGCTTCCCTCCTCGCCTCATCTAATATTCTTTGGCGTCGGTTCTCGTAAGACTTTACGTCGCACGCCACCTGCCAAGGGTTCGCCTGTTTGCCATGAATAAAAAACAGCGCAAAAAGATAGGTAGGAGCATACAGGAAAGACGTTGACTGACAATTAAATGCTTATTTGAAATTCCACACCTGAACAGTGTCTCGAACATGCTCGTGCAGATCTACCGTAATATCCCGAAGGATAGCCCACACAGAAACGATTGCACGTCGTGAGAATATGAGTGGAGAGCCACCTTTGGGTGTATGATGAAAAAAAGGTTTAAAAATCGCTAGTTTAGATTTCGTGACCTGCGTAACTTGTGATTGTAGGGAAGTGACGAACCAAAGTCAACTGTCCTTCCCTCTCGTCAATGTGCGCTTATCTCCCGCCGCGGCCAAACAGAACTATTTAGGCCCAGGTAAACATTGGCGATAACCCTGGAATTACTAGAAATTGGCTATCTTTCGGCGTTTTTGAAAAAAAAATTGTAAATCGTGCCGAAAATAGGGGTGGGCTACATTTCGGTGGTAGGGAATCTCTTGAGATATTAAAGTAATCGCATATCTGTGTGGGGTGACACCACGGAGTAAAATCAGCACTAGATAAAACCAAAAATTAGCACCTCTAAACCAGTGGGGTCATACGTAAAGATGTAATTAGTTGAGAGGGTAAGCGCGTATCAAATATACGATTAATTACTATTCATGAGTTCCAGCTCCCTGCTCGTCAAATGCACAGAAACGACATTGATGCAGCGATCTTGTTCGCAGGCAAGTATAGAAGCCGCTTTCAACATCTCCTTCTCCAACTCTAGGATGCTGTGCCCTGCCACCGGCGTGTTGTTCCAGTAAGGAGGAAGAGACACATTCCTCTAAATGTATCGGCTAATGAGAATCATAGCCGTTATAGAGCGAAGCAGCGTGCTCTCGCAGTCTGTCATTTAGACAACGACCGGTCTCGCCTATATAAGCTCAACCGCAGCTAAGGGAAATCCTGCACGCGACTTCAGTGGCGCAAGACACAAAGTGCTTGGCGTACTTCTCGTCACAATTCTGTTTCTTAGGTTTGTTATTGCTTGTTGTCTTCCCATCTGTTCAGCAGCGCCCTCGTATTCTTTCGTTTGCCGTTTGCGTTACTGGAAGAAAAACGGAGGTCTTGGGCGATTGAGAACAGCTAACACGCGTGTCAGTGGCTGTTCGGACCCACGTGATGAGCATGCTCCAGGCCTCCGTGAAGGGCGTAAGCAGACCTTGATGGAGGGACGCTTTCTCGCCGGGAAAGAAAACGGACGGAAGCATATTGCCCCACTTCATGTGGCGGAGAATATCGCTTCAAGCATTCGTGAAGTGGCGTGTTTTGTGAGCCCTTAACATGCGCGTCAAAGCTGTCCGATCAAACGTACGGACTCTGGGAAAGATTGTCGGATCCCACATGTTTGGTCGCATTGGAGCATCACACCGGGGACCCGCCCGGGTGCGGCATGCGACCGATTTGCCAGATATTCGCCACACGGCAGTCCCAATGACGGGCGGGCGCAGCCAATGTCCGCACGAATGAAGCGAACGTCATGCTGTGTAGTGACGTTCGGTTTGATAGGGAGAGGAGGCGCTCTACCGAGGAGGCGAACTTAAGCGGTGCGCGACGCGGGACGGACACCATGGTGTTTTTCGGCGCGTGCAAAATTTGCTGCTGATTTCGCGCATTCATAGAAAGCCTTCCCTTTGAGACCGATCGAGAACGCCGAGACATGAGTATACTCCGTTTCACCTTAATAAGGACATCAGTGGACGCTACAAGCCATTTAATGCAGTATGAGTGTGTGGCAATTGCATTGCTGCTACCCGTCTCGGAGAATTACAAAACGCACTGGCTGAGCAACACGCAGTCATTTATTCCTCTATCGCCCGCGCCGCGATCCCAAGAGCCACTGCGCATATGCTGCGACGGCCGTTTATCAGTGGAGGAGGCCGCTCGCGTGGCTATATGCAATTGGCTTTCTCGCGTTGCAAAATGACCACTGACGATTTGGCAGGCGGGCAACCTGGGCCAACGCCTTGGATCTCCAGGTTTTTCAGATATCGACCCCCTTCCCCCCCGAAAAAAAAAGAAAATATAGGTGACATCTTAAGACCCAACTGGGATGTTTGAAAGGGTAAGTGCGACGGGAGGGAACGAAGTGCTGCAAAGAGCCGCGATGAATTCGACTCGCCGGCAAAGTGCTGTGCCCGTCGCGGCGGCGAAGAGTTTCATCGCAACACAGGTGCTACGCGCCGCGTGTGTGATGAACGGTCACATGGCTTCTTTATATTTTGACACGGGGTTCTGTAACTACATAAATTGTGCGCGTTTCACCCGTTAAGTTGGTCGCGCGCACGGATTCCTCAACAAACATTCCGCGAAGAAATGTTTGGGGACCGCTAGGGGCACTGCTGCCTACAGGCGAGTCAGCAGCCCCAAAACCTTTGAGACAGCCCACATTACCGAGAGCTTCCAACTGGCCTATCGGGTTCACGTGTTTGAAGGGCCGCGTTTGCAGTACGAGCTGGGAGGAGATAACGAATGGGTTGGCAGCCTGTGAGCGTTTCCGAATTTCCGCCTGCTGTCCTCCTCACCACGCGAAAACGATGCGCACTTGCGACCAACCTTTGCCGATTGCGTCCGTCATTAAATTGCGAACGTACCCCGTGGTTTGAGTTGAACCCCTCTCTGCAATCTAGGTTGTCAAACTTTTCATCGCTTATCGGGCCCCTTGTTATCATTGAACGCATACGGCGCCCGTCACACTTCCCCTTCCAGCCACCATTGCTTAACCCCATCGGGCATTTTTCCCGCGTCTCGTCGGCGCGAGTGTCTCTCCGCGTCAGCGCGCGCCTGACAAGGGAGAGGGCGGCCAACCACACGACACGCGCAAAAGACATGCCGAAGAAGTGCGAGCAATCGCTTTTGCGCGCCGGCCGACATTGATAGATGGAGAGATGGATTACCAACAGATGCCTGTATAGTGTTTGGTCAGCGGGAAGAGCGGGCAGAGCCAGGACGTACGCGTGACAGAGATTGATGGCTTGAAATGATCTCTTGGCCAAACAGAAGCCGAAAATATTGCCCTAGCGTTGGTAGCAAAAAATACTTTTAATAAGTGCGTAAGAGTTAAATGGAGTAAATGTTATGGTTGAATATATAGGCCACTTGATGTTTCGATTATGTTTACGCCAAAAGATACAAGAATCGAATGTGCTGCTCGAACTCTGTTTTGCTCGCTCGGAGCCTGACCGCTCGGACGGCATTTTCCCAACCCTCGGCGCCTGGCGTACGGATCACGTCGATCGCTCTCCGAGAATTGGACTTTGCATGACCGTGATCGAAAAACTAGGTGCACCATGTTTTCAGTCACCGAGAAATACTTTGACGCACTTATTACATTTTTCCTGGCGACCATCGCCAGGGTAATTTTCGCGGCTTCTGGCTGGCCACATTCGAATCTGTGAAGACGACCTGAAACACTCTCAGCTTGCTCTCGGCCGAAGGCTCCTCCTCCTTTGTCTCCTACATTTCCCAATAAGTGACAAAATCTACGAGATGGGGGGACATTGAGCGATAAACTGGTATTCCATTCACCAGACAAAAGTGACTCGCACTTGGCTGCCGCACTGTTGTTCGATTTTGGCCACTAGACACGTGACTTTACCAAATACTGAGGCTTTTACGCAAAACTGAGTCGAGACTTGCATTGCGATCGCTGTAAATTATAATAAACTATTTTTTAAAATACTGTGAGCCCCAGAGATCAGTGTCAAGTTTCGATAAAAACCCAGAGTACAACACCGCGGCTGATGGCATCTAGCAAAGGCACTGCGAAGCTGCCCGTGTTTTTGTCGAAAAAGCACATTTTAGACTTAAAATAAATGATACATAACTTCTCTCTTCCGTACTGTTAATAAAGATCAATATGCAATTATTTATGCGCAGTTCTTCGTTGAAATCTAGACGTAAACTCGAAGGTCAATTCTAGAGGTCGCAAAAGTCCAACATGGCGGTGGTCGATTTGAAGTCACTTTCACCTGCCAGTTTATCGCTATTAAGCCCTCTACCTCGTTGGGCCAAACTCTCTCGATATGAGGACTTGATTTCTAATAGTAGCTAAGTCTAATTGGGTTGAAGCTTACGCCACCTAGCATATCTCGGGCCTGGTCGGGCATTGTTCAGTGTTTCCATACTACCTTAAACAAAACTATACAACAAGCACTTAAAATGGAGTCTAGTTTATGCTGGACCAAATAGGGTTTCTATGTTGATAAAGTATTCTTCTTCAGCTTTCAGGACAAGAAAAGATACAGAAAATATTATAACAATTAAGCATCGCGTAGTTCGCTGAGATGCTATGCTAAAAGTGGCAGCCACATTGCCACGAACAGTATCATCCATCCAGCTCTAGCGACACTTGCCAGAGGCCCTAATCTGGACACTTGACGAGAAAGTCGGCGAGAAACCCCGCGGCTCTGATTGGCCGGCCCCAAGGTTAAGTGCGGCGTTGGCCAATCACGCCCGCCAGATTTCTCGCCGAGTTTTTCGCCAAGTGTCCAGATTAGGGCCCCAGCTCGCTCTTTAGCGTGACGTCTTCGGCTGCCGTTCGCCTGGATCTTGCCTATTAGCTCACTTGAATGTCGTGCCTGGTTTCGCTTTTCTTTTACCTGTATCCTCGTAAATTTAATCTATGGCCAGGAAGCTGGACCTGCTCTTTCTACATAGTCAGAAGCAGGACACAGGAACTGAGGAGGAGGCGGGAACGGCATTCACGTTGGGCGGCACGGCCCGTGTTCGTGTCCCGCATGCAAGAAGTACTCTAACACACGGCAGTGAGCAACCTTGTTGCACTGTTTTTAAAATAACAATGTGTCTCTTTCTATCGCTTGATAATAGTGCCTACACCCCATACGTTTTTGTCTTTGCAGAAGCGTCGGATGCGAAAAGGCGACCTTCACATTATCGTTTTTTGTTTTTCTTTTATGTTTTGTCGGATGGCACTTTGACTGTTCGACGTGTTGCTCTCTTCCGTGAAACGTAACCTAACGCTTTAGCATTTTTTCAGTCAGCCTCTAGACCTCAGAGAACGGCTAGTGAGAGCCCTGAGGTTTGTAGAATCTCATTTCGCTTTTACTTTTACGTAAGCGAATTGTGTAAATTATGAAAAATCTACAGTTTGGCTGGAGGCAGGGTAGAAGAAAAGATCAATTTGATTTAAACCGTGACTTATATCAGCCAGATGTCAGTAAAATTAAATCAACAATATAAGTGAAAAACTTCGAGCCTTTCCACTCTGGTGAAGAAGCGGATCTGTACTACGGTGGGAATTAAGTAATGGCCGTCCGCAAGACGGCAAGCCAGAGCGGAAAGGCTGGAAAGATTGCCTCGATCTATGAGCGATGGCGGCAAGCAGACAACCCGCAAACACAACACTCTGTACAGCTACCGCCATCTATGAGCTACGGCGGCAACCAGAATGTTAAGTCGACATTTCTGTCGGACAGAAATGATCCTGGGAAGCCAGCCGCAAACAGCTCCGCTTTAAAGGAAATCCCAAAAGTGTTTTGTTTTGCCGATTTTCCATCATTTGATGCGTTCTGTGTGCCTATGTTCTGTATTTAAAGTAAAGAATTATCAAGCAATAACGATTTATATCATGCTAAACGCGAGCACAAAACATTGACCAGTCTATTTGAGAAAATTGATATTTCGAGCGATCTTCCCCATCCACTTTTTTTGTCAATTATGGAGCAAATAATAACCCGAAGGAGGTGGACTAACACTAAAAAGTAATTCCCTAGTGCAGGATAATCATAACACAAAAAAAATTTAAATAGTGCTTTTAGACTAGCTAATAAAATATCAAGTTGCTTTATTTCTACCAATGCAGAAATCTACGCAATAAAAAATTGTTAACAAAAAATATACCTTAAATGGCAGTAATTTTTTCGTTGATAATGTTTTTACTTATTAGACAAATTGATCCGTGAATCTATCGTGCTTGAAATACATGTAATGAATAACAAGCTTTACTTTATAGCAAAAGATATTTTCTAAATAATCTATTTCATATCCAATTAGTCTAATTTTACATCAAATTAATCTTATCTAAATAGAATAAATATGATATATTTGATTTTTTTAAACAATCGCGACTTTTTTCCACCCTGGTTGGTGGAGGGAGCCAAAGAAGCTACGGTGTGTGCGGTCTAAAGCTACACACACGTATCATACTTGCGGCGAGAAGAACAACGCGAGCCGAGCGCTGGCCGGTTTTGAGAGTAGCGGCTATCAACATAAGGCTCACTTGTTTGAAACCGTTCACGGGAATAATTTGAAACATATCAGCGCTATCAAAGATACACAGGTGGGGTAGCCGGCCTTTATTTGTAGTGCATCTATGATCATCGGAACATTCAGAACTGCGGATTAGGCAACGTTTCAGAAAGTGTTTAACTTTAGTTACATGATTACTTTATTCTATTTGCAAGAATGAGGTCACTTGTTTATAGTTGCCATATCTGCCTGGCTTTTGTTTTTCACTTGCTCTATCGCTGAAACGGAAAAAAACTTTTGTCACTGCTTTCTAGCAAAGTTAAATGGAGTGCTTACAAAAACAGATACAATCATACATGCTACACAGGTTAAGAAAAATATAGCTACTTGTGAAAATTGATGCCGTTAAGGAGGCTCTCTCGTGCCATTTCTCCTTTCCTGAGTTCCAGATACCCGGTTTCTGGGCAACTCATTAAGGATGTCGACATGGCCTACCGTGTTGGCTATAAAACGGCACGGAAGAGCATCCACATCGCCTGCCGTTCAATCTCGGCACGATTGAAATATTGGTTCATGAAGGAAAAAAGTTATGCCATACCCTGTCTCGTAAAGGAGGCAGGGTTTAACGCCATACCATCAACGGATTTGGGTAGATATGGTTGCCCGCTTCTTAATGGACTTACGGATGTCAAGCATTAAAATTCATAGAAAATACATATTAGAATGTCTATGTGATTACTGTTACAGTGAGACACCTACCGTATTTATTCAAAAATAGATCAAAATCTTTTTTAAAAAAACAACAAAGGAACAGCACGTGTTTTTTGTGCACTGCGCCAAAAGGGGAAATCATTGAGATTTACGGAAAACGCCCGCCGAGAGCAAAAATTAGATTTATGTGGATCGAATCATTCTATTCCAAATATTATCCCTGCTTTGCCGTTTGCCTTCTCCTTTCGTGCGTTTTCATGATAGGTCTGCAAACTGATTACACCTATCAAACATGTAGTCTGTCTTCTTTACATTGCGACAAGAAAGAGGGTGATTCTTCGGCTTTCCTTTTTCGCCGGAAATCAGAAAAAAAGGACATGTTTCAATGTGCACACTATGTTGCGGTAGGACAGTCAGAGAAACAAATTCTGCACTTTCAAACTTCATGAAATGGGCAGATTACTTTCAAGGCAAGACAGGATGAAGTCAGAAACAACTTTAGTGCACATTCAGTTAGAATACCCCTTTAGATCCAAGGATATTTCACCTTCATAAGGTCATCACTACCAATTAGCAGGTCACGGCATCCATTCAATACTCCGTACTGACAGGTGTCCAAGCTTGACCTCGTGGTCACAGTGCCCTCCTTCCATGTGCTTGCAGTGCGACCCCATCGTGCACTTGGACCCAGATGGTGAAGCTGCTGCTGGACAGGATGTCGACTCCCCTAATAGAGTTGTCGCACCTGCGAAACATTTCGCTTACACCCTTAAGCAGAGTGTTTGTCCTCCCATACCATTACAAACTGAAAATTAGTCCAAGTCTATTTTTTACGCAACAGAATTCATAAATGAACATCTCTTTTTCATTCTTCTGTACTGAACACCTGCCAACATCCAGGAGACGCAAATCGACAAATACCTTTGCAATATTTGCTCTTTTTAGACTCATTGAACTTAAAACCACTCAAATACTGCCATTAGTTTAAAGCTGGGAACCTCGAGGATACCTCTCCAAATAGTGAAATTACCCGCTTGTCCCTTGTATTCTCATACTACTCGGTTTTTAGTCTTGGCAGCTATAACATTTTTTTTTGTCATTGAATGGTTGCTGGTAGATGTTGGAGGAAGCTCATACAGTACATTTGAAGCGTGAAGCTTACAGATTAAACGCTAACTTGTATTGACGTTCGGATATAAAAGCTAAACTTATCACGTCAAGGATGTTGCCATAAAATAGTGGGCATTGGACTAAACATAGCGGCCGAGCGGGCGGCCGAGCCGGATTCGGAGGTGTGGAGGAAGACGAGGTGCGTGAGTTTTGTACGAGAGCGGGACTATCGGCCAGAGATAAGAGAATATCGTGTCGAGAGAACTGCAACCGGGCTGACCTCAGGACGGTTATCTAAGCCACATTAATCAGAGGAGAAAAAAAAAGTACCAAGAGCACGACACCCTACAGCTGAGGAGGTAAGTGACCAAATTATTTCACTTAAGCATCACAGTCGTCACCTCAACGAACAAGAAAAGGGTGTCCGAACATCAGCACAGCAATACCTGCAGCGTGCCAATAAATAACGTATAATATACGGCAACGTTACACTGGTCTGCAACAGGTAGCTTTTCAGTGCCTTGATTGACCTGGTTGAGATCGCGTGACACTTTCCTGCCATATTTTGTTGGAAAGATAAAGACGCATAAGTCATGACACAACTAAATATTTGATTTTTTACTTGACAAATTTGCATCTGTATTGGCTTCCACAACTTCTGAAAGCTGTCTCTGAATGCATAAAGTGGTTTCTTAAATAATCTTACCTGAATGGAGAGGTTTTTCAGGCCGTGAAACGCAGCCCCTCTGTATGACGCGCAGGCGCCGAGGGCATTACAGATGGTCTTCAGCATGTCCACCGAGCAGAGGGACCTTACATTACCCCGACTGCCGGAGAATTCTGCTTGAATGATGGGGTAGGGGAAACTCAAGCAGTTGCAGATTAACGCACCTAAGAAGACTATTAAGAAGGTATGACAACATGCTGCTCGCCCCCGCAGCGTTTGCCTCACTAGCACTTTACGGTGAAGATAATCGGCGGCGAGGGACTGGTGAAACACACGTTAGAATAACAGGACGACGCTTAACCCCGCCCGTGACGCATTGGCGTAGTCAGATATCTTTTGTTCGGTAGGGTTGGGGAGGGAGGGGGCATGATTTTGGGTGCGAGGGACTAACCTACAACAGGCTACCAC
Organism: Ixodes scapularis; assembly: GCF_016920785.2. Taxonomy (NCBI): domain Eukaryota; kingdom Metazoa; phylum Arthropoda; class Arachnida; order Ixodida; family Ixodidae; genus Ixodes; species Ixodes scapularis. Next base: position 184,711,619 of record NW_024609857.1, read on the forward strand.
CCTAAACTGAGTCGTGAATGTGAAACTTACGACCTACATAAAGATATCCGGCCACAGAATCTGTTTGGACAAATGGCGTACAACTCGTCCCTGGAGGAAAATAAACGAAAAAGCGACGACTGCGCATTCGGCTCGGTCGCACCGCACCAATCGCTTAATCTGTTGCTTTTCCGTAGCATTCCCTGTTTTACATTGCTATGCTCCATTAAAGTTCAAGTGTTTGCGAATGATACGAGATGTACAAAGACGTCGAAACCACCCTACACACTAAACATGATCACACCCTTTAGGGTGTCAATGCCTTGTCCTATAACTAACAATCTTATGGGTGTAGCAAGACGCCCTAAGAAAAGGGCGTTTTCCCAACACCCCTAAAGGACGGCGTTATTGCGAACACCCTTAAAATAGGGTGTGATTCCGCTCTACATCTTTTTATTAGGGTGTTATGACTGCGCAGTACGCCCTGTAAATTGGGTGTACCACCGCCAGAAAGGGAAATAAAAAAAGACGCGATGACCAACACCCAAAAAGTAGGGTGTAATAACCCAAAAGAGTGCACAAAATATGACTGCAAAGGAGTCGAAACATGCCTGGTCCACTTTTTATTTTTCGATAAAGGTTCTACCAGGTTCTACTAAATTATAGACAATTGCAAGCAGGTCATCTGGGCACAGCCATGCCTCTGCTTATGCGGGCAACTGCGTACAATTACAAGCTTGCAAAAGGCAAAGCTACGTTCACGCGCACGTCATCAAACTTGGCGGGCAAGACTGAAAGAAACAGTTCTTCTTTATCTTCGCAATACGTTTAGAATATTGGAGCGCTTATTAATATAGTATTTGACACAAAACAGGGAACAGCGCACTAAAACGTACTCTGGAACAATTAATGTAACCCCGCCTGCCCGGCTCTTTGTCACATGGTCGCTATTAATGAAGGCTATAGTCACAAATCATTATTTCATGGGTGAATACATCTGCATTAGTAGTTTTTTTTTAAATTAAAATCGTTAAGCGTCAAAGGCTACCACCGTTCAATGTTATCCAAGTCCAACTTTCGGGGACACGGCAGTTTAGGTCCAGATTTTAGCGACACGTGGCGTAACGACCTTTAAGCATTTTCAAAATGTAGTTTGGCGCGTCGATCACAATCTCGCCCTTCTTTCCCAATCCTCCCCTCACCGTCCTGCTACTGTCCGCCGGTGACCTCCTCTCATTCTTGCGCCTTCAGTCTGCTTCTGCTACCGCGCACTGCGTCATGTGCAAGAAACATTGGACCGACCAAAAAAAAAATAAAAAAAGTCCGTTCATCGCGGACAATAGGCGCAAACATCGTGGAACAAAAACAAAAAGGAAAAAAAAAAACGCGCGGAAAAGGAAAACTTCGCTGAGAATTCTTTCGAGAGGCCTTTTTCACTGTTGTGTCTTACCAAGTTAGGAAGGTACTGAAAAAAGGCGTTCGAAATCAATCGCTGAGGGTATTCAGTTGTAGGGCTTCGCCTTTTGTGCGCGGCTTCTCCTGGCACTGTGGATTGTCCATTTCTCACCTTTCATCCTCTATCATTGTCTCTCCCCAAGCTGACTCCTCGGCGTTTATTTCGTGCGCTTTAGAGCAAAAACAGAAATGAATATTCAGGGGCAAAATGATTTCAGCGTACCCTGTAAGCAGGCGTGGAGGCATAAAATATTAAAATATGAGAAAGAACCAACGTCGCTTTGTGAAATAAATGTAAGGGCGCAAATGAGCTAATGTACATTAAACATGATCTCAAAAAAACAAAACAACGAGACTGCAGATAACGACACACAAACTCAAAAGTCTCAAACACAGCTGAAAGTTTATTTTCGGAAACCTGGTTAAATAGGAAAAAAACAAACGAACGAATAAGGGGAAGGAAAAAACCACTTTTTATAAATGTTCATTCCGACTGCATAAAAATTGTATACCGTTGTGGAATGGGACATCAGTGGAAGGAAGGAAAAATGTTGGCCACAAGCGTTTGATAATAGAATCGCTCGCAATACTACGGCACGGAAACGCTATTATTAAGCCTTGGTTTTTTTTGAACCACGAACTTCGGCAATTTCTTAGGCTATGAAAAATGTTGTCCTAGAGTGTCTACAAGTTTCCGCAAAGAAAAGTTGCGAAGAAAGGTAAAAAACGCAGGCGAGCTGGTGAACGATATCCATAGTAACCCTAAAACGTAGGAAAATAAAAAAAAATCGGACAGAACAACGAAGTCTCTAACACAGCTTGAAATTTATTTAACAACCATCGTCTTATATGCATGTCACAGACCTCCATAACAATTCAAAATACCTCCTCGCCCTTTTCACAGTGCATACCCTCATCCTCAATTCTTACCGAAAAATGCACACAAAAGCAAACACGCCGGAAACCCAAAGGGAGACTAACTCGAAATCGGATTGCAAGAACTTCGTTTTCGGTTGCGGTGACACGGTTCTAAGATAAGAGAGGAGAGGAGAGGAGGCCGTCATTGTCCTGGTGACTAACGTAATGTACGTATGTAGAAAGAGGTGTTCTTGGGGATTTTCCTTCCCCTTTATCCGTTCGTTTCTTTTTTTCTATTTATCCATGTTTTGGAAAATAACATTTCAGCTGTGTTTGAAACCTATACAATAATATACAAAATGGGTAAATACTAATTTCTGAGGAATTAGTAAATATGCCAAACAAACTTCAAAAATATTACAAGAAAGATGATATTTATATTTAATGAAGTGACGAATTCCAATTCTGTTAATCTGCAACGTGTGACACAATGTACAAAGCTAACACATTTTTTTAAAAATCAGTGAGCTTTTTTCCGCATCCGCTCAAATGCCGGTGAGCTTTTCTCTGCATCTGCCGGTTTTGCGGTGAGCTTTTCTCCGGTGAACTTTTTTCCGCCGCCCCTGAACGGGACGCAGCAGATATCATAGTGGGCGACATAGGATAGCTGCGAAGGGGCCATAGCTGATAGCGGAGTGCGCCACATATAAACAGCGGAGCGAGTGGTAGAGGGTTATTGGAGCGGACCGCATCGGATAGGGAAGCTGACAGTAGCATCGTCTTAAAAATTTCGTCGTAGCGTATAGAAAGGCACCACGGAGTCTTAAGAACACCGTCATGTGCTCCATAAACTAACGACGCAGTTCGTAAATTTCGTCGCGCTGTGCGCGGATGCGTCGGCATACGGGGCGTTTGGACGATAGATCAAAGGGCCGCCTTCAGTTTCCTAAGTGCGTCTTTCTTTCTTTTTTTAATTAGCCGCATTTTTGGCGACCTCCAACCATATTGGCGCCGTGTGCCGACTACACGGGGTGCTCCCCTAGCTACCATCATTATCGTTTTTGACGTCACGGGTAGGACAGACTGGGACAGACCGCGCAGATCTTGGATTCCTTGGCTGGTAAGCTCGCATCCTGCGCTGTTTGGGTAACACGCGGGAAAGCCGGTTTCACGCGTTTCGTTTATTTGGCGAAGCAATATTTGTAGTAGAACATTTTACCAGAGTTTGAAACCGAACGTGGCACGCGTAGTCGTGCCAACAAACATTTTGAGCGCTGAGGTGTCGAAGCGCTCGGAAGGTGGTGTGCTGTTCTCTACCCCAGTAATAACGCTCGATGATGAATATAGAATACGCTGAACTTTATTCTACTACAACATCTACCACGGCGAGTAGGATATTTCTTTGATTATGATTCGGACAAAATGAAACTAAGAAAGGAATGTTTCAACAAATTGAAAATGGTAAAGCGAAACTCGAGAACCACTTGAGTGTATAGTAAACCCTTTAGTGAAAGCGCTCCGTGTTTGCTGTTTGTTCCAATGTGTTCTGTGAATGCTGGTCTCTTATTAGTTCCAAGTTAACTCCTTTTTTTTAATTTTGTAAACCAGTAAACGAAGATTTCTTCAAAATAAGAGGCACGAAGGAACAGTGGCTGGCTTCCGGAGTCATTTCAACTAAATCCCTGATTATTCACCCGGTCGATGCGAAATGGGCGAGACCCCCTCGCGATAGAAGTACAGTGGGCATTTGTCTCATTGAAAGCCAGGGTCGAAGAAATGCTCTTAATAGTTTTATAAGATATACCAAAAGGCGCTTGAGTACACTGAACGGTACATTAGATCTGTGACCTGTAATCCGAACTTTGGGGCGTGGAGAGAGCAGAGTATTTTGTTGATACTACAAAACTTTCCAGCGAGCTTGAGGTTACCAGCTGATGCCGTAAAACCCGAAGCAAGAACATTTGCACGCAGGAACTGTGGGCGCAGCGCGTCCGTAGCAACATCATTCAATTGTGCGAAAATTTATTATATGGATATATACATTTTAGTGTTTTAAGTATAGTCGTGCTTTTGAAACGTTCGCATGAATGCCCTCATAAGGGCTTGTGATGTGCAAATATGAATACATTTTTATTTACGGAACATTCCAGACCTTTTTTGCTTAACTAAGGCAAATATGTTGTTGTAACGACTAAACATTAATAATTTTTTACATTAATTTGTTTAGTGTAATATTCTCAAATACAGCAAATCTAAGTTTTATTTTTGCAGAAATAATTGTTGTCATAAATAAATTTTCTGTCTTGCAAGGGACTCTAGTAGCTAGAAATATCAATATTAAAATCAGTGTTGTACCCGTTACCGAAAAAAAGTAACGAAATAACGTTACTCGTTAGTTTGGTAAAAAGTAACGCGTTATCGAGCTACGTTACTCTTTTACAAACGTAACGATATACTGTTACCGTTACTTTTCAAAAATAACGAACGTTACTTTTACGTTACTTTTCTGTTCGAGTACATATGTTTAGCAGAGATGTATAATAAGCCTCCTTAACAAGCTTGGATAAAGATAAAAATTTACAGTGTGGTTTTATAGTATTTTGATGTGCGTAGGACCTTAATTTTCGGCATGCAGATTAGGCATTGAAACTGCAAATTACCTGATTCTGTCTCCTTTAGTTGATACATTTCATTCAGACCTGCTGGCCATGGCGACGGACTTTCGTTATTCATGCCCATCTCGCGCGCAGAATTAGTCGGAGATGTTAGTCAATCGGTTTTTATAAACTACAGCCTGCGAACGAGGACTGCTGGAACACAACCAGCCAACCAACATCCCTCATCTGTACGCCGGTTTTAGTAACAGCCCGGTTCATACTATTACCAGAGACTGATTTACTTCACTATCTGGAACAGAACACCGCTTACCAGCACACTGGCTATATCACTTGCTGCCTCTTACCGGCAATAGCTCTTAGTTTTTCTGCAAAAAAAAGAAAAAAAAGTTTCGTGTTTGAAAGTTTTCTTTCCAGGTTTAAAACTTTTTTTTCTTATTTTTTTATCATGACCTTAGGGAATTAAAGACTAATCAAGCGAAACATTCTTCTGTGTACAAAAGCGGGTGAGGAACTTTCAGGCAGCGAGGGGGAGAGCGAGGGTAAGAATATTCCACAAAGAGTGTTTCTTTTCTTTGAAACTAGAGAATTGAGCAAAGCGCTTCGGATGTCTCTCCACGGCTTCCCCCCCCTCCCCCCCCCCCCCCCCCCCCCCGCTGTCCACTTCTGCTGCACAAAGCAGAGGGGGAAGAGGAGGGAGGGGAGGAGGCTGAAACGCAGTCGTTCGTTCAAGCCTTGTGGGTGGTGGCACTATGAAAAAAAAAAGAAAAGGAGGATTAAAAGAATTAGCTGATAGCCGAAGGTTTTTTTCGCCTTCGAGAAGTGAGTTTTTTTTTTTTTTTTTAACTTTACTGTGACGGATGCGGTTCCGAGCAGCGATAAGCTGGTGCAGGATTTCACCAGTTTTGGTCAAAAGTAACGAGTAACGAGTAACGAAATTTGACAGCCGATACCGTAAATAAGTAACGGAAATACTTTAGTCGTTAGTCATTCAGAATACTAACGAGTACGTTACTGCGTTAGCGAAAAATGTAACGCCTTACCAGTAACGTCATTACTAGTAATGCGTTACCTCCAACACAAAATACAGTATTTTCCTGACCCTTTTTTGGCCAGATACGGGTTTGTGAGTTCGCCGCTGTGCACTTGCCCTGATGGTCATTTCAGAATGAGCTGAATTGCCCAGTATTGGTTCCGAAAATAATAAGTCAATTGGTTGAAGAATTAAGACGTTCAATTCAAATTATATAGAGTCGTCTGTGAGTCACTCATTGCATTATCATAAAATACACCCACATGGAAAGACTCAAGCTTTACGTAAACGCGTACTGTAGCTACATGCTTCCTATTTGTAGGTACGCTTCTTTTTTCTGCGACAACTTGGCGATATCAAAATAAAAACTAGAATCGCCTAAAGTGTTATTAAACGGCCCTACGCTCCCAGTGTACGCGCCACTGATATGCCATAGCAGCGATTGCTACGAGTTAAATGCTCAAAATTGGCAAGAAGTCAGTCCGTGAATAATAAATACATTTTAAACTTGTTTCTTACTACTGGTTACTGTCTCTTTCTCGAGTCAGGGGGAAGTGTGTGACCCTCCTCGAAAATTATAGTGCGAGTATGAAAAAAGAGAAAACGGAAAACAATGGCGAGAAGGTTAACCTGAGAGGTGAGTCACGGCTTTCTACTTCGGACAGGGGGAAGGGGAGCAGGCAATGAAAGTAGTGATGAAAACGACGCTAGTATAAATCCTTTGCCATGAAGAACCCTTTGTGCTGTAGTTGTCGTTCTATATAGCCAATCCAGCGAAGGCCATGAGCATGACTATAATCTTTCTGAGATTCTGTGTACTGCTCGTTTGGCAACAGGAAAAGGGTAGTCGTCCTCAAAACTATTTTTGACAAAGACGTCATCAGCATTTTTTTGCGTTCTGTCATTAGCAACAAAATAACTTCTGTTTAGCCATATCATATGATCAAACTTTTTCCCGAAAATCCTATTCTTAAGTGCTCGCGTGCAGGTTGTTCTTTATCTTGCAATAAAACATAAATAAATTGTATAAAATGGAGAGTGGTAGGACGAAATTGTAGTCTACCTGAAAAGAGGTGAAGCTTTACGTTTTGAGGAGAGAGAAGGGGTGGTTAAAATATGGGATGAGGACGATTGGTCAAATGCGCACTTGTCGCAGGCCGACTGGTGATAGGATAATTAGTCCCGTAGGAACATTCGCCTTAGGGCGACTAGTTCATTGAACAGTTCGTCACATTGACAGCGCAGAAAAGGATATAATAATCTACAAATTGCAATTTTCAGTAACCTATGGTCTCTGACGAGTGTGCAGTTAGAACTATAGAACAGGATGCTTTATTAAAAAGGAATATGCATGTAAATGTATGCAATGCCGGAGGATGTGCATAATCGTTCGAGCAAGCATAGATACCACGTAATATTTGTTTCAGGTAGCTAGAAATATTGTAGATGTACAAATATGTTTCGAATAGAAAATACTTGGGAAAGAAACTTTACCATTCCGATATAAGAAGTCCAAAACTTCAAAACGCAATGTTTCGAGCCACTGCACTAGGCTGTCAATCTGGCGGGTGCTGTCGTACTGTCCAACAATGAAGTGTCTGCCTGTTGCCGTCGGTGTGTGTATTTTATTTTTAACGCGCCTGTAGAGTCCTGTTAACACACTTGCGAACGAGTAGGACCGACCGAGACGAGACCGGTTTAAGCCTCTTGCGACGGCGTAGGAGCTCCGCAGTAGCGCATCCGGTTCTACGACGACACAAGAGGTTTAAAAAATCGGCCTTGTCTCGGTCGGTCCTACTCGATTGCAAGTGTGTGAACTGGCCTTAAACGTTTCTGCCACCTTCAGCTTGTGAGATCTTCATTTCATCGGTGTTGAAGTGGCGACGAAGTGGGCATTTCAAACTCGGCGACATCCGTAACAGCCAAAGGAGTGCCCGACAAAATGTTATGCGGAGTTTTACGATTTCCCATTGTAACATAAACAAATAATTAAAGAAGCAAATATTTCAATGCTAAACGTAGAACAGGATTTGGCACAGACCTGCTGGTTAGACGACTTTAGGCAGATCTCGGTTGGGTCCCCCCAATATCTTTTGCGGCAACTCCAATACAACAGTGCGTTGTTCCTCCTGCTATATGTACTTACATAGAAACCCGTCACGAGACAGCATCGCTCCACCTTTCTCTGTCGTGACCACTTCTATTTTGTGGGAATGACACAACACTTGTTCGCTCTCGATCACAACACTTCTTCACCCTCAATCAACCATGATGACCTTGGGCCAACCTTGCCTATTTGGGCCAACCTAAAATATGTTTTTGTTCTATTCGGATCAACCTTCCCAGGTTGATCGGAATAGAACAAAAACATAATTTAGGGGACGAACCATTGTGCGACGGCTAGCCCCCTTGACGGATAATCCTATGACCAATGTTCCGCTCTGACCAACGGGCCTCTTACCAGTCGTCCTGTGACGAATCGCCATGCGAAAAATGGACCGTATCCTTAAGAATATATAGCTGCAGAAAAAAAAAAAAAAGAGTGGATACTGTGCATAGCCTTTCAATCGGGACGCATAGAGCAATTAGGGTGGACGTTTTGTATGTTGCGATATGCACTGATTAGGTTTTCATTTTGTTTTTCAATGTCTAGAAGGCAGTTTAAGCGCATCCATCAGGTCAAGCACCGGTTAGTGTGCCGCGAACCGATTAGTTCATGCACTTTTCGAGCACATGAGTTCTTGCGTTGTGCTGGCGTTGATGTCAGCCTTGCCGAAAGTATCCATTAATTCCTCTCTGTGGTCCTCGTATGTTGGTTGCACCCATCAGATATGTTTTATATCTTCGGGTTGACTGCAGGAGGTGCGATTAGCTGAGTTCTACCGTCTGAGATAGAATTATGACGAAAACCAAATACGTAAAGCCTCTCTGGACTATAGTTGAGAAAGCAATTAGGCATGACCGGGGTGAACACATTTATGTACATGGGACGTATGTGTGCTAGACCAAAACATTGCGAAGTAGTATATCTCCTTAAGTGGCACCGCCAGAAATCTTTTTGACCCGTGAATAAAAACGCTCCGCTGCTATCTAAATAAAAACCAAGCTTGCGCATAAAAATTCGATAGTGGAGTAAATGCAAGCCTTCACACAGAAAGGCCCAGCATAACTAAACGGTATGAACCACACCGACCACTTTGCGTCCTTCAAAGAGATCAAACGAGGTGTGGTTTGTGCTTGGGGAAAACCACCTCTCCATTCGACAAACACACTGTTGAGATTATCTCAAGTGCTTTAAGAGAGCTTTAAGTGCTTTAAGAGTAGAGCTGCTTAGTGGTGCATCGGTCGAGTTGCCAACATGTCAAACGGCCTCACAATATTAACGAAACAAAGGCACTGAGACCCTTTGAGCAAATTTAGTAAGAAATATTCATTATTTGTGTTTAGATATATTGGTAAATAGGAAACTACAATCAAAATACTACATTTTATGTTGAAATGGGGATCCGGACATTATGATCTCGGACATTATGGTCCCGGACAAAATGGACCCGGACATAATGGTCCCGAGCGCTATGCCAACTAAAATGATCCCAAATCATTTTCGAATCATTTTTTTTCTTGCTTTTGACAGGTTTGTAGATTACGTGTATTTATATTTGCTAAATATTTATGACTTGAGCTGCTGGTCATTTTGAAGTTAGTTTTTTATTGCTTGGTCTTCACAGGTTTCGGTTACTAAATGTGATTCACAAAATACTTATGTCGTGAGCCGTTTGTCAATCTAGAGTTTATATTTTTAGCATAATTTTCACCATTCTTTTTTCTTTTCCTGCTTTTAACTTCAGTTTGAGCCAGTCTAAAGAGAAATGCAACAACGACTCCTAACAATCTGTACACAGTAAGTTTAAGCGAGCCGTACCATGAATGACCTTCTGAAGGTCGTGGGCCATATTAACACGTTCCCACACGAAGCGCCGCTTCAAGATCGTAGACCTTTTGTTGGAACATAATAAAACGTGTCATGTGTTCTAGAGCATGTTTATTTCCATTGTTATTTCCTAACATTGCATCGAAACATGCGGTACCTGCACAATAAATTGCGTTTATTTTCTCTATGACGAATGGACATGTGACGAATTCCATTTCTATCACACACCTTAAGAGTAATCGCTACAGATAACAGCAACATTTAAGACAGAGGGTAAAAAGTGTCGAAAAAGTTACTTGGGAGCATTTTGTCCAGGATTGCACTCGGGACCAAATTTTCCGGGACGGTATCGTCTACGACCATATTGTCCGGGACCACTTTGTCCAGGACCATATTGACCTGCACCCGTTTAAAAGTGGCCTGAACGCGTGACAGCGTAGCCTTTAGTGTATTATTAAATGCCCCTAGACGCTCATTGACGCGTGACACCACACCTTCCACTGCGTTACCGGCAGGCTTCTGACACCAGAATGGCAGACGTCATGTGCAAGCCATATATAGATATGTCGCTTGCACGTATAAAAACGCGCATCGGTTTATGATGTCAACTTCGCCGACGGGAACCAAAGAAAAGCAACATATTATGGCGCTTGTACTTTGATCTTGTTTTTTTAACTCTAGTGCATGCTGACTCATTTTTATATTAGTTGGACCTAAGATAGCTCCTAAATGATATTACGGTAGGATGGCAGCAGAAAAATCATTAATTATAACCAGGGATCTTTGTTTTCGGGTAAAATTTGATGTTTCCGATTTTTGGACCCCGAACGAGTTTTATGAAAACCTGGTTAAACCTGCTCTCTCCCCGAAAACCCACTTACCTGGAAGGCGAAAACGAATTGAAAGTCTGTATATTAAGAGACATTCTAGGATCACTTTTAGTGTGTCCCCAGTGTTGCAAGTTGGAAGGTCAATTATATTTTCTAATTTTAGTGACCGCCGACGTATATTCGCTTCCAAACGAGCTTAGATGGTACTTGGGGGCGGCGGAGAAAAGCTCACCGGAGAAAAGCTCCCCACCAAATCGGCAGATGAGAAGAAAAGCCCACCGCCCTTTGAGCGAATCCCGAGAAATAGTCACCATTTTTTTTTATTTGTTCTTAACTTAGCGGATTGTGCGTCACAGGTGGCAATTTAACACAATTAGGATTCGCCCATTTAAAAACACTTCTTAACTTTTTGTAATATTCTTGGAAGTTAATTTGGCATATTTGCTAATTCCTCAGAAATCAGTAATCACCCAATCTGTATATTAATGACGCCGCAAGTATAGAATCCGAACATCGGACACCCGTAAAAAGACAACAATTTATTGACAGCTTGACAGACAGCCGTCGGTAGCTTTGTCAGGTAAAGAGGTTTGTTTTTCGCGAGTTAATATGAATAGTGGTGTGTGAGCCGTTTCTGCTTCGAAGATTGCAGGGTGCCTGATGGATGGCTAGGCGTTTGTTGATATAATCAGTGTCGGCTACGCTGTTTTTTTTCTGTTATTTCACTAATGATACTTTAGTTGCGAGTACACCCTCGTTCCTTCGCGTTTGTTGTCTAACTCCGTCTTCGTCGTTTGAGCGGTTTTCATCATGTATAACCAGACTTGTACACGTTACTGAAAAAAGTAACCTATTACAATTACAATTGCTTCGCTGTAAAAAGGAATCGACTACAATTACAATTACGGCCTCAAGTAAGTAATCAAAAAATTACTCTATAGTTATCGATTACTTCCCACGTTAGTTTCCCCTATTCAACTTTTTTTTTTTATTATTGGTAGCATAATCCTTGGGGTTTCGCCCTCAGTTGATCCGAAAAAAAAAAAAAAAAAGCTTGACCGTTTTTGCTTTGAGCTGAGTGAGTGACGCCAACACACCCATTCCCTCTCGTGAAAAAATAAATAAATAAAAAGAGCGCTGTTTAAATACATCTCTCACAAGAGGCTGGATAAGGTCATTTTTCATACCCGGACGTAGTCTCCGGTGTACCAAAAAAATAAATGTACCCAGGAAACGAAGAAGTGGCCAACTAATCCTCGAGGTCCTGTGCTTAGTAGATTCGAAAAAAAAAAGAACACAAAAACACTGAGCGTTGCTCAAAGCTGAGTGACTCAAGCACATCTAACCCCCCCCCCCCCCCCTCCAAGAAAAGAAAGAGAAAGATTGTAAATGGTAATTTTGTAATGATTACATCAAAAAATTTATTCAGATACAAAGATCGTTACTCCCTAAAGGAAGTAATTGAAGCGTTACAAAATTGCAGTAAAATGTAATGGATTACAAGTAATCCATTACTCGTAACGCGTTACGTACAAGTCTGTGGATAACCTTCACTAACTCGCCCAATTGACCTTTTTCAGAGATCGCTGGGCGCATGCGCCGACTCTGAGAGAGGAGAGGAAAGGGAAAGGCGCCAAATTTGGTGGCTCTCTCGCCCGCTCGGACAGTGCTGGTTATGCTTGACTCCTCCGGTATTCTCGCGGCTTGGCTTCATAGTCGTCATGCCTCACCATCGCGCAGCAGAAGGCTGCACAAATAGAAACAAACATTGTTAAAATGCCAAATTTTATAAAGTTCTTGTAGCCTTTGGCGGGTGGTCCACGAAAGCACCCGATGTCAAACACTCCCCCCTTTCTGCTCTGCTTTCAAAAGCCTATGACGAGAGTCCCCCGTGTCAGGTGGCTGGTTCATCAATGTGGCGGCGGGACATTCTGGTTTTAGCTAAAATACAGTAAATGTGAACATGATGATATACCTGAAATTGGGGTAGGAAAAGGAAAACGCAAAAGGACACAGAAACAAAAAACGGGCAACGTCTCTTGAGACGTTGCCGCTTTTCCTTTCCGTTTTCCTTTTCCTACCTTAGTCTCAGGTTTAATAATTGAAATGAGCGTGTTGGGGATTAGATACGAATACATGAAAGGATAAAACATCAAGGACGAGGACGGATACAGGACTTCTTGAAAGAAGTACTCTTTCCGTCCATGTCCTCGATGTTCCATAAAGCTTTCATGTCTTAATATATCAAGTTTTCCGTCATGTTAAACTTACACCAGCTCGCCTGCACCATGACCATTTTTTGTTAATAGTAAACGTGCAAACGAGGTTGTGTGACGTAATCATGCCGTACCCGGTACTCAATTAAAAAATAACAGCATAAAGCATTCCGTTCTTGAGGCGTGCGCTATACAGATTCGCGTCTTGCCACGTTAAATAAACTGACAAAACATTTAAAGCGAGCGAACCGAATTGAAGCCTTACGGAGACAGAACCTCGATGAAATTTCTTGGCAACCCACCGTGAACCCCTCTGTTTGCTGGGCCCACTTTGTCGAAGGTTCGTAAACGTTCCTAATTCAAAGATGGATTGCTTCTAACATACCGTTCCTTACTTTTTGACGGTGCAGGCAATCCTTCACGATATCAAGACGGCCCGGATTTCACATCGTCCGAGTTTTTTTACAGGTTCCCGAATACGGCAGTGTCCCGTGCCCTCGCGCGGTGCACAGGACGGCGAAGTGACGGACGCGATAAGCTTGAATAACTTAAGCGATCAAGGAGAGTAAAATCAGCTGTTTGTAGTGACCGGGAATCATAAACGGAGCTCACAAGCTCCGCACAAGGTGGATGGTTGGGTCGGTACCAAGCTGGTCACCATTAGTTTCCTTACATATCACTCTGCTACTCTGCTTCGAAAGCAGACCCCTTTTTTAGTTGCTTGCAAGACGCGACACCGAAGGGACGATGAAGTGACTGCGAGTCGATGTTAAGAACCGATGCGGCGTCGGCGGTCCGTCCATTCCTGAAGGTATAAAAACGAACGAGGTCCTCTGTATCCTAGACATTGACTTTTGTTAATCCTCCAGGTCGTTCTCAGCCATTTCGAAGAAAATATGCACGCGGAGCGACGACACAAAGACACGTTCAGATTGGTGACGGACGGAACAACGCCACCAGAGAACACACGCAAACACATGGACCGGGAGACAAGCCAGGCCTGGCGCGGACGACGGAGAGACGTTCCCGGAGCCACCAAAAGTGCTTCGAGCGATTCCCGCGAGGGCGCGCCACGATCGTGGCCAAACTCTGAAAAAGGTCAATTCGCCACCTTACGGAAGGCTAGTTCTCATATAGTCACGAGTAACAATGGTGACAGTGTGCAGCTCTGAAGGTCATGGGTTCGACGTGGGCGCGTTGGTAAAGTTGGTGAAGTCGTCTCCCATCATTGCGGGATCCGGTTTTGATTCGCGGTGCTGCAGCACTCCACTTGATCTGTTCTGAAGTTACAAGACAAGTGAACTCGATTAAGGTATGTCGAAGTACTTCTTTTTATGATATATTCATTAACTGCAGCTCCAGAAAATGTTTTATTTCCAGCGCGTTCTCTAGCTCCCAAAGCGCGCGCCATGCTCTATTCTTTTTGGCAGCATGGTTGCTTATTTTGTTGTGCCGCACAGTGACCTGATATTCAATAGTATCGAGCAAAACGCCAGTTCTACCAATGGCTTATTATTGTGTGTGTGTGTGTTTTGCAGACCCTGACAGGATCGCTTTACCATAACGGCCTGTTCACACATGCAGCAGACACAAGCATAGCGCTGACCTAGCGCTAAGCGCGTGCTGACGGGAGCTTTCACCAGCTTTGTATCGCACCGTCAAAACTGTTGCTCATGGCAGACGAAAAGCAGCTCACGACACGGGACCAGCACTACTTCAGCGCTTCGCTGCGTGTGAGAACCGGCCTTAATGAATACATTTATTCGATTGTACAGACTTTCGCGTTGATGGCGGGAGCTCGTTCCGTCACTTTGAAGCATAGTTTGACCACGCACACGCTGGGTCTGTAATTCGCAGCGAACGGTCTACAAAAATATAATATTGCGCTGGTCTGCTGTCAACAGTTCGCAGGTTATATATGAACCATTGTAGCCCTTTTGTGGCCTATTTGTTATCTTATTATGTGTGTGTTATATCTCATACTTTTGTTGAACGATCGGGTATTTCACGCTGCCCCTGTTGCTCATAATCCAAATTCCACGCAAACAGACAAGAAGCAGCCGGTGCCCCAATAAACGGTGCTTGGACCACGACCGGTTTGGACAGACGTCCCAGTGTTCAAGCCATCGTCGACGCAAGTGCACTCTTCGGAATTTGGCTTTATTGTGGATTCTACCGTTCAAGAACTTTGACTTCAGTCTTCCTTGAATGCGATGTGTATCTACGAGTCAATAAAGCTACGTTTAACCTGAACTGCACAATTTTGTTTCGGAGATTTGTGGCTCGGGACCAAATGTAAACGGTAAACCTTTAGTCCCAGGGGTCTAAATTCAAGGGCGCAACGTTTAGACCCAGGGGTCCAAGTGCAAGGGCATAATGGTTGGTCCTCGGGGTTCATTTGAAACGGTGTAACAGTCAGTCCCAGTGGTCCAAGAGCAAGGGCCTAACAGTTCGTCCTCGAGGTTCATTTGAAACGGTGTAACAGTTGGTCCCAAGGGACAAAGTGCAAGGGCCTAACAGCTGGTCCTCGAGGTGCAACTGAAACGGTGTAACGGTTAGTCCCAACGGTGCTAGTTCGAGGGACTAACGGTCGGGGCGCAACTGTTGCTCCCCTAGGGGACTATGGTGGTGGCAGCACATTAGGTCCCCCGACGGACTAAGTCGCGCTCACTCCTTTCTTAGAGTGATAAAGCGCGTAATATTCGCTCTGTCTAGCGCTGAACAAACAGCTTCTTCCCTAACAAATTAACCATGCGGTTTGTTTGCAGAGACCCTTCAATCCGCACGGAAATAAGTAACTTGTTCACCGCCTTCGTAGGGGCGTAAATGGAAATTACGCAAAAAATGATGTTTCAAATTAACAAAAAAAAAAGTCACACAACAAAAAGCGGCCCGAGTTACACCTGATTACTTGCTGTACGTCCACCATAGACTTCTCTAAAATAAAAGGCAACCCTCCGACGAACCCATAGCGTGGTTGACGCACACGTCCTACCTCGCTTCAATAAACCTTTCTATGTTCTCCGCGTGGGTTTTACTTTCCATTTTCGTTTCCTGAACCGCGACCATGACCAGGTCCTTGTCATAAAAAAGAATCGGTTCACCCAAGATTGGGGGCGCCTGGCGCATAAGCCACGCACGTTTAGTGTGCCCCCACGTAGCGACCTTTCAAAATTAATGAACCGTTAAAAGAGAAGCTAAAAAGCGGGGAAAAAAATACGCGCGTTAAGCAAAAGGAAAAAAAAATCTCCATTAATCAAAAGCGCTGGAGACGCGCGTGAAGCTTGGTAGGCTGTACACTCACTGGGAGCCCTTCCGGCAGCAGTTGTCCGGCGGGACATGCGGCTACACCGCGACACGAAACATTTTTGATCCCTGCACAGGCAAATCGTTGGTGGTGGTTTCATTTGTTTAGGTTGTCGACCCAGCGCTCGATCCTACTGTTGCGCCGCCATTGACGCCCGAGACGCTAGCCTTTTTCTATTTTATTTTGGGTACAATTTCGCCGAAATATACGTTTACTTCCATGAGTTATTCGTCGCCTCATCATTTGTCATTCGTGACATCTTCAATAGTCGACTACTGTGAAATTGTTTAGATTCGAATATCGAGAAACTATCGATATCCAACTATCGAAATGCTATCGATGGTGTTTTATTAGTTGCCGGGCAAAGATGCGTCCTGAAAATGTCGAGTAGCTAGGAGAAAAATGCAACTCCAATTAGTGACTTCTGCATAATTAGCAAGGAACAATCTAACGACCACTGAAAAACAGTCATAAAACAGAAGAAATCATCCTTACAAACCGTTGAGAATGTGGGTTCCAGTCAGGAGACACTCAACATAATTTTATATACAATATTTACAAGAAAACCGTAAGAGTAGAAAACATCGTCCGATCTAGCCGCCGGTCCGGCACGGTCGCCGAATCGCAAAGCTCGTGTCTCGTGGTCTGTTCTCGTGCGTCTCGGCTTCTTTTCTCTCGCTCCAGTGGTACAGCTGGCACGGCTGCTACAAGAACAAACTATTAAAATATCTATTGTATAATAATGAAAAAAAATATAAAAAATGAAATCGTTAACAACCCTCCCTAACGCGGAATTAGAGAACAGCTCTTGAGGAGGAGGAGGGAAGGGTACTGAGGGGAAGGTATACCCTTCCTCCCTGCTCCTCACCTTTTCATCCTCCCTGTTACTTCTCGTCCCCTCCTCCCCTCTCTTCCTCCTCCTCCCCTCCTCCCCCTCCTCTCCTTCCCTCTTCCCTTCTCTTCCTCCCCTTCCCCCTTCCCTCATCCTCCCCCTCTCCTCCTCCCCTACCCTTCCTCCTCTCATGTTCCTCCCCTCCCACTTGTCGTCCTCCCCCTGCTCCTTCCTCCTCCTCCTTCCCGCGTGGTGCATCATAGAAAATGTCCCATACTGCACTGCGCGGGACCCTCTTGACGTCACGCGTGACGTCACCAGTGACGTCACGAGGGTCCGACGTGGTGCATTATGGGACATTTCCCATAATGCACGGCGCGGTTAAGAGGGAGCGCTCCTCGATTTTCATCTCCGATAGGAACTTTTCAAGATTCCAGATGGCGCGCGCGTCGAAGGCGTGAAAAGGCGCTCTCCCTCCGAGGCGAATGAGTGCGTAACGTATCTGGGTCTAGCAGCGAAATGAGAGCTCGTGTCCCTTAAAACTCCTCGGGAAAGAACGTAAACCACATTTTGGCTCGTTACAGTTGCATTTCCTTCAGTGTAGTCGAAACGCAACCAAAACGCCGCTAGTGACAGCCTTCACAGTGCTTCCGTGCCCCGAGAAATTCGCGGACGGCGCTTCACGTCTCCTTCGGTAGGGTGACGTAAACGACACGTGATGACGTCGCATTCGATGCTCGCAGCGGATTGGCGGGTTTGTGAGGCTCGTGCCGAGTCGCTCACGGCGGCGGCGGCGGGCGGGCCGCGGTCGGCAGTCGCCCTGAGGGGCTAGAGGGGTGAGGAGTGCGGTCGGTGAATGTTCGCGGGGAGTGACTTCTCCGGAGGATTCGCAGAACTCTGAACGCCGATATGTTGTCCGTCCGGCGGTGACGGCTGTTCGCGCACGACCGCTTTGTTTTGGTCGTTATTGGTTGAGAAGGCCTAGACTTTTCAGTCGCGATATGTCAGTCGGCTAGCCTTCCGGAAGAGAAGCAAAATCAAGAGGTAAGAACTTTTTTTTATGACGTCTCCATTCAGTTATGATTTCTGTCGCAAGTGATGTACATTTTCACTTTATCAAAATCGTGCGATTGCCACGATCAACTGAGAGTCACTTTGTGTACTTCAGGTTGGTGCGAACCACACACTGAATAAACGTATAACACCTATTGTAAACAGATTGCTTCCAGATTCGGATGTGTTCGAGGGACGAAGTACGTCGCTATCATTAGCTAGTTTGAAATTTTCATGAAAGCTCGCAACTGTTACTTGGTGTCCTGCATTGAACATAATTATTGACTCTGCTTTTAACCAATCTGCTATTTATACATTCTAGCGCAAGACTTGGTCGGCTCGGCAAACAGTCTTATCGACTCCAGTTTGTGACCGCCTCCAGTGCTTCAACTTGGGTGGTTTCGTGCCTGAAGACTGCGCTAATCTGCAATCAAGGGACATGATGTTATCATTCTATGCACAGGCCTTTCAAACATCAACTCGTTATCGTCTTCACTGTGTTGGCGTTTTGGAGGAAGGACCAAGTCCCGCTACAGTATTCTGAGTGAGGACAGGAAGAACATGCGTTCTTTCAATCGAGAACGTTTTCCACTTGCGTCTATTTTCCAAATTTAGATGAATTTCATAATTGCAATATTAAAATGCGACCGCGCAATGTGAATAAAGTCTCCTGGGTGCTTGTTTTGCACTTGACTGACCACCAGTTTTCGTTTCTACATTTCTTGTCGTGTCTCTATAGTCGTTCCTAAGTTTGATTACTTCTCCTCGACTACTAAGATCCCTCTTTTGTACTCGAAAAAGTAAAGCTACTAAAATATGTTACGTGAAGGGTCCGATTTTCCTCTACCCACTAAAAGAACGCAATAAAATGTGATGGTGCATGCGTATTCTACATAAATAAAACGTACAGAAGTCACCTAGCTTACTGATATTTGTTTGTCAAATATACACGCAGTTGTGTTATGTTATGCCGCGGCAGAAGACGACTCCGTCTTCAGATAAGAACGGCCGACCGTGTCCGGTAACAGTTTTTAATTTTGACCAGAAAAATGCATCTTGCTGCCTCAATGCCCCGAAAAACGGAACCGGTCTTTGTTTTAGGAAAAAGCAAACTTGCCTTCAAGAAAAAAAGTCAGAAACACCTGCTCAATCTGAAGCGTTGTTTGTGGATTTCGCAAAATTGGCATTTCAGGCAGCTCTCCCCCAAACTGTGCTGTGGCTACTGGCCCCTATGGGGATGGTTGACCTAAATTATTTATCACGACGTATTGACGTCGTTATTTTGAAATAGAAAATCGCACAGACGACGGCACATTGAGCCATACTGCCTAAGTTTTAACTTTTTTTTTTTCTCCGCATTTATTCAAGCCCGGATTTTCAAACTTTGCTAGCGTGTTGTCCTCTATCTGACCATAAATATTGTTGTCCTGATTAGCAAGAAAAGTTTACGAGAAACGCTTAAATGGAGGCATTTTACTAAATATGCATACTTTTGCAAATCAATTTGAAAAAAAATTGCTATCTTAGATATTTTTAACTCTTCCAAATTAACGCCAATGATATCTATGAGCATGATGAGCAAAAATATCATTGCATTGTTTGCGTGTATTATACATACCCGTAGTTGACAAGTTCATAATTTTTACAGCCCGTAAAAGTGCTCCGGGGTGGTCAGATGGACAGCGCTCGGGTGGGCGATAGTTTCTAAGTGATAATTTTGAGCAAGTCATGTTTTCTTTGTACAAGATTTAAAAAAAAAAAAAATCAGCATGACCCGGAGCAATCCAGAGACGCTAGCCTGTCGCACGCTTCGCAGGGTACGTTTCCAGTAGTCGGCGTGTACGCCAAGCAAAGGAATCAACCGAAGTGGCTCCGATAGCAGATGTTTATCTCAGCGTGTAAGAGAATGGGGCTGCCGAGAACAATGAGCTTGGGCACGTAATCACAAAAGATATATTGTGCAACAATAAACAGGACGTGGACGGGAAGGAATACACGAAGTTTCGGGTGGACGCCCATCTTCTTGTAAGAAACAAAAAATCGGTGAGTAAGAAGCATAGCCCCCTTTTCTTGTGACGTATACAACCCTTTCCTTGTTCCTCACCGTGTTTCGTAACTATCACTTGAAGGACGTTCCCCCGAAACGTCGTATTTTCCTTCCAGTCCACGTTCTAGGCAGTTTAGCTGCATCCTTCGCGTTCTTGATTAATTAGTCACCCAGAGGATCACGTCACAAGAAGGAGTGCGTTGATTGGTGGAAAAGGAGGGGAGGCGAAACCATTAGAGGGCACAAACTCTTCGGTTGCCATATATTATTAGAGAATATATTCACAAGCAACGTCATGCGTAGTGACAACCAAAAAAAGGGCTTGTAGCTGCGCTCCGATCAGTGATGATACCGGCCACGATTCCTCCCGCACATGCTACGGCCTTGGGAAAATTCACGAGTGGCTGAGGACGTTGCTCCTTTCTACGCACATTTTATCTACGTCAGTGACGGCGGAGCAAGCTACTTCAAGAATAGGTACGAACTTCATGAGCTCGCTAAGACCGAGTACCTGTCGGCCAAGTAACAAGTTTCCGCTACTGGGAGGTAAGAACGCCTGCGATGGGATTGGAGGCCTCGTCAAGCACCATGATGCAACTGTTTACAACCTTCGAGGGCCGGCTACATCAGATATCAAATGTGCGTCAGATATGGAGGACGTCCTCAGCACCAAATTACCCAATGTGGCATTGGTTCGCAAGGGCTGACTTTCAGGAGTTCAGTTGAAATGAAAACCACAGCCTGGGATTCCCTCCATCCCGTGCCTGGAATTCAATTCTGGCACTGCTGACAGTGTATACATGCATCAACCCACTGCGACACGAATTGCTGGTAGCAAGAACGATAGCGTCTGCAAACAAGCCACTCGGACAATAAAGGCACGATTCCACCCAGGCCTGCTGGCAGTCTAGTGCGAAGCGGCTACAGTGGGTCTGAGACAAAAATGTGATGAAAAGGGAGCATAAAAAGTCTCAAGCAAACGAAAGTCTTTCTTTTCTTTTCTTTTTCTTTTTATTCTCTTCACGGTGTGCGGTGTGCGGCCCACCACGAGGCCCTATTGCCGCGCGAAGGTGCCCCCGTTGTACGTCGCCCTGTCCTCAATATCGTGTTAGAGCCCTATATCGTGTTACCTAAACGCCTGTCATCGGAGCCGCACCGATCGTTTCCCCTACGTGGCGTGCGCACAGAGGCTACACGCCCGCTGTAGAAAACGGGCACTGCGAAGCGTGCGACAGGCTAGCGTCTCGCGATTGCTCCAACTTCTGCGCATTTTTGTGACTCTTGTACTAATAATAAGAACAAAAAACAACCGCATCTCCACGTGGTAAATGGTGTTGATTGAGGCGAAGATCTGGTGGTGCTTGTCTGCGTAGACGCTGAGCCGCAGCATGCCCAGCCTTTCGTTCGTTTTCATCCATGTCACGCTGCGATCAAATGCTCAAAGGCGTATATAACCACGTTCGATACCACGCATTCTCTTTCTGACATGGATGAAAACGAACGAAAGGCTCGGCATGCTGCGGCTCATTGTATACGCCAGGTGGGGTAAAGGTGGGTGAGGAGGAGTGGCAAATCCCGCGCGCCTACATCAAGGGCCTACATCTTGGGTCCCGAGTGAAAGATCGCGAAAGAGAGCGACAGAACATGAGAGAAAGAAACCAATGTTGCCAGCTAAAGGACGGCAGTCGCAGTAGTAATCGAGAAGACTGAAAACTCTCAGCAATATAAACAGTGATAATTTAACTTTGTAAACTAAATTCTGAGCTATTCTAACGCTTATAAAAAGCAGTATACTCATTACGCTGCATTAACTTTCCTTCTGTTGAAATCTCGGAAATCTTGTGTTTGCTTGGTTTCGTATTCCTGAGGCGCGCCCACTCGCGCCCCGCCTGGGAGGACGGTTATCTGGTTTAGTTTAGCGTTGATGCGAGGCCGTACATCTCCGCGCTATGCAAAAAGAAAGCTTCGAAAGGAACGCGAATATCTTTCCACCGGTAAGTTCGTGGATTGTTGAAGTTCATGACACTGCTCTGATGATATAATTATATTCGCGAAATCGAAGGCAGTTGGTAACAATGTGTGGGACCCCGAGGGTCTGCCTGCATGCTCCGCCGCTTGCGGCAGCCAGAATGCATGGGAAAAGGGCGGACCTTTTCCTCTAGAGTTAGTATGTACGATCTCTATGGTCTACGCAGACAACCACCACCAGAGCTTCGCCCCCAACAACATCATTCACCACGTGGAGATGCGTTTTTTTTTTTTTGTTTGCCCTACACGAGCACGTGCTCACGTGCTCGTGAGCGCGTGAGCTCACGAGCAGGAGCACGTGCACCCGACGGCGGACGGACATACGGACATGGCTAGCCCCTAAGGAGGTTCGCCCCTAAAAAATACGTATCACGAATTATCACTTCAAAAGTACCCTCCACCTCTGTGCTGTCAATCTGACCACCCGGGAGCAGTTTTACGCTGTGTAAAAATAATGAAATTGTCAACTAGGCGTATGCACAGGCCTCATTCATGGCAACCGCGGTAGCCTCCATTTAGTCAGTTTCTTGCTTTGTAACTTCAAAGACACACAAATAATGCAACGTGCTTTTGCACATCCTGTTAGTGCATATCATTGGCGTTAACTTGGAAGAGTTTAAAAAAAATCGAAGATAGCCTTTTCTTTTTAAATTGATTTTCAACATTATGCACATTTAGGAAAATGCCTTTATTTGGGCGTTTTTCGGGAACTTTTGCCGCTAACCAGGACAAAAATATTTATCACGAAGATTAGCCAAATAGAGGACAACACGCTGACAAAGTTTGAAAATCCTGTCTTCAATAAATGCGGAGAAAAAAAGATGAAACTCATACCCGTGCCACACGGGCAACTCAAATGCCATTTACAAGGAATGAAATTTGAGCGAACGGCCAATGAGCGGGCGACACTCCGGGCGTGGCGCATTCCACGCGCGACAGAGTGCGAGCTGATTCTCCGATCACACAAATCTCATTCGTTGTAAATGGCATTCAAGTTGCCCGTGTGGCACGAGTATTAGGCAGAATGGCTCAATGTGCAGTCTTCTGTGCGATTTCTTATTTCAAAATAACGACGTCGACACTTCGTGATAAATATTTTGGCTCAACCATTCTCATACTTACTTTGTCGGTAAATATTTGTGGGCCAGTAGCCACAACACATTTTGGGGGAAAGTTCCCTGAAATGCCAATGTTTTGAAATCCGCAAACACCGCTTCAGATTGAGCAGGTGTTTCTGACTTTTTTTTTTTGAAGGCAACTCCTCTCCCGCCCCCCCCCCCCCCCCCCCACACACACACAAACAAAAAAAAAAAGAAAAGAAACCAACAAAACAACGACCGGTTCCGTTTTCCTGGGCATTGAGACAGCAAGATGCATTTTTCTAGTCAAAATTAAAAATGGTCACCGGATATGGTCGGCCGTTCTTATCTGAGAACACCCTCTAGCATATGCCCCTTCCCCATTGTGCAAAGCATATCGAAGCGCGTAGATTAAATAAAATAAATAATGTCTTCGCTGTTTGCTATAATTGTTTTCGAGATCTATATATATATATATATATATATATATATATATATATATATATATATATATATATATATATATATATATATATATATATATATATATATATATATTTTTTTTTTTTTTTAACATGTAGCAATGTTTTGGAATAAAGGGTGATTTTGTTTTGGTTGGTGAATGTCATTTATGCTGACATACATGATGATAAGCTACAATATTGAACTGCGGAAATAAAAAAACAAAAACAAAAAAAAAAACCAATTCTTATTGCACAAACTCTCTTCGCGAGATTATGAATTTCCCGAACAAATTACACATGGGTAATTAAATCCCCATGTATCGATTTAAGTTACCTTTAAACAAACGAGTTTTTTTTTTTTTTTAGCACGACATACTTTTATATCTTTTTCGGCATTTATACGTTAGGCATTTGTCGCTTGATCACTTGGCGTTTTGGAGTTCACGCCCCTGTATTGTTCCAAACTAACATCCGCAAGGTGGCTCGTAAAGTAAAAGAAAAATTTGCAAAGCATACCTAAAATGCCTTCCGAAGTCATTATCTTGTGTAAGTACTAGGACGTTTTGGGAATTTCGGGGGTAAACCTAGGGAGATAAAGGTTATCACATTGACATAATGTCAGTGTTATCCGATTACCTCATCTTGCGAGACGTTTGCTTTTAGAATCTCAATAATTGGCATACTTTTCAAGCAACACAAGCAGCACACGCACACCTCAAAAAATCGGAAAGAAATGAAAAAAAAAAAAAAAAAAAAGCGCGCGGCACGGGGCAGTTAGCATTACCTGCGCTGCGTCGCCCATTGGCAATGACATGAAACGCCAACAGCCCAACTGGACAGAGATGTGCGCATTTCAACGTCGCTCTTACCTCCGCGGATTACCGTTTTGTCGCGGAGGCATGCGGTTTAGAAGAGCTCCTTTTAGCGAACGCCGTTTTATCGATATCAGTTCATCCAATCGCAGTTTAGAGAAAATAGCGGCAGCCGGCGAGCCGTTTCCGATATCCCCCCGATTCATTAGCCTAGATTGACGAACCCTTGGCGGTGAACTATTGGTAGTGCACGCTCAAGCTTGAGATTATATTAAATTTTCCCCCAGCGACAGTGAGGGGCGCGCGCGCCAAGCGCGGTCTGATTGGAAGCCTAGCTTGCCGCCGCTACAAACAACAGTTCTCAAACGGAGGCCTCGATAAAACGTACACCTCTCGCTAAACCGTGCTTCCATAAACCGTACCCTTTTCGCTAAAATGAGCCTCGATATAAAGGCGTTCGATCAGCCGTAGTAAATGCGCTTTGTCGCTGTTAGTACAAAACCGACCGCTTTCGCGGAGCAAAATATTTTACTTTGTATATTTCACTTTTTTTATCAACTGGTTAACTTGCTCGGCTCACTGGGTGTGAAGTCTTGCTAGTCTGTAAGTTGGCAAGCCCATTCATTTGCGGGTGCAAATGCCGCGATCGGCAGGTTGCGCGAATTTGCTTTCGCCTTCCTCCCCTCCAACTTCGCGTGAACTCGTCCGTCCGGGGCCCGCTCCCCCGCTCTTCGACAGAGACGTCTGCGCTCAACTTCAACTTCAAAGCCTCCTGCCTCCTTTTTCTCGGTTGGAGACGCGCGCGTCTGTCTCCTTCTGTTTCCCTTCACTTTCAGTGCCCGCAAAGTCCGTCTGCAGGGAGCTGGCGGCACCGGGCAGCGTTGGGTCGCGTGCGCAAAGTAAAAACAGAAGGAAAGACCTCGCGCGGAGTTTGCACGGGTTTTGGCTCTTTTGTTTGTTTTGGGTTAGTTTTTGTTTGGTGTTAGTTTTCACGGTGTTCATTCCGCAGCATTGTTGAATGCTAGACATCAAAACAAGTAAAATACGTACAAATAACCGCTCCCCCACAATTTTCTTTTCCGGTGAAGACCATCTGCACGTTCCGTAAAAAAGACTTGTGGTGTATTGCTTTCAAAAGACGTGCTCTAGCGTTCGACCCTGGCATACAGAGAAGTGAGGTTTAGAACATTTCATTGAGGTCCGGACGAAGATGAAAGGCGCAATCTTCGGGAGCAGCCAAGTGAAATGGCTTTGCCGCGACCGTTTGTTTTTAGATGAGCGCATACAAGTGTGCACATTTAGCTTGTCGGGAGCGACGGTTCAGGCTCTCAAGGAGTACATCGACGGGTTGCCTCTCAAAAAGTTGGATTTTGCGGCAGTCTACATAGGAGGAAACAACCTGCAGAATGGCGACAGGGGGTCAGCAGTGGTGAAAGAAGTCGTGGTAAGTATATGCCAGAATGGTTGTAAACTATGGAGAAAAATATGCTGATTTTCGGAGAAGTGCGGTTTAGCGAAGCTCGTTTTAGCGAACGCCGTTTTGGCGACAACAGTAAATCGGATCGCCGTTTAGAGAAAATGGCTATGCCGGTAGCTTGCCGAACCCTAACCAACCCTTGGCGATCCACGCGTTCGATCGACAGCGAGGGGTGACCGCACGAAGCGCGGTCTGTTTGGAAGCCTAGCTCGCCGTCGCCTACAAGCAGGATTTCTGGAACGGAGGCCTCGGTAAAACGTATCCATTTTCGCTAAACCGTGCTTCGATAAACCGTACCCCTTTCGCTAAAATGAGCCTCGATAAAACGACGTTCGATCAACCGTAGTAAAGCCGTTTTTTTCTCTTTTTTGTGGACACTATTAATAGTCGTTTGAAGCAAACAACAAAGTTCGTTGAGTAAAACGAAAGTCATGCAACTATCTTGAGGTCTTTTTATTTTAGTTTTATACTATACCCGTTTTCACCTAAAGGACCTTTTCTACGTAGTAAAAAAAAGTCCGGCTCTTCGCGGAGCACTACTAATTGCCCCCTCCATGCTTATAATAAAAATATATATAGGTTAAATTTAGATTAGATATATGTTATCTCATCAAGACGTACGCGTTCTAAACGCCAAAAGCACCGCTTTTTCCTCCGACAACCGAATTCCGTAAGAACTACTTCGCGCCGCGTATGAACACTGCGCAAAACTTGCTTTTTTTCTTGAGGTGAAAATGGGTATAGTTCCGAAAGAAAAACATGACGTATCTACATATTTGGGCTAAATTTTATATTTTTGTGTCCTTTTTATCGAGAAATACTATTACAATTTTCCAATGATCCAATTAGTGTGCGCGTTTTTGCAAAGCGCTGCTAGCATCTGGACTTTGCTTTTCAGGAATTGCTCCTATGGCTCAGGCAAAGGGCAGATTTCGTGTTCTGCTACAAGCTGATACCACAACTCCGAAAGAAGTCAGTTGGCCCCGAAGTGCGGTTCTTCAACAAGGCGCTGCCACGTGCAATAAAGCGCGCGAAGGAGCGGAACTTGATCGCCTTGACTGTGGACGTAAGCTTGTATCTTTCCGAGTTGCCCTTTCTCATAAAATCGCTCGTCTCTTGTAAAGGCAAGGTCGTTAGATGTTCTAAGCAGCTAATTAGAAGAAAACGTAAACACTATTGAGAGGAGTTTACGCGTAATTTTGTTCAGTTTAACGAAATTACGCCTACTTTTTTAGACCCATTACATTCTAGCGAATAACGGCATTGATTTTCGCAAATGGTAAAGTACATTTGCATGAGCCAGGAGAAGCAGGAAAAACATTTTGATAATCTTAGTGACTTATTTGAGTCTTCAACATTCTTATTGTTAGAGTGCTGAAAATAAAAGCCATGAACGCAAGAACTTTCGCTCTGTCTCGGTCAGCGCGCACCTCGATAGAAATTCAGTTGGACCCGGAATAGGGGCAGCCATGCATCGTTCTCCCTTTCTATTTTTCCTTTATTAGACTTATTAAAAATGTTTTTAACAACAAACAAAAATGTTATTCCGGTCTACCTGCTGGCTACCATGAGCCTGTACATGCTGCACTGCCCTCTCCTAACTCGCTTATCCCCCAATGAATTACTGGCTTTTATTTCGCCTATTGTAGGGACAAAGGCGAGCACGTGCGCTAAAACCGGAGACCGTGACTAATTTGCTACCACGCGGTTTAAAGGGGCGTTGCAACGATTTTGAGTTCGAATTTCAGGCACTTTGTACAACTATACTAACACAAGTGTCACGCAAGCATACTCATGCGCAACGCCAATGAGCTACAAGTTTAATCGTCGTTGCGTAATTACGTTACCCTATGCAACAAGGTCACGTGACCATGTGACCACCATAGGTGCGCTATTCGCAATTTGGTTACGTGGCGCACAGGACCCCACGGGCAATGGCCCACCGATCACTTATTAGGGCACGACCGAACACTAATACGCAAGGTCTGTGGAGGGTTGCCACACGCTGTCCGCCGATAATGAACCTCAAGTACTTATTCGGAACAGTATTCGGTGAAAGTAGCAAAATCGTTGCATGGCCCCTCCAATGAAACCGCATTAACCATGATCATAATAAGCGGTTCAATCTTGCGGTACTATAGTGGAATAGGCCTGCTTTTGTCCAAAAACATCCTCTAAATCTCTGCTCGTTTTCAGCACAAATTCCTCGACCGAGAGAAAACGGTGAAAAAAGGCCTGCTAGCGGCCGACAACTATCACGTATCGGGTGGCCCCGGCACAGCGACCTTGGCTGGTATTCTGGTGGGCGCTCTGAGCGTCGCTTTTGGGCCATGGGTGAAGAAGCGGCCTTGCGTTGTTCGACGCCCACGAATTCAGAGTTGCGAAAGTTGTGGGGCTAAAGGCCACACGACAGGAGTTTGCCGGAGTTTCCTAATATAAAAATGCAGGCCCCAATGAAGTCTGCTGGCAGGTGGACTTTTTTATTTTTAAGTATTGTTCAAGTATTTTTCAGTCTAAACATATTAATGGCTTCGTCATTCGCTGAGCATCCTCCGTAGCTTACAGGGACTGGCCCAATTGCTTTGGGAAAACACAGACGCACGAGAACTTTTTTTTTTTTTTTTTACCGCGGTATACATTTTGGACTGGTGTCACCCACTGTTTATTTTACCTTTATTTTTAAGATATTGAAAAGTGTCGACGAGCTAACGACGGCGGTAACGTTAATACAAAAAAGTGCGTTTCCTGAACAGTTGTGTACTAAGTTTCTATATATGTATATGCGCGTGTCAATAAAGATATCTGTAAATGTTTCGTAATTATACTGCTTATTTTATGGTATTTTGAACAAGAGGGCGGGTGACCACTTTTCTCCTGTGTCGCCAGCAATATGACGGCGGGAGGTTCGCCTGAAATAAGCAAATAGCACGACTCGCACGTATCTCAAATACTTAACTCAAAATACTGTAATTAAGATAATTTTGTCGGTATTTTGGTACCTTGAACATACATTTGATTGACGGTAATTAGTACTCTTTCTTAATTACATTTCTTGGTATCTTCTACTCAGTATCTCAAATACTTCTTTCCGGCTTATGAAGAAGTTTGTCCCCAAGGGGAAGTACTAACTCTAAATGTTCGTTTTTCTTCTTTGCACGTGTCTGCACGTGTCTAGGGGGACAAATGAGGTGTACTCTAGGAAATCATCAAACGATATGCGTTTCAGCTAAGTTAAGATAATCAGGGTGCCCCATTTTTTTATTTAGTTCTTATAACTTCAGCTCGTCGCGCGCTTGTCAGGTTTCTTCGAAAGTAATTCAATTATTTTTCAAAGTATTTGCACTCAACTCAAGATAGCTGGGCGCAAAATTAACTTTAATACTACTCTAAATACTTTCTTACTCGGGTACTTAGTATCTTGTATTAAATACTTTTTGTCGAGTATCATGTACAACACTGCAAATAGCTGATGTCTATACCATATAAAGTATAGATAAAATCATCGGTTCAGATCGCCTTGAACCTGCAGACGAAAACCGCCTTGGTGTCGAAGCGCGAGGCAATTGATCGGATTTGGTCGGACACAGTGGGTCTAACAAATACTGGCAAGCGGGTTCCCAGTGGGTTCAGGCGTGTTGATAAAGTGATCATTTCAGCAATCTGTTTCGTTTTGCGTTCTTTGGCGAAGTGCACTCACAGACAACCTTTCGTGTCGGAGCCAGACTGAAGACTGACGTCTCGTTTATTAAATATGAAACGAAATAAAAGGAAGGCGCCTCTGGTACGGGGCGCTCAGGTTACGCGCGAAGCGGACCAACGGATGTTTAGATCTCGGGCTCCGCGCGCGAACGCTTGTTCTCGGTCCCTTTGGAGCTCGCTAGCGTCGGCGCGTCGGCGACTCCATAACACAATCCACCAGCCGGGATTTTTGTGCCACACGAATCATGAGATGATGGTCAGCTCTATGTACGCAAAATCATTGAACCATCGACCAAGCAAAAAGTAGAGTACCCATCTCACTCATATCCTTCAGTTTTATCAACGAGAATAATTTATCACTATGATTTCGCCTCGTCCTGCGATGGCCGTCGGCCGACGCTACGGCCCACAGGTTCAATCAGGAGCCAGTCACGTAATACATTACTTCAACGCGCGCATAAGAAAAGTACGCTAATGCACACGTGCGTATAACTGGTCTGTGATTGGACGTGGTGTACCCTAACCTAGGTTCAGATAGGCACTCTAATTTTCGGATAAATGCTATAAACTCTCTAAACACTCGCCGATGAAACTATCGTGAATTCGGATTTATCCGAACAACTCCGAATTCGACGGCTGTCAGTTGTAAAATCTTGAGCGGTCCTGACCTTTTTCAGGGATCCTAGGACAGGTTTTGCAAACCGTGTTTTTTTTTTTATTTTTTTTTTTTTGTAAGCGTCAAAAGGAACACCTTTCGCTGCACATATTTTTTTGTCACCCTCGCGGGCAACAGGAATTCGATAATCAGTCAGACTTTCAAAGTATCCGCAAGCAAAAGGCAGGACTGTGCAAAGGAATACAGATATTTTGAAGTAACTGACAGAGACATTTTATTGTCTTTATCATAGAACCTGAAAGTGTAATGAAAGAAAGAAAAAGAGAAAACGGAAGGAAGAGAAAAATGTGGACGGACCGTCTGCCTTTATGCGCCTTTATATGCGCGCATGCAGACACTAATATCCGTGCCACAAGGACAACTCGAATGCCAGACGAATCGGCTCGCGACCTGTCGCGCGTGGAACGCCCCACGCCCGGGGTGTCGCGCGCTGATCGGCACATCGTTCAAATGTCATTCGTTGTAAATGGCATTCGAGTTGCCCGTGTGGCACGGGTATTAGACTACCTTTGATCACGATGAACATCCACCAGCTCACTTTGACTTCTGAATCGGTTTACTTTATGGTTTGCGAGTCTTAGAGTGTTAATTAAAATGATAATTAAATATCTCTGTTAATAGACCCTTTTCAAAAGTCAGAGTCCTCTTGTGGCAGTATAAAAAGCTCCATTATTGCCGCTCTAATGGCGGTGATAGGAGATCATGCGCGGCTAAATCAAACACCCTCGATTCCGTGCATCGAAGGTGACGTGAAAGGACCAACATCTTTTCCTTTTTCTGCTCTATGCTTTCGAAGACGTTCGATTTTTCTGGTGTGGAGAAACAGTGTAGTTCCGCCATTAGAGCGTCGGGTCTGGCTCTGCACAAGGTGGGTAGACTGACTTTCGTAAAGGGTCTATTAGCTACCTAATTCCAGAAACAACCTTGTGCTTAGTGACCCCCAAGTCGGGTAAGCTGTAGGCAAAATTAAAAGCATCCTAATGCCATTCTTTTTTATTTTTCATGCAATACGTTTGGTGCAACTAAAAAAAAAAAAAAAAATGAAAAACACCCGGTATATAAATCAACTTCGGGAGGGAATATGGTATCAAGAGGCTAGATCGTTTCATGTTATGTGCGAGCGAAGCTGACGCTACAAGCGCGAGCAGGGTGCTTGTAACAGCGCCTTTAGCGCACGAGCGCACGTGCGAAGCCGGAACGCTCAGAGCGTTGGGCTCGCGCTTCTAGCTTCGACTATATTATAATAAAAGTTTGCATCATCATCATCATCATCGCTCGCCATCCCTCTGCGGTGGCGCTGCCTTGAGCACGGCGCACATGCAGAGGCTTCTTCTCTGCAAAAACGAGATGCTGTGATTCCGCAGTGCCCCCACCCGGTGTGGGCAAAGCAAGCGTGTTTGGAAACACGGCAGTCTTCGCGCGCTCGTCTTACAGATGCAAACAAACAAAAACACAAAATGGTCGGGCAGTGAAATCGCCGAGATGTCGCCACTTCGCACAAGCGGAGTGGTGTCAGAAAAAGAAAAAAACGCCTGCTCCCCGCAAAATCAAACCACAAAAGCCTACAGTGTAAACGCGGGCGCAGACACGTCCCAGGCCCCACGCGCGCGCGCAGAAACGTTCCTCACTTTCCCTCTTTTCTTTCTCTGCGTGTTGTCTTGGATGTTTGTTTTTATATATTTCTCCCTTCGTTACCTCTCTTCCTCGTCCCTCCTTTGACTCAGGTTCCTGCTCCGTTTCTCCTTACGATGGACCGCAGAGAACCCTACGAGCTATCAGAGCTAATCCAATGCCGCGTGAGCGTCACGTCACCTTTAGGACGGACACAGCGAAGCACGAGGCGCGTGGCCACGCGATACGTTCATATGCGCTGGATTGGCTCCTGCGGCTTGTGGCGTCCGTTGCGGTCCATCATAAGCTTGAGACGGGCTCCGTGTCCCACCATGTAACCGCCAAGAAACGCGCTCCGCGAACGGGCACGCTGTTTGAAGCTAGACGAGTTGCAACTATGCGTAGTACTCTCGCTTGGAAGAAGCACCGCCGTTGTTCGTGGGGAAGAACGCCGTCAGTCGTCATGTACGGCGACGCGGGGCTGGCGTTCTCGCCATCGCAATGTTTAATCTTCGTCTGGCCCTTGCAGAGCCCTTGAGCTGGTACGATAACTATCGCAAAGCCGCAGGGCTCGCTCGGAAGTTGTGGTAAAATTGATTTAGACGACTTTTGACAATATGACTTACACAACGTATGAAGTAAAAGCAGGGTGTTGGAACAAAATGTATTTTCGTACCGGTTTCATTTGCGTTCCATACAAAATAAGTTCAGTTCCGTTTCTGCTCTGGAACGAAACAAATAATGGTCCGTAACAACTCGTAAAGCACGCTTCAGACGGAGCAATTTCACCCAGCAACTTGACGTCGCAACACCAGCAACACCGGCCGCCCGCGTTCACACGCAGCAACCGAATCGCTCCGACTTGCCATCATCATGATTAAATTTGATTCTTTTTTCACTACTTAGACGCCCAGCTACGCGCTACAAAAAGCGTTCTTATATCTTTGAACGGCGTTGAGAATACCAACTCATTTTTCTGAAACTATTTATTTCCGAAAACGATCCATTCCAAATCAGAACTAAGTCTTTAGCTGTCATTATCACCACCACAGGGGTGTCACGTGAAAATATCGCGTCTCTGATTGGCTGCAGCCGCTTCAACGGTCTTCGAATTGCTCCGAGTACCTCGCTTGTTCGAGCCGGACCCGATCTCAAGAATTCGCATCGATCTAGGGAAAGTTAGGGAACAACCCGCCAGCAACCTCAAAATTGCTGGAAAAGTTGCCCCGTTTGAAGCGGGCCTAACAATTTGTGCTCAAAAAAAAAAAAAAATTGGAAAGGAATTTAACATTTCCTTTTACACAAAAATAGATAATTCAAGAGCTCTGGAGGGATCCGCGTAATCGACACTGCTTCTGAGATCATGTTCATTGCGTTGAGGACGATATCATGATCAAGGCACTGAGCATGAACTCAGAAGCAGCACGTCATCAACTGTGCTCGGTGAAATGCGAGACCTCTGGTACGATAAAATATATGTCAGCGCCCAGAAGGCCCGCTCCACGCTGGCTTGTGTGGCTGGCACACCGAGGGCTACTTGAGTTGACGTAGAGACGCTTTGCTCACGCGTAAATTAGAGCCGCCAAAACTGACCACGAGTCTTGCCAAGAGGCCGGACCACAAAAACTAGCGATGATGAGTGAAAACAAAGCCTGCGTCGGTGAAAGGAACACCATGGTGTCTAGAAAAGCATTGGCTTCTCATGTAACCACAGTAGTAAAGCGACCCGAATAAAAGGAAATAAAAAATGAAGGTCAGTTATGGTCGCGCCCATGCACATCTGCTGCAAAGCGTCCGGTACATTTGACGTCCACACACGGTCCGCGTGTATGGACGACAAATGTAAACTGCTTGTGTATTTTTCAAAGGAAATCTAAAAGAACGATTCAGAGTCTGCGAGATGCACGAACTCGTGTTATAGTCCTCGTGCGAATAAAGCAATGGTCAGGGTAACGCGCGAGGAACCGCACCGCCGAAAGTGGTGGTCGTTTGTAAATTATGTACAAGGTAACCAATGTGTATGCTCTCGAAATAAACACCCAACTGTGTGGACAACAATCTAGACAAAGCGGTCCCTATATTTCGATCCCCTCCCCAATAGTCAAATTCACGAGACGCTCTCACTGTTCAGTAACTATTTCTAAGCCAGTTCATTCATGCTATAACGAGTCGCAAAAATTCATCAGCCTTGCTCTTCCAAGCGATAAAACAAATTCCGAGCAGGATAAATTGATATTCGTTTCAAAGCACACTGCCGAGATAAAGCCGCCCATAATAATTGTCTCTAAAATAGCAGCTGCAACATGACGAATCACGGAATTAACTCAAGATATTTAGCACATCTTAGTCCAGCGGTTCTCAAACTGTGGTCCGCGGCGACTTTTGAAGGGGTCCCAGCTGGTTCGAGGATCACCCTGTATATCTCTTCAAAAAAAGCGGCGCACAGACACAACTAAAGGGAAAAAAATTAAAACAAATACAAATTTAATAACTCGAGCAAAATAAGCGAGACCGTACTGAACGTAAGGTTGAATGTACTGAACGTAGATTCAAATAAACACTTGTCAATTCCAAACACACTAGACACGAGGCGACAAAGACAATCACAAGACATTACTTCAAAATCCGTCTTTACAAACGGACCGGCGTGGAGAGTTCGGCAGTAGCACTGTCAATATATAATAATTTTTTAATTACATAATATATTTCTCGCGACACTGTATTACATAAATGACCTTAATAAAACACTACCAAATGATCTCTCCCGCGACATGCGCTCCGGATTAAAATATTTTGTCAATATAAACATTATGTTTGCAATTAACACGCTATTTATTTTGTACGAGGGGTTAGCGAGTGATTGCTTTATTCAATATGCAGAAATAGCGGTAGTGCGATTCCCGTGGCCAAACCAGCCAATTATGTTTGGTCCATTTAAATACCGCTGGATCCGCTCCGCAAGATAACCCAAAACAAATCAATGTGAAAACTGAAAACCTAGATACCTAAAATCCCTTTGGGTTTTAGCAATACGTCCAAATTTATTTAGCCTCTAATGACTTTAAATATATAATTCCAACAACCCGCTCGTGGGAAACTTGATTAGCAGATTTTAGTTATTTACCCACCCAGCTTATCGCTACAATGATCTCCCATGCAATGTTCGCCGAGCCCCCTAAAGTCACAGTGAATACGGCACTGCAAGGGACATGATGTTATCATTCTATGAGCAGGCCTTTGAAACATTAACTCGTCATCGTCTTCACTGTATTGGGGTTGTGGAGGAAGAGCGAAGTCCCGCTACAGTATTCTGAGTGAGGAAAGGAACAACATGCGTTCTTTCAATTGAGAACGTTTCCACTTGCGTCTATTTTCCAAATTTAGACGAATTTCATAATTGCAATATTAAAATGCGACCACGCAATGTGAATAAAATCTCCTGGGTGCTTGTTTTGCACTTGACTGACCACCAGTTTTCGTTTCTACATTTCTTGTCGTGTCTCTGTAGTCGTTCTTAAGTTTGGTTACTTCTCCTCCACTACTAAAATCCCTCTTTTGTACTCGAAAAAGTAAATCTACAAAAATATGTTACGTGAAGGGTCCGATTTTCCTCTACCCACTAAAAGAAAGCATTAAAATGTGATGTTGCAAGCGTATTCTACATAAATAAAACGTAAAGAGGCCACCTAGCTTACTGATATTTGTGCGTCAAATATACATGCAGTTCCGTTATGTTATGCCGCAGCAGTTTTCTCTAGGACGACTCTGTCTTCAGATAAGAACGGCCGACCGTGTCCGGTGACAGTTTTTAATTTTGACCAGAAAAATGCATCTTGCTGCCTCAATGCCCAGAAAAACGGAACCGGTCTTTGTTTTAGGAAAAAACAAAACAAAGTTACCTTCAAGAAAACAAGTCAGAAACACCTGCTCAATCTGAAGCGTTGTCTGTGGATTTAGCAAAATTGGCATTTCAGGCTGCTCTCCCCGAAAATGTGTTGTGGCTGCTGGCCCGTATCGGAATGGTTGACCCAAATTATTTATCACTACGTATCGACGTCGTTATTTTGAAATAAAAAAAATCGCACAGACGACGGCACATTGAGCAATACTGCCAAAGTTTTAACTTTTTTTTTTTTTGTCCGCATTTATTCAAGCCCGTTTTCAAACTTTGCCAGCGTGTCGTCCTCTATTTTGCTATAAATATTGTCGTCCTGATTAGCAGGAAAAGTTGACGAGAAACGCTCAAATCGAGGCATTTTACTAAATATGCATACTTTTGCAAATCAATTAAAAAAAATGCTATCTTCGATATTTTAACTCTTCCAAAATAACGCCAATAGTATCTATGAGCATCATGTGCAAAACTATTATTGCATTGTTTCTGTGTCTTATACATACCCGTAGTTGACAAGTTCATAATTTTTACAGCCCGTAAGAGTGCTCCGGGGTGGTCAGATTGGCAGCGCAGGGTGGGCGATAGTTTCTAAGTGATAATGTTTAGCAAGTTATTTTTTCTTCGTACGAGATTTTAAAAAAAAAGTACGCATGAGCCGGAGCAATCGAGAGACGCTAGCCTGTCGCACGCTTCGCAGGGTACGTTTTCGGTAGTCGGCGTGTAGCGTCTCTGTGTACGCCAAGCAAAGGAATCAACAGAAGTGGTTCCGATAGCAGATGTTTATCTCAGCGTGTAAGAGAATGGGGGCTGCCGAGAACAATGATCTTCGGCACGTAATCACAAAAGAAATATTATTGTGCTACAATAAATAGGACGTGAACGGGAAGGAATACACGAAGTTTCGGGCGGACGCCCATCTTCGTGTAAGAAACAAAAAATCGGTGAGTAACAAATGTACAGCCCCCTTTTCTTGTGACGTATACGACCCTTTCTTTGTTTCTCGCCGTGTTTCGTATCTATCACTTGAAGAAGGACGTTCGCCCGAAACGTCGTATTTTCCTTCCCGTCCACGTTTTAGGCAGTGTAGCTGCATCTTTCGTGTTTTTGATTAATTGGTCACCCGGAGGATCACGTCACAAGAAAGGGTGCGTTGATTGAAGGAAAAGGAGGGGAGGCGAAACCATTAGAGGGCACAACCTCTTCGGTTGCCATATATTATTAGAGAAGATATTCACATGCGACGTCATGCATAGTGACAACCAAAAAAAGGGACTTGTAGCTGCGCTCCAATCAGTGATGACACCAGCCACGATTCCGCCCGCGCATACTATGGCCTTGGGAACATTCACGAGTGGCTTGGGGAGGTTGCTCCTTTCTACGCACATTTTATGTGGGTCAGTGACGGCGGAGCAAGCTACTTCAGGAATAGGCACCAACTTCATGAGCTCGCTAAGACCGAGTACCTGTCGGCCAAGTGGCTAGTTTCCGCTACTGGGCATACCAAGAACGCCTGCGATGGGATTGGAGGCCTCGTCAAGCACCATGATGCAACTGTTTACAACCTTCGAGGGCCGGCTACATCAGATATGAAATGTGCGTCAGATATGGTGGACGTCCTCAGCACCAAATTACCCAACGTGGCATTGATTAGCAAGGGCTGACTTTTAGGAGTTCAGTTGAAATGAAAACAACAGCCTGGGATTCCTTCCATCCCGTGCCTGGAATTCCCTCCATCCCGTGCCTGGAATTCAATCCTGGCACTGCTGACAGTGTATAGATGCGTCAACTCACTGCGCCACGAATTGCTCGTAACGCGAACGATAGCGTCTACAAGCAAGCCACTCGGACAATAAAGGCTCGATTCCACCCAGGCCTGCTGGCAGGCTGGTGCGAAGCGGTTACAATGCGTCTAAGACAAAAATGTGATGAA
This sequence comes from Ixodes scapularis, assembly GCF_016920785.2. Classification (NCBI taxonomy): domain Eukaryota; kingdom Metazoa; phylum Arthropoda; class Arachnida; order Ixodida; family Ixodidae; genus Ixodes; species Ixodes scapularis. The sequence continues at coordinate 184,749,446 of NW_024609857.1, forward strand.
AAGGGAGCATAAAAAGTCTCAAACAAATGAACTGTCCAGCTCGCTTGCACATTTGCATTTAATTGCATTATAAACAAACGAAAATCTTTCTTCCTCTTTTTTTTTTTTTTTGCGGTGTGCGGCCCACCACGGCCGAGGCTCTATTGCCGCGCGAAGGTGCCCCCGTTGTACGGCGCCCTATCCTCAATATCGTGTTAGAGCCCTACATCCTGTTACCTAAACGCCTGTTATCGGAGCCGCACCGATCGTTTCCCCTACGTGGCGTGCGCAGAGACGCTACACGCCCGCCATAGAAAGCGGGCCCTGCGAAGCGTGCGACAGGCTATAGCGTCTCGCGATTGCTCCAGCTTCCGCGCATTTTTGTGACTCTTGTACTAATAGTAAGGACAAAAAAAAATACGTATCAAGAATCATCACTTCAAAAGTACCCTCCACCTCTGTGCTGTCAATCTGACCACCCGGGAGAAGTTTTACGCTGTGTAAAAATAATGAAATTGTCAAATAGGCGTACGCACAGGCCTCATTCATGGCAACCGCGGTAGCCTCCATTTGGCCAGATTTTCTTGCTTTGTAACTTTAAAGACACACAAATAATGCAACATGTTTTTGCACATCCTGTTAGTACATATCACTGTCGCTAACTTGAAAGAGTTTGAAAAAATCGAAGATGGCCTTTCTTTTTAAATTGATTTTCAAAATTATGCACATTTACGAAAATGCCTTTATTTGAGCGTTTTTCGTGAACTTTTCCCGCTAACAAGGACAACAATACTTGTCACGAAGATTAGCCAAATAGAGGATAACACGCTGACAAAGTTTGAAAATCCTGGCTGGAATAAATGCGGAGAAAAAAAGATAAAACTTGAGCTGTACGGCTTATTGTGCAGTCGTCTGTGCGATTTTTTATTTCAAAATAACGACGTCGATACTTCGTGATAAATAATTTGGGTCAATCATTCCCATACTTACTTTGTCGGTAAATATATCTGGGCCAGTAGTCACAACACATTTTGGGGGAAAGTTGCTTGAAATGCCAGTGTTGCGAAATCCGCAAACAACGCTTCAGATTGACCAGGTGTTTCTGACTTTTTTTTTTCTTAGAGGCAACCCCCCCCCCCCCCTAAAGAAAAAAAAAAAGAAAACAACAACAACAACGACCGGTTCCGTTTTCCTGGGCATTGTGGCAGCAAGATGCATTTTTCTAGTCAGAATTAAAAATGGTCACCGGATATGGTCGACCGTTCTTATCTGAAACACCAGATGCACCTTCCGAATTGTGCAAAGTATATCAAAGCGCGTAGATTAAACAAAATAAATAATGTCTTCGTTGTTTGCTATAATTGTTCACGAGGCCTATTATTATTTGCACTTTTTTTTTTTTTTTAATATGTAGCAATGCGTTTGAAGAAAGTGTGATTTTGTTTTTCTTGGTGAATGTCATTTGTGCTGACATACATGATGATAAGCTACGATATTGAACTGTGGAAATGAAAAAATAATTCTTCTTATTCCAAAAAAAACTCCCTTCGCGAGATTATGAATTTCCCGAACAAATTACACATGGGGAATTAAATCCCCATGTATCGATTTAAGTTACCTGTGGACGAACGAGTTTTTTTATTTTTTTTTTATTTAGCACGACATACTTCTATCTAATTTTCCGGCATTTATACGTTCGGCATTAGTCATTTGATTACTTGGTGTTTTGAAGTTCACGCCTCTGTATTGTTCCAAACTAACATCCGCAAGGTAGCTCGTAAAGTAAAAAAAAAGTAGCAAAACACACCTAAAATGCCTTCCGAAGTCATTATCTTGTGTAGGTACAAGGACGTTTTGTAAATTTTGGGGGTAAACCTAGGGAGATACAGGTTATCAGCTTGACATAATGTCAGTGTTAGTGTTATCCGATTACCTCATCTTGCGAGACGTTTGCTTTTAGAATATCAATAATTGGCATACTTTTCTAGCAACACACGCAGGACACGCACACCTCAAAAGAGCAAAAGCAAATGTAAAAAAAAAAAAAAAAAAAAAAAAAAACGCGTCACGGGTTATTTGCACTGTGTCGCCCGTGGGCGAAGACAAAACGCCAACAGTCCAAATGGACTCAGATGTGCGTATTTCGATGCCGCTCTTACCTCCGCGGATTCCCGTTTTGTCCCGGAGGCATGCGGTTTAGAAAAGCTCCTTTTAGGGAACGCCGTTTTATCGATATCAGTTTATCCAATCGCAGTTTAGAGAAAATGACGGCAGCCGGAGTGCCGTTTCCGATATCCCCCTGGTTCATTAGCCTAGATTGCCGAACCCTTGGCGGTGAACTATTGGTAGTGCACGCTCAAGCTTGAGGTTATAATAAATTTTCCCTCAGCGACAGTGAGGGGCGACCGCGCCAAGCGCGGTCTGATTGGAAGCCTAGCTTGTAGTGGTCCAAAAATATCGATAGTACTATCGATAGTATCGATAGTCGCCAGAAATTTGACCATCGATAGTAAAAGAAACTATCGATAGTACTATCGATAGTCGTCTATCGAAAAACTATCGATAGTCGTCTATCGAAAAACTATCGATAGTCGACTATCGAAAATCTATGGATAGTACTATCGATACTCGACGATCGGAAAATTGTTGTTAAGCGACTATCAGAAAACTATCGATAGTCGACTATCGTAAACCTATCGATAGTACTGTCGACAGTTTACTATCGATAGCTATGCGACATTAGTAGTGTGCGTCGCTCCCTCGTCTCTTTTTCTCGCTTTATTTTTTATTTTTTTTTCAAATGGGACACCAACTAGCCCAAGCAATTACCGTCTCAACTTCGGTTCAGCTTTCAGTGATGACGAAGACGGGAGTTTGGCCGAAGAGAGGAGGAAGGGGAAGCGAGCGGCGGTGCGGCAACTGTGTTCGCTCTAGTAGTGCAAAACTATCCACAGTACTATCGATAGTCACCAGAAAACTGAGTATCGATAGTAAAAAAGGAATCGATAGTACTATCGAAAAACTCTCGATAGTTGACTGTCGAAAAACTATCGAGAGTACTATCGACAGTCGACTATCGAAAAACTGTCGATAGTACTACCGATAGTCTACTATCGATAGTTCTGCGACACTATCGATAGTTTTGGAAAAACTATCGATAGTATCGATAGTCAATTTATCGATAGTTTTGCATTACTACTAGCTTGCCGCCGCCTAGAAACAGCAGCTCTCAAACGGAGGCCTCGAGAAAACGTGCACCTCTCGCTAAACCGTGCTTCGATAAACCGTACCCCTTTCGCTAAGATGAGCCTCGATATAACGGCGTTCGATCAGCCGCAGTAAAGACGCTTTGTCGCTGTTAGTACAAAACCTACCGCTTTCGCGTAGCGAAATATTTTATTTCACTTTTTTTTTCTGTCAACTGGTTAACTTGATCGGTTCATTGAGCGTGAAGTCTTACGAGTCTGTAAGTTGCCAAGCCCATTCATTTGCGGGTGCAAATGCCGCCGCCGCGATCAGCAGGTTACGCGAATTTGGTTTCGCCTTCCTCCCCTCCAACTTGGGGTGAACTCGTCCGTCCGGGGCCCGCTCTTCGACAGAGACGTCTGCGCTCAAGTTCAACCAGTTCAACTTCAAAGCCTCCTGCCTCCTTCTTCTCGGTTGGAGACGCGCGCGTCTGTCTCCTTTTGTTTCCCTTCACTTTCAGTGCCCGCAAAGTCCGTCTGGACGGAGCTGGCGGCACTGGCGGCACCGGGCAGCGTTGGGCCGCGTGGACAAAGTAAAAATAGAAGGAAAGACCTCGCTCGCAGTTTGCACGGGTTCTGGCTCTTTCGTTTGTTTTGGGTTAGTTTTTGTTTGGTGTTAGTTTTCACGGTGGCACTCTGCAGCATTGTTGAATGCTAGATATCAAAACAAGTAAAACACGTACAAATAAGCGCTCCGCCACAATTTTCTTCTCCGGTGAAGACCATCTGCACGTTCCGTAAAAATGACTTTAGGAGCTACTTTTCGGTAGTCTATAGTGGCCTGCACTTCAAACACGGACTGCATGTTTGAGGCAAAAATAAATCTAGCTAGCCGTTTCTCACTCAGCCGATCCTGGGTCTTTATTCAGTTCCTTGTGTGCGCTTGTGGTGTATTGCTTTCAAAAAACGTGCTCTAGCGTTCGACCTTGGTATACAAAGAAGTGAGATTTAGAAGATTTCACTGAGGTCCGGACGAAGATGAAAGGCGCAATCTTCGGGAGCAGCCCAGTGAAATGGCTTTGCCGCGCTTTTTAGATGAGTGCATACAAGTGTGCATGCAGCTTTAGCTTCTCGGGAGCGACGGTGCAGGCTCTCAAGGAGAACATTGACGGGTTGCCTCTCAAAAAGTTCGATTTTGCGGTAGTCTACGTAGGCGGAAACAACCTGCAAAATGGCGACAGGGGGTCAGCCTCGGTCAAAGAAGAAGAGCTTACAACACCCCAGCATGGTTGTAAGCTATGGAGAAAAATGTGCTGATTTTCGGAGAAGTGGTGTTTAGGGAAGCTCGTTTTAGCGAACATCGTTTTCGCGACAACAGCAGATCGGATCGCCGTTTAGAGAAAATGGCGACCGCCCGCATGCTAACCAACCTTTGGCGATCCACGCTCGAACTTATATTAAACTTTTCCCGAGCGACAGCGAGGGGTGCCCGCACGAAGCGCGGTCTGTTTGGAAGCCTAGCTTGCCGCCGCCTACAAACAGCATTTCTCAAACGGAGGCCTCGATAAAATGTATCCATTTGCGCTAAACCGTGCTTCGATATACCGCACCCCTTTCGTTGAAACGAACCTGGATAAAACCGCGTTCGATAACCGTAATAAACCCGTCTTTTTTTTTCTTTTTGACACCTTCAATAGTCGTTTGAAGCAAACATCAAAGTTTGTTGTGCAACACGAAAATCATGCAACTATCTCAAGGTCTTGTTATTTTAGTTTTATACTAGATCCCAAAGAAAAACATGACGTATCTACATCTTTTGGCTAAATTTTATATTTTCGTGTTCTTTCTACCGAGAAATGCTATCACATATTTTCCGATGATTCAATAAGTGTGCGCGTTTTTGCAAAGCACAGCTAGCATCTGGACTTTGCTTTTCGGGACTTGCTCCTATGGCTCAGGCAAAGAGTACATTTTGTGTTCTGTTACAAGCTCATACCGCAACTCCGAAAGAAGGCAGTTGAGCCCGAAGTACGGTTATTCAACAAGGCACTGCCACGTGCAATAGAGTGCACAAAGGAGCGGATCTTGGTCGTCTTGAATGTGGACGTAAGTTTGTATCTTTCTGAGTTGCCCTTTCCCATAAAATCGCACGTCTCTTGCAAACGCAAGGTCCTTGGATGTTCTAAGAAGCTAATTAGAAGAGGACAACTATCATATGGCATACTAACTCTATCATATGACCTACCATAACACTATTGAGAGGAGTTTACGCGTAATTTTGTTCAGTCTAACGAAATTACTCCTACTTTTTGACGCATTACATTCTAGAGCATAGCGGCATTGATTTTCGCAAATGGTAAAGTACATTTGCACGAGCCAGGAGAAGCAGGAAAAATATTTTGATAATCTTAGTGACTTATTTGGGTCCTCAACATTCGTATTATTACAGCGCTGAAAATAAAAGCCACGAACACAAGAACTTTCGTTCTGCCTCGGACAGCGCGCACCTCGATAGAAATTTAATGGGACCCGGAATAGGGGTAGTCACACATCGTTCTCCCTTTCTATTTTTCCTTTATTAGACTTAATACAGATGTTTTTTAACAACAGCAACAAACAAGTATGTTATGCCGGTCTACCTGCCGGCTACCATGAAAGTGTCCTCTCCTCACTCGCTTATCCCCCAATGTACTGCCTTTTATTTCGCCTATTGTAGGGACAAAGGCTGGCGCGTGCGCTAAAACCGGAAGCCGTGACTAATTTGCTTCCACGCGGTTTAAAGTTCCGTTGCAGCAATTTTAAGTTCGAATTTCGGGCACTTTGCACAACCATACTGACACAAGTGTCACGCAAGTATCTCATGCGCAACGCCATGAGCTACAAGTTTAATCGTCGCTGCGTAATTACGTGACCCCACTCAACAAGGTCACGTGATCATGCGACCACCATAGGCGCGCTATTCGCAGTTTGGTCACGTGGTGGGCGGGATCCAACTGACCATGTTCACATGACCCCCACGGGACATGGTCACGTGGTCATGTGACCACCAGAGGTGCGTTTTTTCCAGCGTGGTCACGTGGTGCACAGGATCCCACGGACAATGGCCCACCGATCACTTATTAGAGCACGACGAGCACGAATACGCAAGGTCTGTGGAGGGTTGCCACACGCTTTCCGCCCATAATGAACTTCAAGTATTCATTCAGAACAGTATTCGGTGAAAGTAGCAAAATCGTTGCATGGCCCCTCTAATGAAACAGTATTAACCATGATCATAATAAGCCGTTCACTCTTGCGGTACTCTGAGTTGAATAGGCCTGCTCTGTCCAAATACATCCACTACGTGTCTCTTCGTTTTCAGCACAAATTTCTCGACCCAGGGCCGGCCTTAGAGCAGCAAGCGCCCTGGGCAAACTGCAGGCGTGGCGCCCCCCCCCCCCCCCCCCCCCTTACACACACGTATACTGTTCTCGCACCAAACATCATGTTGTAAGCAAACATGCCACAGTGACCCAGCGCGAATGGTCGCGATTTTGTCGTTGTCAGTCGAAAACCGCGTCCTAAAAACGAACGACGTCCGCGAGCATTGTGAGCTTTGTCGCCACCGTGTTCAAAGTTCAAGAATCATTTATTTCTTAGATTAACCAAACTTCAGCTGTGGGTCTCCCATAGCAAGCTAACGTCTAAGGGACAGAGAAAACAAAAGCACAAGTTAACCATGTCAAATGCCGTAGAAGGCAACCTTCCGAGCCTTCAACAACGCAAATTGGGCTACGTCTTGCGACATATCCAGGCTAGACGCTATCTTGTTTTCAATGGACGAAATTGCCAATGACGATATCCTGTCATCTGCCATGGTTGATCTTAGGTATGTCTTAATAAGCTTTAATTCTAGAAACTCCTCCCAGCGGTGGCCATTGACATTGGCAAAGGGAGGAGGATCCTCAATGACACCCACGTATGAGGGAATTTGTCACATATATGGTTGTCCGGAATGAACTGGAAAACGTCCTGGCGAGCACTGCATCCAGTGGGCAGCAGGCTGCATAGTTAGATCAGCTCCTCGCAGAGAAGAATTTAGCACTATGATTTCGTCTCGTCCTGCGATGGTCGTCAGCCGACGCCACGGCCCGTTAGGTTCAATCGGGAGCCAGTCACGTAATGCATTACTTCGACGCGCGTATAAGAAAAGCACGCTAATGCACACGTGCCTATAACTGGTCTGTGATTGGACCTGGTGGGCCCTAACCTAGGTTGTAGATAGGGACTTTAACTTTCGGACAAATGCTATAAACTCTGTGAAACACTCGCCGGTGAAACTATCGCGAATTCGGATTTATCCGAACAACTCCGAATTCGACGGCTAATATCTTGAGCGGTCTTGACCTTTTCCAGGGATCCGAGGACAAGTTTTGCAACCGTTTTTCTTTTTTCCCTACCGAAAAATCCGGTATAACTTTTCACTATCCGGATTATGGAACCGGAAATTTGTGTCTGGAAACCCGAAATCCAGACTGCAGACAAAGGAATTATTTCGGAAAGCCTAAATTCCAGATAGATTCCAGATAGATTCCAGATAAATTTCCGGTTCTATAATCCGGATAGCGAAAAGTTATACCGGATTTTTCGGTAGGGAATTGTTTTTGTAAGCGTCAAAAGAAGCGTCTTTCTCTGCACATATTCCTTTGTTATCCTCGTGGGCAACAGGAATTCAATAATCAGTCAGACTTTCGAAGTATCCGCACGGAAAAGGCAGGACTCTGCCAAGGAATACAGATATTTTGAAGTAACTGACAGAGACATTGTATAGCCTTTGAGGCTTTATCATACAACTTGAAAGTTTAATGAAAGAAAGAAAAAAAAAAAAAAGAAAAAAAAAGAACACCCGGTTTATAAATTAACTTCTAGAGGGAATATGGTATCAAAAGGCTAGTTCGTTTCGCCTTATGGGCGAGCGAAGCCAACGCTACAAGCGCGAGCATGCTGCGTGTAACAGCGCCTGTGGTGCACGTACGCACGTGCGAAGCCGGCACGCTCGGAGCCTTGGGCTCGCGCTTCTAGCTTTGACGTCGCTCGCACATGACGTGAAACGAAGTATATACACCGACACGCGGCTCCGACGCCGTCCCTCTGCGGTGGCGCTGCCTTGAGTACGGCGCACCACGCAGAGGCGGCTTCTCTTCAAAAACGAGACGCTGCGATTCCGCAGTGCCCACACCCGGTGTGGGCAAAGCAAAAACCGTGTTTGTAAACAGGGCGGTCTTCGCGCGCTCGTCTATAGCCAAAATTGCGGGCTCGCACCGAGAGATGCCAAAGCACGTATACTCTGCATAAACAAAAAAATAAAATAAATAAATAAAAAAAAAAGGTCGGGCAGTGAAATCGCCGAGATGTCGCCACTTCGCACAAGCGAATGTGTACGAAGGCACCCTATTAACGGTGGCGAGACAAAAAAGAAAAAGAAAAAACGCCTGCTCCCCGCAAAATCAACCCGCAAAAGCTTGCCGGGTAAACGTTGGGTAAACGCGGGCGTAGACAACTGCAGGTCTTCCACGCGCGCGGACGGGTCTCGTCACTCTCTCTCTCTCATTCTTTCTCTGCGTGTTTTTGTTTTTATTTATTTCCCCCTTCGTTACTTCTCTTCGTCGACCCTCCTTTGCCCCGGGTTCGTGGTATGTTCCGTTTCTCCTTACGATGGACCGCAGAGGACCCTACGAGCTATCGGAGCCAATCCAATGCCGCGTGAGCGTCACGTCAGCTTTAGGACAGACACAACGAAGCACGAGGCGCGTGGCACGTTCATATGCGCTGGATTGGCTGCTACGACTTGTAGCTCCAGTTCCGGTCCATCGTAAGGTCCGTGCAACGGCCAAGAAACTCGCTCCGCGAATGGGCACGTTGTTTGAAGCGAGGATCGGTCGGGCAACCACGCGCAGTACTCTCGGTTTGAAGATGCACTGTCGTTGTTCGTGGGAAAGAACGTCGTCCGTCGTCACGTACGGCGACGCGGGGCTTGCGTCCTTGCCGTCGCAATGTTTAATCTTCGTCTGGCTCTTGCAGAGCCCATCTGGCTCTTGCAGAGCATAACCAACGTGTATGCTCTCAAAATAAACACCCAACTGTGTGGACAACAATCTAGACAAAGCGGCCCCTATATTTCGATCCGCTCCCCAATAGTCCAATTCACGAGACGCTCTCACTGTTCAGCAATTATTTCTAAGCCAGTTCATTCATGCTCTAACGAGTCGTAAAAATCCATCAGCCTTGCTCTTCCAAACGATAAAACGAATTCCGAGTAGGATAAATTTAAACTCGTTTCAAAGTACACTACCAAGATAAAGCCGCCCATATTAATTGTCTCTAAAACAGCAGTTGCAACATGACGAATCACGGAATTAACTCGAGATATTTAGCACATCTTAGTTCAGCGGTTCTCAAACTGTGGTCCGCGGCGACGGCTGAAGGGGTCCCGGCTGATTCGAGGATCACCCTGTATATGTGTTCATGTGAGTAAAAACAGCGGCGCACAGACACAACTAAAGGGAAGAAAATTAAAACAAATGCAAATTTAATAATTCGAGCAAAATAAGCGAAACTGCACTGAACGTACGGTTGAATGCACTGACCGTGGATTCAAATAAACACTTGTCAACTACAAACACATGGGACACGAGGCGACAAAGACAATCACAAGACATTACTTCAAAATCCGTCTTTACAAGTGGACCGGCGTGGAGAGTTCGCCAGTAGCACTGTCAATATATAATAAATATTTTTTTTAATTATACAATATATTTCTCGCGATACTGTATTACATAAATGGCATTGATAAAACACTATCAAATGATCTGTGCCGCGAGAGGCGCTCCGGAATATTATTTCTCACTATAAACATTGTGTTTACAATTAACACGCTATTTATTTTGTACGATGTGTTAGCGAGCGATTGCTTTATTCAACTATGCAGAAATAGCGGTACTGCGATTCCCGTGGCCAAACGAGCCAATTATGTTTTGGCCATAAAAAAACTGAAAACCTAGATACTTAAAATCCCTTTGGGTTTTAGCAATACTTCCAAATTTATTTACCGTCTAATGACTTTAAATATATAATTGCAACACGAGCTATAAACCCGCTCGTGGGAAACTTGATTAGCAGACTTTAGTTATTTACCCACCCAGCTTATCACTACAATGATCTCCCATGTAGTGTTCGCCAAGCCCCCTAAAGGCACAGTGAATACGGCACTAAGGTAAATGCCTCCCCCTCTTTTAAAAGAAAAACACGTTCCAGTTAAGTAAAAACAACACTGTATATTAGGTACTTTAAAAATAAATACATAATCGAATACATACATGACAAACTACCGGCATATACCTTCGTTACTTCATCACAACTAGCCACCAGCACTGCACAACAAAGTATTTTTATACAATTTTTCACGACACTGATTGTTTCTTATAGTATTTCATAGACAATTTGTAATGATTGGCGACCGGGCAGTTTTTCATGACTTGAGAACATATCTTCCAATAGTCCTGATCCCCACACGTTCTGCTCCTCGGAAGACTTCGTAGAAGGTTGAGCACTTTCGTGTAGTTCGTTCCACACTGCAGCAGAATCGTTCAATCTAAAAAATAAAAACAGAGAAAAACACCATGAACGGTTATAGGGTCTAGTCACGTGCTGAGTCATCGCCCACAAACATGACCACCAAACGATAAAGCAAAACTGATTCGGGAGAGTTGTGAAAATTGAAAGACAAAGCAAACTCGCCAATGGGATAACTTCTTTTTGCCTTCGGTGGCCATACTTCTGTGTTGTGACTCGGCATCAAAAGGCAGTCTGACGTCATATAAATACTTGTAACCTCCTTGCCTACTAGCCCCGAGAACGAACGCAAGCGTCGCTGTTGTTCGAGGCGTTCGAGATCGTTTCATAGGTCACAAGGAAAGGGTACAGAGAGTTTAATCGCAAAAGATTACAATCGCACGAATAGAAATATAAAAAATGGCGCTAAACATAAAGCAAAAAGTTACGGTGAAGTTATCAGCGGCCAATCACCAACCGTCCGCAACGTGAGTACTAAAGGTGTCGCGAACCAGCCGACGTTCGAGTTCGACCAGGTTCGAGCTTCTCGAACCTTTCCCGCAAGTCCGACAACGTGCGTACTTGGGCACACGTACGCCCAAGTATGCATGCGCCCACTCAAACACGCACGAATTAGGCACGCATACGCATGCGCGAGCACAGATACGCGGATGCACGCGCAGGCACGGATGCAAATTCACGTACACACGCACAAGCACACCCGCGCACACGTACGCACGAATTACACACGCACGTGCACGCGCGCACTCGCACAGGCACGCGCACTTATGAGCAGGCAAACGCCCACGCGTGCAAACACGCACGTAGATGCACGTATAACACGCACACAGATACGCGGGTATATATACTCACGCGTAAACATGAAAACACGCATGTGCACGGGGGGCACGCACATAAGCACCCTCGCTCATGCAGGCGCACACGCAAGCAGACACGGACGCGCAATTACGTTCGCAAGCGCGAGCACGCACATAATAGAAAAACTAGACGAAACGTCACAAGGTGTATCGATGAAACGAACGCCGGCTATTTCCGATGGAACGATTTATCCTTGAAAAAGTGCAGCTTCGAAGAAACGAGCTGTCTAAAACGTCGTCTGACGAACTGACTGCATGGCACCGCGTATATTCGGAATGTATAGTACATAAAACAGCGGTCACTAAAACAGGCACACAAAAAGCATAACTGTTTCCAGTGCTTCGTGAGAAATCGTCACCCCAGTTGCCGAAACAAATCTTGCATACACAGAAATACACATACAACAGAGAGGGATTCTAACCACGGTCATCTCACCATAAAAATAAACTACGCATTGCCAAATGCTCAGCGTCCTCCCAAATGTAGCCTAGCGACAGAGACTAATGTATTTTCGTGGCGAGAAAAACATGCTTCGGATTTCTTTCGAACGCACTCTAAAGAAATGTATATTATATCTACGATCAAAATTCGCGCCCCTTTTAGAGGAAGAAATGTAGTACTTACCGTACCAGAAGGAGCGTCGTTCTTGTGCCTGTACGATCGCTTTGATCACGCACAGTCTGCAACAACGGTAACAAGCGGATAGCCTTCGGCATCGATCTCGCCAGATTCCTTCGCGCGCCTCGCTTCTTCCACTCCGGCCTGTTGCATGGCTTCCCAAGCGGCATCTTCAACACCCCGAGTCAATTCGTTCTCGCAGCGCGACGGCACAATGACTCAACCTCACCTGAAACCTCACCATCCGTAGTTTCAGCAGAGGGTCGCTTACGTGCAAACTCTATTTGCGACTTCGAGACCTTTCGCTTGCCATATTTATACCTCTTTGGACCCATAGCTGCGAGGACGGCCTTTCTAGTTATGAAAACACGCACAGCTACCCGCCTGACATCCCACCCCGAGAAACAAAACTACTCTGTCTGGACGGGTCTTGCCGTCTCTGGACCACCACAAGCGCGTTACTGAAGAGCGCATGCGCGCGGAGTAATACAAAATCAGAGCAGCGTGCGTGGCGAAATGGTGGCGCCCTCACGCGGCGCTCGTCGAACTAGTCTTGACCGTCCAAACGAGGAAAACAAGCCACAACACCTTGGTTGAGTTTTTTCGATGTAGTTAAAGAACGGATGTACTTACAGCTATAATTTTAATATAATTGAATTCCGTGTTAAATTCCGCAGATATCCCACCAGACACATTTGTAGTTAAAAATTCACAGGTTTTTAAAAACGCGTTCTAACGTAAACATGTCAAAACAGCCAATTCCGACCGATTTCACGATTTAATATAAAATATAATAAATTTTTTTATGAAAAATATGCTCGGTGGGATATTTGGACGAAGAATCAATCTTTTTATAGCAAAAAAGTTTGAAAAAATCGGTGTAACGGTTATTAAATGAGAATTTTCGTAAAATGGCACAAAATCGCGTGTATTCTCTATGGGGCTTGGAGGAGCGCTCCCTCTTAAGCCGTCGCCCGCGACGACGGCGACGGCTACGCCGTTCAAGCCGGAAACGGGCGCCTAAGAGCTGCGCTCTGAAATATATTAACTTGATAGGTTGTCGAAGTTTGTTTGCTGTTTTTGATTGCTTTCTGGGGCGTGCCCTTTGTTTTACATAAACGTTATCTGAAAAATGAATATCCCCCGTCGCCCCTAATATTTAAACTATATTTGTGTTGCATTTAATCCGGAACCCTGCTTGAATATAATGAGAGCGATGGCAATCGAATGTTCAAATATGGGGACATGACTTTACCAGGATCAAAATATGAGTGTGGGGTTTTCTCGAAACAGGTTGCGACAATGAACGGAAACAATATCCCCTATCGGATACAAAAAAAAACCTTTTCACTGAAATAATACATCATTAGCAAAATATCGTTACTTGGATAACATGAAAATATCGTTATCGTCATTTAATTTTGATCCACTTAACGTCATGCTCCCAAATAATTTTCGTATTTGAAGATTGCATATACTAAAAGCATCACTAATTGAGCTTTTTTTGGTTTAAACGTTTTGTGCGGTAATGTTTAATTTGAAGTCTGCAAAACAAAATCCCTGCGTAATTTATTGATTCTAATATATTTTTTAACATTATGCTACAGCTTCATTATTTTCAAGTCTTTTTGTACCAAAAGGTAAAGAAATAGTTTCCTACCAACCGTTATTATACTGTGCCAAAATAGAACCACAAAAAGTCGCAAACTCCCATGGCATACAAGCCTAAGTGCTTTCGTCACGTAGAATCATAAGGATGATCATTGCATACAAGCACGTAGCTCCCGCTGCTCCGGCACGGTGGGAGCTACGTGCTTTGCTGGACCATTCAACTGCTTCTTTTTATCGCTTGACCCCGCTCTGTGCGCGTACTTAAGGCAGGGACGTAACCACGTGCGGAAAGGTAGCCGTATGACTGGTTCGACGAGGACGTAGCATCCTCGGCACTGTCGGTAGTTCAAGTCCATGGAGGCTAGCGTCAAGAAGGGGGAAGCAGGGAAGAAAGAAGGTGCGGTTTCTGCACTGCTTTGAGTGGTTACTAATCGGCCGCTAGACTAATATTTTCTAATCCTAAACGGCGACGGGAAAGGTTTCTTTCCTCCTGTCCTCTTGAGGGAAAAACGGCGAGGAAAAAATCGAGGGAGGTGGAAAATAAGGTTCCTCGGTTCTGCTTATTGGTCGGCTCCACTAATATAAGCGACGTTGGTGCAAATGGCCCTAGGTAATTTTATTTTCAAAAGTTTCTCGAAATGCTCTCAGAAGAGTCAAAACAGTAATGCTTCTGGATTTCATTTAAAATCTCCGGAGCACTTACAGGAAAATGCAAGGGCTGTGCGACGTTCATTGCGTATTTATAATAAACCTTAAAGCTAATAAATACCCTCTTAAATTTCTGCAACTCGGGCTTGTGTTGATAAATCTGCCTATTGAGTGTCGAGCGAGTGAATACCTCTTAACACTTCACAATTTATCCCCACCCTACCCCTGCCCGTTTTTATCTGGATGAGCATCCGGTCGTTTATCACTACTGCGAGTGCACGTTAAAGACCCCAGGTTAGCGGTTGTACTGCACTGGCTAAATTTCTTATCTACAGCTGGGAGACTCGTCGCCGGTTGAAGCAGACCACGTTCTAGGCTGTATGAACATACACCCACCCCCCATTCTTCTTCGCAATTTAGTGACACAATGCAGTTATACAAGATTAAAGCTTTCTTCCGCCCCATCCTTTTACGTTACAGGTTGCGTAATTTTAGTTACTTTTCAGCATACGTTATAATCTCTTGTGTACTGCGTCCTCGTGTACAAAACAATTACAGCAAAATGTTCAAAAAATTTTTAGGAAATGTAATAATGCGAATATTGATATACTTTATTACATCAAAATATCCTGGAATAATTACAATATAAATAATATCGTCAGATATTCAGCGTGCTTTGAGTAATAGTGTACCTGTATGTATGTCTGCGTTTTATTTGCCTAGAGTTATTTTGATGTAGTGACAAGTGTTCTTATGACTAACATAGACTCTGAACAGAAGTCCGCATCTAACAGCCTTCGCCTTCATCCTACCCAAGCGCAGCTCAACAACGTAAAACTGCTAAGAACTACCACGCTCATTGTGTAGGAGTGTTGGATCCGGGTGTTACAAGTATTAACCAGACATAATTAATTTCCTTTGTTTTCTTTCTCTGACTTTCCTTCTTTTCGCGGTCTTTCACGTCGCGCTGTTTAACATCTCTTTAAAATGTAATCGAGTTTGTTCGTTCAAACATTTCGAATAGATGTTTACTGCATGATAAATGTACCATTAGTCACGAATAAAACTCGAACGGCGGGCGCGCAAACTTTATTACATGCGGCGTTAGCTAGAGGTCCAAAGAAACTGATAACACTTAGGAGTGGATAGGAGAGCTGCGAGGGTGTACACGTCGAAATACGCTGAGTAATTGCACACCCTTCTAGTCCCCCTCCCCCCTTCTATACTCCGCCGCTTTATATGTTCCTAGGCGCCTCCAGATAGTGCAGCATCTAGCCAAACCCACGCGTTAGTTTTCTTAGTCCCTTCAAGAAATGGGGAATATGGAAATTGGGTCTCCTCCGAGACGTTAATCAATATAAAGTCCTACGTGTTTAACAAATAAAAATTAAGCTAGAGCAAGAACAATTTACGAAGGATATATTGAGTATGTTAGGTCCACCATAACGTTTTTTAACGTAACGCTAAACTGCACATGGCGTTACGTAACAGCATGACACCATTGCCTCTGTCACGTCACGCGGTGTGAGGTCACGTATCGTCATAATGTCATGTGAAGTCGTGGTGTCACGTGATGTTACAGTAGCAGATGATGTCAGAGTCAAATGACGTCATAATATCACGTGACACCAAAGTGTCACCTCATGTCACTGAGTCAAATGACGTCACAGTGTCACGACACTATGATTTATTTGTGAAACGTGACAGCATGACGTCACTTGTTACGGCGACGTTATATGACACAATGACGTCATGTGGTACTGTGTGCCTCGGGAGCACGTGACGTCACCTTACAATATGAAGTAAAGTGACAGCATGATGCTAAGTGACAGTTTGAGCTCACCTGCCACGCCATATATATAACACATAAGGGGCCCGCTGTGAAACCACGCCTAGAACGACTGTCGCCGTGAAAGACAGAGCATAATAAATGTCAAACGTATTTAAAGTTCAACCAATGAACCTTTGCTAAAAGCTGAATTGCTCCAGTAATCATAGAGATCGTGTTATAAACACACCAATGCTCTCGGTTTACAAACTGAACGAACATTTCATTGGACCATGGAATACTTTCCACATCTGCTTTTTACATTATGTCATTCTAAAAATCATATCGTTCTCACTGAAGTGCTTAGACATGGTAATACGGAAAGGGGCGAGATGAACACGGTTCTACAGTGAGGGCACCACCATATATAATTTAATGTAATTGCACCTCTAAAAATATAGTAAATGCGAATTTTGGGGTGAATTTGATATTCTACATTTATTAAAAAGGGAGCGTTAACTTTTTTCTTGTTTATAGTAGTGTGCGTGGTAAATTAAGGGAGCGTCAACATCATCTCAAAATGTCATCGTTTAAATAAGATGATCAGCCGGGCTTATTGGTTGGCCTTCATGGAAATATGCAGCGCAAAACAACAATGAAGGAAGGACGAAGTAGACCGTATGAGCGTTTCGACTACTGAAGTTTTAATACATTCCATAGAAAGGGAGAAGAAAGAAGTTCAAGATTCTATAGCTTTAAATAAAAAAAAATAAAAAAGGCGTTTGTTATACCCATTAAAATAAAATACATCGCTAAGGATAATTACTGTGGATGTATTTGAGTGGTCTAACAGCAGGAAAAAGAAGACAGAGAAATAATTGGTGGCATATTTAAAGCACTGAAACAGAAAAAAAAAAACTATGTAAGAATTAAGGAAAAAGAATGATAATGGTCGAGGAACACTAACTCCATTCGCAGATGGTGCAAACTCGAAGATAAAGTTTGAGGCAAAAATGAACATAAAACTTGCAAGAAGGTTACTTATCATCAAGTCGTGAGATTAAGGTAGTAAAGTTCCTATTGGTGGTAATCCGATCGACGTGGCGCTGATGCACGCAGCCCCACTGTACAAAATCGCTCGAGCTTGGTACAGCTCGCGTGTTCTTTTAGTCCTGAAAGACCCTAGGATTTCGGTATGGATAAATTGTGTAGTGCACATACAATTCCTTACGTGTATTGCTAAGTGGCCAGCTGGTGACGATTTCAAGGATACGGCATGTTCTCGTAGGCGGTCATTGATACATCGTCCTGTCTCATCCATATATATTTCGCCGCAGGTGAGAAAATTTCATACACCACTCCTCGTTGGCAGTCGACGCAATTTTGCTCATGTTTCATTGTGCACTCGGTTTGCTGTGGTTGGAGGTTGTTAACCCTGGGACACAACCACTTGAGTTTGTCCGGTACAGAATGTGCCACTTAAATTGGACATTTAAATGCTTTTTTTTTTAATTGTGTGAACTTTGATGGATGAATGGCAGCACTGCTGGTCGCTGGTCCTAGTCTCTTGTGCGCTCTCGTTGTCTGCTGGAGGTGATCAATGACTCAGCGACTTCAAACTATATGGGACCTGGGAAACCAGATGCCTTGAGATGCTGTACTTTAGATTGAAAACTCTCAGCCGCTGAACGTGTACAAGACTTTTTTGAAGGCAGCACTCATTGTACTTCTTACAATTCCTCTCTTGGTGACTTTTAACTGTGCTGAGTCAAATTGCAGCACGCCTTTTTTTGGATCTTGGTGAATACTTCCAGCTAGTGTGCGTGTGTTTCAACATCAGTTGGGGATCTAGAAATTGAAGGCCTAGATTTCTTGGAGACTCGTGGATGAAAATGAGCCCTTGTTCTTCTTCCAATAAAGTGGATATGATGGTGTTGATTGCGTGAGCTTCATTTTCCATAGTTTTTTTTTTTTTTTTCAGAAGCACTAGGTAATCGTCCGCGTACATTAAAACGCGTGAAACTTGCCCGCTGCTAAGTGCATTCGCAATGACCCGATCACATTGGGAAAGGTAAAGGTCCCAAAGGACTGGAGCCACGCAAGACCCTTTACATATTGCCACGCGCGCTGACGAGCGAGCGCGTGCGTGGCCGAGTGGTTACCAAGCTTGAGCTCCGTGCGGAGGCCCAGGATTTGGTTCCTGGGAGTTTAGTGGCTTTAATTTATTATTTCGGTTTAATGCTCTGGTAAATTCTAGAACCCTGTTGCATGTTTGAGGTCCGAATTTTCTACTCGCAGAACCTTCTACGCCGATTGTTTCAGAATCCAACGCGTCTACATAAGGGGCTCCGCGTGGCGAGCCGGAGTCAGCCTCGCCCCAGCGGTTCGATCCTGCTGTTACGGCGTCTTCATCGCCCGCGACGCTCTGTAGGTATACTTTGTTCCCTCTTTTTTTGGCACAAGTTCACCCATTGGTCGTTTTAGTTTTTCAGTACTGTTTTGCTTCGTCCCCTCATCATTCATGACAATATACCTTTATTTTGAAGGCAAGGCGTATCTTCGTACGCTACCACGCGGGCAGACAGGTAAAACCGTACAATTTCCAGGAACAAATCTACCAGTATTCCACTTTAATTTCAATAGGACGTAATCCCGTTAGCCTTAAAGGGATGCTGAACCGAAATCTGCATTCCCCAAAACACGCGTCAAAAGCGTGCAACGGGATGCTACAAACACCAGAACATCACTCATACAGCAATATCTCAAACGGATGACCGTATTTTTCAAACAAAAGAGGCGCATTTGGCAGGAATGTTGACGTCATGTTTCTCCGAGAAGGAGAGGAAACGGCCTCGCGTCTTCTCCGCCTCGCGGCATTGAGGGAGCGAAGGGAAGAGAGGAGGAAATAGGTGTCTGGACGTCACGCGCCTCGTTGGCCTGGTTCAATCTCGACTTCTTTTTCTGAAAATTCGGCCGTCCATTTGAGATATTGCCTTACTAGTAGTGTTGTAGGGATTGTAGCGTCCCGCCTACATCTCCAGCATTGTTTTTTTTTTTTTTAAATCCAAATTACGGTTCACCATCCTTTAATACAGTCTTTGGAAGCTACAAACAATTTGTTGCGTGGGACTACGTTCCTCCACATAAACTGAAAACCCATATTGCACTGCTGAGTGGCTCCGTTGTAGGTGTTGTATAGCCTCCTCTGAGTTAGGGATGAGGGATGGATCGTTCAGTCTGAGGTTGGAAAAATGTTGCATTAAATATCGTGACATCAGCCCTTGCCACGATCCTTTTTTAGTCACTACCACACGGAAAAGACACATTTGTGTGTTCTGTTTTTGTGTAAGAAGGATGTCTAAGTGGAACTTTGTGGAAGTAGAAATCATCATTTTTGTCATTTCACGTTTGGCGCATAATGGGAGCGCAATGGCTTTCATATTTTTTGTCTTGATCTTCGATTGTTTGAAGATTTTATTCTATGGCCATGATAGCATTTTCTTGGAAATTTTTTTGGAATAACTACAAATACCCATTTTCTATCTGACTCTAACAGGTTTAACTCTTTCTCGGTGACGTAATTTAACACCCGTGTCTTGTTCAACCTCCCTTGACGATCATCACCAGATCTTATTTTATTTTTACTAGATATAACAAGCGAATTTGAGGGTGTTATGTTTATTATTTCTTTTAAGCAATAACCATCTCGGACTTCTTTCTTCTCCTTTTCTATAAAGTGTATGAAAACGTCAGTTGTCAGTTAGCGCTCATCCTGCCTTCCTCATTAAAATAATTATAATAATAATTCTGTATTTTCTGTGCCCACAAACAACTTATCAGTCTCCACTGCGGCGCACTAAAATACTAACTACAAATACCACAAAAACACAAAAAAACACAAATACCACAAAAAGTCTCATTAAGATATCTAGGCGAAAGACATCTAATCACGAATAAGTAAGGTAAATATAAGAAGACGCATGGAAATATCCAAGTGATGTGTCTTATTAAAGGCTAATTGATTACGTGACAAAGGGGATACAGAGGAAGTGGAAGATGAATAAAACGTTAATAGATTCCGGCTCGCCCTTCATGAAGCATGGAAGTCAGTGGATCGTAGTAAATCTATTGACTTGATGTGACCACGAACAACTTCATGAAGAGAAACAAAATCTCTCTACTGCCTCTTCACGTCAAGTTTATATAATGCAAACCTCCTTCCTTGTTGTTTCGTACAATATATTCTCACGACGTGCTCGTTGGATTAGTCACAAATAGTAATTTTTATAATGGGACTAAAGTTAACAACCTTATAAATTATTATCTGCCATGAACTTTGTGTAGAGGTACGAAAGTAATGTCCCAGGTCATTTTGGCTCACAAATGAATTATAAAGAACAGTGAGTTAAATCATTATTAGTTTATGAAACAGTTAATATTTTTCAGTTATGTATAATGTAAAATCTACCTTGAATAATTATGTAATTTTTTTTTTTTTTTTACCATTCCTCTCTAAAACATTCATTGTTGTTTTTGCAATATATTTTCCCTCCACAACTGAGAGTTTCGCTTGCAGTTTCAGTTCGATATCGTCTGAAAATATAGCTTCTGCTGATTATTTTTTAATTGGGTTCATGTTAGAATAGAATCCGAGGATTACATTTTTAGGATGAGGGCTAGCTAAATTGCACGTTACGACTGCCTTTGTCGTAGCAGGCGTTTATGGCAACGAAAAGTGTACGCAATAAGGCGACAGTAATTTATTAAAAAAAGGTATAGGAATGCCCCATGGGAATATAATTACTGCGTGCTTAATGAGTAAATATTTAGAACGATCACTTTTTTCGTATCCTACACTGCAGTAGTGAATGACGAGAAGGGCTTCAGGCGATAATAATAATTCAACAGTGCAATAAAATGCCAAAAAATAGTATACCGTATTTCATGTTATAGCTTTACAACAAGCCGAAATTCGCACCGAAGGAATCATGTTGGGGCACAGTTTGGAGATCCGGTTTTTTAGCTTAAAATAATTATTTCCATTAATATTGCTAAGGATTCGAGGTTTTGTCTCAGTTTTGAGAAACCGTTGTCATGCTGGTACTTAACAGTATTCAGCGCCCTCGTTACCGCACTCGTACTGTCTCCTGATGGAATGGTCATCACGGCCGACGTTCATGAGCACTTGTTTGCTGCTGGTAGACATTATTAAACCCTGTACAAAGTTCCATCTTTTTTTTCGTTTCACTTTTCGTTTTTGTAAGTTTTCGTGGCGAATTTGTGACTGGAATGTATGGGCGGGGAGGCTTTGAAAGGTTAAGCTTACGAGCTATAAAAACGTAAGTGTAAGACATTAGCGTGCATCATCGCAAGACAAAATTTTGACCAACGAACAGCATGGGAATTGACTAAGTTATTCACTGTATATATGTATTCATGCAAGCTTAAGATAACAGGCACATTGCACGACACTCTTGGCACATACAAGCAACCGCCGTTTTCTTATGTTTTCTCATTTCAGTATTGAAGGGCTGTCATCAGAACCACAATTGTCGCTATGAGCTTAAACAGCGTAGACCACATTGTGTCTTGAACATCTTGTCATAGAGTAGCAGTCGATAAGATGGCGGCATCAGCCGTTAAAAATCCGGAGTGCGTATCACAAAGCAATGAGCATACACATTAAGCCACGCCGGCGGTTTTTTAAGCTGTCGTTTACGAAAGTATGTCTTTAGAGAGCTTGTGGAGCACTCTCATAAAAAGGGTGTCACCTTGCATACTTTTGTCCTATATAATCAACTCCTAAACTTTAGTTCGCCGTAGAGCGCACTCCAGTCGAACAGATGCCCCCAAATTTTGCGAGGGGCTTGATAACGGTGCGATATACCTTATTAAATAGCTAACGTACGTATCAAAGACCACAAAAAAAAACACTGAGGTTTTGCAGTAGGGCTAAGAAAACCCCGATTACTTTTTCCTTTTTGTAGTACATTAGTTATTTTAATAAGTTGTACCACAGAGATATCAAGCCGCACGTGAAAGTTATTTCCGTCAGATCGACGCCAGTTCGCTGCAGGTCGAACTGAAGTTGTGGGTTGTATTATAAGGGACTAAGGGTGTAAGAATACACCTTTTTAGAGTCAGAGATAAAATGTAAGTTAAAAAATGAGGTGCCCGCCCGCCACTTTTTCAAAAATAAATGAGAAAAAGGGGCGATTTTATGTTGGTTTATGTTGGAGCTTACTATGTCGATCAGGACATCCAGATTATTCATAACATTACCATGACTCTTTTTGCCTAGGCGATTGCGGAGCAGAAGATTGAAACTAAAATCGGTGGTGCAGAAGACCCGTGGAGTGAGCTTCCACGATACACCCTCCCCATTTTTCCATGGTTCAACTATGCAACGAGCTCAATATCTCTGGGGCCAGCATTCCATTACTTGCGGCCCATAAATAACTATGGCTGCTGCGCCCTTTTTATGTCAATGAGGATGTTATTACAAGTGAGGTTCGCATGAATTTGTATTAGCTTTTCAGTATAATTGTTATTTTTTCTTTAAGCACGGCGACAAAGTAAAAAGCCGTGTTGACTTAGCCTTTAACTGGTGTACGTCAAGAACCCTTTTGCACAAACCCGGTGTGAACTAGAATTTCCTTGAATGCAGACTCGCATTTCATCTGGTGTGTATCGCATCAAATTCTAACAAAATGATCCGACACTGTATGTGAATGATGGCACAGATCGGAATAGTACATTTAAACACTGATATTAGAGTAATGGGAAGAGTAATAGCTAGAATAGCCATTGAATAACACTCATATGTGTGTTCTTATTTTGTTGTATAGAAACGACAATACAGGAACAAATTTGGTTTGTATATTCGTACTAACAAAAAGTTTGGTTGTCTTGCTACATGTGTAATCTCGCTATAAATTTTGAAATAATAAACTCAGTATATCGCAACTCTAGCTTTATGCTATCTTGTTTTAAATCCAATTTATGTTTAAGGTGTTCCTAGAGATCCAGTTCTGAAGACTTTAATTATCTCCAAGTTCGGAAACGGATTTGCGTTTTTACATTCCAGCTCTGAACGCTACGTGGATATGCCAAATGCTCAAGCGAAGACTTTCAAAAGATCCTCAAAATAAGGCTATTGATAACAAAACTGCCTTACGGGAACAAATTGCCAGCAATGGGGAACATCAGGGTTGCAGAAAACATGCTAATTACCTTTAAAAAAACTTAAAATTTATTAAGTGAATTTTTAATTAGTGAAATAAAGCGTAAGGATTGAAATACAATCTTGATGAGAATAGCCGAAAATCTCAAGATTAACTCATTTGTAGTGAGGGACGAAGAGCGTGTCGGTGCGGGTCAAGTTGGTAGAAAGAATAAACATGTAGTAATAGACAACAAAAATAAAACCATTTTTACGAAGTATTTTTTTTGTCTCGTAGAGCATTACAAGTCATACGAAGAGAGTGGGTCAAATATAAGCAGCTTAGCATTAAGTTTGACTTACATGTGAGACATCGTTGAATATATCTTCAACACACACAAAACGTATGAATATAGAACGACGACTTTGGAGGAGTCTTCATTAAGAGGGCACTAACTCACTAACATATTAGTATTGTAAATGGAAAGAGGAGAATGTATGGGTGGAACACCTATGCTACTAATAAAGCTCCCGAATGGAAAAAAAGGAGAAGAGGTGTTTACGCCCTGATACAGATTTGCTTATAATGTAAGAGTGAATTGGGGACGTACAGCTCCCGAAATTTATTGTAGGAGTTCAATCTCCCCGGGAGCGCTGCCAAAGCATGCTTCTAGTGGCGGTCGACGTGGCGAAAGATCCGCATGCCCCATAATCGTTCCTAGGGACATTGAACTCCACAAAAACGTTTTAAACTTCTTGCGTCACACAGTTACGAGACAAAATAAACTTTCGATAAAAAATAATATTTTCTTTTTCTCAACGCATTTTTCGTGAGACACACTCTGAGCCATGAGCGATTGCCAAACGTGTTTTTTTTTTTTCGTGGACCCTTAATGGAGACGCATCGCGAGGCTCAAAAAAATCTTTCAAAGTAAATACTGTGCTGACATGTTTTGTTTTTTTCTATTGCTGACGTAATTTGTGCTTTTCTCGTCAGATGTGTGCCTCCATTGGAGATTTCAAAAATGTCATCGTCTCTTCATTCCCTTGTCTCTTCTTTGTTTTTTTCCCCTTTCCTCGATTTTTCCGTCTTTAATCGGTTGCTGGCTTTTGCAATTCTTTATATGTCCGTTGCTAGCTGAAAGCCTTGGTTGTGCCGTCTTTGTCCTACAGGTTTATTCTTTCTTTCATCTTCATTAGCGCCTCGTTGTCCATTGTGACAAATTAGTTAATTTTGTTATTTATGTTGACCCTCCGCAAGTTTTTAATTAAAGCGCTATGCTTATTTTCACGAATTACAAAGTTACTTCGTAAGATTTAGTCTTTTGGCAAGTTTTCTGTAATCCCTGGTGTCTCCTGTGGCTGGCAATGTAATCCAACAAAGTATTTTTCATCAAACATTCTATTTTTAGGGACCTTTTAAAGTCTTCGCCGGAACACCTTGTGTATTTATGTAGCGTTTGGTCCTGAAATCTAGAGACGCGAAGCTGTTACCATTGTTGTAATATAATTAGTTAATTACTTTACTGTATTTAGCAAGGTTACAAATGCAGCAAGACAGCCAGACTCATGGTCGTAGTAGATGCATATAAACCAAGATATTCCTGCTTTGTCGCTTCTATAAAAGAAAATAAAAACCCATATATGAGTGTTAGTCAATGGCTATTCTGTTACACTTCCTATGCTCCTACTATCAGTTTTGTCCTATACTATCGCGATTTCCGCCATTGAACACATATGTATAGTCTCAGTTTGTTTCGTTAGAATGTGATGTCATTCGCACCAGATAAAATGGCAGTCCGCATTGAAGAAAATTGTAGTTCGTTTACAGTTTATCCAAAAACGTTAGACGTATGCCAGTTAGAAAGTAAGAAAACACTGCTTTATTTAACTTATCGGCGCACTTAAAAAAACTAACAATTATCGTGCAAAGTTAATATTAAATTTTGCGAGTTTTATTGTAATAACAACCTCGGTGACATGGAATGGGCGCAGCAGCTGTGTTCTTTGTAGGCAAAGGGGAACAGGGCAGCGGTTCCTTGATGTTGTTGCATGGTTGAACAGTTGGACAAGGGGATCAGGGGCAGACTTGTATACGTTACTAAAAAAGTCAGGAATTAGATTTATAATTACACAAGTCTAAATTGTATCTGATACAGTGAAAATTACCCTTCCATAAACTGAAGAGACCCTTGCCACAAAAAGTAATCCACTCCTTTCGCGGCGCTATTTTCTATTTTACTGTTCTAGGGCAAGACACAAAACACAGTTGTGTTATACAAGAGTTTATTGTTCCCACCAGTCGCATTTTTGTGACTTTGAGCTGCAGCTGGCTCTCGAATGTCACGGCAGAACACTTAACTCGCTTCCAATTGAAGATGCCGTCCGCCGCGCTAAACAATATTTCGATTGAGGCACTCAAGACTTCCTGACGTGAAACACTGCGTGCTTCTTGAGCAAATGGAATAGCTTTCTGCCCTGATGAAAGCGCATATAGCGTTGTCCTTACAGACGGAGTTTGACGCTGTTAGAATCGCAGAGCTATGACGATTGTAATAGAGAGATTAAACCTGGAATAAAGTCAATGCATATGAATATATTATATAAACTGCGGTGCCGCGGCCCCGCTAATAAATATTATTTTTGTAACGAGTAATATGATAAAAAATATTTTAGCTGGAAGGTAACGCGAAACAGGGGTGTAAAAATACCAAGACTGTAATTGCAAAAAAAAATATATTATAGACTACGTTTCTACATATATTTTCCATTAGCTCTGAACACATGTGCCTTCGTCGAGCAGTTAGTGAATAAGAGGATGGAGCATCTTGAATATATACCCAGCAAAAACTTGAAAGGATCCCTCAGAAAGAAATACATATATCTTGTCGATTAAACGGAAATGCTGTCGCATGTATCCTGTACCTACCATTTTTTGATGTTGTGGAAAACGCGTGTAGCACGGGTCGCCCGTACCACAGCTCAGTGTCCTTCAGCTGAACGTTAGTTTAGTAACAGCAACGTCCCCCTCCCACATCGACAGTAGTATTTATAATTTTGTGAAAAACGAGCTACATAAGTGTCTTACCTCATACTTCCAAGCCTTGACAGTGTAAGCAAGCACCTTAATTCTGGAATTGATCGTTCAGGAGCTAGTGAGCACGATTCTCACACGGCGGTACCACCACCATTGAAAGTTGTGAAATATTACCATCAATGTGCCCTCATCTTTCACAAAAAAAAAACACATGACGCAAGGAAAGGGTGAGAGGGATGCCGGCAACCTGCAGCGTGAATAAGATGAGGTGAAAAGCAGCGCAAATAAAATAAAATTTATATCTTCAAGGGTGATAAGTGTTCTAATGTCAGTTGAGCAGCGTGCCAGATAATACCACATCATTTACACTCGATTTCTGTGTTGAACGTTATTCAGCTCAAAACGAAGCCTCCACTTCTGCTTCTGGTAATGCGCCGGGTAAACTAATGAAAAGGCCCTTACCCGTAAAGCTTACCATAACAAACCTTAATTTTTAGAAACAATTTCATTTTGTTTCGCGTATTACATTCCTTTGTTTTATTGAATGAAAATGAAAATGTAACTGATTACAACCATTCCCTTACGTAAAATGTACAAAAATATATTTACGATTACTTTGTAAAATATGTTATTGTTACCTTACAAAGCCGCGGATAAATGCAAGAGATTAAAAGTAATTACAATACTTCTAACGGTTTACGTACAAATCTGGTTGGGGGGGGGGGGGGGGGGGTATTGATTACGCTCACCCAACATGTCTTCCGCGCAACCGATTTTAGTTTCTATCTTCTGTTCCACACCCTTCTAGGAAAAAAGAGCCAAGAAAAACCGATAAATCATCTGCTATTGAATTGCTTACTGGCCTATCCTGAGCGACATTTTCAACTCCACCTTAACATCACCGCTTTTTTTCTAATTTTAATTTTGCTAGGTAGCGGGCGGGCACCTTATTAGGAAGTTTTAAAATAACGTACGCATTTTTAGCGCACGCTAGCGCAAAAATTAGCGCTTGCGTTAGCGCATGCTATGTAAGAGTGTTTTATAATAGCGTTTCTCCGCCGCGACGCAAAAACCCAAGCGTCTCGCGCTTGCAACGCCACCAAGATAGTCACAATTTTTAATTCACCCACATAATGCACTAACTTCAGAAAAAAAAAACACGTTTTTCTGCTCTAGAGCAACATTTTAGATTTGTCTAAACAAGAGAATGCGACGCGAGCGGTCGACCGCTCGTGTCCGGCTGCGTTGCCTCGGCAAGAGAGGTCTCGTGTACTGACCTTCACACACCTTACCTTCGCCGAGAAATGTTCGCGCGTCTCAAGCATCAAGTTGCCCGTGATCGTTGCCCACCTCACTGGGTTTTCCGAACCGAGTGCAATGTCATTGCGCATTGTAAATCGCAGTCGCGAGGATGCCGCCGACGTCGTGCTCACGACAGCGGCGGCAGCCATGGTCCTGGGAGCCGCAATCTTTTAACTCTGCTCGTCTTGGCTTTAGCCGATTTTTCATTGCGAACCAGGGTGTAAGATAGACAGGTGGGGAAACGGGCTATAGAAGTCTACCGCAGTGCCGTGACCGGATTGTGTACTTGTCTGCTTACGGGTACCCCACATTTGCGGAAGATGGCGCTGCGGCGAGAGGAAAAAAACCGGAATCGGATTTGCATGGAACTCTATGGGAGAGTGCGCAAAATAAACCGAGAGCACGACAGTCCTCCATTAAAAATCCACGAGAAACCATCTCCGTCAGTTTGGCCGGTCGCCACTGGTAGCCCACCCGGAGTGAGAGTTCGCGGTGCTCCACATGGATGGCGCCACAGAAAAAGAGAAAACCGAGGGGGACACAACCCGGTCACTCATTTGGCTCTCGTTTTCCCACCTGTCTATCTTACACCCTGTTGCGAACCCATCTTGTAGGGGCGCAAAGTATCTTTGCGTACGCACACAATTCCCGAAAAATAGCGCACGGAAAGCCATATTGTGGTTAGCGTTCGGCGCAAGCGCAGTGTCGACGACACTATTCTTTGCGTAAGCGAAGCTTTAGTGTGCACTATTCTAAAGCTCCCTATTTTACCAGTTAACTTATTTCCCTACAGGAGCTCTTTCATCTCTGACTATTGTCACTGAGAGCTTAAGAGACGCAAGGCGTGGTTTAATATGTTCATGCTCGTTCCTTTTTTATTCGTTCTGCGGCGTTTTTAACGGCTGGTGCTGCCATCCCATGAATGCGAAGCTGTAATAAGATGTTTAAATCCCAAGACGCCCTGGGTTATTTAACCTGACTGCAACTACAGTTATTATAACACCCATTAAAACTATGACGTGGAAACGTAAGCAACCGGTGACTGCCAGTCTGTCCAAGGAATGTCGTGCAAAGTGTCTACCTTGAATATGCGTATTACTATGCAACGAATACGTTTAACGATGGCCATGTTGTTTGGGGACATGAGAACGTGTCGCGCCTGTGCTGCGCTGTCATCGCGCGACGCAGGAGAGGCTGGTTGCACTACCTCTCCACGGGGCGTGGTGCTGCAGGGGCCGAGATGCGCTCCGATAGCAAACCGAAGCTTAAAAACCCGTCGATTTTGTGCGATTTTTCAGAAAGCCGTAAAATGCTTCGCGTGCCTTCTATCGTTCTGGAATTTGTTGATTTAGTGTTTTTCGATGATGCTGAGCAATTTGCTTATTTAAACCGTGCCCTTAAACACATTAAAAAGGTTAATTACGCAAAAATATTTGACAACTTAATTATTCCGAACTTTAATATTTTCCTAAATGGGCCCCTGCCCAAGCAGCACGTTGTGAATGGGCCATCGCTGGCAAGTGTACTATGGCCAACCAGATTTTCGATGGCCCAAGCTTGGCCAAAGTGCTTGGCAATAGCAGTGTTTTCGTCCTCGTCTGGTGACTTGCCATTCACTTTATGCCAGTCGCTGGCCATTCACTTTAGGCTAGTGACTGGCCATTCACTTTAGGCCAGTGACTGGCTATTCACTTTAGGCCAGTGACTGGCCATTCACTTTAGGCCAGAGAATGGCCATTCAGCTTTAGCCAGTCACTTTCGGCCAGCCACTGGCCATTCACGTTTGGCCAGCCACTAGCCATTCACTTCCGGCCAGTCACTGGCCAAAAGTGGCTGTAGTTATACACTTAATACATAATTCATCACAGACTGCCAGAAAATTTGGGTGTTCCTCAGAAGACTGTCAAGAGTTTCGGGAGGTCAAGTTTGAGAACTCAACCCCAGAAACTTTTACATAGTAATGACACGCGAAGCTGCTGCAAGTCTGCTCAATATTTATTGGACCTTTTTGAGTACTAACTCTTACGACGCTGGTTGCGACCACCATTCCAGTCGTCGTGGGTTCAGGGATGGTATGTTGTCCCACCATTAAGATCCCCCGGTAGTGCAGCAGTAAAAAAAAAAAAAAGAAGTAACTTTAGGTGAAGGGACAGTGCAACAATGGAGAGTTTTAGTAGATCGTTCCGATACCTCCGATAGCCCCGATAACGATACTATGCATGCGCAAGGGAGGCGGTGGCGGAGTATCGGGTATCGTTATCGGAGTCATGGGAGCGATCTACTAAAACTCTCTACTCTTCAGTTACAATATTTTTCAGTTTACACAAGCTTACTGGCATTAATGGGAAAGAGAAGCCTTGAGTACACAGTAAAAGTTTTTACACATTTAAGGGTGTAAATCAGTTTGTCCCTGGGCTGACACCCTTATGGCGTTCAGGCAAGCACCCTTCATAAAGGGTGCTTGCTAACACCCTTGGTAAAGGGTGCTTGGCATGAAATGGGCACCTGCTGGGGTGGCCCAGTGGATGCTGGGCCACCCCAGCCAATCTGTCGCCGGGAGAGTATCATGCGATGTTTTGGTTATGTGGAGTACAAGGTCACATGACACTCTCCCGACGCTGGATTGGCTGGTAGCGTCCGCCGCGCTCGGACGAAGGGTGAAATGAAGTATAGACCCCAGTGAACATTTCATTGGAATGTGTCCAATACACATAACAGAACTTGTAAATTGTACAAAAATCATATATGGTATTGCATATTCTTATATTATTATTACATGATTTACAGCTTATCATGTTTACTGAACACATTTACACTTTTTCACTTAGAGGGATTGCCACATCACCACATACGAGGCATGTGATAAAGAAATAATGAGTCACACTAAACACAACTCACTTCATGAAGTAATACAAAAGAGCTCCTTGCAGGCCACATCATAACCCCGTGGGCAATTGGGAAGTGCTACGGCACCCCCCTTTCTCGAACTCTAAGTGAGCAAGCAGTGGCCCCAAGCATCGCACTGCACGGCTGAACCATTGTGAACATCATGGTCTGCCACAAACGAAGCATGTAAAGCTTTCCTGTTTGGAGATCAAGTGACATGTTTTGTTTGTCTCAGGGGATTGCAGGCAACCCACGCTTCGCTTATCACTTGTCTCCTACGCGCATCTGGCTCAACTCACAAATCGCGCATTGTACCAAACGGTCCAAGAAGACGGGAAGGAAGGACTCCCCTCATTCTCGGACCCTCGTTCGTGCAACCGGAAACAGCCATTCTCCCCCTAGAAGATTAGCCCGTCGCTTAAAACGCGAACAAAAGTTGCTTTCCCCATCCCGTTGAGCCCTAAGCTGACAGTGTTGTGGAAGCTACGTGCTCCTTGGGCCAGCCCACGTGGGCCGGCCACACGCTCGTCACGCCACGGGTACTTCGAACGGCTCGGTTGTAACGCGCTGACGCTATTGACACCACCACAACGCTGCCAGCGCCACCAAGGGCAAAGCTGATAACCACGCTTGCCTTGCTACTCCACGAACGCGGGGAATCTTTTCTTTCTGCTTTTGTTTGCGCCGGATATCCCCTGACGCATCGCGCTCTCCGTTCGCTTCTCTTCGAGCGCATGCTGGAGTGCACCGTCTGGAACGCAAAATATAGCCAGCCGTTCAAAATACAAACGTGCGATTATCATTTACGGTTATTATCCCTCATACTTGATTCCCTTCCAAACGAAACTTGAATATTTCGATTTTTGTTTCCGTACCCCTTTAAAGAACACAACTGTGATGATGATTTAATGAATGATGATGATGAAACAATTTTGACTAAAGAGAGTGACCACAGGGGTATACTGAAAGAATCACTAACAATGATGAAACCTAGAAATATATTAGTGCCTTCCCTGTGTTTTGCCATTGAGTGGAAAAAGCTTCTTGGCCTATATTGTTGTTAGAAACAGGTGTGATGCGTCCGTCTGTTTCTTTTTTTAATTTTGATGTTGTGCAATTTTTTATTTCCTAGGTTGAAAGCTCAAGGCATTCCCTGTTGTTTGTTCAACCACATTTACCCAAATGTTAGTAGGTTGCTTTTTTATGTTTACTGTCCTTGGGTATGTCAGGGGTTGTGAACAGTAAAACGTTGTAAGACCCAGGAAGGAATTCCCTTTGTAAAGTGGTGGCAAGCAGAAGAGGAATTGTAAAAACTAAGTTCATGTCTTCTCCTACGTTTTCTTTTTTGGGTCGCCTATTCATTTTTTGCCCATTAATACTCAGCTGTGTGTGATACTTCTCTGCGTTTGTGTCATCCTTCAGAGGACCCGTCTTTAATAAATTATGTGTTTAGCCTGTTTAGCTAGCTTGCACCCTCCTTTTTGTTTTTGACCATTAATAAATGACTGTACGATTCAACTGCAAGCACAGTGTTAATGCATAGTAATAAATAGCAGCATACTTTTATTGACTAGTGGTGATGATTGGACTAGTTAGTAGCCAATTATTGAAAAGAAATCATAAAGAATATGGGAACAGAGGATCTGAACACAACACAGCGCTGTGTTGATCTCTTCCTTCTTGTCCGTGCCATTCACATTCCATGTTTTTAATAACACATTTATTAATAATTTTCTGCTTGGTATCATCTGTATAGGGGTTCACTGGAACGACCCATCTGCTATTGCATTCACTTTAGGGCAGCTCCCCCTTCCTCATGGTGCCATCGCTCAGGAAGTGCAAGGCGGGTGTCACTCTCACTCTTGTGGTTCAGTTCCCCAGGTTCCCATAGGTTTCAAGCTGCTAGCCAAACTGAGTCAGGCCTTTCAGCCCTGCAGGAAATGTCAATTCCACTCTTTTAGACGTAGACACCCACATTTTGCGTGTACGTGAAAGAAGCTCTAACAGAGAGGAAACAAAATAATTGGCCTTTTTTTAATGCATCCTTTTCTTTCGCTGAGAACATACATAAACGTTACACGCTATTGTACATTCAGTGGTGCGGCTTAATTTAAGAAGAGCACTTTTTTTCATATAACTTTTATATAAAGAAAAAACTCAATATAATGGGTCGGACATAAATGGTTGCTATGAACTGCCCTATACATTTACACATTACCTGATATCATCAAAAGAGTAGAGTAGCGTAGGGCTGCACTGCACCAATTACGTCTTTGTAACCAATTAATAGTTGGCATTTATTTGTTTATTACTATTGGCTATTATTCTTTGACAGAAAGAATAACCGGGCGAGTTGGTACGGTGGTAGTCTTTGAACTCCATCAAATATTCAGGTTTGACATTAGTTAAAGGGGCCCTCCGGATCGTTATGCGATGATCTATTTATGGCGGTAACTCAATCTACAGGCCTAAGGATCCTAAAAATCATAAAATTACGGTCATGCGCGGCGGATTTCTCTACTAAAATTGCTATCAAAGTCCACGGCACACCCCCCTTTCTGAGATGAGCCCGGAAAACGGGAGGGACATCTCTTTACGCGTCAGCCAATAGCAAGCGAAGGATTCCGGCGTCACTGCGCGTCACCAACGCGGCCGACCGCCGACCCGCGGAGGAATCTCTTGAACACGCGCGGACCGTCGTCAAGGGGCCCGGACTTTGTGCTCGGCAGCCGTCGTTCGTCGCCCCGCACCGTCGCGCTGCTACTGCAATACGCAGTCGCATTCCACAGATGACAAGGAAAAGTTTGACTCGTTGACGTGGAAGGATCGCAAAGCTGGCTTCGGAGTCGGGATCCACGGAAAGGAGGAACATGTGTCCCGCAGACGCACGCCTGCAGACGCCCCGGGAAGCAGACGAGCCGACGCGCCGACGCATCGCCCACTAGCAACAAGCTTGCGGGGAGAAAACATAGTTCGCTGGTATTGGAGCGATAATTGCGGACTATGTTTCCCGCACCACAATCAGTTTACGTTTTTCTCAAACTCTAATTTACAGCAAGCTTAAAAAGTGTTGCAATAATAACGTTCGCATTCACCGCGAGATGCAGCATTTCCATTGGTCAAGTTTTAGCGATGGGCAGGGAATGGGGGATCGTCTTCCAAGAGAAAATAGTCCCGATATATTTCTTCTGCCACCTGCTTAATAAACGGTTTTGTAATCTAAAACTTTGTATACATATTAACTTGCACCTACTATGCAATATAACAACATAAACAGACGATCACAGAAAGCTCCGGAGAGCCCCTTTAATTTTTTCCGCCTTTTTTCATGTTTTTGTTTTTTCTAGCTGCTCTGATTTTTGTAAGGGCTTTCGCCACTACTAAAAAACGTGACATCTAAACTCCTTTTATTTTTTGCATCACACAATCGTAAACTTAAAAAGTGTGCCGGTTCGGTAAACGCGAAGAGACCCAATTTCCGAGGGTGAAACCTCTAAAAACAACGGACAAGTAAAAGAAACAAACAACACAGGGCGTTGTTTGTCCGTTGTTTTTAGCGCTTTTACCCTCGGAATAATGACGAAGCGACCGCGCGTCTCTACGCACGGAATCATGCTGCATGCTCGCTCTTCTAACGTTTTTCTCGCTCCCGCTTTATGAAACAAATCGGTGGCGAGCGGCTGTTAGGACAAGATGTCAGAATTAGCATGACCTGTGATTAACACTTTGGGACGGCGACTGAATGCTTGAACTGCCGTCAGACGGCACTTGAACGCTCCGCACAAGCGTCGTCGGACGAGCGCCGCACAACGGCGCAAAGAACATGCTCAAGGTTCTGCCGCGCGGGAATCTTTCTCACACTGCGGAGCGAGCCACAGGTTTTGAAGAAAATACGCCCTTTTCAAATAACGAAATAACACAGGGCAGAAGCATAGTTAGAATCAAGCATAGCTTAGCAAGCACACGGTACACGACAAAGTTTGAAACAGCAGCCCACTTCGTACAAACAAAAGAAAATTGCTAACCGGCGTTTGCACGAGTCGTGCATGGGCGGTTCTGAACTTATGGGCGTTGCCAAGACGCAGCGTCTCCCAGCTCTCAGTCATCGATTGTCATTCTTGAACACAGTATTCGTAAGGAAGATATTTAAAATATCCACTAAAACGGCTAAAACGTAAAAAAAGGAGATTTCCGAAGCTTCTGGAATTTCAACGACCATTCAAACGAGCCATACGGAAGCTGATTGATATAGCGATGGTCTTGCGCAGTCTTCAAGAGTCTCTTTTCCTTTTTATTTATTGCTATTTTTTTTTAGAATTATACTAAGCAAAATAAATTATATTAGTAACAATAAGAATTTCACTAAAATAATAATGTAAAACATTACAAAAAGTGAGTAAATCTTAGGTTTTATTTAAACTTTAGGTTTTTTCTTTTTTGTGTAAACCGAAACCGAAACTAACTCAAGCAACGCTTCCTTCGTCGTAATTGTTTGCGTGTGCGTGTGTGCAGGCCCGTGCGTGTGTTTGTGCGCACGCGTGTGGATGCGTCCACGTGCATGCGCGTGTGCGTTTCCGGTTGTGCGTGCGTGTGCGTCTGCGCGCGGGCGTGGGTTTGCGCGTGTGCATGCGTGTGTACGTGCGTGCGCGCGTGTATGTGTGCGACTGCGAGCGCGCGTGTATGTGTGCGACTGCGAGCGCGCAAGCGTCTGTTTGTTCGTTCTATTGCACTGCGCCCGCAAGAACAATTGGATGTCCCTGGACACTGTTAAAACACTAACTTGTTGATTATTATTATTATTATTGTTGTTGTTGTTGTTATTGAAACATAGCCCTGAGACTTTAGACACAGGGCCCTAAACGTTTCTATAGCTGGCTGTAGCTGTATCTATAAATTTTTAAGGCCGACCATGCGAAGCTACAGGGGGTGATAGCCTCCCATTGAATTTCCCATAGACGACCATAGGCCATTTTTTATGGGATGTCTCGGCCTGGTTTATTATGGGATTTGCCTCTTTATGTGTGTGAGTTTTTGTGCATGTCACCATATTCTCAAATGAATATTTTACTCGGGTTGACATGGTCATGAGACAGGTTCTAGCAGCATGTCATGAATATTTGTCAAACATTTTCACAATATTTTGATTTCATGTTGCCAGATATAAACTCGAGACTAACTGATTTTCTTACTGTACACTTCCATCAATCAATATTTGTAGAAAATGCTAGTATAGAGCATTTCACCCTACTTTCCGATTTCTGAGCATGGAGTGATTTGTAAGAAAATTAAATATGAACTCATATATAAAACTTTGTTTTCAAACATAAAAATTGTATGCAAAAGAGGCACCTAATTATCAGCTATTTGCATGAATTACAACTGACATTATAAGAAACTAGACTGCTAACAACTGTTGCTTTTCAAGCAGAAATCTTACCTGTACATTATGTACAGAGCCATATATAAGCTTTCCAAAACCATTTCACATTATTTATTTAGCACCCTCTTCTACACCCTTCTCACATTCTTCATTAAATGTAGGGTGTAACACGAAACAGCACCTTTTTCGGTAAAATTATGAGGTTGTATTCCTAGTTTTAGGTTGTTAAAAAGGTGTAGCCGAGGGTGTAAGTTGCTACAACACCCATTTTACACCCTTAAAGGGGTAAAAACTTTTACTGTGTAGTACGGCCGAGCATCACTGGCGTCAATCACCACGATAGCGTCAATAGCGTCACGGCGTTGCCCACCACCCGCCAACAATCACGTTGTTAACAACAAAACCAGCGTTCTGCACATCTAGGTCGAGATGTTCATTTTCTTTTTCTTTTACGTGTGGCTCGATTTATAACATTTCCGTTGCGGTTTTAGCCGAAGCTTTTAGCTTTCCTTGGCTCAGGAAATCAGTATCCTAGCACCTATATGAAACATTACTGAGACCAGCTTATGTTTAATCAATATATGAGAGACGTCTTGTTTAGGCTCTTCCAAAACACAAAGTCTGAAATATCCAATCTTATCCGATTCAAGCACAAGCTGATCGGGGTGCATGGCTAGCGTGGCGGTTTACTAAGCTGAGTGCATTGATACACCTATAGGTTTTTAAGGTAGAAAAGGGGGCTTATGGTCGGCATACAGGTACACTGGCTGGGTAACGGTGGGTGCGTCTTCCAGGAAAGGGGAGCATCTGCGCCCGATGCACCCGACTACAACTTTTTTTTCTTCGAGTGCAGTTAGGAAGTAAATATGTGGAGCGGTAACCGAAAAATCGCGGATGTGGCATTCGCACTAAGAGTGCCGCGCGGCGACAGAGCGGTATAGTTAACGCGAAGATGACGTCGGCGCTGCTTTCGTATTTTATTTTCATAGAACAACGACGGGCACAATATTTTCCCACTTCTAGTATAATGTTCCAAATGAACATATCACACGGCAGTGCTAGTTAAGACAATAGTTTTTCAAGTCTAACGAAAAAAAAACTGAATAAAACGGTGATCGTTTGCTTGCGCTAACAGTGTTCGCGCGATGCACGCACTAATATTCTGCCAACCACTCGCTCGTGATGCTTCTCTCGCTGCCCGTCGTTATAACAAAGTTTCGTCAACGCGATGAAAGTTTAGATTATGGGTGTCCCTGCGGCGAAACTGAAAATCAGCACTTTTGGCAGAACACTTGTCGGCCATGTTTATGTCCACGGCGGCCAAGCTGAGAATCAGCACTTCTGGCCAAACACTCGCCGGCCGTGTTTATGTTTCCGGCGGCCAAGGTGGAAATCAGCACAGGTGGCCAAACACTTGCCGGCCGTGTTTATGTCTCCGGCGGCCAAGCTGAAAGTCAGCACTGCTGGCGAAACACTCGCCGGCCGTGTTTATGTTTCCGGCGGCCAAGCTCAAAATCACCACTGCTGGCCAAACACTTGCCGACCGTGTTTATGTCCCCGGCGGCCAAGCTGAAAATCACCACTGCTGGCCGAACACTTGCCGGCCGTGTTTATGTCTCCGGCGTCCAAGCTGAAAATGAGCACTTCTGGCCAGGCGCTTGCCGGCAGTGTTTATGTCTCCGGCGGACAAGCTAAAAACAGCTAGTTTGTGGCCGGACCCTTGCCGGCCTTGTTTATGCCTCCGGTGGCCAAGCACTTAAAGTGGCCAAGCTGTCCAGACACTGGCCAACCGTCGGCCGATCGAAATTCACTTTCTGGTGCTGCTTGGGTGGCCTTCAAAGACTTTCAGAAGATCCTCAAAATAAGGCTATTGATAACAAAACTGCCTTACGGGAACAAATTGCCAGCAATGGGGGACATCAGGATTGCAGAAAACATGCTAATTACCTTTAAAAAGACTTAAAATTTATTAAGTGAATTTTAATTGTGAAATGAAGCATAAGGATTGAAATACAATCTTGATGAGAATAGCCGAAAATCTCAAGATTAACTCATTTGTAGTAAGGGACGAAGAGCGTGTCGGTGCGGGTCAAGTTAGGAGAAAGAATAAACATGTAGTAATAGACAACAAAAATAAAACCATTTTTACGAAGTTTTTTTTTTGTCTCGTATAGCATTGCAAGTCATACAAAGGAAGTGGGTCAAATATAAGCAGCTCAGCATGAAATTTGACTTACATGTGAGACATCGTTGAATACATCGTCAACATACACAAAACGTATGAATATAGAACGACGACTTTGGAGGAGTCTTCTTTAAGAGGGCACTAACTCACTAACATATTTGTATTGTAAATTGGAAGAGGAGAATATATGGTTGGAACACCTATGCTACTAATAAAGCTCCCGAAGGGAAAAAAAAGAGAAGACGAAGTGTTTACGCCCTGATACAGATTTGTTTATAATGCAAGAGTGAATTGGGGACGTTCAGCTCCCGAAATTTATTGCAGGAGTTCAATCTCCCCGGGAGCGCTGCCAAAGCATGCTTCTAGTGGCGGTCGACGTGGCGAAAGATCCGCATGCCCCATAATCGTTCCTAGGGACATTGAACTCCACAAAAACGTTTTAAACTTCTTGCGTCACACAGTTACGAGACAAAATAAACTTTCGATAAAAAATAATATTTTCTTTTTCTCAACGCATTTTTCGTGAGACACACTCTGAGCCATGAGCGATTGCCAAACGTGTTTTTTTTTTTCGTGGACCCTTAATGGAGACGCATCGCGAGGCTCAAAAAAATCTTTCAAAGTAAATACTGTGCTGACATGTTTTTTTTTTTTCTATTGCTGACGTAATTTGTGTTTTTCTCGTCAGATGTGTGCCTCCATTGGAGATTTCAAAAATGTCATCGTCTCTTCATTCCCTTGTCTCTTCTTTGTTTTTTTCCCCTTTCCTCGATTTTTCCGTCTTTAATCGGTTGCTGGCTTTTGCAATTCTTTATATGTCCGTTGCTAGCTGAAAGCCTTGGTTGTGCCGTCTTTGTCCTACAGGTTTATTCTTTCTTTCATCTTCATTAGCACCTCGTTGTCCATTGTGACAAATTAGTTAATTTTGTTATTTATGTTGACCCTCCGCAAGTTTTTAATTAAAGCGCTATGCTTATTTTCACGAATTACAAAGTTACTTCGTAAGATTTAGTCTTTTGGCATGTTTTCTGTAATCCCTGGTGTCTCCTGTGGCTGGCAATGTAATCCAACAAAATATTTTTCATCAAACATTCTATTTTGAATGGCCTCTTAAAGTCTTCGCCGGAACACCTTGTGTATTTATGTAGCGTTTGGTCCTGAAATCTAGAGACGCGAAGCTGTTACCAATTTAGTTACCAATTTTGTTAATTACTTCACTGTATATAGCAAGGTTACAAATGCAGCAAGACAGCCAGACTCATGGTCATAATACATACATATAAACTAACATATTCCTGCTTTGTCGCTTCTATGAAAGAAAACAAAAACCCATATATGGGTGCTAGCCAATGGCTATTCTGTTACACTTCCTATGCTTCTACTATCAGTCTTTTAATATACTATCGCGATTTCCGCCATTGAACACACATGCCTAGTCTCAGTTTATTTTGTTAGAATGTGATGTCATACGCACCAGATAAAATGGCAGTTCGCATTGAAGAAAATTGTAGTTCGTTTGCAGTTTATGCAAAAACGTTATTGACGTATGCCAGTTAGAAACTAAGAAATCACTGCTTTATTTACCTTATCGGCGCACTTAAAAAAGACTAACAATTATCCTGCAATGTTAATATTAAATTTTGCGAGTTTTATTGTAATAACAACCTCGGTGACATGGAATGGGCGCAGCAGCTGTGTTCTTTGTAGGCAAAGGGGAACAGGGCAGCGGTTTCTTGATGTTGTTGCATGGTTGAACAGTTGGACAAGGGGATCAGGGGCAGACTTGTATGCGTTACTAAAAAAGTATGGAATTAGGTTTATAATTACACAAGTCTAAATTGTATCTAATTACAGTGAAAATTACCCTTCCATAAACTGAAGTGACCCTTGCCACAAAAAGTAATCCACTGCTTTCGCGGCGCTATTTTCTACTTTACTGTTCTAAGGCAAGACACGAGACACAGTTGTGTTATACAAGAGTTTATTGTTGCCACCAGTCACATTTTTGGGACTTTGAGCTGCAGGTGGCTCTCGAATGTCACGGCAGAACACTTAACTCGCTTCCATTGAAGATGGCGTCCGCCGCGCTAAACAATCTTTCGATTGAGGCACTCAAGACTTCCTGACGTGAAACACTGCGTGCTTCTTGAGCAAATGGAATAGCTTTCTGCCCTGATGAAAGCGCATATAGCGTTGCCCTTACAGACGGAGTTTGACGCTGTTAGAATCGCAGAGCTATGACGATTGTAATAGAGAGATTAAACCTGGAATAAAGTCAATGCATATGAATATATTATATAAACTGCGGTGCCGCGGCCCCGCTAATAAATATTATTTTTGTAACGAGTAATATGATAAAAAATATTTTAGCTGGAAGGTAACGCGAAACAGGGGTGTAAAAATACCAAGACTGTAATTGCAAAAAAAAATATATTATAGACTACGTTTCTACATATATTTTCCATTAGCTCTGAACACATGTGCCTTCGTCGAGCAGTTAGTGAATAAGAGGATGGAGCATCTTGAATATATACCCAGCAAAAACTTGAAAGGATCCCTCAGAAAGAAATACATATATCTTGTCGATTAAACGGAAATGCTGTCGCATGTATCCTGTACCTACCATTTTTTGATGTTGTGGAAAACGCGTGTAGCACGGGTCGCCCGTACCACAGCTCAGTGTCCTTCAGCTGAACGTTAGTTTAGTAACAGCAACGTCCCCCTCCCACATCGACAGTAGTATTTATAATTTTGTGAAAAACGAGCTACATAAGTGTCTTACCTCATACTTCCAAGCCTTGACAGTGTAAGCAAGCACCTTAATTCCGGAATTGATCGTTCAGGAGCTAGTGAGCACGATTCTCACACGGCGGTACCACCACCATTGAAAGTTGTGAAATATTACCATCAATGTGCCCTCATCTTTCACAAAAAAAAAAACACATGACGCAAGGAAAGGGTGAGAG
This sequence comes from Ixodes scapularis, assembly GCF_016920785.2. NCBI lineage: Eukaryota > Metazoa > Arthropoda > Arachnida > Ixodida > Ixodidae > Ixodes > Ixodes scapularis. Next base: position 184,790,642 of record NW_024609857.1, read on the forward strand.
GGATGCCGGCAACCTGCAGCGTGTATAAGATGAGGTGAAAAGCAGCGCAAATAAAATAAAATTTGTATCTTCAAGGGTGATAAGTGTTCTAATGTCAGTTGAGCAGCGTGCTAGATAATACCACATCATTTACACTCGATTTCTGTGTTGAACGTTATTCAGCTCAAAACGAAGCCTCCACTTCTGCTTCTGGTAATGCGCCGGGTAAACTAATGAAAAGGCCCTTACCCGTAAAGCTTACCATAACAAACCTTAATTTTTAGAAACAATTTCATTTTGTTTCGCGTATTACATTCCTTTGTTTTATTGAATGAAAATTAAAATGTAACTGATTACAACCATTCCCTTACGTAAAATGTACAAAAATATATTTACGATTACTTTGTAAAATATGTTATTGCTACCTTACAAAGCCGCGGATAAATGCAAGAGATTAAAAGTAATTACAATACTTCTAACGGTTTACGTACAAATCTGGTTGGGGGGGGGGGGGGGTATTGATTACGCTCACCCAACATGTCTTCCGCGCAACCGATTTTAGTTTCTATCTTCTGTTCCACACCCTTCTAGGAAAAAAGAGCCAAGAAAAATCGATAAATTATCTGCTATTGAATTGCTTACTGTCCTATCCTGAGCGACATTTTCAACTCCAGCATAGCGTCACCGCTTTTTTTAATTTAATTTTGCAAGGTAGCGGGCGGGCACCTTATTAGGGAGTTTTAAATTAACGTACGCATTTTTAGCGCACGCTAGCGCAAAAATTAGCGCTTGCGTTAGCGCATGCTATGTAAGTGTTTTATAATAGCGTTTCTCCGCTGCGACGCAAAAACACAAGCATCTCGCGCTTGCAACGCCACCAAGATAGTCACAATTTTTAATTCACCCACATAATGCACTAACTTCAGAAAAAAACACGTTTTTCTGGTCCAGAGCAATATTTTAGATTTGTCTAAACAAGAGAATGCGACGCGAGCGGTCGACCGCTCGTGTCCGGCTGCGTTGCCTCGGCAAGAGAGGTCTCGTGTACTGACCTTCACACACCTTACCTTCGCCGAGAAATGTTCGCGCGTCTCAAGCATCAAGTTGCCCGTGATCGTTGCCCACCTCACTGGGTTTTCCGAACCGAGTGCAATGTCATCGCGCATTGTAAATCGCAGTCGCGAAGATGCCGCCGGCGTCGTGCTCACGACAGCGGCGGCAGCCATGGTCCTGGGAGCCGGAATCTTTTAACTCTGCTCGTCTTGGCTTTAGCCAAATTTTCATTGCGAACCAGGGTGTAAGATAGACAGGTGGGGAAACGGCCCATAGAAGTCTACCGCAGTGCCGTGACCGGATTGTGTACTCGTCTGCTTACGGGTACCCCCAATTTGCGACAGATGGCGCTGCGGCGGGTGGAAAAAAATCGGAATTGGATTTGCGTGGAACTCAATGGGAGAGTGCGCAAAATAAACCGAGAGCACAACAGTCCTCCATTAAAAATCCACGAGAAACCTTCTCCATCAGTTTAGCCGGTCGCCACTGGTCGCCCACCCGGAGTGAGAGTTCGCGGTGCTCCACATGGATGGCGGCACAGAAAAAGAGAAAACAGAGGGGGACTCAATCCGGTCACTCATTTGGCTCTCGTTTCCCAACCTGTCTATCTTACACCCTGTTGCGAACCCGCCTTGTAGGAGCGCAAAGTATCTTTGCGTACGCACGCAATTTCCGAAAAATTGCGCACGGAATGCCATATTGTGGTTAGCGTTCGGCGCAAGGGCAGTGTCGACGACACAATTCTTTGCGTAAGCGAAGTTTTAGCGTGCACCATTCTAAAGCTCCCTATTGTACCAGTTAACTTATTTCCCTACAGGAGCTCTTTCATCTCTGACTATTGTCACTGAAAGCTTAAGAGACGCAAGGCGTGGTTTAATATGTTCATGCTCGTTGCTTTTTTATTCGTTGTCCGGCGTTTTTAACGGCTGGTGCCGCCATCCCATTGGCTGCGAAGCTGTAATAAGATGTTCAAGTCCCAAGACGCCCTGGGTTATTTAACCTGACTGCAACTAGAGTTATTATAACACCCACTAAAACTATGACGTGGAAACGTAAGAAACCGGTGACTGCCAGTCTGTCCAAAGAATTTCGTGCAAAGTGCCTACCTTGAGTGTGCGTATTACTATGCAATGAATACGTTTAACGATGGCCATGTTGTTTGGGGACATGAGAACGTGTCGAGCCTGTGCTGCGCTGTCATTGCGCGACGCAGCAGAGGCTGGTTGCACTACCTCTCCACGGGGCGCGGTGCTGCGGGGGCCGAGATGCGCTCCGATGGCAAACCGAAGCTTAAAAACCCGTCGATTTTGTGCGGTTTTTCAGAAAGCCGTAAAATGCTTCGCGTGCCTTCGATCGTTTTGAAATTTGTTGATTTAGTGTTTTTCGATGATGCTGAGCAATTTTCTAATTTTAACCATGCCCTTAAACACAACACTAAAAAAGTTAATTACGCAAAAATAATTGACACCTTAATTATCCGGGACTTTAATATTTTCCTAAATGGGCCCCTGGCCCAGGACCAAAATGCCACAAGGCTTTTTTCGTTGCGATGAGTAGTTTTCGCAGGAGCGATTTGGCCTGCGTTCTCTTAAACACCCTGTGTATTTTTATTTGCAATATTTTAAGGAAGTTCAACTTCATAATACATTTTGGGAGTTCGATGTCCCCAGTTGTTATACCAAAACATTCTTTGATTTGGGGTCGACGTGGCGAAATATACGCAGGCCTCATAATTGCGTTTAGGGACATTGACTCCAAAAAAGATTTTAAATTGTCTGCGTCGCACACTTACGTCGAAAAATAACTTTCCATAAAACAAATGTTTTTGTTTTTGCAACGTGTATTTCCAGAGACAAACACTGAGCAACTGCTACCCGTGTTTATCTTCTCTCACGCCGACTTGTAATCGGATGACATCGGGATATCGAAAATATATCTCTCAAGGTAAATAAAGTGCTAACTTGATTTTGATTTTTCTTTTTTTGTGGGTATTGTTTCTTTTTTTAAATTTAAGAACTTAGGAACAGCGCGCAAGAAGACGAGGACAACGAGACTAGAGCAAATGACGAGCGTCGACTATCCACGGAAGTTAGATGCTTGCCCTACTAAGCCACTCAAAATGTTTGGGTATTTTAGTGTCATTGAGGTATTTATTACAATTACAATCCGTTCCGGCGTGTTCATCCTTTTTGAAGGATGAACGCAAACGCAGTGCACATTTCAGTTTAGTGTATAATATATTGTGTTGTTTCTTTATTGGACATTAGAATCCAACTGCATTCAGTTATCCAAGAGTCTTGGCGGGCGCCCCAGCACTGTCTAGAAACTGTGTGATATTTCATATGCGTGATTGACCCGAGACCAAGCAGAAGCATTTGACATTGTCTCTATTGACGCGAAAAGAAAACACAGTACGATGACCACAACGAGAAGAGCTGCCTGCGTGTTAAAAAGATTGGAATCATTGCGCTTGACAATGTATGATTACTTTCTCAATAATAAAAAAAAAAAACATTAGAAAACCAGTTTTCTTTTTTTTTTTTCTTTTAAAGTGTTTTGGCGAGGATCCGTATTCGAAACCAGTGATTACAACCCCAGTCCAGGCGTGTTGGCTCTGAGAAAACTCAAAACAAAATCATTACAATGATGACCGTACCTACCCCTGCATGCTCACCTCAACCGATGGCGTCATGACTGCTCTTAAAATACATATGCAAAATAAAGAAAAAAAGTAGCCGGGATTGAAATGAATTTGCAACAAAAAATACATTCTAGAGAAAATACATCAAGGCGCGAAACGATTTCGTAGTTGTCGCCCGCGGAAGCCCTCGGAGAAGTGGCAGCAAGCAGTCACGCGACTCGCTACTATATATATATATATTCACGTGGTTTCTGTGCTCTTTCGAGAGCTTCCGATGTGCTCCAAAATTTACTTATTGATCTTCGTTATTTTTGTTGCACTTATTTTTTAAATGATATCGTTTGATGTTTGAGAAACAAGTATAAGAAAATTGGCACTTCGGTTTTGACTTATATCCTATAAGACAAAACCGAAGTGCCAATTTTCTTATACTTTTACGCTTCGAGCGGGATCTACGACTCGCCGGCCCCGCTGTCCGTAGGCTGATCTCTGGCCTCGGATATTTCCGCGGGGAGGTTCGCTGGTACCCGAGGCGTGTCCTCGTAGGGGCTAAGCCTTAGCAGCTTGGTGCGGTCGAGAAGCATACGCTCGAAATCCGGATCCATCGCAAATGACGCCCACCACCAATTCTACCACCACCAGCGCCTGGAACCCAGTAACACAGCGCGCGCCGAAGTTGAAAGGAAGCTTTGCACGAAACGTGCGTACGTTTTTCAGCCGAGCAGCCAAGCTAATGCAAGTGCATTTTAAGAAATGAGAGGAGTTCGAGGGAGTTAGACGGCGTGACAACACCCACAGCGTTGGCTAGCACCCCTTCGGAAGGAATATCCTGTCTTAAATAGAAGGAGCGAGCAAGGGGAAAGAGAATGTTGTGCTACAAGAGTCCCCTGAGGATTGGAAAAGTTAATGGGAACGGGAAGCCTTCCCTCGGGCCAGGCTTCCCTTGCGAAGGGGGAAAGTGGATGACTAGCTTTATGGAAGTTAAATCCGATCTTGGAGCTTATGCTTCTATTTTTTTTTTTTACTTTTTTACTTCAGACATTCTTTGAAACTGCTGACGTTCCCTTTTCCTTCGTTTTCTTCTTTATGTTTTCTTATTTACTTCCAAGTTCGAGAAGGTACTTGACTGTTTCATGAAGGGCGCTGGCGGGCAGGTCGACAGACCGACACACCATGCCGTGACTTACATTTTGCGATATCGAGTTTTTACATGCTTACTGTTGAGCATGTAACCTTCAAAGGAGGTTTAGATCGGTCTTGTTTACGCTTCTGATACAAATGTCTTTGTCGAAGTACTGATCCGGTAAAATAGAGGACACAAACCAATGTGAGGCAATCTGGGTAGCTAAAGCAAAAATAAAAATATCTCGCCATTAATTTGTTTAGCGGTGGGAGACACTGAAAGGTGCAGCCCGGTGAAAAACCAATTTAGTCAGCTGCACGCACTGGCGACCGAAAAACTTTCAACTTAGGAAATATATAACAAAAAGATAAAATCGAGGAGAAAGCGTGAAGACGCCATTTATTCTAGATTTGAAGTTCCGCGGGCACGACGTTTTTGCGAACTCTCAAAGCTTTTCAATATTAAATTTATGCCGCGTTTTATATATCGTACAAATAAATTGCGAAATAAAATGCCCGTGAACATACTCATTCAGGGCACAACATTTCACAAAGTTTTTGTTACACAGCGCCCTAACTCGCTCAACCGAAGTTACTAGTGCTGAGGAGTCAGGACATCGTCGGAATTTTTCACTTGGTATGATGACCCTCTCTGTTTGCGTTAGGATATTTTAGGGTAAAAACTTCTGGGAGCCATCTTTTTTTTTCATTTTGTCAGTTTGAGAAGTTTCTTGACTGCTTCATGTACGGCGCTAGCGCACTGCCTAATGGGCCGAGACACCATTCCGTAAATTACATCTTGTGTGTTCCAGCTTCGACAAGCTTACGGCTCTGCCGTAAACTGTGAGCGGAGTTTAGGTCGTTTTCGTTTATTATGTCCCTGTTACACGAGAGATCCGACCGAATAGAGGTAACAATACAACGTGAGACGGGCCGGGTGGTGGATCGAAAACAAGAATATTTAAAGGAGCGATGCAATGATTTTAATGCCGAAGGAATTTGCAACTTTTAATTTTTCTATCGTTTATCTTTAAAAAAATATAAAGGTCACGTTATATTTTTATGAACATCGCGATTCCGTTTCGTAAAATGCATAGCAAAAAACGGTAATATCTCGGGTCTTTAAACAACGCGCGGCGCCCGGTGTGACGGATATTTGGGTACATCTGGGTGAGTTTTCGTGACGCCATCTCCTTGAGGCGTACAAAACCATTCCCTATGATGCTGTGGAGAAAGAATCCGAACACACACACGTTCAGACACAAAAGGGAAGATGAAAGGGGGCTGGACCTTAAAGAGACTTTTTACAGAACCCAGACACACAGGTTGAACCTGTGCTCCTGTTTTTATGCGAATGACTTTGGTGTAGATACCTGTGTCTATTTCGGTTTTCAAGTAGAACAGGATGACGCCATTCCACGCGGGTATACGAATGAGTGCAAAAGGCTCATCTTGAAAACTCAGCTTGTTGCAGGAACGTGTGTAGGTCAAACATAAAGACGCATTAACGACAGATAAAATGAGCATAAAAGGAATGTCAAGACCAATACAACGACCTCTGAAATAGCTACACGTGTTTACGAGCAACTCTGAAGTTGTGGTTTGGGGCCCTTTTTAGAGAATAAAGTGTCCAAAATGCAAAACATTACTTCTTTTTTTTTTCTGCAGAGTTGTGTTTTTATTTTTTGCTTCACGATTCCGGGGTTTGTTAGGGCTTGTCTCTCTAAGTTTTCGATATGTCACGGCTAGGAAATAGGCTTACAACGTGTTGTACTAGGCTTAAGGTTTAATGACGCAAGTTATCGGAAAGGGGCGCGGAATGCGGCACAGGGAGGGCTCTCCTCAACGATAGAAGGTGGCCTGCAGGTGGACAGTCCCCAAGAGTAACAAAGGGCCTGAGCAACGCAAGTTCACTTTTCTCCGCTTCTCTGGCGTTCATGTCCCCCAACCGTCTTTTCTGCGTCCCGTTCAATACTATAATGTTAACAGAATGCCCTTCCTCATCGAGTCGGGGAGCACGCTGCTCATGAATAATCGCCAATCACATTAACTAGGAACCCATCACTAAGTTTGACCTCGACAATGGGCAACCTTTTTGCTGTGGTGTTGCAACCAAGATAAGAAATATGATTATTTTAAATTATTAAAAATTGCAATGGTTTCAACAGTTCTGGACGTATTCCACAGTGGACCATTTTATGAAATCGCCGGTTCAAGAGATAAATATCTCTTGAACCGGTTGTTCAAGTACGTGCTCAAGCGAGCGCGGGCACTCCCTCAATTATGAAAGCTAGATCCCATTGGCTCCATTGAGCTGCAGTGACCCCCAACATTATTTTGTGCTTATTGTTGGCTATCTTTGGCCCCCGATGTAGTTCTAAGACGCTTCTTTCTTCCCCTTCCTAATGAGAGTATTGTTTTGACCTAAAAATCCCCGAACCTCGTTTTCGGTCAGGTTTCTCCAGTTATTTCTAGAATGGATGATTTGTGCATATATAACATTTGTCTGAATTGCTCAAACTCTCAAGCGATGTTGCTTTGGCGCCCTAAAACCCCAATCTACTACAACTACTCAAGCGATGGCATCTTCCCGAAGCAAAAAAAGAAACTGTTTTACATCTCGTATTCACTGGGATTTGGTGTCTCGCGTAAAAAAATATCGACACAGAATACAGTTTATTCTGACTCTTGCCGTAAAAGACTTCAAGCCTCATGGGAGCACATGCAAATGTGCTTCCTGGACGCCGTTTCGTTTTGCGTACGCACCAGCGGAGAGCAAAAAAAAAAAAAAAATCCTGACGAAAGTTGAAAACGGTCTTGTTCAGTGAGGACACCTCTTGGCTCAGATAATGTATTTCTAGGTTATATCTGTTTACAACCACGACATTTTGACCGTCTGGGCAAATAATAATGCGGGTATTTTCCCAAGTGGCTTACTTTAGAATTACACCGATGGGGACAACAAAAATGACGCAGCGCTCGGCTGACATACCCGACCGCTGAGTGAGCGTTCGGCTCGGACTTGTATTCTCCCGTCGCCTGGGGGGAACACGCGAGGGGCTCTCCAGCCTGTATGAACAATGCAACATGCACTGTGAATCTGTCCAGCACCTGCTCAGCATAAAGGCCGAAGAGGGTGAAGCTCACATTTTTTGACAACTGCTTTCGGGAGAGATGCAGCCTGTAGCGGCCGATCAACGTCACTCCGTCCTGCTTGTGGGCAATATATTGATTGTTATTTCATTTGTGGTACCGGGCCGTCCCATGCTTTCTTTTTCTACTCAAAGGACCACATAAACAACCATGTTAAAATACAAATAAAATCACCTAATTTTCTGCTACTTGTGAGTTTCATACACTGTCTCTACTACATTAGCTTCGGCTATTATTTCTGGTGGTACAAGCTGTCAAAAACGATGGGAAATATCACAATATTTACACGGCGTTCATTTTAAGAAACAAGGCTTTTTATGTCTTCGCTGAAAGGCGGCAATTTGAATGACGTAATGTTTTTGGCGTGCTTTACGCCATTATTTTCAGAACATTTCGCTTTAGTGCGATGACCGGCTATTCAGATGCTTGTTTTACAGCAATCTAGGAATCCCACGCATTCATCGAAAGTTCGAAACACATGCTCCAAAAACAAAACAAAAACAACACTGTGATCAAGTTTAAAAAATTCAGTTTATGTTTTCGGGTGTTTGCAGCAATGCACTCTATTTGACATGTCACAAACTCAAAGGGACATATTTTCTGTGAGGAGGTCTAGTCAGTGAAAAATTGTTCTGGATTGAAACTGTCCCTACTGTACACGGATAGTGTCGCCACCGCAGTGCGGAAGCTAGCGTGGGATCTTAACGTTCATCATGCAATAATAATAAATTTTGCCATAAAACGATACTGAATTTAGAGATTAAGCACTTCAATAAAGAATGCTGACAGAAGTATGTGAACTGTATGCTCACATACAATGCCTCTGAACTGTGCGTTTTTTTTCATTTTTTTTCATGTAGTTTTAAAAGTACAAGCGAACTTCTCTTGCAGTCGCTCCTACGCAAAGCTTGCTGACGCAGTTTCGGGAAACCACGATGTTGATATACGACAGGTATACCTTCTGAACTGTCGTGACTGATATTAGAATGGGGTTCATGTGTTGGACCCGAGCACTGGGTTGGCACTGCACTTGGGCTTAGCGTCAGTTGATGCCTTGAAGGACATTCAAATTTTGGGACGAGCTCAATCACTGCAGTGACGGCCGGAACATGCCAAATGTACGGAGTGGGGAGTGTGTACGGAGTGCGGAGTGCGGCGCGTGCACCGTTCATTGACAACCGCTGCGCATTGCTGTAATGATCATTCGCGGCAAATCACCTGCAAGAAATACATAGGGCAGGCGAGCTGGTTGGAAAAGAACATGCTGTATTTGTAAACCCTGGGACGGAGAGAATAGAAAAAAAGACAGACAACACAGCTCATAGTCCCACGGCCGTATTCATAAACGGGCCTCGACTCGACACTACACCTCGACTCACTGGAGTGGAGGAAAGCAGCTCGCCTCCACTCGAGGAGCCATCGGGCTTCAGAGACGCGCCTCGGCGTTTCCTCGGCTAAGGAGTTCATCGAAAACACTTCCTCCACTCGAGGAAACTCGAGGAGACGTGATAGGCGTCTGGTTACGAGGGTGTAGTAAAAAACGAAGTTGAAAAGAATATTGTGGTGTGAATTAGGAACATTTTAGTTAATTTTATTTGAAGGGACACATTTTACTAACATTGAATAGGGAGTCTACAAGATTTCTGCTTCGCAGCGCGCATGTTTTATGCGTTGTAGCAACGAGGTAGAGGGGCTTAGAGCGATAAACCGGGGTTCCGGTCTGCACTCGAAAGTGACCCCCATAAGGAGGCTGCCATTGTATGCAAATTTGACCACTCGTCACATGACCAACCCAAATACGTGACGTCAAAGAAAAGATGGCAGCGCCCATGGAATGCGGGGGCCGTTAGAAACGTGGGCGACTTGATCCGAGCAGAGGAACGGGAATCGCGGCATAGGACCGGTTTAATACCATTTCTACGTTTTTTTTTGCTCTCTCGTGTCCCTTTAGTGCAAACTCTTCTTCCTTCGGCTGCCCCAAAACTCTTTGTTTCCCGGAATAAACGCGATGGTGCCGTGCAGAGTGCCTCGACTGCTGTTGTGTCCGCCTCGGCCAGACGCCAAATCGCCAAGTCTTCCACTGCAACGAAGCAGCATCTCTGAACTTCACAACGCGTGACTTGCAGCGAGTTTGGTGCGAAGTTTCTGTCTGCCCGTCTCCCATCAGTGCAACCTCTTCTTCCTTCGGCTGCCCCAAAGCTCTATGTCTCCTAAAATGTATGCAGTGGTGCCGTGCACAGTGTCTCGACTGCCGTTGTGTCCGCCTCGGCCAGACACCAAATCGCCAAGTCTTCCACTGGAACGAAGCAGCTTCTCCGCACTTTACGACGCGTGACTTGCAGCGAGTTTGGTGCGAGGTTTCTGTCTGCCCGTGTCCCATCAGTGCGAACTCTTCTTATTTCGGCTGCCCTAACGCTCTGTGTCTCCCAAAATGGATGCAGTGGTGCCCTGCAGAGTGTCTCGACTGACGTGTCCGCTTCAGCCAGGCGCCAAATCGCCAAGTCTTCCACTGGAACGAAGCAGCTTCTCTGCACTTCACGATGCATGCCTTATAGCGAGTTCGGTGAGAGGTTTCTGTCTGCCAGTGTCCCTTTGGTGCGAACTCTTCTTTCTTCAGCTGCTACAAAGCTCTGTGTTTCCCGGAATGGACGCGATGGTGCCGTACAGAGTGTCTCGACTGCTGTTGTGTCCGCCTCGGCCAGATGCCAAATCGCCAAGTCTTCCACTGGAACGAAGCAGCTTCTCTGCAATTCACGACGCGTGACTTGCAGCGAGATTGGTGCAAGGTTTTTGTCTGCCCGTCTACCATTAGTGTGAAGTCTCCTGAAGGCTGACCGTTGGCCGAGTGTGTTTGTGCACTACAGCTTGGAGTATGTGGAGCCAAAGCTCACACCACAGAACCCAGATGTCTGGTGTTCAATCCCAACCTCTGCCCATTTTGATGTCAATGAGCATTGCACCGGCGTCCAGTCGTATTTCCCTACTGCGTAATGCTTGTTAAAGACCCCTAGACTAGCAGTGGTGCTGCACTAGGTAAACTTGTCATCTAAGCAGAGATGCTGACGTCCATTGGGGCTAAGTGACTTCCCTCTGTCTAAACATACAAAACACCACTCTTCTCCCCTTTCTTCGGGCGAATGCTGGTGGCCGTTGAGCTGTCACAATCTCTGGTCAGTCAAACTATGAAGGCCTCTTGGTCTCTCTGAACATCGTAGCTTGCAAAGATTCAGAGGCGGTAAAAATGTTTCAGAAGTTGCTTTTTTCTGAAATCATGTTTCTTTTGGTGTGTCCCACCACGTCTTTATGTTTGCATTCTGTTGAAGAGAAAAAGTTCTTAGTGCTTCTTCCTCGGTGCTGTAATGCAGCCATGACCTTGTTACTGCCTTCGAGAGATGACCAACTTCGTGAAAAGCTGTTGGAAAACCACCCTCTTTCAGCAGCACTTTGCTGATGGCACATGTGGTGTATTTCCAGCTTGAAGTAGTACCCCAGCATTGTCTTCATGATAGCACAGTGGGAGTATGATCAGTTGTCTGAGCGAGAAATGGATGATCAAACCTCCTGAAAAGTGGGGTCTTGGGGGCGATGCCGATTGTCTCAGTCTGCAGCTTTGGGAGCCAGTTTCGGCCTCTTTTGGCCACCTTGTCGAAGTTTCGCCGAAGCACCTTTTTTTTTTCTATTGTGCACAAGTGCAGGATATTCTGGGTGAGGCTGTGGAGGCCACCAGCATCTTCGGCAAGCACCAGACCACGTTTGCCGCTTGTGACCAGCGCAATCCTGGAGCATTCTGGACACTTGGTTACTTTGGAAAAGTTTACGGCCACCTTCCCTGCGATAAACTCAACAACACACTCAGCGAACTGAGAAACTGGCGTGTAGGAATTTGTCTCGTGGGTGCCTTCACCTGTGGCAGCTTCAATCTCTTGATTGGACTTGCTGGTGGCAACCTGACGAGCTGACAAGGAGTGTTGCGGTGCCGTCGACCTGGCAGTTGCCTCGGGTTGAGGTCTGGACATTGGCGACCAGGCACTTCCTATAGGCAGAGCGGAACTCGAGTATTGTTAGGTTGTCGTTGTTGCCGTCTTGTTATGCACAGTCGCAAACAACAGCTCCAGGTGGTCCTGGCTGAGCTTCCTCGTCAGCAGGCACCTGAGTGGTGGACTTGGGCCCCAGACCAGGTCTTCAGCGAGGCCCTTAATTGGACTCCAGGACGAGCAGGAAGCCGAGGATTGTAGTCTTCCTTGCTCCTTGACTCAGTGGCTGGCCCGTGAAGTCCTTCAAGCCTCGGAGGTAGTGTGAAGCCTGGTCAATGCGTGTCAGCATGGCGTTCTTGTTGACGGCTCGAATGGGGGCCTTGCATCCATGACCAAGGGGGTGACAGGAGTTGCTCAGGTCAAAGATGTTGTCGACTGCTGCTGCAAACTCTGCGGTGGCATCCACTTCCTCGCAGCCTCGAATGCCCTTCTCCTTACAATACAGCAAGGCACAGCTCACTGACCGACTCTGGGTATGGGCCGCCAGGGAGACCTTCATTTTTTGCGCTGGAAATCAATGTGTTTCTTGCTTAGCTTGTTGGCAGCATGAAGGCCCTCTTGTTGCTGCAGGCTGTCCAGGGCCTCGAGATATTTTCATGCGACGACCCTACCTGCCCCATGCCTGATGCATTGCTTCTCGGCGAGCAGGTTGCGTATTAGTTTCAGCATGTGACACGCATCCAAGAGTCCATACACCCTCCTGTAGGGGTCAGAAGGGTTGGAAAACCACCTTCTCAGCGGCGGAGCAAAGCACACTCCAAGTGCTGTCAACATGGAAATGTTGCAGTTGGTGCCGTCGCACGTCACGCTGATGCACTCTGCTCCGGCCTCCTCCAGCTTGGTGATATACTGGCGCACAAGGTTGGCCCGAATGTTGCCGTGCAGGCCGTCAATGAGGTTATAGCCCAATGGGATTTTCCAGCTTTTGTTGACTGCGACGGCCAGAAACACAAGTGCATGCTTGGCATAGGCGACGCAGTCGTTGTTGAGGATGCCGTGGCCCAGGTCACAGTACCCGATGACGTCTTCGCCATCCCAATCGACTTGTTTCTTGATGCTCATCTCGTCAACCATCAAGCTGACTAGAAGTCGTCCCTTCTGAACTTCTTGTGTTACTCTGTTGAATGACTCCCTGGAGAAGCCTGGGTTTCCATCGATCACCACGGCCCATTTGCGAAGAGCACTTGCGTGTGGCAGCCTGACGTGCTTCCGCAGAAACTTGTATGTTTTTGCCAAATAAAAGTGTTCCGTGAGGGCAAACTTGCGCACATCCTCTGCGTACATGTTCTTTGGTTTCCTGGATCTCCTCAGGACACGGTTGCGCATCGTGTCTGTGAAGATGTCAACGATGTTGACTGCTGACCCAGGAAGCCTCCTTCTCAGTTCTCGGAGAAGGACGTTCAGCTTTTTTATCCTGGTCGTCTTTCTGTTGACCTTCTTCTTTGCCTGTTTAAGCAATTTTCTCGCTCTCTGCAGCTTCCGCCTAGTGCTACGCAGAAGATCCCTGTGCTGTCGTGGCGATACAACTGAATAGTCGTGATCACCGGAACAAGCGTGGCGCCCCACACATATCTTCGAGCGTGGCATCAGGTGTTGACTCCGCACTGCTTCCAGGTCCAGCCGCAGCGCTGGCTTCGTGACTCCCCACAGACAGATATTCGGGCATGGTCTCGAGTGTCGACTTAGCACTGCTTCCCGGTTCAGTGGCGGCGCTGGCTTCTGGAGCCTCCCCGGAGCTTGGTTGAGTGGTCGACGAGCCAGGCTGCCTCTCCGGAGGAGAAGACCTGCCTGCAGAAAAAAAACAAAAACAAAAACGGAATCACTACAGTTTACCTAATCTTGGCCAGCTCTCTTGGTGCATAATTTTTGTCTTGGCAATGCGGAGCGCAGGTTCATCGACTTCTTTTGCAGGGGTCGTGGTGGCGTCGGACCGCCAAGCTTTGATTGGTTGTAATTAAAGGATAGTCGGCAGACTACAAGGCACCTTGCTTTGAGGGCTACCCACTAGTCTTCAATTAGAGCCAATCAGAACTTGGCGTTTTGACGTCACCACAACCCGTGCAAAAGAAGCAGACATACTTGCACTCCGCATATCAGATCTGCCGAAAAATTAGAACTGGTGTTCCTTGCCACAAGCCAGAAAGTTAGCTTCACATATTTCTTTTATTAACCCCGCTGCAACGACTCCCTAGAAATATATACATGTCACACCAGATAGGAAGTTTGCCAATACAGCCATTTTTATTGGATATTGACATGAGTTTTCTTTTTGCCTTTGACAATGTGCGTCCAGGATTAAAATTGCATTACCTAGTTGCCTAAAATATCATATTTTCCTCTCCGTCTCTATGTTCAGCTGCTGTTTTAAGTATTTTTATAGTGTTGCCAAGGTAAAATCTGAGCGTGATAGTATGTTTACGAAGCCGCCACCTATCGTTGTAATCAGTATGTCTTTTACAGGCAAATAAAAGTGATTTGCAGCAATGTACCTGTGCCTTTGCTTGCGTTGCTGGCGCTGAAGAGTGCCCACATGAGACTGTGCTCGTTGTCGTTTCCGAGGTGATCGTTCGGACGTGCGTGCTGGAAAGTCGAACTTTGTCGGCACACCTCCTTTTCGGAGGTATCTCATGTATCTCTTGCTGCCCAGCTGGTGAAAGCAGTCATCTTGAAAGTGTGCTGAGTACAACTTGGAGTACTTGGTGGGTGTCCAGTTTTCGCAAGGCATTTCCTCCATCCACGCCCTCAAAAGTTCTGGATCTCCCAACGGGAACCTGTGACAGTATAGGAAAGTGTGGGTGGTGAAGTATGAAGAATGCAATTTCCAAAACTATATAAGTTTTTTTTTTGCTTTGCAGAATACATAAAAAAGTACTAATACCTCTGGTGAAGACGTGAACCCTCTTGATAACCGTACAAAAAACTTATTCTTTTATAGGGTTATTTGAGCTGCTCACTTTTAGGAAACTACTATAGGATAATGGTTATGTGTTGGTTTTACTACTAATATCACCTTCCTCTGGGTAGTTGCCATTAGATAAGAACGCCGTACTTTCGAAGACAATCAATTCCCTTCTCTGGATGCATGAAAGTAAGTGAAGAAATCAAACATGTTTTCAGCATAGTGCAAGTTGTATTAAGATGCTTTCCCCACAGAGCACACTTGCAGCTCCTCATGAATGCTTGCTGTCTAGTCCGCTGCAACTCAAGGAGGTAGGGCGAGGGTGAGAATGGCCGGGGAGCAGGAAGCAGACAAAACGGTAAAGAGAGACGGAGGTTTTCTTCTCTCTTCTCCAGCGTTCCGTCTGCTTCCTACTCTCTTCTTCAGCGTTCCGCCTGTTTCCTCCTCCCCGGCATGTCTTACCCTTGCCCTACCGTCTCGAGCTGCAAAAGACTACAGATAGTTTAGCACGGTAGAACTTGTTAAAAAAATACGCGCGAAACGAAACATGTTTAGAATATTTGCATAGCCAGCAGAGCATTATGTAGCCATAATGTAGTAAAATTTAACTTACCCGTGAAACGTTACCTCCGAGTTCTGCCTACCCCTGTTGGTGCAGGTAAAAGCAGCACACGAGTTTGTTTGTTTCATTTTGCGTGTACCGGTTATTTTACTGAATTAACGAAGTAAGAGAGATCGATCGATCGATGTTTGAACCGAAAAACAAACAACAAAAGTCGTCTGCTATATTCAGGGACAATGTATGTATCGGAAGGTAGGTGGTGTGCTCAGACAAAATAATTTCTTAAAATAAATTTTTACCGCTACAAAACCATGTAATGCAGGCATTAGAAAAATGTTCACACAGATAATAAAAAAACGTTGTGCGCTTTGAGAACTTTTGCGCGCGCAATAAATTCGTCTGCTTCATCGGCCGGCATTGGGTTTCATCCCGAATTCATTGAACACTTCCCTGTATCTGCGTTACGCGGTTTTGAAGCGGGAATAAGTTATTCTAAAAAGTGACAATACCCCATAACACGGGTACAGAGAGTGTTTACTGAATTATGGATGAAACACAAAGCGGGCCGATGAAGCAGACGAATTTTTTGCGCGCGCAAAAATCTCAAAGCGCAAAATGTTTTTTTTGTTACAACTTTAAATGGCCCCATTACATTATCTTGTTGTGGTAAAAATGTATTTCAGGAAATAATTCTGACTGAGCACACCACCTCAACCTTTTGATACAGATACTGTCTCTCAACAAAGCAGACGACTTTTGGTGCGTTTTTTTTTTTTTCATTTCATACCTCGATGGTCGCCTCGTCTTGCTCTCTTAAGGCTGAACCGCATGTAAGTGATTTGGCGAGCAACGAGACGAGCGACGGCGACAGCGACGAGAGTCAGCGACGAAGATTTCTCACTGTCGCTTGTCGCGTCGCTCGGTTTTTTGAATATCAAGAAAATGTCGCTCATCGCGTTGATCGCTTGCTCCCGTCGCTTTCTTGCAGTTTGCCTCGACGCACGACTGACCGAGCAATAGCGAAGCCGGTCGCCATCGCTTATCTCGCCGCTTGCCAAATTGCTTACATGTGATTTCACACATCAAGCAGGGGACACATGAGCGACGACAAAAACCGGCACCGCGCAGCGATTCCCATAGAAACAGCCCAGGACGCTGTGACGTGGACCTATGCCAAGCCGCCACGTCACAGCGTCCGCGGAAGTTGCCATGGAAACTACCGCGCGGCGCTCGTTTTTTTCACTCATGTGTTTTTTGGTTTACTTCGAATTGCCAATTTGGTGAACTAACCAGTAGACGCAAAGGCAAACAAACGTGCCGAACACGCGTGCTGCTATGACCTGCACCAACAGGGGTAGGCAGAACTCGGCGGTCACGTTTCACGGGTAAGTTAAATTTTACAATAGTTCGTCGCAACTCAAGAAGGTAGGGCGATGGAAAGGAAGGCCTGGGAGAAGGAAGCAGACGGAACGCTGGAGAGAGAAAGTGGCTTCCCCCTCATTTCTCCAGCGATCCGTCTGCTTCTTCTTCCTTTCCCTCGCCCTACTTTCTTGAGTTGCAACTGACTATACATTATGGTTACACAATGCTCTGATGGCTATGCAAAATTCAGAGCATGTTTTGTTTCGCGCGTATTTTTTGAGCACCTTAGGTAGGGCGAAGGTAAGACATGGCCAGGGGGAGGAAGCAGACGGAACGCTGGAGAAGGGAGGAGGAATCCTCCTCCTCTCTTTAGCGTTCCGTCT
Organism: Ixodes scapularis; assembly: GCF_016920785.2. Taxonomy (NCBI): domain Eukaryota; kingdom Metazoa; phylum Arthropoda; class Arachnida; order Ixodida; family Ixodidae; genus Ixodes; species Ixodes scapularis. Next base: position 184,807,830 of record NW_024609857.1, read on the forward strand.
GCTTCCTCCTTCACGGCCATCTTCACGTCGCCCTTACTTCTTGAGTTGCAACGGCTGCAAGCGTGCTCTGTGGGGAAAGCACCTTAATAAAACCTGCATTATGCTGGAAGCATGTTTGATTTCTTCACTTACTTTCGTGCATCCAGAAGGGGGAATTGATTGTCTTGGAAAGTATGGCATTCTTATCTAATGGCAACTCTCCAGAGGAGGGTGATATCAGTAGTAAAACCAACACGTATTCATTATGCTATAGTAGTTTCCTAAAAGTGAGCAGCTCAAATAACCCTATAGAAGAACAAGTTTTTGTACATTTATGAAGAGGGTTCACGTCTTGACCAGAGGTATTAGTACTTTTTTTACGTATTCTGAAAAGAAAAAAAAACTTTTATAGTTTTCGAAATTCTTTTCCTGATACTCCACCACCCACACTTTCCTATACTGTCACAGGTTCCCATTGGGAGATCCAGAACTTTTGAGGGCGTGGATGGAGGAAATGCCTTGTGAAGACTGGACACCCACCAGGTACTCCAAGTTGTGCTCAGCGCACTTTGAGGATGACTGCTTTCACCAGCTGGGCAGCAAGAGGTACCTCCGAAAAGGAAGTGTGCCAACGAAGTTCGACCCTCCGGCACGCACGTCCGAACGGTGACCTCGGAAACGACAACGAGCACAGTCTCATGTGGACACTCTTCAGCGCCAGCAATGCAAGCAAAGGCACAGGTACATTGCTGCAGATCACTTTTATTTGCCTGAGAAAGACATACTGATTACTACGATGGGTGGTTGCTCCATACACATACTATCACGCTCAGATTTTACCTTGGCAACATTAAAAATACCTAGAACAGCAGCAGAACATACAGACGGAGAGGAAAATATGATATTTTAGGCAACTAGGTAATGCAATTTCAATCCTAGCGCACATTGTCAAAGGCAAAAAAAACCCCAAAAAACATGTCGATATCCAATAAAAATGGCCGTATTGGCGAACTTCTTATCTGGTGTGACATGTATATATTTTTAGGGAGTCGCTTCAGCTGGGTTAATAAAAGAAATATGTGAAGCTAACTTTCTGGTTTGTTGCAGGAACACCAGTTCTAATTTTTCGGCAGATCTGATATGCGGAGTGCAAGTATGTCTGTTTCTTTCGCACGGGTTGCGGTGGCGTCAACACGCCAAGTTCTGATTGGCTCTAATCGAAGAGTAGTGGGTAGCCCTCAAAGCAAGGTGCCTTGTAGTCTGCCGACTATCCTTTAATTACAACCAATCAGAGCTTGGCGTTCCGACGTCACCACGACCCCTGCAAAAGGAGCCGATGAACCCGCGCTCCGCATTGCCAAGACAAAAATTATGCACAAGAGAGCTGCCCTTTTTAAGATTAGGTGAACTGTAGTGATTCCGTTTTTTTTTCTGCTGGCAGGTCTCCTCCTCCGGGGAGGCAGCCTGGCTCGTCTACCAATCAACCAAGCCCCAGGGAGGCTCCAGAAGCCAGCGCCGCCTTTGGACCGGGAAGCAGTGCTAAGTCGACACTCGAGACCATGCCCGAACATCTGTCTGTGCGGTGTCACGAAGCCAGCACTACAACTGGACCTGGAAACAGTGCGGAGTCAACACCTGATGCCACGCTCCAAGATGTGTGTGTGCGCCGCCACGCTTGTTCCGGTGATCACAACTATTCAGCTGTATCGCCACGACAGCACAGGGATCTTCTGCGTAGCACTAGGCGGAAGCTGCAGAGAGCGAGAAAATTGCTTAAGCACGCAAAAAAGAAGGTCAACAGAAAGACGGCCAGGATAAAGAAGTTGAACGTCCGTCTCCGAGAACTGAGAAGGAGGCTTCCTGGCTCAGCAGTCAACATTGTTGACAACATCTTCACAGGCACGATGCGCAAGCTTGTCCTGAGGAGATCCAGGAAACCAAACAACATGTACGCAGAGGATGTGCGCAAGTTTGCCCTCACGGTGCACTTTTACTCGGCAAAAGTATACAAGTTTCTGCGGAAGCACGTCAGGCTGCCACACCCGAGTGCTCTTCGCAAATGGGCAGCGGTGATCGATGGAAACCCAGGCTTCACCAGGGAGTCATTCAACAGAGTAACACAAGAAGTCCAGAAGGGACGACTTCTAGTCAGCTTGATGGCTGACGAGATGAGCATCAAGAAACAAGTCGATTGGGATGGCAAAGAGGTCATCGGGTACTGTGACCTGGGCCACGGCATCCTCAACAAAGACTGCGTCGCCTATGCCAAGCATGCACGTGTGTTTCTGGCGGTCGCAGTCAACAAAAGCTCGAAAATCCCATTGGGTTATGCCCTCATCAACGGCCTGGACGGCAACATTCGGGCCAACTTTGTGCGCCTGTATATCACCAAGCTGGAGGAGGCCGGAGCAGAGTGCATCAGCGTGACGTGCGACGGCACCAACTGCAACATTTCCATGTTGACAGCACTTGGAGTGTGCTTTGGCCCGCCACTGAGAAGCTGGTTTCCCAACCCTTCTGACCCCTCCAGGAGGGTGTATGGACTCTTGGTTGCCTGCCCCATGCTCAAACTAATGCGGAACCTGCTCGCCGAGAAGCAATGCATCAGGAATGGGGCAGCTAGGGTCGTCGCTTGGAAATATCTCCAGGCCCTGGACAGCCTGGAGCAACAAGAGGGCCTTCATGCTGCCAACAAGCTGCGCAAGAAGCACATTGATTTCCAGCGCCAAAAAATGAAGGTCTCCCTGGCGGCCCAAACCCTGAGTCGGTCAGTGAGCTGTGCCTTGTTGTTTTGCAAGGAGAAGGGCATCCGATGCTTCGAGGGTGTGGAGGCCACCGCAGAGTTTGCAGCAGCAGTCGACAGCATCTTCGACCTGAGCAACTCCTGTCACCCCCTTGGATGTGGAAGCAAGGCCCCCATTCGAGCCGTCAACAAGGACGCCATGCTGAAACGCATTGACCAGGCTTCACACTACCTCCGAGGCTTGAAGGACTTCACGGGCCAGCCACTGAGTCAAGGAGCAAGGAAGACTCCAATCCTCGGCTTGCTGCTCGTCATGGAGTTCATTAAGGGCCTTGCTGAAGACCTGGTCTGGGGCCCAAGCCCACCACTCAGGTGCCTGCTGACGAGGAAGCTGAGCGAGGACCACCTGGAACTGTTCTTTGCGACTGTGCGTAACAGGACGGGCAACAACGACAACCCAACGGCACTCGAGTTCCGCTCTGCTTATAGGAAGTGCCTGGTCGCCGATGTCCAGCCCTCAACCCGAGGCAACTGCCAGGTCGACGGCACCGCACCACTCCTTGTCAGTTCGTCAGGTTACCGCTAGCAAGTCCAGACAAGAGATGAAGCTGCCACGAGCGAAGGAACCCATGAGACCACCTCCTACCAGCCAGTTTCTCAGTCCGCTGAGTGCGTTGTCGAGTACATCGCAGGGAATGGGGCGGTAAACTTTGCCAAAGTAACCAAGTGTCCGGAATGCTCCAGAATTACGCTGGTCACAAGCGACAAACGTGGTCTGGTGCTTGCCAAAGACGCTGGTGGCCTCCACAGCCCGTCCCAGGACGTCCTGCACTTGTGAACAATAGCAGAAAAGGTGCTTCGGCGAAACTTCGACAAGGTGGCCAAAAGGGGCCGAAACTGGCTTCTAAAGCTGCAGGCGGAGACAATCGGCATTACCTCCAAGACCCCACTTTTTAGGAGGTTTGATCATCTGTTTCTCGCTCAAACGATTGACCATCACTCCCACTGTACTATCATGATGAAGACAATGCTGGAGTACTACTTCAAGCTGCGGATACATCACATGTGTCGTCAGCAAAGTGCCGCTGAAAGAGGGGTGGTTCTCCGACAGCTTTTCACGAAGTTGGTCATCTTTCGAGGGCAGTAACAAGGCCATGGCTGTATTAAAGCACCGAGGAAGAAGCACTGAGGACTTTCTCTCTTCAACAGAATGCATACATAAAGACGTGGTGGGACACACCAAAAAAAACATGATTTCAGAAAAAAGCAACTTCTGAAACATTTTTACCGCCTCTGAATCTCTGCAAGCTGCGAAGTTCAGGGAGACCAAGAGGCCTTTATAGTTTGACTGACCAGAGATTGTGACAGCTCAACGGCCACCAGCATTCGCCCGAAGGAAGGGGAGAAGAGTGGTGTTTTGTATGTTTAGACAGAGGGAAATCACTTAGCCCCAATGGACGTCAGCATCTCTGCTTAGATGACAACTTTAGCCAGTGCAGCACCACTGCTAGTCTAGGGGTCTTTAACAAGCATTACGCAGTAGGGAAATACGACTGGACGCCGGTGCAATGCTCAATGACATCAAAATGGTCAGAGGTTGGGATTGAACACCAGACATCTGGGTTCTGTGGTTTGAGCTTTGACTCCACATACTCCACGCTGTGGTGCACAAACACACTCGGCCAACGATAAGCCTTCAGGAAACTTCACGCGAATGGGACACGGGCAGACAGAAACCTCGCACGAAACTCGCTGCAAGTCACGCGTCGTGAAGTTCAGAGAAGCTGCTTCGTTCCAGTGAAAAATTTGGTGATTTGGCGTCTGGCCCAGGCGGACACAACGGCAGTGGAGACACTCTGCAGGGCACCACTGCATCCATTTCGGGAGACACAGAGCTTTAGGGCAGCCGAAGGAAGAAGAGTTTGCACAGATGGGACACGGGCAGACAGAAACCTCGCACCAAACTCGCTGCAAGTCACGCGTCGTGAAGTGCAGAGAAGCTGCTTCGTTCCAGTGGAAGCCTTGGTGATTTGGCGTCTGGCCGAGGCGGACACAACGGCAGTGAAGACACCCTGCAGGGCATTACTGCATCCTTTTTGGGAGACACAGAGCTTTAGGGCAGCCGAAGGAAGAAGAGTTTGCACTGATGGGTCACGGGCAGACAGAAACCTCGCACCAAACTCGCTGCAAGTCACGCCTCGTGAAGTGCAGAGAAGCTGCTTCGTTCCAGTGGAAGACTTGGCGATTTTGCGTCTGGCCGAGGCAGACACAACGGCTGTCAAGATAGTCTGCAGGGCACCACTGCATCCATTTTGGGAGACACAGTGCTTTAGGGCAGCCGAAGGAAGAAGAGTTTGCACTGGTGGGACACGGGCAGACAGAAACCTCGCACCAAACTCGCTGCAAGTCACGCCTCGTGTCGTGCAGAGAAGCTGCTTTGTTCCAGTGGAAGACTTGGCGATTTGGCGTCTGGCCGAGGCAGACACAACGGCTCTCGAGATACTCTGCAGGGCACCACTGCATCCATTTTGGGAGACACAGTGCTTTAGGGCAGCCGAAGGAAGAACAGTTTGCACTGATGGGACGCGGGCAGACAGAAACCTCGCACCAAACTCGCTGCAAGTTACGCGTCGTGAAGTGCAGGGAAGCTGCTTCGTTCCAGTTGAAGACTTGGTGATTTGGCGTCTGACCGAGGCAGACACAACGGCAGTCAAGATACTCTGCAGGGCACCACTGCATCCATTTTGGGAGCCACAGTGCTTTAGGGCAGCCGAAGGAAGAAGAGTTTGCACTGATGGGACACGGGCAGACAGAAACCTCGCACCAAACTCGCTGCAAGTCACGCGTCGTGAAGTGCAGAGAAGCTGCTTCGTTCCAGTGGAAGACTTGGCGATTTGGCGTCTGGCCGAGGCAGACACAACGGCTGTCGAGATACTCTGCAGGGCACCACTGCATCCATTTTGGGAGACACAGTGCTTTAGGGCAGCTGAAGGAGGAAGAGTTTGCCCTGATGGGACACGGGCAGACAGAAACCTCGCACCAAACTCGCTGCAAGTCACGCCTCGTGACGTGCAGAGAAGCTGCTTCGTTCCAGTGGAAGTCTTGGCGATTTGGCATCTGGCCGAGGCTGACACAACGGCTGTCGAGATACTCTGCAGGGCACCACTGCATCCATTTTGGGAGACACAGTGCTTTAGGGCAGCTGAAGGAGGAAGAGTTTGCACTGTGGGACACGGGCAGACAGAAACCTCGCATCAAACTCGCTGCAAGTCACGCGTCGTGAAGTGCAGAGAAGCTGCTTCGTTCCAGTTGAAGACTTGGTGATTTGGCGTCTGACCGAGGCAGACACAACGGCAGTCAAGATACTCTGCAGGGCACCACTGCATCCATTTTGGCAGACACAGTGCTTTAGGGCAGCCGAAGGAAGAAGAGTTTGCACTGATGGGACACGGGCAGACAGAAACCTCGCATCAAACTCGCTGCAAGTCACGCGTCGTGAAGTGCAGGGAAGCTGCTTCGTTCCAGTTGAAGACTTGGTGATTTGGCGTCTGACCGAGGCAGACACAACGGCAGTCAAGATACTCTGCAGGGCACCACTGCATCCATTTTGGGAGACACAGTGCTTTAGGGCAGCTGAAGGAGGAAGAGTTTGCACTGATGGGACACGGGCAGACAGAAACCTCGCACCAAACTCGCTGCAAGTCACGCCTCGTGACGTGCAGAGAAGCTGCTTCGTTCCAGTGGAAGTCTCTGCGATTTGGCATCTGGCCGAGACGGACACAACGGCTGTCGAGATACTCTGCAGGGCACCAATGCATTCATTTTGGGAGACACAGAGCTTTAGGTCAGCAGAAGGAAGAACAGTTTGCACTGATGGGACACGGGCAGACAGAAACCTCGCACCAAACTCGCTGCAAGTCACGCCTCGTGAAGTGCAGAGAAGCTGCTTCGTTCCAGTGGAAGACATGGCGATTTGGCGTCTGGCTGAGGTGGACAGAACGGCTGTCGAGATACTCTGCAGGGCACCAATGCATTCATTTTGGGAGACACAGTGCTTTAGGGGAGCAGAAGGAAGAAGAGTTTGCACTGATAGGACACGGGCAGCCAGAAACCTCGCACCAAACTCGCGGCAAGTCACGCCTCGTGACGTGCAGAGAAGCTGCTTCGTTCCAGTGGAAGACTTGGCGATTCGGCGTCTGGCCGAGGCGGACACAACGGCTGTCGAGATACTCTGCAGGGCACCCATGCATCCATTTTGGTAGACACAGATCTTTAGGGCAGCCGAAGGAAGAAGAGTTTGCACTGATGGGACGCGGGCAGACAGAAACCTCGCACCAAACTCGCTGCAAGTTACGCGTCGTGAAGTGCAGAGAAGCTGCTTCGTTCCAGTTGAAGACTTGGTGATTAGGCGTCTGACCGAGGCGGACACAGCGGCAGTCGAGACACTCTGCAGGGCACCACTGCAGACATTTCGGGAGACACAGAGCTTTGGGGCAGCCGAAGGAAGAAGAGGTTCCACTGATGGGAGACGGGCAGACAGAAACTTCGCACCTAACTCGCTGCAAGTAACGCGTTGTGAAGTGCAGAGATGCTGCTTCGTTGCAGTGGAAGACTCGGCGATTTGGCGACTTGCTGAGGCGACACAACGGCAGTCGAGACACTTTGCACGGCACCATCGCATCCATTCCGGGAAACGCAGAGCTTTGTAGCAGCCGAAGAAAGAAGAGTTCGCACCAATGGGTCACTGGCAGACAGAAACCACTCACCGAACTCGCTACAAGGCGCGCATCGTGAAGTCCAAAGACGCTGCTCTGTTCCGGTGGAAGACTGCGACGGCAGGGTGATTTGGCGACTGCAATGACACAGCGAACCTGTGATGTTCAACTGACGTTCAAACAACGCTTGGCGATTACCGACCAACGTGCGGCTCATTTTGTATTACTCTTTTGCGAGAATCACGTCGACTACGAGCGAAAACCCGGCGAAAAGACGCGGGCCGTGGAATTCTCATGTTATACCTGCGTGAGAGAGCAAGAAAAACGTAGCAATGGTATTAAACCGGTCCTATGCCATGATTCCCGTTCCTCTGCTCGGATCAAGTCGCCCACGTCTCTAACGGCCCCCGCATGCCAAGGGCGCTGACATCTTTTCTTTGACGTCACGTATTTGGGTTGGTCATGTGACGAGTGGTCACATTTGCGTAAAACATGGCGGCAACCGGGGAGGTGCCACTTCCGAACTTCCGGTTTATCACTCTAAGCCCCTCTACCTCGTTACGTTGTAGTCGGTTTTCGGACAAACAGCTACAAGCGTTTTCCAGTCTGGCAACGGTGGCGGCCGCTCTCCAGCTTTTGCGTCGTAGAGGCGGCTGTTGCCCGCTATCGTCGTTCGTCTCTGCGTCTCGCCCGTTCTTCGCCGTCTCACATCGTCTCACCGCTTATCTGTACTGCACTCTAAGAAAAAGTGAGCACCCCCCCTCGTCATCGTGCGTTTTGACGGCTGTAACTACCCCACAGGCTTACGTAACTACCCCCTCGGCTCGAGCCATTGAGAGTTAGCACCCTGTTGGCAGGTGACAAGATGGGGTAGTCACGTTTTATAAACTCTTGAATTGAACATTCAAGTGCATGCAGTCGTTCAATAGTAAAAGTCACTTCAAAAATCTCAAAAAGTAATTGAAACTTGTTTTCTCTGTGCGTTGGTTATCATTTATTCACATTTGAACCGGTCGAAACAAGCGTGTGGCTCAGTTCGCCTAAACTGGCAGAAAACAAACAAGTACAGGCAACCTTGGTAGTCACCTGCTAAACCCCGAGGCAGATAAAAAGTATCGCGGTGGTCCTTTTTTTTTCCGTCGCGGGTTTTACCATGTAGAGCAGTAAACAGCTGGCAGCTGGAGTCGTGATCGAGGAATTTAACCAAATCTCTAGAAAAGCACAGGAAGCTACGCACAGGCATGAGTTGACTTGAATGTTCGCCGGACGAGATACTCTCGTCGTCTTTTATTGTGCGGTTCAGTAAAGAGCGTGCTCTCAATAAAGATGTGATCGGTCAGTTCTGCGTGCAGATCAGTTGCAAATGGCCTCCTCGGTTCCGCCGAACTTGCACGCCTGTCGTACCCAATTTTTTTGCTTTCAAGTGCAGTGAAGTATGAAGCATTGAACACCACGACTGAGGCCGGACAGGACGAACGTACACATATATCTGGGATCATGTCCGTGTATTTCACTATCTCTCTGTATCAAGGTACATGATTCGCCATCTCTGGTTCATTTGGCACATTTCATCGAGCATACTCGATAAAAAAATGCTTCGAACAAGGCCGGTTCAGGCACTAGCGTTTGACAGCGTTGCGTCGAGAACCGAATGCCACTCACCGACTCGTCTGTGCTTCGTATCAAGCGTGGAATCCAATTGAAGGAATCATCTTGGCACGCAATATAAGCAGCAGGGATGTCCTGATTTCTTGCTGCCGCAACGCAGTCAGACGCACGCAGACAAACGCTACTGTCTCAGCCAGGATTTAGATAATTTAGCATACGTATTTCGCGTTCGTTGCAGGTGAAGGCACGGGCCCAAAAGCAGCAATTCTGCACTGTCCTCTTGGCGCGAGCCCGAGCGCATAGAACACATATTTAGCGAAAAGAAGAAAACTGAAATGACGCTTCGGGGAGGACCGGCGGACTTGCTTCGCTAGAATAACCTGCGCGTGCTCAGTGTACTCAACGTGTACCCAACCGCCGCTAAAGTCAGTCTAAATATGTAAAAAGAGAAAAGAAAATGCATCAGTGTGTTCAGAATGTTGTGATTGCAGAAATTGGTTTCGATAAATAATAGAAATAATTAAACAGGCTTTTGTATACTTGAAGTGTAGGCTATCGAGAAAACGAAACTGATCAAAATGTGACGTGTAGCAACTATTCAAATTTATTTATAGCCTGCAGTTCACTTTTGCAATGGCCCTACATTAGAGATATGGGCGCTTTTTTAAGGGCAGTAGAGGAAAAGAATATATACGGCTATATCTTGCACAGTCTTTTCGCATTTATGAAAATATGACAGTGGTCACCATCCTAATCGGTCACAGAAAATACAGCAGTATATAAGCTGGTGGTGTCGACTAGAAATGTATATAGGAATGTAGAGTGTCAATATTTGATCTTGTATCTTGTGCTGTCTCTGAATACGTTGATGTGTAAAATGTTGTGATGTCTGTATGTCGCGTATGAGTGAAGTGTGGCGTAGCATATGTACATACGGCATGTCTGGCGAGGCGCTCAGAGCAAGAATTGCTGGTTTCTTTTTTTCTTTAGTTTGAGCGCTGTCCGTTTGGTGGCGCGTGTCGCCGCCCAATTCAAGGAGTCGCGCGTTTATGTGTCTACTTATTTGAGTGAAAAACATGGAGGCGTTTCATGGCTCCACGTCGCAGCCACAAAGTGTTCGGTATGGTTCGGTTCTCGGCCTCTCGTCCAAATGGGATCAGTCCCATAGCCAGTTGAATGGGTGTTCCGTGCTTGAATGGCGCCAAGTGCGTGCAAAGACGCGGTGAGGATTACCAGGGACTTGAAAGTGCATAACGAATGCTAAGAGGTGAGCAGGAGCGTTGAACGATCGGAACCGACGCCGCTTAAATCGGTGATGCTTCGCCTCGCCGCTGTCAACCGAAAACGCCGGATCACTGGCGGCAAGCACAGCAAGCAGATGCTCTGTTCAAGAAAGACATCATTCCATTTGTCGCTATTTTGTTTCCTTCTCTGAATGTTTTCTGGCCGCGAAGTAAATGCAGCCGGCCTCGCGAAAGCAATCGCGGACAAACCCCCTCGAATGCGCCGCCCCCCCCCCCCCCCCCCCCCCCCTCACGTCACATCGTCGCCCCTACTCGTATTAGGTGCGGTGCCGGTGCTTCGAGGCGCGCTTTGGAGAGCTTTGTGCGCACGGAAGGCAGCGAACGGGCGTACGCACTTGAGAATCGTATTTTAGCAAAAAGCAGTCCAGCTCGCTAGGCCTTACTCGTATTGCTCCACTGTCGCTTGCCAGCCGCCGTGTTGCTTTTGGGGGTGCTCACTGTGTCTACCTGCTGATTGCGTGCCGTGTGACTGCCCATGGGGTTTTTAGTGTAACGAAGGGGGGTAGCGATATCTGTGACGGCTTCTGACTACCCCAAGTATAGTACCCTACGACTATCCTTTTGTTGAGAGTGCGCTGTCACCGCCTAGAACGAGCATCTTCACCCTTCCTCTTTCTTCAGAGTACTGCTTGAGTGCCTTGCCCTACAACGATGTCGTTCAACGAGGGTGACAAGAAGGGGCGAGTGGTTCCACGAAGGGGGGAGCTTCTTCGTCGTTCTACTAACAACTCCCCGATAGAAGCTAAAATTGACGCGTAGAAGAGTCTCCACCAAGTATGAGCGCCAGCCGCATGTCCGCCCACGAGTGTTGGGACAACGGTAAACCCAAGTGGAAGAAAACAGACTCCGAGAAGAATCAGGGCATCCACGCAACAGGTGTGTACGCACTTTCTATATTTGGCAGAATAACGCAACGGGTTCGCAAAATCACATGACAGGACGTGTGCACTAAATAACTCTACAAGGGACTTTGCTGTGGCCACCTGCAGCTAGTGAAGCACGTTACTGTCGAGGCCGTAGGTGGGCAGGGACGGTGAATTGTCGCTATCTTTGGTGATTCTCATGCCGACATCGACAACTTACGTTTGCGTGTTGTGCTATATTCAAGCAAAAATTATGCAGCGAACATTCTGGTTGCGCCACACTACCTTAGCTTGAGCTCCGGCCCCTTTCTTGAGATTAGAGGCACCCTGGACGTATAAAAAAACACTAGTGCACGTAGAAGTTACGCTAAGTAGGAGTTTACACTATGTCAATTAAACCAAGCATTAAAATTAACTGTTCGGCTAGTTGTTTAAACATCTTAATTACAAAAGCGCAAAGGACAAGGACAGGACAAAGAATGAACAGGACAAGCGCTTGTCCTGTTCATTCTTTGTCCTGTCCTTGTCCTTTGCGCTTTTGTAATTAAGATGATTAGACCTAGTACCTTATCTCCTTGTGTGGTAATCTTTTGAAGAAAAAAAATCTGCTGGTTTAATTGACTACCAGCTCTCATTCCTTAATTGTAACCTGCTAAGAAATGCCATTATGTGAACGTGAGACGTGCTGGAGTCCAGTTGTTGACAGATGTCTTTTTTGAGGTGTCCATGTTAGTGTGCAACCATTGTCATTTATTTGCGAGGTTAACCAGCGCATTGTATTGGCATGCTAAGGCTGGCACAAATTTAATATGGGTAGAAGTATACATTATTGATTTGAAAAGTTGTGTGTCTACAATATGACTGTTTTCAATGATCAAATTCTAGTATTTTCCATGCATATCACGAAACAGCACAGGTATGACATCACTTGTTTCGCATTTCATTCTTGCAGTTTAGTGTCGAACAAAAAATTGTACCGCATAAGTTGTAGTATGATTTGTTCTTCTTTCTGCATTGTGCTCTGTACATCTCAACTCATGGATGCTGTCACAGGTTATTCTTCGGCCTTGCGTTGCGGGAGGGGGCACTGGTGTCACACCTGCTGAACAATGAGCCCGTCCCTCCATCTTGTGGGGGCACTGGTGTCCCAGATGGCAATGCGGCTGCCAAGCCCGTACAACAGTGGCAGCGCCCGCGCGGGTTGGCCGGTGCTCTCGATGCTGCCAGCCACCATTCCCGAAGCCACAGTGAACGAGCATGACGACTGGCATGATGCCTGGTAAATGCTTTCGATTGCATTTGCTACGTACCCATGAAGGTTAGTTGCTGCGTGATCACACAGCTTCCAATGTATATTTATAAAAAAAATCTGTCTATGCTCTTCTGTTTATTATTTCGATTATGGCATACTGTCTCGTAGGAACGCTTAAACTATGACAGTGAGCCACATTTTTATGAATGCGATTTGTTAGGGGTGCCATGAAGGAACACAGTAAATTCCTTGGGTGTGGATAATGACATGTTTAATGACGAATACGCCACACATTTTCCCGAGGGCCAGCAAGGTCCGAGATCACAGTGCTGTCTCTTTTGACGGTATCACCATTTGGAGTCTTCCCTGCTGCTGCTGACAGTATCGCTTTCCTTGCCTCGACATGATACCACATGTCGAGGCACGGAAAGTGCCTAGGTCTGCTGCACTGAGTTTCTAGTCCAGAAGTGGGCCTTTTGGTACCTACATAAGAAAATAATGAGGAACCATTACACATCCTTTTTTGGGATGAAGAACAATACAGCCCAATTATTGTTTGAATAGAAAATGTGGGACTAGTTTGTGGAGTAGTGTATGTCCAATTAATACTCAGACAACTGTTTTCGATAGAAACTTCTGTGTACAATAACACTCTTCTTCAGATGTGCACACACAGCTTTTTGTCGTGAGCGGATAATGTCACTTCTCGCACATCTTAAGCTTCAGAAAGTCTCTTTCTGAAGCTGAAGTTAGGGTGGTATGCTGTACGATATGGACTTTGGTACTAGTTGTATTTTCGGTACACTCTGCTGGTTGCCGAAGGATGTCAATCTGTGAATGGTGTGGTATCGGCGTATGTTTCCTACATTATTGTATATTTCTGTGGACTCGTAAGCCGCGGTCTCATTTAAGCAACAAATGCCAAGAACCAACAAACAACCAAGCTCAATGTACAACAAATGTTATTGAGCAGTGGGTGTTCGCCGTGCAGTTTGATTTACACGACACTAGGACATGCAGACACAAACACTGTTTACATATGGGACTGTTGTAGTTACCAATTGCACAGACAACTTAGTGAATGCCACCAAATGAATTCTTTCATGTGTATGTAGAAAGTAAACACATGTGTATGTAGAAAGTAAAAGATGTCCTGTTCCCGTCCTCGTCCTCTCTGTTTTATACTTTCAAGTTTTGAATCTATTAACCAACACGCTCGTTTTCAATTGTAAACACTCGCTCATCATTTTCAGTTTTAATTTTATTTTATTTTAAGTTTTCATAATTGAGAATCTGACGATCAAAAAAGTTCATCTGGGATGAGACTTTGTTGCAACACAACATCGTCTCATCCCATATTCACTGGAAATGTGCTTTGGTCAGGATCATTCTTGCAAGGAGGATGCGCTCGGGCCGCTACTATCATTGTGCTCGGTAACCCGATCGGGAGTTCGTTTTATTTTAACGTATTTCTGTGCTCTCACAAGAGTCGGCAACCGTTTAATGACATCTTTTTTTTTTCTTCATTAGAACGGGAGTTCGTTAACGCTCGGTCGTGCAAACGGTCACCGGATACAGACTTGTTTTAAAGTTTTCATTGATATCGTTACGTCAGAGTTTAGACTTACGATATCGCATCTCAGCGTACAGTTTGATTAATTAAGTTTGGCACTACTAACGCAAACAACAGGGGTGAACTTACCTGCACGTTGATGAAGAAGTATCCTTTTCTGCTTCGAGAACACTTTCACATCCGGACCACCGGGTCCTCTTATCAATGCACCCAGTCGCCCCTGGAAAGTTCATTTCGCAGCAGCTCCGCACAAACGCAATAAAGTTCGCTGCGCTCTGCGCGAACTTCACCGAGCGGGTGAAAATGGTCCGCGCGAGGAGCCGCGAAACTCGCTCCGCAACCCGGCACACTGTCGGCTGCGGCATGTTCACATGGTTCCTATAACAACTTGGAACGTCCTGGCACCATAAAAGCTTAAAGCAACGGGGAGCAGTGCAGCATCCTTGAGGGCGGCAGGCCCTGAGTTATAGCGCTCCTAGCAGAGACAGCAGAATGCTCGCCGGTCGCCTTCGTGAAGCGGGACCGCACAGGAAATCCGCGGCCACTGAAGTGTTCCAGCGGGTTCAGGCGTTCTCTGAAACTTCGTCTCGTCACACGTCTCGATTCGCTGTCGCCTGCGTCGTCGTGGAGGATCTCTTCTGCGCTTAAAACGAAGTGCACGAACTCCGCGAACGACTCGCCGGCCGCCATGACACCCCTAACTCAAGTCGAGCAGCGGCTCGAGGAAGCGACAGAGCTACCTTGAGATTCTCGAGGAAAGAGTCGAGTATTTCCTCGAGTTGAGGAGCGTTTGAAGTGGAGCTCTGTTTATGAAGTGCAAAACCGGCCTCGAGTGGAGTTTCGAGTCAAGTTTGGGTCAAGTTCGAGTCGAGGCCCGTTTATGAATTCGGCTGTCAAACTCGTGGCTGCTTTTTCTGTTTAAAGTGGAAGAGCAAGTTGTTTTTATTCAACATTTTCTGCGACTACTCGTGCGTGGCCAGAAACGCTAATAAGTGTTTGATGGGTTATAAACTGGAGCTATCTGACGATAGAAAAACAGTTTTATTGTCCTTTTATAGCCCTCTTGTACGATGATAATCCGAATCCAATTGGGCAGTGGCCGGGATATAACTCAGTGATTCTACAAAAATTAATAACCTTTTTCCCATTATATAGGCAATATTACGACAAAGTGAGAAGCTAAAAATAATTTTAAAAACTTCCATAAATATTCGTTTCTCGAGGCAAAAGGTTTTATATGTATATATATATATATATATATATATATATATATATATATATATATATTTATATATATATACACAAGACGTGGTTCAATATACAGGACGTCAGAACAAGTCTGGCGTAATGTTTTATTAATTGTTCTGCTCTCCCATAAAATCACGATGGAGAATACAGAGAGCGGCCTAAAGAAGACGAAGCAATTATGAAAACTATGGTCAAGGTGATTTCTCCCGAGGCTCTAAAATAGTTTCGCTGAAGCTTTTCTAGCGTATGCTCACAATGGAGGCGTTTGCGCCAGCGCCCGGCCGCTCCTTTATAATCCCTTGCGTCCTCCAACCCGATTTCGCTAAGCTAGGGGAAGGACGGACTCGACAGGTTTGTTTGTTGTTCCCTTCTGCCCTTCGATGGGCATTGACTTTCCTCTAAATTCCGGTTCGCAGCCGTATCATCCCGTACCCGTAGGGCGTCACCGGCGACGTGGGAGTTGTAAAAAAAGAAAAACAAAACAAAGAACAATATGTTATGAGAAAAGAAAAAAAAGAAAAAAACAACTAGAGGTTCAGGGCGAGGCAAAAGTACGCTGGGGAGGGGGAAGCAGGCGGAATGGTGGAGAGTGGGGATGTTTCCTCCTCTCCAGCAATCCGTCTGCTTCCTCCTCCCGTCCTACCTTCAACGGCGTGCGCCAGTGTCACTTGTTCGTGACTTACAAGACATCTACAAAAATTATTGTTGTTTGTGGCAGTCGAACAGAGAAAGGAGTACGCCAAGCGTTTTTAGAATTGGCCCTCAAGGAGCTCGTCAACGAGACTGATGATTCAGGTAAGATATTTCTCTTAGTGAAAATTTCTCAAAGTGTACTGTTTCCGTCAAATTATATTTAAGGCCATCAGAATAGTCTGCAGTCGACTGGTGTTATAGTCGAATAAGTCGTGTTCTAAAACAAAAATTGCAGAGTAAACGACTTGCCAAAATTGGCGAGCTCATGTTGCAAACAGGAATATTCTCGCAATGTTTATTTAACTTGACAAATGTTAAATACCGAAATATTAACATTGATACTGTCTTGTTTAGAAAATTCTTGCTTAAATAAAAGACTACAAAATTAAAGACCTCTCAGGGGAAATTCTGAAAACCATTCATGTATTAGTCTTTCAAAGTATCTCAATCGCTTCGTTACTAGAAGGGCTAAACGTCGGTAAAAAAAATGTTAGCACAATAAGTATATTCTCTTATTCGAATAATTAATTGATTAATCGGTTTCGTTTATTACCATGAATATTAGATTAAAAAGTCAAAATTATATATTTTGCTTTCGCTGAATATTGTTGTAAACGGCACAATATACAACTCAGGATTTTAAATCAACCTTGATGTGTAGTTGAGATCAGCCAAAGGCATTCACACCTCGAATTTATTACCCCAGCCGCGGAGGCATAGAGATTTCTTTATATTCTCCGGCAATAGCAAATTGCTTTGATTATGTGCTAAACGGACTCTCGCCAGGCGCTGAACGTTACTGGGACACGTATAACTTCCACTTGCATTACGGCAAAGAAGCATCTATCGTTGTTGATCTCTTCAGGACTTTGAAAGAATGCGAAGAGGTTGTTGTTTTATCCACTAGGGTGCTTTTTTTTTCTATGCTTATCATCTACTATGTTCAACCTTTTACGCTTCTTGAAATTTATAATAAGTATTTCTAAGGACAATATTAATTTCAGACAATCATTTTTGTTTCCACAGATTCTCATCAAATTTGAGCAGCGCAGTGATAAGATGCCCTATGAAATCCTCACCGAATTTTTCGAGCCAAAGTCCTAGCAGATCCTGGAACTGGACATGGAGAAGGTGGGCTCACGAAGGACGCCTCGCTATTCCTCAAACATGCGCAGCTGGAGCAGAGTAGCTAAAGCAACCGATCAAAAAAACCTACCCTTCACAACAATGCAGCGAAACTTGTGTCGACGTCCTCACTGAATGCGCGGTTGGTTAATCACTTTGATCTACAGAGCACTCCGAGCGGATAACGCAGCTCCTAACACTGTTTAAATCAAAAACGCTATCTGCGCAGGACAATATTCCCTTTTCCTGCGCGTGCCTGGCGGGGTTCTTTATGAGCCCTCAGAAATTGCGAAGTTAAACTGGCCCAGTTTTCTAGCTCAGTACATGACTAAACCTTGTGCTGCGTTTCGAGTATTGGCGTTGCACTAATTGAGTCAAATTGAGCTAAATTCATATTCCAATTCTATGCATCACCTAAGCGTTTGCCGGCTTCGTACTGGGGCCATGAAGGTCACATTTATGTTAAAATAATTTAAACACCATCTCTTCACTTCATCTTGTGATATGTGACCATTTCGTGAAAGGCCTCGAGAGTCTATGCAAAGTTAGAGGCAGCGAACACCGAAACTATTACGTGACATTAAAAGAAAAATTATGCACTTACACAGCATACGGAAGCAGGCAAGCTCTGATTAATACATCTGAATATGAAAAATAATAGAACGTATAATCATGACCCATGTTTGCATACTTTTTTTTTTAATTGTGGTACTTTATTATATTGCAGGTTCCAGGAGAAAGATAAACTCATCCGACGGTCCTATTCTCTACAGAGGATGTCTTCTATTCTGCAGCTGTCTACGTCCAAGTGGAAGATTTGTCGGTGGATGTTAGCGACGTCATTCATGGATTCAGACTCATAATGTATTGGACTTTTGATATTCAGTGTGCAACGAGGATCAATTACGCCTTGGCTCTCTTTGAACGCACGATCGGGCTGGAAGAAACACCACTGCAAAGGGTTGCCCTGAAACGTCTTGGTCGGCTACAAGCTTCTACTAATCACTATTTTTTTAACTTTTGACCTGTCTCAAGTTTTTATTTTAAAATAAAAAACATGGTTGACAATATTGTTGGCTGACATGACTAGCAGGACTTTTTTAAATATCTGGATTGTGTGTTTCTAGAAGTTTTCAGTTAAATTTTGATGCCGGCACGTTGCCCGTGAGTATTATTCTCTTATCCAAGAAACCTCCCCGAAGTGCCTCCATAAGGAACTTGACACGCAAAGAATTCAGAACTCTCTCGTATGACAGCTGACCTCAGGAATCGCCCCTCCAGCACACCTGAACAAGCCACTTAGCTGAGTCTCGGGGTCTGAAAAAGTGCCCTCACTATTGGGAGGTCCGCGAGACCCATGGTGTACAAAAGCAACCCCAAAAGTGGGGAGTCCCGGAAAACCTCGGGGGTTTTGTATAGTGTCCGACGGCACTCGAATTTATGGGGATCACGCGAGTCTCGAGGTGTAAAAAAGGGCACCAAAAAGCACTCGGTTTAGGGGGGATCAAGTGATTTCCTGAGAGTTATAAGCGGTACTAAATAATGCCTTACTTTACGGGTGTCATATGAGTGCCTGGGTGTAACAAAAGGCGTCAAAAAGCACCCTGTTCAAAAGGTATCCGTTGACTCCCTGAGAGTTGAAAATGGTTCCAAATGATTCCTCTAATTAGCGGTGTAACGTAAGCACGTGAATGTAACAGAGGGCGCCAAACAGCACCCGAAGTAAGGGGTGTCGGTTGAAGCCCGTGGACTTTGAGGGGGGGTGCTAAGTGATCCCGTATATCTAGAGAGCACTTGAAATCCCCAACTTGAGAGGATACCAGAAACACCCCAGGGGAGTCACATATGGGACACAGTCTAACTCCCCTGAGGGGAGTACCCGTATACACCCTTTTTTCTTAGATTGTGGCTTATTTCTCGTTCCCACAAAGCGGACAGGAGCGAGAGAAAAAAGTGGAAAGCGGACCGTCACACGTCGCTTGACAAAATTTCGTCTCGTGCCGTAGATATAGCTCTACAAATTTGATTTTCGTCGTAAATTTGTTTTATGACATTCGTCTTTCATCCAGGCTGCTTGTTTTTCTTTCCTTTGCATATGTCTATTAAGAAATTGAAGGTTTAGATTAATAAACTTGGATTGGACTTCATCGCTAATCGCCAGCGCGAATCTAGTATCCTTTCTTAAAGGAAGTTATTGTTAGTGAAATAGAGTTCGGGTTTTATTGTTCTTAAGTTTTCCCCACTCTATGATACGCAGGCGTTCGGGCCGCGTCGGAACAGCGCGTCAAAGACCTGGACGTCGGTGGTCTCATTCGGTGGTCTCGACTCCCAATCGGCCCATGTCGCTGGCCACTGCCTAATATAAAGTAATGACTAGAAAGAAACATCCCCTGCAAGCTTTGAACCTGCTTATTGCTTCTTAAAAAATGTTTAGAAAAGCACCGGAATGGCGGATTGTATTAAACTAACTAAAGTTAACAAGCGCTCGAGGAGCCTTGCTCGTCGCGGCGAAACGAACACGCCTAATCTTTCGTATGCTTTCTTCGTCCGGTCTTTTGTCGCTTTCTTTCTCGTTCTTTCTCTCGGAAGCACCGATGACAGCAGCGGTCAGGATTTGTCGTGTTCTGCTCCCGTTGTTACCCGCTTGGTCACGACCGACGCTTGTGATAACAACGTCAAACAACTCAAAACGTCCAACAGACCACGCGATATCTGTGCCAGAACGTCCAACGGGTCAGAACATCCAAGTAAACAATTGCAAATTCTATTATGTTGAAGATCGTCGAGAATAAATATTTTTGAATGGTTGATTTGGTATATATGGCGGTAGGCGCCTTAATTAACGACAAAAGCTCCGAATGCGAAGGCGCGTCACCCCGATCTACTGGTGGCTCATTCGGAGGTTGTCCGAAACCCTAAGCCGGAATGTGCCGTGTGGTATATTTCCGCCGCGAAATTTTTTCATACATGCACACTCTGGGGTGAGACGCTTTCATTTCGAAAAGTGCCTACAACCCACAAATCCAAACAAAATTCTGTTGGTGTCACTCGTAATTTCGAAGACCGCTATTTCTCCAGCAGGGATATGCAGCGGTTTTTCTCTCCCGAGTTCGGGCTGTGAATGCGAGACAAGTATGTCTCGAAACTGGTTCTTCTGATGGACAACAATGGGCATGCCTACATAATTTGTTATTAGTCAATTTTCTTTAATTTCAGTAAAAAAGCGGTTGTACACTCTGTCGCAGGTCCAATTATACGTCCCAAAATTGTATAGGTACTTGAACATGTAGTCTTCCTTGTTTGGCCAAACAAATCTAGTCTACTGCGCAGCATAATCTAGCAGAAGATAGTCCTTCAGTGGACGTCTAATTATGCAAAAAATTCGCAAGGAATCTTCGAATGCCTAAGTAGAGAGCCCCATCTTGCTATCTTTGGACCCCGCAATAAAACTAATGTGACGTGGTATGTATCATTGAATGTTTCGTTTCAGCACTTCTGCACCGTCATAATTACAACTGGCGATACGTGAAATACGAACTGCGGACACTAATTTTGGCAGAGCACTGTTATACGCAAATTGATAAAGAGCCACTTTGGCTCCCAAAAATATCCGTACTTCAGTATGGAGCAAAAAATAATATTGGAAAGAGATACTTGATTACTGGTTGCAATTGCTTAGAAAGCAATAGGAGACATTCCAACGATACCACAACGGTTATTTTACCGGGTGCTAACATAAGACTTCAACATTTTCTAGGAAGGCGCCGTCACCTTGCAGACGTGCTCCAAGGAGTCACAGCTTTCATCTCAGAAGATGATGCAGAAGACGACGACAACATCAAAGTTCACGCTCCAAGTGTTGTGAGAGCTTTGATGAGCAGAGTTACATTAACCAGGCCTGGTAAAGAGACTAATAAGGACCTGTATTTGATATCTGTACTCCAGAGTATGCGCTCCGGTACGAAAACTGAGTGGGAGTTTAAGCCCTTTTGATCCGATTAGTTAGTAGAGAAATGAATTTTGCTTATAGGCTGCAAATGTTTTTGTGCCTAGGTCACGCTATGCGGTATTCTGATGCGAATTCCCTGAGGTAATCTGAGTCTGCAGAAGAGCAAAGCGGGAGCAGAAATATTCGTATTTCGGACACTAAATAATTCAAGCTTTAGAGAGTTGATTAAGCGGTCCAAAGTGCACATACGCTACGCCTAAGATCACTTCAGCGAACCTCAAGTCTTAAGAACGTGGCCGTATTTTCTCTGTTGAAGGGTGGGCGTCGTTCTGTTCTGGTAAGGGAAAAGATCGTATTTATTGGCGTATGACGCTCGTTCAAATCTTCTTGACGTGGATGAGTTGCATGCCACGTCGTCGACAACATTCAACAAGAGAGTTGGATGATATATGCGAGATACAGCATCACAGTAGACGTTTGCATGCTCAACACACCTTAGTTGTCAAGTCGAGAGTTCGGCTTATTTTCATAGAAATTTGACTTCAGACAGATCGCATTACGCCCAAAGTTTAATAGGTCAAACCGCCTAGCAGACAAAAGGGTGATGGAGCGGATCCTAAGTAATACAAGAGAAAAGCGCAAAGATTTTGGCAGAAGTACTGAGATACCGACCAATCCCCTTGAAAGACGGACATTCAACTAAAGTGATACAGCACGTAAGACGACTGCGATCAAACCTCCCTGCTTTCTTGAACCTGCTGGTTGCCGAAGTCGCCACGGAAAAACCGATCATTTGATAGGTTTTCTGCCACTACACTAAGAGTACCATGTCGTGAAAGCCAAGATGGCGTCGGCTAAAAAGGCAATAGTCATCACCAGGAACTCTTCCTATATCCTACAAAAATTTAACCAGCGAAAATAACATTATTCCGCAGAACAGACCGTCTGCTACCGACGTGCGAGCCTTTTTAGTCAGACACTTCGGGAAACGACACCTCGGAATTCGAAATGCACAGATCCCTTCGTTTCCGTCTTCTCGTGATCATCAGTTTCCCATGATTTCTTTAACAGCGCACGTACCCGCTCCTCCTCTTTGGAGGGTCCGTCGGCATACAAGGCATCCCCGCGTGTGGAATATTACCGTAACTATATAATAAAGTGCACTAGGCGTTTCTTTGGACTTTGCTACCCTATTGGATTATGCTTTGTTACCCTATTACGAAAAGTTTCGATACTTGGCATACTGGGGTAGCATTAAACTAGATTATTTTAATTTTTATTATATTACGTCCATGTCGTAAACATATAGAAATAAGCAGAAACAAGTATAACTACGTGGATGATTCTATGTGAAATTGATGGCTGTGCTTAGTGCCATTTCCGAAACCTTGGTAATCGCAACGTCTCATACTTTGATATTTCATATCACCTGAAGACAAATAGCTACGGTGTTCGCATATTCCTCAATGCTCCTTACAAGAACATGGCTTAAGCATATATCTTCTTTACATAAACATACAAAATATATACCCGGATTATCATTGCACGATCTGACGTTAGAAACATTCACCTACCAACGCAGATGCCCCCGGCGGTGGTTTCAAACGTTGAGACATTTAAATTATTATACAGAGTCTAATTAATTTGACTTCCAAAATGCACTCAAAGCGACTGAAAGGTCAGAAACAACACAAATGTACTAAGCACGACTTTAAGGCCAGTATATTACAATATTTAAAAGTATACATTAAGACATAAACAAATTAGTAAATATTTCAACAAGAAAAATATAATCGTGTAAATGCGTATATCAGAAGAACATTACAACAACAAATAAGAACAAATGCAGCCATGAGGAGTAGATCACACTGTTTCATCTACTAATTATTTACGACCAGCGCTATAACATGGGCAGCAATTATTATTAATATTAATAATTGTTTATTGCTACCATCATAGAAAAGTTTGGTATTGCGGATGCATCAAAGCCAACACGTGGCTTGTGCGACGCCATCCTCCAATAAAAAAAAAAAAAACGATATGTAGCATGGGTAGTTACTCAAAATACAATAATATAAAACAGACAAAAAAAAATGTAAACATAATTCCATGAAGTTAGTCACTCTAGTTATAACTTGAAGATTTTACGCGAAAAGAGATTATGTACAGACTAAAACGGAAATCAATAGCAATGTCAGAGCAAAATGAAATACCACAAAACTGGAAAATACGCACACAAAAAAAATCACGGAAGGTCTTCTGTTAAAATGTCCTACAAACAGCAGAATATTCATTAATGTTCCAGAAAGGCAGGCGCTTAATATTGGCACACATTACTTAGCAAAATGAGTCTGCGATAGTTCGCTACTAAAACGAAACCAATAGTTCGCTATTAAAACGAAATACCTCTAAGCATCTTTTTAACTTTGCCCAGGGATGTTTGGTTTAGAAGTTCAGGTGGTAAGTGAGAAAAAATATATGGCACATAAAACGCACGCGTACTTTCGCCATAACGAGTGCGGGAAAAAGGTATGTGAAAAGGGTGAGTATGTCGAAGATCACGTGTGGGTGGGCTTAAGATTTTGAAATCAGCAATTCCAAAAGTGCCGCAATACCACTGAATGAACATAAAGGGTTTGGAAGTTAGGTAGTTGCAAATATTCGAAAAGATTAGCGTTGTCAGGTATTTTAAGTTTATAAGAGATACTTTTCAGGATAGCTTTCAGGATGCAGTCCACCTTGGTTTTCCAATAGTCAGAAGAATGGCCGAAAACGGTGATCGAGTAGCGAAGGACGCTATATGCAAGCGAATGGGCAATCATTCTTCGAACAGATACA
Organism: Ixodes scapularis; assembly: GCF_016920785.2. Taxonomy (NCBI): domain Eukaryota; kingdom Metazoa; phylum Arthropoda; class Arachnida; order Ixodida; family Ixodidae; genus Ixodes; species Ixodes scapularis. The sequence continues at coordinate 184,831,720 of NW_024609857.1, forward strand.
GGAAAAAAATGTTTTGTATTATATAATAGGCAACTAATGCTTCTCAGTTTTTTACAGATGTATGTAAAATGAACATTCCATTTCAGACCACTGTCCAAATATATGCCTAGATACTTCACGCTATCTGTATACTCAACTGGAATGCAGTTGCATTGATGGCAGAAAGAAGAGTGCAGAACTAATGGAATGTTGAGAGTGACTGTTTTGTGTGGATTATAGAAGCATACTAGTTTTGTCTTTTTAACATTAATATCAAGAAGGTTTTTTTTGAACCAGTCCATAATTGCTATTGCTTGAGATTGTAACTGGCTGATGGAATTGGCATAGTTGATGTGTTGGGTCATAATTACAGTGTCGTCCGCGTATTGATATAGCTTACATCCCGGTGCCATGGTGGCGATGTCATTGACAAAGATGTTAAACAAAAGAGGTGATAGAATAGACCCCTGTGGTACTCCGGCTTTTAGTTCAGTTCGAGAACTCTGAAATCCAGATGCACACACCAGTTGAGAGCGATGAGAAAGATAGTTTTTAAGAAGGGAAAAAAAAGAACCACGAAAACCTATGCTGTACAGTTTCTTCAACAGTATCGTATGGCTCACTGTGTCGAAAGCTTTGGACACATCTAAGAATAGTGCGGAGGTAACAAGATTGTGATCGAATGCTGAGTATAGGGTATCTGCGAAATCTTCTAGAAGAGGCTGAGTGCCTTTTCCTTGCACAAAACCAAATTGAGTTGGAGATAAGATATTAAATTTTTCTAAAAAAGATGTCATTATATTAAACACATGCTTTTCGAGGATCTGAGCGATGATGGGCAAGAGAGAAATCGGGCGATAGTTTGCAATATTGTTTCTGGTACCACCTTTATACAAAGGACGTACTATAGATGTTTTAAGTTCATCGGGAAGTATCTTGGTTTCAATAAAACCATTTAGCATAAATAAAAGTACGTCTTTCAGAATGTCAATATTTCTGCGGAGGTCAGATAAGCGAATTCCGTCTATCACAGGGGACTTGTTGTTCTTGAAACTAGACAAAATGGAATATAGATCAGCTTCATGAAAAGGCGGAAGGAACGCTGAAGAAGAGACTAGGTTATCAAATGCATCTAGGCTATCTCTCGCCTGACCAGAAAAAGTAGCAAAAAAAACGTTAAAATCCTCTACAATCGATTGCAAATTATCTCCAAATTGTCGTTCCAGCGTATCATCAATGGAGTGTCTTTGGTGTCCACGGAGTTCATTTATCAAAGACCAAGTTTTACGGGAATCCGAATGAGATTGGGAGAATTTTCTGTGATAAGAAATGCGCTTAGCTGATCGAATCATCGCGTTTACTTTGTTACGGCAGGATTTAAAGAGTATTCGTAGGTGTGCATCATTGGGTGAACGACGGCAGCGAGCCCATAGTGCATTTTTTTCCCTTATCGCATCTAAAATATTCGCATTCAGCCATACAAGATCAGGGTTGCGTTTCTTTACGAATATTTCTCTCCGGCATCTTTCATAGAACTGTTTGAAAACCAGCACAAACTTTGGATATACGACGGTGTAGTTAACGGTCCTCAAAAAGTGGTTCCAGTCAAAAGCTGAGACCAATTTATCAAAAGCCGTGGTGTCGATACCTGTAACATTAATGCGGCCTGATGTTTCGCGCGATTTAAGAACGCCGATCGACCAGCGGCAGGCCACAAAGTAGTGGTCGGCAAGTTTTTCCTTAATAACTGCTGATTTCACGATAGTCGAAGATGTTCTTAGGTTAATGTGGTCAATGCATGAGGAGACAAGTCTCCCTAAAAGGAACTCTTCACGTGTTGGACAATTAATAACGGACTCAATACCGTGAGTTGCCAAAGTGTTGAGGTAATTGCATACATTAGATTTAGACCCATTCAAGATATCAATATTAAAGTCTCCTATAATGCATAATTGACCATACGAACTCAGATCACTAATGTTTTCTTCGAGTTCTACGAGAAAAGACCCTATATTTGTGGACGGTGGTCTATACATTGCGAGCAAACATATGGAATTGATCGAATTCTCCACAGAAAGGGCAATGAACTCGGCCTGAGCGAACGTCAACGAAATATTTGAAAATGACCATTTATCACTCACGAAAACTGCGATACCACCACCATGACCCATATCTCGAGTGTAAAAAGTACCACGATAACCCGGTAAAGAGAACTGATCTGTTGCAAAAGAGGGGATGTTAATTTCTGTTAAGACAAATACATCTACTGAAGAAGCAATTGCTCTTGAGGTAACTTCGAATTCTGCCCAATGTTTACGTATGCTCCGAATATTAACGTGTACTACAGAAAAGAACGTTTCCTCACAATTTCCAAAAAAATTTCGAAGAGATGAAAAGTTTGAAACCTGAGCGAAATCTGCCATACATCTAAAGAATCTTTTCAAGGTCTAGCGAACTGTTAATTCTCACAGGTGGAGAACCCACCGCCTTCTTTGCGTAGATTTTAGCTCTGGTTACCCAGACGAACTTATAGCCCTGTTCCTTGCCCTTCTGTCTTGCCCGCCAAAACAGCTCCTTGTTCGCGTGGGTCAGGTTGTCATTTAAGTACAGTCTGGGAAGAGAACTATCCTGACCCAGCGAACGAAGCGTACCCCGCGCTGCCATCCAGGATTCCTTCATGTGGACAGACGCGAATTTGATCAGAATCGGTGGGTTTTTTGCATATTTGGCTGGCAAGCGGTGAAGAGCAAGAATGTCGGATTTCTGAAAGTTTGAGATCTTCAGTTTTTTTGATAGAGTCTCAGCAAACGACATAAGATCTTCGTGAGGTGAGACAGGAAGTCCGTGCACTTCCAGGTTTGGCAGACGGCTGTGCTGCTCGTTGTCGTTTAGGGCGACCCGCATCTCTTGGATCTCGGATGCCTGCGCCTCCACGGTTGACTTTAAATGAGAAAGCTCCGTTTGCAGGGCTTTGCCATTCTGTTCGTTGGTGGTCGCCAACTTGAGGAGGCGGTCATAGTCGGCCGAAAAGAAATCCATTGAGTGTTGTAGGCCGTTCACAGTCTCCCTAAGACTCTCGACAATGGGCTTGAGGGCTAAAAGTTCGTTTAGTTTGGCCGACAGTGTCATAAGGGAATCGACGCTGCCCTTCAATGACAGTAATCCTTCCAGTTTCTCACTCATAGCTGTTAGTTGTGAAGAGAGCAGTCCTATTCCTTCAGAGGAGCTTGACAACTTCGGCTCAGATGCTCCCACCTGACCATCCTTCCCACGACACGCACGGCACTTCCATTTTTCTCGTTTCGTTTGTCCCATGGTGATGAAGGTCTTATCAGCAATCCCGGAGCAAGATTGTCCCAGATGGTAATTGGACTTGCAATCCGAACACGACATGTGCCTACCATCGTTGCTTATAGACTTGTTACATGTCGTGCACTCTATCATGTGGATCGTTGGGGAATCCATATGCATAAGGGAATTCGCTGAAGTGTGTGAAACGTAGTCGGGAGGTCGAGGCACTCCTCTAAGTATCGACGCGAGCCACTTGGGCAGGTAACTGGTCAGGATGGTGAGTAACTGCGCTACAATTGAACGACTGGCCGGCAGTACTGGGTTCCAGCGATTACGCTGTCAGACACGCAGGGCTAGGTCGAGCTGATTCGTGCAACTGCAGAAGAAAGCCGCCGCTCACCATGGTACTGGAGCAGCCGTAGTTGCTGAGAGGCCTTCTAGAGCTCCGTTGCAGCTGCCCAGCTTGAAGGATTCTTCAAGCGCTGACCAACGTTCTGTTGAGCCCGGCTGTTTTGAGGCTGGCGTAGATGAAAATCTTTCGTCGAAGCCACCATCCAACTGACAAATTATGGCCGTGGATAATGAATTTCAGTGTAAAATGCACAGACTGATGGAACGGTATGTCTGGCCTGTGACTTCTTCTTCTTCATTGTCCATTGATATATAGTTTAAAAATACTGAAGTTATAACGTCGCGTACCCTTGTTATCGCGTTAATAAAAGGACCTCGGTGATTCGTGTAGCGCGTCAATGAGCAATCAGTGTTGAATGTGTGACATTGTGCACTATGTAACCTACAATTGTTGTAGTTATTAATTGGAATCGTACGCACAGATTTTTCACTGCGCCCCCTGCTTTTCCCTTTATATATCCTCCTTTCTTCTTTGTCTGAAAACGAAGACACGCGCTTCTTCCAGAGGCTTGCTTACCTTGGCAGACTAGGCATCTGCCAGAGGTGCCAGAAGTTTGAGGGCGGCCAATATGTTCCCGCTTCCAAATTAATTGGGTCTATTTTTTTATCTAGCTCCGAATTTATCTAGTTTGGAAATGTGTGCTCTAAATGTAGCTATTTTAAAATTTGATCACCCCAAACTTAGCAACAGCAACCCCCCCCCCTCCCCCCTAGAGCCACGTTCCGCTCCCCATTGTATCTCACCATGGGGAGCGGAGGTTGGGGTGATTGGCGGCATTGTTAAAGGCTGCCTAGGGCGGCAATCTGCTAAAATGCTAAATCAGCCTCTTTTCATATCACACCATGTCGCACGCCAGGAATTGTACCGTATTTTTTGAAACGCCGCCATTTTCTTACTCCACTTTTTATTTCCGCCTCTTATCTTCTCCACACTCTTTCCACCTCTTTTCTTTGTAATTGAACCATTCCCTCAACATCGGCTTAATTTCAAAATACACGCATTAATAGAACTACAGGGGGTTGTGTGACCACTTGATCCATCGAAAGACGAAAGTTATCATTCACAGCACACGCTTACCAGACTAACTACGCTCAATTTCAATGATTAGTACGCTCAAAGTGTTGTCGGTGCGTAATTAGTGCGGACGATTTTGTGATTCCGTAGTCACTAAAAACTACAATTATATTTTCACTCGCCCTCGCAACTCACACCTGCGGTTCCTTTTTGTTCTTGTAATCCTACATATCCAGCAGTTCTGGACAAAAGTTGGTTGCATTCAGCCATTCGCTTTAAGGTCTGCCATTAAGGCAAACCTTAAAGGGATACTACAATAAAATTTTGGCTCTTATTTGTTGGTCTATATGTGTTCAAAGGAGCAGTATCATATCGAACACAACAATATTTTAGTAAAAAGGTCACGAAAAGGAATTTTAAAACGAATTAAACGATTAGCAAAGAGCACTTGGTGGATGTCGCTAACGCCTCGTTTGTAATGCCTGTCTAAGAACCTTGACAGGTAGTGACGATAACTGTCTCGCCTCCGACCACGACGAGGAAAGAGGGGAAGGAGGAACTCCTCTCTCCGCGAGAATCCATTTTGTGTGTCCCAGAAGTAGCTATTGTCCCCCCACTAGATTATACAAGATTAACCCGTCACTCAAAATTACTACAAAAGCAGCAGCTTCGGTGGCTAGAGCGACTAGGCCATCCTCTCGACGTCAGCCTCGCCATAGCTTTGCTCGTCCCGAGACGAACCACGTCACGATTACGTTGGATGTCACGTGGTCTCCGCTGGCTGTTCTCCGAGCGCTTGCCAGAGTGGGCCGTTTATAATAAAAAAATACAGCCACCAGGCTCCGAATACAAACGTGCGATTGTCATTTATGAATATTGTGGACCATATTCAACCTATTTTAGAACACGACGGCTATATTTAAAATTTTGTTGAAGTATTCCTTTAAACGTGCCACTTTGAGACGGAGCTGCTTGAGTTGTATTTTTATTTTCTTTGTTCTGATCACGGTGAAAGCGGGAAAGGGTTGTAGTTAAAATGTTGACCTAAAATCACATGCGCTTAGCTATAAAAGACCCCCTTCTCACATACCGTTAATTACTTTCTTTTAAGGAGCACCCAATGACGTCTTTGGCAGAGCATTATGACGCTAATCCACATTTCGACTTTCTGAATGTTAATATTTAGGCTGTTGACCAAACGCCAAAAGGCTGTAATGTCTTCCGTGTTTTCCGCCTCGGGGAATTATGCGCCCGAAAAATGTTTACAAAATCGAGAATGTAGCAGAATGGCAAGGTAATAAACTCGCCAAAAAACCGTGTACATAAATGTAATTGTAAAAAATGTAAGGCTGTCTTTCTTGTAGTCGTTTATGTTCTGCGGGAAAATAACAAAAGCAGGGCGAGCACTGAATATTTAATTAATCACATTTCTTCTAGCATAGGCGCATTAAGTTAGAGTTGGATAGATGCATCTGAATTGTCGTAGGGTACAGTCTCTACTACATATACTTAAAGCAACCTTTTTGATTACAGAACGAGATAGAACTATAAAGTGCAACGGATATTTTTCTGGAACGCAAAGAAATAACATTGTTACTTTATAAAGCTAAAAAAAGTTTCATAATCACTGACGCTTTTACTGTGCTTCTCTTGATATTGCGAGAGATTTGCTTTATTCGATTTTATTGGGTATATCTCTTATTTGACCGATGTGACACACCTAGCAAGATATAACCCAAGTAGTTGATGATCGGATGGAGCTGAGCAATTTACGCCATCTTTCTGGCGAGAGAACCAAATGCATTGATGAAAAACATGATAATAGGCTGCCTTATTGAACAATCTCTCAGAAGGAGGACACCTACCAGTCTATTTTAGGAGTGGCGTTATTTATTTATTTATTTATTTATTTATTCATACTGCTGGCTTATTGGCCGCTACAGGAGTGGGTTATTGATAAAATAACCAAATTTGTATTGCGCACTTCCACGAATGATAAGCACATGAATGATTCAGACACAGCTGCACTTAACAGCAGGTACGGGCATAGACAATGGTAATTATATTCGTGCATCAGTACAACTTTTTTTATTTTATATTAAAGCTCGCAATTAAGTTTTCAAAGAACTTCGTGGTTCCCATGGCGAAGTTGCAAACATTATATTGGTGGGCCCAAAACAAGTCCAAGGTCAGAACTAATGCCGAGGCATCTCAAAAAAATGCGACCAGAAACAATGTCATTTATTACTTTGTCGAGGTAGGCCATGATTTATTACTTGAGGACTTGCATTACGAATGAGTCTTCTAGTTAACGGTGGTGTTCCTGTTAACAAACCATTGCATTAGGTGGGTAGATAATGAGAGTGAAGAAGTGAACTTCGTTCTTTAATGGCAAGTAGGATCATATTGAATCATTTTTGCTTCAATGGAAGCTTCAGTATGCACGACACTGAAGGGATTCTTCTTTCAGTCGACGGAGACAAGGGTACCTTAAGAGCCAGCGAAGGAAAGGGAACGGGGCATCTTGGTGTCAACACCTTGCCGCCGGCGTAGCTGTGCCCCGAACCGTGCAGATTTTGCCGAGGTAAACAATTATGCCGTTTGAAAATTTTGCGGATAAAAAAAAACATGACTCACTTCCATGTCTTCCTGTAAACAATCCAATGCAGCACTGAAATTTGCGAGTCGCAGATAATGGTAACAGGTAGGATAAATAAGCTCTACATTCTCAGAGCTCTGTGGACTAAGAGGCTGCACAAAGACTAACAGCAGGATGGTGCCCCGCTACAGAGAACCAACATATGTCGTACCATAGCCTCCTTTATACTGACGAAACCTGGCAGATTGTCACGAGAAGCGGCCGCCGAAATGGAAAAGGTGGAGTGGCATACAACGCAGAAGAGTCTCTCCGCGGCGGACGCGAAACACGACAGAAGTATGTTTCTGGTCCTCGCCACTGCAAAAGCTGTGTGTTGACGTCCAGGCTCCCCGAGGAATGGCTCTTTAATGCTCTGTGCTGCCAAATCCTTACGCTCCAAACCTGTGACCAGGCACGCTACGACTCCTTCGTCGAACTGGCAGGCTTTGTGAGTATAGAGGTGCTATGGTCATACTTTAATCCATTTTCTTCCTTTTTTTGCAGGAGGAGAGCATCCTTCTGTTTGCATTCTTAACAAAAGAGGGTTAGACTGTTATGATTAAATTGGTGCGGACAACCACTAAAAAGCTCCGTTTGCTGTCGTCGAGGCCTACGCTGTTCTTATCAACGCCGATCTTCGCAAAAGAAAACAAGATAGGGGAAGGGACAAGAGCGGAGGAAAGCCGTGCCGTTTGCGTGGTCGATGTAATTACTCATGTTAAAGATAAATCACATGTAACTATGCTTGTTTAAAATAAATCTGCTTGAAAGGGTGTCTTTGCTATGGCAAATCTGCAAACATTTTCTAAGGCTGGAGGCCAAGTGAGATAAGTATCATCAGCTGTCTTCTCAGCTGGTTATTTCAATATCTTATTAGGAGTACTTGGCCATGACTTAAACCAAACCAAAGACCAGATTCGGGCTTATATCCAAAGGCGGTTCTTCCCCGCAAAACTTCAGTAACATTTATCTAAGCAAAGATAATAAACAAATTACTATTAGTTTTAGTGTCCCGCCATTTCTGTGAGCAAAAGATGCGTATATCGGAACAGCACACGAAAAGTTATATGATGCTTTGTAATGCAGAGATGCGTTATTTTGTTACTCGGTTGGGAAATTGTGATGATTACTACCCTGTAGTAGGCCTTGTACATGAATTATAGCAAGCTTTTAGCCCTCTTTAAATTCCATCGTGGCTTGCTTTCGTTACAACTAAAAATGGAGCCCAATAAGACGAGGACAAGAAAAGAAGAAACAAGTGCTCACTACCAAATAGTTTATTCAGAAAAAAAGTCTTCCTTTCCTTCCTTGTCCGTGTCTTAATGTACTCTTTTTTTTCATTGCAGCCACGAATCAGCTTGCCCAGCAAAGAATTTTATAATGTTTTTTTTTACTGTACTAGACACTCTCAGTAGATAAGCCCCAGTCTTGCCTAGCACCTACCTTATGCAGGGTCCTGCAGAACAGGTACAGCTAGACTTAGTACCTTCCCCTCTTTCCTCAGTAAGCACCATGCCCCTTGTGCTTTAAGTGCTCTCAGTGCACTTCCTGATGTATTACTTACGTTCCTTTGAGCCTTAAATTGATATTATTTTAAAAGAAAAAATAGACAATAGCAGCAGCAGCCTCCCCCGCCCCTCCACCCTCTATCTCTCTCCGGGGAATATTTTAGGTTCCTCCAGGTGGCTAAAATAATTTTGAATGCAATCGTCTGCATTTTTGTGGTGTCGATCTGTAACCTGAAATTCAACCTGAAATTCTCAGAGAAATCGTCAAAACGTTGGCTTCATCAGGGAAAATGACCACTGAACGTGGAATGGCGATACGGAACAAAGATTGACGGTTGCGCATTGGCACGACTACGCTGAATAACGTTTCCGAATTATGATCCTTTGACCCAGAAGCGGTCAAGAAGTTTAAATAGTCAAGAAAAATTCTAGAAAAAGTCAGGAAATTTGAAATCAGTAATTTAGTAGACACCCTGATTCACTGGTTCCACCGTACGAAACACTTCACAATCAAGTGAGAATTGGGGGAAGCAAAATATAGAAAGGCAGCAACGGGCGTCTGCCTCACTTGCCTTCACTCTGCTGCATGGACTTTCCATCTATGGCACTTAACATGTCCTCAACAATTTTTCTTTGCTCACCTACAACTTCGTCTGACTTCCAGAACTTATTACTTATCATTGGTTTTTTTTTTCCCAGGACCCAGAAAAGACTTTCGGGAACCTGATATTACTTTTCACTTTAAAGCACCCATGGATATCTGGCAGCATATGCGTTGTCTTCGGGGACCTATGAATCGACGTCCTGGACTTTTCAGCAGGACTCTCTCTGGTGTTAGCGATGTACTGAGCGTAGAAAGGTCAGTATGGGGGGGGGGGGGGGGGGAGAGAAGCGACGAGTCACACTTTTTGTGCTTGAGCACCCTCATGGGTAAAAAAAATACAAAGATTTCGGTGAGAGCTGTGAAAATTTGACAGCACTCGGAGCACATTCCTTGAACAGGGAAAAAGAATTACCAACAACTGCTACTGCTTTTAATGTTTTTTTTTAAGTATTTGGTGAATATTCCAGCTATAGTACAAAGGTTTGTGTGTCCCATTGTGTATCCAAACTTCTGTTAGGTTTCTTTTTTTTTTTTTTTTTTGCATCTGTTGATCTGAGGATCCGAACCATAAAATAAGAAACTGCAGAAAGTAAAACAAAGCTTTGAAAACAACAGCAAGTAGGCAAACCAAGGCTTTAGGAAACTTATTGTAATTTATTTTTATTCTAATTTAATCCTGCAACTCCAAGCAGGCAAAGCAAGCCTTCACAAAACTTGTCATCGTAATTTATTTGCGTTTTTGTCTAATAATTAAACCAGTTTTGTGTATTAGTATCTTTTTATGGTGTTATTTGTTTAGTTATAGCGATAACACACCTGTGATAAGCCGAAGCAGGCTTTTGAGCCAATACGTATCACATTAGTTTCTAATAAAGTAATTGTTTTAAATACTTGTGGGTTTGTTTTGCAGTACACTCTTAAAAAAAGTGTCGCTATGACTCTCTTTGGGGGGTATTGGCGCGCCGCAGATTTGACTCCTCCACCACTCCAGTTTGTAGAGTCACTTGACTCTTATTTAAAAAAGAGTCCTGCGACTCTCATCACACTGGAGTCATGGTAGTGTATGGGCGACTCCAGGTGACGTAGTCAACTGCGACTCTTTAACGACTTTAATCCAACGGAGAAAAAAAGTCACACGACTTCTTCCTGGTAATCCCCGTGACTCTGTTACAAAAGTTGTGAGGACCCTACTTTTATGAAGAGTCCCCCGACTCCTATCGCAAAACAGTCATGGGAGTGTATGAGCGACACTCCGAAAGATAGTTATTGCTGACTCTCACTTTGTCTGGAGCATAGCAGCCCTAGTTCAGTATCAGCTTATTGAACAAAGAGAGGCATTGTGATCGTTAGGAAACTTCTTGCCGCCTGCGAGGTTCAACTTGAATTTCCCTAAAAAAAGGGTAGTAACATCAACTGTGTGAAAGCATAAAAGTTGAAATGGAAACTCCGATTCCACCTAAAAGAAGCGGTAACATCAATTGTCTGCAAGTGTAAACGTCGAAATGCAGAACTGATATCTTACTATTTCCTCAGGTGGAACATGGAAAAATGAACGATGATGGTCTTGACGATGCTGAACTGAATGCTGCTCTAAAATTTATTATGAAACACAACAGAAGCTTTCAGGATAGCATTGATTTGTTACATTGGAATTTGCACAAAACAAAAAAAGTAAAAGTTTTTTTTAATCGGCAGCTTAACTTTCTATTAGTTTGATTTTACTTATTATTTACAATAGGTTGTATAACTTTTTTATTACATGTCTTGACTATTGGAAAGTGCTGGTGTGAACGAGCATGTTCTGTTGCTTCATGCCTGCGTTGAGTGGACAGGTGGGTGGCAATAAATTGCAGGAGTCTTCAAATTTAACAATAAAGATAGCTGCTTTGTCTCAGCTCATATCACTGCCATTTGTGCAAATGCAACTTCATGAGTCCTACCACGCAGGTACTACACACTAAACATTATAACACCCATAATCGTGTAAAAAGGGTGTAAGTTAGGAAAAACACCCTTCTTACACTTCATTTACACGATATTTGAATATCGGTGGGTGTAAAAAGGGTGTGCTGATGTTTTTCATCCCTTCCACACCCTTTTTACGACCTCGCTTATTGCGATGGCGTCTGAAATCGTGTAAAAAGGGTGTATGGGCGAATTATACGCCCTGTATTAACACGGTGTGAAAGGGGCGTTATGGTGATGCCAGTCTAATACACCCATGATTTCATATCCGTTAATGCTTATTGCTTTGCTGAAACTGTTGCTGATGTACGGCGGTATAAACATCCAGTATAATTAATCGCTACACGAAGTCGCGTATGGTTAGGAAGTGATGGAGTATAGTTTTTGCAACTCCGATCGAACTCTTCGTCCGAGAGGAGCCGAAAATTACTTGTCGCGTGTGCGTCAGTTTCATCAGTTCAACTTCGACTTAAAAACAAAACATCTCCACTCGCAAAAGATGAACGAAGACGTGTCAATATACAACCCAAACAGCACACAGCATTGCGCCGATATAGGATCAAATATGAAAAATTGCGCCGTTACCATTTTGGTCCAGCCAATATCTGTGAAAAAAAGGATGGGTCGCGGCGACGCCATCCTGACATACCGTAGGCGATGCCGTTTTTGGTTGAGCGTCAAGATTCCCGCATGAATGGCCTATGCCGGCGAGGTATGTCTATTTCTTAACCGCCTAAAATCCGACGTTAAAAAAGAAAAGAAAAACAAGATGAAGCAAAACGGAATCTGCTTACTTTTAATCAGAGAAAGACCTCCTGCGCTGAACCACTGAACAATTTATGGGCCGTGGCGCCCTCATTTCATGTATTACAAACTCACCTGACTGGCCCTCGCACTACTTATAGCACCTTCACTGAGATTTTATTTTTGTGTGTAGTTCTAACGAAACAATTCCGCAAGACAATCGAAAGTGCCGAATTTATGACACCCCGGCTATAGTACGCGATCCTTAGTTGACACCAAAATATCTAGCCTCCCGACGCTTTTTTTTCCTTTTTTTTTTCTTTTTTCGTACGGGTGAAATTGCATCTCTTGTTTCATGCGTTCGAATTTGTTTTGTGTTATTTATTTCGTGATTTCGCTGTCGGCATCAGAGCACGCACGCCACTGCGTGAAGCAAGTCCTGACGTGTCCCATTTTGCGACCCTCCTTGGGCAGCCCAGGTGGCTTATACAAAGCCGCAGAGGGAGATTAGCTGCTTTGTCCACCCCTCTTTGACCTCGTCTTCTGATAAGCTTCCACACCTTCTTTTGTGTCTTCGTGTGGCTGTGAGCGAGTGCGAAGGCCGCTTCTAGCAAATCAGAGGGGTGGTGTGTAACACGTGACCGTTCCCCGTGGGACAGGGACGCTTGGACTATAATATGTCACGTGACTCGCTCCGACGCGCTGATGGGCTCACTGGGGCCGAAGTCTCTGCCGTATTCCAAATTACGGTGAGTGTAGGGGCCACGTAGGTCCGGTTTCTAAAAAGCTTCCGTCAGGCGTCAGTGTTCTTCTGTTTTTCGTGCGTTGCAGTCGCAGCCGTGGTTTTTCGTCTTGAACGGCCGGAATACGTTCATACTAATTTTTTGGTAATATTTGTGAATTTCGTCGGAGTCCATAGAATTATTGTGCTGTGTTTGTTGGACGCGTTTCGACAAAGAACTAACTGCTCGTCGGCGCTCGTGAGACTTCCGCTGATTGTGATCGACCGCCTTCATCCTCGACATTGTGTTTGCGTAGTTTTGTGCTGCCCTAGTCGGATTGTGCATCTATCACGACAGAGAGCTGCTCATCGGCGACGGCGAGAGTTCCGTTGAATGTGAGCAACCGCCTTCATCCTGGACGTTGTGTTTGCGAATTTTTCTGTGGTGCCCGAACCGGATTATGCAACTATCACGGATTACATGAGATCGGTGTTTTGTTTGTAAGTACTCTGCAAGCATGCTTCTGGTAGTAGTCCTGCTTCCGTCTCAATAGACCATTTTACTGTTTACAAGCATGAACTACTGCTTACGCCTCAATCAACTCCCGGTCGTTCCGTCTCTGCCAGCCTGTCGACTTTTGCCTACGTCAGCAGAGCTAGAAAGCTTTAAAGTAGGTTTAGGCGAAGGAAAGCCTTATTTAAAGTTTGAGTGCATTTATTTTAAGCCTCTAAGAATTTTGTAGCTTTGTCACAAAAACTTAACACTAGGTCACAAATGCCAGCATTTGAGGTTTGACATGGGTTTCTCGCGAATTCGCGAAAGAAGAAGATGAGGTCCATGCACGTTTTTTCTGGATTCAAAAAATAAAGTGTTCCACATGTTTCAATTTGTTAGCAATCATTTCTCCGTAAATACTTTTTGATGAAGTGCTGTGTTGCACATTTAGTATAACTTCTTGTAGCTGAATGAAGTGAGAGTTACTGCGCAGGCGAGCTGGTGAAGGATCATGGTGAAAAAAACCCAAGACTAGGACAAACAATCGGGACAACACAACACGTCTCAAGACATTTTGAGGCAGTATTGTGTTTTCCCAATTTTTTTGTCACTAGTCTCGGGGTTTACCCACCATGCTCTTCTAGCTGCAGTACACGTTTTTGGTAGGGTGTACTGCTGCCATCACACCCTAATAAATAGGTGTAGAGCAGAATCACTCCTTTCTGTGTAGGGTGTAAGGGATCACACCGGTTTTTGAGGGTGTGAGAAATAACACCATTTTTCTAGGGCGTTTGTGTACACCAATAAGGGGGTGAGTTGTGACCCATGCCATTTACACCAATAAGGGCGTGAAAATGTTTAGTGTGTACAAAACAAACCACAAGTATTTAAAACAACTACTCTATTAGAAAATAATGTGATGCATGTTGGCTCAAAAGCCCGCTTCGGCTTATCACAGGTGTTTTATCACAATAACAAAACAAATAACACCGTAAGAAATAATACTAATACGCAAAACTGGTATAACTATTAGACAAGAACGAAAATGAATTAGAATGACGAGTTTTGTGAAGGCTTGTTTTGCCTGCTTGGTGTTGAGGATTAAATTAGAATAAAAAATGACAAGTTTCCTAAAAGCCTTGTTTGCCTACTTGCTGTTTCTTCAAAGCTTTGGTTTTCTTCATGCAGTTTCTTCTTTTATGGTTTGGATCCTCAGATCAACAGATGCACAAAAAGAAGAAAGAAATCTAACAGAAGTTTGGATACACAATGGAACACACAAACCTTTGTATTATAGCTATAATATTCACCAAACATATGGAAAACATTAAAACAGTAACCGTTATTGGTAATTCTTTTTCCCCGTTCTAGAAATGTGCTCCGAGTGCTGTCACAACTTTCACAGCTCTTACCGAAATCAGAAATAAGTTCTGGAAGTCAGACGAAGTTGTAGGTGAGCAAAGTAAAATTGTCGAGGACATGTTAAGTGCCCACAGTGTCATAGATGGAAAGTCCATGCAGCAGAGCGAAGGCAAGTGAGGCAGACGCCCGTTACTACCTTTCTATATTTCACTTTCCCCAATTCTCACTTGATTGTGAAGTGTTTCATACGATGGAACCAGCGCATCAGGGTGTATACCAAATTACTGATTTCAAATTGCTTGAGTTTTCTAGAATTTCCCTTGAATATTTTGATAAAAACTTCCTAACCACTTCTGGGTCTAAGGATCATAATTCGGAAACGCTCTTCAGCAAAGTCGTGCCCATGCGGAACCGTCAAGCTTTGTTCCGTATTGCCATTCGCCCGTTTAGTGGTCATTTCCCCTGATGAAGCCTACTTTTTGACGATTTCCCTGAGAATTTCAGGTTGGTAGACAACCTGATAACGTATCAGGTTACAGATCGACACCAAAAAAGTGCAGACCATTCCATTCAAAATTATTTTAGCCATCAGGAGGAACCTAAAATATACCCATGGAGAGGTATAGAGAGTGGAGGGGCGGGGAGAGGCTGCTGCTGCTATTGTCTACTTTTTTTTAAGAATATCAATATAAGGCTCAAAGGGAACGTAAGTAATAAATCAGTAAGTGCACTGAGAGCACTTGAAGCACAAGGGGCACGGTCCCTACTGAAGAAAGAGGGGAGGGTATTAAGTCTAGCTGTACCTGTTCTGCAGCACCCTGCATAAGCTAGGTGCTAGGCAAGACTGGGGCTGTTGTACTGAGACTGTCTAGTACAGTCAAAGAAAGCATTATAAAATTCTTTTCTGGGCAAGCTGCTTCGTGGCTGCAATGAAAAAAGAGTACATTATGACAGGGACAAGGAAGGAAGGGAAGACTTTTTTTTTCTGAATAAACTGGTTGGTAGTGAGCGCTTGTTTCTTCCTTTTTCGTCCCCGTATTATTGTGCTCCCTTTTTAGTTGCAACGAAAGCAAGCCACGATGGAATTTCGAGAGGTTTAAAAGCTTGCTTTAACATCTGTGTGCGTGTGAGGGAACGGTTCATGTACAAGGCCTACTACAAGGTAGTAATCATCACAATTTTCCATCTGAGTAACAAAATAATGCACTTCTGCATTACAAAGTATCCTATAACTTTTCGTGTGCTGTTCCGATGTAGACATTTTTTGCATGGAGAATGGCGGGACACTAAAACTAATAGTAATTTGTTTATCATCTTTGCTTATATAAATGCTTCTGAAGTTTGGCAGGAAATAACCGCCTTCGAACATAAGCCCGAATATGGTCTTCGGTTTGTTTTAAGTCATGGCCAAGTACTCCTAATAAAATATTGAAACAACCAGTTCAGAAGACCGCGGATCATACTTATCTCACTTGGTCTCCAGCTTAAAAAAAATATGTTTACAGATTGGCGTATTAAAGACACCCTTTCAAACTGATTTATCTTAAACAACCATAGTTACTTGTGATTTATCTTTAACATGAGTAGTTACATCGACCACGCAAACGGCACGGCTTTCCTCCGCTCTTGTCCCTTCCCCTATCTTGTTTTCTTTTGCGAAGATCGGAATTGATAAGAATAGCGTAGGCCTTGACGACAGCAAACGGAGCTTGTTAGGGGTGGTCTGCAGCAATTTAATCACAACAGTCTAACCTTCTTTTTTTAAGAATGCAAACAAAAAGATGCTCTCCCCCTGAAAATTAAAGGAGTAAAGTGAATTAGAGTATGACCATAGCACCTCTATACTCACAAAGCCTGCCATTTCGACGACGGAGTCAGAGTGCCTGGTCACAGATTTCGAACGTGAAGATTTGGTAGTACAGAGCATTAAAGAGCCATTCCTCGGGGAACCTGGAGGTCAGCACACAGCTTTTGCAGTGGCGAGCACCCAAAACATACTTTTTTCGTGTTTCGCGTCCTCTGTGGCGAGACTCTCCTCCGTTGTTTGCCACTCCAGCTTCTGCATTTCGGCAACCGCTTCTCGTGGCAATCTGCCAGGTTTTGTCAGTATAAAGGAGGCTATGGTTCGACATATGCTGGTGCTCTGTAGCTGGGCGCCATCCTGCTGTGTAATATTTGGGCAGCCCCTTAGTCCACAGAACGCTGAGAATGTGGAGGTTATCTATCCTACCTGTGAGATTATCTGCAACTCGTAAATTTCAATGCTGCATTGGATTGTTTACAGCAAGGCATGGAAGTGAGTCATGTATTTGTATCCGCAAAACTTTCAAATGTCCCAATTGTCTACCTCGCCAAAAAACCGCACGGTTCGGGGCACAGCCACGCATGCGGCAAGGCGTTGACACCAAGATGTCCTGTTCTCTTTCCCTCGTTGGCTCTTGTGGTATCCATGTCTCCGCCGACTGAAAGGAAAGTTCCTTCAGTGTCGTTCATACTTGAGCCACCACTGAAGCAAAAATAATTCCATATGAACCTACTTGCCATTAAAGACCAAAATTCACTTCTTCACTCTTATTTTCTACCCACCTAATACAATGGTTAGTTAACAGGAACACCACCGCTAGCTAGAAAACTCATTTGTAATGCAAGTCCTCCGTAGCAATGAATCATGTTCAAGGTCTAATTGAACAACAAGCATGGGCACTAAAGACACCCTCCTACATGGGTGAGTATTAGTGGACCTGATTCGGCTAAAATTTGCGAGGCCTAGCTTGACAACATAATAAATGACATTGTTTCTGATCACATTATTTTTTAGATGCCTTGGCTTTAGTTCTGACCTTGGACTGATTTTGAGCGCGCCGATATAATGTTTGGAACTTCGCCTTGGGAACCATGAAGTTCTTTGAAAACTAAATTGCAAGCTTTACAATAAAATAACAAAAAAAGTTGTACAGATGCACTAATATAATTACCATTGTCTATTCCCGTACCTGCTGGCACCTGTTTCCAGAAAAATCAACAAATACCAAAGTAATCCACGAATTATACATCGTAAAGAGGCCTGCCGACAATCTGATGAAAAGTGTATTGATTGCCAAGAACGCATTAACTGTTAAGTTTTCCGTTCACTGCGTGGTTCTCGAAAGGCCCGTTCACACTCTTGCGACCTCTAAAACTGGGTTCCTTAAAACCTTTTACAACGAGAGGACACACTGGCGCCATCTATTGGGTAGCAGTGTAAACTTAGCGGTCCGGCATATTTACTATTTCTCTTTCGCATTATCCTTTCTTTCTTGGCTCGAAAAACTTTTGTCAACGTAATAAATACGCCTTTCTTATACGTATTATGCACGTTTGACCTCGAAAATCCCACGAAACCTTCGCTCTTGTAAAATGCAGTTCCAAGGTCACCGCATAAATGGCGCCATAATGCCAGTCTGTACCCTCGTCCTAAGAACTTTTACGAAGTTTTAACAGATCTCGTCTCTCTCGGTCGTACTTGGTTGCAAGAGTGTGAACGGGCCGGGCTTAAGACTCAAGTTTTTGCCAACTGTGTTCATTTTCTTTAATCTTGAAAAGTGCTTCCAAGATAGCAGTGCCCATGCATCCTCTCGAAGTTGCTGGTGCATGCTTGGGACACCCTTGAAAGCTTCTGCCGTTGACTTTGGAAACCTGTGGACGCACAAATACTGCGGTTCCATCCTCCAGTCAAGGCTACCCGCTTGCGCTTGCACAGCTTTCGCAGTTAGTTCATGCTGAGGCGAGACGAGGTAAAGTGGCATTTGCACATTCAAGATAGCAAAACCTACCACATGTCGGCTCCGAACGGCATGATGATGATACCCAAGAGCTATTTCGCATATGGTCTATAAAACCTATCTAGTGCACGATGCTGGACCTGCCAATTGCTACATATTTTAGAGCCGGGAAGGTATACATGCAGCGAGGCGCGCACCTGCAATTGCATCCACTTTGGCAGGTATAATGGGCTTCCTTCCCACGGCGCCATACTTTGTCACGCCTGGAACGTTGGCCTGTCACACTCATATTGACCAGGTCCTCACCCTTGTAGATTCACGGGGACAACAAGATAAGCAGCGCGAGTCGAACTTGGCCTTACCTATGGTTCAGTCAAATTTTCTTCTGGTACGGAAATCCCGCCTCGGAGGTAACGCTGCAAGGGTAAACCTAATCATAAATAAACAGGTGCTCAAGCAAGTTTTAGTACAGGTATAGTGCCTGGACGTATTCCCCACAGGTGCAATTGCCATCCTGTTCCTTCCATTTATTAAGAGTTGTCCAAAGAAAGCAAAAATGATGTGACGAAACCGAAAGTGTCATGCTATCGAAAGTCTGCGGTTGGTCTTCAAACCTCTGGTGAATAAGACAAGCAGGCACAGGTGCCCCTGTCGTTATGGCGTCCCAACTTGTGACTGTGAAGTGACTGTGGACTATGGAGGCACCGAAAAGAATGGTGCGTCAAACACACCGGATGGCTAGCCCCGCCAAAAACGCCTTGATGAGTTTGTGCTAGTGTCGTAATTTTCATCAAAGCGCCTGAGCAGGAGGCCCGTGCAGAACTTGGAAGCAAATGGCAGTGTAGCCCTGAAATGAGAGGCACTTGGAAATGAGCGGCAGCGCGGCACTCACTCGTGGCACGTGTCTCTCGCTTTCAGACATTTAAGGCGGAACCACTTGTAAGCAATGTCGTGAGCAACGAGACGAGCATCGGCAACAGCGACGGAGATTTCTCACTATCGCTTGTAACGCTGTTTGTTTCTGGAATAACTGGAAAACTTTGCTCATCGCATTGGTCGCTTGCTCCTGTCGCTTTCATGCAGTGTGCCTTGTCGTGCGGCTGAGCGATAGCAAAAAGGGTCGCCATCGCTTGTCTCGTCGCTCCCTTCATGGTTGTCGGCGCTTGCGAAAATGTGAAGTGTGAATTTTATGTAGGGCTTTGTCCATGCCGGCTCTCAGACTGCTGGCGGAACTTTGGGTTTCAGTGAAATACGATCACATGGTTTCTCACTTTGCTTATGTACTGAGGAGGAAAGCTGACGAGGAAGTAGTTGAAAAATCAGTTCAGGATCTCTTCAAGAAAGTTGTCAAAAACACCTCGTTTTCTGTTGTTTTTTGGCTGTCTACAGTGCCGTCTGACGACACTTCACCCGCGCCTACTAGTGCCGTCCGAAAGAAAGTCGAACAGCACGTGTATCCCTGGAGAG
Source organism: Ixodes scapularis (assembly GCF_016920785.2). NCBI lineage: Eukaryota > Metazoa > Arthropoda > Arachnida > Ixodida > Ixodidae > Ixodes > Ixodes scapularis. The sequence goes on from NW_024609857.1 coordinate 184,851,682, forward strand.
CTCGTTAACCAACCCCCCGCATACATTCATGCCGCCTCGCGGCGACAGTATGCGGCTGCTAATTACAAAACTATTAACCTACTTGGCCCCGTTGCACATGACGCTTCGCAGCGTCCAGCCCTTCTGTCCCATTCACGCCCCACTCCCCCATGTACCCCCGGAAAGGGACGCCCATACTATTTTGTTAAAGGGGCCCTGCAATCATATTTAAGCGCCTACCTTTTTTGCTGTTTCCACGTCTCTTAGGGTTCAGGCAAGCCAGCGGGCACGGAGAGAGGAACTGAATATCGGTGTGTCATATTTTAACCAGAAGACGCGGAAAGCTCCTCCACCTACGAGGGCGACCCGCGTTGCCGAAAGCGCGCAATATGTGACGTCTTTGGTCCTGGGCTTACTACTGGTCAGAGCCGATAAAAGCGTTTTTTTTTGTCTAAATACAAAATATAAGTGTCGTGAACCGTTTCAATTATGTATAAAAGTAGTTTTTATTCGGTAATTTTGACCAGAAAAGAAACAAATGCAGTTTATAAAGTACGGAAACAAGAAAAGACCCGTCGACAAACCCGCCACCAAGCGGCGGAAAAAACTGCGCAAACTAGAAAAGGCTAGTGGGATGAGGCTCCGACGAACAGCGAGCGTAGAAAGGTCCCGGATGTACGTGGCGGCGCTGCGGTCGTATACCGACTCGAGGATCCGACCGGTTCCGAGCGTTCCGAAGGCTTTCGGCGCGTGCTTGGCTGGCGATTTGGCATATTGGCGGTATGGCAGCGCGAAGTGGCTCCCGTTCTGAACTGATCTTTACACCGTGTTTGCTGTAGTTTTTCGGCCAATAAAGTGTTATGCCAAATTAGTCCTTAATCTCGCAGCAAATGTAATGCCAGCCGCCCTGGCCGCCCGCTTCATACAGCCTATCCAACACGTGCTTTAGTGGCGCCCTCTCGAGCCGTCGACACGGAGTGCGGCAGCCGTGAGCGCTCGATGAACTCACCACTCCTCCTCTAGTTCGCGACCACTCAAGCCAGGACCTACGACGTCATGTAGGAGGTTGGTTTTTTGCTAGTTTTTGTAATTCTAAATTGCCTATAACTTCTAAAATAAAGCAAAATTGGAGAAAAGAAAAGTTTCTTTAAGTTACTACGTTCAGTGCGCTCAAGTTCGGTGCAAATTAAAAACCAGTCAGAAAGTTGTTGCAGGGCCCATTTAAGCTAAGTTTCGTCGAAAACATCAGTCTTTTTTCCAGCGTTAATGGTAAAAAAGAAATGTCGTAAATATCGCCAAATGCCTCGACGAACCGAAATGTGCGAGAAAAAGATTTAAAAAAGTAAGCCCAGACTGTGGATCGAACCAACACCACCTAGACAGAATGCCTCCACACGCGTCATCATAGTCAGATCGATCGAGGCGAGAGATTGGGCACGAGTGCTGCGTCAGTGTTCGGCTGCGGCTCGTGGCCAATCAGCGCGTCGAAGGTCGGGCTCGGGTCCAATAGCCGACCGAGCGCGATCCGACTGTGATGACGTTTCATAGAAGAAGAGGAAACCATGCGGAGGCCTTCTGTCTAGGTGTTGTTGATCGAACCCGGGTCCGCTCCCTATGAGACGAGCTACGCCACAAGTTCCATTGAGCTACGCTACAACTTCGCAAAAGTCGTTTTGACAATTTGCTTTACATGAGACATTCGGACGACACTTGAAGACGTGAGTGGAGTGCCATTGCACGGCACGTCAACGTTCTGCAAGAATTCCGTCGGACGGTACTCGACACTACATTACAGGGTGAAACAAGGAGACGCCAGTCTCTTTAAATCGACCGGAAAATTCGGTTTCCTAACCCATCGCGTTACGACTTTGTGCAGCGTTGCCCCCAGATGTTGAATTTTTTTTTTTTTTTGTAAAATTTGCGAAGAGCGAGCTTACATGAGGAAAAAGTAAAGAAAGAAAAAGGCTTACCTCCTATGGAAACGCAGCGACGCCACCGGTCTGCAGACAACACGGTGCCGTTTCGCACGGGAGACAAGAGATGGCGCAACAAACGCCGCCAACCAGCGAGCATACGGCGCCGAGAGCAGGCCTTTTTAGCAGCCGATCTTTTCGACTCAAAAGTGGCGCGCGTTCCGCAGGCGGCGACAGTCCCAGAAACAAAAAAAGACAGGCGCGGTAACAGCAAGGAACTGCAGTTCCTTCTCTGCAAAAGGGCCGGCTCTCGGCGTCGTCTGCTCGTTCTTTGGCGGCAGTTGGCGTCGCGACCGCTTGTGCCATCTCTTGTCTCCCGTGCGAAACGGCGCCGTGTTGTTTGCAGACCGGTGGCGTCGCTGCGTTTCCATAGAAGCTAAGCCTTTTTCTTTCTTTACTTTTTCCTCAGGTAAGTTTGCTCTTCGCAAATTTTACAAAAAAAAATGCACCATCTGTGGGCAACGCTGCACAAAGTCGTGGCGCGATAGGTTAAGAAACCGAATTTTCCGGTCGATTTAAGGAGCCTGGCGTCTCCTTTTTTCACCCTGTATATATATATATATTGTAACTACTGAATGCGCGTTTTTTCCCACAACCTTCACATAAACTACAGGCAGAGGGCTAGCAAATAAGTGCAACATATACAGCATTTTTTATAAAAAGTTCGTGCCCTAGTCAAGAAAGAACTCTTTCACTCTTCGCAAGCAACATCATCAATGCAGAGAATCGAACCGGAATTCGAACATTCGTAGTGAAAGCAAGCGGGGTGCAAATACGAGCGCCAGCACGTAATGGGTACCTTTAGCAGTCATGGGTTCCGCGAAACACACCGCCTAGTTAGGTGGTACCAAGGCGCCACCCGATTTGTAGAACTCGTCTTTTCCACCAATCCACGAGATAAAGCTCTCGGTACACTTACGAAGTCCCGCCCCCCCCCCCCCCCCCCCCCCCCCCCCTCCGGCTTCGGTGGGACCTTCGCCTCTGTGTTCGTTCCCGGAATCTGACTGCTCGCTCAGTTACAGGTCGGTTCCGGGACTTCCTTGGGAAATGCTCGAAGGTCATCAATGCGCAAAGCACGTGTGCGACAAGGAACCGCACACGTTTGCCTTCACGCTTCCTGCACACACACGCACAAGGACACTTCACAAACGCTTCAAAAAGAAAGCACTGAAAAAGTCAAACGAATAGGCGAGTACTCACCAAATAGACTCAAACCCACAGCTGGTTACATTGGCACACCAGCACCTGAACACTTTTTGTTTCTCGAAGACCGTTCTTCGATGTTTTTTTTTGAAAGCCTGAAGGCCTGAAACCGCCCGAAAGTTTGCAGCTTGCTTTGTTTTTGAATGGGTGGATGGATGGATGGGATATTGACTGTTCCCTTTGGTTACGGTGGCGATGGCGATGCGGCGATGTTCGCTGGTTCCGACAACAGTGGTTACGACGAAACTCATTTGACGTAATGTGAATGTTCCTGTTTTAGTCGACATACATTAGATCGTTTAAACGTAAAAAAAATTGTTTTAACATTTATCTAATTCTTTGTAATGAAGTATGTTGGTTGTGTACTAAAGTGAACCTCGGCCTGTCCCAGCTTCGTTGTGTACTAAACTGTAGCTTAGCCTGGCTCAGCTTGGTTTCATTTCAAAATGGCGGCGACAATCGTTCTCTGTGCGTGGTGTGTCGTGCTCAATCTTATTTTCTGTGCATTGGTTGTCCTGTTACCCACCTCCTGCCATCCATACCAGCCGCAAGCATGCTGTCGAAATATTGTGTCCGCCGGAAGGAATATCCAGTCTTCTCGGAAGCAAGGCTGCTACTAGGGCTGCTAGGATCGTGGCTTGGGCGTCGTCGGCTCCCACAAACCGCGTCCGCGAGCCTCACGTCGTTTGTTTGGTTCCTTTACGTTTCCGGCGATGAATCCCCCAGCCTTGGCCTTGGCCTCATCCCTACAGGACTTAGCTGGTGAAAAACAATCTACGAGAACGCGGCGTCTTTGGAATACGATTACTACGATCAGTGGCTCTTAAAACCTCGGTCTGTGTGTGTCTGTAGGCGTTGTAAAGAGAGCTCTTCAGTGTGAACGCTCTTACCTTCACAGTATGAAAACTCTTCGAAAGGTTATTCAACAGCCGGCGCTGCGAGACGCGAGCCTTCGGCGTTGCTTCAACTCGCAGTGTGGGGGTGTGGTTCTCAAAATGGGCACTTATACTCCTTTTCATACATAGCGTGCAAAGCTGTCAAAGGTACTGAAGTGCTGCGCATGAAATTGTAGAAACAAAATGTGTTCCTCCGCGCGTATCGTGGACGAGTGGTAGCGCTGCTCTGGCGATACTAACGTTTCGGCGGCAGTGGTTCGAACCCACTAGACCCACACTATTTTTGTTTTTCTTTTTTTGCTTTTTTAGACTTACTTTTTGTGCAAGATTGTGCGCATTTCCGAACTGCATATTTCAATTCCTCCTTTCTTCTTGCTTTTTATTTATAAGTCGCCGTAAGGCCATATTTCTACCATCTGCTCTGCCGCTTTGCAGTGTTATTTGCCTCCAGCACCGAGTTCTATTTTTCTTTCGCGCAGCGTGGAATTAGGAATCTCACTGAGAGCACCCTTGTCCCGAAATTTATAATAGGACCTTAATCGACAATAGTTGTGGCGTGTAAAGTTTATTTTGGAATAGCTGTCAAGGGTAGCAATCTCCCTCTCGGGTATTCGCGATGCACCTTCAGGCGAATGGCGCTGTGTGTGAATTCGGCATGCTTGACGGTCTCCGTGCTCGAAACTTCTACGTTGCAAGGTATTCGCTTCAAGGACGCCACTTTGCCAGAAAGACACTGCGCCTTGTACTTCGCAACAGTACGGTCGCACACTCCGGTGTCGTTACTGACCGTCTCCAAGACTTCACGACCGACTTCTCCAGGAAACGCGTTCTTGTACTCGCGTACGCATTGGCGATCACCTGCTTGCACTTTTTCGAAATCTTCGCACAACGAATCTTCGAAAATATCCGAGCAGGAGAGGTACTTGAGCTTGCTGCGTAAGACGCCATCTTCTCAAAACCAGCCAGCGCCACATAACCCGAAAACCCGTAGCGGCTGCAGCACGGACAAAAACGAAAACTATTTGAAGTAGTTTACATTATTTTTCCTTTTTATTGAAATAAAAATTGTGCTCCGTCCAAATCGTAACGCAACTATCAGTCATGAGCTCAAAGGAGGCACATTTTTCGACTTTTTTAAAAGTGTTTTTGCGGGGGACGCACTATTTTATGGGGTGAACGTAGACACGGTCGGCGATGCAAACCGGTGCGCTAGCTTTACTGCGTTGCATGCTATGTATGAAACGGAGTATATTCTTGAATAAGCTGCTGCACCTTCACTCACTGCCAGAGACGCACCCCACGACAGTTCTAGAAATATGTAAAATGCAGACGCAGGATTCGGTTTCGAATATTATGCACGACGCGAAACTTGTTAAATCTCGTATAAAACAAAATTCTCAAAATGAGCATAGTTGTAAACCTGAGACTGGGGATACAGATAAGGAACAAAACACATAACGACGCGGACGAAGTCTCAAACGCAGCTACAAACTTTATTTCACAGGACAAACATATATGTCACTCACCACCCTTTGTCCCCCTCTTTTTCCCTTCCTTTTCCCAAAACTCTACCCCTTCCCTCCTCCTTTTCCCAGGCCCCCTACATTCCAGTCAAAAACAATTTAGATGGCGCCAACTCAAAGTTGCCGACAGACCCCGTGTCAACAGTCTACACCGCGACATCCTGAGGTCACTCCCGCTCTCCCAAAGCAGTCGCAAAGACGCCGACAGATCCCCTGTCCACACACACACACTGTGACACCCCGAGGTCATCCCGGTTCTCTCAAACCAGTCGGCCGCATTCTCTCGGAGATTTATTTAAAGTTTAGATTCCAGTGTGTTGAGTTTTCTAGGAGGAACGCCAGAGAACTTAGGTTTTGTCCGACGTTACATCGACGATATCTTAGTGTATACGGCAGAAGAAAAGCTAGGAAGAGATTTGGAAAGAAAAGTCACGAAGTCCGCACCAGAATTGGAATTTACGCTAGAAAGAGAGAAATATGGGAGCTTGCAGTTTCTGGATTGGCAGATTCACGTGTCAAATGGATTATGCAGGGAGTACGGAAAATTAATGCCGAAACCTATCCTACCGCGCTCGAGTTGCCACTCTAGGACGGTTAAATGCGGCACTATTAGATCATTATTAGGCAATGCCTCAAACCGATCTTGCACCCACTACGTAACTAAGGCAGTGGAGAAGCAGATGTGTCGACTAAAGAATGCTGGGTTTTCGGGAAATGGCATAATTGGACAGATAAAAAAGCTAGTTTCGGGAAATATATGGAAATATATTCCGTACCACCATGACATCGCACACAACCTAAAGGCGTGCGCAAAGAAGTTCGGCGCCGACGTAGTTTTTGAGAGGAATTTCAGATTGGACCGGTTGACCCCCTTTTTGAGAAAACCCAACCAGTGTAAAAGGGGCGCACAGGGAGAAGTCTACAGTATGCGCAACCGGTGTAGTGTACGAGATACCAATGAAATGTGGTGTCATTTATGTAGGTCAAACCAAAAGATGTGTGAATGACAGATTATCGGAACATAAAAGAAATGTAAAAAACAATGGTCCGAATTAGAAAATAGCTAGACATTTCAATGAATGTGCCGACTGCTCTCAAGCCTGGGGAGACGTAAAGATTGTAGAAAAGGAAAACAACGACATGAAAAGATTAGTGAGAGAGACTATTAGAATAAAGACGTCTGCCGAATGCATCAGTCACACGTCCGTCCACTTAAGTTCGGAAGCCGTAAAATTTTTGCGGCTGATTGGTTTGAGAGAACCCGGATGACCTCGGGGTGTCACGGTGTGTGTGTGTGGACAGGGGATCTGTCGGCGTCTTTGTGACTGGTTTGGGAGAGCCGGAGTGACCTCGGGTTGTCGCGGTGTAGGCTGCTGACACGGGATCTGTCAGCAACTTTGAGTTGGCGCCATCTAAATTGTTTTTGACTGGAATGTCCGGGGGACTGGGAAAAGGAAGAGGGAAGGGGTAGAGTTTTGGGAAAAGGAAGGGTAAAAGAGGGGAAAAAAGGGTGGCGAGTGACATATATGTTTGTCCTGTGAAATAAAGTTTGTAGCTGCGTTTGAGAATTCGTCCGTGTCGTTCTGTGTTTTGTCCCGTGTCCGTTTCCCCAGTTTCGGGTTTACAACTATGCTCAATTTACACCAGCCAGCCTGCACCCTCACCATTGCTTCATTTCAAAACGAGTGCTCGCAGGTGTAGCTATGTGGAAAGATGCCCGCTTCATACGGAGCGAACCCAGGTTCGATGCAAAAAATAAACGTACGTGTTTTCTTTTTTTTACAATTATTCTTGAGAAAAACGAATGTCGACGAAACTTCGTGCATATTTTTTTTCCTTTCCTTTTTAATTTTTGTTTTTTGCACGATTATTATTGAAAAAAAAAAAGTTGTCGACGAAGTTTTGAACTAAAGGGTATGGGACTTTTTTCTAGAGGTGGATAGGGAAACGGCGGGGCTTGGGTTGCCGGCTGGACGCCGCGAAGCGGCATTCATACTGTTTTTTGGGGGTAGGGCAAATGCTGCTGAGCTGTGACTCCCGTTGAGAAGGGGAAGAGTCAAAACAGAGTCACGCGAATCATTGACTCTCTAAGAGAGTCGTGAAGTGTCATGGGGAGTCATGGAAGCAGCGACTCCCTTTGGACTCCTTTTTTTTAAGAGTGTACCTGCATGGTAGGACTCATAAACTTGCATGTGCACAAATGGCAGTGATATGAGCTTTATTGTTAAATTTAAAAATTCCTGCAATTTATTGCCACCCACTTGTCCACTGAAAGCAGGCATGAAGCAACAGAACATGCTGGTTAACACCAGCTCTTGTTAATAGTCCAGACTGTGATAAAAAGATATACAATCTATTGTAAATGATAAGTGTAATCAAACTATTAGAAAGTTAAGCTGGCGATTAAAAAAAAGCCTTTACTTTTTTCTTGTGTGCAAATTTCAATGTAACAAAAGAATGGTGTCCTGAAGGCTTTTGTTGTGTTGCATGATAAATTTTAGAGCAGCATTCAGTCCAGCATCGTTAAGACCATTCATTTTTTCATGTTTCGATAAAAGAAATTGCAAGATATTAGTTCTGCATTTCGACGTTTACACTTGCAGACAATTGATGTTTCCGCTTCTTTTAGGTGGAATCGAAGTTTCCGTTTCAAATTTTATACTTCACACAGTTGATGTTACTACCCTTTTTTTAGGGAAATTCAAGTTGAACCTCCCAGGTGGCGAGACGTTTCCTGTCGATCACAATGCCCCCTTTGTCCAACAAGCTGATACTGGATTAGGGCTGCTATACTCCAGACAAACTAAGAGTCAGCTCTAACTATCCTTCGGAGAGTCCCTCATACACTCCCATGACTCTTTTCCGATAGGAGTCGGGGGACTCTTCATAAAAGGAGGGTCCTCACAACTCTTGTTACAGGGTCACGGGGATTACCAGGAAGGAGTCGTGTGACTCTTTCTCCATTAAATAAGAGTCATTAAAGAGTCACAGTTGACTACGTCACCTGGAGTCGCCCATACACTACCATGACTCCAGTGTCATGAGTCGCAGGACTCTTTTTAGATAAGAGTCATGTGACTCTACAAACTGGAGTCGTGGAGGAGTAAAATCCGTAGTGCGCAAATAACGCCCTAAAGGAGTCATAGTGACTCTTTTTTTTTAAGAGCCTACGGTGACATGAGCCTCCGGTGCTGCTGCGGTGACAAGAGCCTCAGGATGGAAAGTTAGGTGAACCTCCAATCCGACGACCTGTGTGAATAAGAGAGGACGGGCGGTCAGTAACGGGTAGGATCTTGCGGAGCTCTTCCCCGACGATATCCCAGACGATCTTCCGAAGACTCTAAACAACGGTGGTGTTTAGGTCAAGTCGGCAAGCTGGGACTGTTGGAGCAGCAGGCACGCCTGTGAGTCGGTGGTGGTGGCTTTCTCGGTCCGTCAGTACACGCTCAATATATGCGGCTTCGGTTACAAAACCACCGACTGTCGACCGGGGATTTCGGACTAGGCCTCGGCGGCCTCCGGTTCGGCTCGTTTACTTAGGCGCAGGACATCTTCAAAAAAGCTTGCCAGGTTTTCGTTGGGGAGCTGCGTCCTTGCTCGAAAAAGGTCCACCGCTCGCCGCAGGCGGTGATGGTTGATAAATGTCTGCTTCAAATAGGCGGTGCGGGATTCCCACGAACTAAAGGAAGCTGCATGGTTCCCAAGCCAGTGTCTCGCGGTGTCTTCAAGCGAGAAGTAGATTTTGCCAAGACGCTGCTCATCCGCCGACTTGTTATGGCGGGTTACACGTTCATAATGTTGCAGCGAGTCCTCTACATCCGTGTGCACTTCGCCATGAAAGGGCGTCGGAGTGCTGGGAATGACGGGCTGGACGACGGCGTGTGGGTAGTCATCGTCGCTGTCTTCTTTTTTAACTTCTTCGACAGGGGACCGTATTCCGAGAGTTTACCTATGGTACGGTGGCTTGCTCGGGCTTCGGCGTCTTCCGTGAAGGGTAGCCGTCCGGGGCTGAGAACCTGGCTAGGCGCAGGGGTACGCTTTACGGGCATATACTGTCTTCGAGAGGGTACGCTTTACGAGCATAGACTGTCTTCAGGGGGGGGGGGGGGGGTACGCTTTACGGGCATCGATTGTGATACTCAGCACCCCCAACAAAATGTCCTGAATGACAATTAATTCTTTATTTTACCGTCAGGGCCAGAGGCGTTACAGAGGGGAGTGGGTTATTAAAAAGGTACAACACATCATACAGCGTACAACAGAAAATATAATACAGTAGTTATGGCTGTTTACAAAAAAAGATTGGAAACGGCAGTATTAAAACACTCGATGTCGCGGATTTCGGGAATGGCTCCGGAAAGGTGATTCCACATTGTTGAGGCACTAGGAATAAAAGACTCATAAAAACGTTTAGTACGTCAAGACGGAATGGTAACTTAATGACGGTGGTCGACGCGTGCTGAAACGTAATCAGGTGTTGTTAGTAGTATTTCTTTTAGAATCGGATTATTATGATATGTCTTATGAAACAAGGACAGACGGAACATTTTTCTACGTTGTGAAAGAAGAGGTAATGATAGGCTAGATTTCCTTGCGGTCACACTGGATGTACGATGATAATTTAAAAGGATCAAACGAGATTCGTGGTTCTGAATCGCATCTAATTCGGAGATAAGTGATTCTTGACCAGGATCCCAAACCGAAGCTGCATATTCCAATTTAGTACGAACTCATATTTTATATAAAAGTAATTTTAATGAGCTGGGAGCAAGACAAAAATTTCTTCGGAGATATCCAAGCATGCGGTTGGCGTTATTTAGAATATATTCAACGTGACACGACCAGGACAGATTCGCAGATATATGCACACCTAGATATTTATACGATGATACGGTTTTGAAAGAGAGATTATTTAGACGATAAGAATCACACGGTGTATCAAGACGGGAAACACACATAAATTTATACTTATTAATGTTTAGTTTCATGTTCCACAAATCACACCACTCAGAAACACTGTTAATATCTGACTGAAGAAGTGAGACGTCAGAATCACTGTTAATTTCGCAATAAATGACGCAGTCATCGGTAAAGAGACTGACGGATGAAAGTATATTAGTGGGCAAGTCGTTTATATAAATGAGAAAAAGTAAGGGCCCCAGAACCGAGCCTTGGGGTACACCTGATCCAACTGGAAATAAATCAGAATTGATATCGTTAGCCGTCACAAATTGGGACCGGTTAGTGAGGAAGGAGCGCAACCATGCAAGAACGTTGGTGTCTAAGTTTAGTTTAGTCAGCTTGAGAAAGAGAAGTTTGTGAGATACTTTATCGAATGCCTTTGAAAAATCTAGGAATATGCAGTCCGCCAGAGATCAGCGATCAAGAATGGCTTGTAGATCATGTGTGAAACACAAGAAACACAAAAGGTGAGTCTCAGATGAAAATGACTTACGAAACCCATGCTGGGATGAATTGAAAAAAGAATTGGACTCTAAGTAGTTTGCAAGATGGGAGTAAATGATATGTTCCATGATTTTACAGGGAAATCTGGTAAGTGACACGGGTCGAAAGTTATATGAACAATGCTTTTCACCTGATTTGTGCAAAGGGATCACATTCCTGATCTTCCAATCCTCTGGTATACGACCTGTATCAGGACACTGCTGAAACAGTTTACTCAGGATTACAGAGCTATACATCTTAGTATTGAGCGAAAATTTAGAGTTGATATTATCGACACCACAGGATGACATCTTCCGTTTTCTATTATTCTCACAATACCAACTGTGTGAATAAGAACTGCGTCCATTGGAAAGAAACCTCCTAAGTGTGACAGGCAGGGTAAGCAGCATTTACATTACAAGAAAACGCCGAAACAAACACCGCGTTCAGAATGCTAGCACATTGACCGCTAGGAACCACTGTACTATCTGTACATCTAAGTGTTATAACAAGCCTGTAGGTCTTTTTTACAACATTCCCGAATTGTTTAGGATTATGTATGAGCATGGAAGGTAAAGTTTGACTAAAAAATGAGTATTTCGCTTTTTTTAGTGCTACTTTGTATTAGTAGCTGCACATCGATAGGTGTCCCATCAAGACTGGGAATTGGATAACTTCACGGAACGCAACAAGTGTTTTTTCTTGTTTGACAACCTTTTCAGTGACTGGTTAAACCACGGTGATTTTCGGTTCGATCTGATGGTTCTCAATGGTATGAACGTATTTGTGGGTGAAACCGCTTCTTTTTTTTGAATAAATTCCAGTTCATATTTATCGATCTTTCATCGAACCCTTGCAGGAACTCATCCAGAAACAGACATAGCTCACGATTAATAGCAACAAAGTCCGCCTTCTTATAACCTCTAATACATTTATAGTGGTTATCTTGATTAGGAACAGGACTGTTCAATGTGAAGTGAAGCAAAGAATGACCGCCTAAACCTGTTAAGTAAGTTATGGGACTGACAAGGTCTTGGGAAATGGTCAACACAAGATCCAAGACACCTGATAATGTGGGCGTAACTCGGATTGGCTGGGTTACAACTTGCGGGAGATTGAAATCAGCACACATGTTCAAGAAGTTTCTACACTCGGTAGAAAAGGGACAAAAATAAGGAGATTCGTTCGACCATAAAATATTTGGATAATTAAAGTCGCCTAGTAACATTATTGAAGTATTTGGGAAACGTATTATAATTTTATTAATTGAATCATGTAAACTGTCAACAAAAGTCGCACTAAACGATGGTGGACGATAGCAAACACCCAAGATAAGCGTTTTGAAACGTATGTGAAGTTCAACCCAAACAAGTTCAAGGCTGCTTACAACATCTACAGTAGACGAGATAATGTAATCCGCGACGGCAATCAAAACACCACCGTCGCGTCTTTCTCCTCTGCCATGCCGAAAAATGTTGAATCGCCTGGTGTACTTAAAAAGCTCGTTGCTCCCAACCTCTACGGAAAGCCACGTTTCAGTAAGTACCACTACGTCAGCATCGCATGAGTCAATGACAGAGCTCAGTTGATCACGTTTAGATGAGACGCTTCGAATGTTAGTGAAAAGAAGAGAAAGTTTATTTTTGTTATCAGACGCCAGTCCACCACCCCTCACGTGTTGTTATCGCGAAGTGCTTGCCGGTGTTGCGTCACATTCAGTATTCGAACTTCAATTAAGGCTGTGCTGGTTAGGGGTTTTAGCATGTTCAAACACACAGTCATCGACTGGGTTGTAAGTGTAGATCTTGTTATTCATGTAAAGTTTGTTGTATTTTAGATTAAACACAAAGTTCTGCGTTTTCGCAAATTCAATCAGCTTTCTGCGTGCCTGACGTGTCGGGAGAGAATAATCCTCGATGACGTTAAGGGCAGAGGAGAAAGATTTTGCGCCCGAAAATAAAATCTGTTGTTTCAATTTGAAGGATGAAAGTTTTACCATCACTGGTCTGCATTTGTTATCTGAAAAGACACCGAGCCCATGTGCATGTTCGATAGATTCACTTGAAATAGAAAAATTCAGAGAGGTCGACACGGCGTTCAGTAGCTTTTCCTCAGTCTGGCCCAGGTTTCTGAATGAGCACCCGTCAAGCCGTAAAACAAAAGATTATAACGTCGTGACCTGTTCTCGAGCTCAGCCTGGCTAGCCCGTAATCGTGAGCTCTCAGCAGTGAGGCTATCGGTCATCTGCCGTAACAATGACAAGTCTTGCTGTAGGAGGTCGCTGGACGAAGATTTAGATTCTACCGCAGTCAGCCTTTTATAGATATCTGTGATTTTCCTCTCGATTAATTCCTGGCTTTATTTTAATATCATTTACGGTGCTGATTAAACTTGACTGGTCTTTTTAGATTTTTACTGTGCGCGAGTTAACACTTTGTAACATAAGAAGCATATCGTTAAACTCTTTTGCAGTGCGTCAGTCATTGGACTATTAGTTTCTGATGAAGCGGCCTCTTGGGTCCGCTTAGGTCCTGAGGTTAATTAAACGTCCCCTGACATTAACCGTACTTGGCTAACATCGTCAAAGCACTGACAGCATAAAGTGAACATCATTCTCAGACATGGGAACAGGAAGAGGCATACGTCATTATATTGTTTTTCTGAATAAAGACTTATAATTACTAACCCGTTTAAACAAGCTCACGCCGTGAATGAGCCTCATCCTGACGCTGTTCCCATGCTCACTGGGAGTGCCAGGATCCCACCAGTCGTTCTTATCGAAGAGCGAAGATGATGATGCTGTTGATGATGTTGCCTTGCTTGACCGAGAAATATTCCAGCATTGTTGCCAGCAGGGCGCGCACCAAATGCCGCCCTCGCCGTTGGCTGCTTGAAGCTCTAGTGCAACAGAATCCCAAGAAGTGGAGGCAGTCGATCCCAAGCAGCACTGGACGCATGCCGTGACCTGTGTAAGCAAGCGCACGACGTGAATGAGCCTCATCATGACGCTGTTCCCATGCCCACTCAAGTGACTCAGGGAAACTAAACATTTAATGGAAAAAACTTGTGCACAAGAAAAAGAAGAAATTCTTGGGATATAGGCGCCGATAGCTGCGTAAGAGCAGGATCGAGCGCCGGGGAGACACTCACATTAATGCGCTGCCCAGCTTCTTTTAAGCCTTCTTGACAGCCTATAATATTCTGCCTCAATCCTTCTCGAACAATACATTCTAAACGGAAATTAGGCGGTTCTTATATTTTTACGCATCTTCTTCTTACGTAAAAAACACGAAAAAATGACTTGCAGTGCTGGGAGTCGAACCAGAGGCACCTGCGTGTGAGTCCAGCGCGCTGCCGACTCGGCTACGTAAGCGCTTTTTTATTTATTGCCTGCTTAACATTGGTGGCATACATAGTTATCAAGATAGACTAAAAAGGTAAAACCGCCAGCCTTCCTGGCTAATGTGAAAGCTAGAAGTCTTGATGGAGGACAAGTCCTCCAGAAGTGGCAGCTACTCAGGTTGAGGCTGCTGCGCCCTGTACAGCTCTTTAAGGAAACACATGTGTTCTACAAAATACTTATACACCGGCCGCAAATCGATATCAGCATGACGTACCGCCATACGGCATCGCCATATACTGTGCAGTCCCATGAGCATGAACATATCATAAGGTACAGAAGCAGCTTCTACAGACAGGAACCGAATGCCGTGGGACGTTAAAGGGAGGTCTTTTTTTATAGTCCCTTGAAGGACGTCCCAAAAAACACTGCGTCCCAGCAGTCCAGGAACACATGTTCAATGGTCTCTGGCTCCTTGCACAATAAGCAGTTTTCTTACCATGCTACTGGTATGCCCTTTTCAACTAACCAAGCTTTTACAGGAAGCGATCCGCTATGTAACTTAAAGAAAAATGTTTTCGTGCACGCGGGAATTACCGTTTCCTTGACTCTTTATAGAACATCCTTCCCTGTGCCTGCGCTGTACAGCGATCGATACAAGGGTGTGGGAAAAAGGAACTCGATCAGGTCCTTCAACAACCGCTTGCGTGACACGCCAGACGAATATTCTAATGAAAAACGTCTTGCCAAAAACCGATAGGCCCCGATAACTTCCTTCAAATAACCCTGAACGCGAAAGCAGACTTCATCGCTTGTCGCTACTATAAACTCGGGCAGCAGATTGCGCAGCCTTACCTTAATTACAGTGCGTAAAAAAGGGTCTCTCTGGTCTTGAAGAAAAAGGAACCTGTTGACCAGCTGTCTAATAAACAAATGCGAAAGACCGAGACCGCCGGACTTGACTCGACGAAAGAGATTTGATCGACTTGATCTTTCCCACGCCGAACACCAAATAAAACAGCAAATACCCGATGCATGCGCTAAATATTGATTCGTGAACAATGCAAAACTTGCAAGACATACCACAACTTGGCAGCGAAAAAAATGTTGCACACAGTTGCAAGCGAAAAAATAGACAAGCACTTCCCTCCCCACTTCAGAGTCTTTGCACGAAGAGATTCAGTTTCATCGTGCCAGTACTGGTCGCTGGTGCGACAAAGCTCCAAAGGCACTCCGAGATAACGCACCCGCGTGGGGGACCATACCATGCCCTCAAACACAGTCGGCACGGAGGGCCAATTACCGCGCCGAAAACCGGTACACTTGTGCCAGTTTACCACGCTACACGTGTGCTCACAAAAGCTTTCGGTTGCCTCAAATGCTCTTCGAACACTTTCTTCGTCGACACAAAAAAAAGCTACGTCATCTGCGTAAGACAGAATGCGCACTTCGGTAGCTTGCAGCCTAAACCCACGCATATGACTGTCATTGATAATCCTTAAGCAAAAAGGTTCAATGAAAATACAAAAAGGTAACGGCGAAAGTGTACAACCCTGTCTCACTGACGAAAAAAGCCTAACACGCTCACTGACACACTTGTTGACAGCAAGGCTGGTGGCACAGTTTTTATACGCCATCCACACATCATCGCATAAAACGGAACCCAGATTCACGTGCTTTAAGATAGAAAAAAGAATTTCATGAGACACGCGATCCAAAGCTTTCTCTAGATCGACCTGCAGTAGTGCCACCTTACGGTCCAAACTATCACAGCATTCTAAAATACTACGTGCAACATGAATGTTTGTAAGAATACTTCTTCCCTTAATACCACACGTCTAGTGTGGGCGGACAATAATATCTATAACACTTTGTAACTTGTCAGCGAGAATTTTCATAAAAATCTTATAATCAACGTTCGTCAAAGTTATTGGACGATAAGAACCAACGACACGTAGTTTTTCGCGATCATCACTTTTCGGAATAAAAATGGTGTGCGTTTACAAAAATTATGGAGGCAAACAATTCAAATCGTACGCTTCCCTGAACACTCCATACAAAAAAGGTGCAATTTGGTCTTTGAAAGCATTGTAGCACTCCCCTCCTAAACCATCCGGAGCGGGCGATTTTTCGATTTTTAAACTTTCGATCGACTTTTCGATTTCCCCCAACATTATTGGCTGTTCTAACGTTTCCCTCACGTCGCCCTCTAGTTTTGGCATTAACGGCAAAAATTATGTCAGGAACCCGTCTTTATGGGGGGCACGAAAACTAAAAAGCTCCTTATAGCAGTTTCCGAACGCGCATTCGATTTGTTCTTTATCGCTGGTTACAGTTCCGTGGTACAAAGTTTCGCTGATCTCATTTTTACTGGCGTACGTCTTCTCTACCCCGAGGGCTCGTTTTGTTGGTATCTCGCCAAGTGATAACCGTTTTAATCGCGCGCGCACCATGGCCCCTTTGTACCGTGCCGTATCGAGCGCCTCAAGTTTCTTTTTCAAACTGACTATGTGATCAGCGGAAAAGCCGGGCGTACGACATTCTTCCTGCAGCAACCTTTGTAGCAGTTGGCTTAACTCTTTTGTTTCTTTTTCTTTTTCGTGTTTCAATATGCTGGACCGTTCAAGTGCTGCCATTTTTAAGTCTTGTTTAAATAATTCCCATTTATCTCCGAAGCCTCCCACTTTTCTGCTAGCAAAATCGTCGAGACTTTCATGCACCCCCTTTAGAAAAGGATCATCTTCTAAAAGCTTTGTATTAAATTTCCATAAATCCCAATTAAACTTTTTAGGAGATTCTCTAGGTGAACAGAGCATAAAAGAAACAAGGCAGTGGTCACTGAAAGGAACATGATCTACTGAATAAAACTTGCAGGTGCCGATGATTTCTAGAGAGACGTACGCTCTGTCCAGGCGCGCGTGACTCGCTCCTTAAGAGTGCGTGAACTGTAAGCAGCTCGCTCTTGAAGCACATTGGGCGACGTCTCCTAATTCATCTAGCTCGACAAATTCCCTCAAGAAGACTGCGCTAGCATCCCTGTACTATCGGGGGAAAAATGAAATGCGAACAGAGGAGCCCGTGGCTCGCGGTACAGGCTGCGCCGCCTGGAAGTGAACCTAGGTGCGAGCGTGCGTGGCCTACTTCGATGTGTTCACGCCCCTCTATTGACGCTCCCCCAGCTTCGGCAGTGCGCCTCTCGGTGCGCTGAAAGCTGTCACCGCTATCTTTGCGTCCTCGGCGAGTGCGGCGAGCTTCTTTGCACCGCACGCGCTGAGCCAGCAAAGATAGCGGTGATAGCCTTCAGCGCACTAAGAGGCGCACTGCTGAAGCTTGGGGAGCGCAGAGGGAGGGACGTGAACACGTCGCAGTAGGCCACGCACACTCGCTCCTAGGCTCACTTCCAGGCGGCGCACAATGTACCGCGAGCCACGCGCTCCTCTGTTCGCATTTCATTTTTCCCCGATAGTACCTTGCGCTGTTAGATCGGTCGCCTGGAACCCAAACGCAATTGAAATCGCCCAGCAAAACGACAAGGTGGTCAGTCGTAACATACTGGCTGATGTTTTCGAAAAATACTAATCCTTCTACTACATTATTCGGAGCATAAATGCACAATACGCGAAAATTGTAACTTGAAAACAAGAAATCACACACTATCAATCGTCCGGCCTCGCAGCTAATTACTTTTTCGACATTTCCGATAGATTTTCCAAGAAACAAAAGGCAGCCCCCCGAAGTACCAACAGCGTGACTGACACACACATTGTACCTCGACTCGAATAGGCGGACGATGCACTCCGTCTGCGCCTCGCTCTCAATTTTTGACTCTTGTACCGCAACAATATCGAGATCTTTTTCAACGAAAAGGCGGTTCAGCTGACATTGTTTGCGCCTTGCACTTAAACCTCGTACTTTCAGAGTGCCCACACGCAAGGGCCTTTCGAGGATCGTAAGAAATTAGAGGGAGGCCAGACGAAGGCTAGTGGGCTTACAAAGGGGGCGTTAAAAGTCGGGATGAAAAAAAAAAAAAGCTCACTTCGTCGGCTCATGTTGCCGAGTCGGAGACACAGGCTGAAGGTTGTACCGTCCCATTTTCCCCTTTTCACCGAGCCATTCCCGTTCGAAGCGCCTCGACAGATGTTCCACGCTGACGGATATTGTGTCGTCCAACAGACGCTTTGTCGCCGTAGCGTGGACTTCCATGGACGTGGGGACCTCGTCTTGCTTCGAGACAGCAGGATCTCGGTGCTTATTTGTTCCCTCGGGGTCGCTTGGAGTACTCTTTACTGTCTTGGGAATGGCGTCCTGGGTCTGCTCGGGAGTTGTCTTCGGGCACGGTTGTGCAGTAGGCGCTTCCGTAACGCCTTGCTTGAAATCCCGTTGTCAATAGCTGCCTGGCTGGGCTTTAGCTGCTCTGGCGGTGGTACCGGTGCTGCGGCCCGCTCGGTCTCGTCTTCGTCCATTATCAACTCGGATGTTTCCGTCCCGGTGTTGCTGCCAGTGACGCGAGCGTACGTCTTGACACAGTCTCTTTTTTCGTGCCCGAAACCTCGGCATTCAGAGCACCAGGGCGCCCTACAGTCGCTCCGAATGTGACCCGTGCGCCGGCAACGGAGGCAGATTGGCGAGCGCCGGGGGACCACCACCAGTACCGAGCCGCCAAAGAAGCGGAGCTGGTGTGGCGACTTTTCCAGCGATACATCTTGGCGGAGGGTCAAGGCGACAGTCAGCGTCGTAGATTCAACGCCGACGAGCCCGTCCAGCTTCCAAATCTCCCGGACGACGTCCTCCACCTCACCTTACGGCTCGAAGGCGCGACGGACGGTGTCGACGGGCACATCGAAGGTAACCCAGTGAAGTTTCACCTTGATATCCCGCCGGTATGGGTCGATCACTAGGCAGCGCCGACCCTTGACCTGAAGTTCGCCGGCGTGAAGCAGCTTGCACTTGGCCACCGAATTCTTCATCTTGGCGAGCCAGACATGACCCATCTGATACGCCCCCAGACCGGCCAAGTCTTGTAGCACCCCCAATTTGTTTAAAGGAGGCACAAAATCTTCTGCCCTGTAAGGCCGACCACCGGTGTCACAATGCAGCACTACGCTTTTCTTCATTATTTCTCCTGTTGGCAGCGTCAGAAAAATAACAGAGTCATCCCGGGCGTCGCTGCCCTTATCCGAATCACCCCGGCCAAGGCCGGTTGTTATCGCCGCTCCTGACGAGCGATCCATTGCACGTTCGCTCTGCTCGGCAGCCCGAAGTAGACTCACACTCGGCTACGTAAGCGCGGGGGCAATATTACTATGGTGCCTGGATCGCGTCTTTGAGTGGTGTATTTGGCGTCCTATCCCGCCCATACATCAAAAGTGGTCGCAAAGTGGCAACAAATGACGTCACAGAAGCCGCAGTGTCATGCTGTTGCCTGTCGCGATTCTGACGGTTGGTCGTAGAAATGCTGGCGAAAAGCACGAGCGAACGCGAGTGTCGCTGTCGTCGCGGCGTCCCAGGCGTCCCAACTTCCGGCTGCTCCAGCTTCCGTGAACTGTCACAGTGGAGAGCGACCTGCAGCAGGACAGGCGTCTGCCATATGTACCACAACTGTTGAGACGCCGCCAGGATCGCGACCAGCGACAGCATGACACTTGTATGACGTCATCAGGCGGAAATCGAGGGACCACATTTTTGGCCGCGGTAAACACACCAGTCGGAGACGCGTTCCAGGCAAAATAATATTACCAACGATTAAACATGCATGCTTAGTTTGGGAACAATTCAAAACGCAAAATGTTTACAAAATAGGTCGTATAAAAATTAAATCTGAGTGATATGTTTTTGATCGCTATCGATCGACATATTGCCTTTATACTGAAATCCGATGAAAAAGAACCTTCTACTCATTATACCAGTATTACGCTGACTCGAATAAAAATATATGTTTAAATTGCTGCAGGATAATTACTTTATTCATATTCCGAAATTATTTGCTCACGTGGCGGGCGAATGACAGCGATGCCGACGAACTTGTGCGGTGAGTGCTCCGTTCGCTTCTACGCCAAGCAACAGTATTTGACTTGTTCGGGTCCCTGCAATCGACGATATCATTGCAAATGTTTTAGCGTAAACCAAGCAGAATACGAAGTGCTAATGCAAAGCGGTTTGAGTGCCTATAAATGCACCGAATGTACCAGGCGGCGCCGAACTTCGTCGAATGAATATCCGGAGACCGACGATGACCGGCAAGACCGGGCGAATGCGTCACGATTGAGTGCACCTTCGGAGAGCGCTGCTAATGGGCCGGCTCCTTGGGAAACGGCTGACCTGGTTCGTCTGCTGCGCAACATGTCTACGAAATTGGAAGTCCTGACGGCTGAGGTAAAGAGCCTCAAGTCAGAAAACACCTTTTTACTCTCGGAAATTGGCTTGCTGAACAACAGGGTGCTCGAGCGACTGCCTCTGGCTGCAAGACCTCACGCATCTTTGCGGCGGCCGTGCGTTCATCTGAGTCATCGGCAAGACGGCCTCCATTGAACGAGGCGGCGAAACAACGGGCCATCCTTGGGTGAGGGTGCAACGCTCGAGCCTAACGATAGCTTGGCGGATGGCGATGTTCCCGCTGCTGCTTTTCAAGTTCCTGGTCTGGTGCCCGACGAAGACCTGGTGTTTCAAGTTCCTGGTGCCCGACGAAGACGGCTTCATTCCTGCGATACGGAAACGACGTTCACCGACATCCACCGGCACAGCCGAGTCTGAGAACGTACAGGCGGTGCCTCGCCAACCGCCCATGAAGGCGCTCTTTGTGTCCAGGTTACATCCGAACACATCTGTGTCGGATATTGAGGATCTGATCACCCCTTTTCTTGAACGTAAATGTGTTAGCGTCACTAAGTTAAAACCGATATACCATTCCTATTCATCGTTCCATATCGCATGCAATCAATCTGATTTCAATATATTGAACAAATCACAACTTTGGCCAGCGGGATCGATCTTCCATAAATTTTTCAGCAAACTGGACAGTTCGGGAACTTATGTGGTAGAATCTGAAACTGCTGTGAATGCTTAGGTCACCGGAGGGATATTATCAAAACACACGAGGCTTGCGTTCCAAGTCCAGTGAGTTCATGTCGAATATTTTACTGAGTTGTTTTGACGTCATATGTTTAACCGAGACATGGCTATGTGCCGGCATTTCCAATAACAGCTATTTTCCTCCAACCTATGATGTGTTTCGACGAGATAGGAATTATGCTAACACGGGCACAAAATTTGGGGGAGGATTACTGGTGGCCGTTAAGTCTTCAGTTCAGTGCAGCCGGAGGAGGGATTTGGAAACGTACGCCGAGTGAGTCTGGGTAGAAATACCTACCAGTGATGGTTTTAACTTTTTAGTTGGTAACTCTTATTTCCGTCTTCTTTTTGATGGTGTAGAATTTGTTGAACATTTTGAAACCGTTCAGAACAAAGATAATTTTTCTAAATTTCGTGTTCCGATTTACGGTGACTTTAACTTGCCCGGAACTGATTCGTAAATCGGTGTTGCTTCTTGTTCATCAAGTGTGACTTCTAAGAAAGCCTCTTGGTTACTTTCGTTCATATTTTTTTTTTATTTTCATCAGCATAATGCACTTGCGAATATCCATGGAAACGTGCTAGATTTACGTTTAAATGCTCCGCTTGATCCTACGATTCCGGCTGCAAATCCGTTAATGACAGTAGATGCTTATCACCTGCCTTTGAAAACAAAATTCTGCTTGCCATGCAGGCCTCGTGTTAATAGAAGTTCTGCAGCGTACTGCTATTCTCGATGAAATTATCTTGGCTTGTACAAATATATGAAGCAGTATGACTGGTCGGATGCCTTAAATAACCATATAGCTGATTCAACTACAGAAACCTTGACATCTATTGTCAAGAATGCAATTTATATTTTTATACCGAAACGGTTTTTGCGCTCTTCCCATTACTCTTGCTGGTTTTCAAGAGAGTAAAATGTCACCTCACAAAAGAAGCTGCGCTGTCATCGTTTGTATAAAAAAACGGGATTAGATGTGTGGTATCAGAAGTTCAGCATTTGTCGGGGTTTAATAAAAAAACTATACGAACGAGATAACCAGCTGTACCTAAGTGATATCAAGCATAACCTAAAAAAAATTCCCAAAAATTTTGGCGCTTTACGGAGCAACAGTTCCGTGAAAATAAGTCCAATATTTGCCTCCGAGACGATAATAGTTAACGGTATTCCCAGGCCGGTATTGCAACTCGTTTTGCTGAGCATTTCCAGTTCCTGCTATTTTTCTTTTCCCACGAGCAGCTCTTTTAGTTCCGTTGACGTTGAGTGCTCCGATTATCTGTCTACATTTACTGTTTCCATTGAAGACATTTTAAAGCTATGAAAGAACTGAAACCCAAACTATCAACCGGCATTGATGGCATACCCAGCTTTATTATAAAATGTTGTTGTTCTATTTTTGCTCCAGTTTTAATACATATTTTCAACTTGTCACTTGCACAGGGATATTTCCCCGAACTTTGGAAATTCTCCGCAGTTGTGTCTATTTTAAA
This sequence comes from Ixodes scapularis, assembly GCF_016920785.2. NCBI lineage: Eukaryota > Metazoa > Arthropoda > Arachnida > Ixodida > Ixodidae > Ixodes > Ixodes scapularis. Next base: position 184,874,603 of record NW_024609857.1, read on the forward strand.
TCCGGTGATTCTACATTGGTTAACAATTACCGGCCGGTGTGACTGTTATGTGGATTTGCAAAAGTATTTGAAAACGTAGTCCATAAGCGTGTTTACTTTTTTCTGAGCCCGATGATAATTGAAGCTCAGCACGGATTTTTGAAGGGGAGATCGGTAGAATCTAACTTGTGCTCATTTTTAAATTTCTCAGCGCTAATTGCGTACAGTACGGGACAGGTGGATGCAATTTATTTTGACATGTCGAAAGCGTTCGACCGTGTTAGTCATGATTTACTTGTACAAAAACTCGCTCTGCATGGTTTTAGCCCACATCTGTGCGCATGTTTTTCTAGTTATATAAAAGGTCCTCGAAACTCTGTTCGTGTTGAAGAATGCTACTCCGACGAGTTTTTTTCTAAATCTGGGGTGCCCCAAGGGTCCATCATGGGACCGATTTTGTTTATTTTGTTTATAAATGATTTTGATTCCTGTGTTGGTGACGCAAAAATTTTTCTCTTTGCCGATGATGTTAAACTATTTTTAAGTGTGAGGTCAGTATTGGATTGCACTCGTCTTCAAGCTGACATAGGACACGTTTCAAATTGGTGCTTCAAAAACCACTTGTCGTTTAATCTCGAGAAAAATAAACATATTGTACTATCTAGAAAGCGTGAATTCATTTCTTTTTCCTACAACCTTGAAGGCGCATTGATACCCCGGGTATCTTTTGTAAGAGATCTTGGTGGAAATATTGACATTTCACTTTTTTTCAAAGAACATGTGTCTATAACTGTTAATGCTGCGTTAAGAGTGTTAGGCATTATTTCTCGGTTATGTCTGCGGTTCTCATCACCCTCTTGTTTGTTGCATTTTTTTAAGTCACTAGTTAGATCACGGTTAGAATTTGGCTCGGTAATATGGAATTAATTATCTCTTGGCCAGGCAACTGAAATCGAAAATGTGCAAAAGCGGCTGATAAGAATTTTGTATGACAGCTATATTGGAAGAAGGTATTTTTATCATTATGAAACGTTACTTCAACGGTTTGCATTATATAAACTTGCCGTGAGGAGGCAGTCCAGAGATTTTGTTTTTCGTCATAAAGGTGTTCAGGGTCACGCCAGGTCAATGGATTTACTACGATCCATGGTCTTCCATATTCCATCAAGAGCCAGCCGGAATGTATTAACGTTTTATCCATCTTGTTGTCTCCTGTATCCCCTTTGTCACGGATTCAATTGGCCTTGAATACGGAACATCACCTGGATATTTTCACGCGTCTTCGGGAATTTACCTTGCTTGTTCGTGAATGGATGTCTTTCGCCTAAAATGATGTATATTTTTTTATTATTTTTTGTGGTATTTGTATTGAGTATTTTAGTTTTTGCGGTATTTGTATTTTAGTCTTTTGTGCACCACAGTGGAGACTGAGAAGTTGTTTGCGGGCATAGAAAATACTGAATCATATTATTATTATTATTATAATTAAGGTTTCAATAATGCTACAAGAACGCAACATAAAAAAAATATATTCGTGCCTCATCGATTTACCACTGACTCAGTTATAATATTTTTGTTAAACTTATCGCTGTGTTGGGTTTTCTTGACAATATGTTTAAAAATTAACCATATAAGTACCCTAGAAATGCCTACGAATCTGCAGTGGCCTTGCAACTGGCAGGATGATAAAACTAAAATAAAAGAAAAACAAAACACATCCTGTGTTAAGCATCACGGATGTGTGATTCCCAGCGGATATTGCAGATGTGCGTTTATCATACTTGCGATAGTCATGCCGCACTTTTCCTAGTGCTTCATTTCTAACAAAATGCCTTTATTTTTTTACGTGTTTCGAACTACATCCTGCTTGCTCGTCTCTCGAAAAGCTGTTTCATTCTTCCGGTTCATAAAATTGCGGGAACTGAACAAGAATGAAGAGGCACGCACATGACAGGACTTGCGCCAGTTCTGTCGTATGTGTGCCTCTCCGTCATTGATGAGTTTTCGCAATTTTATTAATATCACGCCTGAACCAACTAGCCCAATGAAAAGTCGTCTTACAATATGTTTTAACCTCACGGGGAAAAGCTACTGCGCTAGGCTTGTAGAATATGATGGGAGGCAATGCTGTTGCAAGCAAGTTTTAATGGTGACCGGATCCATTCAAACCAGAAAAATATCTCCGAAGAACTTAGGAATAGAAATGTTTAAAATATACTGTTAGATACAAATACATATTACACCTTGTTTAGCTGAAAGGTATCAAGCCATTTCAGAGCACTTCAGTGTCCTTGGGGTAGTTTCGCGACGATTGCAAGTGCTATAACCACTTTAATATAACAAAAACAAAAAGGCATGTTCAAAACAAATGCAGAAAGTGATTTATTTATTTATTTTTTTACTCTCGAGGCCGACGCATCATAGAGGGAGTGGGTGAAGAGGTATACCAGCATTAAAAAATGAATAAATAAGCAAGTTTAAATATATCAGTATAAATGGCAGATTTGAACAGGTTGGTGCCTGTGATGGAAGCAATGGAGGCGGCGAGGTTGGGTCCAGTCGCTGCATATGGGCGGAGTGAAGGCACGAAAATGATAACCGGTTCGAATGTTGGGGACGCAAACTTGAAATAATGATTGTAGCGGAATGAGATCTACGAACGTGGCTGGAAATGTAAGTCACTGAGAATAGGGTTAACATGACATGTTTTGTGAAAAAGGGATAGATTTTACGGCGGAAAGCGAGGTCGGGCAAACTTCAATTCAATTGAATTGCTATGGCTCTAGCAGTGCGGAAGTACTGCTAGCCCACAGCACAATTTTGGATGGCTTCTATGTTAAGAATCATCGAGTTTAAATGAGGGTCCCAAATTGGTGACGCTTACTCAGGTTCTGATCCTAACAAGGTTTTATAAATCAGAACCTTCAAACTAGAGGGGGCTAAAAAACGTTTCGCCGTAAGTAACCGAGAGAACGATTTGCGTTACTTGTTGCGTAGTCAACGTGAGTATGCCAACAATAAAGATTATCAGTTATTTGAACGGATATATATTTGGATGAACTCACTTGGGTTAAGAGAGCGTACTTCAGTGAGTAAACTGTTGGCGTAGCGTCGGAGGCATAACGTGAAGTGATGATGAATTTGCTTTTGGTTGTGTTAAGTTTTATGAGCCATGTATAACACCAAGAAGAACTGTTATCAAGGTCATATAGAAGAATGGCATGATCAGAAGTCCTCAATATGCTCTAATAAATTACACAATCATATGCAAATATTTTTACTCACGAGAAAATGCTAGTAACTAAGTCGTAAATGGAGATGACAAACAATAAGGGTCCTAGCGCTGATACCTGTGGGGCGCCAGACATTACAGGGCACGCAGAGGAGTTAAATTTATTTGTAGTTCCAAATTCCGTGCGGTTAAACAGGATGTATTCAATACATTCATAAACGGTAGGGTCCAGATTAAGTTTACTTACTTAGAACAAAAACAATTTAATGTAGACACTATCAAAAGTTTTGAAGAAGTCACTTAAAATGCAATGAACAGTTGATACAATTTATAATACATCATAACTCATTAGTAAACAATAGAGGCTGTGTCTCAAAGAAGTAATTTTCCTTAAACCGTGCTGATGAATTCTAAAAAAAATGATTCGAGAAACTCTACAGTGCCGATCCAAAAGAGCATAAGAAATATTTGATTGCCCATCAGACCTTCTTGATGGCATCTCAGACCTTCTTGATGGCCCATCAGACCCACCACACATCCTTGACGGCCCATCACAACCTCTTGACGGACCATCACAACTTCTTGATGGTTCAACATACCTACTTGATGGCCCAACAGACATTTTTGATTGCCCATTCGATTCTTTGATGGTTCGACTGGCTTCCTTGATGGTGTCTGATGGACCATAAAACAATTTGTGATAGTGGCTGATGGATCATTAAAGGCTTCTATTTGTGGCTCACGGACCATCAAAACGTTTTTGTGGTGGCTGACGGACAACCGAAGCGTTTTGAAGTTGCCCGGATGAGACCATCAGCATATTTCGATAGAACATTAGAACGTCTAAAAGACTGGTGGTGCTTCTCATTACATATGTTGGGGTGGGATGAACCTGACTATCTTCTGGAGGTTCCAGCAGTGGTAGGGAGAAGATGAAAAGGACCTTACGTGGTCGTGCATGCGCTTGGTGTGGAAAGCTGACAGCGCCGCGGCTGGATGAAGAGTGTTTCAGTAATATCCCACTTCAACAATTGCCCTAGGATACTCGAGAGGTCACGAAGATATTGTCTTACAAACTCAGGTATGTTTTTACAACCAGAATTTTTTGTTTAAATTGTGTTATGTTCCGTTGGTGAAACAATCTGTTGATCCGCTTTGTATGTCAAGTAGATCATGTTTGCAATGCAAGCAGCAGAGAATGTGCCTAAAAACGCACTTCGCTTGATAGGAAATTCATTCACTAGGCGGGCGTGTACTGTAAACTAAATGCGTGCAGAAAAAAAAATATTTCAAATCCGTGAATGTGCTATAAGCTTACCGTATTCTCGGGCCGACAAGCTTTAGTGTATTGCACGATGTCGCACGACACCGTCATGCCCATAATGGACGATGAGGACAGAGTGTAGATATCCACGCAACGGACACCGACAAAATTGCACGTTGTGGAACATCAAGAGTACCGTGCGGATTAAGAACATATTTTCGTTTGTTTTATTTTTTTGCAGTTTAAAACGTTTAAGTTAAATTATTTCATGCCAATACCAAAATATTACCTTTGCTTTGAGGTTTCCACTGTGATTGCGTAAGGTATAAACGGTTTCGCCGAGGTTCGTGCCGCCAGGGCGCGCTAGCGTATGCCAACCGGTTCTGCTCCCAAGAAACTTCCAGTTTCTTCAGTTTCGTGTGCGTATTCATTGTATTCGTCCTGGGGGCGATGTTTTCGGCGTGTAAATCTTCTCCCTTGAACCGTGCACGACGTGGGCCTTGCTGCATTGTACCAGGGTGCAGTCTGAGATCTGAAACGAACCTTCTTTCGGAAATATGAACATTTATGTTCCCCACAGAAACCGAGAGAAGGAAAGCCTGGATTGCAGCGGTGCGATGGGACAATTGGCTGCCTACTAAGTGCTCACAGATTTGTTCTGCCCACTTCGTTCAAGACAAGTTTTTAATTTAGATTTTATCATCCGTTTCCACGGGCGTGGTGACTTGAACGTTAGCATTGCAAAACATTTCGCACGTAAACAAGCATCCCGTAACATCGCCCGATATGCTCGGGAGTGCAATCGTGAGTCAGCCGGCTCAGCAGCGTTCAATGGACCCTGGCTAATTGGAAAGCTAAGACTGCTGCTTGATGGCTCAAGAAGTTACTGCCGCGGACTATGCCAGATTATGGGGACGTAGTCGTCGTCTTCAGATGGTCGAGGCCGCATCACGAGGCCACCAGGCACCTTTGGTGCGCTGAAAAAACATCCGTTCGTGCAACCGACTCCGTTTGCAGGCGGTTTTCAACAGTAGCTGAAGCTAGGAACAAGTGCATCTCGGATTTCGCCTGCTCGTTCGCCAGAGGATAAGCGCCTACACCGAAAGCGCTGACAAGCTGGGCGACGCACTTTCCACTGATGCCGCTGCGTCCCAAAAGAACCTCGATCGGAGCTTAAGTTCAGGTTGCATAATGTGTCTTCGTGTGCAACATTACACTGCTCTTGTTAGGGAAAACTAAAGCATACATAGGAAAGCAGCTAGGTCACCACATTTTAAATTACACACGTAAAAATTTCCTCACGTGAGAGTGTCGGTTGTACGAAAATGACGGAATTTTTTTCAGCATGTTCTTAGCAGTTTTTTCTTCACAACAATTGTCTACTGTACAACTCTTCTGCAGAGCTAAAATACAACTGTTACTGTTTCCACTGCACGCTCGCATGTATTTTGTAATCCCTGTACATTGATGTCTCCCAGGCAGGTCATCTTCTTATGCAGGTCATCCTGGCTACGTCCCTACACTGTTCCCTTATCAAGTTCGAGGGAACCTCAAGCAGAAGATCGCATGGTACCGGAGAGCTAAGAAAAAGCCTGAGCCAAGTGGCCCGCCTGCAGTGGACCCTGGCCCTCCAACAGTCACTATTGAGAGTATTGTCCACGAGGACAATGTTGAGAAGGCATGTGATACAATGACAGAAACAACGCTTACTCTGCGCGACATCTCAAACCAGATATTGGAGAACAAAACATTAAAAGAGCGCGTCATTTGTTTGGAGCAGGACTTGGCAGTTGTTAAAAAGAAGATTGCAGAGCTTGAGAAGGAGAATAAGCCAGCGAACCTCCCGGAAGTTACCACATGGTCATGCAGTTTGACTAGAGTGTGAAGTTTTACACAGGGCTAGTGTCTCCATTCATTTTTAATGCCTTGCTGCAGCTGGTGCTGTCCTTTCGGAATCCAACATACAGGACATGCCTAGATCCATAGCAGCAACTGATCCTAGTGCTCATGCGGCTGCTACTAGGTCTTCTAACACAAGACCTGGCATGTCGATTTGGCATCTCAGCGTGCACTGTAAGTGTAATTTTCCACTCGTGGCTTCGACGTTTTGGCAGAAAATCCGAAAAAGTTTATCATCTGGCCATCTCGACTGTCGATTCAAACCCATCATCCACGAGCATTTCGAGACCCGTTGTTTGACCGTGCCAGGAAAATGACTGCACGGAAGTATTTATCCAGAGACCAACTCTAATGAAGGCCAGACGCCAAACTTTTTCCAGCTACAAACACCACAATCCCATCAAGCTGCTTGTTATGGTGTCCCCGTCAGCAGCAATCAAATTCGTTTCGAAATTCGGGGGGAGGTGGGGGGCAGGGTTTCTGACAAGGAGCTAACCTTGTACAGTGGGCTACTTGACATGGTTGAAGAGGGAGATGTCTTTCTGGTCGACAGAGGGTTCCGCTTTGACTAAAGGTTTGCAGCTCGAGGCGCAGCCCTTTTGATTCCCTCAGTAACAAAGAAGCGCACCCAGCGACCTGGAGCTGAAGTCACTACGTCAAGAAACTTTCCAGCGTCCGAATCCATGTTGAGAGAGCAATACGAAAGCTGAAATGTTTTAGATTATTCGAGACTGAGCTTCCTGTAAGTCTCTTGAAAAGAGCCGGCGATGAAGGCTATGCGACCAGTGACAAGATAGCAGTGGTTTGCGGCGGGCTTTTCAGTCTGGAAACTCCTCTCACCAACAGCCCCCAGGAAAGCCCGTGAGAAAAGCTGGCAGTGAAGGCTATTCAACCATGGACTAGTCAGCACTTGTGTGTGGTGAACTTGGTGAACTTGTTAACCTGCGAACTCTGTCAAAAGCCGCTAGGAAAGCTCGTGAGAACCGTCGGCGTTGAAGGCTATGCAACCATGGACACATTAGCGGTTGTGTATGCTGAGCATGTCAACTCGCCAACTCCTATCGACAGCCACAAGGACTTGGCTGTGCATCACTGAATGTTTTCATTGCTAATGACGCAACACATGGTGAAGTCTGTTGTCAGTGTGCCTTATTTCTTGAGTGCCAGACTGGATTGATCGGTAAATACAAGCATTTTTATTACGCTTACTTTGGTTGCTAGGTGCATAATTTTCTTGACTACTTACATGTTACAAATGAAAGTACAAAGTGAAACACTGAGGAGATAAGACACGCACGATAAGGGCAGGCCTGTCCATGTCGTACGTGTGTCTTATTTGGTCCGTGCTTCAGTTTGCACTTTTAACCTTTTTAATTAAGATAAACCAGCTACACCCAACCAAAGTTTTTTGTGACATATAAAACCTGAACTCAAACTACCAACTTGACAGGCTTTGGCTTTTTTATTATTAAGGTCCCTCATGAACACAATATTACAAAATAATCACTGGCATGTGCTCTACATGCTTGTTCGATAAATTATTCAGGAATTTGTATGCGCGTAGTTTATTCGGGCACTTTTGAGCTATAAAACTAACATATAAACATGCTTCACTAGTAACAACAGAGCCGGACATTTCCTATGTTGAGACTTAAAAAAATAAGAAAAATGTTGTGTGCCTAGTCCGCTCCCGCGTTCGCACCTCAGACCTAAAGCCAATTTAAAGTAAAATGAACAGGATCCTTGGATCAAGTGGAAATTTCTGGGAAATGCCAATTGGAAATTAATGGGAAATAAAGGAAACCACCAATCTGCCCAGCCAGTGAAACGGCCCAGGAGAAGCCAGCCGGTACTAAAAGCACCACCGATGCCCGACTCACTGTCCGCCTCCGCTACTAAGACACGAGTGCGTCTCACAGCGGGTCCGACGGTCACTGTATGGAAACCATGAACCACACAGCCCCGTCGCAGTGATCAATTTTATATCCCTCGGCTCCCCTGGAGACCACCCCTGCCATCCTGCGGGGGCGCCTCCCTACTTGGGAAGATACGAGGGTTCCCCACTTTTATGCCAGACCTTCACCTTGTACGGATGCCTCGTCTCGGATCACCACGCAGCGTCCCACGTCCCGCGTCACACGTCTCGATCTCACGTCACCCACGCCACGTCCTACTCCCCACATGTCAACACGCTTCACGTGACACTTCCATCCCTTTTCAGGTCAGGTCGTCACACGTCCTGCGTTCACACATGTCATGTCAACACGCTTCAAATCTCACTTTCATCCCTTTTCAGTTCAGGTCGTCACACGTCATGCGTCCACACATTTGGGTCGTTCCACGTCATGCGGCCTCACGTCGTCGCCACGTCTCACGCCACACGTCACACGCCGCGCTCCCCGCCTCATGGGCTCCGTCCTCCAGTGGTGAAAGCTAGGTCTTCCAGGCCCTTTATATCCCCCCCGTCCACATAGGGAACCCCAGTGCTAGGGTGCCCCACCCCAGGTGGGGGTATCAGACCCGGACAGCAAAAATACATTCTTGAACATTTTTATTACATGCAGCAACAGACAAAAAAAAGACCGAACAAGTTGTGCTGATATTTAGTTGTCGCCAGTCTGGTTGACATTTTGGCATGCAGTGCGCACCCATGATCTTTGTGTGCGTTTAAGGTTTACACACTTAAGATGGTAAATGTCGCGACAAAGTGAACATTCAAATCTAGCACCATGGCAGGAGCGTGTTGTCCTGACACATTCCATTTGCTTGAAGATTCGCATGGACTGCAGTTCTGGAAAGATGTGGTTGAGAAAAAGCTATCTGCTTTAAGTTTTGCAGCTGCCCGGAAATTCTCATCAAAGGTTATAAGCTCAATATTTATGGGAGGTCCCGTAAAAACAGCAAAGTATGCTCGACGGAGCTTCGTGGCTGCCATTTGTGCCTGTACTTGTGCATAATAATCGTGATCATGCCTCAGCTGCAGGTTCTCATTCAGGTAAGATAAACGCTTGGAAGTTTTAATGAGGGAAGTACCATTCATTCACGCAGCACACCTGACCTCCTGGACTGCCTTGTCGCAGCATAAGCAAGATACAATGATATCGGGGGATGCAGCTAGAAAGGGCAGGCTTCCTACAACAAGCAAACCACACTCATTTTGTTGCAGGTCTTTATGTATCAGGGTCTCCTTTGCAATAAATGCTCGTTTAGCTTCTAGTTCCTGTTCGGAGCCCCAACGGAAGTTTAAAACACGAGGGGCCTTTATAAACCCCATAACCTCTGCCACAAGGCCATCGACACCATTCTGGCATGTAGCCACATGACCCAAGAAAGACGCTGTTATTCTGCCCTTCCGTTCTTGCTTCCACCTATGGGATTTTTATTTGCGCGAGTGGCTTTCTTGATCTCAGTGCAATGTGCAGCTGTTAGCCGAACTTCCTTGGCGCCTTTAAAGACTATTTTTTGTTAAATTCCAACAAGTGGCAACTGTGAGGTCATCTCCTTGCGCTTGGCTGGTCTTTCTCGTTTTGGTCAGCTGCTTCGGAAGCGGAGTCCGTTCCTCGCTGTCCGTGATCGAGCTCAGCAGAAGCGTTTTTGGGGCTAATGCCAACGAGAACAAAAACCGGATTAAAGTTTACTATGGTTGGTGACAATGCGTAATGCAAACATTACTGGCCAACCCTCGAACTGGACGTTTGGGGTTTGAATCCCGGATTTTTAGTCTAGTCATGCACAGTTACCCAGTCACGATATTTTGGATGGCTAGACACAAGGCATTGGACTTCTAAGCTGAAAATATTTATTTCGATTGTCTCACCTTTATTTTTTGCTTGAAGCTGCGAACTTGTTCGTCTGTCCATGTCGGCACAGGTCCCCGTGGTCACGGGGAAACTTGAATCACAGGCTGTCCTACCTTTGGATTGAAGAATATGATGTTACTAAGTGGTGCTGCCTGCATGCAATTTTGCAGTTACTTCTTGCAGTTCGAAAAAAAGACTGATGTGACAGAGCAAAAGTGAAGACTTGAAATCATAAGAGGATTACTATATTTTTTCTCTCGACACCTCAATTCACCTCCATGCCACATCAGTCGGTGATGGGTTGCTTAGCCCATACTTCACAGTTGCTTTAACGCTGAAGAGTAGAGCAGCAAGTACAGCATTCCTTCCAGCTGAAAACCGCAACAGCATAAACATGACTCATTAAGTACCCAGAAAATGCAAGCAAAGCATGAAGCTCCAGGTGGTAATGAATGTGACAAGCATTCATCAACACCTGTGACAAGCATCCCGTGCAACTTCGAAGAACTGCATGCATTCAAATTTTATGACATGGTGGCAATTCGTAATGACATACACTTATACTTTGAACATGCATAGTGAATCAAAATTATTACCACTATGTAAATACGTGCGGCTTGTTTGCCAATGATACATCAAAATGAAAGCAAAATACAAATACAAAACTCTGCATCAAGCAGTGTTTTTGTGGGCAAAAAGGCACTCGCGTTCTTTTTTTAACGCAATTCTGGAGGGAAATCGGAAACCCAGACACTTGTAGCTATCCTTTGAGTCGCACGAGATCGAACAATGGAGTAGGAAGTCGAGAGTTTTTATAGATCGTGTCAACAGGGAACGACATCGCAAGCGGGAGATCGCGCTTCCACATGGAAGCACATACTGAAACGCACACCGGGAGCGGTAGTGGGCCTCCAAAAACGATCTACCAAAGCTTTTAACCACTCAATTACACTGTTGTGAATGAAGCACTCACCCATCCATACACGTGCAATGGGCAGTACTAACAGTTCCATCGTCCTTGACAACGCACCACGTGCGGCATGCTTTCGTTAGCATTTGAGTGGACTCTAAAATTGCCGCAATGACGACGATGCCTTCCCCACGCTTGCCTGCCTTAAACGACACAAGCCGCTTCACTTTTACACTCCCAAAGACATTGTATGCTTCGCCAATCTTGTAGCTTTTGAACTGTTTCTTGGTATAAAAGCACACTCTCTCCACAAGATACATGAAGATGTCCGCCGCGGTGACTCGGGGGAAGTTCCTGGAGTACAAATAAAAGCTCAACCCTACCAGATCACCGTCCAGCGGGTCGGGCAGCTCTTGGACTCTGAACGATAACTTCTCTCGGTACCGATTCTGTGCCTCAATGTCGAACCCTTTAAAATAGTCCCTTGACATTTCCGTAGGCGAAAAGATAAACAATCTGCACATGAAAAGTTACCACGCCAGTCAAACATTGGCAACCCCGGCTCGTGCGCACCATTTGCGAACCACGCGGGGAAAAAAACGGACATTCTTTGACCAAAAGTCGCGGGGGGAAGGGGGGGGGGGGGGTTTCCAGTCAGCGTCAAGCAACGCTTGTTTACAAACACCGAAAACGTGGTACACTTAGATATTTATATGTAGTAGACGGATGTAGCCTCGAGACAGACAGTGCACGTCTTGCAGGTGGTAGAGGCACAGAAGAGACAGGTGCGTTCTTGCGCGCACCCATTCCTGACGGCGGACTACGCTTCCTGTAAATGACGACATTGTACCCATCGCCCCGGTTGATCCAGTGCTTCCGCGTGTTCGACAAGCCCGAACTCGGCACTGCGGGGGTGGGAGGACATGCTGCGTTTTGGCGGCAACCAATCGAGCTTGGCGCGGTTAGCTTGTCCCATGATTGTGGACGAAGAGCAGAAGAAACGACGCTTCGCGTCACTTTGACGTAGGTGCGTCGACTTTCAGTAGTCTCGCTGTAATCGATGGCGTCAGGCACTGCAAGCGTCAGCTGCGAAAGCTGCAGGCTCAATTATTGAAGGTAACCTCGGATGACAGCGCTGTCATCTCGAAGGAAGTGAACCGTACTAACGAGCTGGTCCACTTTTCGTATGAGCGCCGTTACGAGCCCCTCGAGTTCGCAGGCGCACTGCCCAGTAGCGTCCGGTCCCACACAATCTTCGCCATCAGTACTCACGGAAACCACTATAGGCACGCTATCGAGAATTAGAACACTGTCCGGGTCACGGCGCTTGATACATGAAGCACATTTGTAGGTGCTCACTCCGCTGGACATGTAGAAGCCGTAATCGTCCCCTACAACATTAAGGCATTTAAAGGGAAAATGGCGCTTGCAGATGCCACTAGCCAGGAATTGTTGAAAATGAACTTAACATCGCAATAATTACTGAAACAAAATTGTTAGCGCGGATGTCTATTACGCACAAAGAATGTAGAAGGCGCAGACGAGCTGGTGGGTATTAATCGTGATGAGTGAAGCTCCAGACTGGGAAGGAAACTTGAATACAATGTATAAGGGACAGACGAAAGCTGACGGACGAGCACTCTCAAGCATAGCTGAAGATTGTCAGTACAACGACGTACGATTAAGTTTTTTTTTGTATTAAAATGTAAGTTTTTTTTATGCCCCTAACTGCTCTACTATTCGGGCAGATGACCACACAAACAAGCTACAACATTTATGGGGACACAATGTAACATCAATAATGCAAGCCCTCGTAAGAACCAGCTCACGTGAGCGCCTGGAATCCCCAAGTCCTAAAAGTTTGAAATCTCAACCTGTTCTTCTGAAGGCACGCTCAACGCATGATGAATTATTTGGACAAGGAGGGAACATAAATGCGTTCCCAAGAAGGCGCCAATCGAAGCGATACCAATATTACAGGAAGAATTGTAAGTTTTGAATCAACCACATCCGCACGCATTCCACAAAATAATGAACCTTAATTTTTAATTTAGAATGAAACATTTTCTTATTTAGGAATTTATCTGTCTCTATAAACTTACGTTTGTTTCTTTTTTGCTTTTCTCATTTTAAAATACAGCTACTCCTTGTTGGAGATTCTAAAAAGCTTTCGTACATTCAAAAACAAAAGTGAAGTATGAGGTGTAACAACAAAAATACAATCAACAATCACGTCTCACTTCAACATCGACATGTGAAGTTATGAACTAAGCTACTATCAAGCTTTCTACCCCGTCTTCAGTATTTCAGCCACTTACGATAATAAAACGGACACCAATAGTTTTCTTTCCGTCTTTTTTTTTGCCCCTTGATTTTAAAATTACATTTAGAGGCAATGTCGCATCACTGGAATGTATGAGGGGCATGCTCAAGCTGCGTTCAAAATTCCACTTACAATTCATTGTGGCCAGATGCCAAGCGGGGTTTTTCTACCTCGGTGGCTCTCTGCTCCCTTATTGACTACAGCCTCGTGTCGTGTTCACTGACCAGAAACTCAAATAGCGTCACAAAGAACTTTTATTCACAGCGTAGTTATTTAGCTAAAGACGTTGTTGGCGTGAAATGTATTGGAGACATACGGATGCGTTCGCGAAATTTCAAAATATTTAGGAGAGTTCAGTGTCCAATTGAAGACAGATTTTTTATACACCTTAGAGGTAACATCAAATATTGCATTTGTTGCAAAATTCAGTGCTGACATTTGTGTGTTCTTGCTGCCTTTTCTCGCTCCGATAATTGTCATATTAAATATTAAAATGCGGACCTTTGGGTTTTTGTGTATTAAGGTGACTAATTGCTTTATCTTTATTCACACCCCAGGAATAACAAAAGCAATGCTATTTTTACAACATATCGCCTGGGGTGATGTATTTAATATACGTATACAAAACGTATAAATTCCGAAACGCTGTTCTCACTACAAAAGCCAAAAGACAAAATCCGATTCAAACAACAATATATATATTTTTTTTGAAAGCTATGCGTGATGCTTTGGACTTTCTATTGCATCCAGTGTTTGGGTCTTCGTCTACCTTGGTAACGATGTCAAAATATCTTCATATGCTCAAAAGGAAACAAAAAAAAAATACCTTTCCGAAATCACTATTATGGTTAAAAGGCGTATTTTAGTGATCGTGATGTTTATTCGGGGCCTATATTGCCGCAAATTGGATTACTAATAATATTTCTATTAAGATATTAACTCGACATCCTGTAGACAGTGCGATGGGGAACGATAAAAAAAACGGACGAACACAACAAAATTTTATTTTTGTTCTCCACCTTAGAGTCGATAAGATGTCGATTAATTACCAGCTCGCCTGCACTCTATCACTGCAGATTAAAAAGATATTTAGATACATTTTTTCAAGCTCCAGTATAATTGGTCGCTGATGGTCTAATTTCAAACGCGCAAGTAAGTATTGTAATAAAAAGTGGGCAAATTATCACTACTGGAGACAATTGCAGCATTTTTAAGTAACAATAAATGAAATAAAAAATAGTCTCAAATCAACCAAGCATTATCGCTTATTTGAGAAATCCACATAAAATTACATTATATTCAGTAAAGCAGATGGTACTATTAATGTCGTGACTTTTGACAGTCGACCAAACTTCAAAGGTAGCATTTGGTTCGGAAGCCGCCAATCCTTCCGAACCAAATGCACCGAAATAAAAAAATAATAATTAAAAATATACTCGAATGTTTTTTTTTTCTTTTTTATGACCTAATTTATCATGACAATTAGTTTCTTTAATTTTTTTCGCGCAGTGGTTTTGCCACTTTCAGCCTTTCAATTTCGAAAAAACGCCTACCCGCTTCCACGTCTGCTCACAGAAGCACGTTTTTTTGGCTGTGGAAACCGGTGCAACTCTAGTGAGAAGAAGTGAGTTTTAGTGTTGCGTATACGAGTGAACACAAGTACAGTGTGTTCACGTGTTCCTCACTGCGCTTGCGCGGAGCCCGAAATTGCGGTCTTAGATTGGAACATGTCGACGACGCGCATGCACAGCGTAGAGCACGAAACTCTAACGCAAACGCACAGCGCTTGCTTCAATGAGCAGTATTAAAACTGTCTAGTAAGGTGTCACCCCATACCGGCTACAGCAAACATTGGGACAATAAAGAGTGTTGTTTGCATTCGGAAATTATATTTCGCGAGCCACTATCGCGAGCAATGTCGCCGTGCCGGCTGAGCGGGAGAATCCTGAGGACCCTCACTAAAGAGCTTCTCGTTTATACCGCGGGAGGGTGTGCAACCAGCTGCAGACAAGTATATTTTCCTATAAGAGACGTCTAAACAGATCCGAGGGTGGGTGGTAAATACCCCTTCCTCCGGGCGACGGCTGTGCTCCCTGCTGCTTTTTTGTAGCCGCCGATTCTTAAGTGTTTACAGCTTTATACGGATAAAAGGCGTAGTTGTGCGTCCGGTGGCTCTTATTTTAATGTCCAATTTCTAAAAAAACCTGAAAGCCTATACAGTTACATACCGTTCTTGAAATTCGTTGGCTGCACTAGACCACCACCATGCGTTATCGTTTGTCTTATCACAAATGCAGGGTGGTAAAACCCATGCTACAACGCACTAGTTTATTCCAGAGTTAGTCTTTTCGCAGAAAAACGGAAAAACTGGGCAATTTTAAAACTTTTAAGTGAATCTCGTACAGTTTTGGGTAAACTTGATACGGAAAACAACATAATTAAAGAAAGTAAATTTAGAGAGTTCGATACACTTTATTTTCGGAAAGCACTCTTCAGGGGTATTGGTCAGTCTAGAAGAAAAACTTCATATAATACTTTTGCAGTATAATATACTGCAAAAGTAGCTCACGCTAAAGCAAGTTGCATTGTGAAAGTCGTTTGATGAATTGCGTGCCCACTTATTACAAAAAGTGCCCTCCGCTCCAAAGTAACTTGCTATCGGAGGTTCTAAAGAACACTTGGGTTCCGGAGTTAGTTCGGATAGTCAGGTCCATTAGAGCGAACCAGAAAGAAACTAAATGAAAACACTGATATCAGTCCATTAAGATAGGAAAAGTGAAAGTCCGCTTTTTGGCTACATTCTCGCGGTCTTTACAGCATACTGCCCAATACTAATACCGTAATAGGTTTTCTTTAAAACGGTAGGCTGATACTAGGGAATTTTAGTAGACCGTTTCTGCAGCCCTCTACGCACCCGGATAGGGCTCCGTAATCCGCCACAATACCTTGAAGTATGCAGACAAGGCTGGCGGCGCATGCGCAGCTGCGGCGTTTCTTTTTGTTGTTGTTTTTTTCTTTGCGGATGCCGTTGTGGAGGAGAAAAACGATGTACTACAGCTCCCTATTGACTATCTAGTTTCGGCTCGCTTTCTGTGTGCTCTTACGATGCGCTAAAATATAATCTCACGTAAAAAAAAAAGAAAAAAAGATCGGTAGAGCGTTGTGTTAAAGACGAGTCTTTTTGACTCAAGCCCATACGTTGGTTTTGCATCCGCCTTTTAAACCACGTTCCTAACAGGCTCCACTGTGCCTGCTGGTAGCACACTTCTCCCTTTTACATATCGGTTTTGGTGGAAACAAAGCGGTAAACGGAAGGTGCAACAGACCCGAACTCTATTTTTTTGCAGCCGACGGCTACACCGGAAAGCGGCATCGTGAATCGGTACGAGCCAGCTGCTTCGGTGCCCCGAAAATTCCGCAACTCATAAATAAAAAGAATAAAAAATTACCACGTGTGATGGAGTAGATGGCAAAATCGGCCAACGTATTGAAGCAAGCGCTATGCCGCGTCACAAATCCGACGGCTCTGAACGTCGGCGTAAGCAGCTTATGAGTGATGTGCGGCCAGTCACGGCTGCTCAATCAGCCGGTGCTTTCAAGACGTCGGCTGACGGGATGATGGCATGCTCATCCACTACATCCTTCCCCTTTGGCTCGGAGAAACTTGGCCTCAGCGCTACTTCGATGGCGTTCCGCCGGCTAATCCGCGAATAAAAGCACCAAACAAAAGATATTTTTCTGAGAAAGGACATGCTCGAGAGCTTTTTCACATATTTAGAACAGATTCAGCTTCTTTTTAGGTACCAATATTTTACTGGGCCACTTTATGGAACATTATACTGATGCAGGGCTTCTTGCGAAGGGTGTGAAGAAACTTCACTTCCACGGATTTACTGTAGTGGACGCTCCTCTCACGGAGCAGATTATATGGCAAGACCCGTAACTTGTACAAACGAAAAAGGAACTTGAGTTAACGCATCAAGAAGAAAGAGAAAAAGAAAAACAAAGCACATAAACGTCTCGAGCTCGAAAATTATTCCGATCTGATTGCCAAGAAACGTCCGCGCTCGTTTCGTCGTTTGTCTGCAGTCACTCATCATGTTAATCAAAGCGGTAGCACCTCGTTTAGAATTTCTCTGAATTTGGTACGTGACGTGGTTTTCGGGTGTCAAAATGGCGCGGAATAATTGTTTTTGTGTGTCAATAACACAGTCTAATCATATTCATTTGTTTTTTCTTCTAATTCTGCTTGATGTCGCGCGTCCGTCGTGAACATTTTTCTGCGAACCTAATGCAAATCCATCTTGCAATAAAATATTTATTTCCAAACTACGCTTGGAACATTCTACAGGGAATTAAAATGCATGAACGGTAAATGTTCCATTTCGAAAAAAGCAAAAAAAAAAATGTTGTTGTGCTCTAAAAAAGAGACGTCGTCTGCCGGGAGGGGAAACAGGAGGAGAAATGTATTCCGCCTCCCACCTCCATAGAGAGCAGGAACAGGAATCCGCGTGTGGAGAGAAGGTTTGCGTCACTCTTACGTACACAACGTTTCTACGAGGGTATCACCATCTCGAATCCCTGTGCCTGAAATCATGGTTTGGCTACCTCCTCGGTACTGGGAATATTTCCTTGTTTATCGCCACTGTTACTCATCCTCGCATTTACTCTTCTGCACATTTTTTTTTTCCATTCCAGGTAATATCTTGTCTGTCGGCGTACCGGAAATGTAAGCTACGCGTTGCTAGGGGCAAGTGCAATGGGAAAACAAGTCTATACCGGATATTGAATTGCACAAGAACGAACATGCATCAAACAAAAATAAACGCACAAAAAAACATTATTTGAGGGGCGAGCTGCGCATAAAGCGGACGGATTGCTTTCATGCTGAAATTTCCCAACTGAACTAACCATTCTTCCCTTTACAGCCTCGTACAGACACAGGAGAAAACACCGGTGCAAAATGAGCAAGTCATTCCCCAATGTTTTGCCAGAGAATGTCGCTGTTTACGCAGATGAACACAGCAGTCCCTTGCACCCAGTCCTGGAAGGCTTGCTTGAGGTTTGTAAATAATTTCCTTGGAAGAATATTACTGAGCACGGTTCCTTTTATTATATAAAAGCTCCAGAGGTTTTTTTGTTTTTTTTAATTGAAATATTTACTCTAAACGTATTTTTGGAATACACAGGTTTCGCTATCACCGTCACGCTAATTATGAGTATCTGTAAATTCAAGATATCTCCTGAGAATACGGTAAATGAATATGATGCCAAAGCCAACTTTTAAATATCTCGCCGTCTCCGATGGGGTGACGTCACACTTTGTCTGACTAGCTAGTCGAGTGGGTAGTGTCAAAATAAAAATGTATTTCGCATTTCGCGCTGTATTTTTTTTTTCTTTGCTAGCCTGAGCTTTAGAAACATTTCTTCGACATCACCAAACTTCTAGAAAGCAGTAATGAACAAACTATAGTGCCTATACGTTACACCTAACGTACGCTTCCAATGTTGCCAATAGAGCGTCTCAGTGTGTCATACCTATCTTTTAAAATATCTTTCTTTGAAACAAAATTTATATATCTTGCGATTTTAATTTCCACTTCAGACATGTTTATTAATGCGTTGAACCAATGCTGAGGCAAATAATGAAGTATAAAAATTTCGCCAGAGCTCCTTAACCCTCAAATGTTCAAAAATTGTTGAAGTATAAAATAATATTAAACGATGGGTAAAAATAAAGCAGACTTTAGAAATCCAACCAAAGGAATTTTTTTATTACCATAACATTTGACCATGATTTCCAATTAAAAATGTTTTCTTAAAAACTACATAAGGGTTGTTACGACAGCGTCGACTGATAAAGGCACAATTTTTATGTAATTCAAGACTTTGTAGCGGCTGTACTTCATACTCCTATAATTTATAAACATTGACCCCGGATAGTTTGTTATTCTTTATATAAATATGCATACATTTTAGTACTAATAACTTTTTACTGGGCTTTATTGCTAGTTATAACATTCCTAATCAATCTGCTCTAAGAAAGCGAATTTTTTAGATATTTATTGAACTATATTAGATTAAATAATAAATATTGTGCTCTCAATGCTTGAAAGCACACTACCAAACTATAACCATAGTAGACGTTTAACAAAATGTCTCAATAACAAATATTTGAATTAAAATATAAGGTTTCTAGATATACACTGCGGAGGACCTCCCCGCATGGGAAGAAAAAACTCATTTTGCACAATATTATACTTGCAATGGAAAGCATTATAAAATATGATTGAGTGTGAGTTAAAATAAAAACATATGCAATAAAGAATTCGACGAACTGAATGAAATATTAACGAAGTTCAGCGCTCAAGGCTAAACCTATGTCGCTTTCATTTAGTAGCAATTTATTTCTAGTCGATAGAACATAGTAATGGCTTTAGTGGGAATAATAATATATGTTACCAAACGTTCAGTTATTTAACAGAAAAATAATGTTGTCGGCGAATTTATTATTGGTAAACTCACAAGTTCAGTGCAAGAAATCAAGTAGTGACGAAGATGGAAAGCAGTTGGAGAAAAGGTGGTACACATGAATGTAATGTAAGCTATTTTATATGTAGAAAGACATATTTTATGTGGTAAACTTCTGGAGCATTCGAAATAATACGTCGCTGTTGTTTAAAGCAATGTAATAGTAATTAGGGTCATTTTGTAGTTACGGCCCAAAGAACACTGCGATAATTTAAAGGGGAATTAAAGGAAGCATACACAAGATCGAGTGTATTTATAACGACAGAGCGCTGCGGCACCTGGCAACTACACCAACTGTATGTGAAATAAAACTTTCGTTGGATGTAGTTGGTTCATATCACTTAAAATCACCTCTCTTCGTTGTACGTGTTTCTTATTTCGTCCATAATTTTGTTCGCTTTTTTTAATTTTAAAAGCTTGTGCAAGTTTGACTTTGTTAAGTACTCAATATGTTAAGTAACTACGTGACACATGTTCATAAAAAAATGGATAGGTAGTTATGCATATAGCACAATGTCAAGTGGGGTAGTCCTGCATTTCATGTAATTTGTAATGTTTTGCAGTATTTCTGCTGTTTTGAATAAATATTATTTTTACTGCGATGTATTAATTTTTATACGTTAATCTGGGCCCGTATAGTTATTATAGGTAAATTAGTTTTTTTAGGAAGCGCACCAGTACACTCACCGGAATGAAAACATTTTGTATTGCACGCATGAATTATAAATTGAGCGTTATTATTATTAGTATTAAAAGCATTACTCAAGTAAGGTTTATACAGTAAATGTCCAATTATGCTGCTTCGGGAGACGCCACATATACCAAGAATGAAGGGTGATCAATAATTGTACTCCCTTCGCGATTATATAAATATGATGTAAACAACATATATCGCATACCTAGTATACCACTCTCACTTACCTCTACTTGCATAGTTTAGCAAACAAGGGAGTCAAAAACCCTGTTGAAGTCGATAAATATCTTAAGAATAAAAAGATGTTTAGCAATATTATGTAATACATTTCTTTGTGTATATAAATCACTTTGTGAATTCGCCACTTAAAAAATCAAACCAAATATTTCTGGGTCCAGACTATCGTGCAAAAACTAAATCAGCTAAAGACGCCTCTAATAATTGTGTATCAAGAAGCATTGATGAAATTTGAAGAACGAAAAATAGTCTGGAATTCTTCAGTTTAAATACTATAATTTCCTTTAAAAATGAACAGAGATAAGCTAGCTTCATGATTTAAAATATTCACGAACCGGTAACCATAAGTTAAAACATATGTTACGTAAAAAACATTATGTATTAATAACTTGAGAGATTTTCTTTTTAATTAATTATTATGAAACATTTTGCTGTAGCTCAGTTTCCTAAAATATGTCTCGCTCATTTTTTCAATAGTCTTATCAATATTATGAACACACATTAAATCATAGTAAATGATAGGCCTTGCTAGATACCCTGCAAAGTACTAATTGAAGTATTAGTCCAATGATACTCCATACGAAGATTTATTGAGTTATTTTACATCACCGTAATGTGTAAGAGCCTGTCGGATTTCCTGTTTCTGGAGGAATATAATTTCAGAAACATAACATTTCTATGCAATGGCTATTGCATGCAAATGTTACCCATGTTGACTATTGGTAAAACAAAATATAAATTTCAAATTAGAAGCCAATTTCTTTAACCTAGGTAATGAACCAGTTGAAAGTTTTTGCTAAAAGAATGAGAGTAAACGATCCTGTTAGGTTATATTATTTCAATTACATATAATGCTACAGACTTCGTAAACACGGGGAAGAATGTAGTGTTGACGTCAATAATAACAATTTTTCTAATTTTTTGTCATATAGAAAGATCCGTTTTAGCTTGTATATGTCATTGCTCCTGAATCACAGCCGTATCTCAGCTCCCACAGCATGTCGGCCAACGATGGACTTACATCGGCCAGTGCAGCGAGGTTGACGGCAGAGCCTGGCAAGTGGAGGCCAGGCACGGCCGTCTGGTTTCCGGTGCTGATTAGCGTAGGCCCGGTGCTGGCTGAAATGCTTTGCTGGCTGGGATATGTCGCATATATTTTATTTTTGTTCGGCATTTATAAAAGCAAGTTAATCTTTTTATTATATTTTTGCAGGCTGCAGCTGCGAGCCAGCGAGCGTAGTTTCAGTGAAATCAAGCAAATGCCCTATGGTGCGCGATTCTTCTAAACATGCTGACAAATCACCGTCACCACACACTATACCGGGGCCCAAAACAGAGCGCGTTGCCAACTCCGACCAGACGGAAGTGTTTGTGGAAACCGCAAAAGAGAGCAATGATTTTAATATACTTTATGAGCCTTCCCCACAAAATCTTGTAAGGGTGTGTGCTTCGATGGGCTCGTGCATTTCGGACAGCCATTTTGAATTAGGCCGCTGTTGCGAGCGCGTGCTGACTAACTGTGATTTAATATTTGGGGACATTAAACTTTCCAAACAGTGAAATCGTCTACAAAGAGAGACTTTCTTTGTCGGCATAGCGGTGTTTGTTTCGATTGAGAGCGCACTGACAACGAGTTTTTATCAGATTAAGTTTGCACATTTCATTATGTGAATCTTGTCGCCACAGGTGCAATCTCAACAGCCGTAATGTTCGTCATATAAAAAAAAATCGCCCTAAGAAAAAAAGATTTAAAAGCGACATTTGACAATGAAAATGAAATATATATTTGAAATGTATCATCGTTTTGAGGGCCACAATGTACTTATAAATGTTGTCAAGCATGTTGCTTAACGACGAGCTTGGCGATTATTTATTTTTATCCTTGTAAATATTTTAACCATTAAAAATGGCAGGAAACATAGCTTCACGGCGCTTTTGCGGAGGAAAAGGTGAATGCATTTTGTTATAAAGACTTATGGCCAAAGGAGTAAAATTTACTGGTCATTCTCCTCACGAATAGTAGAATTGAGCAAGGTCGGTGTATGTTTGGAAAGTACTTACGGAAAAAAAAAAACATTGATCATATACTGTCCGTGATGGGTGCTAAAAAATGTGTAAATGCTTGTTTAGATAGCAGGAGTTTAGTCCAGGCTATGACGATATTCTTACCCACATGAACCGTAGGTGGAAAACGTCGCCGGTACGTAACCACTCCTAGCGAGGCATCTTTAATGTGTATCCCGCCTTACTGATAAAAGACCGCAGGCCTGGTAGGATTGACTTCCATATCAAAAGGGGCAGGGGTGAGGAATTTGCCCAGGATCACAAGGGTTCTTGATAAAACCACAAACCAGAACGGACATCAGACACAAATGCAAACACATAAGCAAGAACGAAGAAGGTTGCCCACATTTAGCAGAAACCTTGCTATAGCCTATGAACCATACTTTATGTAGCGCGTCCATCAAACACGCCAAAATATTTTTCAGGACTCCGAACTTAGCATCCAGAGCCTCTTGTCTGTTTTTGATAGAAGTAACGTCCGCAGCAATTTGTGTTTGGCCAGTTAGTAATTGCTGAAGGAGAGCTAGCGTCTCGGGGCCAGGGTTAGATTCAATATCGCCACTACACAACAGGATAGATGAACATATCCTAAACCATGACAATATATCAGAACAAATGCCAACCAGACAAGAGGCTCTGGATGCTAAGTTTGCCGCCTACGAATCTCGACTTGTTGCAATCGAAGCTGGCTCGTCCCAGATATCTGATATCGCCCGACGGTTGCAGTGTCTAGAAAGAAAGAGTGCCGCTCTCGAAACAGCTGTCTGTCAACTTACAGATAAGAATGATGATTTGGAAAACCGTTCTCGCAGAAACAACTTGGTCGTGTATGGTCTAGAAGAGCCTGTTAATGAAACCCCTGCATCACTACTGGATAGTGTAACTGAACTGTTGAGCAGAAAACTGTCTGTGACTTGCGATGCCATAGAACGCTGTCATCGTATTGGTATCTCCGCACAAGGTAAAATACGACCTATAATTTTTAAATTGATGGACTTCCGTGACAAAATGCGGATACTCAAAAATGTTTCTAAACTTAAAGGCACACGGATATTTATTAACGAGGATTTTTCACCTCGTATTGGAGACATTCGAAAACAACTCTGGCTTAGTACTGCCGAATTCCGAAGAAATGGCGCAAAGGTCCGTCTACGTTACGACTACGCTCTTGTTGACAACGACCGATACTCGTGGGATTCAACAAATAGAACGCTGATAAAAGTTCCTCCTCCGGTTCTTGCCACCGGATCGAACTGACAGTTACCGAATAAACCATTGTCTGTATTAAACATTAATGCTCGGAGCCTTGTCCCTAAATTTACAGAGTTCTCGTGCATTGCAGCTTCTTATTCACCGCACGTGATGTGTGTTACGGAAACCTGGTTACACGATGGCATTCTTGATTGCGAATTTACACCTCCTAATTACAACGTGGTACGATGCGATAGGTCTTCTAGAGGTGGTGGTGTCGCGCTTTTTTTTAAATCTGGTATTAGCTTTTCGGTTCTTCCCTGTTTACCTAACACAGAGTCTTTATGGTGTAAGGTGCAGCTTGATAAGTTCGTTCTTGTTATCGGAGCGGTTTATCGCGCTCCTAGTTCGGGCCTGCAAACGATCTTTGATATATATGACTACATTCACAAATACAATCTGGCGAATTTCAAGCTTATCTTGCTGGGCGATTTTAATGCACCCGATATAAACTGGGAAACGCTAGTGGTTGGCTGTCGCGACAGGGCCATTTGTGATGCTCTAGTAGATATAGCTGTGTCATTCGACCTAGATCAGGTTGTCAAAACGTGCACCAGAGATAATTCTGTTCTTGATCTTGTTTTTCTAACCCATAGTATCGCAAACCTAGGTTATGACTGCGAGGCGGTCGAGGGAATTTCTGATCACAAAGCTGTCCTTGTCAGCCTTAACATTCGTGTCAAGCGTTCGAACCCTGAATTCGTCACGTTCCTTGATTTCAACACAGCTGACGATGTGTCAATTATTGATGAACTTAGTTTTTATTTTGATGATTTTTGTGCCATAAGTCTAGACGCTGATGTCAATACGTTGCTTAGATATTTCAACTCCCTTATAGAAAAATGCATCAACAAATTTGTACCTGTTACTAGAAAGAAAAAGAACCCTGCGCACCCCTGGATTACGAGAGAGGTGCTGCAGTTGATGCGGCAAACGAAGAGGAGACGTCGTTCAACGAAAGATAACACAGAATCAGTTGTTCATACCTCGTTTGAATATCTGAAAACAACCTTGAAAGAAAAGATGTTAACAGCTAAAACCAAATATTTTAATGTAACTTTGTCTGAATTTATGAAATCAAATCCTGCCAAATTTTGGAGATCTATTATTCCAAGATGTAGTGTATCACAGAGTTTTACTATTGAAGGTGAATCTGTAAGTGAGCCGACAAAGATAGCGAACTGTTTCAATGATTATTTTAAATCTGTATTCAGTCGTGACAACGGCAATGATTCAGAGTTTTTCTTTGAAGGCATATACCCAGCTTTATCTGATTTAGAGATTAGTGTTTCTGGTGTCCTCAATCTACTAATGAAACTTGACTGTAAGAAAAGCCCTGGCCCTGATGGAATTCCAAATTCTTTTCTTCGCCGTTATTCACTTTGGAGTTCAAAATACCTATCTGTCATTTTCAAAAAATCTATTTCTACTGCAACAGTGCCTCAGTCATGGAAGTCGGCTAAAATTATCCCCTTGTTCAAGTCAGGCAACAAACAGGTGGTCACAAATTACAGACCCATTTCGCTCACATCGTCTTCATGCAAACTTTTGGAACATATTGTCTATAAACAGATATCTGAGTACCTCGAGACTAATTTTATTCTTTGCCCTCAACAGCATGGTTTTCGTCGTGGTTACTCCACCTCAACCCAACTTCTTGAATTCACTCACGACATAGCTTTAGCTTTAGATAAAAGAGTACAACTTGATGCCATCTTTGTAGATTATTCTAAGGCTTTTGATAAGGTACCACATCATAAGCTTCTTCAGAAATTACAAGCGATATTAAATAATACGTCATTAGTTAATTGGATCGAAGATTACCTAAAAAATAGATCACAGTTTGTTTCATACAGGGATGTTCATTCTAGCAATGTCTCAGTTAGTTCCGGTGTCCCACAGGGATCAGTTTTAGGTCCTCTTTTGTTTTTACTTTATATTAATGACGTTGCAAATGGTCTTCAAGTTAAAATTCGCCTCTATGCAGATGATTGCGTTTTGTACAACGAAATCAACTCGGTAGATGACCATGCCTTACTAAATGACTCTCTTGAACAGTTTTTGAATTGGAGTAAAAAGTGGCAGATGGAAATTAATTTTGAGAAATCTGTAGTTATGTCATTTACTAATAAGAAGGAACCGTCTGTTTTTAGCTATGGTACTCGTAATATAATTCTGCGTCAAGTTCACGAATACAAGTATTTGGGTATTTTTTTCACGCCTAGTCTCAAATGGGATAAGCACATCAGTTCTATTTGTTCTCGTGCTCTGCAAAGGCTAGGATACGTCAAGAGAACTTTAAAATCTTCAACTAGGGAAGTTAAAATAACGGCGTACAAGACCTTGATTAGACCTATCTTAGAGTACGGTTGTGTGGTGTGGGATCCCTATCTAAAAGGTGATATTAAGCAGATTGACGCAATACAATCAAAGGCAGCTAGATTTATTTGTAATAGATATGACCGCAATTTTTCTCCTACATCTGCCATGACTGACATAGGACTTACGCCTCTTGATTCTAGACGCGCTGTAGAACGGCTCAAGCTTCTGCATAAAATAGTGAATAATAACTGTACACTTAATCGAGAAAAATATGTTAGTTTTGTTACTGAATCACGCACTAGAAGCTTCCATCCATTAAATCTTGTACCATACAGAGCCCACCTTAACTGTTTTAAATATTCTTTTTTTCCTAGAACGATAGAAAACTGGAATAACATAAATGGATCCATTCGTTGTCTCGATTTTGATAAGTTTGTGTTAGAAATACAGTAGGTGTTCTGGTATGTTGCCTGGAATCTGTACTTGAAGTGTATGTGATTGTTTTTGTAATCTTTTGATATTGCATTTTTCAAGGTTTTCTAAGTTTTGTTTGTAGGGTGTGTACATCTTTAATCGATTGTCTTTTTGAATGTATATGTATGTTTTCTCTCCACTCCTGCGATGACCTCACCGAGGTCGCAGTATTTTGAAATAAATAAATAAATAAATAAATAAATAAATAAATACGTTTGTGATTTCTTTGATCATGGTAGCTTTGTGGTAGTAAACTTTCACCTAAGGAGAGTGAGTTATAAAGCGCGAAATATTCTATACCTAAAACCTATTTTCAAGATCCTCAATTTAAAATCATGAAGTCAGCTGAGGCTTGAAGTTCAAATTGGTTGGCATGAACGGAGTACCATTTACGACGGAAAACCACGGTCGGAAAATGCAACGCACGAATAGGAAAACTCTAATGAACGCATTTTGGAAGCCAGGCCTCCAGCACCCTCTACGCTTTGCCATAACTTAGAAAGCGGTGAAGACTGTGGCCGCATTTAGCTAATCAGAGTGTCAGAGCGATCAGCCTGACAAATGTTTGTCATCGAGACTTAGCTCTGAGCAGTGCTCTTACGTGTTTCTCTACATGCCTCCTTTTCACTCCAAGTGATCGTCGATATTGCTCATGGCCCCATAATGAAACAAAAGAAGTTCGGTGGGCTAACAAAATGCGAGGTCGGAGGAGGATGGTCAAAACTGCTAAGTTTCTTCTCAAGGACAGGAAGCTTAGCTGCTGTGTCTGTGCTTCTCAGACTAAAAGTACATATGATTCCGGCTTTTATTCTTGTTTTTTGACGTCGGTTTCGAAGGCGTCAGTGTACCCAAATATAGCACAGGCATAGCCGATTCACAAACCACATTCAAGTTACTCAGCAAGAAACGACGGCGCATACGATTTGTCAGAATGGCGTCGGCGCTACCCATTCAAAAACCAGATGTATGTAATGTATTCGGTTGAATCGAAAGGGGGGGGGGGGGGGGGGGATCGACAGGATCTTTCCCATCGGTCACTAATATTCCTGAATTGCTTATATGATTACCTGCGAATAAAAATGACATTGGCTATCTTGATATTTCACCCATTCGGGATAAATATTCCGTAAGCTTTACGCTTAGGGCAACAGAAATTTTAGTTTTAAGCACCTTCTGATGAATGTTAAGCATACGTTGTGCTGTACAGATTATTTTGAAGGAACAATAGAGTTCCAGTTTAACACTTGCTGATTAGAAAATATAAAAAGGGAATTGCGCCATTCACGTTTGGAGTGGAAATTTTGCTTACTTCTTAAATTCCCACTATATTTAAATCATGATTCCTAAAAAAAGGAGTTGGGCCATTAAAAATAAATCCCGACCCTTCATTGCACTGCTCTCCTGGTTCCCTTTTACTTCCATATAAATTTTTATTTTTATTTCTACCTTCGCAATTATACGCTTAGAATAAGACACAAAGGTTTTTTATATATTTTTTTCTCTTGTCTTTTTTATAGATTTTGGGGGGTGTTCATTTGTTTTGTCCCGTCTGCATGCAGAGAACAGGAGAGCACCCGAAAAACTATATGATGAGCACAAGAAGTGTCCTGCATCTACTGCACACTCTCATTAAGGCAACCGGGGCCAAGCGATTTCTTGATATAGGTGAGTAATATTTGTGACGAGTCAATCTGAGCTCACTAGTTACCAAATACTGAATGATGGTAGACCTAGCCGAGACCCATATATCGCCACTACAATTTCTGTTCGAATGTCTACTTTCCTCTATTCACTTCAGTCTTCTTTGCGAGTTCATTTTGTGTATCTCCAAGACAGTTCGTGCTGTCCATTTGCCTAAAATACTCGAGCCATATAGCACAAAGGTCATAAAAAGGGTTCATTTAATTCTACACCAAATATAAAGCTACCTTACCGCCATTCTCATGTATGACAGTGAATGTAGTCTTACCGACTCGAGAAAATAAATTCAAATATAAATTATTATAATACAATTAAATGCAAAGGAGCAAGCGAGTTGGACAACAATGATGAGAATAATCCCTGGAGAAGTGGAACAAGAGGGGCAAAGGACAAACACAAAACTCCAAACGCAGCTAGGTGACTGGTGTGCGACCGAAAAAATCCGCCTGGTCCGGGTAACGAACCCGGGACCTCTCCATTACAGGTGGAGTGGTCTACCAGCTGAGCGAACCAGGGGTTAGACGTCAGTAGAGGAAACGGGTTTTATCAGCCGCCACCAGTCTAACACCAGCAGGGGTGAAGCTTGCGATTTAAGGTTAGATTATAATGCAATTAAATGCAAAGGTGCAAGCGAGCTGCACAGGAATGATGAAAATAAACCCTGGAGAAGGGGAGCAAGAGGGACAAAGGACAAACACAAAACTCCAAACACAGCTAGGTGACTGGTGTGCGACCGAAAAATCCGCCTGGTCCGGGTCAGGCGGATTTTTTCGGCCGCACACCAGTCACCTAGCTGTGTTTGGAGTTTTGTGTTTGTCCTTTGTCCCTTTTGTTCCGCTTATCCAGGGTTTATTTTCATCACTAATATAAATGTTTTTATTTCTCAGATAACAATTTAGAGTCCTAACTTAGGACCTCGTTTCATGGTTTGTGGCTTACCAGTATTAATAGATCTGAATCATATCATTTTCCCCTGTTTCACAAGCGTTGAATACGAAATTTAGGCTTGAAGCTAACGAAAGTAAATACTGCCCTTCCATCTTCTGTTTGAAAGCATTCTTTCAAATTCAAACTTATAGCCGTGCCTTGAGATTACTTCACGGCGGCGAAACTTAAAATGGTTATTTACCTAGAAGAAAAAAACTGTTTAGGGACGGCACAACTGCTTCCTCTTATAGTTTAACTGTGGTTTGAAGGAGTTGCGTATGACGCAAAATATTCAACGCCTTAATGTTTCAATGTTAGTGCATCGAATTTTGAAGAGCAGAATTTAATAGATGTATGCATAATTATATTATTACGCAACAACATCTACGGTGTTCAGCCGATGTCAGATTGTTAATGTGATCATTCAGCACGATATATATATATATTTTTATACGGTTAGTTATGTTGGAGTCCGCCTACACTGGGTAGTGCGAGATGAAGTTTGACACTGTAGAAGTAAACAAGAAAAACCAATATCGATAAGCTCAGCGGAAATATCTTTTTTCTTATAAATATAATTTTTGGTTTTAATGTTCCCTGGCATAATGGCATAAAACATAAATATTGACTCACTTCAAAAGCCCCAACGATCACCGTGGCATGTGTATTTCAGCAGTTTCTAGACTTAAGGCGGTAATAAAATAGTTAAATAATAGAGGACAAGTGGAACGTGAATAATCTAGATTGCGCGATAATCTACCTCTCGTCCTAATGGTATTTGGCTAAGTGCCATTTGAAACACTCACCTTTCGGGGTGCAGTAGATGCCCGAGTGACAGGGGCATTCATACATTAGGGCGACCTAATGTTTAGGGCTATGTGGTTCATGACACACTAGATGCAGCCGTAGCAATACCAGTGTGGTAAAGTAAACACATTTGTACCTACATTTAAGTGTTTCAAATTTTGACTAAGGCCATCTTACTTGCCCCATAGGTCAAATGTGCCTTTGCATCAACGCCTGAGTAATTTTTTCTTCACACCCTCGAAATGTGCTCTTGCGATCGCTGGTCATAAATAATTGTGTTGCACACATTTGTTGCCACCGTCGTGCAAGCATAGCTCCGGCCTGCCGAAAATTAACAAATGCGACAAGGTCAGGCTACAACCTCTCAGTTCCTAGTACATTTCGTATACGCGGGTCTTTCAACTGTCTGTGATTGCTGGCAGGTGTGTTGAATAAGCGCGAAATACCCACGCAGCCAGCGAAAAGTTATCTATGGCTCTGGAGTGAAAAAGAAATAGTTGAACAAAAGCAAACTTTTGCACAGCACTCACCGACACGCACTGCCAGGTTCAAAGTTTCCGAGATGACGTTCTTTCAAAAGTGCTGAAAATGTCAAGTCAAGCTTGATCACTGCTCTTGCCCTTGTGATGAAAACAAGTTTCTTTTTTTTACAAAAAGCAAACAACGCTGTTTTGTAAAGCGTAGATATATATATATATATATATATATATATATATATATATATATATATATATATATATTATATATTGCGTACACTTGTAATGAATACATATATATATTTATATATATATATATATAGATATATTCATCAGAAGTGTACGCAATATTAATATCATCTAGCCCTCATAGCTAAGAAAGCGACATCGCAACTTGGTGCTTCATAATTAGCGCCAAATTAGTCTTCAAATATATATATTGAATATTCGCAGCTTAGTGTGTATTTATTTTTATATGATGTACATAACTACTTAATAATAACTTGTACACAGTCGAAGAGTAGCAATTAGTTTATCAAATGCATGGATCGGGACAACGATCGGTGGAGATTGCAGCCAGGGCTTACGAATTCCGCCGTGAGTTTCCTCACGTGGAGAAAACTCACGACGAACGACAAGCTGTGCAAAATTCACTAAAGCCCATGAACGTATGACGAATCACGAATTCCGAAGTGTCTTAAACATGAAACAACACATTTGTAAAGGCATTCACATATATGTTGCTGTTCTTTTTTTTTTCTTCTAGTATCAGACTCTCACCAGAGCTTAGGGTATTTTGTGTTGTGCGTGTGTGAAAGTGACACTTAGAAAATACTAAAACTACACTGTACTCTAAACACGTGGAATAGCCTTCTCACAGACAGATTTTGTGCGGTTAGAACCGCTGGATGAGCGCAGCCTTTGGGATTTCCCCTTTGAATTTTGAGGGGTGGTTACCGCCTTCTACCGTCGTAGACACCCATCGACACAGCGGAAAGAGCCGTGTTTTCACTCTGGGTTAAACCAGCATCTCGCTGCGCCGGCGGCAGCCTTGTCCACTGGTGCACTGCAAAAGCCTAACCTTGCGGACAGCGCAATGCGCAGGCGTTCTTCCTGACGCCGGGTGGCCCCCATCGCTAGTGAGGGATTTTGCCCTGTACGCCAGCTGTGTAATGGAGATGAGCGCAGTCAAATTCATTCTCCTCGTTCAACTTTTATATTTAGCATTATTTTCATCTCGACTTGCGTTATCATCCTAATCGTTTTATTCAGCGCTGTTATCATTTTATCTTTCGTTTCGCTGTGCCCCTTACGCCAGTGCAGAATAGTGAGCTAGGACTAAACTCAAGGTTAACTTCCGTGTCTGTCTGTTGTTAAAAACAATCAATCGAGGGACTTTCATAACATTTTACATTGCTATGAGTTGATCATATTCACGAGTCGTATAATCCCAGCCGTCATGCTTCTTTCTTCCACGTCCTTAATTTCCCAGGTGTTTTCACTGGATGCAGCTCTCTTGCGGCTGCGCTAGCATTGCCGGAAGATGGTCACGTGGTTGGACTGGACATTTCCATGGAATTCCCTGAAATTGGAATGCCGTTCTGGAAAAAGGTACTGGTGTGACCCATACTTATACATTTAGCTAATACAAGAGTGCATAACATAGAGAGTCCACCGTGTTTAGGAACAAAACCGGTAAAATCTGCATCTTGCACATATCGGGAAAACGTAAACTTTCAACATGGCGACGAGAAACAAAAATGTATGCATTTTAATCCTCCAAATACGGTTAGAGACGCACAATGTGCTGCGCACTTTGGGCGGCGCTAGGCTAACATGACAGAATTCCGGTGTTACGTGACACCGTGACGTTACATAAGGTCATGTTGTGATGTGAGATCACGATATCACTTCATGATGTCACGTGACGACTGTCATGCTGATGACGTCATAAAAACACCGAAGGCTGACATGACACCCTGCACAAGGTGTTAACTCTTATCGAGGCTCTACAAATTTGTTAAAAAAACATCGTGATAGCTTCACTGGTCTTTTATATGCAGGAAGTTATACGTCCATGGGGACTTAATAATCGACAAAATTCCCGATCGGTTAAAAATTAAAATAAAAGTGTTAATTGAATACTTGATTCGTGAAAATAAATATATATTTTCAATTTGAACTCCAGTGAGCGTCATCAAAAACCACAAGATAATTCACAATTTACACCATTGCAAGCGTCTGAGAAGCGTGGTAATGCGCTAAAGTCACCACTTTCGCAACAGTCGCAAAGCTGGTGGCTCAAAAACGCGGATGGAAACACCATCGCGAGCTGTCATCCGCATTTCCGCGCCGCCAACCTTCATGCTTTTGGATGAGGGCTAAATTTAGAGCACCACCGCGCAACCGATGCGGTCCATACCTTTCCCAAATTTATTAATTTAAAGGTTTTCGATCATGAGCAACAAGTTTCAAACTGGAACTGTTTGATCATTTTCAAAAATTATAAAATCATTAAACAAATGTTAATTATTTGTTGGACTTACCACGGCGATTACCCCCTATTTGATGTTTCCTTGGCCGTATAAGTAATAACTCACCTGCACAAATGGCGTTCGTGTAGCTTTCACGACGTTTTAGACCAAATCTGTGAATCATAAGAAACAACATCCTACATGTATCCTATAGGTATATGCTACGCTCACATGGTGACATAACATTCTACACCAGCTCAATTGTCCCACAAAGTTTAGCGCTGAGGCTGCTCTCTACGTGTTGCACAGCGGTTACACATTTCCCTTTCACTTGTTGCACTTCCTTTACACTTCTTCTAAACCATAGTATATTTTGTTTAGAAATCTCTAGCATTATATAGGACATGTGCAAAAAAAAAAGCGAACCTGAGAAGCTTCAAGTTTGTGTCCAGTCGCGGTATTGTAATATGAATACGTACAAAACTCGCCCAGTTATCCACTCTCTTAAATGATAACTGCAATGAAAAAAAAAAACGTTTTTTAAACAGCCTAGTTGGGGCAAGCATGTGATGAAACAAATCTTCCGCATAAAAGCAAATTTTTTCTAGCAATATTTACACCACAGGACGTAATTTCGTCGGGGTAACAGCTTCTCCACATTTGAAACTCCCGCTCTTTCAACGCGAGCGGAGTGGCTGTTAAACGCCACTCCTTGACGTATAGCAGCTAGTATGTGACGTTTAATACCAACTTCGTGGCACGCGATTTGAAACGGACGAAATAGCCGCAAACTAAAATCAGTCTCGCGCGATAAATATTGCTATAAAACTTTTTGTTTTTGGCGGAAAAATTGTTTTGTGACTTGCTTGTCCCAATTAGGCTGTTTAAAAATACATCTTATTTTTTTTGCAGTTACCCTTTAAAGTATGCATTCATCACATGATATTTTGTTTAGCGATTTTGCACCCAGTGGGCAGGCGAGTTGGTGGAAATTTACCATGCTGATTTGAACCCGCGACTAAGGCAGAAGAACAATTTTTTTTTACGCTGGAAGAAAAAGTTTGTCCCTCTTAGTTTTTCCTCTAATGTAAAACATTCTTACTCCTCCTGCCACTGTCACGGTTTAAAATATTCCCGGTTATTTTGTTTAACCTCGACTCAGAGCTCAGCCTAAGCTGCGCGGAAGTATGTCCGATCATGTAACTAAAAAAACGAAACACCACATAGATCTTAGTATTTCCGGCTGATAAGTAGAACTTCCACTGAAGAGTTGTAACAGATATCTACTCGTTGATTTCATAGATTGAGCACTAGATTTGTTTTTGCACAAAAAATTTAGCAAAAACAGGAAGCAGGGACACAGAAGGAATATATATATCTTAATGTCCTCGGTGCCAATTATTGCTACGTCTTTACTGTTTATGTAAACATTATATTTTGAATAACTTTTTCACCATGTTTTTTTTTGTTTTTTTTCTTTTTTTATAGGCTGCAGTCGATCACAAGATAGATGTTCGCGTCGCTCCGGCGAGTGAATCTCTTGGTAAGCGGAGAACCAATATTATTGAATTATTCGTAGCCCAGATTTAAAAACTCATTCAGAATTATGAGCTAAATGAAAAATATGTTCTTACCATAAGTATAGATCAGAAATGAATTGTCCTTTAAATTGATGATCCTATAATATAAATAATACGATGCTTCTCACAAAAAAAAAAAATCAAGAACCCAAAAGTGCAGAGCACGACAAAACGTTGCGTGTATATTTTAACCGCTTTTAAATTAGTAGTTTCTATCATTTTTTGTAAATTAAATTTTAAAAAAAACGAGAAAATTCCTCAGTAAGTACATTTAATCGGTGCATATGTTTTAGAATTTGTTAACAAAATTTATTATTACTTTTATAGGCCTCTTTTTAATTCGCAGCCTGTTCAGGTTAAAAAAAAAAAAAAAAGAACAAAAAAGCTTTGGCTTAACAATTGTTTTGTGCTCTCCACTTTTTCCGTGTGTGTCTTGGACACAACGTAGCGTGCAAATCTATGCCGTGGTAACGGTCCCCCGAGTAAAACGAAGATCGGGAGCAGACACATACCATTTCAGAGAAATTAAATTCCTATTTTTTTAATGATCCCATTCTACGGTGTAATTTGCTGCTATCGCATTCAAGAAACTGGTCAATCCGATAATTTTATAGCAAACTACGGATTTGCATTTTTGTTCATTTCTTCTTTTTTTTTTCTCTCACTAATAATCTTACCGTAGATTGGTTTCACGGACGCACTCCTTACTTGAAATCTCGAAAGAGTCCTTCCTGACAAGCCATGATACTGTTTATCTGCCAGTTGAGGCAATACCGTTTAGCTCAATCACGTAGTTTATGTCTTCGATCCGTTGTGCAAGCCGGTTTGACCAGCGGCTCAAAGAGGCATCAATTGGCCCACAACTTTTGTGCGGAGGAATTGTTTTGTTGTTGTTTTCATTTCCCGCGTTTTTCTTTTTTTTTTTTTTTTACCTTTTTATCAATTCGCCAGCCGGGGTTGCTAGTCACAAAATGACGAAAGGAAGCATCTCTATGATAACCGCCGTTAATGCACTGTTTTACGGGAGCGTTTTCGTGCGTTTTACGGTAGCCACGGAATGGCTCCTGGCGCACGCTTAACGGCATGCTTCAAAGTCACAGCATGAGCTCACGGTAGAAATGCCGCACCGCAACGCTAAGCAAAACTGCCTAATCTGAGTGACGACATGCTGGCGCTTGTGCAAGAAGGAGGCTTTTCGTATGGGCGAAATGGCCCGGCTTGTACGCTGTGCTAATCCTAAGGAGAAAAAGCGGAGTATGAAACGGCGAGCCACATACCCGTGTAAGCTTGCTCCCCTACACGACGTCCACAGCAGTCAAAGGAGGCCCGAAAATTGTCAGAGAGAGTTTTCTACAATTCACGTCAGAATAGTTCTATTTCCGTGCCAAGCTTCAGGAGTTACGTCATCTGATGACTTCCCCATTTCTCCAAAAGATCGTAGTCTCGTTGCACAATTAAAGTTGGCCAGATTAGTAGGATGATGCTCAACTTATTCATGTAGACTATTTATAAGAAAAAATGAAAGCATCGCTCAATGGACCCAGCGAGCGGTCCATTCGCAGAATCTTGTGTCTCCCGTTCTTTTTTCTTTATGAATCTTTCTCGTGTCGACCTAATGTGTTTTTGCCTCGGTAGCACGACTTCTATAAAAGCGAAGACTTCTGAAACTAACAACTTGCATTTAATTGTCTAATAAATTCGGCTTACAAAAACACTGCATTGGTGGCTGTCCAAGAAAGGTTCAACTAATGACGTGTTGTCATACCGCAAAAAATCCCATGCAACTACACAAAACACGCCCTCGTTTGTTTGTTGTTGTTTTGTTTGTTTTTTTCTATTGAAAATTTTGCAATCACGCGGTTGTTAAAGAAATCGTTTAAATCATGGCTCTGGCAACGTCGCCCTCGACGGGCGTCTCGTCTTGGAGGTGTGGACAGTGCGTTTCGCGAAAATGGCCGTGTCTTGCTGCAGAGTTTAAGATTATAATCTGTCACAGGTTAATGGGGCACTCGAGTGTTTTTTAAGTTCGTGTTTTGATGATGACAACGGAATCTCGACGCCCTAAGTATCCCTAAAAACCAAAAAAAATAGTCTTAAGTTGATTATTTCTTTAATAGAAATGCAATTGAAGGCCGCCAAACCTCGGATCCATCCGAAAACGAAACCACTTTCATTGTTCACCGATGGCATATCAAAACGATCTCGGGCCAAGGCCGTTGATCGACGTTGCGTCGCGCAGTGATTCTGAGGTAGCCGCACCGGCCGAATTTCTTTGTCATTCGAGCTTCGATCGTGGCGGAGTTCACTACGTTAGAGGACCTGACACCGTTAGAGGTTGAGATTCTTCGGCGGACAGCCGACCTGGGAAGGATTTCCTATGACGCCATCCGACGTGCGATGTAGACGATAGCAGCGCCCCGGAGTCGTGTTCGAGTTCCGAGAACTACAAAGCGGAAACCTTTTCGGGCGCTCTTCGATTTGCGGTTGCGGCAAGTCGTAACCAATCCAACATTTGACATCGCAGCGTAACCTCTGGTACGTGATGTCAATCGATGTCGCCACGTTGACTTTCGCCTCGGGAGGACGGCGGCCTGGTTCACACATGTGCAACGAGCGCCTTACTTACGACTGCGTCCGTTGCAACCGGAGCGACCGGAACGACCGCTCTGCGCCGCGCGTACACACACCTGCAACCACTGCAAGAAGCGCAGCGGATCGTCAGCACGGCAACCGGTTCTACGCCGCCGTTAGCTCTTTCAGCGGCGCCTCCGAAAAGGGGACGCACTGTTACTCAATGCCGTAACAGAATTTAGACAGACAGTGTTTTCTATAGCCTAGAGCTTTATTCTTTTTTTTTTTATGATGGGCTTGCAGGGTGCAGTAGATGAAAAAAAAATGAAAGAAAAAGATTCAGTACGCCGTCCTGGACGGTCACGACTCTAACATACGACTTTGCCAATAGTACACATATCGCCACATGCCTTTTCTCCGATTACGAAAGACGATGTAATCTTAGCAGCAATATAGCAACGTAGAAATATAATTTCGTGATCAGATAGACGTTGCGAGTGTTCAGGATCGCTAACACTGATCACTTTTCTCGGGTGATGAAAACGCGTGAAAATTTGCATCCTTTATACGGTACGCTCCAGTACCTTGAACTTGAGCACACGCATGAAATGCGCCTATAAGAAATCCGGGCGATGTTCAAGCAAACAAATGCTTAGAAAGCACCTCCGTAGTCGAAGTGACCAAACGCGATGGCACGGGTGTTTCTGCTGTCTTGAGAGTGTCGCCACGACATCGCCGGACGAGTAGGTGGATCTTCCCTTTTAGTAAGTGCTAGGTTATCATAGCGACACACGACGAACATTCACAGTCAAGGATAGCGCTTTTACGCGGAACGATGCGCTTTCACCACATCGTCCGCGTCGACGATCACCACCGACGCCATGTTTGCAGATAGAAGAAGCCGGCCCGCGACCGGCACGACCGGCATGCTTCGCGCGCAACCAGTTCTCCTCAACCTGTGATTCGTCAGTCGCTGCGGTTCTTTAGGTTGTTTCCAACGCAGCGGGTAAAGCTGGCTCGCTCCAACTCCTTGCATTGTGAACGCATGCGTGCGTCCCTCTGTCGCTATGGCAACTGACGGTTGCAGAACCTTGCAACGGCCGTTTCGGTTGTTCCAGTCGTTGCGGTCGCTACGGACACATGTGTGCGAACGGGCCTTGACACGAATGCAATTCCCAAAAACCCGGAGAGAAAGATTACATGATACGTGCGCTTCCGCGCATCCCGAGGGAACGGGAAATTCACCCCCCGTAGAGGATGGCAGGAGAAAAAGTAGTCCCTTGTTTGTGAAACGATAATTGCAGTATCCCGTATTGTAAGCTAGAACTATTTTACGTTTTGTAAAATTATCATGCACAACATATATAAATGAACTGAAAATTGTTTCTTTGGCGAAACATTACAAAGGCCGCCAAAATTTTCAAACATACGATAATTTCATTGGTCGGCCAGGAACAGAAAAAAGTCGGCACATATTTTATTCCTGCATGATTAATAGGCAGTTCTGCCTTCTAAAAGTGAATATGCTCATTCACTGACACTTCCTTAACGCCATCGCACGAAAAAGTAGCTTCCCCAAAAACCACTAGAGTGCCCCTTTAAGAAAGGTTTTCGAGGGATAGGAAGTGCTG
The DNA here is from genome assembly GCF_016920785.2 of Ixodes scapularis. Taxonomy (NCBI): domain Eukaryota; kingdom Metazoa; phylum Arthropoda; class Arachnida; order Ixodida; family Ixodidae; genus Ixodes; species Ixodes scapularis. Next base: position 184,913,750 of record NW_024609857.1, read on the forward strand.
GAGAGGAGAAAGCAGACGGAACGCCTCTTTAGCGTTCCGTCTGCTTCCTCTGTCCCTGCCCTCTTTTCCCTCACCATCTTTTCTTAACCTGTAACCAATCATAGGAGCCCCCAACAGTTCCATAGGATATCGTTGAAAATCACTAAACATGCGTCGAATTCGTTCGAAGAAGACTAAGAAGCTCATGACAGATTCCTTTTATATCAATCCTCGGGTGTTCGAAGATCAATTTCCAGTCCCGAAGTTCGTACGTGCCAGATGCTTGGTAGTGTAGAGCTTCGCGCGTAAGACTTCTAAATTTTACAACCGTTTTTATTTGTGCTAGCCACTCCTCGTTCCGCGTGCAATTGCTGGCGAATAAGGACGGTAGGTCTTTGTTTCTTGTGCTGTTTTTTTTCATCCGAACTTTGCGGTTTTGTTTTTTGGTCGTGTGAACATTACGAATAAAGCTCTTGCTGATCGTATTCAATTTCAAGTTTGCCACTGTGACAGTTAGTCGGCACTGTTCGATTCGATTTTAAATGAAGTTGAAATATCACAATTTTCTAGTAATTATGTTATATTATAGCTACTGACAGCTTAAGAACTGGAGGTCTTGGCGTATTATGTTCGCACCTTCTGCTTCATTATTTCTTCTCCTGGTTTGGCACCTGCTTATTCCGCATTATGGGTCACTAATGAGATGTAATAATGTGGTCTGTACTGGGCACACCCTGCCTTTCAAGTTGTAGTTGCGAATAGCTTGCTCACGTCTTTTCCCGCTCAAGCAATGTTTCTAATCGATACTCAAATCGTGATTTTTTTTTCAGATTTGATGATTAAGAATGGCGAAACGTTTGATATAATTTTTATTGATGCCGACAAACCAGGTTGTTCAGGCTATTTCAAGAAATCTTTGAAGGTTCTAAAAAAGAACGGAATTGTTGCCGTCGACAACGTGAGTATGAGTTTGCACTATAAATTGCGCGTTCTAAGATCACAACGAGATAATAAATAAATGCGCGCAGTGGTTTTAGAGAAGAGACCGCTGACGTTCACATAATTCACATGACAAGGTATGTTCCAGCAGGAATGTCGCTCATAAATGAGCGAAATTATAAGTACTTAGAGATTTCAACTGATGTTTAGTTATTGAAACAAGTATTTTATTTCTAATGTTTGGCAGTCATCAAGAAAATAAACCAGGTGCAATAATACCTATTAACGAGTTTTGTGTCTGCATCAAGGCACTGGTTTTTTTTTAGCTTCAGTTGAGTTTTTAAGAACTTCGCTTCGTGGGCCGGAGACACATGTAACAATCAACTAAATGTGTTAATTTTACCAAGTCTGAAGAAAGCCCCGTGTCCGGCTGCCATAAACAGAGTTTTATTTCTTAAGTTTTGAATTGACACACAAGGTTTCATTCTATTATATTCAGGTATAGTATTGAATATTTTGATCGTTTCTTCCAAATGCTATCGAGTTTTGTATTTAATTATTTACCCGTCGAAAATAAACCCTAAAACAACAATTTGCCGCATTGTGAGATGCGTAAGGTTGCGGACTGTACACCTTTTCAGGCATAAAGTCCCAAACTAAGAGAAAATGCTCTGTAAATTGTTTCCAGAACAATACACAACATTTGAGCTTATAAACAAAGAAGTGGTGAAACTGTGACTTGAGCATGCATTCAACTGGCGATATTAAGCGCATTTACTGTGCGTTTTTCTTTTCTTGATTTAGGTACTATTTCACGGACAAGTGTTGGACTTGGACAACAACGAACCAGTACCAGCTTCAATGAGGATAGTTAACGACATTATTTACAAAGATGACGCTGTTTTTGCAAGCATGCTAACAGTCGGTGATGGTCTTACCTTAGCATTGAAGAAGTGATTGAGTATTTTTTCAACGTCATTTTGTAACGCAGAACACATGATACTCTCTGCATCTTTAATAAAAATATTACACAATCATAATCTTTTGTCAAAACGACTGCTTACTGGTGCAACACAAAGAGCAAGAAACTGATTTTGTACTTTATAGGTGCAGCAAAAACACCGGGCAAAACACCCGAACGGCCTCGAGAAAGCTTTCCTGTATTGTAAAAATTTAATAAAGAGCGTAGAAGCATAAATAAGACTTGAAATACGCCTTGTCTTCTAACTACAGTTCAAGCTTGTAGCATGGGGACACAGCAAAGAGATGGCGAATGAAATAAAAGTTAGTGCACATCGGTTCCCCCTTCAGCTGTTTCAGGGATGTAATGTCAATGAAAGTGTCAAGGAAGGCGTTGAACAAACACGGAACCTAGTAATCTCGAGTGCATTTACCATACCTGGTCGAACAAATTTGCACTACAAAGCGAGGAACGCGACGAAGTAATCAAGGGTGCTCAAATGGTATTTTAAAGTCAGTTTTCTTCAAAAGATATGGAGCACTGCCGTTTACATAAAAAGAGAATGGAGATTAGGTAACTAAAGACATCGAAAACAATCATTGTTGCTGGAGAAATTAGAATTATACGGATGGGCTTGTCAGGATTCCTTTCAATGAAGAATTAACTTTGGGCAGCAAGCGACCTGAACATTCTTCAAACATTGTAACACTGTATCGAAGGATACTCTAAGCAAGCCCATGGACCATTATTATTCTGGTACCGATTGCCGTAAGAACTTGTGTAATAAAGCATACAAGACACAATTTGTAATTTTCTACAAATATATGATACATGTGTGTTCCAAGACATATAAAAATCGAAATGTGCACCTAAATATTTCACGTGATCAACAGACTCGATGGATACACAGTTACACTAAGTACATCTGGATGGGTGAATCAAAAACATTACTTTAGCCCTGCGTCTTTTAAGAGGGTTGCGAAAACAAACCTGCTTTGTTTTAAACCGCTTTATGTCTAGGAGGTTACCACCAAAGCAATCTATTATAGAAGTGGCGATTATTTAGAGTGTGTGGAGTGAATGCGAGAAATTAATATGACATGAAAAAAGAAGAGTAACATCAGCATATCGGTAAAGTTTACACTTGTTGTTAACCCGGTCCATCCCAAGCTATATTGATGTGTTGTAGATATGTTAGAAAAGTGTTCATAATTTTTTTTTTATGGGAGATTTTGCGCAAGGGTCCCCAAGATGTTTCGGATACAACAGTCACGCAGCGTTACGCTACTGTTTCAAACCCCATGCTGCGTGGGGAACTGTGTATCAAAAGTCGGGAGAGGACTCAATCTAGAACGTTTTCTAGGCGGCATAATATAAATGTTGAGCAACCACAGCGGAGGACATGTTTTCTTTATGCGATGCGGCATCGCTGTAGTAGAGACACAAAAATCGCGACTTTGTGTACTAAGCTGTCGCTCCTGACGGGAAATAGATCGTGAGGACAAAGCCTTAGTTTTAGGCTACTGTTTCAAATTCCTTGCTGCCTGGGAAACTGCCTAATGATAGTCGGAAAAAGGCCAAGGTGGAACCATTTAAATGTTGAGCAACTGCAGCCCGGGACATGTTTCTTATGCAACGCGGTATCAGTGTAGTAAAGACTCAAAAATTGCAACTTTGTGTAGTAAACATATTAAAATTTGTTTTTCACACAACATAGACCGACACGACAAAACACTACGTTACGCGGATCCTTGGAAATTTATGCTGCCTAGGAAACCCTGTATTAAAGGTCGGGAAAAGGCTGAAGGTAGAACGTTTGCAAGCCGACATAATTTCAATGTTGTGCAACTGTAGCGCGCAGCATGCTTTTTATTCAACGTGGTATCAGTGTAGTACAGAGTCAAAATTCAAAACGCTGCAGAGTGAACTCTTTCCAATTTGTTTATGACGCCATATTCATCAACACGACAAAGACACGGCGTTGCGCTAGCGTTTCGAACTTCATGCTGCCTAGGAAACCGTGTATTAAAAGTCGGGAAAAGGCTTAAGGCAGAAATTTTGCTAGGCAGCATAATTTAAATATTGTGCAACTGCAGCGTGCGGCACGTTTCTTATGCAACATGGTATCAGTGTAGTGCAGATTCAAAAATCAAAACGTTGCGTAGTGAACTGTCTCTAATTGTTTTACGACGCAACATTGATCGACACGACAAAGACACAGTGTTACGCTAGAGCTTCGAACTCTATGCTGCCTAAGAAACCGTGTACTAAAAGTCGGGAAAAGGTTGGAAATACAACGTTTGCTAGGCGGTATAATTTTAATGTTATGCAACGGTAGCGCACGACATGTTTCTTATGCAACGTGCTATCACTGTAGTACAGGTAGTACAGACCCAAACATCGCAACGTTGTGTACTGAACTGTCTCCAATTTGTTTCTGACGCAACATTAATCGGCACGACAAAGGCACGGCGTTAGGCTACTGTTTTGAATTCCATGCTGCCTAGGAAACCGTGAACTAAAAGTCGGAAAGAGGTTGAAGGTACAACGTTTGATAGGCGGCATAATTTAAATGTTCTGCAACTGCAGCGCACGACATGTTTATTATGCAACGCGGTATCACTGTAGTACAGACCCAAACATCACAACGTTGTGTAGTGGGCTGTCTCCCATTTGTTTCTGACGTAACATTGATCGGCACGACAAATGCACAGCGTTAGGCTCCTGTTTCGAATTCCATGCTGCCTAGGAGACCGTGTACCAAAAAGCGGAAAAAGGTTGAAGGTACAACGTTTTCTAGGCAACATAATTTAAATGTTGAGCAACTGGAGCGTGCGGCGTGTTTCTTATGCAACCCGGTATCAGTGTAGTACAGACGCGCAAATTGCAACGTTGTGTACAGAGTTTGGATATATTACCACCGCACGGGGGTTATGGGTCTTTTCTTCTACTTGGTGCACGTTTACCATCGCGATATGGGGAGAACACCACAGCCAAATATATCGCGATCTCTATCACCCCACGGCCGCACATGACAACAGGAGATTGGCCGTTGTATCTAATTTTCAATCAATGACTTCACTTGTCCAGCAAACTTTTAGCGTGTCGAATACGCTGTCGTCCATCTCCGACGCCATACATGCCAGCGAATTGCAATGTCGCAACCGGTTTGCAGTGCGCGCGGCACCCGGGTTTGAAAGCATTTGAAAAAAAGGGAACTGCAGCGTTGCCGCGGCGTACTGTTCGAGGCTCAGCTGAAGTGATGATGATGATAGCCTTTATTCTACTTCCAAACGTGGGTTCCGTCTACCATGTACGAAGCGGCTTCCCTCTCCGCTTGAGACTCTATAGGATACGCTAGATAGACAACGCGGAGACTGCGGGACAACTGGAAATTTGATAATGCTCACACGGACTCAAGCTTGCACGACGTTGATTCATATCAAACGAGATATGACATCCGTAATAAATATGTTGATAACGTGTTTCTGCGTAAATCTTTAGTCCCCAGTTGGAAGATCCACCATGTTTTGAAGGTTGTTTCACAATGAGCTATCTTTCAGAGAAAACAAATTTGACGCCTCACAGCACAGACGTAATCATCTTTCGTTTTTAATAACAGATTGACAATGATGAACACAGCTAGCCGGCTCCGATTCTGGTGTGCCCACAAAGGTGGAAAGGGGGAGGAAAGGGAGCGAAATTTGCAAAGCTCGAGCCATGTACTGTGATGTCATATGTGAGTACGCAAAGAAAAAACACTTAAAAGGTTGATAGCACATATGTTAAATGTAAATTTACAAATTATGTTGAAAGTCTTACATTTGGTTTTTATTTGACCTTTTGGCGTTCCCTCTCCCAAGTAGCACACCATTGTTGGACCAACATGAGCCCACCACTGGCAAAACGTGGCTCCAATATTGACCTAACATAGGTTTTCACGAAAACACTACCGGATCCAATCGTGGACCATTTATTAATGCCAGTGTTGGACCAAGATTTGACCAATATTTGAACTAATATCGGACCGTCATTCATGCCATCGTAGGACCGCCTCTTAACGGGAGAGCTGCAGACATATTCTTCCGCCTTGCGGGAAGTACTCACCCTCTTTTTGTCCTGTTCCCTCTTATCCAGTTGCATGGCGAGGCGGAAGGGAAGGTCCCGTTTCGTACGGGCGTCTTCTGAGAGGATACGCCTGGGATAAGCAGGATTTGTGGCCCCTCGCAAAGCCTAGCCCTTCGGGTAGTTCTTTAACGAAGCTGGAAGGCTGCGCCCTGGCACTGACCCATTTGAGCTGTCAAAGCCGTTTGGCTGTAGCCTCAAGAAAAGTAAACGCTTACTGGAGAGCTGCCACGCATCCCCGCACCAAGTGAACGTACTTTTGATACTTATTCAAGGTTTCTCAAATAAGGATTGGATAACGCATGCGCGAGATGTGGGGATTTTAAAATGGAAGAATGATTTACATGTGTCCAGAACACTCAGCACCCTGAAAACGCCAGCCTATCCCGCTCAAACCTGCCTCAAATGGGGAACGTTTGAAAAGATAAATGTGTACCAGGCGGGGGCATCTTAGCGGAGCTCTGTTTTCGTGGAGCGCGCACAAATTATTACGTGTCCAACTCGCAGGATATAATGGCCAACGAAATGTGGATGAAGTTTATATCTACACATCCCACCAACCACATGACTTGAAAGGGCAGCAAGGGTGGGTGTCGATATTAGGAAGTTTTACTGGGTCGTTTTTAGCTCTCCGATAATGGCCGATTCACACGACGAACTGACCTGCGTACAGATTGATCAAGTGATAACGCGTCCTAGGTTCGGCCGTCTCCGCAGCGCATCCACACGAGGGAAACGACGAGCAGACGCCAGCGAGGACGGACTGAACCTATTCGCCACCTAGAGTGACGCCAAACTCCACATCGCACCGTTGCACCGTTGTTCAAGAGAGAAATCGACGTTTGCTACTGCGATTAAAAATTGTACGTCGCGGTTACGTACAAATTAAGACAGAGCTCCGTGATAGGCTTCGCGCGAAGCGCCACTATCTTTACTAACCCAAGGCATGACCGTGACACAGTGATGGTCCTGGCCGAGAAGGGTTCGGTGTAGAAGCGACGAAGTTCCAGGCTCGCGGAGGGGGGTTTGGAGATGTCTTCGCACACTCCGCGCTCGTACACAACACACAAGTACACCACAGCCGTAAGAAAGGTCTTTTCTCGGAAAAAGGCTGATTGGACGTGATAGAATTATTGCGGCTTGCTAGACGATATTTGACGGGAACTTCTTGACACGGACCCGGAGGAGTACTGGAACCTGCGTCGCGTCACCCGGACAACGTTTCTGCAGTTTTTTGAGCGCGTGAAACCAAGAATCGCGCGACACAGTGAACCAGCAAACCCACAAAACACAACGATGCGTCATTTATATTTTATTCGTCCGAAATCAAAAAAAAAAAAAAAGAAGAAGAAAGCATTGTATTGTTGACAAACTGAACGCTTTTCAAGTCAATCTCTCGGCAAAATTCTGCGAGTAAAGAGGCGCTCGACTTTATCAGTACGCGCGCCCGCGGATGAGGCGCGGATCGCAAGAATCCGTGACGCGCCGGTCATGTAGTTGACGATTTGCGGACGAAAATCGCGATTCGATCCGTCGTGTGCATCGGCTATAGCCGTGCCCCCCCCCCCCCCCCCCCCCCCCCCCCCCCCCAACAATATATAAGCTAGCCTTGCTTCGAGCATTCATTATCGAGCACGAATATTGGTGCAGAAAACACAATAGGGAGTGTTCGTAAATCGTTTTCGCCGTCCCGCGATGCTCTCTACAACCCGCTACATTTCCCGGAACTCTACAGTAACAACTATAGGCGCGCAGTCACAGCAGCGGCTTGTTCGTGGCGGGGGGGTTAGCGGATTGGAAAACGCGGTCTACTAAAACTCCCTAATATTAGGGAGTTCCGGCAAGGTTTTTCGCAAACCTTTGCGAGATCTGGAACTCTGCAGGTAAGCCTAGCGCCACGCATGCGCAGTAGTGGAGTCTTCGGTGCAGATAGCGTAGCGGAGGTAGAAAAACTCTCTACAAAGGCTACGTAAAGCCCCTATTGGGGAGTTTAGCGTGTCGTGTTATCGTTCAAACTTGCTTGTTTCTTACTTTACTTTGAATTGGCACGTGTTGCCACTTCAAAGTATTCTTCGGAGTCTTCAAGAGACTAAAGTAAAATGAGCCCTTTTCTTTTAACATATAACGGGACTGTAATGTGGTATTGTAAAAGCATTAGAGGTAAACTCCTCCACGCAGTTAGGACGAACAAACTAGAGCCGGTTTTTCCCGTTTTTGATTTCTCCTCAGCAGTTAAAAGTTTATAAAACTGTTATATGCGAGTATCGAACCTAAGAGGTAGACTTTAGTGCTAGACAATACATTGCTGGGGAAAAATAGCAAAAAGTGCCGATGTTGTGTTCGCGCTGTGTCGCGTAATGTACGCATGCCTCTACATGATCAGAGTAAATAAATAAATTTATTGTACAAATATTTGCTTTTCATACCTGGAAAGTTATTTTTATACAAGCTACTCTACAAAGCGCGTCAAATCGCTTGACGTATATAATAACTCTGAACGAGCAGTGTAAGAGCTTCATAGGTCGGCATTTTAAGCTGTCCTCACTCAAACTTTCGATCAGCATTTTTTCCCCAATCAGAACTCACGCCCACTCACGATCACGATTTATTCAAAATAGGGTCATCACCCGACTCACTCTCACGGTTCAACACAAAACCAAAACTCACTCGCCGTGATCATCATGGTCGTCACGCTCACAGATCATCACGGTCATCAGGCTAACAGGTCATCACACTCACATATCCTCACGGTCCTCACACTCATAGGTCATCACGCTCATCACACACACAGGTCATCACGCTTATCACACTCAGAGGTCCTCACGGTCCTCACCCTCACAGCTCCTCACGGTCCTCACACTCACAGGTCCTCACGATCCTCACACTCACACAGGTACTCACGGTCCTCACACTCACACAAGACTTCACGCTCATCAAACTCGCAGGTCCTCACGCTCAGGGGTCATCACGCTTACCGGTTGTTTTCTTTGTGTTTTTCTTTTGTTTCTCTCAAGCCGTTGGTTTGTCTTGGCGTGAGTCGTGCGGCAAGAAAACTATCCCAAAACAGTGAACTTCTGAGCCCCTTATCCAATTTGAAAGAAATGCACTATGTCAATGTTTATGCTTCGCACATTTCTACCAAATTTCGATAACCTGGATTAATTGCGAAAGAAACTAAATTGCGAGCTGACGAGAGGTGGCGTGTGGAACTTTCGCCTGCTGCCAAGCACGGCGGAAAAACACAAACGCGCCTTCCGACAGGTTACACAGAAGACGTGGCAGTGATTAGAGCATCGCCTCACTGTACATACCCCGCTCATTTGTAGACAGATAAACAATTACTACTATACCACCCCGTTTCTTTTTTAGTGCCACCCGCATATAGTTTTACGGAAGTTTATGCAGCATGTATATATAGTAAACGTATGCATCGACCAATTTATTTTTCGGAGGGGGGGGGGGGGGGGGCGATAATATTAGGTAGGGTGGTTTCACGTGACGACGGTTTGAGATCTCACCATAATCCCTGTTGACAGTGGTGTCCGTCAGTCGTATGCTATTCTATGAGCAGAGGCCGTGGAGGCCGAGTATTCCTCTCACTCGAGTTGCTTCTGCTTTTGTTGATCGACTGTGCTTGCCGGAGTAGGTTGCGATTTCAAGAATCATCGGCCGGCATTGTTTTTCAGTCATCTCGGCCTTCATAAAACACTGTCAGCATTCATTATCTTGATACATGCAGCCGTCCTTGAATTGATTTCCTTTGGATTGGTTTGACTTTGGCATGGCTTTGCTTGGTTGGTTTGGAGTGGTTTGGGGGTTTCGAGCCGTCCCCATGTGGATCTTTGTCGCGCTCTCGATCATGTAGGGCGCGCCACTTTCCATGTGGCAAGCCGCGTCATTCTTGGCGCGCAGTTTTATAATGCGCAACCAGTTCGTCGAACAAGGTTTCAAAGACAGATTGTTTCATCGACACTGCGATGTTTCATCGGCAGCTCGTTTCTTCGACATTTGTTTCATCAATGTGTCATCCGGAGATCGTCTCTTCGACATTCGATGCTCGACAGAGCTTACTACTCAGCCACCATATTACTACATTTTTTCCACACTCTTTTTTTTGTTTTGCTTTACTCAAACGTCTAGACGACATTTCTCTTGCGCTCTCTTTCATCGACGAGGCGCTGGCGTCTTGACGTCATGCGTTCTTCGCGTGTTCGCAGCGCGCTACGGTGTCCGCTTCGGACAGGGCGTAGGTGGCGCAAGCGAAAAGGCTCCTCACTCTTTGTACGCATGCAGAGTGCTGTGCACTTTCATTGCTGGAGCGGTGCGTGCGGCGCGGCGGCCTTTTGCACACGCATGGCCGTTTGGGCGCGTGCTCGGCCTGTCTAGCGGATATTTTTTTACGTCCAGTGAATACTCCCAATAGGGCACCTATAGGGAGTATTCACCGGACGCCATATTTGAGGGCGATGTTTAGAGCGCATGCTCGGAACGAGCTCACGTTAATAGGCTGCTACACTCTGTTTCATACTTAAGGCCTGTTCACACATACAGCGGACCGCTAAGTAAGCGCTACGTGAGCGCTCCAAGGAGCGCTCATGTGGCGCTTCTGGAGCGTGACTTCGTTCTAATATAGCGAGCGATTAGCGCTTTTGTAGCAATTTGTTAGCGCTTCAGTAGGGCTCTGTTAGCGCTTCAGTAGCACCTTGTTAGCGCTCCAGTAGCGCCTTGTTAGCGCTACTTGTACCGCGGTGCTGCGGATTAGCCAGTGCACCGCGGTTCGGGTTCCTGTGGTTGGGTGTGCATCAGCAGCACCATGGCGGACATGTGGGATACTGAGATAGAAATGTGACAAATGCTGTTTTATACACAATTAGTGCATATCTGTGTGGACGGCTCAACACCAAGAAGAGTCTTTTAAGTTCGTGGAATCTTTCGCCAACGAGATACCGACGGGTACCCGGCGAACCTTGTTCCTAGGCTGAGGGACCGAGACACGGAGCTCTTTCGAAGGTGAGCATTAGTTCTTGCATAAATAGAACAATCATGAATGTCCTTCTCGTTGACAGCCGGAAACCCAAATTAATAGACGTGCAATTACATTTCCAGCTTTCTACGTATGACGCCAGCTAGCTTCACCAGTCTACTCGAGATGGTCCGCCCCCTGATAACTCGACAAGACACACAATGGCGGCAGAGCATCCCGGCTGACCAACGGTTCGAGCTGACGCTGAGGTACGCGAGCTTCATTTCTAAAAGCACTACTCGCTCACAAATACTTCGAACATTTCTACCGTGGCAACAGAGCAAACACAGTGAAACATATCGCTTCCTATGTTCGAAAACAATTTCAATATGTAGTATTTCACTCAAGGTGCTTCTATAATAAGAATGATACTATTTGAAGGCACGAGCTTTAAGGTCATGTGTCTTTTTATTGGTGCTATAAAATGCGCTGAGTGTTTACAAACAGTATTCAATGGCGGAATTGCGTTCGTTATAGGGCGCCTCGACGTCTGTCTGACAGGGTGAAGACATCATTTGTCGTACCGAATGCCGCCGGCACGTGCAAAGAAAAGATTTATACAAACATTGGCCGAAGAAATGAGGAGGCTATGCTTCAAAGCACTGACTATAAAGCTCAGCGCTCGAGCCGGGTGACGCCGGAGCGCGTGCACTTTAAAAAATCATAGAAAGCGATGGGGAAAAAAAGTTTCCAAGATGTCATCGGTCATTGTAAAATACCTCAATGTTTCTTTTTTTTTTTCGTTTATCGAGGGAGTTTACGTTGTTGTTGCTGAGCGCGCGCTAACGGTGACCTTCGTTTTTATTCAGAAACGTACACCCACACCATCGATACCACTGATCTCTATGACAATTTGCTGGAGCGAGCTTGCACGCGATTGTGGCCACCGGTCGGCTATAGACGCCTCAGCGCGCGCAAAATTGAGCCGCTATAGCCGACCTTTTCTTGTCTTACCAAGATGCCGAGCCACTGAAGCGGGCATTGACGAGACTCCACAAAGGCCGATGCTAGGGAGAAGGTCGCAGTAACACTTAAAATGGCACTAACCTGTCCTGCTGTGGTAATCATGAAGTGGGGCGAACGGGCTAATAGGGAACAAATACTGCAGGTCGGTTATGGCGGCGCCCATGCACAGCTGCCCGAAACCGTTATATTCTGGCCATACCAGCATGGGCAACGCGGACGCTGTGGAGGCTGCTGATGCTGCCCTCCCTTCATTGCTGCGCTTCACCAATTCTAACCTTTAGAGCAGTCGCCGCAATGTCTCGTCGGCCGTGTTGGTATGCCCATAAACATAACCGACCGGTGGTCGCACTTGCGGGGCAGTAAGCTCGATCCAGCAAGTGATTATAGAGATCAGTGATCACGATTGCCATTCTTGGCACACGATAAACTATTACTCTTTCTGAGCCTGTGCTGTAAGCGGAGCGCGCAAGTACGGCTCTCAGTGACGTCATTTAAATGCCACATATTAACCTAAGCAACGCACATGCTTTTCTTTGAAATGCAGTATCTTTATTTGGCTGATATTTAGTTTTTAAAGTTATGAGAATTATGTAATGTGTGCTCATCAGTTCCTTGGAAGCGGAGACACCCAAAAAAGTATATCATTTGGATTTCTCACCGGGCACTCAACAACGAGCGTGATGATTTCAAGCACGTGCCAGTCTCTATGGCAGTGTCTCGTTCCGAACTACGTGAAGAAACCGGGCTCGCCATCAGAGTGGGCGTCTATTGCTGACGACTTTCACAGGTTGTGGAATTTCCCAAACTGTGTTGGCGCCATGGACGTAAAGCACATCACCATCCAGTGCCCGCTGCTGAGTGGATCAACACATTTCAACTACAAGCACACCTTCAACAAAGTAAATTAGGCCATGTCATTTTCACGTGATAACTTGGATTTTTGTTCTAAATATTGCATCCAGAAAGTAATGAAATTTTAAGACATACATCGCAAAATAGGAATACAGACAGGAAAGGCACGCAAAAGCCTCTTCATAGTTATATTGCACGTCTTTCTTATAAGTAAATAACGAACTCGCTCACGCTTCAGTCTTTATAACTTTGGAAGTTTACTCAACGGCTTACTCGCTACATGATAAAACTCTGTTCTGAATTACTTGGTTGACCAGCACACTCTCTAATATAAAATTGTATTATATTTTGCAGGTCCTAATGACTGTCGTTCACGCCCGGTACCACTTTTGTCTGGTGGACATTGGCCGTTCCGGCAGTGAAAGCGATGGCGGCATTTTATCAAGGAGTGAGATAGGACTGAGCCTGGAAAAGGGCACTTTGGGTTTACCTCCATCGAGGTCCCTGCCCGGGACAAGCAAAGAGATGCCATTCGTCTTAGTCGGAGATGAGGCATTTCCCCTGAAAATATATTTAATGAAACCATACCCCAAAGTGGGTATCAACAAAGACCAGAACGACGAAGGCAGGGGAGAAGCGCTCAAGAAGCGTGTATTTAACTACGCTTCCCCGAGCACGGAGGGTCTCAGAAAATGCTTTTGGAATCCTCTCGAACCGGTGGATATTTTTAGAAGAACTTTCAAAGCGTCTGAAAAGAATACTGTTGCCTACTTATGCGCCTGTGTTGCCCATCACAATTTTCTGCTTTCTGAGGTCCACAGCCGAAGCTTTTACTGCCTTCCAGCACTTCTTGAGAGGGAAAATGACAAGCATTTGGCTAAAGGGCCAAGCGGAGCAGAAAACACTTAAGGGCGCACAGTGCTTCAACACCTCCCTCGCTTGCCCAACTCAGCCAAACATGACCAGCCAGCGGCCCAAGTTCGGGATGATTTTGCAGACTATTTCTCTGGTCAAGGTTATGTAAAGTGGCAAAACAAGATTGTCCCAAGAGCGAGTTAGGTTTATTGGTGCATGAGGTGTTCCCCTCCGCAGTCCAACAGCTGTTGCTGCACAACAAACATTGTCCTTAAGGCCTGCAGCCTAGGCATCTTTCTCAGGCGTTTGGCCACCATAATTCCAAAGTGATGAAAGTCGTCATTTTGGCGAGTCATCTGCTGTGCCAGCCTTGCTTCGTTCAATCCTCGGAGATTTTCTTTGATACAGTTTACGATGTCTCGGCTTTGTCTTTGCCTGTATTATATATTTTGATAAATAGGAAGAAGTTTATTTTCTTGACTTATGTTGCATGGTTTTCATACGTTTTATATTTTCACATAATTATATTTTTACGCGTTATTATAAAAGGATGTTATTATAAAGTGCGACATTCTAAAATGGAAAACCAAGCAACTGCTTTTTATTTTACCTCACCCTACACTTTATAAATTTCAACAATGGCGTCAAGAAAAAGACGCGAAGGATCGGCGCACTCCTCTCATACACCATTTCTTTTTTTTTTTTTTCATAGCATAAAAAGCTTTCTGATTCAGTAATATACATGACTCAGCAAAGCTTCCTAGCCTTTCGGTTTTCATCCCGGATGCGAAACGCTTTGATTCGTTTAGCAGCAGTAACTATGAGTTCTGAGAGGGAGAGCTGGGGACGCTTGTAGATCATTAGTCCTACCGATATAAACGGCAGAACCTTGGGACTCGTATCTTTTGGTCGGAGCCACGCAGGAATACATTTAAAAGAGGAAAGGTATAAGATTGCAGAACCATAAAATACTGCAAGCATATACCTCGTTGTTCCTCTGCCCGTTGTCTGTCGAGCTCTGTAAAAGAACGTGCCGGATTATGGCAGCTCGGAAGGAAAGTGTTTAGTACGGACACTACTCCTTTAATTAATGCGTAAATAATGAAGCGAAAACATGAAATTCAGTTTAAAAATCTTGGCTTTCGAAACCAATTTGGTTGTTCGTACAATAGAAACAAACACTTCGTGGTATTAGCAATTTGTTTTGTCTCTACAGAGCGTCACAAAGGAAAATTTACACCGTCTTTTTTACCGCAAAATAAACTAGGCTTCGCCAAACGCTAATTCTACGCCCGAAGGTAGAGCTAGTGGTCGAAACCAGGTGCCAAAGTTTCAGCCTGATCCCATAGCTTAATCAAAAGTTATAAGTGATTTTTTGAAAATTTCTATGGAAAAATGGAGCCCATTTTTGCCCGTTTTCGGTTTCTGGTGCCAAAGAGCCCCATGTGTTTGAAAACTCCGTCGGCTGCCATTTTCCCAATAATATTTTCAGAAAATCAGTTATAACTTTTGATTAAGTTATCGAATCGGGCTGAAACTTTGGCATCAGGTTGTGACCTCTAGCGTTTCCTTTGGGCGGAGAATGAGCGTTCGGCGATGCCTAGTTTAGTTTTGCGGTAAGAAAGACCGTGTAAATTTTCTTTTGTGACACCCTGTACATATCTGCCGCCCTTAAAAAATTACCGGCAAAGTAATAATCATACATTATGAAAATAAATATTAAAACTCAAAATAACTAAACAAAAAACAGCAAAATTTACGCCTCACCGCATCCTTGCTCAAAGGTATTTGTCCTGGAGGAAGAAATAATGTTATTTTAGTAGTCTTTCATTTTGTGCAATAAAGAGAGTGAAAACCAAGCTCACGTGTCTTCTGTAATCTCCGTTGACGAACTAGTCTCGGAGCTGCAAATTAATTTTTTCTTTCAAGAAGAATACAAAAATTGCACTCATTTTCTACCAATCGACATGTATGTGGTACTTCATATATGCATTCTAAACCAAATGCACAGCACCCAGAGACGCTATTGTAGTGGCGCATAGTTCGACAGTGCTAGTCACTTACTTGGCAAGAGTTTCCTCTACTCCGCTGTCCTTACAGGGAGTGGTCATGTTGTTGCTGCAATGTACCCCGCGGCATGAGACCAAATGTGTCACGTCTAAATGTTAAAATTGATGCTTACATTAGGGAAGACACGCTGTTGTAGTATTTACATTTGTCGGTCTTTTTAGTTTTGTCTAAGATGGCTTAACAACGGACATCAGTTTTGTAATAAAAGAAGGTGCCACGCGCTGGCGGCCTCGAGGCCAGCGCTCGGTCAGACATTTTGCCAACACTCGAACAGGACGGTTGTCTTTCCTTTCGCCACCGGGTAAACCGGACAGAGTTCACTCGGGAAGATGGCTTCTCCGGCTCGGCCATGGAACACCGGCACCTCCGTCCGATGAGTCTTTCATAGTTTTAGCGCCCCGTAGGTGGAATAGTACATTTTGGCGACGAGGATGGGATTTCTTTAGTTTGAGCTGAATTTTCGTAACCTTGTTCGAGTAGTTGGCAGCACTCCGCGTCCCGGTCCAGTGGTTTAGAATACCGGCGCGTAACAGATTCTCTTTCGTTCCCTGGTTCCATATTTATTTTCATGTCTTTTTTTTTTGGTTTTCGAGATGTTCGCACGTTAAATGAATATGTGTGTTCTCCTCCTTTAGTGCGATCAGTTCGCGTGGGACATTATTTTGTTCAGTCTTCATTTTCTTCTCAGTTTGTTCCCACGTTCGAGATGACTTCGTCTTCCTTTTCCATTCTGGTTGGTTCGATGGCATTGCCACCGCCGGCCGTGTTTTTGGCTGTTCCTGGTCCACCGATAATTGCTTGCCCAGCATGGAAGCGTGGGTTTTTGACATACCTTGAAGCATCGGCTTTGCAGTGTGCCGAACCGCGTGGGAAAAAGGCGATTTTATTTTCACTGTTGGGTACGGAAGCCCAGCGTATCGTAGACGCATTTCAAGTGTATGAGACTCCTTCTGCAGAAGAAACCGATGAGTTCCACATTTTCTTAGAGGCCGTTGGCAGGCATTTTGAATTTTGTGGTAGTGTTGCTCTTGAGCGCCAGAAAGTGCGCGCCTTGGTACAGCGTCCCGGACAGTCAGTCACCGAGTTTCTTGACGAATTACGACATCAAGGGTCGTTCTGCGCTTATGGGAACGCTCTCGACGAAAGACTCTGTGAGGTGTTTTTGGAGGGTTTATAATCCAGACGCATTCACGACCGCCTCCTGCGGGAATGCGAGGGCAGCCAGGTACCGACCTTATCTCGAGCTATTCAGTCAGCACAACAGTTTGAGCAAAGGGCGAAAACAGCCGCGAGTTTCCGGAGACGAGAAAAATCGCAAAACCGAGACTCGGCGGAGATTCAGCGAATCGGGGAACGACGTCTGCCAGAGACCCAAGATGGCGGCACAGCGTCGTCACCTTCATTCGAGCATCGACAAGATGGCTACGACGGATACCCCTCGTCGCGTCAACCTGGCTATTCCCTGTCCCAGCCTGGACCCAGAATGCCTTGGCTCCCATTGGCCGCTGGTCACGTGCCCCGGTTTCCGGCGCGGGTGTTCCAGCCTCGACGAGATCGTGACCTTGCCCCTCCTCGAACTGGTGGAAGCGCAGACAGCAGCGCTTGTTATTTTTGTGGACGCCGCAGCCATGACCGGGCGCTTTTCCGAGCGTTCCAGGTAGCTTGCTTCCTATGCGGGAAGCTGGGACATTTTGCAGTGATGTGCCAGAGTCATCGCCCGCCGTCGGCGGCCTTCGCCTACGACCGCAGACAAGCGTCGATTCCTGTCCAGGGCCGAAGTTCTCGGCGAAGCTTCGCTGACCGACAGTCCCGAGGAGTCAGGTCCAACCTGGTGGGCATGGTCGACCCACCGCCGGCTCCAGAGATGCTACCAAATGTTACGTTCGCGTTGAATCCACTGCCCGTCGAGATAACTGAGAGAGGAGAGGGTGGCATCGTTCGTCGAGATGCATTCATGGCCGAAATCACGGTAAATGACGCACCTCTTCGCATTCTTGTTGATACTGGTTCATTCGTATCAATTTTAAATGAGCGTACCTTTAAGGAAGCTAAGAAGAATAAAAAGATAAGGTTACACCCGCCGTCGAGGACCCTCGTCCACTATGTGCAAGACACCATACCTGTGCTTGGATGTTTTGTGGGACAAGTAAACTTTAAGGATTGCTGGGCATCGCTTGAATTTTACGTAACCAGGACGGGACGTTCGTTGCTCGGAATCGACGCGCTCCGTAAAATGAAACTTGTGCTGAATGGTGCTAAATACGAATGTTTGTACGCTAATGCAGCTCACGGAGGAGGAGCACCGCAGCGGAATGTGAGGGCCACGCACAATCCGCAGCGACAACCGTTCACCGTGTCGTTCCGTCCAGCATCACAGCCACTTGGTTCATCCCCTGCGGCGAGTTCCAGTCTTTTTTCTGCTGGAAATAACATTCGTGACATATCCCCTGCTTCGTCTATCTCTGGAGATACTATACCTAAAGCCATTCTGTAGAAGTCAAATCCTCAACGTCATTCTGAAAAGACGAGTACGTCAACAAGTCATCATGGGACTCCTGCTTTCACAAAAACGGATACATCGAAGTTACCGCCTGGGCTCGAGGAGTTCGAACATCTCTTTAGCCCAGGTTTGGGTCTGGTGAAGGATCATACACACAAGGTTAAGGTGCGGCATACAGTTCAACCCGTCCAATCAAAACTCCGTCGTCTTCCGATGACATTGAGGGATCCAGTTTCTGAAGAAATTTTCAAGTTCGAACGAGCGGGTGTCACCGAACGTGTTCAAGCCTCTGAGTGGGTATCGCCGATTGTTGTTGTCCGCAAGCCAGATGGCAACATTCGTATGTGTGTGGATCTACGAGCGCCGAATCAAGCCGTTGTTATCGATTCCTTTCCGCTGCCATGTATCAACGACCTTTTGAGTTCTTTGCGTGGAGCAGCGTCTTTTTCGAAACCGGATTTGGCTTCAGCCTATCATCAGGTCCGTATCGACCCGTAAGTCGTGACCTCACTTCTTACGTTACCCATGAGGGATTGTTCTGCTTTAAGCGAGTTTGTTTCGGGCTAGCATCCGCTCCCGCAGCTTTACAACGAATAATGACCAAAATCCTAAAGGATTGTCCAGGAGTCCAGTTTTACTTAGATGGTGTCATTGTGTATGGATCCACTTTGAAAGAGCACGATGAGAATCTCCGTTGTGTCTTATCTAGAATTTCCCAAGCGGGAATGGAGTTAAACGGCAAAGGTGTTTTTCAAATAGAGGAGCTCTCACTTTTGGGACACCTCTTTCCGTGAGAGGGTTAGAACCCCTTTCATCTAAGGTAGATGCAGTCCTGAATTTTGCAACTCCCTCTGACTCAGTGAAGCTAAGAGCGTTTTTGGGACTTATTGAGTATAATAGTAAATTCATATCTAATTGTTCTACGGTCGTAGAACCGATGCGTCGTCTCCTCCGTAAAGGAGTTCCTTTCAACTGGTCCCCGGTAGTTAAGGCCAGTTTTCATAAAGTAAAGGCTTCCATTCAAGCAGCGCCAATTTTACCTATGTTCGACCCAACGCTGCGTATCGTCGTGGCAACAGATGCTTCGCGGTATGGTCTTGGCGCTGTTCTTCAGCAGCAGTATGGGAATCAAGCAATGGTGAGGGTGCAGGCTAGCTGGTGTAAATTGAGCATAGTTGTAAACCCGAGACTGGGGATCTTCGTCCTGTAGCCTTCGCGTCGCGCTTGCTAACCGATGCCGAGCGAAGGCATTCTACTGGTGAGAAAGAAGCAATAGCATGTCTATGGGCGTGCGAAAAGTGGCACGCCTATCTGCGGGGAAGGTCTTTTGTAATTCGGACGGACCATCAAGCGCTGGTTACGTTACTTTCAAACAAGGGATCTGGAATCCGTCCTCTTAGAATCACCCGTTGGTCATCCAGACTTCTGAACTATAATTTTAAGATGGAGTTTCAGAAGGGCGCCACCAACGTCGTTGCTGACGCGTTTTCAAGGTTGCCAGTGCCTGACACGGAAGAGGGGGGTGGTTCTCATTTGAACCCGTTCGGATTTCTACCTTCTCGATTTTACCTTCTCATTTCAACCCCGCGCAAAACAACTTTCGCGTTTCTCCCTTTCTCATTTAAACCGTTCTCAAAACAAACTTTCTGGTTTTGACCCCTCTCAAAACGACTTTTCTCATTTTAACCTTTCTCATTTCAAATTTTCTCAAAACATACTTTCTGGTTTTGACCATTGTCAAAAAGACTTTTCTCATTTTAACCTCTCCCATTTCGAACCCAAATTAATCCAACATCACAATCTCGCAATCTTTCTGCGGTATTTATGGCGAATACGGGTAATTAATTGCCTTCGAGCCGTCGCCTGTGGCACCGGCGACCAAAAATGCGCCAGCGGCGCATCACGTGACCCTCTTCACCCGAATGCAAAGCACAATGAACTGGCGTTTTTATTTGACTGGGTCGCGAGTGGGCTCTGTTAACTTCTTCTTCGATCATTCTATGGTACCATGAGCACGCTGCATACGCCAACAATATAAATTACGACTCTTTGAGATGTGTGCACACAGAAGCGGCTTCACAAAACTTTTCAAAATATTGGCATTACCACAGTCCGCACAGCCGACAGAATATTAAAATATAAAATCAATGAAAGGGCAGATGTATAAATCAGTGTGGTGCTGCCCGCGCGCGCGTCAAGTTTCAATAAACTTCGTTTGGATTTTCGATTAACTGTTGCCACGGAGGCTTGCCAGCGTCGCTTTCCATATTCTGTTTACTGTTAGTAGCGAGTTTTAGTAGATCGTTCCCATGACTCCGATAACGATACCCGATACTCCGCCGCCGCCTCCCTTGCGCATGCATAGTATCGTTATCGGGGCTATCGGGGGTATCGGAACGATCTACTAAAACTCTCTAGTACTTTTTTTTGGAATCCTCAGTCTTCTCATTGCACCCACCCTCCTTGAAATTGTAATGCGTGTTCAAGTTTCAAACTGCATCAATATGCATACTTTTTTCTCAGCGGTGTAATAACTTGCTATTACAGAGTTGTAAAATAAAGTGATGTATGATGCAGCCCGTGTCTCAGAGCAAACACACCTTGCTCAGGCTAGAAAAATTCTTCAAAAAATGTTGACTTTCATTGAAACATAAATTATCTTTCTCTTCGTTGTTTTTGCTATCTTGTATCAGAGCACAAAAGGGTGCCTGTCTCGATGGCTTCGTTTGCCGCTCGAACCCGGTATTTGCCGCCTCAGCGAGCATTGTTTCGTTTGGTTCCCTATCCCGATTCGGATGTGACGATACCGGATGCAGTCTGGCAGACAAGCTGCCCGACCTCTTGGAGCTCGGGAAAACTTCTGCTGGTAAATTGCCGGTACACGCCTGAGAAGCGCAACCCGAAAAACTTGCACCCGCCAGCCTCTGACCACGCGAACACCCTTGCCGAAGATATGGGAAAACGTTTTTTCAGGGGAAATGACCACCCGAATTGGCCGTTACAAGCAATAACACACGACCAGCTCAATGATCCATCCGCTCCACACGACATCTTAACAATATACAGCGACAGAAGAGAAATGAAGTACCGAATCTGCGCTAGCACTTTTGAAACCACACCACCATGTGACCACGTGGCTACGTCAACAGACTCGGGGTGGCACGCAGGCACAAGGAAAATTGTTTCATGTGCTATGCAAGAGATGGTGCCGCTTCGCTTCATCTTCAACCTTCATTCTTCAACTGTTTTTCCTTCTTTTTATACCTCACTACGGTGTTCAAATGACAACCGGTTCAAATGAGAAAAGGTCGAAACGCGAAAGGTTAAAACGCGAAGGGCGTTTTGCGAATGGGTTCAGACGAGAAGGGTTCAAATGAGAATGGGTTTAAATGAGACGGGTATAAATAAGAAAGGGTCGAAACGCGAAAGGTTAAAACGAGAAGGGCTTTTTGCGAATGGGTTGAAACGAGAAGGGTTCAAATAAGAATGGGCTGTTTCGAGATACACCCGGAAGAGGGTATGCTATTTGACGAGGAGGTTGTTCCACTGTCTAAGGGTGGTTTTCAACAGGCTACGGCCAATGATGTAGTTCTGCCTTCCGTTATCCGCTATGCCACATCGTCTTGGCCTGAGGACAGCAAAATGAATCCAGACCTGCGACCATACTACCAGGTACGAGATCAGCTCTCCCTGTACGATGGCATCTTGTACAAAGGAGAGAATATATAGTTGTTCCTATGCAGTTCCGTGACAGGATAATCGAAGTAGCGCACGAAGTACACCAAGGGATCACGAGAACTACAAGTCTGATCCGTGAGCATTACTGGTAACCTCTCATGAACCAACAGATAAAGAACAAGATAGAAAACTGCACAGTGTGCCACTCAACTGACAAGATAGTGAAGGCTGCGCCGGCTCCTCTGCAGCCCATCCAGTTTCCCAGTCAACTTTGAGAAATGCTCGGCATTGACATTGTGGGTCCGATTGATCGTGCACCGCCCAGTAAAATATTTTTCATTGTCCTAATAGACTACCACTCTAAGTGGCCAGAAGTTCAAGCCACGTCGTCGGTAACGTCAGCGACCGTCATCAGCTTTCTGAAGAATATTTTTTTCACGTGAAGGACTTCCCTGTGTGATTGTTTCTGACAATCGGGTCAAATTCACTTCTAGAGAGTTCAGGATTTTCTACGACAAAATGGTATTAAACATAATAAAACATCGTTGTATCATCCTCAAAGCAACGGGCAGGTTGAAAGGTTCAATCCCGTTTTGAAATCTTGGCTTCAGTTGAGCGTTGTGCAAGGTCGTTACTTTCCAGACGCCGTTCAGGACCACCTGGAAGCATATCGTCGTACGGTACATTTAACAACAGGGCTCGCACCGTCTCTTCTTCTGCATGGAAGAATTCACAGGTCAAGACTAGATGTACAGGGTATGCCAACCCGTGAAGTTCCTGCTGACCTTCCAGAGAGACGGACTCAACTCCAACAAAGAGTCGACAGGTATCAGGAACACATGAAATCTTACTCGGATCATCGTAGAGCGGTGCGAACACCTCAGTTTCACCCGGGCCAAGCTGTCCGTGTCTTCAAGCCCACTCATCAGAATAAACTTCACAGTAGATACACTGAAACACAAATGATACAAGCACAGCTAGGACCTGCAACATATCAACTAGCTGATGGTAGAAGATGGAATGCAGCGAAACTCACAAAAACTGCACAACTGCCTTTGATACAAGTTTCTGACCAAGGCTGGGATGACGATGATGATGATGACGATAAAGGCTCTAGTGACCTCACAGCGTCTGGTCTCTTGAGGAGACCCGGTTCTCCTGCTGCACGGGTGGCAGGTACAGCCCGCGATGCAACTCTGGGTTCTCCCAACAGGCAAGATCTTCCTGCTGCATTCACTAGTGTCCATGGTCAGGGTCTCGCTGTGGACCCCGGGCATCTTGTGGCGCCCGGCAGCACTCCAGTGCCAGGGTCTCCTGCTACTGTTCCTGGGCCTGTCCTTCGGCGTGTTCCTGTTCCTGGGCCTGTCCTCGGGCCTGCTTCCGTTCCTGGGCCTGTCCCCGAGCCTGTGCCAAATCTTGGGCCTGTCTCCAGGCTTATTCCTGTTCCTGGGCCTGTCCTCGGGACTGCTTCCGTTCCTGGGCCTGTCCCCGGGCCCGTTCCAATTCTTGGGCCTGTCCCCAGGCTTAATCCTGTTCTGGGGCTTGAACAGCCTGTACATGAAAATATTGAACTGCCCATCCCCGATCTTGACGCTTTCCCAGATCCCCGTGAAGAACTTCTCGGTGGTCCTTTGCCGAGGACGAGTACTCCTTTGGACGCTCGTTCCAGCACGCCATTGTTGACGCCTCCACTTGAAGACTCCGGTGACGGGACCACAACGGAATTACACGCACCACCTTCGACCTTTGAGTCATCTAGAACTCCTAATATGTTTTCTCAGCCACGAACAGCACAAAGTTGACCAATACGCAAAAAAAGACTTCTAATGAAATTTAGGGACTACATCCTCGCAGTTGGTAATGGTAGTTTGGACTCACACTCTGAATTTAGTGACAATAATTAGAAAGGTTTTGTAGTTCTTGCTAGTTAGGTTTTCTGATAGTTGTCATTTGTCATGAGCTATGTTTACTTGCTACAGGAAATGAATCAGTCACTGTCATAGTAAATCCTTGGCCAAGGGGAAACGTCCATGACAAACACAAAACTACCAACATATAACACCACTAACAAAATAACGGCCAATACTGCACATGTGTCCTGGACATTTTTGAAATAAGTGGAATGCGCGGGTACATATACGCATGGTGTTCTCTTTTTTTTCAACAAAGGGGGAAAGCTTTATATGTAGACTTGATAAGACAATGAAAGTGGTTGAACTTTTAGGAGTGTTGAAAAGTCTCGAGTGAGAGGTGGAACTCTTTTCAATTTCGTGTTAAAGTGCACAAGACCTAATATATAATGAACATTTTCCGCAAGGTGATTAACATTTTCACTTAGGTCATTTTGTATATTCGTTAAGTTCGGAGACGTGTTAACTTTAGTAATTTGATAAAAGGTCGCAAAGTGTTCAACGTACGTTCTTATTCCACACCTCTCATAAATCGTTCAAGGAAGAGAGAGTGTAGTATTTACATTTGTCGTTCTTTTTAGTTTTGTCAAAGATGGCAAAACAACGGACATCAGTTTTGTAATAAAAGAAGGTGCTACGCGCTGGCGGCCTCGAGGCCAGCGCTCGGTCAGACGTTTTGCCAACACTCGAACAGTACGGTTGTCTTTCCTTTCGCCACCGGGTAAACCAGACAGGGTTCACTCGGGAAGACGGCTTCTCCGGCTCGGCCATGGAACACCGGCACCTCCGTCCGATGAGTCTTTCATAGTTTTAGCGCCCCGTAGGCGGAATAGTACAGCTGTCATGAGCAGGGTGGTCTTCGGTCAAGCTGACAGGTCTCGCTGAAGGGCTGAGGTTTGACAGCGTCCTAATAAGAATGAAGACATTTCTAAACGCGTTTGAATTGAACTCGATGTATATGAACCGTATTTACCACTCTGTTGGTACTTCCCGGCTTCTCAACATTCTATCCATTGATCGATAGTGGTTCCCAGCTGGAGGCGGAGTCTAGGAAGAGCCGCTCCTCGTATTTTCCTTGTATCTTCGGTTCAACTTCCCAAATTTTGCTTTCATAGTTTGAAATTTTTGAGACGCCTCAATTCCTGAAATAAGATTACCAGAACAATTACATTTCTCACCCTATCTTTTATTTTCGAGCACACACCATGCATATACGCGGTGTCACAAAAGAAAATTTACACGGTCGTTTTTACCGCAGAAATAAACTAGGCATCGCCGAACGCTCATTCTCTGCCCAAAGGTAGAGCTAGAGGTCACAACCAGATGCCAAAGTTTTAGCCCGATCCGATAACTTAATCAAAAGTTATAAGTGACTTTCTGAGAAGTTCAATGGCAAAATGGAGCCCATTTTTGCCCGCTTTCGATTTCTGGTGCCATAGAGCCCCATGTTTTTGAAAACTCCCTCGGCCGCCATTTTCCCATTGAAATTTTTATAAAATCATTTATAACTTTTGATTAAGTTATCGGATCGGGCTGAAACCTTGGCATCTGATTGTGACCTTTAGCTCTACCTTTGGGCGGAGAATGAGCGTTCGGCGATGCCTAGTTTATTTTTGCGGT
The DNA here is from genome assembly GCF_016920785.2 of Ixodes scapularis. NCBI lineage: Eukaryota > Metazoa > Arthropoda > Arachnida > Ixodida > Ixodidae > Ixodes > Ixodes scapularis. Next base: position 184,939,228 of record NW_024609857.1, read on the forward strand.
AAAAAAGATGGTGTAAATTTTCTTTTGTGACACCCTGTACACGTGTATCGCTTCAATCAAAACCTTACCTGATACCCCTAGTTCCCTGCCAATCAGCTCCCACTGATTATTTTTTTAACTCCGTATCTTTAATAGCAGGGTCACGCATGTCGAATAGGAAGCGATGAGGTCGTACGGAATCAATTAGTCGCTCAAAGTCCATGACTCTGGTTCATCAGCCCGACCCCTTGCTTGGAGAGCGGCTCTTTTACTTCCTCTTCTTTCAGCACCACAGGAAAAAACAGCTACGGAATCGCCGTGCACGCGCTGTTCCGCAGCAGCAAGCACGGCACAAGGAGCGTGAGAGCGCTAACAACGCGCTTCTTGAGCGCTAACAGAGCGCTTCTGTAGCGCTAACAGAGCACTGCTGTAGCGCTAACCGAGCGCTACATTACACGCTAGGAGGCGCCACATGAGCGCTCCTTGGAGCGCTCACGTAGCGCTAACTTAGCGTTCCGCTGTATCTGTGAACCAGCCTTTACTGTGCAACGCTGTCAAAGCTACTGGCACGAGCATGGGGCTCAATCTCGTTGATCATTTGCACGCGTTGTCGCGCAAAAACAACCGTAGATGAAGCCACGCGCTCGCGGCAGTAGCTTTGACAGCGTTGCACACTAAGTATGAAACAGAGTATAAGACCGGCAATCTTGGTGGTGCGGAATGCACATGGCGAAAGAACTGTGGAAGCGCGCCGTCAGCACGTGCTCAGCAGTCGCGCACACAGTTATGGCCGCCAGTGAATACTCCCTATATGGGGCTGAGGCTCGGCGCTCGGCAGCCAGACGTCCCGACGTAAATGTTGCTTTCTGTCGTGCTTTTGGCCGCTTGCACACTCGAAGCTCGCGAGATGCTGCATCGTTCCAAACTTTTTCTAAAAGAGGTGTTTGTCGACGCACTGGTGGCCTAGTATACCGCTAATTTTTTGTAGAATCATATAAGGCTTATTTTGTGCCCAGTAATGCACGCGATATACCAAAACTGACGTTTTGCATTCCAGTCTTGCAAGTGTTTCGAAATAGGTAGTGACATAGAAGTTAATCTGTCGGTTTCGGTAGTCTTTAAAAGTCGATGAACGAGGTATTTGCATTGTTGTAGTTTGTAGAGTCGGAGCCGGCAGAGATCTATCGTCTACGTAGTCTTCTTTGCCATGCGGCAGCTGACCGATTTTACGTCCGCGAGCTTTCGCTGGAAGCGTAATCTTCTTTTAAGGCTGCGGTCCCACGGCAGCCATCTTGAACAAGGCGTTAGTTCAACCAATAGATGGCAACACGCACCCGTGGGGTGGCCGAAACATTGGTTAACAATGGGATGGCTCGAGCAAAATCACGTTCCACTCGTGGCCTTGCTCGCGCCGCTGGCAGCTGTGCTCAGCTAGCTCAAGTAGCGTGGCCCATCAAACGGATGTATCCGAGAATGTCAGGCTGGCTATAAATTGTTCTCTGATATAGGAAGATGCGGTTCGGCGGTTGTAACGGGCTTTCGCAATAAATCTTACCAAGAAGGAATCAAATGTTGATTGACGTGTCAATATTCTATCAATGAAAATTTCCTCTGCAGGAATGCACGCTCAGTAGACTCTATCTACCAAGACACCGTGGAAGCGGACGTCTAGTGAACGGCTTCGCGATTTACGGTACTTACCTCACCATTTTAATGACGACTAAAATAACGTCACGATATATTGTGTTTCATGGGATTCGGAAGATGTTGTAAAGGTTGTTACATTTCAGGGGGGGGGAGGGGGGGGGTTCCCAGAAAACAAACGCCGTTGCAATATGTTCGGAAGTACCGACACACATAATGTTGTCAGTACAGCTTAGGAGGAATATGATGAAAACCATCAGAAGAAATAGGGAGGCGTTTATTTGCAATGATGACGCTATGAATGAATGGCGTTTAGCGACGGCAAGTTATGAGCGTTCGGGAATTTATAAATTCACGTGATTGCTAACTATGGACATGCGTTTTTGTCGGGAGATGGTGTTGCGGTGATGACCTGATATCGGACGACTCGTGGCAGACGAACAAGCAAGTTTTGTCTCAGCGAATGGTAAGTGTCCAGTGCCAAGCACAACACGTGGCTACCGACGTTGTCGACGTTTCGAACACTTACCGCTTTCGACAAAAGTCCTGGCACCTAGGCTAACTTTCTGGAAAGACTCGAGGTCTTCCTTGAGTCCAACGCCATCATGAACAGTAACTGAAAACGATCCACTATTCAATCGGTGGGTGGCGAAGCGTATCCGCATCTGCAGAGTCATGGGCGATGCGTACTCTAAATGGCTGGAAGTTCACACGATGCCTGCCACGACGTCCAAACATGTCATTGATGTTCTCCGGTCTCTTTTACCTACTTTTGCCCTACCGAAAATACTTTTCTCTAATAACGCGCCAAATCTTGCTTCAAACAAAATAAACAAGTTTTTGAAGAAAAAAAGTGGCATCAGGCATCACATTAGTGCACCATACCATCCTGCAACTAACGAACATGCAGGACAGATGGTGTGCGAAAGAAAAAAAGCCCCTTCGAAGCTTACGGAAGAAGCAGTTCAGTGAAGAATCGCAGGTTGTTGTTCCAGCAGCACGCGACGGTCTCCTCTTACACGGTAAAAACACCCGCCGAAGAAATATTCGGTGGACGAAGAGCCACAGCCCTCGATCTCATGATACTATGGCTTACAAACGAAGATCTAGAGATTCCCAGATCGGGAGTAATTGCAGTTTATTCGGTCGGACAACTCGTCTACGTAAGGAATTTCAGCGTAAGTCGGGCCTTCCATGTAAAACTTGAGTAGAAAAGGCTCTATGTTGGTTGACCAGAAGGTGTCATCTCTCTGTATACGTTGGATATCAACGTCCTTGGGTGTAAATATAACTAAATCAGAAAACTCTCTTTGTGTATTGTGTAACTGCCCTTGCATTTGATAGTAGAAGCCATGGTGGGTGATTTGGACCTTTCACACCAGGATCCTTTTTATTATTTTTCGCCTCACACTCCTTTGCGGTTTAAGTATGCTTCAAGAATCTTTTGTAACGGGGGCACTTTACGTCAATGAGGCCATTTGTTCCAAGTAATCAATCAGGGAATGCTGCTAGAAATCCGTCCCTCTTATTAACGAATAAGCCGCACTTCTGGACAGTGCAGTTTTCCTGTTCCACGTACAGTTGTAAAGTAGCATCCTCATTGATTCTACCATATTCTGTTGCGGGAGAAGAAAGTCTTTGGGTACACGATACTTGAAACAAGTATGGCACTGTACGTTATGGTTCGACACTCACTAATGTCGTCGTCCTTATAGAGCCTCATCATTTAATCATTACCTCGTCACCTCATATTGCTCTTCATCAACAGCAAGTACAATAGGCTACGGCCATATTACAATCCAAGAATTAAAAAATTGAGTCATTGAGTCCTTCAACAAGTTTATTATTTATATAATGTTATTACGTTACATTACCTCAAGACGATCGACGTCCATCGTCGATCTGCAAATACTTATACCTGTATATAAATTAGACGCACAAGGGGGGGGGGGGGGGGGGGTGTCGGTGGCCGAGTGCATGGTCTAGCGCATACCAGCTCGGAGCACTTGGAGCGAAAGCTCGCGCTGCAGAAGCCACCCCGCCCTGCCCGTTTCGATCTGTAAGAGCATCCTACCGGCGTGTGGTCGTGTATCACTACTGCGTGGTGCACGTTAAAGACACCAGGTTTGCGGTTGTACCGCACTGGCTAAATTGCTTATCTACAGCTGAGAGTCAGACGCCCACTGAGGCGGACTAACTTCCGGCTTTATAAACATACACACAACAGTTTGCAATTAGACGCATAATAACAAAGAGCACAGCGTGCCGCCTCTTTTCTTTGGATGCCTTTTTTTTTTAAACCAGCGCAAGCTCGCGCGTTCTCTCTTTTGAGACAGTTAGAACGGTCGCACATAAAACCCGCGTTTCTCCTACCTGGCCGCTTCCTCCTCTTGTGCAGAACAGGCGTAACAGCCGATCGTCATGATTCAAAAGTGCGACATCCTCAGCATTAGATTTGGTGTTAGGAAGCTCATGTAATGTTGCTTCGCTTTGTCGCACACTGTTTAAAGTGGAAGACGGAAAAGCGTTTCTTGTGATTTCAGATAAAGCTTCAAATAACTGGCAACCATGATTTTAAGCCACAATATGGCCAAGTGTCGCTACTCTGACGCGTAGCTTATTTAATGACACTATTCATGCTCTTGTTCAAGAGGCTTCTAATACCTGGAGGGGCCAAGACGTAAGCCCCGTGGATTCCACAAGCCACTACCTTTTGACACCTGCCCCTTCTTCATTGTTCCCGCTTGTGCCAGTAAATTAGCTACGGTTCAGAGTAACGACACTTGGCCATATTGTGGCTTAAAATCATGGTTGCCAGTTACCTGAAGCTTTATTTAAAATCACAGGAAACGCTTTTCCGTCCCCCACAAATGTCTAAACTACCCGCGACAGAGCATTGCAATATTGCATCAGCTTCCTAGCACCGCATCTAATGCTGAGGAAGTCGTGCTTTTGGATCATGACGATCGGCAGTTGCGTTTGCACTGAACAGGACCCAAAATGGTGGCGCCCAAAACAATTTCGGGGAACGGAGTGCCGATACTTTAAATCTCATTCAGTGACTCTAGGCATGAAGTGAACTCGGGTGTATTATTTTCCTCTTCGTGTTTATTGTTTATTGATTTCAATCATATCAAATAATTAACACATTATATCACGCTACGCGTGTGTAATTATTTGTCTTAGATTTATTAACCTGACCCAGTACTTAAACCATTCATTTATAGATAGTAAATCTTCCAATATATTTTTTAAATGTGAAGGTAAAAAGACACGGCGATTGATGATGATATAGACGCCAACGCCGCCCTCGGAAATTTTTCGAACACTAGAAATCAGCACTTTGTCTGCCATCCGCCAGGTAGCGCAACAAAACACCCAAGCAGTTTTTATTGTTTTTTTTTTTAAATTAGCTAAGCTCTACACCTATTCTGAAACCAAAGCAAGATCATTGTGAAAATTTAATACATCGCAATGTATGTCTATTCCAAACAATAAATGTTATTAGATGCCAATAAATCTGTTTGATGTCCAAAAAGATATGCGTCAAAAACAGGTAAAATTGAAGGGCTCCTGGAGCGTTATGACTTTGAAAATGAAAAAAAGCCATCGTCGACGTCTTGGGCAACCATTGTAGCTCTAAATGTTATAAAATATTTTATCATAGTTTAAATATTTCCTCAGCGGAATTTGACCTACGATGACTCAAAGCACAAAAAAGTGCTACGTTTGATATAAAATATCTAAACAAAAAAAATTTTACACAACATTAATTTTTTTTCTGTATATTACCAATTATAAGCACTATATCTGTAGCTAATTTCATTACCCTAGCGTTTGTCGATAAAAACATATTTGTGCTGAAAAATGTTAATTTTAGGGCAATATTTGGAGGGATGAAAAAAACAAAGTAGTGCAAATACCAAAAAAGTGTATCGTTCCATTTTGTTCCGACATCATCTTAACAAAACTGCTATATTGGAACCGTGCTATCTTTAATGGATCGTTCATAAAACATGAACTAGCGGAGCAAGTGAGGGTCCGCGCCATCATATTCGCAACGCTACAAACACGCATGAACAGTAAAATCCAACACATACATAATATCAAATGAAAGAGGGTTGCATTACCTTTCGAATGACATCAATCCCACAAAACAGTATTTTTAAGGAGATGAGTAATGACCTGCCAAAAAGTACCTAAACTGCCACATTCAGTGGGACCGTGGCCTTAGGGTGCTCATCCGTGTGTATTGTAGTGAATATTTCAGGCCCAACAGATCAATAGTTTCTTGTTATCAACCAGGAAAACGCAATATCTGTAAACACCCCCCGACAAAGAAATAAAACGAGAGCTCTCCGTTCACTTTGACCAATAGACCGATCTCACCAACCGTCTGGAGCGCGTGCGTGACGCAGCCGTAGTTGTACTTCACAGGAGGCAGCGGTAGTGCACGAGACGACTCGTGATCGACACCCAAGCCTACAGTGGCGTTTACCCTCGTGGGAAAAGACTAGAGCTCCCGCAATGCATTGCGCCAGAGGAGGCATTGCGAAACTGGCGGTGAGGTCGGTCTATTACCTCAAGCCCGGTTCACACATCTGCGTTTCGAGCGACAGAAACGACAGAAACAACACGAACGACATGACACCGGGACGATAATGTTCGCATTACAGAGCGTGACAGATAAGGCAATGAGCAGGTTTGTCAATCAATCATGTGTCACGGTTGTTCCGGTGTCATGTCGATCGTGTCGTTTCTGTCCTTCCTGTAGCTCGGAGCGCAGATGTGTGAACCGGCCTTTACGAGCCTACTCTGATGTTACGCTTGAACGTGACGGAAAAATCGGTCTTCTCGCCTTTTCGAGATGTCCCCACGGGTAGGAATACTAGCGGGGTATTAAGTGATTTGTTCGGCATGAAAGCGATGACACACGCGTCAGTACAGGTTATGACTTTGTCAACATTGCCTGAATCATATTCCAATTGTAAAATAAGATATCGAAGGTGTCTTTCCAGGCACAATGTCCGCCCCTATCAAAATCGAACTTGGCGGTGTCTTTAAATACAATATTTAGCATTATTTAGTGCATTTGGTTCCCGAAAATTAGCAGCACATTCGGGAAGTTGAAGTTGAGTGGTATTTTTTTTTCATAACTCACGGAAATGATGACAAACGGTTCCTCTAGTCATTTAGGTGCACATTCACAAGAGATATTGTAATTTATGTTTCATAATTATCAAACCCGTGGCGTTTCTGTAACCATCGGTTCGAGACAGATCCTCTGTCGCTTGGTTAACAAAGTGTTCATTCAACGCAGTAGCGCACTTCAACGACCCGCTGATCAATCTTGCCCTCTGCTACACCATTGCAAAATTTCATTACGGGCTTGAACCATCGCGATATATGTCATAGGCCTTCCAACGATAAGAAGTGTTCCAGAATTGAATTGTACAAAGTTGGTCATCGCATATATTATTTTGGTTTTACAAGAAATTCTTGCCTCACTCTGAGTACCTATGCATTCAACCATGATAACGTAAAAACGAAACATGAGTAAACAGCGGCCAAGGGGAGCACAGCGTCATGCACGAAGCCCGAGAAGCCCGGGCTATTGGCGCCTCAGAGTCGCGTCCAGCCGGCGCGCCGGCAACCCGGCTGTGGCCTTGGGGCAGGCGCCGCGACGTTGCGGCCACCGCACGCCTCCGTCATCAAAGTACACGGCACAGGGCGAATTCTGCGAATCCCGATGAGCCAGTAGATTTATTGGACTGAGACACGGGACAGCATCTCACAGGCGTCCATTAAGATGCCATCTGTCTCTATATGACGCTCTAATTGGCCCACTGAGTCGTAGCTTCCAGAGTTTTCTAAGTCATACTTAAACAGGCTTATTTATCTGCTCATAGGCAACCAGCAATGCAGCTTGGCACTACACGTTGTGCCATCTAATGACTGAAAAATAAAACAAATTGGGTAGGCCAGGACGGCCCGGGTCGCGAGTACTCCGGGCGGGCGCATTTAGAAACCACTTGTGAACGTGGCATTTTGGATTGGCGTCAGCCTTTTTTGGAACGGTTTTTTGTAAAAGTGAGTCTCAACTTTACGTCCCTATGACCTTTCCGGGTTTCTGTTTCATCTCGCCTAATTAATCGTAGAGTTTTCCCCAAAAATAAACATCGCTTCTGCTGCAGTGAAAGGCTGCCACAGTCCCGAAGGTGACTCAAGCGTCAAACTTAACCACTTCCCTTCAAGATCTTGGGAAGCGACACGGCGACAAAGTGTATTACTGCAGTGCGATGCATCAAATAAGTGGATTTTACAATAATTATTGAAGTGGCCGAAAATAGGTGTGCAGGCTTGGAAAGTGGTTTGACAAACTCCTTTTGCAGGCAAACTCCTTTTGCAAAATCCTTTTGCAAAACAAGGTATTTATAGAAGTTCTTTTACGAGTCTCTGAAACAGCCACATGGAGAAATACCGTCGAAAAAATCGGGCCGATTGTTGCTTCGCTTTGACGTCGAGAATCAGGCGATCAGGTGTTCAAGCGAGATGCCGGTCGACCTGTTCCGGCACTTGTAGTTGTAGGTGTGCATTTAGTCGCGACCGCGCGCCGTTCGGTACGCGCGGTCGCAACCAAAACCTTTTAAGGGTGCAAGTTTTCAAATAGTGAATTTTCGTAGAACAAATTTTTGTTTGTTTCGGCTACCAAATTTAATGCTGAGTCTGGTAACAACTGTGACGGCAAGCAAAAAACAAGCTGCAAACGTTTTTTTTGTTTTTTTCTTAAATGCTCAGGTGAAGCGTAAATAATCTTCTCACACGCCCACTTTTTTGCCTGTCGCCTTTTTACACCAGGCTTGTGCATTGTTCTCTAGCATGCCGAGTTTGGTTCTAATTACACACATATCATTCTAGTGTCGTGGGGGCGTCGGGAGAAGAAGGAGGCGGTCGAGCGAGGCGCTAGTGGGGATCCAGCCGGCGAGGAAAGAGGAAGAGCGTGCTGCACGAGGCTTGGGCCGGGCAGGAACGATAGAGCCGTTCTGGCTGGTCTGGCTCATGGTGATCCTCGGAGCATTCCCGAGGATTCCCGGGGGACCGCATTCCCGGGAGACCGCAGGATGGGGATTCCCGGGGGAAAGAATTAAGGGAAGGCATCCGCCGACTCCGGAGAAGTGGTCATTCCACTGGGGATCCGTAAGCGGGGCGGGGCCACTCAGTTTAGATCGCGTGCTCCATTTTGGATCTGGCCTACTGATCCGGGCCAACGCAGCGCCGCTTCGGTGTTTGGGGACGTTTCCCTCCCTTCACCCCATAATCTTACCGGGCAAACGACTTCTTCGGTACCCCCCAACCCTCCCTCCCCCCCCCCCCCCCCCCCCCCCCAGATGCGCGTGTACATTCGTTCCCCCCGCCTGTATGTGGCTTTGAGCGATGGCTCAGCCGTAATTATCATTTCGTCTAGGGTCATGTTCCCCGTTCCGTCCTTAGCTAACAGCGAATACAATATAGCTTCGCCAATACTGGAAACTCCTCCAAAAACCCATGGGGAGCGGTGGCGAACGTAATAGTTGCGCCTCTTGTGGACTCGGAATTAACGGAAGCAGGCGACGCAATGGAAACGTATAGGCTCCGCGTTATCCTCGAGTATTGCGAGCCCCGTTTCGTCACCCCGACGGCTGAAACAATTCATTACGGTCAGTCGGATTGCAAGGCGCAATCCACCGATCGCAACTGCGAAAACAAAAAAAGAAATAAGAGCGCGCGCAGAGACAAAGATAGAGAAGTTTATCTAGAGGTCTGAAACGCAACTGAGGGAATCACAAGCGTATGAAGCGCATCTGTAAGCGGAACAAAGGCATTTAGCTACTCCAACTACGTCGTAAGAGGTTACTGTTGCGCCATTACAAACTGAATCGTCACAATTTCTGATTTGAGTAGGTGATCATTAAAACAAGCGCACACAACATGTTACTATTACCAGAACACGCGCACCATCCTCTGCAGGACAAAAACAAAACCAAAGTAACAATAAAAATGACCGTGCAAACACTTTCCGAACTTTGCAGGAAAGATGGGGTCGCCATCCCAGAAGAAATATAAAAGAAATGGGGCAGAGTCGCGAACAACAGCGAATGAAACAAAGAAGTTAGGAGACAATACAAAGACACAAATTACCCAGTAAAGAAACTCCTTAAATGACTACGATCGTACCGCATGTGGTGGTCGCCGTCCGTGTTGAGTCCACAACATGCAAAGAGGAAGCAACACGACAAAACTAAGCGGAAAATATAAGAGTAGCATTTTATTAGCTGCTTGTTACACGTTTGTTTTTTTGTTTTTGTCGGCATTGGTAGGTACTAAAAAGAAAAAAAAAGAAAGGGATAGCGCAGTCCATCTCACACTGCCCGTAAAATAGGAGTCGCACACTGCAGTCTGGTACGTGCAAGCGGTGTGTGACCTCTTCTGCTTTCGCATTTCTTTTCCCAGTTACTTTGGCAGGATTTTCGTTTGCTCACTTTGACGAAGAAGCTCAAAAAAGCATTCAGGTGTGCCTTGTTGACGTACATGTCCAGCCAAGCTTTGCATACCGCGCCTTTTTTCGTCGATCAGCGGCCTGAAGTTTGCCTTCAGATGAACTCTTGTCTGGTGTGTCGAAGACACGGCTGATGTTACCGGCTAAATGACAAGGTAAGTCAAAAGGTGGTTTGAATTTCGCATGCGAATATTTCTCATTCTTCAACAAATTGACTTTCGAGAAGTTCCATGTTTATGATTGCAGTTGGACTTGGCAAGCATTTTGACATACCTGGCTGGCTGCCCACCAGGCTTCATAGGACTGGGTCTTCAGTTGTGCGTCTGGTCTGTCCGTGAAATTCTCCGGAATCACCGTGGAGTTATCATAATCGTATGTTGAGGCCTTTATTGAAAATCGCCCTGATGGGACTTCAGGATTTTTTAAAGGGTCTGAAGGAGACTTCAGGAATTTCTGAGATGTTTGAAGGGCGCACCGATATTTCCTGGTGGGTTTGCTGGCCCCGTCAGAGGCTCTCCTGAAATGTCTGAAGTGCCATTTACAATGCCTTTCAGGCTTCTTGAGATGTCTGCGGGCAACGGCTTAGGGGGAGAAAACACATTTCGCAGAATTAGAACATGGCTCTTTTTGTACACTGCGGAGAAAAAATACGTATTTGAAGAATGCCGATCGTATGTGTGTACGGTGAGATTTTTATTACTGCTCTTCTATCAAATCCGAGTGGGCTCCTGGACCCGTCTGTCACTGCCCGGGTGCTCGGTCGCCAAGGAGGCCACTGAGGGTGACCGCCCCATGTAGAGAATTGCCGAGCCGCGGGCCGAGTGGTGTTGGCCGAGCGGCGTTTTGAGGCGAACGCAATCCTGTCCGCTCGAGGCGAAATCCGTGCAACCATAAATAAAAAAAATAAGAAAACAAGACGGGAGCAGTGCGCGCTTTCCGGGAGCAGGGACGCACGCGGGAGAGACTTGTTCTGGGAACTGGTTCCTACACGGGGGACGGTCCCCAAAACCAACCCGCACTGCGTCCCTCTTCGCCCGGCAATGGGGAGAGGGTGCAGGGCTGCCACGCCAGCGGCCGGCGGGAGGGAGTGGTGTCTGCAAGAGGGGGAGGCCAGCAGCCATTTTCTCTCTGCACGTGGGCGGCTCCGGTTTGCACACGAGCCGCCGCAAACGTTTGGAGCGGACCAATTTCCTCCAGGAAGGTGAGCATGCATGGCTTTTAGGGCTCGCCCTTGGTCTGTTTTGATCCGTGCAGTTTCTTTTCCGCAGGTGAACCATATTTCGGCGCTGGCCGATTTCAGCACCGCTCGAGCGCCATCGTGTTCAGCGCATTCGAGGAGATAGTGGCCGGTGTCGGCTTCCTCGCTGCAAGGCCTGGCAGTCGGGGTCAGCGTCCCACCGTATGCTGTGCCTGCGCGCCGGGATTATGGCACTGTGAGTCCTGAGACAGTGAATGACGGCCGCTGTCCGGACTTGTTCCTTGCGCCAGTTCGTCCGTCCGACTTCAGAAGCATCCAGCGTGCAAAAAATACGCCGAAGACGTCGGCGCGACGTTATCATGGACGAAACCCTGACTGTACTCGGGATTTCTCAACGGCGGTGGGTGCTGCTTGCGAGTTCGTGGTTTTCGCTAAACGTGCTTACTGAGACTGTGTATGTGTCCGTGAGGTGCACCTGCTGTTTTATTACGTGAACTACTCTACATCAGGAATATACCTAGCGGCATGGTGAGTACTTCGAAAGATATTTTTTTTCGTGATAAAGAAGTCAGTTGTCTCTGTTTGATGTGATCCCTTTCGTCTACAGCTCCTTGCGCTGGGTTTGAACAAACGTTGCTTTTTATCACCCTTTTGAGATATAATATGCATGTTAAACTAAATGTCTGCAATAAATTTTCAATAATGTTTTGAACTGCATTTTTGTCTATGGTTCACAGTCATTTGGGCGTCTAAAGGGTTGATGGGCTAAAGGGTCTGACGGGTTAAGGGGCTGTGGATCTGGAGGATTTTTCTGAGGGGTATCCCTGAAGGATTTTTCTCTAGGATATTTTTGAAGGGTTTTGAAGGCCTGTGAGGTCCTATAATCCTTCAGGGCTGACGGGCCCTTTAGAAATATTTTCAATAGGAGCGTAAATGGATATTTTGAAGCCAGACTTGAATAGCTCTTCCCGTTTAGTTCGAATGCTGCAGTAACTTATAATTACTCACGTTTGTTCTGTCTTCGGAAAACGGAAATGAATTTTCGACCACATCGCAGAAACATGTTTTTGGCAGTGGGAGGCAGCTCATGGCATGCCTGCCATCTCCAAGTATGCCCTGGTGTATGCCTGGAGGCGGCCGATTGATACACAAACGGTCACCCATAGGAGATATGCCCGCGTACACAAATAAAATCCGAATAGAAATGTATAACGAGCTTACAATTTTAATATATTTAATGAATACCAAAAACCATACATGAATATTCCGGATTAGAAACACTATAGAAGGCGAAAATAGAAGGATATTGCCTAAGACAGTAAAAAAAAAAAAATAACAACCAGGTTGCAGAATGCCCTCAATCAGAGCATTGCGTAGCAGACGAGCAGACGAACGGGCGGTAGTAAGCGCCGAAGCGAAGGAAAAAGAGCAAACTACCCAAACAAGGCAATGGAAAATACGCGACGGTTCCACCGTCAAGTAAACAAAAAGGTGAGAAAAACAAAAAAGGAAACAGTACATAAAAGCAGGAGGAAGAGGGACAGCACCGACGTAGCGTCGCCTCTAACATAAAAAGAAAGCGGAATTTGGAAAATGGAAGAAGTTGCAAAACGATCCAACGGGTGCCCGCGTTTTTGTAAAAGACGCAGAAGACGTTAGTCGTGCCTGCTTTTTTGTAAAAGACGCAAAAGACGTTAGTCGTGCCGGCGCCAACAATCGAATTTTCTACACCGTATATAACGTGACCGCAATCACCTTTACTACTACGCTCTCCCCTTTTTTTCTTTTGCAAGCGCAAGAAGTCTGCTTTTTCTGTAACTCCACTTTTATTAATTTCAGTAATAGTGTCAAATTTGGCATGTGCACAATCGACTACTTCCAAAGCATACTAGCATCGTAGTAACGTACCTTGTCCGAAATCGCCTTTGCTTCATCATCCGGAGTCGATATTAACGGGATTACCCAGCTCGCCTATTCGACAAAACGGTTATGAGCAAGACATTTATAAGAAATGGGAATTGCAACTAGAAAACGAATTGACAGAAAAGAACAGTAAAGTTGGAACGTAGCTATTTTCCAAAATATTTGTACATTGCCCTTAAAAAAAAAAAAAAAAAAACGCGCGAAGTTACATTTGTGTTTTGTCTGACTTAGATAAGTTTTACACTTTTTTGCTTCAGGAGAGCCCCAAAATTGCACCCTGAAAGCTCTAACATCGTTCCCACGCGAAGAAAATGTACTTCACTCGTGAGGTGGGACCTATTTTTTTAACATTCAAAGCCGCGAATACCCGTGACAATTTTTTTTCATTCGTCACCTCGCACGGAGGCAGACAAAAGCAATGCGTAGTGGACAATACGTCTGCTAGCGGAAACTCCGAACTCGCCAGGGGCGCTGCGATCACTTTTCGCCCGCTCTCCGATGGAGTTGCGAGTATTGGCGAACAGGCTATTCGGTTGTATCGATGGGTTGAGTTTCAGGTGGCAGCCTAGGATAAACAGGTGTGATGCCGGGGGGGGGGGGGGGGGGGGGCTGCACTGGAGGTAGGTGCAAGGCTGTTGGTGGACGGTGCGGTCGAGGGAGTGACCTGGGAGTTGGAGTGGTCGGTGCTCCCCGAAAACTGTAAGCGGGATTCTTCCTCTGGAGGCGCTTAAAGGTCGAACTACCGAACATTCTTCTGCAGGGCAGAAAACCGGTTCCCCGTTTCCTTTTCACCATTCTTTACCGCCATTCCTCCAGTTTCCCTTTCACCATTCCCCCAGAGGAGCGGATCTCCCAGCTAGTCCCCGCAGAATGCGGGAGGGTCTCCCTTTTCTCGATTGTAAAGGGGTAACTGCAGTTCCTTTCTGTTTGTTGGTCGGCTTTTAAGGCGAGCAAAATAGCGGAGGGGAATCGGAGCGTCGGTGCTTCCCCGCGAGCTGGACGGTGAGAGTTTTCTTGTTGCCAGGTTCCGCAACTAGTGCTGCCTTGGGCTTGCATCCCCGTGTATGGAGAGATCTGAGACGTGCCTGACTAGGCATTCGAGAAGTAGTGGTATCTTAATGATTGGGGTCGGCATGGAGTGATGGTTCACGGAGTAAACCAGCGGCCAAGACAAGCAGTCCACCCGTGAAGAAGACCAGACCACTACAGTTCCGCGCGTTGCTCATTGCGGCAAGCGGTGCAGTTCCAGAAAATCGGCCGTCTGAATCTGACGCAGTGGTCTCTCGCTGGTCGAAGATCCGGCTGCGACACCACGCCACCTGTCAACTAGTTGCAGTTGCCTGAGTCCAAGATCTCGCTTCACAGTGGATTAGGTGGTTGCGGCGAGTGGCCGGCTCTAATCCATTAGAGCCGGGGACGTAAGTGGTTAACGGTGGAAATTATGTTTTGTCTCTATGGGCATTTTAGGTTCTCCGCGCTGAGTTAAGGTTCGGGGGTCTCCGCGATGACGGACGATATAATGCAGGTGGCCCGCTAAGATCGCAGCGCCATAGAAGCTAAGGTTGATACCATCAGCACCGGCGAGATATCGAATGGGTGACAGGCATTCTAGGCCGCAATATATGAAGAACAAACATGAGAGTCGGTCGCACAACTCTCGCCAAAGGTGCTTATATACGGAAGTCTCGTAGTCCATGAGTGAATAAACTCCGGCTCAAGATTTCCCCGTTGAGCTGTGGCGCTCTGTGGGGGCTACCAGGACCACGTACACACCTGTGATAGAAGGCAGGTGTCTGGAAATTTGCTCCAGCATGCGCTGGAAAAGCTTCCGGACAATGAATGCGCCACACGTTGCGATTTCCTTGGTTCTGATATGCAGAATGGTAGTGCTGACAGAGCTAGGCACCAGCCCAAGGCCAAAAGGTCTACGGACATCACTTATAAGAACCCAGCTCCCATAAATAAGAGCCGGGTATCATACGCTCAAAGGATAAAAAAATGCAGATATTTAACTTAAGATATCCGGTGATTGCAGTCATAGGAGTTGCTTGTGCAAATATCAAAAGATTGGTTGATTTCGACGTCCTGCTCTGCGTCCATTGAATTTGGGACACTGAAATAAAACTCGGACGCCGGAGAGTTTATGAAAATAAACACTTAACCTTAAAACAAAATTAGAACATTCATTCCCAACAGTTTCACCAGAAGGACCCTGCTTTCTTAAGGGAATGGCATAAATTGAGAATTCAAAGGCGGTACGTCGACCGAAGAGGGAAACAAGGGGTGAAGGCAACGGCATAACGTAGAGCACACTCGCACAATAGAACAGAATCTCCCAAACGAACACACCGAAGGGAAGGCAGCAAGATTGGCAATATATAAATAAAGTAAAAAAAATAGGGAAAACATTGCTGCAAACGTAAAATGCACGCTCCCTCAATACCACACACTGGCAACGCTAAAACAAAACAAAAAATATAGAAAATTTGCATACAAGACATTCGGGTGCCTATCGCTGGTCGCGACATAACATGGATGACGGGGGACCCCAGGAAGAATGGCGTGACAAAAAAAGTTAGGAATGCTCCAAATAAGTGAGAGAGACAAAAAGGGGGAATTCTTGTATATTTTCAACGTGGGGCGAGCAGGTTTGCAGAGCTACATGAGAACAAACCTTCCACATAGGTCTGTTACAGCGTCCAGAGGCATCACTGATAAGGGCCACGAATCTCGAGGAGGTTACAGTATCTCCAATGCTTCTTGCTCGTCGGAAGACGGCCCGCGGTATTATTGATAAAGCCGTTTTCTTTTTTATTTATTTTATTTACTTGAACATACTGACAGCCGCCTTTTGGCAGCCAAGGCCGGGGTGGGCATAAACAGACACACACAAAAAAAAGCACGATGAACTAGCACACAGCAAGCATACATGACAATTAATCGGCGATCAAAAAAGAAAAAGTGTAGAATCATGGTAGGAAAAAAAGTGGCATCGATTCACTTGACACTATCAACTCTCGAGTAAACGGTACCAATCGCACGCACACAGAAAAAACAACAAAAAACAACAAGGGCCATAAACAAGAAAAAGGAGAAACAAATAACCCGCAACAATAATAACCTAATATTCCTTCTACAGTCACCGTGAAAAAAGTTGTTCGATCATTGCTGCAAATGATGAGCTTGTGGCTGCATTTGTAACACTTTCAGGTAAAGTATTCCAGTCATTGATTGTTTGCGTGAAAAAAGCTATTTTTTAGACAGTCAGTTCTACAGAAAGGGACCACAATAGTTTTCGAGTGCTTGTTGCGCGTGTGCCTGCTTGAGTTGTACTAAATGCACTTTTCGAATGACATGTTTGAAGAGTTGTGCACGATAGTATAAAGAAGCTTTAGACGATTTATCTTGCGACGGGTTTCAAGACAAGGCACTTTTGATAAGTTTCATATTTTGTTATTGAAGTTTCTTCTTTATTTGTTGTGCGCAGATCGAAGTAATTTCTTCTGAACTCACTCAATTTGGTCTACGTTGATTTTGGAAGTGGGATCCCATACCACGTCAGCATAACAGGGCGTACGGTAGTGCTGTACGCTGCTAGTTTTGCTTTTTGTGAACAGTGTCGTAGTTTCGTTTTTAAGATCCAAAGTTTTACCATCGCTTTCTGCACAATCCATGCTACATGACTGTTCCGATTGAGCTTTGACGTGATTATAACACCCAGATACTTGTATTCATTGACAGTTTCTAAGGGATGGTTGTTGATGCTGTAGCTAAAACCAAGTGGGCGTTTTCTTGTGTGTGTCGCGCATGTATACAGACTTGGAACTGCTTAGCGACATCTGCCGGTTTGTGCACCATTGTGTTATACTGTTTAGACAGTTACTGAGCTTTGCCTGATTACTTCTCGAACCATTTCTGAAAACAATACGCAGTCGTTCGCATAAAACCGGCGTTGCACGCTGTCATCAACAGTAAGATAATTTATTTAAACTAGAAAAAAGCAAAGGCCCGAGTACAGACCCCTAGGGCAAACCAGAAATAACCGGGATAGTTGGGGAAATTACTCCTCCGATCTCAACAAATGAATGACGAGTGCTTAAGTATGAATTCAACCACCGCACGAGTCTTTCGTTGCCTAGGAGAGTCTTAAGTTTTATCAACAGCTTCTGATGTGGTACTCGATCGAAGGCTTTTGGAAAATTCAATAAAATAACATTCACCTGGCCCCCCTTGTCAAGAACTTCTGCAAACTCATTTACAGTTTGAAGAAGTTGCGTAACCGTCGAGAAGCCGCGCCTAAAACGAGGATGTTGATTCGATATGAAGTTATTTGCCTCAAAGTGAGTCACGACATGCTTGAATAAAAAAAATTTCGAGAACCTTGCTGCAAGAACGAAGCAAAGAAATCGGTCTATATTTACACACTTGAAACCTGTCACCGGCTTTATGAATTTATTACCTTTGAAGTTTTCCACTGATCCCTGTTCAAGCACATTACTGAATATAACAAAAAAATATTTAGAGCACCATTCGGCGTATCTTTTCAGAGATGCGCAAGGGACATTGTTTGGACCACTTATTTTTTTTGTGTGTTTAAATTTAGAAGTGCTTCGAAAATGCCTTCCTGCAACACCTGGACGTCGTGTACTCCTATTCCACTTTCCCAGTATTCAGGTGATCCGCCGTCGTTAATCGTAAATACCGAAGAAAAATAGTTATTAAATGTTTTAGCGATAGCTGAGTTGTTACAGCTTCTCTTCCACAGTCCTTAATCTTGGTTACATGCTGTCTCGTGCATTGTAAATGCCTCCAACATTTAGCTGGAACATCAAGCAGGAGGTTGGTCACTTTAACGTTGTAGTACTTATACCTGGATTTCTTTATTCGAGATTTACGTTTTGTACGCAGCACAGCTACCTTTGTTTTGCCTTTACGTGTTTTGTTAACTCTTTTTCCCTGGCGCTTTACTTGTAGAATCTCCCTCGTTACCCAAGGACTACCCTGTCTAGTATTCTTTTTACTGGTTGTCACAAAGCGCTCTATAGGCGTGTTTAGAGCTTCTCGGAAGAAATGCCATAATTGGTTTATATCACGGTTAGTGCAGGTATATAAATCGGAAAACTTGTCGAAGGACTACTCCAGAAAATCTAAAATACTTTCGTCTTCTGCTCTGTTGAAGTCCTTAACTTTCTTCACCATACCAGGTAGACGGTTGGGGGCTAAACTTGGACAGTCTAACTCGATCATGCGGTGATCTGATATTCCATCTACAACTGCACAATGGTTATCTGTAACACACAGAATATTAGAAATAAACACCAAATCAAGCTGAGAACTGGTGGTTTCAGTAACCCTTGTGGGACTCGTTACCATCTGAACAAGGTTGTTTGAGAACGCGAAGTCGATCAAAAGTTCAGGGTGGCGACACCTTGACATTAAGGTCATTCTTTCCCGGTCTATATTTGGAAGATTAAAGTCACCTTCCAAAATTATATTTCTGTTGTGTTTTGACTCTTTATGCACAAAAACGTGTAAGTTGTTCAATACCTGAATGTCAGATCAAGGTGGTCTGTATACGACACCCACCAAAATACAGGAAGATAAAAGCGACACTGTCACCCACACCGCTTCAGTGGGTGTGGTATTACACAGCACAGAAAATTCCATCCCTCCATTCAGAACTATAGCCACCCCTCCCCCTTTCGAAGAACGATCTTTCCGTATAATTTTGTGCGTTGGGGGGACTGATTTCGCAATCAGAAATACTATCACTTAGCCAGGTTTCGGTTATCAACACTATGTCGGGGTCAAAAGTAAGAATAATGTTTTCCCGGTCGGTCGTTTTATTGACAACGCTCCTTGCGTTCAGGTTTATTACTCGAAGTTTCGTGCTAGTTCTACAAACTGCCCCTTGCAATGCGACTTCGGGAAGAGGGAAAGAGTACGTATTTTTATGCGCTAATCGTGAGACAGGATTTTGATGCGTGGCAGGATAGAAGGAACTCTCGTATTTTCAGTATCATGCCAGACGAATGCCTGTTCATTTATTTTAATTTTATCCAAAGAGAGAACGACATTGTCTCCATTGTTTTTTTAATTCCTTAGCGCTGTCCCAATGCCTTTTCCTAATCTGCTGGACACGAGGCGAGAAGTTCTCAGAAAAACTCAACCTTGAACCCTTTAAACGCCTGTAGCTGCTCAGAACTGCACTCTTGTCCCCTAAACAAGAAACCGTAGGATAACTGGTCACATTTTGTTAGCGACCTTACGACCAAGCCTGCGTATATTTCTTGTTCTATTCCAGATGCGTGTACACCGAGAATATCTTCAAAAATTTCTCTATTAACGCAGTTTTTCAACCCTTCATTGCTTTCTTCTGCTGCATCTTTAATTCCATAAACAAGTAGATTATTGCGTCTGCTCCTGTTCTCCAGGTCGTCTACTTTGCAGAGAAGGAAATTAACGTTATTTTCAATAGACACAATCTTCGTCTCAAAGGTTGCCACGGAAACTGCCATATTGGAGAATCCATCTACTCGATTGTTGCAAGTCTAGCGTTAGTTCCCGCAATCAGCACAACTGTAGCAGTTTTTCCCTCCTTTATCTCCTTCACGTTACTTGCAATGGCGGTAAGCTGCTGCATTCGATCCTCAAGGGTGGGTCCCGGATTGGTTCCTACTTCGCCGCTTAGCATCAACAAGAGACTAAACAGGTCATGGCATACACATAACACTCTCCAAAGTGACCGTGGGCGCGGCAACTCTAAAAGACACACATTGTCGCTTTGGTACGAATATGAAAGGTACTCGGTTCCTCACCTGCGCGAAAAGTGTAAGCGGACTTTTCGGCGACATAGCTCTGACGGAGTCGCCGCGCCCACTGTCGTTGAACCATCATGATTGCGGTTTTATAGCTGGTTGACTTCAGGAAGTGACCGTTGATGTTTCCGGTCGCGCATGCCCGAAGTGCAGAATCGGAACTTGGTCGATAGTTGCCCGGTAATCGCTGGATTGTGCAGGAATACCCCAGAGAGTGATGACTGGAAGCTTTGCCGCTGAGTCAGATGTTGCTGTTCCTCGTGCACTCGCTGGTGCATGAATGGCCGAATAAACTACCAGGATCTGTACGAAAGCATAACCGGGTTTTTCAGGGACATAGCTCTGACGGAGTCGCCGCGCCCACTGTCGTTGAACCATCTTGATTGCGGCTTTATAGCTGGTTGAATCCAGGAAGTGACCGTTGATGTTTCCGGTCGCGCATGCCCAAAGTGTAGAATCGGAGTGTGGTCCATAGTTGCCCGGTAATTGCTGGATGATGCAGGAATATCCCAGAGAGTGATGACTGGAAGCTTCGCCGCTGAGTCAGATGTTGCTCTTCCTCGTGCACTCGCTGGTGCATGAATGGCCATATAAACCGCAAGAATCTGCACGAAAAGTGTAAGCGGGATTTTTCAGCGACATAGCTCTGACGGAGTCGCCGCGCCGCTTTGCTCCAATATAGTGTATTGCCCGCGCAGAGTGTAGCTAATATTAGGGATATACTCAGAGAACGTAAGGACCAGGGTGGTTTAACGTGGTTTAATGTTTTCACTTCCTTGTCGCTTGAGGATATATCTTTAATTTGAATTTTCGGCCTAATGAATTGCTTCATTATTTACTTGTTTTGGATACCCCCGTTTAGCAAGGACGTTACGTAGCTAATTTGTATTTGAACTAAGGTCTTTTTAGTTAGAACAAATGCGCTTGTAGCGCTACGTCTTACTGTAGGGTATGCTGGTGTTGCAGTGCCGCAGATAAAAGCTGGTAAAATGCAGCAGCTGCTGGCTGTCGCTTCGGATGCCGCAAAAATCCGTTTGAAGTTCGCATCCATTTATTTGAACGTTACGTCTGGAAAATTATCCCTTTTGTGAAATTAGCAATACGAAAAGTGATTGAGCTTTCTTATAATCGACGATAAGCTTAACCAGTTTAGCTTCTTAATAGTTTCATAGCATGTATATGTCATTTATGTAGAGTTGATAAATGATGGGCCAAGTAGGTTGATTTGAGAGGAAATGTTATTCTAATACTTCACTAAAATGTTGGCTCATTTTGGCCATATCTTAATACCCATTGAGCTAAAACTGATCTGTACATAATTATCTTTATTAATTTCCAAGTTGTTAGAAAGAGAGAGAGAGACAAACATTATTTTAACCGGAGTGGAAGCTCTTCGATCTTAGCCCATCCGGACCTATGTTGCGGTGCCGGTCTCCGTCACCCATCACAGTTTGAATGTGATAAGCGAGGGATGGCCACCACAACTTCTGGAATTCTGGAGGGGGGAGGACCATTTTTCCCAGCCACTTGGAGTGAGGCGGTGGGGTAACCGGGAGAGGGATTCACGCCGACTCTGGTGGGCTGCTGGGCAGTCCCAGAGTCTATGCTGGTTCAAGGGGTATTCACCGCAATGGGAGCAGCTGGGGTGTCCCGGAGCATTGGTGAAGCAATGAATATAGTGCTCAGTCACTAAAGTGCATGTTTGTGCTCTTTTAATGAGGGATGCCTCTTCTCTTGAACGTTTATATGATGGTGAGGGTAGAAAAGAGGAGATTCTTCGCCTGTCCTTCAGGATTTCTTTCCTAGCTTTGTATAGAGTTTTCCTTTCCCCACTTTTGGTTCATATTCACACTCTTCAGGCCAGGGTAGATGGGGTCGCGGATTTGATTCGCGGGTGAGCTCGTGAGCTCGGCTATTCCCTCTCAGTCCCTGATGTCCTGGAACCCATTATATCTTGATTTTTAGAGACGGGTAGCTATGCCTGTGTCGTTGTAGAGTGTTCTGAATGTATGTAGGTAAATCGTTATTCAGGATAGCTCTGCAGGCATCTTGCTATCGGTTCTAATTATAGATTCTTTCTCATATTTCATGAGTTCACTTATGGCTGTTGGTATGGCTAGCAACTCGGCGTGCATGGACGTTGGGGCTCCCTGATACTTGCGGGTCAGTGTTTTATTCCGGCTCCATATCACAATAGTGCACAGCTCCATGGTGTAGCTGGCGTCTGTAGAATAAAATACTGCTTTTGAGTGTTCCTCCTCGTTCTGGAGGCGTTTGACCAAATCTACTACTCTCTCTATATCTCTTGTTTGATGCATATTCTTTGGGATTGTGTCAACTATAATTCTGAGGAGTTGGTCCCAAAGAGGGGTGGGGGGGGGGGGGGGGGGGGAGGGGCGGCTACCAAGGGGATGGAGTGAGGTCTGTTACATCATAGCCGAGGTTTTGAAGGATTTTCTTGCCTTGGGTTGAGGTTTTTAGCCTTTGTTCTTGCCAAGTTTGTTTATACTTATTCTATGATTTAGTGAGTTAAAGAGTCCTGTGGCTTCCACTGTATGGTTGGCTGCGTATCTGGGTACTACTAGCGCCAATCGGGTGACCTTTCCTGTGTTTTGGTTCGTGTAACGTATGGCAAGTGGTACATTACTCTGGAGTATATTAGCGCTTCAATAACGTTACACAGTTATTGTTCTTTGATGCCTCTCTTCTGTACGGTAATTCTCCCTAACTTGGCAAGAATTTGCTCTATTTGCCTTGTTAGCTTATTTCTAATAAGATTAAATTTGCTGTCATTTTGCAGTAGGTATACGAGTATACATACAGAATTTCTTCGGGGGTAATGGTTTCCCATCTGTCGTTAGGTTTATCATTACTCTGTACTCTGATGCTCTACTGGTTGTGTCCTGAGTAATCACGACGTATTCAGACTTTTCGCCTGAATAAGTGAATCCAATGGAGGATGCATTGCCTTGGATGGTATCTATGCCGTTCTGCATTATTTCTTCTTGTTCTCTATGAGACCCTGTGGTCTTCCATACTGTGATATCATCTGCGTATATGCTGTGTTCTAGTCGCTGTATGAGGTTTAGCTGTCTAGGTAGATTTTTTCATTACCATGTTAAAATACTGTTGGGGAGAGTATAAAGCTCTGCGGGGTTCCCCTTGTGATAGTGTGGCTGTCTGAGGTAAGATCGTCCAGCTTAATCTTGGCCTTCCTGTTCGAGAGAGAATCTTTAATCTAGTTATATAATTTTCAACCCCGATCAATTTCTTTTAAATTGGTTTGTATGGTTGTGTCCAAGACCCCGTCGAACGCTTTGCTCATACTGCCGCGAGCGCAGCTGACCAAGTAGGCGGTGCGCCCGTGGCCTAATAATTATCGCGCTTGCCTTCTGCGCGGAACGCCAGGGTTCGATTCCTGGTCGCGACATGTCTTTTATTTATTGTTGCAATTTACTGTTCTCGGAAGCTCGAGAACTCTGCTGAATGTTTGAGGTCAGAATGTTTGATGCACGAACCTTCCACGGTCGATTGTTCGAGAAGTCCACGCGTGTACAGAAAAGGCTCCGCGTGGCAAGCCGCAGTCAGTTTTGCCCCAGCGTTCGACTCTGCTGCTACGCCGACTTCGACGCCTGCGACGCTCTGTTATTATCTTTCGTACCCTTTTATTTTTGGCACAAGTTCGCCACATTAAACGTTTATTTCTTCCCGTTTATTTCTTGTTTAGGGGTCACCACCCGTGACAATATCAATCCCTGCAACAGTCCAGAGTTGCACCGAGCTTGGATTATCAAAAAATAGTTGTTTAAGGCGTAACATTGCATCTTGCGGGCTGACATAGTTTCCTGAATCCCATAATGGTTTCTGGGAGGATAATCTTACTTTCCATGTGCCATTCCAGTCTTATGAGAACCAGCTTTTCCAATACTTTTACTTGCCCTTTTCGGGCTACGGAGGCTCCAGTACCTGTCGTTTGTTGGTAGGCTTGGCCAATGGATTTCCGTTGCGCTCTTGGTGCGTCTCCTCTGTGACCTGTCACGGTTGCGCGATTTTCCTCTAATGTGTGTTTCAGGGTCGTTCTTGGATGGGGCTTGTTGGCGCCGCTTGCTGTTGCGCTCTTCTTTCCTTCGAGCGTGGTCTTCCTCTTGACGTGCTGGGCATTGGGGGTAGTTGGCGGGATGTTCCCCACCACTCTTTTGATACTGAATCTCGCACTTGTGGGGCGTGTTTTCCGATGATCCCGGTGGGAGCTTGGTTCCGCAGTTAAGACAGGTGGAATGGGGATCCCATTCTCAAGACCCACGCAGTGGGTCTTGAGAATGGCACTGCGGTCAACGAGAAACCGCAGCGCCAGATTCAAACG
The DNA here is from genome assembly GCF_016920785.2 of Ixodes scapularis. Classification (NCBI taxonomy): domain Eukaryota; kingdom Metazoa; phylum Arthropoda; class Arachnida; order Ixodida; family Ixodidae; genus Ixodes; species Ixodes scapularis. Next base: position 184,963,689 of record NW_024609857.1, read on the forward strand.
GCTGATTTTCCCGCACCGCACAGCTTGGGCTGAGGAACAACTCTCGCAGTGCTGGTCTGGTCTCCGTCGCTGACGCACTGCCCGTCTTGGCCGCAGGTGCACCCCGTCAAGCATCACTCCATGCTGACACCAACCATGCAGATTCTACTACTTTTAGATTGCCTAGTCAGCCATGTCTCACATCTTTCCACAATCTGAGGATGCAAGCAAAAGAAAGCCCTACTTGTAGAACCTGGCAGCGAGAAAACTCCCACAGTCCAGGTTGCGGTGAGGCACAGACACTCCGATTCCCCTCCGCTACTTTGCAAGCCTTCAACACTTGAAGACGAAGCTTTTTGCTCACCGCATTCGGGGAGCACCGACCGCTCCTACACCCAGGTCACCCCTCTGCCGTACCGTCTACCGACTGCCTTAGGCCTACCTTGAGTGCCGCCCACACGGCCCCGTACCTGCGTATTAAGGGACGACACATGTAACTCAACCCCGTCGGTACAACCATCGACGGATATTCGCGTGTGCTGAACGTGATGCCCCACGCTCCTGACTATCACCCAGACGATCACATAACGGTTCGTCACCATGCTCTGTCTGAAGATAATTTTAATTAATCGAAATATAGTGTAAACACGTGTCCTCCATGAACTGCATGTTTGTACCTTAAACTTGTACTTACAAGCTAGAACTCTGCCCAAAGGCCTAAGGCTAGCCATGAATTCTGCCCCTAATCTTAATAAAATCACAGCAGGCATCACTGTAAAAAATTGACCGTCAAAAGTACGGCGACTTCACCGGAAATCTGGCGGCCAACAACTTATCGTAATTTATACGGCCGACGGTAAATTCAAATTTACTGTCTGACCGTCATCTCCCAGTAAAATAAACGTTCACAGTAAGAAAAGATCCCGATATTTAACGAGATTTACTGAATGCCGCTAAGATCACGGCATGGTGCCAGTTTATTGGCCGGTCAACTGACCGTTAATTTAATGGACACAGTAAAATTGTTGGGCCTTTAATTCACTGCCGGTTGCCCATTGTATGAAGTCAATCGAAGGTACAAAATGCTGACACAATGAAGCACTCAGCACTTCGCACAGCACGTCAAAAATATTGCAGAATTCGATAAAATTAAGCATTGTTGCATTCAATCATCTTCCCGCCAGATTGTACGACATGCTTAGCGTTACATCGCACGTTTTGCTGCTTCGATTTACTTCCTATTACTGGTCAACAGACAATGAATCAAACCATGGGTCATAAAGACTCCTTAGGTTAGTCATTTTGTGCCTGTAATATATGTGGCACGCTGTATATTGTAATTGTAGAGTGGACTTCATGTCTGCAATGCGATCGTTGTGTATGTACATGTAAATGCAATTAAGCCAGAACACATAATCAATAATGTGTAGGACAGAAGCAAAAACAGCACATTTATTTACTTAGATGGTGAGACCCCAGGTCCATCTACCCTTTGATTTGCAAATGAAAGAAGCCATTTATCAAAATAGCATATATAAATGTGCATGAATAGAAGCAAATTAACAGATATTTTGTATAATGTCAGCCATGCTTTATTCGCTGTGCAAAGAAACTAATGATACCGATATTGCTTACGATGTTTGAAAGAAGCTTTATGTGAGAACTGAATACCCTCCTCCCCTTATAGCTTAGCTTCTCCTATTCAAGTCAAACTTAATTATATCTCACTACCTATATGTTAGCCATGTAGTACATGTATTCTGGTTTTCTTGAATAGCATTTCAGTTTCCCTGCACACCCCCGATATACCTCGGCAATTGAATGAGAGGCAATGCACAAAGTGTGGCAAAGAATGCTGTACAAAAATAGAGCTATTTTACGGGAAGGCCTAATATTCACTTAATATACATTTTTCAGCTTAAGAGCCGAGTGAGTTTGTTTTCAAGGTCTAGGGTTGACATTAATTAAGCAACCCACATAGAATGTTACTGCTCCTCTTCAACTAGTTAAGCTGGTTGTCTGTTGTCGGCACTAAAGTAGAACTAGCCTTTCCCCACCATCAGGGACTGCAATGCTCTTGCCACCGTGCTCTAATGAAACGGCATCATTAATCTTTCTCTGACATTTTCACACCATAAGACATATGAATAGTCGTGGCCCGTTGCATCAGGGCGACCTGCAAATGTCAGGCTTGGCTTTTAATAGAAACTCTGTGCACTGTGCCAAGTGTCGCTGCAGACAAACAAATGGTTAAAGCAGTCTGATCAGTAATTCGATTTGAGATGATATCCAAAATAGGTATGGACAGCTTGTGATGCAGCTGCCACTTACATACTCCTAATTTCATCGATCTATATTTGCAATGTATAAGATCCATTATACCTAGAGGCATTTCTCCTAAAATATATGACTGCATGCTAACTATGCCTCATTTCTAGCATCACATAGACCTTTATTATGTAACTATAGGCAGCGTAGTAAAGCTATGCTCGAGTTTTTAGTGAGGCTAGGTAACTTATGATTTAACCCAGTAGTGTTAATGCTCCCATGCAGCAAAAGATCCGGCGTCCAGCGACGGCATGTCGAGAGAACCCCTCGATGTCTTGCGCGAATAGGGAATCCCACGCAATTCCATGATCCCTTGTGCATGCAAGGAATTGTAGGATTCCCCCCCCCTCCCCACTGCTGCCCTCTTTGCCCTTGCACCCACCTCCCCTCTTCTCCTCTACCCCCTGCCCTCCCGCTATCGCGTCATACACGAAGGCGGAGCATAAGTGTACCCCCCCCCCCCATTTTTTGTTCTCACACAAGCAGCTGGGCGCTCGATCATTGCCATACTCACCAAATATAGACCCAAGTGCCATTGCTGATGGCTGCTGAAATCTTCCTGGTGCCAAGGCCTTGTGTTTAATGAGCCCGAGCCGCGTGCTTCATGCCTCATTCCCACGTAGGATGACCGACCTTCAACAAACATATTCAAACAGGACAGAATTGCTACTAAACCACATACTAAAAAGCAACGAAAGTAACTCCAAGCTAGTGCTGATATGATGTGGACGGTCAGAGTCATTTCGGAGCGCCTTCTGGGCCAGCCAAAATATATTTTCAAGCAGCAAATGGAAGTTTTGGATCCCGAAATCACGCCTCCGATTCATTCTGTTGTGAGTACTACATGAAAATTCATCTGTTTGCCTGTCAAAACTAGAAGAAAATGCCTGCTTTCCTTTCCCTCCCCTGCGTTACCACTAGTGTCAGAGTTCAGGAACAAAAATTGTGTAATTTAGTTATTCAAAATAGCATTTAACAAAAAAGATTTTGGTTTTTATTCTAACATGCAAATCTAACTAGTAATATATCAGTTTGAGAAGTATTACTGCTTGATATGTACGCACTGTTATTGCCAATTCTAACATCTCCATCATTTAATCCATGCACGAAATAATGTATATGTTCAAAATTGTGGGCCATTTTAGTGCGTTAACTTTTTAGGAGACCCCGTACTAGCAAACAACTTGTTTTTTTTGTAAATTTTACAGCAACTTAGCATTTTCAGATTATCATTTCACAACTTTCCTGTTTATTCAAAAACATGTGCACCAAAGACTTAATGGATAACTTTCCTTCCCAAGCAAGTGGCTCAGCTACAGCGAAACGAGATATGCAGAAACACAGTGTGAAACCTGTGGGTAAAACCTCTCGGTGGTGCACACGTGTATGGTGAGAAGTGCACTTAATGGAGCTGGCTAACTCCATTGGGTGGAGTTAGCCAGCTCCACCAAACTGGATGGAGCTGTGTCCACCCCTTGCTATTTTGATTTGGACGGGCATCATAGTGGCACAGATTTGCACTATTGCATTAAAGTGCCAAGCTAGCTAGCAACCAAGGGTGCCTGTTCAAGTATGTGTAGTTGTGCTCCTTTCTTCATCTTTACTCGGACCTATAGAGCATGAATGCTGTTAATACTAATATTCCAAACTTCCTGTTTTCTTAATCCTTTATGTAGATATCTCTGACAGCAAAACTCCAGGACAGTTTGGGGCTACATCTTCAGAAGGCAGTACCTCATCAAAAACAAGTTACCAAGTCGACTCAACCTAGGCGAACAATTTTGACGTAGAGTGGAAGGAGATGCCACCAAGCCTGCAACAGGCCCTAAAGGAAAACAAACGGTCTTTGCCCAAAGATCGCTGGAATATTGTCAAACTCATCATAAAGACATCAATGGAAATGTGCCCACGGCCACTGAGGAAACAACTGCACACGATTGCGAAAAAAGTGGTGGACCAGTATCCATTTTCTTTCAAAGATGTCTTCTATGGAAAAGTGGTTGGAACAGGACATGATTCTCTCCTGAACCAGCATCTTGCCAGGGTGGAAAACGTAAGACGTACACGGAAAAGAAAGCAGTGCCGACGCACGCAATACGAAAACATAGGAAAGAGTGTAGCTACGGGTGTCAGAGCAGTTTCCCAGGTTACGCACCTGAGGAAGAGCTGGAGATGAACGGAGATAACGAGAGATTGCCGGCAATGTTTCGTAAAAAGTCGGCCAACACCGATGAAGTCCTTACGCTAATGTGATCAGCATATCCATTGCACCTTATAGACATTAACTCTGAATCTATGCCAATGAGAGAACTGTTATGTGCATGCTATCCATTCTTACTTGCCGATGCATGTTGCATTCAACCTAATTTGTTTCTTAAAGCAAATTGCTAAGCAGTGCATGCTATCCGCAATGGCACATTGCCAGAGTTTGTGTTTCTTGCTAGCAGAAATATCTGATTAAAAATTGTTTAACCACAATCATGACCATTTATAATTCCTAAGGCCAGAATGTCCTAAAAACACACAAAAGTATTTTTAAACAGCGTGGTTAGGGCACATGTGTTAAAAAAATTAATTTTACGCGAAAAGCAAAAAAAAATTATTTTTTAGAGCAATCTTGATGGCGTGAGACGCAATTTAGTTGGTAGTCACCTTCTTTCCACTCGCTTTTTTTTCAGCATTTCAGGCACGTGAAGGAGAGGTGGATCGGCTTCGCATTTTATTTTTTAAGCTTCGACGTTGAGGTGGAGAGTGTGTATGACCATCTCGTTGAGGGGAAAGAATGTATGACCATTTCGTGATTGAATGGACTTTGCGCGCAGAAAAAATAAATTTCACGCGATAAAGATTGCTCTAAAAGAATGTTTTCGAATTAAATTATTTTGTTGATATGCGTGTCCCAAACAGACTGTTAAAAAAATGACTTCTCAGAGCAGTTGTCTCAGGTTAAACACCTGAGGAAGAGCTGGAGATGAACAGAGACGAAGAGGGACTGCAGGCAATGTTTCGCAAAAAGTCAGCCGACAAAGATGAATTCCTTACGCTCATGCGATCAACATATTCATTGCAAAGTAGAGACATTAACTCTGAAGCTATGCCAGTGAGAGAACTGTTGTGTGCATGGCGCTTCTTGTTCGTCCCTTCTGGTGTCTTCTGTCATTTTAGTGCCCTACGCTTTCAGTGGCCTTTTAAGAATAAGTTGTTGTGGAAGTGGGGATTTGTTTAAATATAACCCTGCATCTTTAAATTTTACAGCGATTTATAACTGCTGCTGAAAGCGAGGATGACCTTCCACTTTCTCCTTGCATTATAGCACTGGACATGTTTATGACAAGATTGTATCATTATATGTACCACAAATTTGCCCTTTCCCCTAAATGGGTTCGAGAAGTTCAAGTTCTAATGTTACAAATTGTTATTGATGCAGAAGTAAAATATAAATAAAAATAGGTTCGTCATTTTTTATTTAAAGCAGTAAAAGTGGCAACTTATTTTTTTGTAAATTCGGTTTTAAACGAGAATGGTCAGTATTTCAGGCCACTATGGCAAGCCAAGAGTAGAGGGCATATGTCGTCGCACTTGACTGAGTAGTCAACTATCTTACCTGCATAACTGCGAAGTGTTCTGTTGGAGGAGAGTCTGCAGGTCAACACTCTTTAGGGAGTACTTGGGTTTGTCGTGGATGCAATCCGCATTCATTTTATGGCTTAGTTATTGTGCATCAAGTTGGATGTCGTCTTCTAGAAACCCGATTTGGAGTTTTTTGTTGATTGTCAAGCCCACTGATATCAGCTGTTTCTTTTTTAGGGGAAGAGACCTGTTTCAGCACCTCCTCAAGCTTCTGTCTGGTTAGTGGGAAGCAGTTTTGATAATTCTATAAATGTAAAGTGCAGAAAAGTGCCAACAGTTACGCTTGCGTATTTCGCAGTTTAGAATTTGTCGTCATCCTTACGAAAGCGGTAACCAACGCTATGTTTGTCATGTCAGAAAGTATTGCCGCGGGTATATAATTCAGATATTGGTCTAGTGTACTACATTTTGGACCGACCTCATTGAAAAATGGAACTGGTCAATGCGTAAGCACAAAAAAAAAACAAAAAAACAGTAAGCTTTCATTTCTAAAAATATTCACCGGTAAAACCTAAAACTTCATTTCCAAATAAAATCCAGGCAAATATGTAAAATCCTAAAAAATGAAAAAAAATAAAAAAACGCATATTTCTAAATATAAAGCAGGTCTCAAAGTTTAAATCAAATACAAATCATTTTGAAGTGTTCCACATGTCTGTCAGACAATTCATGAAATCTACAATCGCTACCTATAGCCCATATCCACAACACACATTTCCGAAGTCACTAGAAGTGAGAAATCATTTGATTTCCTTGCAACCAATAGAAGTACCATATGCTAGATGTAACGATACAGCGAGTATCCATGCAAATGCGGGGGTCATGTGCAACTGGGGAGGAAGAGGGTCTTCAAGCTTCCTGTTCAGTTTTGGTAGCACATGTCTACCCTCCACTAACCAGTGACCATTTTCCCAGGTGCCTCCACGCCCCATCTTCCTTTCTGCAGCAGAATTGTGACTGGCCTACACTCAAGCGAGCTCACTTATTGCGGAGGCAAGGCAAATCGAGCCAAGGATCTCATCTCCTGTCGGCAACAAGTAATGTTGGAAGTGTTTGGAATGTGAAATGTCGGGAGGGACGAAGCTCGGTCCCTTCCCTTTCCCCATTTTGTTTTTAGAATTATTTGAAATGTCCACGATGTGGAGGTGCAACCCAGCCCCATTGTTCCAATGCCTTGTCAGCAATTCTACTTATCTGAATGTTTATTATTTTCTTTTTTATTTTACCTTTGCGGGGGATGATCTGTGGACTGTCCACGAGTACGCACTAAGCATTGATGGCAGGCTCATGGTTCAGAAGATACCACACGTCCCTGCGACATGGGCTGTACTCTTCGCGAGTCACTATTGCTTTAACATCTGCTACGCTGAAGGCCTGTCCTTGAACCGTGAGTTCCCTCAGAGGTAATTTCCTGTTCTGTGACTTTGGTATATGTATGTGGATGTCTAGTAGGAATGCATACTTTTTATTTATATCATTTCCAGGCTTATTGCTTCTATTGAAATAAAGCAAACACCTTGCACATTTACTGTCATGAAAGACATTGCCACAATTGGTACCTTCCCTCTCATTTCTTAAAAAAAGAGGACATATCTCGCTGATGTGAAAGCTGTCCCAATAGCTTCCGCCAGCTCCAAACAACAAGAGCTCCCACATGCTGCACCAATGCTGTACTTTTTATTGAAATTGCACCCGAGCAGAATCCACAGACCGACTGCATGCGTTTCGCCGCGAGGTACTGCACATGCAAGAACGGGGCAGGAGAGCAAAAACTCTTTTTATCTGCCCTCGCAGTCAATCAAACGATTCAATTGCGTCTGCGCATAGACCAGTGGTCTTGGTGTTTCATTAGGCAGCTGGACTGCATTGTAATAACAATGCAGTCCAGCTGCCTAATGGGAAGCATTGAGCGTGTTAGGCATCTCCCGGGCCCACGACGAAGTCCGAATGGCTGGAATGTCGAGCCCCGAGGCTCAGTGCGGAGGAGGGCAGCCATATCTCAACAACACATAACGACCACCATCTTGCAGTCAGGATTTCGGTCTCAATATGACCGCGACGCCAGCGAATCTTGTCTAATTTATACATTTAAAAGAGACTTCGATCGAATGAATCGCAGCCGAGGAAAAATTTCCGCAACAGCACTCCCAGCGTTGTGTAAATTTGAATGCGAATTGTCTCTATAATTGATCGTCATATTTACGTATTTTCGGAATAATATTATCTGGTGGAGCCCGCCCTCCCTGTTCCACAAACCGGATCTCATCGCCTTAAAAATATACTTACATTTCAACCTTTTTCTCTCTACAGCATATTGGGAGCATTCCTAACTTTCTCTGTCTCGCCAGTTACCCTGGTGACCCCGCCACCCATGTTGCGATGGGACCAGCGAAATTCACCCGAAAGCAATTACTCTAGTAGATTTGTTGCTGCGCGATTGCTGTCTACGTGGAGCTGCCTAGTTTTGTCGAGCTTAGGTTTCCTTCCCTAATGCGACCTAGACGTCTTCGATCAATCCTCCCCGACTGGTTGTCGCCACTGCCTCCGATATCCTTAGTCATGTCGCCTGCCCGGCATCCCTCTTCCCCCATATGTAGGCGCCTACGAATTTCTTGATTTTTTTTGCTTTGGCTGGTGTATGGCATTGGGAAAGCGCCAGTTTCATGTTTGCAGCAAAATTTTTAATTGTTATTTTTTTTTAAACCTTGCAATACTTCTTTGTCCATATGAATTGTTGCCTTCCGTTTTTTGTGTTGGTTTGTGAGTTCCCATTGTGTTGTTTCAATGTGCGTGTTTGCCCTACGTTATACCGCTGCCTTCCCCCCTTCTTTCCCTCTCTCTTGGCCGTGCGGCCACTGAATTCTCCCTTTATGCCCAGCCCTTGAGAAAGCCGGATTCTCCCGGTAAAACTGTTAAGAACAAGTGTTTTAATGTTGTTTTAAGGTTACTTTTTTTTTATTTTCATATATATAATATACTGGGTGTTTTACTAAAAGTGGACAAATTGGATTTTTCGAAAACTACTTGTCGCAACAAAAAAAGGATCGTGTCGTTTTGGTCCTGGGCCAGGGGCCTTTTTAGAAAAAATACTAAAGCCCGGGATAATTAGATTGCGAATTCTTTTTTGTAGTAAACTTTTTAGCATTGTGCTTAATGGCATTGCTTCAATTAGAAAATTACTCATCATCATTGAAAACACTAAATCATCAATTCGTAGAACGATAGAAGACACGTGCAGCCTTTTACTTCTTTCGGAAGATCCACACAAATTTGACAAGTTTTTTTTTTTAAGTTTCGGTTTGTAATCGGAGCGCAACTCGGCCCCGACGGCACCGCGCCCCGTGGAGGAATAGTGCAACGAACCTCTGCTGCACTGTCCTCGCGGGGACGCCTTTTTCGGAGGTCGATATGGGGCAGAGCAAGAGGACAGAGTAGCAGTTTGAGGTCTCTGACGTCATGTCCGGTTTTCGTCAAAATAGAGATATTTGTACCTATTTTGTTACCTTGACATCTTCACCTCTGCAGTTCGCGCACTCCCTCCGGGGTGTGCTCCCAGCTCGTTTCTCCGAAGTCAACGCCACTGTCATCGTTTGTAAAAAACGGCCCGCGCCAGTCGTTTGCAAAGCGAGGTCGACGGAAACAAATTGCCGCGGCGTTTTTCGCGGCCTCAAAGATGCAGGAGCGAGCCGATATTAAAAAAAAAAAAGATACGTTTCAACTGCGAGTGCCAGCAAGAGCCATGCAAATACCTGTGCACACTCGAAGCAGACGCGCGGTTCGATCAAAATACTTCGAGACCGATCTCTTACGATTACCACTCGATACTGACGTGACACTAGGCAAAGAAAGGTGTGACCGGCATTACGTAGCTCCCACGAACTGTTATAGCTTGACACTGACGTACAGTCGTCAGAATAAAAATGTCAATCTAATAACAAAGTGTACACCCGCCGGCTATAGGAAGGTGAACACCTTACCTGGTTTCTTGCCTGTTTTATGGCTCCCTAAAGCTATATTAATTCTCGACGTCTCAAATGGTACGTGGCTTGGGGGTCTAAACTCTGCATTCTAGACCTCTTCTGGAACAGAGCTTGTTCTAAAACTTGCAGGAGCGTCAAGAACAAGAAGAGGGCTGTTCACCTTCATATCGCTCACGGGTGTACATACCTTGTTGCGAAGGTAACCCATACAGCGTTTATTTGAGCTCCATATCACACGAAACAAGGATATAGAATCGATGAGAGTTCTTTTCGACGACAGCGTTCGTCACTGCTGCTTCGAAGAACAAGGAGATGATAAGGGGAGGAGATTGACCTCTTAATCTCAAATTGAGGTCAGCGATCAAACTATAATTCCGGAAGGGTCCACAAGGGTCGCGCTTGCGTATTCCATTCAGCAAGTCAGCCGTTCGTGGGCAGACGGTCTTGGCGCTGGTCGGAGCAACGCTGCGCCGAGTCGGAGTGCCTGTATAGGGCTACATTTTGCCGAGCTCGCTTCGTCAGTGTCATCGTTGCCGTTAAGGCTTTTCCCGGGCGTTTGTAGATCCAGCGTTTGTGTTCGTCGTGGCCGGTTTCGAGTACCTCCTTCTTTTTTCTTGCTGCTTGAAATCGGGAGTCGTGAGAAGAGCATGTAGAAAAATAAATGTCCATTGGTCGTCGTGACACTGAGCGACGTTGTCGGTCATGTTGGTTTGGTCCTAGAAAGATGGCTCCGGAGCTGTTGTCGTACGTACATTTTTGGTGCACGATCGTTTCCTGAATCGGGCCTCTGGTCTTTAGCGCATGGCACTGCAGCAATAACACGCCGCAACCGCCACCCCCCCCCCTCCGCACCCCAACACTGGAAATAACAACCTGCACAGGCTCTCCACGAAACGTAAAAAAATAAGATATATATATATATATATATATATATATATATATATATATATATATATATATACGGTGCAGGGACGTCACGGACGTCACTGCCCCGTATCGACCTCCGAAAAAGGCATCCCGTCCTTGCGCAACACAGCAGGGGTTGGTTGCGCTATTCCTCTACGGGACGCGGTGCCGGATGGACAGATATGCGCCCCGATTGCTAACCGAAACTTGAAAACCCGTAAAATTTTTGCGGTGTTTCAGAAAGCCGTAAAATGCTGCGCGTGCCTTCTATTGTTCTACGATTTGTTGATTTAGTGTTTTTCGATGATACTGTGCAATTGTCCAATTGAAACCATGCCATTAAATACAATATTAAAAAAGTTAATTAAGGAAAAGTAATTAACAATCTTAATATCCCGGACTTCAAAAATTTTTCCTAAATAGGCCCCTGGCCCAGGACCAAAACGAAACAAGTCTTTTGTTGTTGCGACGCGTAGTTTTCGCAATATCAAATTTTTCCACCTTTCGCGAACCAGCCTCTCTCTCTCTCTATATATATATATATATATATATAATAAGTGATTTCATCTTAAATCGTGCAGGCAAAAAGGGTCGAATTTTTAATTTCGCTGAAAAAAATATATGATATGGCGTCGTCTCTAAAAACGCAGTAGCCACAAACCGCAAGTTCGTCTGATTTTTTGTTCTCGAATTACGAATTTTAAAAGAGGCCGCGGCGGAAAGCAGTGTTTTTCACATCCGTCGTGGGTCGGATGTTTCGCTCGATCTCCCGCCGTGGATTTTCAGTCCACATTATATTACCTTTTTTCACGCACTCTGCGAACACATTTAAAAGGCACTAATACCATGAAATAATTATTGCCTTTTTGCTTTTTTTTTTCTGTAGATATGTGAAAAACGCCCCCTCGGTCAATTGTTCACGAACTTTCACAATTAATTACTGGCGATCTACTTGGGTTACGATGTTTTTTTATGTCCACAGAGAGCCCAAAACACGCTCTTTTTATATATTATAAAATTACTCGGGCTCTATAAAATATCCTTTGCGGGACGTTTACGTTAATATTATAAAAAAACCAAAAAATTACCATTTTTTAACATTTAGAAAGTGGATACACTTTCTAAATGTCTTTCGCCTTCAAGCCCAAAGCCCGCCCGCTCCTTGGGAGCGCGGGAAAGGGAAATCATGGGGAAAGGAGAGGAGGTGGAGGAAGTTGCCAAACGAGGAAGGGAGAGGAGGGAAGGGGGCTCGAAGACTGGTTGTGCGGGAAACGGAATGAAAGGAAAGGCACCTTCTGCCGGTGACCTTGTTGCCTCGTCTAGTCTGTCAGCGATCGGCTTCCATTGTGGGCTTCAGAAAGATAATCTCCTTTCTTGAGAGTGAAATGGAAGGGGCGCTTATGGTATTCGGGTTTGTCGCCATCCGAAAGGCCTCTATTATTTCTCTCCCGACTCGCTCGTAGTGGCCTCCCATGGCTGTCGTGCCGGCGAAATTAGGAGCGCAGCCGGGACATTTTCTCCCGTGAATGACGATCGGGTGCTCAGAATCCGAGACAGCTCTCTCGGCGTCTATTTGATGTTCTCGGAGTCGGTCGTTGAGGCCTCCCATGTTTTAAATGCCTCAATGACCGACTCCGAGAACATCAAATAGACGCCGAGAGAGCTGCCTCGGATTCTCAGCACCCGATCGTCATTCACGGGAGAAAATGTCCCGGCTGCGCTCCTAATTTCGCCGGCACGACAGCCATGGGAGGCCAAAGCGGGCGAGTCGGGAGAGAAATAATTGAGGCCCATCGGATGGCGACAAGCCCGAATACCATAAGCACCCCTTCCATTTCACTCTCAAGAAAGGAGATTATCTTTCTGAAGCCCACAATGGAAGCCGATCGCTGACAGACTAGACAAGGCGACAAGGTCACCGGCAGAAGCGGCCTTTCCTTTCATTCCGTTTCCTGCATATCCAGTCTTCGAGCCTTCTTCCGTCCTCTCCCTTCCTCGTTTGGCAACTTCCTCCACCTTCTCTCCTTCCCCCACGATTTCCCTTTCCCGCACTCCCAAGGAGCGGGCGGGCTTTGGGCTTGAAGCCGAAAATTTAATGTTGTTGACGTTGAAAGATTGTCCTGTCTGCATCGTCCCTTATATGTCTCCACTTTCTAAATGTTGAAAACGCACCAACACGCTCAAATAGTACAAGTTTATACCACTTTTGAAATTCATTTTTTTCAAAAAACAATTTTTTTATTATTTTTTTCATTTTTTGTTAAAATGCAGATTCGATAGCTGTCTACACGAAAAGCAAGTCGAGAAAGTGTGTATTTTGTTTGTATGTTCTATATTTAAGCATCAATATTGTACAAAAACTTGTTTTTATGGCTCGAAATGGGCTTGCGAATGGCGCGCCTTCACAAACTTGGAAAACTTTTTACCTTTCTTCAACATTCCCACATAAAAATGCAATACAATAGTTCCACCCTGTTCTATTTATTGATTATTTAAATTTTATTATAGGCGGCAAGCTACATTGGAGGAGTTCAAAAGAGAAAGCAACACTTCTGAACAGACCAGCAGGCGTCGTAAATATTTAATGTGCAGAAATCGGCAGACGTCTTATTGATTCGGGGTCTTCATTGGCCTATATGAACGTCCCGCCCTTCCGGAACAAGCAGATGACCACGACCTTTCGCGCTCGTTGTGTTAGATAGGACGGCCCGGGCCTGTAAAGGGAGCAGCGCACCGTGTGTCACGAGGAGTGAAATGGTACGAATGTGTCGTTGACGCGGCGAACATCTCTCTCCGCGGAGGTCCGATAGCACCGAAGGGTTATCTTTTTTGGGAACAGCGAAGCCCGGAGACTGACTTTAAAAACGAGCGTGGTGGTAAATGTACTTGTGTTTATTCTGCCCGGGGACTAGTTGGGTTAGCCTCCTTGTCAACTATAACCCTTTGTGAAGACTGGCCGTCTCCCGAGTTGAAAAGTTAGCGCCGGCTAACGTGTTCTTTTTAAAAAGGGAAGGGGATAAAGAAAGTTTCAGCAACTGCAGTAACTACCTCGAAAGCTCTCCTCCCAACATAAGGCTCGAGGCATGTTACGTCTCGGTTACCTTCTCGCGCATCGCTGCTCGGATCTATTCTTCACTTTGTTCCGCACAGTCGTCGTGTATGTACGTAACAGAGTGAAAAACAGATTCGAGCATCATCTGGACACCGTCATCCGCCAGGCTTTGGTGTCCTGGGACTGGACTCGGCGTCGGTCAGTTAAATTTTTTTTATTATTTCGTGTGTGTTTCTTTGCCCCGCTGAACTTTGTTTCTCGGGTGCGGTTTTGCTGAACGTTTTCTTTTTTTTTTCAATGTTTTATTACTTACTGTTTGTTAGCATTGTTTAGTTGTTGGGTTTATTTCATCATGGCGTAGCGGCCTGACGGTGCTCTACAGAGCGTGTTCGCACGCATTCGGTTGTGTCCCGTTTAGGGAATGCCCAGAGGAGTTGGTTTTTGTTCTTGCCATGTGCGGCTGAGTTTTTCCGTCTTTATTAAATCTTTGTTTCCTTGTTTTAGCTTTACGTGCCATCGACTTCTTTGTCTGACTCTCCACCAGGCGTGGACCTATCGCCTTGCCACCGCTCGAACCTAAATATTTTTATTTTTTAACGCAATTTTTGTTAAGATCGGATTTGGCTAATTTTATTCTTATTTATATATTTTTATTAACTACCCTTCTCCTTGACACTTTCTCCGTTTGTTTCGGATCGTTTCTGTGTCATCACTGCTGCGTCGCGCGGTGACAGCGCAGTAGAGGTTGATTGCACTATCTCTCCACGGGGCGCGGTGCCGCCGGGGCTGAGATGCGCTCCGATAGCAAACCAAAACTTAAAAACCCGTCGACTTCGTGCGGTTTTTCAGAAAGCCGTAAAATGCTTCGCGTGCCTTCTATCGTTCTGCAATTTGTTGATTTAGTGTTTTTCGATGATGCTGAGCAATTTTCTAATTTAAACCATGCCGTTAAACACAATATTTTCAAAGATAATCACGCAAAAATACTTACAACTTAATTATCCTGGACTTTAATAATTTTGCTAAATAGGCCCCTGTCCCAGAACAAAAACGCCACGAGTCTTTTTTTCTTGCGATGAGTACTTTTCGCAGGAGTGATTTGGCCTGCGTTCTTTGAAACACCCTGTATATATATATATATATATATATATCTATATATATAAATATATCCATAAGCGGCATAAGTGTAAATTTCGCCGCTCTTTTTAAACAAATCTGTTAATCTTAAAAAAAACACCCTGTATATATATATATATATATATATATATATATATATATATATATAAACAGGGTGTTTTTTTTTAAGATTAACAGATTTGTTTAAAAAGAGCGGCGAAAGTTACACTTATGCCGCTTGTGGAGGTGAGTTATACAGCCAGGGGGATATATAATAGGAGGCTCATCGTAACGATCAGTCGGCTAATTAATTAAAATTCGATAATTAACTTTTTAATTAATAAAAATAGATATGTGGTTCCAATTAGAAACTTGCTCAGCGTTATCGAAAACCACTAAGTCAGTCATTTTCAGAAAGACTTTCGGCGCGTAAGAAGCGTGGTATTGTACTAAAGTTACCTCTCGTGGAGCAGGTACAAGGCTGGGGCTAGATAAGAGACAGAAAATCGCTCGGGCGCCTTATCGCAACCGCTAGCTTCGTACCTACTCCACGAGTGGTAACTTTAGTGCACTACTACGCTTCTCACGCGGTCAAAGTCTTTCTGAAAAAAACTGATTTAGTGGTTTTCGATGACGGTGAGCAAGTTTCTAATTAGAACCATATGTCTATTTTCACTAATTAAAAAGTTAACTCACAAATTTTAATTAATTAGTCCATTGATCGTCACGATTATCCTCCTATAATATGTCCCCTTGGCCGTATAACTCACCTCCACAAGCAGCATAAGTGTAACTTTCACGGCTTTTTTAAAACAAATCTGTTAAGCTTAAAAAAGACACCCTGTATATATATTGCCACGCTCGTCAGCGAGCGACCGCGCGCGTGGCCGAGTGATTACCGTGTTTGACTACACGGAACGGGCTCCCGTACAAATACGGACGAAACTTCGTGATTGCCCAGACGACAGCAAGGCATTCTTTCTCAGTCGTGGAGTAATTTTTCTCTGCCTTGGACAGTGTCCGACTTGCGTAGGCGATAACTCGCTCGGTGCCCCCTTGCGCTTGAACCAGTACCGCGCCAAGTCCAGCGTTACTTGCGTCCGTGTGAATTTCGGTTTCCGCATCTTGATCGAACCCTGTTGGAAAATTTTGATGACGGAAAGATGATGGAAAATCCTCATACAAGCGTAACCGTAATATGGGACATCCCATACCAGCGAAAATGTGGCTCCACCATAGCGGATTGAGATGGAATATGATACAGGTCGACGGAACCATACAAGCGTGTCGTATTATGGGACATCCTATACCAGCGTAGTGGATTATTGCGGAACCATGGAGGTGCACGGAACCATACATGGTTCCGTTCGCCTACATGCTTCCGTTCGCCTCCATGGTTCCGTTCGCCTCCATGGTTCCGTTCGCCTGCATGGTTCCGTGAGCCTCCGTGGTGGTTCCGTGCGCCTCCGTGGTTCCGAGCGACTGCATGTAGTCGCTCGGAACGATGGAGGCGCACGGAACCATGCTGACGAACGAAACCATGCAACATAACGTTTTAGGGGACATCCTATACCAGCGAAAGGGCGATGACAGCATTGTGGAACCATATGGCAGCACACCTTCCACATACCTGCTTCATACAAGGATCCAGGCACGTAGCCAGGATTTTGTTTCGGGGGGGGGGGGGGGGGGGGGGGCCTGCCCATGACAAAATGCTGTATGATGGGGAGGGGGGAGAGGAGGCCCCAGCAAAATGGAAGATTTCGGGGGGGCCCGGGCCCCTTGCCCCCCCCCCCCTGGCTACGTGCCTGCAAGGACCATGCAATTGAATTAGATTATACATTTAAATCATAATATGAGATAAAGCACAGAAGCGAGTTGTATAAAATTGTGCTGGTTTCACAGGCATGAACCAACACGCAACCTTGTTCAAGGTCATTGTCGAACACTGACAGTGTAAATGCAACGGTTTGGTAGATTTTCTTACAAAACCTATCTAAAGACCTAGGTTTCCAACTTATCTTTCATTTCGGAGAAACTCAAGCTTCATAACACACCTTTTTATTTTCTAAATGGAAGCACAATAAAGATGTATACAAGCAGATCATAAACACTGCACCACATAGGTACAAAACTATATGAAACTTCCATTTCCAATTTGTTTAAAGCGGTTATATATTTTTTTGCCCATACACTATATTAAGAGCTTTGCCTCTTGCCATAAAAACCTAAACGACGAGATGGTTACAAATATATTAAAAATGTTTGCTTTTCTATAGTGACTTAAAAATATGAAAGACTAGAATTATAAATGTATATTCCAAACATTTGCTGCCTCTAGCTCAAACTGATTTTGCAGTTTTAGTGTTAAAACATTATGTGCAGTCTGAGGAACAAAACGAGCAAGCAACAAGAGTGAGTGAGCGTCCCAAGCCACTTGCATATGGCACCAAAATCAGCGCTCCCAAAATGACATTTTTATAAATTTAATATACCTTCACTAAGAAACTACTTATCCGATTACACTAGAACGTTTACACCTTATAATAAAATATTTTGCCAATAGTTTGAACCGAAATGTTTTAAGAATTCACTGCACTATAACGTAAAAAAATTTAAAATATAAAAGTTTCCCCCTAATGGCTTATGACTAGAAAGAACTATTTTTTTTCTTGCATGCTGCATGCTCATATTTATTTTCTTTTCGGTTCAGTTCAAAGCCAGTAACATGTAGAATATATGTGCCAAATTAAATGAGCGTAGTTTTTTTTTGTTTTTTTTTTGTTTTTTTTTAGAAAAGATACATTAAAAACAAGAACTCAGCTTGAGATGTGACACTCCGTTACTAAAATATAAAAAAAATGCTTTAGTAAAAAAGCAACAGAAAGTCAATTCCAATAAAAGTGCAGTTATACTCTGTAGCTGTGTGCAGTGCAGGCAAACGCAACACCAGGCAAAGAGAGAAAGGGCGAACACTAGGAAGGCGGGACGGGAGAGGAGGGCGAAGGAGGATGAGGGGACAAAGGGACAGCACTAGGAACGTTCAAGAAAAGAGTATTCTCTCCTCCTAGCCAGCCTTCTTATTACTTGCCCTTTCTCCCCTCGCTTGGCGTTGCCTTTGCCTGTACTGCACGCAACTGTTGTCACGGAGTATAAAATCTGCTGCTGCTGCTGCTCAGTGGCGCCTTCTGTTCTCGTCTCCCAGCAGCCTCCGGATGTGCGTGTTGAGCTGACCAAGTCTCAGGGCGGCCGACACAACTGGTGACGGGTTCCTCTCGATGTATGCTGCGAGGGCACCTGGAATATAATGTAATATTAAGTAGGTGACTGTACCAGTGGACGCAAGACCTTAAACAACATCCGAGAGAATTAAAAAAAAAAAGTAAGGAAGAACAGAACACAGGTAAAAACTGGAACAGTTCCTTGAAAAAGAGAGCTCATTGCTACATCGATGCTGTCTTCACTGGGTGTTGTGGGGACTCGGGGGACATTAGATGGGTGGATAACCACAACAATATTTTGATTATTAACCAAAATTTGTTCATTAGCTTTTTAATTGGTAGTCTTACGGGCTATGTCGTAATTGCAGTTTTGAGGCAGCTAAAATTAGAGCCTAACCAAGGTGTCTACCAAATTGCTTTTTTTTTTTTTAATTCCCCGACTTTTCAGGTTTTCCATGACTATTTTAATTGAATTTTCTGACCCACAACTACCGACACCAAAACAAAATATATTATATATAGACACTATTCACAAAGCAAAATATTTTATTTACTTTGGAAGATGTTTAGAATACAGCATAGACCAAGCTTTACTGTTTCAGGGAGTTTGGTCCCAGTACCTGACCAGCATATCCATTTTTTCTCTCCAAGTTACTTTGTTCATAAACTCATCAAAAGCAACCAGCAGATATGGCACGCTAGAAAGGCTTGCTAGCAACTTCTCTTGAAAGTATGGGCCGATACCATGACATATGGTATATCACACTTTGTCTTTTCTAAGCTGCATTTTTTTGGCGGTCTCACACATGGGGAACATCAACGGAAACAGCGAGGCAGATGCTGCCGCTAAACGGAAAGATCCACGAGTAACTAGTGTTCAAACACCACATGATCTCGGCCCCCTTTGTGACTTCGTTCTTCAATAAAAAGCCACCCACCAACGCCTTCACACAGGGCCTAAGAGCTTCTGTGGCGGTGGTTAGATGCATTGCTGGAGCCCTACAAGCACTATCGCTACCTCTGGACAAAATGCCCGTTGCTGTCGCGGAAGGCTAGTCCAGATTTGTCGCAGTCTTGAAAAATACGATTGGGATCTGGGAAACGCCTTGCAGATATTTCATAGCAGCTTGATGTTTCTTACCCTCAACATGAGTAGTAATCGCCCTATTCCCCATGTTGCTCAAGGAGAACTTCTTGCAGCACATTGTGCAGTAAGCTCTACTTGGATTATTTGGGACGGGCCAAATCC
Source organism: Ixodes scapularis (assembly GCF_016920785.2). Classification (NCBI taxonomy): domain Eukaryota; kingdom Metazoa; phylum Arthropoda; class Arachnida; order Ixodida; family Ixodidae; genus Ixodes; species Ixodes scapularis. The sequence goes on from NW_024609857.1 coordinate 184,983,150, forward strand.
AACTTGCATTCGTGGATATGTCCGGGTTTGTCCAGTTGAAGTTGAAGGAGCACTTCCTCGACAGCAACATAGTCACTTTCACATATCTCCACTTCCGGAAACTTACACAATAGAAAGCACAACCCAAAGCGACAAACGCACGTGGCAGAGCTTGTAGAGTGCAGGCATCAAGTTGCATTTACAGGGAGGCGCGAAAACACCATATCTGACAAACGAATGGACCGCTAGGCGCGCACCCTTCAGAGGGTAGATGAATGAACGACGCCTGTTTTCCTCTGAGTGAGTGGTGACTCGCGCCACCTAGTATCGGCTAGAGTATCTGTTTCTCCTCGTAATAGAGCAACACCCCCCGACTCGTCACAAACTAAAGAAAATGGCTGCTGCTACTCTGCTTCACTAGCAACTGTGAGTACATCTTGAGCCGCCATACTTTAGCATTGCTACTCTAAGGTGTAGCTTATTTAGTGGCTTCAGAGTGTACTAAAAAAATGATGAGCCGCCAGCTTCGCACATGCTCTTCTGTGAAGCGCAGCGCGTGGGAAGTTGCCATGGCGGAACTGCAACTGTACCCGCCCGTCTGCGCCCGTCAGCTTGGGCGGGTCGTGTCGTGCCTAGGGGGTTGCGACGCCGCACTTGACTGCGCTCAAGGCTATGCCTGCCCGTGCCTGGCGCTTCTAGCGTAAGCGGGCAAGCATGGGATAAATTCTCTGACTCCGCAATCTTTTTGGAAATTTCCCTGACAATTCCCTGACTTTTCCAGGTTTCTTAAAATTCCCTGACAATTTCCGGTTTTCACCGTCGGTAGACACCCTGCTAGCCCAACCTAAAACAATTTGCAAAATGGGACGGGACTTTGAGATATTTATTGATGAAGTTTCGTTGTCTATTCACCTGATTCAAAAAGCAAGAGGATAGAGCATCAGAAGTTGCAAACTGATCAATGCATAAAAAAACGATGCAGCCATTTCACATAGCTCGTGACTATCTCGACAGTTTGTAGTTGGTGGATAAGTTGATGTCACACCTCCAAGACAATGATGTGATGAGGGCCCGAAACCACTACACCACTTTACACTTCCTCCGCTCCAACCATGTGCTTCTTGAATCGGGCAAAAAAAACGCAAAACATGATCAACAAATATCTCAAAGCCCCTTGCTCTTTGCCAATTTTTGAAATAGTAATTTTTCAAAAGTCAGTCTGGCAACCGGGGGTGAAGTGCTGTAAGCGGAAATGCAGTCATTTTTTGGGCATCGCGTTTTTGATTGCGTCAAGGCTGTCCAGGTGCCGAGACCTCCCAGTGCGTGATCTGAGTCAGTCATGCCTTCGAAGACCGGAATGTCCAATGAAAATATGCGGTGGTCTAAGAACATGCCAATACTTCAAGGAGGCTGTGCTTTCAAACACAGCCAGACGGGCTGGATTCAGAAAGCAGCCACAAGCTGCTCTGTGAATTCTACACCTATCTACTGTCGCTTCGAATGGCTGCATCATATGCAGCTTGCTTCCGTGTGCCGTTCTTATACTGCGAAGGCTGCAGAAGGGGATGTGGCGACATGCAATCATCACGAACACAGCTCATCGTGTAGCCTACAAACGATGATAAACAGACCTCGAAAGCTAGTCGTACAGGCAGTCGCTAGAGGTTACCAGCCAAGGTATTGGCTATTGTCAATATTGTTAATTACTGCCTACTTTGCGTAGTTGCGTTATTTTTCCGGTACACTATACGCCTGCGTCGCACCGAAATCGAGACACCATTTTTAAAGCGATGATGGCAATCGTTCGCTCCTTTTGCATGGACTTGTGCAAGGACCTAGTCAAACTGAACCGAAACATGATGTTTACTAAGTATATCCCCTATGGAAACTTTGGAAGTGACATTGTCTTGATTAGGCAAGTAAAAAAAATTTTTGTTTTCTAAATTTTGATCAGTCATTTGCATCATTAGGCACCTTCCATTGGTGTCAAACTGGCTTTCTTATTGCTCTCATACGGGTGCGTACGGGAGAGGGATCAAACAATGGCGAAGGAAAAGTTTGTGCGTCCAGCAGTAGATGACACCAACTTTCGAAAAGGGTCTATCGGGTTAGGCTCTCACAGAGGCTGCCTTTGAAATTGCAATTGCAACATGGTTCATAAGACCGCTAATTAAAAAGTTACTAAACAGATTTTCGTTACATAGTCAAACTATTGCCACGGTTATCCACCAATCTAATGCCCACCGAGTCGCACAAACTAAAAATATGTTTCGATAAAAAGGTATACTAAAAAACCAAAGGCCTGAGGCAGTTCCCTACAAATAAAAAAATAACCGCACTAAATTGCAGCTGGCCTTGGGTAACGAGACTTAAGGCTTCATGAGAAGAACCATTTATCTACAGCTTTATTCTATATTTTGTAGCCCATACTCAACTATCCACAAGGCTGCTTCTTTCTTCGGGAATTTTTTCCACAGGCACCATTTCAGAATGCATATCAAGTATATGTTGTGCTTGCTATCTTACAATATAAGCATCAAAAAATGCAAAGTTCTTGCTGACACCGAAAATAAATGCCAAAAGCCCACAAATCTGGGAAGAAAAATTTGCCTCGCAAAAAACACTTCTGCTGGAGCTTCTGAATCTCATGTACTAAGAGCAGGTCCCCCATAATAAGCCAAATAAAAGCATGTGTTATCAAGAGCTTCATAAGAGGCATATGTGAATTTCCTTGAGGGAGAACTACTGTTTTTTTTTTAAATCCAATTTATCAAGTACACTCACATACCCATATTGTTATTCTTAATAAAACCATTATAAAACCTCGTTTGTGGCAAGTTTCAATACTTTTAATTGGGCTTAGAGTGTTATTAGCAAGTGTATGAGGTTTCTGTATAATGTCCAATGCCCAAGGATGCCTATGCACAATACAGGTACTTTGGTGGTACCCCTTACCAAAAAAGAAAGATTCCAAGGCATCTTGCAGTTGCTGAATTGTGGGAACCTATAGACCATTTTACTGAAAGAGGGCGAGAGAGAAGAGTTGGAAAGGGCTACCGGAGCTTCCCCCCAAAAGAAAGAGTGCAAGTCCTAGATGAGAGGCTTCGCCGGCGTTGGGTATATGCATTTCCCGAACTTCGTTTGCACTTTTTTTATGTGTTTTAAAATCCCAAACGTAATTAGAGCCACATGCTTATATAGCGACAGTCCCCCGGTCATCGGGACACCATTGCTTGGTTATAGGGTGCAAAAGTAACGACAGAAAGCGTTGAATACTGTCCAAGGACCTATGTAGCTTGCACGGAATCTGTCAATGCGATTGCAGCTGCAATGTCCTGAAGCTCCATCGCTTTCCACATGACTTTTTGTAACTTTTTGTAACTGAATTTATCCTAATAATTATGTTTTGAAGTGGTCACACTGTCTCGAGTTTATCATCTACAATACTTAGTCGAAGGCTAATTTCTGCCGCCGGGTGTGACTGGAAATTGTCGATAAGTTAGTTCTATCGGTTTTCCTGAATCGCAATCTCCTGCGTGATACCAGAGCGCCATGAACCCATGCTGACCATCACAATGCGAATAGATTCTTCTTATTTTCTAAATTTGCACACAATGTAGCTGGAATGAAACCTTCAATTTCTGTTGCTGAAAGTTGAAACATGCTCATGCATCCATTTTGAATCGTTGATTGACTTTTTCAGCAATAGGCCCATCTCATCTTTGCTATTTTCAGTTCTCGACAAAAGACACTCGTCAACACGTTTTATTTGAGGATCCTGTATCAAGAGTGTGTCTTTTTTCGAGAACTGAAAACGGCAAAGTCGAGATGGGCCTATGGCCGAAGCGAGACGACCAATGATTTACCGATTCGAAGTCGATGCATGAGCATGTTTTAACTTTCAGCAAAAGAAATTGAAGGTTTCTTTCCAGCTACATTATGTACTGAAATTTGAAAATAAGCAGAATCTTGTCACGTTGCGACAGTCAACATACATTCATGGCTAACTGGTATTGCGCAGGAGATCGCGATTTAGGAAAACCGATAGAACTAACTTATCGACAATTTCCAGTCACACCCGGCGGCAGAAATTAGCCTTCGACTAATTATTGTAGATGATAAACTCGAGCCAGTGTGACCACTTCAAAACATAAATATTAGGATAAATTCAGTTACAAAAAGTTACAAGCTGAAACAACACTTATCACAAGAAAGCTTGCAGGCACCTTGCGAGCGTACCCCATGTTCATCGACGGTACAGCGTTAAGTTCGGTGGACGCTCCATTCACAAAATGTTCCGAGCACAGAGGATGGTATTGGGGAAACGTCTTTTTGGTTTACGGATGCAACCCACTGCCGCCGGAGATCGGGGTCATGTGGAAAGCGATGGAGCTTCAAGACACTGCAGCCACACTCGCATTGCCGGATTCCGTGCAAGCTACATAGATCCTCGGAGAGTATTTGACCCTTTCTGTAGTTATTTGTGCACCCTATAACCGAGAAATGGTGGCCCAATGACCGCAGGACTGTCTTCAGTGAAGCCTGTGGCTCTAATTAGGTTTGGGAGTTTAAAACAGAGAAGAAAGCGCGAACGAAGTTCGCGCAATGCATACAATCAACACGGGCGAAGACTCTCATCCGGGACTTCCCCTCTTTCTAACACACCAGCAAGTGAGAAAGTACCGGCAGCTCCTCCCCCCTTTCCCATCTTCTCTCTCAGTCTCAAAATGGTGCCACCCACCATAAAACAATCTATACATGAGAGCATGACGCTTGCTCATTAAAAATGAGGCATCAAAGCCCCTAACAATAGGGGTACGGATTTTTTTCTTTGTGATGTTTGATTTCATGCCTTATAACTACATACATTTATCAATCCCTACTTCACTGTCGGGGGAAAACGGTGGCCGAGTGGCCTAACGCGTCTTAGCTTAGAGCATGTGGAGCGAAAGCTCGCGATGAAGAACCCAGGGATCTTGGGTTCGATCCCTGCCCTGCCCGTTTCAATCTGGATGAGCATCGTACTGGCGCGCATACGTGTAATCACTGCTCTGCGATGCACGTTAAAGACCTCAGGCTAGCAGTCATGCTGCACTGGTTATATGGCTCTTTTACGGCAGAAAACTTAGAGCCAATCTGAGGCAGACTGACCTTTCGCTGTCTCAACGAACTCAACACAATTTGCCTTTTATTTACTTCACTGTCGAAGCCTGTAGAGAAAGGTCACTGCAAATGCATTTCGTGTATGATGCCTCAAACTTCATTGAACTTTGAGTAAAAATTACCTTTTTTTGCGCGCCTCAAAAATTTTTTGTTGTTTTTATTTGTACCGATACCTGCTTGATTTTGTTTGTACCATACCCTAATGGGGATGGGCAGTATTTTTAAACTAAAAAATAAATAAATAATTGCTGGCATAAAATGTGCCCTTGTCGCTGTACCACTGTTGGGCCTGAAAAAGCTGTGATGCCACTGCCACGAAACTGACCTCCTGGAAAATACAGTCTTGGAGAGAAAACAGCAATACTTAGTGCTGTCATGACTAGTGGCAACCAATCTTTGTGCCTACAAAAGGCTCTTCGTACAAGGTTTATAGACATGTGGGCGGAAAACAGTCCCTTCAGCTGACCAGTGCCGCCACGAAAAGTATATTTTTTCGCATATGTGGAAAGGTATTACAACCTTTAGCTCACACAGTTACTTTGGAAAGTGGCACACATAATACCTCAACCCAGAGCTTTCAAAGGAAAGCTCAACAGCTGGGAGTTGAGATTTTTCCACGCAGTAGCAGTGCGGCCCACATTAGAGGGGAACCTCAATTACACATCCCTGGTTTATGCGACGTCCTGCATTTCACAACGAATTAACACAGTCCTGGCTAGCTCCCCATAAAAGCAATGTCCGTATAACACGCTGAGAGATTCACCTGTCCTTCCTCATACGATGACCTGCGGGAAAACACTGAGAACCAAACAATGCAGGTGCACACAGGCACGCGAGTCTCCCAAGCAACAGCAGCGAAACATTCCAGAGATTCGTCCCCATCGTTAGAACAGTATGTCCTACGTTCTCCCCTTGCGCCACCGCTCTTCTCTCTTTCTACTTTGATTCCCCTTTCTGTCTTTCTTGTTCCATGAAAGAATGACAATGTTCAGTTTCCTGCCAACTCCTGCTCTGCTATTACCTGCATTCTCTCCGTGCCTCTGCCATTGATCTGTCGCGCTCGCTCCTGTCTTTGCAAAAGTTAACAAGCTCAATGCTCGAAACCTTCTGGTTGTCTCCGGTTCCACACGTTTGCAGCACGTGCTGGCACACTGCGGCGCACTACTACGCACGACGATGTGTGGGAAATGGACCGCCCTGACGCTAGAAGAAATACTTTGAATCGTCGAAAAGGCAGACAAAAGAAAGGAAGAGACTAACGCTTTTAAATGAAAGTAAAAGAATGCTTACTTACGGCGAATATATTTCAGTTTTTGAGGAGTCAGGGCTCGCCTTCCCAATGCGCCACTTTTCAGAAGACGACGGCAGGGGTTCCCTGTGAGGCTTCTGTTCCTCAGGTTATCCGGCCATAGCGCTCTGCTGATGTCCCGAACGAATATGGAGTCCGTGCCTGCATCCATCAGTGCTTCCATGTCACCGGGCTCCAGAAATGGCTGAAAGTAGAAATGGAATGCATGTGATCCTATGCTTAGACCTGACATATACACAGAAAGGTAGGAAGAGCCCTTAAAGGGGCCCTGCAAGGACTTTTTTTACTGGTTTTTAATTTGCACCGAACCTGAGCGCACTGAACGTAGTAACTTAGTGAAACTTTTCTTTTCTCGAAATTCGCTTTGTTTTAAAAGTTATAGGCAAATTAAAATTACAAAAACAAGCAAAAAATAAGCTTCCTCATGACGTCCTTGGTTGCTTGAGTGGCCTTGAACTAGGGAAGGGGTAGTGGGCTCATCGCGGGAGCTCACGGCTGCCACACTCCGTGTCGACGGCGCGAGAGGGTGCCACTAAAGCATGTTCTGGTTAGGCTGTATGCAGCGGGCAACCAGAGCGGCTCTCATTGCATTTGCTGCGCGATTAAGCACTAATTCGGCATGACACCTCATTGGCCACAAACGACAGCAAACACGGGGTGAAGATCAGTTCAGAATGGGAGCCACTTCGCGCTGCCATACCGGGAAACGGCCAAACCTCCGAGCGTTCCGAAGGCCTTCGGAACGCTCGGAGCCGGTCGGATCCTCATATCCATACGACCGCAGCGCCGCCGCGTACATCCGGGACCTTTCCGTGTCGGCGCCTGATCCCACTACTCTTTTCTAGTATGTGCCGCCTTTTCCACCGCTTGGTGGCGGGTATGTCGACGGGTCATTTCTTGTTTCCGCACTTTATAAACAGCGTCTGTTACTTTTCTGATCTAAAATAGTGAACAAAAACTACTTTTATAAGTAATTGACACGGTTCGTGCCACTTATATTTTGTAGGTCGACTAAAAAGAAGCTTTTAGCGGCTCTGACCAGTGGTAAGCCTAGGATCAAAGACGTTACATTTTGCGTGCTTTCGATACCGCGGGTCGCCCTCGTCGGTGGAGGAGGTTTCCGCGTCGTCCGGTTAAAATATGACGCACTGATATTTAGTTACTCTCTCCGTGCCCGCTGGCTTGCCCTAACCCCAAGAGACGTGGAAACCGCAAAAAAGGTAGACGCTTAAATAAGATTGCAGGGCCCCTTTAAATTTCTACCTTCTCCCATAAAGTATGAGGCCTGTTTTCTTTTCTGAGGAGATAAACTCCCTCACCAGCTTTTTTTTTTGGAAATACGAACACAGCCAGAAGGAAGGGGGAAACGACACTGAGGAGAAGGTGGCAGCTTGAGCAAGTTGGTGATGCATCGTATAAGCCTACAGTGCAAAAACGGAATGAATACACAAAAAGATAGGGAAACAAAATAACAAGGACGGTGCACTCTATCTGTGTACTTGTTTTGTTTTTGTGCTGTAGGCTTATATACTGAGGAAAGATTTTCTGCCCAGCAGAAAGTGACCTTGCATGTATATGATGATAGAACTATCTCACACAAGCAATTAAAATACTTATTAAATAGTACCGTATAATTGCATGTAAGGGCCGCACCCCCGTGTTTAGGACAAAATATTTCAAAATAAAATAGGAGAAATTATTCATGTATGCATCGCACCCCCTTGTTTCTGAGGTGCGCTGACTGCAATGCATGAAAGTTTCTATGAATATATATCGCTAGGTGGCACTAGCCACCGCCTGAGCACGTAGCGGCACGTCTCCGCGTCCCCGATATTTGCTCTCCATTCATCCGTATCACCGTATGGCACAATGGCTGCCAACCTCGATCCTGTTTGGCCGCACCGTCGGGATGCGTTTATGTTGCGGCTGGAAGACATTGAGAAAATATGAAGGATATGTCAGCTTCCGTGGCACGCGCGAGGAATGGGGATTCAGCGGGCTCGGTTCGCGCGTGCACTCAGGTTTCTGAACGCCACTGTACGCTCTTGGTAGGTTTTCTTTTGTTCTTTAGTTCGTGTCAAAGCGTCGTGATTTGTCTGCCTTTTCGCGCAATGAGAGCTATGGGCAAGTACCACTTCAACAGTCATACGGGATTCAAGTCGAAAGTTGCTGCGCATGCTATCAAGTACAAAAAAAAAATGTGTTTTGCGCAGTATGTAAACTAATTAAATCCGACTGACGATTCAGTCCGGATTCCGGAGTGAAGGCGTTTTCGACCAGTGCACCAGACCCAGAGCACTTGCATCAAATCTTGCATCAGACTTTATCCAAATGCTAATATCTGAACAGGCTGGTTCAGACATTAGCGTTTGGCTGCGCTGTGTCCGCTTGCAACGAGATGTGATTACGAGTTGCCTTTGCGACCCTTCAAACAAGACAATGGGGAGGTGATGCGCTGCATGATGCAGCGCGACGCGATGCAATGCAGCGAGTCAATGCAGATGCTTGAAGGTAGAAAAAGAAGAGGTCGAAGCTGTTGCTGCCCCATTCCACATAGTCACCCTCAGAAGAAAGGGTCAAATCGACCTTGAAACGTTGTGAACCTCTTTTAAAGGTGTTATGACACGCCAAAAGTAAAATATGAGAAAACAATACTGCTAGGACCCATTGTACGTTCCTATAATTCTGCTAAGTTTGTTTTGAAAATGGCGCGATAGTTTTGTGGATAAATTGATTTATATGCTGGTCCCTCGAAGGGGCGGATCCAGGCGGAGCGGGAGGCTGGTGAACTAGCCAGCCTCCCGTGCGGCGCCCCCTTGCACGCACTCGCAGACTTGCCTCTCTTGGGAGTCTCGAGCTTCAGCTTCCTCGTTTAACTTCCGCGTTTCGAGCATGTGGTTCATGACGATTACGTCTACGGCACTGCTCGCCTTGTCAAAGTGTTCAACATTGATCGCAGCAGCGATGAGAGTGATTGCTATCCAGAGATGTTGGAAGCTGTTCATTTTGACTGCGATCCGCTGGCGACCAGCTCCAGCGACGCCGAGTTACGGTCAAACTCGCTGTGGTCACCGTTGTCCGGCAATATCTCGCAAGTGCATGCAGGGTGGAAGGTCAACAAGCCGGGGGCGAGAGCCAGAATAGCGTTCGGGTTGCCCAGTTGCATGAGCAGTTTTGATCGTACCGCGGCAAGGAGAGCTTGGGCGATCATGGGGGCGCCTAGAATGAGAGAGTGCAGCCATGATAACGTGGTTTATGGACACCATTGTGTGACTAACTTGGGCAGCGTTGCCTCGTTGCTAAATGAAAATGAAAAAAAATTGTAAATTGGTTATTGCAATTATTAGAGCTATAAAAATGTCGTAATTTGGTGTATATACTAAGTAGCCTTTGAGCATTTCATTTGAAGAATAATCCAGCCGTTTAATATTTGTGTCATAACCCTTTAAGTGTTTTTGGGTTGGAGTTTTTTTTTTTCCTCCAATTGAAACCAACACTCTTTCGCAACGTCACTCTTGATGCACTTCTTTTTCGGAGACCAATAAAATGAGAATGCAGATAGTGAGGCTCCGTTTTTCTCGTCCATTTGCAAGCGCAAAAATAGGCGTCCTAAAATTCAGTAAAGCATTGAGCGGTGTGCTAGTACCCCAAAAAGATAAGAAAACACATGTTCCTAAAAACAACAAAAGAAAGCTGCCTTTTTTTTAAGGCAGTTTTTGAAGTCGTTTTAAAACAAGACCAGCTTCCCATAAGAACCAGCCATGGTGTTGCTCTGGAGTGCAAAACAGAAGAACAGGTCCCCCATATTAAAACCTTTTGCAACATTAAAGGGTAACTCCGGTCCATAGTTTTGATTTTGGGATTATGACTGTTCTAGCACAGTCAGCGTCCGTGAATTACGAGGTGTAATTTGTTTTTCGGTATTGTGCGTACTTTTAAAGATATCGACGCCTCAAAAGTTTTGTCTGGGGCGTGGTCAACAAAATCGAAACTAGCCGCTCGAGGCCCCAGCAACACTGGACATCAGTCGCTAGGTGGACTTCACGTTATCGTCGTTCTTGTTCAACGAAGTGCTTTAACGAGTATGCGGTCCAAGCGGCACCTATGTCTGTTGCGCTAGCCGTTTAAAGATAAAAGGTAAGTTGCTTTCATTTTAATTCTGTATACGTGGTAGACACCCAGCATATGTAGCAATAGTTAGTGCGTATACCCAAAATCTAGCGACTGGCAGGCGAGTGAACTCGCTCGGTGTCAATGTAGGATACCAATCTCACTACCCCTCTGCTTCGACTACGGTAGTGGGTATGGCGTACGCCAAATTGAATACCGTAGTCGTTTATTTCGCTAAAACGGCGGAAATAACTTTCTGCGGCAAAATACCCTATTGCTTGTTGCTGTTTGTATGAGCGGTGGAACGCGCGCACGGCAGGCGTTGATTAACTTTTTGTAAAGTTAGTTAATTAATTACGTTTGAAAAACCTAATTTGCGAAAATATCAAAGAAAAGGCTTGCCGCACTCATAAGAAACACAAAAAAAAAACTTGTGATTGGAGCTAGTTAGTGGTTGTAATCTACATGCCCACCATTCCCCATTCAACGAAGCGTGAATGCTCCATGTTCAACACTGCATTTGACAATGACTGCTTTATTGATCTAGATACTTTTATCATGTTTACCTTTTGTGCAGGACATACCACTTAGTAATGCGAAGTTCATTGCTATGTTGACTGCATGTTTTACCTTATGTCGTCACTGTGGTTCGGCTGGAATCATCCTTTTCACTAATTTAATGCAGGACAGATATCGGCAACCCACAAATGCTGCTTTTTTTAAATCTCTGCCTCCTTTCTCCATATTGGATAAAGAAAGCTTTTTATTTTGAATCCCTGCGTCAAGGTCGTGTGCCAATTTCCAAACTGGGCGGGCTTCTTTTTTTTTTTCTTCAGCAGACACGTTGTTTAGTGAAGACATCGAAGGCGACGACAGCTGGAGCCTTAACCGATATGCACATGACCCACTGCCACATGCTGACGAACTTCGCAGGAAGAGTGCTTCTTCAGTGCGCGAGTGCGCACCGAATTACTCGCTAAAATGAGCCTTGGAGTCCTCACAAGCAAATAAACAAAAGGCTGTGCTGAAGCTACACGAGCTAAAGATAAAGCAACGGCTAAACACACCAAGCACCAGCCGAAACAGCGGCGGTAGCGTCTCAAAGAAGCACACTTTCCCCGCTCGACCACGCAACAAACAAGCCCGTCCGAACCAGGAAAAAAAAAAAAAAAAAGAATGATCATGACGCCATTGCCCGAGGTTGCTTTAGCGATCGGTGACCCGCTGGCGGCCCCCTAAGGAGCGGCTGCTCGCAGCGGGTCGCATTTTTATTATTGGCATTAGTTGAGAATACGGCGTCCCCTTGGCGTAATATTTTGGCTGGGGTCGTAATCTGTGTCACTAAAGCGATACCAGTAATTTGTTTCCTTTTTAACTTTGGCCGGAGTCGCCCTTTAGGTTTCAATTAAAATAATTTCTTTTTTGCCAAGAAATGGCAACGCAGATTTGGTCCACTGCCATTTGTTGACATCACACTAGAAGCCGAGAATTGGCTCAGCACGTTTTCGGAATGTTGACATCTCAGATATTTTGTTCCATCGATAATCGCTGCGCTACTTACCCTTACATTATCTGTCAGATATTCAGTTGTAAGTGCAACATTTTCAAGTCCCAATCTCACCGACAGATGGGGCAGTTTGTGAGCAGCCATTTGCCACACGCAGCTCTTTGCCTGGCCACGGCATGGAACTAGTCAGTGAAAAGTCAAGAATGAAGGGCGAGGGAAATTGAGTGTTGGGAGGAGGAAGTTGGTGGAAGGCTGGAGAGAGGGGGATGCTTCCTCCTCTCCACCCTTCCTTTTTCTCGCCCTTTGTTCTTGAACTGTCATTGACTATAGGCATACACAAAAATTATTTCACCTGAACTTCAGCAGCATTGCCGGGAAGCACTACAGGCTCTTCCTGGGCTGGCGGTGCGGCTGGCACTTGCTCTTGTACTTCGATTTCTGGATCCGCCAAGACTGGCGGTTCCAGAAGCGGTGGTGCTGGGGCTTGTGAAGCCAGGACTGGTTGTGGCAGAACTGGTTGTGGCAGAACTGGCGGTGGCAGGGCTTTCGGTACTGGTGCTTGTTCTGCCGAAGCTAGTTGTGGGGGGACTAGTGGTGGCAGAATTGGCCGTAGTGGAACTGGCTGAGGCAGGACTGGCGGTGCCAGGGCTTGCGGTACTGGTGCTTCTGGTGCCAAAGCCAGTGGGGGGACTAGGGGTGGTTGTGCCAGGTATGGTGGTACCAAGACTGATGGTGTTGGGCTGGCGGAGTCACCTGCTTCATTTGAAACTTTCAATTAAATCCCCAGTCAAACTTGTGCCCCATAAAGTATCTGTGTGAAGTCTACAATGCTGAACCTTTTTATAAAGATCCCACTTACTAGTCTCAACAAATGAATCTGAGAAACAGGAAGCCTCGGGAATAATCTCCACTCCAGGCAGTACGGCTGGGCGGGTAACCAGCAGGTCTGCAAATGTATTTCCTCTTTACATTACCGAGCAAGACACACAAAAAATCGCCCCTCAGTAAGCAGGGGCTACTTGCAAACCGAGCTGATGCATGTACCGATCACCAGCCATCAGCGGACTGTAAGCCATATACAAGAAGAGACTGCTCAAAAACATTACAATGCAAACACCCCAAGTTTCATACCGAGTCCATAAAACCCGAGTCCATAAAAGGCACACAAATATCAATCATAAACCTTTTGCACTAACAGCTGCCTTTTGTAAGTTTTGTGGGGTTTGCAATGTCGTCTGCTGTCGAGCGTAACCAATGTCAACCGCGCACGCATGGGCTTTCTGCAAGGTGCACGGGAGACCTCTGTGCGAGGAGGAAAGGTTTCTGTGGTGACCCTCGCTTTGTTTGTCGTCTGCCCGATCTCACCGTTCTGGGCAATTCGAGTTGAGGGCTCCAAAAGCCAGTGTGGCTCGCGACAACCGTCCAGAGGAAGCCTGTTCACTGCAGACCAACAGCAAAAAGAAGACCCGCCCCGTACACACCGAAGTACCACTGCAATTACAGCAACAGCTGCATTAAGGACGTTTTGCGGGGTTTGCATTGTTGGCATCGGCGTCGCGCATAATCGATCTTTGCCGTGAAAGCAGACAACAGCCTGGATGAATGTCGCCGTCGTAGATCACCCTCCTCGCCGGTACAAACCTATGGAGGCCACTATGAGTCTGTCCCGCAGTGGCACCATTATCAACCTTGTTTTAGCAAAGGACATTACGACGTTCATCGAATGTCCTGCATTCCCAACCTACTGCAGCAATCACCGAGCACTTGTGGCAGTTGTTGGTGCCACTACCCACGTCAACGACCAGACCGCTTGCCTAGCGACTGGGTGTCTGCGTTCTTACTACCGCTGCAAAAGGACAGCCTTCATCCTTTCTGTCACAATGTGCGTCAACACAATGCTGCCCCCACACTGAAATAATATAAAGCGGTATGCACATCACTGTCGTCAGACTGTGCTCAAACATTTAACTCGCACTGCAGTAAAACATCTGACCACTCTCGCTGTTTTGGAATCTTTTAGTTCTGATTAGGGTTGTATGTGTATTAAAATTTTTGTGCAAGAGCTTCAAATACGGTATTTGATATTCGCTGCTATATTTTGCCCATATTTTGGCAAAATGTAGCAGCGTGTAGCAGGGTTAGCCCCTTGGCGCAGTTTGGCGCAGCAATCACATGACTGGAGTCACGTTCAGGGCGCAATTTAGCGCAAATGGTGTAGCACTTCCGTCACTCCATACACACCTGCCATGAACCCCAGCTTTGACCACACAAAAGACGGTCGAGCGTAATTTTTCTTTGAGTGCTGCAGCACTTCAAGCTGGGTGAATACCAAAATAAACTAATTGGCTAGTTATTTAGACAACCGTAGATGCAGACAAGTTCTGCTTTGTCCCGATGTGTCCTAATTCATGTCTTTCATCATATACCCTACTATTTCCATCATCCTGATCATTCCAACTATTTGTCCTTAAAAAGTGAACACTCGTACCTGGCTGTAAGAAACCTTCCTATATGGCAGGTCAAACGAAACGAAATCTCAAAATCAATAGGCCTAATTTCATCTGCAAAGCACCTTTTACCGGAACGGCTGAAGTACCAACTGTATTATGCGCTGATATATACCAAGGTTTATTACTGCTTTCTTGTCTGGGGTCAGAAATTGAGGACAAATATCACACATCTGCATTTATTACAAAAAAAATCTGCTCGTCTAATGCACAATTGTGCTTATGACGCACGCACCGCTCCGCTTTTTGAGAAGTATAAAATTTTAAGCTTTGAACATCTCTACATTTATAAACTTCCACCCTACATATTCCATGACCATAGACTTCAACAACCTAGCTATCCATCTGCATGCACTAGACCCGACCACCATGACATTATTTGGACTAATTAACCAAAATATGTTAATTAACTTTTTGATTAGTGGTCTCATGGGCCATTTCGCAAGTGCAGTTTTAAAGGCGGCAATTATAAGGGCTTAATCAGATTAAAGCAATTTGCAAAAAGGCAAGGGGCTACTTGATATTTATCTATCAACTTTTGCATTTTCTTCGCCAGATTAAAGAACCGCACGCAGCAACAGTGCAGGATGCGGAGGGCGACGTACCCATTTTGTGCACTTGTCATTACCTCGACGGGCGAATTCGCCAAGAACGCGCTGGTGACGAGCCGCCTGAAACGACTACCGTGAAATTTCCAGCAAGCGCCCCCACTTCAGCAAAAGCCCCCCCCCCCCCCCCCCCCACACACACACACAACTTCACTGCTAATTTCACATTTTCACGCCGTTCCGGGAAAGCGGCCCCACTCCCCGCTACGCACCCGGATCACGCACCGTGCTAACCACGCCCAGGCAACACTGGCATGTGAAATTCAGTCCAAGAATGCAATCCAACCTTACTTTGCAGCCCTATCGCCACGCGCCACTGTGGCTTTGTTTTGGAGGTGTCAGATCGGCTATGCATTCTTACAAAACGTATATCAGACGTCTCAACACGTCAAGCTCGACCCGCTATGGGAATGGGACCAGAATTTTGAGTTTGCTACAGCCAAACTACGGGAAAGCCAAACTTCGACGAAAGCTAATAACGGTGCGCCGGTGTTCAGTGAATACGTGGACGACGCGCTTTTTGAATACCTGGAGCGCAAGAGAAGTGCAGAATGAGCCGTTAGCAACCTACTTCTTTCTGAGCAGGCTGTCAAAATAGCCAACGGCATGCAGTTGGGAAACATCGCGGAATGCTGCAGACTTTTTCTTGCGACCGACTCTGAGGAGTCTTTTGGTGGTTTTGAAAGTGAGTAACGTAGCAGTGACATATCTTTGGCCTAATAAAGTCTATGTTCTCAGAGATAGATCAAATATTAAATTCGTGCGCATGCGCTTTTTTCTTCTTCCGTCGGAAAAATTTTGTCGCCATCTTGAATTCGGTGCCATTCCGGGATAGCCCGCCCGCCCCCCCCCCCCCCCCTTCCAGGTAATTTTGACTTGCGTGGGGAGGGGGGGGGGGGGCGCTTGCTCGAAATTTTGCAGTATTTAACTGTTTTGTGCACTGATAGGTGCGCAACTTCTTGAGCTGTTACAGCATGTGGTTTTCGAATCAGGTAATGAATCCCAAAATTGCACCATTAGCATCTCAAAGCCCCTCGAGTTTTCACAACTTGTTTCAATTGGGTTAGCCCTTGAAATCACTCCTTATAAAACTGCAATTCCAACATGGTCTGTTAAACCATTAATTAAAAAATTAACAATTTTTTATCGATTAGCCAAAATATTGTACAATTATCCAGGGTTATCCAATCACCTAATGCCCGCCAAGTCACAGAAACACAGTGAAGATGGAATGCACGTAGCAGTGAGCGCCATTTTTTGAAAAATATTTTGATTGAAAATATTTCCCAAATAACAGACAAATATTTAAAAACAAAGGGGACCTACATGTGCCTCTAACTGAGGAGGGAACTTGTCCGTTTTTTCTATTGTACCCAGTCTCAGTGGCACCGAAGGGCTCCTAAAGGAAAGAAGCATACCGATCCTGTCCAGGAGAGCTTCCTGCAGCCTCCTTGTCAGCTGCCGCTCGACCAGGAACTCCCCCTGCATTACCAGGAGCTCTGCCCGCAAGGCCGCATTTTCCTCCTCCAGCTGGCTCTGAAGAGGGTTCATTCTCTCCTCAGGCTTTGCTGGCTGTGGCCCTTTCCCCTTGCCACTGTTAGGAACCTTGGGACCATCTCTCTTCTGCTTTTTTGGTACCTGTATATTAGGCCACAATAATATGAGCAAGAACTGAAATGAGGGCTTATAAGAATTACAATGTTTTGGAGCTCCTTTTTTGAGCTGCATAGATCGAATCAATAAATTTTACAAGAATGATTGTGACTTACTTCTTGCAGGACAGGATGGCCCCTGACATTTATGAAATGAAAAGCTATTGAATATGCGTAAACACCATCCTTACGACACCTAACAGAAAATAGATGCCTGCGCACTCGGCAAAGTTTGAGAGCCGGTCAAAGCAATCCACGTGCCAACGACATAGCGGAGCTTAGAACAATCAAACGGCAGCTGAAAGCGACTTTCCCTGCCTTCCGCGATATTGCACATTTTCTTGACTACTCGTCAATTGCATGACGACAACAGCGGAAAGGTGCCAGCTTCCAAGGCGGAGGCACTGGACACTGCCATCTTTTTGTTGTTGTGCAAACATATTTGGTAAGGTTGCATGAAAAGTAGCCAAGATAATGTAAAACATGGCTTGGGGGGCGAGGGGGGAGGGGGTCATTTTCAGCTGATGAATCAAATTCTGGTTTATAATTCTTACGCCGCTCTACAATCTTGGTGTGTGCGCTCTCCACTTCTAAGATGCCACAAACACGTAAAGGAAATCCATGTCCTAAAACCTCACTTTACATGCACGCTCAGAGACCATGACAACTAGCGGCCAGGTGACGTAGCAATACATATGGCAAGACTGAGGCACAACATTATCAAAGGGGCTGAGGAGCTGTCCGAGATTGTCTATTTGTGGTTTTAACTCAATCTATATTAGAGCACGAGAAGCCTTCACTCGTGATCGGCTGACAAGCGCCGTTCAACCACGTTCGGCCAGGCTCGGGTGGTGCCATCTGTAGGTCTGAGATGTCACAACCTTTTATCACATTTTTAAGGGGGTACGGAAACAAAAATTGAAATATTCAGATTTCGTTCGGAAATGAGTAAAGCATGACGGATAATAACCGTAAATGATAATCGCACGTTTGTATTTTGAACGACTGGCTATATTTTTCGTTCCAAACGGTGCACTCGAGCAAGCACTCGAAGAGAAGCGAACGGAGAGCGCAATGAGTCATGGGATATCCGGCGCAAACAAAAACAGAAAGATTTCCCGCGTTCGTGGAGTAGCAAGGCAGGCGTGGTTATGAGCTTTGCCCTTAATGGCGTTGTCAGCGTTGTGGTGGTGTCAATAGCGTCAGCACGTTACAACCGAGCCGTTCGAAGCACCCGTAATGTGACAAGCGTGTGGCTGGCCCAAGGAGCACGTAGCTTCCACAATACTGTCAGCTTAGGGCTGAACAGGGTGGTGAAAACAACTTTTGTGCGAGTTTTGAGCGACGGGCTAATCTTCTAGGGAGAAAATGGCGGTGTCCGGTTGCACGAACGAGGGTTCGAGAAAGAGGGGAGTCCTTCCTTTCCGTCTTCTTGGACCGTTTGGTACATTACGCGATTTGTGAGTTCAGCTAGGAGGAAAGCTAAGAAGGAAAATGTTGAAATTCCAAAGGGCGGCGCTGCTCCGAAGGAATCTGCTACGTCACGACTACGTAGCAAGTTCCCCAACGCTGCTAGATTACCTTCCAAAGAGGCTCCGCATGCATCCACGAGGTGCACATTGAAAGATTGTTTTATTTAGCTTTAAAATTACGGAAGACTGGTGTTTTTGAGGTTAGGGTGCAACATGCAACACATTCAAGCTACAAAATGAGCGCTGGAATTTCATTTCCCTACCCCTTTAATAATGAAGTAATGAGTTGGCTGCACACCATTGTATTTTTTTTTTTTTATGCTTTGAAGCACCTAAATTGAGTTACAGCCATAAATAGACCATCTGACACGGGCGCTTTGAACCGCCGTTGAGTCTATGACAGTTAACACGCACACCACAAACCGAGGCTCTGTTAACACATTTAATATCCTGTACTGTTTAAACACCTGCAAGTTGTATAGCACCAATTAAGTTCAAACAATTTTCACTCCCAGTATTATCTTTTTAATGATAAATATGCTATTAAATGTGTCGAAGTTGAAAACATAAAAATCGACTGCAGCAGAACTCTGCATCAATTGGAAAAAAGAAACAGTAAATCTTTTTTGGGTTATTAATCCTTGCAAACGTTTACTTTCATCAACGTGGTCATACACCAATTTTAACATTATGTTCTTTTCTACCTTTGTGAGCTGCAGGCTTTTTGCCTTGTGTGGCTGTCTTCAGTAAAAAAAAAATAATTCCACAACAACTCTTTCACATTGACACAGCAATTTGAAAGTAATTACGATAATTTTTATTTAAATTTTTGCCAAACAATTTTCTTTTACTATATTTTGCCACCAAGGGGAGAGGCACAACAGCACATACGCATCCGTTCTTCTGCAAGAATGACAGTCAGTTCCCGCAATTCTTGTATAGAAAATGGCGTACCATTGCGATTCCCACGATTACCAGCAACCTCCACCCTTCCCCGCGCCCCGTTGTTCGGCAGCACCAAGAGTTGCAGAGTGAATTTTACGACAGTGTGAAATGCGGGACATTCTAAAGATTCTGGAATTTCTCGCATGACGCAAGACACGAGCCCTTAATGCGGGACAGTCCCACGAGTGGTGGGACGGGTGGTCACCCTAGCCCCAACTGTGATTGAAACTGAACTGAGATGGTGCTACACGGCTCTGTAGAACCCAGTTGAAGCTAAAACAAAACTAGTTCTTGTGCCACATGATCAGTCTAATTGCTAAGGTAGTTTACTCGGAGACACACCTTTTATTTATTCATTATGTTCAATACCTTGTTGCTTTTTAGCGGCGTTTACACAAGTATCAAAACAGATTCAGGGCTAGGTTGCACATATTTTAGGCTAGGTGGTGCAAGCTACCGCCCGCAGGTTATAAATGGGCTATTTGCCCATTTATAAACCTGGTCTTCTGCAATCTTCTCTCGTTTGGTGGCTTGTTTTAGCGGAAGCTCGGACGCCTAAACCTATTCCTTCCTAGAATATCTGCTGCTACAATTTTTTCGAGACGCCTCTCCCTGCATTCCAAAACAGTAAGCGCCTCGCAAACAATGGTCGACGGCAGTGGTCCCGCAGACAGGTGCCATTTGACTTCCGTTGGGGAAGTCCCTTCAGTTGAACTGAGGTAGGGGAGCTCAGTTGAGCTCGACTGCGGCTCGATGACAGTTGGTGCCGCCGTGTAACTCCGGCCGATCGCGATTGAGTCAACTGTCATTCACTCAATGGCAGTTGAGAGCACCCGTGTAACTAGGGTAATAGAAACCTTCTTAGTGCCCCTTAAATATATTGTTTCACTGTTAGCTGGCATTGATTTAGAAATATGTTTAAAACCAAAATTACAAAATTGTGCTAAATTTGGTGGCAGACAGAGCTTGCAAACATACGGAGACAAATAGGAGACGCTGCGGCCCCATTTTTTCTTAAACATTTTCGATAACTGCCCATAAATTTTTATTTTGTTGATGCAACGTTCTGAAACTTCGGCACTTTGCTTCAGCCGATAGGTCTACGTTCTTGGAGAGTCCGAGCTCGCCGTGATGTCTAGTTTACTGTTGCAGCCCGAAAAACACTGCTTGGTTTTCTCGCAAACTCCTTGCACTCTCTTGCCTAGGAACGCGGAGCGGTTACAGATGTAGCAGAATTAGAAAAATGTAGTGTCTAGAGTACCGTCCGACGGCACTCTTGCAGAGCATTCAAGTGCCGTCCGACGGTACTCAACTGACGCGTTCAAGTGCCGTCCGAAAGTCACGTATAAAACGAGTTCTGAAAAAAAATTTTCTAAGCTGTAATGTAGCTTAGTGGTAAGATGTGTGCTTCCTAAGCAAGCGGTCCCGGGTTCGATCCCCAATGCGGGCTTATTTTTCTTTCTATTGCTCGAACAGTTTGTTTTGTCGACGCATTTGGCGATACTTACATTTCTTTTTTACGATTAACAATTGAAAAAACGTATGTTGTTGACGAAACTTCGCTGAACAAAATGGTATGGGACTTCGTTTCTGGAGGTGCATGGGGGACACTGGGGCTTGGTTTGCCGGCTGGACGTCGCGAAGCGGCGTGTACGGCGAGGCCAAATGAGTCAATAAATTTGTAATTAGCAGCGACATACCGTCACCGCGAAGCGGCGTGAACGCAGGCGGGGGGCTGTGTCAAGGGGTGTCCAAACAGGACACTACAAAACGCACGACTCCGACAAATCGTGAAAATTGAAGCGGACGCTTCTATTTTTGCGATTCGTCGGAGTCGTGAAAATTTTTCAAGGAGTCGTGAAAATTTTCACGACCACAACTTCTCTCCTCGCCTCCTCCACTTTTCTCTGACGTCGGTGCCCGTGAGATTTGATTTCACACGCCACCTGCGTCTGGCTCACCTCGCCAACGCGTACCGCAGTCGCCTCGGTTCGAAGGCCAAGGAGGTCAGGCTTCGGGTGGCTTTGGGACATTCCTGCGTCGAAGGGTGCGTTTCGGTCGCCCTGGCTCAGCTTTCTTTGTCAAAATCCACGTTCGTAGCTCAAAAAAAAAAAAATAAAGTGCAGTGCGCAACAGTGAGACTTTTAATTGTATGTAGAAACACTGAGAACTTAAGAATATATCATTTATTTTATTAAACTCCAAACCAACCAGGTTTGTTTGTCTATGAGATACGTTAGGAACAAGAGCCACGGGAATCCAATCCACAGAAGTGCTGGAAGATGACACGACTATGGTGCCTGGAACGCATCTCCGACTGGTGTGTTTACCGCGGCCAAAAAAAGTGGTCCCTTGATTTCCGCCTGAAGACGTCATAGAAGCGTCATGCTGTCGCCGGTCGCGACCCTGGCGGTGTCTCAACAGCTGTGGTGTCTATAGCAGACGGCTGTTCTGCTGCAGGTCGCTCCCCACTGTGACAGTCCACAGTAGCAGCTGCCGAAAGTTGGGACGCCTGGGACGCCGTGACGACAGCGACACTCGCGTTCGCTTGCGCTTTTCGCCAGAATCCTTAAAGCCAACCACCGGGATCGCGACAGTCAACAGCATGACACTCCGGCTTCTGTGACGTCATTTGTTGCCACTTGGGGACTACTTTTGATGTATGGGCAGCATAGGACGCTTAACACACCAGTCGGAGACGCGCTCCAGGCACCATAACACGACCTTGGATACCACGCGCGCTCGCCTGGCTTGCCCCCTCACACTCTAATCTTTCCTTTCCCGTTTTCGGGACTTGAAAAACGGCGGAGGTCTTGAGCGATTGACCGACAGCCAACAAAGCGTGTGAGTGGCTGCTCTCCAGACCCACGTGATGAGCAGAGCAAGGCCGCCGTGGAGGAAGCGAGGGGGAGATTTGACGGGGGAAAGTTTCCCCCCGGCAGCCTTGACGGAGGGAAATTTCCCCCCGACGGCCGGTAGCGGAGCGCGGCACGATTTGCCGGAGTCGTGAGTTTTGTAGTATCCTGTTTGGACAGGCCTTTAACGAGCTCCCGTGATACACGCGTCATCCGAGTTTCTTTCGGACGGCACTTGTAGGCGCGAGTGGAGTGCCGTTGGACGGCACTGTAGACAGAGCAAAAAATCTGTTGAGGTTACCATACAATACACTCAACTACTTACTCTTGGTCGAACTTCAGTAGTCTCAATAATGACGGGAATTGCTAGGCGGGCAGCTTGCATCTTCTTGATCAGATCTTTTTTGGTCTCTGTTACAATAAGCAAAAAAAGTATTGAGTACGTCAAAATAGACCGCAAACAGAAAAGTAATACAAGGCATGTTCGCCAACAGAAACCCAGATGTCATCTTTTGATTATTTCTTGATAGCATCAGAAACATCGAATAAATAAGCGGGAAACAGGAAGTAAAGCACTCACCTCCGAGCATCATAATATTAGCCGGATAGTAATTTTCCTCTTCGCCCGCCTCCGAGCGCCAGTAGGCGAGCTTCACGACTGTGGGATCGTGGTCGTCGATACTCGCCGGTCTAAACTTTTTTATCAAAGTTACCGGCAAAATCGATTTTTCGCCATCGAGGTATTTCACATACGCGTACATGTTTAGTTTCTCAACTGCAGTTTCTGGCAGCGCGCTTTCTGATCGGTTCACATTGTTTCCAGGCGCCGTGGAACTTTTTGGATTAAACGTAGACAACAAATGGATAAGGTTTTTCAGCAAAATGTTTCAACCGGTGGATGCAGTATTTGTTAGCAAACGTACACAGCCGTACACATTAAAGATAAAAACTATTATAAGTGAAAGCAATTAAAATTAATTAGCCAGTGACAAAAATGAACTTGCAAAGCCAACAGAAAAAGGCACAAAAAGAACTTGTAAAGCCAATAGAATCCAATCCTCCTCGCCCCCCTCTCCTTTCTTTACCCCACCCCACCAAGCCCCACCCCCCGTGATATTGACGCATGTTACAGTTTCGCTTTCGCTTTCCTTTTTACGTTCACAGTGAAGCGAAGTTCAGGGGAGGCCATTGTACACCGCAAATGAAACACTCGAACCAGCAGAGGGACTCCTTCAGCCAGGTGCGCGATTAAAGTTACCAGGCAATGCTTGCTGTCTGTGTCGAGTGACGAGGAGCTGAGCTGTCGGGCGCCGAAGAGCGAGAGCGTCGTAGTTGTCTGGTCACGAGCAGCGAGAGGGTGACCGCCACTAGCACAAAACCAGACTCGTCGGCTTCAGCCAGCCTTTCTAACTCTTGAGAATCATGGGGAGAGTGCACCGAAGGAAACAATACTTAAGGAAGAAGCCTTTCGTCGTGCCAAGATCCACACGGCATAACAGAGCTTTGCGGGCAAATCGTGCGGAAAGTACTGCCAGCGCCGAAACTTTCGCGGAGCGCCAGGATGCTAGCCCGGGTTCCTCACGCGAAGCTGGCGAGAGCCGTGACATCGAACAGGTCAGTGGATTTCCCCGTGTCAGGTGCGCGAGCGAAATTGGCACAAATCAACAAACCGGAGAACAGTCGTTGCCAGAAACTTCTGCGATACCCGACGACTACGACGAGATGACAAGCGACGCCAGCAGCTCTGCACCCGCTGAAGACTCAGAAGGAGTTAGTCAGGACAGTGATGGATCTCTCCCAAGCTCCGACGACGAAGTGCACTCTGATGACGACAGAGAAGATGAGGCCGGCGATCCTGAGGGCGCGGGTGAGGGCGTTGGTGAGGGCGATCAGCTTCCATTTGACGACGTTCGTCTGCCGGGTTCAGGCACCACAGTTATGATGGCCATCGTGCTTTTAGCATCGTTCGTTATCGCTCATGCGCTCTCTTGGGCGGCGCTTGACGATTTGTTGTGCATCATGAACGCTATCTTCGGCTGCATTGCAATGCCACCATCCAAATACCTTTTCCGCAAGCTGTGGAACAAGGACAAGGCTAACTATTTCTAGTACTGTGAAGCCTGTGAGACACTTCTGAACTTGGACATGACCTGCGAGATCTGCAACACCACGTACGAGTTAAGGAAACTTCGAGCTAATGGCTGCTTCTTTGTGATCATGAATTTTCGGAATCAAATTCAGCACCTAGTGATAAGGAACAGGCAGGCACTTCATGAAAACCTTGAGAAGATAGCTGCAACTGCCGCAAATGAAAACATCAATGACATCACAGCAGGGGCCGCTTACAGAAAGCTTAGGGAAGACGGAACATTGCGGTATGGTGATCTGACCATTACATTGAATACGGATGGCAGCCCACTTTTCAAATCATCAAGAAACTCAATCTGGCTCATCCAGTTCATTATCAATGAACTTCCTCCTGAAATAAGGTTCAAGCACCCAACACTTGCTGGTCTGTGGTTTGGGAAAAAACACCCTAAAATGACCCTGTTCCTTGGCAAATTCGTCGAACAATTCAACAGCATGGAGCCACTCACGTGGACCCACATGATGAAGACGTACCACAGCAAAGTTTTCGCTCTCTGTTGTTGCGTAGACGCACCAGCACGAGCAGCAGTGCAGAACTTTATGCAGTTCAACAGCTTCTTTGGGTGTCCATGGTGTCTCACAAAAGCTGAGCATAAAGAAGGTAAGAAACTGTGCAATATGCTCATGACTGAAATAAGAGTTGAAACGCAAGCACGTCCTGACAGTTTTGATGACCCTACTAAAAAGCTCAGAGACAGTCGGCACAAAGAACGGAACAGTCGCAGCACTGGCATTTTTCTGCATAAGCAATGTGCTGAATGCATGTGATGCAACATAATGACGAGGTTTCAGACCAAGTATATGTGATTTTTTTTATTAGAAGAGACAAATCCAGAAACCAAAGCTGAGCCAATTCTTGTTGAAATTCTGGGTATATATGGGTGTGCAGTTTCCAAAAGGTACGACACTGAAATCAGTCATATGTAAGAAAAGCCACTGTACAGGTGGCTGCGATACAGGGCTGAAATCTATACTGATGAGCAACCTTTCATGTTTATCTCAGATTTGCTCCACATGGGTTTGGTTCTTTTGAAAACAAAAGAAATAAATAAAAAAAAAACATGTGCATTATAAGATAAATAGGGCACTTAAATAGATCATTTTTAATGTCCACATTGCTCTAAATTTATCCAACTACCTTGATTCTGAGGAAAAGAAACCCTAAAAAAGCTCATGTTACTTGAATAAGTGTGATGGTGAGCAAGCTCAATGGTTCAGTTATCACAAGTGCCAGGTAATAGCGTAATAGATTTCAGTATCTGAAAGCCATTCATGTGTTGTTTTCATGTAAAATACAGCTCTATTAAAGAAATATTTGCACCTCAAATCTTTTTATTTGAAGGTGGCTTGAACTATAATATCTAATTAAAAATGAAGCAATGATATTTTGAGTCTGTCTCTTTAATTATAGTTATATATGCAATTACACTTAGACACATTGAGCACTAAAAACTTACAGTCGTAAAAATCATTACTGCCAGTAATAAAGTGCAATTTGTTTCCCTTCAAAACAGAAATTAAGCCCAGTATTTTCCGATTTTTAAATTTGCAGACACCAGATCTTATTATTCGTTACCTCATTTGGAATTCCGAAAGCTAAAGGAAATTAAATATTGTGATGCTCTCAGTTTGCAAAATATGAAAAGTTGGAAAAAAAAACAAATTTAATTTTGAGCACAGAGTTCTTATAACACGTCTCATTTCGACCTAAAATTTTGTATGAGGCCGATTGTGAGCAAATCTCGATCCACTTACAATAAATCCAGTTCATCCACTATGGAAGTCTGCTAAAACAGGTGTCCGGGTGCACTTTGTTGTTTGCAGGAGGCATGCGATACCTATCATCGACCCCTGGACCAGAACGAACACCAGCAGGAGTAATTCGGGGTGCACAACTGGCAGTTGAACTAAACACGGACATCAATGGTGTGAAGGGGCCCTCACCTCTGACGAACCTGATGGGATTTAACATTGTCTGGGGCTACACGGTGGATTATATGCATTGTGTGCTCCAGGGCGTCTCAAAGCAGATAACCGAGTTCCTTGTCAACTCATCCCACTCACAGGCATCTTTCTACATCGGTGAGGACTTTAAACTCTTATAGCTAACATGGTTTACACTGAGCGAGTAAGGAAGGCATGATTGGGCAGCACTCAAGAAGTCCAAACAGTGACACCGTAGCCATGCGGATCATGCATAATTGCTGGCTACCTCGCTACAGATAATGTCAAGAGATAGAACAGTCATTTGGTTGTGATATAGAACCTTTATGCATCCCAGGCTGTATGCAAAAAAAAATAGCAAGGTTGGAGGAAGGAAGAGACAACAACAGGCAGCATGCGATTACACCTAGTGTTGTCTTTTCCTCCCTCTGTCCTTGTTTTTTTTTTTTTTTTGGCATTCAATCTGTGATGAAATACCAACTACCCTAACTTAGTATTTTGCTTTATGTGCCTTCTGTCAAACGGATGCTTCAGTCCATCGTTTTTGAACTATGCCACTCTGACATGATAGACTAAAGAAGGAACATAACAAAGCACTTAAAAAGGCACTACAAAGGTTCTTGAGATCATCTCTTTATGGCCACAATGTGATCTACGTGCTCTAAGCATACCAAAAATAAAAATAAATTACACTGCTGTGCGGCCTATTTTAGTATTGAAATGTGCTCAAAGTTTGCGGTAGCTCAGACCTACAGATGGCGCCACCGAACCAGGCCGAATACAGTTGAACGACAAACGGCACTCATCAGCCAACAACGAGCGATGGCTTCCCATGCAGACAAGGAACCGACCAGTCATGCTCATTCATGTGGGAAGCAATCGCTCGTGATCCTCTGACAGCGCCGTTCGTCATCTGGCAATAGTTCAATTTCTGCGATATATTGCAAAAAAAAAAAGAAATCTTTTGATCACATTTTTAATACAAAATTAAGGGGTGCACAATTGTAATATCTGAATTTTTAGAATGCTTAAAGCCTGTAGAATTGGTCATGACTAGGGTTCCATATCGTCTGTGTATTTTTCTTCAAAGTCAGGAATGTTTTTGCAGTGTTTTTTTTTTTCTCCCGAATTCGGTGGTTTTACGAGTCTATTTTTGGTGTCTGCCAGAAATCGGGGTTTATGTCGTAAAAGCAAATGCATATCTATGGCATTTTTAGGAAAAATAACTCTTTATGTGCTGTTTCACAGATAAGCACATGGAAACAACGTACAAAGAAAAAGGTGGCCTCACGGGCAGTTCACTGCGGCCAGTGTTCAGGGCCACCACAAATAAGCCTATTGATGAAAGGTTCTTGCTGCGCAAAGCTGGGGTTTTTCTTCTTTCATGTGAGCTACTATTCAGGATTTTTTGTTGTTACACATTTTGAGAAAAACCCTTCGGGGGTTACTTTTTCAGTGCTTATCGGGATATACCGAAAACATACAGCCCTATTTATGACAAAGAATAGACGATATCGGAACCATCTTTAGTGCCCCTTTAAAATACAGATGTGAGTGGTCGGAAAGCTCAGACAGCTCAAATGTGGCCGCTTTGCCTCCTTATTCCAGGCAAAATAGTTTGCGAATCATTTCCTCACTAGTTGACTATAAATGACAATAGCTATTCCATCCCACCCCTAAAATAAAGTTTCATGCATGGTAATTTTTTTGTGACTTCTATGTATATCGCTATATATTTTCAGTAACATAGCTAGCGGTCCACTGCGGCATAACCATGTGGCTGGTTCAGGGGACAAGCCTCCCACCAGACTATTTTGCCTAATTTCTTGTATTTACAGCTTCTGTGGGGCAAACTACAGACTGTCCTTAAATTAGAATTTTTTTTTTTTTACTAGATTTGTGATTAAAACTTTTTAAATATTCTGGGCCCGTTTGCTCGAAGCGCATACCGCAGCTAAAGTTAGCCGTAGTACCTAGAAGAGGGATTTTGAGATCACGTGACTGGTTCGGTAGGGATGCGGGGAAACATGGGCGGTGCCCAAGTGAGTGAGCGCCGGTCGCTTTGGAACTAATATGTCGTTGTAGCTGCAATATCGGGCGCGTGAGTCAGCAACGAATAATGGAGAAGGCCTTCGCTCTGCCTTACCTCACTTAAACCGCAAAGCATGGGCATTTTTTAGACAGTGTTTCGATTCTGGGCATTCCTAAGCCTAAAAATGAACGCGATAATTGTTGGCATGGCAGCGTCTTTGGAAAGCGGATTGTTGATAGCACACAAAAGCAGACAGCGTCCCGACAGACTTTTTTCTCAATTATCCAAGCATCGCGAGGAGAACGCTGCAAGTGTAATTCTACGGCTCACCCGCGCTGCCCTTCCTCTTATAAAAGATTTGAAGTAAAAAATCATAATAAGGCTTCAACGAACGCGCGTGCAAGGCAAAATTTGTTTTATACTTTTTGCTTTAGAACAGCTACTACTGCAGGCGCCAGCACGTGCGACGCATGCAACTACAATCGTAGCATGCACCTCGGTGCTTGGATAATTTAGAATAAAGGTCTGTTGGAACGCCGTCTGCTTTTGTGTGCTATCAACAATCCGCTTTCCAAAGACGTTGCTATGCCGACAATTATCGCGTTCATTTAGGCTTAGGAGTGCCCAGAATCGAAACACTATCTAAAAAATGCGGCGATGTCATTGCCCATGTTTTGCGGTTTAAGTGAGGTAAGGCAAAGCGAAAGCCTCCTGCACCTTTCGTTGCTGACTGACGCGCCCGATATTGCAACCACAACGACATATTAGTTCCAAAGCGAGCGGCGCTCACTCACTGGGGACCCGCCATGTTTCCCCGCATCCTTACCGAGCCAGTCACGTGATATCAAAATCCCTCTCCTAGGTACTGCGGCTAACTTTAGCCGCGGTTAGTGCTTCGAGCAAACGGGCCCTGGAAGTGCTCCAATAAGTTTGCCAAAGCACACTGCAATTACCTGCTTTAACTATGATATCCTGTCAGACATGAATACCTTGATGAATATTCCAAAAAGTAGACTGTGCTTTTGCATGATGATGCAAACTTACAATACACGTCATGTGAATGGATCTCTGGAAAAGCCAATCTATGATAACACAGGGATGTACTATCTAACAGGACCTATCCCTGCACTTGTTTCCCTACAGGCAGACCAGCTTCTCTGAGGCTGGTTAACAAGCGCCTGCTGAGTATACGGCCACCCCATTGCTTCACACGACTGCCACGAGCCCTTTCGGAACGTGGGTTCTGGAAGGCGAGTGAGTGGAGACTGTGGCTGTTATTCTACAGCTTGCCCTGCACCATTAACATCCTACCCGACCGATACTGGCGGCACCTGTCCAAGTTGTCCGAAGCAATCTACATCCTGCTCTCCACGAACCTCAACGAATCTCGGATAAAGCATGCCGGTATGATTATAACCGTAATTTGTCACATTTCATATTATAACGCTGAGTTACTGGTGAATGTGTTATATCTAGATTTACGAATGAAGAATTAGCCATGAGACCGAACGTTTTATAAAGACGCAATTGTTGCGAGCCTCCTTCCCCGCGGGTGTTAGTGAGTGTGATTGGCTCGTAGAAATATACACAGCAGATTGCAGTATGTGACATAGATGGATGTTACAAAATTACATTCTAATTACTTCAAAACTATCCTACGCAACTGCTATTGTGAAACAGCGGCTCCCTTTTCAGAGCTAAAAAGATACTGGCAGCTCTGTTTTGATTGAGGACTTTGCTCGTGGCTCTGTTTGAGCTAGAGACAATGGCACAGCCAGAGTGGGGGATATGGGGGGTTCAAACCTCTCCGAAAAGTTTTCCAAGACTGTCCAACTTGTCAACACTCTCAAGAAGTGACACAAGACTAACAAAAACTGTTATGACATTAAGCTATTGCTTATGTTAAGACATTAAGCTATCGCATGATATGAGAGACAGCAACAGCTGGTAGTAATGATTCAGAATAATCAGCTATAAAAGGTGGATTGAATAATTTCTGATTTTGAATTGTAACCATTTACCGAAATGCGATTGATAATTTTTCAATTTGAATAGAGGACCAACTTGTAAGTCTCTTGTGCGCCGTTGATGTATCGCTGGAACCACAGGTGGTCAGAAACGTCACAGGAGTAGCCGTATGAATTGTAGACGAACATCCACCGAAATTTGGCAGGTGTCGTCTCGAACCTTGTGGCGTCTTCAGCTATCGCACAACGCCCTCGTCGAACTTTTCTGTTGTGCTAGCGGGTTTCGGAGTTGACTCTTCTGGGTCGAAGCTGCTCCGCACTGGCGCAAGAACCGTTGTGGTAGGCCACGACTTTGCAGGCGTATTGTGCAGACCTAAGCTCTCGATCTGCTAACACTGCCTAGCATAGCGGCTGAAGCCAGAACTTTTTGCGATGGACCCTGCGAATGAATGAGAGCGATGAAATGAGGCATGTGACAACATACCGTCAGAGTGCTCTTCCTGGCACCTTAACTGGCTCACGGAGTCCGTAGAAATGTTCTTAGCCAACTCATGGTGAAGCGATATAGAAACGCGAACCCTCGGTTCTGCTGGCACTGCCTCGTCATTGCAGGTTGCGCATAGTGATCAGTCGGTGAGTCTGCTGTTTTGCGTGGACCCAGGAAAGCGATGAAGCCTCTGCGCGCTCACAGTCTGCTTGCTATCGGCAGTGGAGCAGCTGAGCACATTGGCTGCATCACTTTCTAAAAGATGCTAGCTATCAGCTCCTTTCTCATGAATTGATAATATTCCCAGAAGCCAGGGTGTAAGATAATCTTCAGGCATGTACAGCACGCTCTACGCAGCTGCCAGGTAAAGTTCGCTGGTTGCTTTGATTTCAAGCTGCGCATGAAGACGACTCGTTGAACTGGAGTCATCTTGGGACTTGTTTCTTTGCTTTCTTGGGGGAATTTTGTCCGCTCTCGCAGTTGTGCCATTTGGCCGGCCGATAGCACTCAGCCGTGGGCACGGTGGCCGTGGGATGATGCGGCCTTTTTGAGCGCTCGTTGACTGAATGTTATCGGATTGATCTCACCGTGTATTTAGGGGCACTTTGTCCTCACTTAAAGGGTATATCTTACTCCGTGCCAGAAGTATTTGCCAATGGCGTCAGCCAGAATCCGTCGAATTGAGCCATTAACAGCTGTCGCTGTAGAAGTTACTGTCACCTTTTGCTGTCATTCTCTTTGGCTTGCACATTCCCGTAAGGAAAGGAAGGGAATAGTAACTGGTTCGGTTTTGTGAACTACTAAGCAAGCAAAACAGCTGAAACTGGCCTTCCTGAAGACCACTCTGGATAAGAAGTTTGGCACTCAGCGACACAAGATGCCATGAAATTGAGAACATTGTTTGCCGTTTGTCAGCTGGTTGCAGCGTGAGCAGGACAGACAGACATATGCTTATAACCGCCCCCCTTCCCCCCCTCTTTATAAATTAACCGACAGTTGCATAAAGGCGCTGCTTGCTTGAGTACTGCCGTTCACGATGGCGGAGAATAGCGGGTACGTTGGAGTTGTCATTATGACCAGCAGGTGAAGCACTAACAAATAACACTTCAGGTGCACAATGTGTGGAGAAAACGCATTTGGAGACAGAAACTGAAGTGTAAAAGAACTATGTATGATCTAAGATATGATTCTGTTTGTTTAGCAGAAATTCATAACACTTTTGTGCATGCAACCTAACGCACCGCCAGTGCAAGAATTCGTGTTTCCCCCCGGGGTCCTTTTTTAAACTTTTTATTGTCCTAAGTGGTCGAACACGCTCCGCAACAAAATCCTGGCTGCGCCACTGGCTAGAGAAAACACAGTGCTGATCTTGAGACTAGATAAACATGAATTAATGTGTTGTCATCATAATTACAATCCTGCAGTTGTGAGCGAAGTGCAACAAGGTAGAGGGCTTAGAGCGATGAACTGGTATCCCGTTCACCAGGCAAAAGTGACCCTTACCCCCTGGCTGTTATCAGACTGATCTCACCGCTGAATACGTGATCGTAGCAAATCCTGAGGCTTCCACGAAAACCTAAGCCGAGATTTGTATTACGATCACTGTAAAAAACATGATAAACTATTTTTCAATACTTTGAGCCTTAGAGATCAGTGTCTAGCTTGGATAAAAGCCCAAAATACAGCACTGTGGCTGATGGCTGCCCGTGTTTTTGTCGTAAAAGCACATTTCGGACTTAAAACAATGGAAGCATGACTTATCTCGTCGGTACTGTTATTAAATATCAATAATTAAGCAATTATCTGTGTGCAGTACTTCGTTAAAAGCTAGACATTAAAACTCTAATGTCACGTGTCTAGTGGTAAAAAATGTGCAACATTTTTTACCACTAGACCACCGGTGGGGGTCACTTTCAGCTGCCAGTTTATCGCTCTAAGCGCCTCTGTACCTTGTTGGCAAAGTGCCAGGATTGAAGACAAAACATACAGGACAGCACAGATGCAAGAAGCCCCACCGTTATATGTTGTTACGCACATTCTGTTTCGAGGTCTTAGCGTACGTGTTCATTACAATAAGTATAACCTTCATACTTCATTCCTGTCTTTACATTTTGTTCATTTGTCTTCTTGTGTTTCAGAACACCTTCTGCAACAGTTCGTGGCTAGTGCCGCAAGCCTGTATGGTGACTCATTTATGCGTTTTAACATCCACCAACTGCTTCACCTTGGGAAGGCGGCACGGTAGATGGGCCCGCTGTGGGCACATTCAGCCTTTGTGTTTGAATCCGGCAATGGGAGCATCCTCAACCTTGTGACAGCAGCGAAGGGAGTACCACTGCAAATTGTTGAGCGGGATGCATTATTGGCTCAGCAAGTGGATGCGATCGTAAATGCTGACAAGTTGCCTCGGAAACTCACGGAAATCGCCAAGCGACTTCTAGGGGAGAAAAGAGTTCAGAAGAGCACTTATGTTAGGGAGGTGTGCCTTCTCGGCACAGGCAAAGTCGTCATTTTCACGTTGGCGGAGCAGGAGTGTTTTGTAAACATGTTCGGACAATCCTCAGGGACTGGCCAAGAGTATCTAAGAATGATATGCAAAGGTAAAGTGTATCACAGTGTAAACTATGTGAGAGCTGTCAAATCTGACACAACAGTATTTTCTACAACAGAAGGCCTCTACTTCATTATTAACAAAATTGTCACCCTAACTATCGCAGACGAAGAGAAATGTGTCCTGTTATGCACAAAGGTAGTGCCCATCGAATCGAGTCAGTTTCCTGGCCACATTAAAGAATGCTTTATGTCACAGCTTCTGACACCTTCTGTAATTGATCCAGATGACATTGAGGGCTGCTGCCTTTTGATGGACTTCAGCTTTGAGGATTGCATGTACGTTGCAGACCTCCCGAATTACATCAAAAGAGACTAATGTCATGTCTTCGAAACTTTCGAAAGGGGTAACACGTTTAAACTCATACATACCAGGTCCACTGCTGACTTCTAGATCTCTACTCGACGGTTCACCTCTACTCCTGAGAGGACGAGGAGACGGGAGGAGAGACTTGTTCACCCACAGCATTGTTTAAACAGGACTGTGGAAAACAACACCCTGGGTTGAGAAGTATTTATTCCTTTTTTCTGCTGCTCTCACAGCAGTCGAGGCAAACTATAAGTCAAGCTAGCTAACTCAGCGGTGAACCTGGAGGATAGCAATGCAACCTGTTGGTCTTTTTCAGCTTCCGAAAACCATCTTTGTGCTTCTTACAAAAGTTTGTTTTGGGCAAGTGTAAAGCTGGGTAGGCTGAAGCATTTCTTTTTGTGTCAGAAAGCAGAGCAAACTTGTGAGCGTTTCATTACACAGCCTGAGATTGACAACTGGTTTTGAGATTTGGCGACACTGGTTCATGCTGTAGATGATAAATTTAGCCAGTGCTGTATGGCTGCTAGTCTGGGGTATTTAACATGCATCACACAGCAGTGATATCAAGAGCATGTGGCAGTACAATGCTCATGTAGCTCGAAATGGGCCAGGATCCTTGGAGTTTGTGGGTGACACCATTTGCTTGGAAAGAATGATGCAGAAAGAAAGGACAAACCAGAAACGTCCTCTCTGAGTTTTTGACATGACCTCTTTGACCCTCTCTATTTTTTATACCTACACTTATATAGTTCTTGATTTTAACAAAATGAAAACCCCGAGTTGTGCTATAATTCAACCTTTTTGTCAATAAAAATGTTTTTTGGTGGATGCTTTGCAACAGGATTCTCTACTTACCTGGAATGGAGAGCGTGATGGTAAGGATAATATAAATAAAGGGAGAAACAAAACACAAGGACGGAAAAGACAATTTCCCTACTGGCAGCAGACGTTTAATGAAAACTCCGACGACCCTTCTTTCCACCATTTATATTCGGATTGTCTTACTTTAAGCATTCAGTGCACATTAAACCTGCAAATTTGGAGCCCACAATTACTTTGAGCATATAAACATCTCACTAGGTGCCTTCCATAATGGTGATCTCACATACAAATAGAACTAAAAAGCTACCTTGTGAAAATCTCGTATGAAAACAGCTCACCGTAAAATGTCTATCAGAGATAGTTAACTGCAGAACTATACGATACACTACTAAGTTTGCCAGCATTCTGATGAAGCGCTCGTCTGAACTTGGCGGTGTATTCACTTTTATGCATCCAAAGCACATGTGCATACCTGCGATAAACATTTGTGTGCAAAGCTTTTTGTCAGACTGTCCAGCATTGGTCGACATAGATGTCTGCATACTTGTGAATTAAGGGTGAAAAGCATGTTCAGTGGTATCTCAATTTCCGGTTCTTTTCCTGTGTCTGTTTGGGGGATCGACGACACCTTCCAAAGCTTTTACGGCTGTGTTGGATAAACGGGCTTTTCGTAAGTCCAAGCTTTTACAGGCACAACCCTTCTATGGTTGCGAGCAGTCGGGGCAACATGGAAACTCACAAAAGCCGACAATAGTGCAAAATTCCACAAAAGCAATGATACAGAAACAACCATTCATACACATGAGTTGAAGAAAAATGCCTGTGAACAGCTAGGACAAGAAGAGACCAACGCCTCCGAGGGCTGTAGACGACATCGTTTTGCTTCAGTTGTATGGGATGTCATATCGAACTGGTGGCAGCTACTCCTACTCATTGCTTGCTTTGACGTACGACGTCTTCTGTGTAAAATAAATGCAGTGAAGAAAACGCTCGGGGATGTTCTGTCACCAGAAAGGACCAAATTACGTTGGTGCAAGCTATCTTCTAGAGAAGCATGATTGGAATATAAAATTACTCAACCCTCGCATGTCCAGTGGTTAGAATGAACCGATGGAGGATGATTCTTGCAGTCAGAAACTTGTTACAGCATTAAGCAGTTTGAATAGCATTCATTAAAGTCTTCATACAGCTTGCTCAAGAAATGGCAAACTGGGCATATGTATTACATACTTTAAAGCTGTTCAATCGTGAAATGGTTTAAGCTATCAAAGAATCGACAGATGAGCATAATGAACAAAGGGAAATTAAAGGTAGTATACCGAGTGTCCCAAGTAGCGGCCAGGCTCTTTTAATCGACCGCAAAATTTGGTTTCTTAACCTATCAGGCTACAATTTTGTGCAGCGTTGCCCACAGATGGTGTATTCGTTTTTGTAAAATTTGCAAAGAGCGAACTTACCTGAGGAAAAAGTAAAGAAAGAAAAAGGCTTAGCTCTTATGGAAACGCAGTGAAGCCACCGGTCTGCAAACAACACGGCACCGTTTCTCACGCGAGACGAGATGGTGCAAGCGGTCGCGACGCCAACTACCGTCAACGAACAAGCATACGACGCCGAGAGCCAGCGTCTCTGGCAGACAATCTTTTCAACTCAAAAGCGGCACGAGATTTTTACGTATCGGTTGCCAATGCATTATTTTACCATCCTTACTAATAAAACACATTGAATGGACACATAATCGATTAAAAATGCCTTGTCACATTATTTAAACTGCTCTTTTCGTAGTACTTATGTCGTCTGCTTTGCAGTTCCTTGTTACGCCCGTTTTGGTTTCTGCGACTGTCGTCGTCTGCGGAACGTGTGCCGCTTTTGAGTCGAAAAGATTGTCTGCTAAAGACGCCAGCTCTCAGCGCCGTATGCTGGTTTGTTGGCAGCAGTTGGCGTCGCGACCGCTTGTGCCATCTCGTCTCCCGTGCGAAACTGCGCCGTATTGTTTAAAGACCGGTGAGTTCGCTGCGTTTTTATAGGAGCTAAGCCTTTTTCTTTCTTTACTTTTTCCTCAAGTTAATTCACTCTTTGCAAATTTTACAAAAAAACGACAACAAAAAAACACTATCTATGGGCAACGCTGCACAAAATGGTAGCACGATAGGTTAAGAAACCGAATTTTGCGGTTGATTTAAAGAGCCTGGCCGATACTTGGGACCATACCTCGGCAAACCTCACATATGAGGTTTGCCGATCCCCTCAAGCCCCTCACTCACCCTCATCTTCACGGGTGAGGTGAGGGTGAGTCAGTTTCTGAACCAGGAAAATTCATGAGTGTGAGGGCGAGTGAGGGCCGTGAGGGCTGCGAGGACCGTGAGTGCATGAGGGCGGTGAGTGCGTGAGGGCCATGAGTGCGTGAGGGGCTTGGGGGCGGTGAGTGGCGTGAGGGCCATGAGTGCGTAGGGGTATGAGGGCCGTGAGGGCAGTTAGTGCGTGACGGGTTAGAGGGCCATGAGGGCGTGAGGGCGGTGAGTGTGTCAGTGGCATGAGTGCGTGAGGGGTGCGAGGGCGGTGAGTGCGTGAGGGGCATGAGGGCGGTGAGTGCGTGTGGCCCTGTTCAGACGGAGCAATATTTTCAGCAATTTTGGTGTTGCTGGTGGGTTGTTCCCTAGCTTTCCCTAGATCGACAAGAAGTGTCGAGATCGGGTCCGGCTCGAAACAAGCGAGCAACTCTGAGCAATTCGAAAACGTTTGAAACGGCTGCATCCAATCATGGATGCAATATTCTCGCGTGATACCTCGTGTTGGTGATGATGACAACGAAAGACTTGTTTCTGGTTTGAAATTGATCGTTTGTGGAAATAAACTGTTTTAGAAAGATGCACTAGTATTTTCAACGAGATTTAAATGCATAAAAATATGTTTATAGTGCGTAATTGTACGTCTAAATAGTGCAAGTAAAATAAAATTTCATGACGATGACAAATCGCAGCAATTGGTTGCTGCGTGTGAACACGGGCGGCCCGTGTTGCTGGTGTTGCGACGTCAAGTTTCTGGGCGAGGTTGCCCCATCTGAAGCGAGCCTGATCGAGTGGCATGAGTGCGTGAGGGGTATGAGTGCGCAAGGGCCATGAGGGTGGTAAGGGACGTGAGGGCTGCGACGGCCGTGAGTGCGTGAGGGGCGTGAGGGCGGTAAGTGGCGTGAGGGCCATAGGGGCGTGAGAGCCATGAGTGTGTGAGGGCCGTGAGGTTCAGTGAGGGTGAGTGAAGTGCTGAAGGCAGTGGCGTCACAAGGGGGGTGCTGGGGGGGAGGGGGGAGGGGAAGATCGCCCAGAATGCAGCGCTCCTAGGGGTGTCGCGGCGGGACCCGAGGGGGGGGGGGGGGTCGCGGCAGGCGACGAGCGGGAGTGGGGGGGCGGGTGTAGCCGCGGGCCACCGCCCCGGGTGCCGCTGATCCTAGTGACGCCACTGGCTGAAGGTGAGTGCGACTGTGAGGATGAGGGCGAGTGAGGGGCTGAAGGTGAGTGTAGCTGTGAGGGTGAGGGAGGGGCTTAGGTGAGTGTGGCTGTGAGGGTGAGGGTAAGTGAGGGAGACCTAAAATGCAGACCTCTGCTTGGGACACCCGTCAGAAAGACACCGAAATGCATTTTTTTTTACATTTCTTGTGGTGGGCTTTTAGTGTATGTATATTGTTTGTGTTCCAGATTTGTCTTGTACCACTCCCCTCTGTAATGACCCAGGGCCTTGATGTTACTTAAATAAATAAATAAATAAATAAATTGATAATATTTGCTTTTTGGAGACCACAAAAGGGAGTGGAAACATTTATTTTGATATATATTGTCACTTAATTAAGCAGAAAATGTCCGATGTAGTTAGCTGAAAAATAAAAATATGCAGTCTGACCTACAGGTCAAGTCATCCGTACCCGACCGTAACATCGGCACTTTGTCAAAATTCATGATGCTACTAATCGCCAAGCTTCATGGGCCATGAAGGCAACCGGGAGGGCAAGGGGCATGGGCGTACCAACCTGGGGGGGGGGGGGGGCAAGGCCGCTGGCCCCCCCAGTTCTCAGAGTGGGGGGGGCAAGGTATGTGTCTTGCCCCCCCTGAAACAGCCGCCACTGCAGAGGGCCAACACTGGCCTGCGGCACCCAAGGGATACCAAGGGCACCACCCCCCCCCCCCCCCCCCCGGCGTGTATGGTTTGCTTCCCCACTCAAAAACAAGTTCGTACGCCACTGAAGGGGGGCACTTGTCCCCCTAGTTTTCAGGGTGGAGGGGGGGGGCAAGGCATGCGTTATGCCCCCCCCCCCCCCCCCCCGAAACAGCCGCCTCTGGGCAGGGCAAGCGCTGGCCGGCGGCGTTCAAGGGATAACAAGGGCACCGCCCCCCGGCCCTGGGTGTGTGTGTGTGTGGGGGGGGGGGGGCGGGGCGGGGGTATTGTTTGCCCCCTCACTGAAAAACAGGTTGGTACGCAACTGCCAAGCTTTACTAACTTTGTTGTCAATGTACTATCGTACATCGACACGTACAGCTATTAGCGAGTTTTAGTAGACCGTGTTTCCCGCTCCGCTAAGCCCCTCCGCTACCCGGAACTCTGCAGCCAAGGCCATCGGCGCGCAGGCGCAGTGGCGGTTTCTTCGTAGCGGTGGGCTAGCGGAGGGGGAAACACGGTCTACTAAAACTCCCTATTATTGCACATACGGTTGTCCTTCGAAGCCAGCGGAGTTCGCAGCCTCGCCCGTGTAGCCAGGAGAGGCGAGCGCAGCCGTGTCCTGGCGTGGTTCCCGCCGGCAACGATGATTAACGCCCGTGTAGTCAGGAGAGGCGAGCCCAGCAGTGTGCTGGTGTGATTCCCATCGGCAGCGACGATTCACGCCTTGGCCGATCCTGGCAACTCAACCCGACCAGCAGGAAGATTGTGCGTTGTGTTCGTTGATGCACCCTACACGTCTGGCAGAAGTCAGTCAGTCAGAGTTTTGAAAGTAAGGAAATCAAAGGAAGTGTTGTTGAGCCGGAGGCTCAATATGTCACCTTTGTTTTGGGATAGGGGAGGGGGATGTTGCCCCAGTGTCGCGCCGCTAACTCGCGCCGCCGCGCCACGCCAGCCGCACAAAAAAGCCAGCCAGCCAACCCTCTTTCCTCTTTCCAGACTAGCTCAACTTCTGCGAAAAGGTCAATTCCTCTTCGCAGAAGTTGAGCTAGTCTTCTTTAAATCTTCTTAGTAGTTGGCCGTCACGAAAAACACCAGCGCCAAGCACCACCAAGGAGCCGTGACAAACCTAATGTTAAGCCGAATTAGGACCGAATCAGAATAATAAATAAATAAAAACTGGGCCGGAAGGATAAAAAATTTTGGCCAGATGGGATTTTGTACCCTTAGCCTTACGCCGCGATTGAAGTGTCAATCGTAGTACCAATTTGTCACCGAGCGCCTCGCGCGCCCGAGCTTGTCTAGGCGTGCGAGTTGCTCCATAACACGTGACCTTCCTTATTCAGGATTGTCGGTGCTCCTATGATTCAGGCCGCCGGTACGCGGAAACGCACCGCGGTGAGAATTAAGTTATCTCCGCTGGCGACGCAGAGGCCCCGCGAGCGGAGAGCCCTGCGCGAGAAGCTAACTCAGAGCGAAAGACAAGGGAGCGGATCGAAAAGAATACCTTTGTGTTCGGTGTTAATCCAGTTGGTTGGGTCGCCCCGTGGTCCGGAACATATCAGGCGATCGTATCCAGAAGTGGCCGCCGCGAGCGAGCCGCCCAGGAGGACCGCGGCGCCGTAGAGTAGGAAGCGACGTCGGCACCATATAACTAGGACTACTCGGACCGCCGGCCTCGGATGCAGCCGCCCGGCCGCCCAGCGAGACGCGGCTTCCGTCGATGATGGCACGGCGATATGCGATATCGCCAAGCCGAAGACGGAGCCAACGGAACGCTGAAGCCGGCGGAGCTGGCGGAGCCACGAAAAAAGCCGATTTGACCGAGTACGAGTCACGAGTACGGCCCACGGTACGAGCAACGGCCCGTTCGTCGCTGCCGACCGGTGATGCGGTTTCTTAGGATTGATGTCACGGTCGGTTTGTTGCCGTGCCGTCCACGCTGGCTTTGCTGTGCGGTACGGCTGGTGCGGCTGTCGGGTACTTGTGATGCACATTATTCGAGACAGTCACCCCAAGACGTCGCCGTGACGACTTGACTGAGGAATTCGTGTGAGCTCAACGTCGGTCTATGTTCCGTTTCGACATGTATGGCATATGTAACAATACCGGTGGTAGAAGATGGACGTTTTGATGGAAGATCGCAGTCGCCGTTCTGCATGTATGATTTGGTGATACCGGTGATCCTGATATATAAGCGTTGCGTTGGAAAGATGGTGGTCGCCTACGTCATCGCACGCAAAATCATACCAGCCACACCAAATTTTGTCGGCAAGCAAACTGACTGCCAGTATAGACAGACGTGAACCAATAGCGGTGCCGGTATCTCCAGTTATGCAGAACGTCAAACCAAACTAGCTGCATGTATAATAACAAGAAATTATGGTGGTGTCATACCAGAACTGTAGAGGCAGCAGGTATATTTCTTGTACGTTTTTCCAATAGGGAAATGTCCTAGAACAGGAGGAGTCTGCAGACGTCGCTTCAGCTCGTCGAATGCCTGCTGCTGCTTCTCGGCCCATTCGAACTTCTCGGCGTCCTTTGTGAGGTTTGTGAGTGGTGCGCTTCCATGATCTCCATGTACGTCGACGTGGAGCACAAGACATGGGACGAGGTGTTGCCGTACGTCACATTTGCCTACAACACGGCCTTGCAAGAGACCACCGGGGTGACACCCTTCCAACTGGTTCATGGTCGTAAAGTGACGACAATGCTGGACGCGATGTTACCCCACGAACCGGCTCTCGACGGAAGCGACGACGCCCAGGTGGTTGCCCAACGGGCAGAAGAAGTCCGCCAGCTCGCTAGACACCGTATTCAAGCCCAACAACGTGACGACACTGGCCGCTACAACCTTCGACGTCGGGACGTCCACTTCCAGCCCGGAGACAGGGTGTGGGTGTGGACACCGATCCGCCGCCGTGGTCTCAGTGAGAAACTCCTAAAGCGCTACTTCGAACTCTACAAAGTACTTCGTCGACTCGGGGATCTGAACTACGAGGTGATGCCCGACGTAACACGGACTTCATCACGCCGCGCTCCACGACCGGAAGTCGTCCACGTCGTGCGCCTCAAGCCGTACTACGCGCGATAAGACTGCGAACTGTGATCTTGTGCACCGCTTGATAGGATTGTGTTTTGCGAGCCTCCGTATGTTCCCATTTTTTTTTTGTTTCGCTCTGTTTTGTTGCCTTTTACGTGGAATCGAGACGATGCCTTTTTAAAGGGGGTAGTAATGCCACGCTCGTCAGCGAGCGACCGCTCGCGTGGCCGAGTGGTCGCTCGCTCGGCGCGCGACCACTCGGCCAGTCCAGTCCAGTCAGTGGAATGCTCTTTTATTTGTTCTTTCATTGCGTTCTCGAGAGTTCGAGAACATTCTCGTCAGATCGAGTTCTGAATGTTCCAGTCGCCGAACAATCTAGGCCGATTGTTCCAGAACCCAACGCGCGTACATAAGGGACTCCGCGTGCTGATCTGCAGTCAGTTTTCGCCCAGCGTTCGACTCTGCTGCTACGCCGACTTCGACGCCCGCGACGCTCCGTTATTATCTTTTGTACCCTTTTATTTTTTGCACAAGTTCGCCACAGTAAACGTTTATTTATTTCTGTTTATTTATTGTTTATTGGTCACCACCCGTGACAATATATACATATATATATATATATATATATATATGTGTGTGTGTGTGTGTGTGTGTGTGTGTGTGTGCATTTGCAAATTTAATGCAGGCTCTTTGAAACCAGTTTAATATTTGTTAGTTCAATAGTTAGTAACGTGTTTATTTTTGTATATTCTGTAAAGCCCATCAATTGTCTTTTTTTTTGTCCCCATGACTTCAACGTTTATGTCACGAAGGTTTCCTACCAAGGTTGTTTTGTCCGCCTTCTTTAAAACGGTATTTTATTTTATGAAAACAAAAAGTGTCTACCAAAAGTAAGGTCTGTCCTTTGTGTGAACATATTTTGATACCTCGAAAGAAAATTAATTGAAATGAAAAAAAAATTAAGACATCATATTCTTATGACAATGTTTGTTAAAGCTGCTTTAGAAATTTTCCTAAGCCAGAGTTGCAGTTACTAATGCTAAAATTCACCTGAGATACGTATCATTGTATATATTGAAGATTATTCCGAAGTACTATCGCGTTCAAATAAAATGCGAATAGCGGAGCGCGGTGCCATCCACACATGCTGCGCTGTCCAGACGCTTTTGGGTATCAATAGAACTGCGGGATGGAGAGTGTGGCGCTGCGAGGGCCTGTGTCCTCTTACGATGTGTTTGAACCAGGGCCGTACCAGGGTGAAGGTTTCGGGGTTCAAACCCCCTCCCGAAATATATTCGACGAGCCCCCTCTCCCTCCCCCCGCTCCCTATCACTGTCGGCTGTGGAAGGGAGGAGAGATGGGGCGCATTTCGAAAGAGGCCCGGGGTGGTCTCGATTTCCCTAAAGTCACCGGATCTGGAGACCCATTGGGGGACCCGCTAGAGTTCCAGCGATGCTGTTAGGGGTGCACGTGTGCCTGTATATAAAACGCAGCACTCTTACTATTACTGCCAACCAGAGCCGGGTGAATTCCAGTGCCTCTTCCCCGCGCCCCGAAACCCGCAACGTATCCTGCCACGACCGGTCTATTCGGAGCCACTCTGATAGCGCCCTCCTGTCTTCCCCTCTCGGCCAAGCGACTGGGAGTCATCCTTCACGGCAAAAGATACATTTCCCCGGGCGCCTCGCTTCCCCATCATCATATTACTCTCCGTTCCATCACACAGTGAACCGTAGCGGATGCTAGAGACAGTCTTAGCCAATCAAGGGCTGAGAGAGAATTACATGACCTTGAGCTTCGCATAGCACACCGCAGAGTGTAAGGTGAAACTCTCTCAGAGATGGGTTGGCTGGGATGGTTCTTAGCGTCCTCTGCGGTCTATTATAACGTCACACAAAGATGTTCGCTCGAGCAACAAACACGTACGTTTGAGGGAAGCGCGTATCGGTTTTCTGTTTGCCAGTCCAACTTCCCAGAACACCGCGAGGGTGTGACGCCTGAGGTGCTTTGGGGGGCCCGCCGGGTGTATGGCGTGTGGGACGGAGTTTGGGCAAATAAATAAATTTTGTCGTAAGCTGAAACATGTGCATTTGTGTGTGTGTGTTTGTCTGTGTGTCTGTCGTAGTCACTCTACGTTATTCTTCCCTTCACATCCCCGAGACCACTGCTCTTAATTCGTTCCTTTTATCCCTGTGTCCATCATTTCTTTTTGAACGTTCCCCACGGAGCCCCCATTAGCCTTGACAGCGCATGCAACGATTTATATGTGTCGAATGCAGGCCGACAGCCTGGTATGCAGCCAGCGTGCTAGACCATTTTGCCTGTTCTCTGGCCCCCTCTCCTTAACTCCTCTTGGTCTAGCGAGGCAGCAGCCTTATATATTGCGAAAGAGGACGATACTCTTAATCAGGCTAGACCAAGTCTATACTTTGCACGGAGTTTTATCGAAATTTAGTAATTCTAGCATATAGGTTTAATATATTTATAAATTGTATAACGCGAAAAGATCATGAAAAGGCACGCTGCAAGACCAAAGCAAACAAACATGTCATCTTCAAGTAGAAAGCCAGAGCTGACCCTTTTAAGAGTGAGGAAGAGCTTCACTCTTAGCCGGGTACCTTTAGTAGACGGTATGTTTTTGCAAATTTGTACCTTTGATTGGTAGAAGTTACAATGTAACCGCCAACACTGTACCCTCTACGCAGGGGTCATGTCGAAGCTCCAACATAAAGGTTACAGTAGCGTCTGACGTACATAGTTTTTTTTTTTCTTTAAAGTTTAAAAATGTAGGCGACCGTTGCGTCGAGGATTTTTTTTTTTTTACGGTTGTCTTTAGAAAAGACGGTAAAAGCTACGTGGAGGCCGTCTTCACCGTAGTTTCGCGTGGTCGGCGCACATTATACGAGTGGTTAAACGCCACATTATGTTCACTAATTAACCAAAATTTGATAATTAACCTTTCAATGAATGGCTTACTTGGCCATAACGGGAGTGATGTTTACTGGCTAACCCAATTGAGGCCATTTGTGAAAAGACAACGATCTTTGAGATATACATGGTCAAAATTTTGCCTCTGCTCGATTCAAGACCGCAAGCTGATTATAATCCGTACGAAAGTGACGTAGTTACTTCTGTCCCTCCGTCACTATCATTTAAGTTTGACGCTGACGCGTCTAACAAAGGCATGGCGTCGAGATAGTT
Source organism: Ixodes scapularis (assembly GCF_016920785.2). NCBI lineage: Eukaryota > Metazoa > Arthropoda > Arachnida > Ixodida > Ixodidae > Ixodes > Ixodes scapularis. The sequence goes on from NW_024609857.1 coordinate 185,027,964, forward strand.
ACGAGGAGGCCCGATACAACTGCGTCACCCTTCTATGCACCATAATCAGGCGCGCCCCTGCGTGCGGTTTTCAGTCAAGCGCGGGAGGCAAACTTTTAAACACAAAATATCTCAAAGGGGCTTTTTTTCTCACGAATTGTCTAAATTAAGTCAGGTTTTAATAATTGGTCCCATTAAGACTGAAATTGCTACAATTGAGCTATGAATTCAAAACTTAATCAACATATTTTGATTAATTAGTCAACAAAATGTGACGTTTATCCCCTCATCTAATATCCGCCGAGCCCCACAAAAATGCGGCAAAGGCTGCATTCACGTAGCAATACCTCCTTTTCTTGAAAAGACCGTAAAGAATGAAAAAAATGCGCTCTGTATATAGTACACACTTACGTATACTTTCCAGCAAGACATCTTTGCCAATTTGAGACCCTCCTTGAGTATAACTTTTGCGCAACAAAATAAATACAAAGCACGTTCCTCGACTGAAAATCTGCCCGAATTTAAAGTTGACTATAATCAATAATATTTGTGACCCTTGTCATTTTTACGCCTACATAGGCTTGCTGATTTGCTAATATGGACGTCCGGCATAAAAGTATGCGCTTGGCCAGCCTAAATAATGCAACAATTGTTGAGAGCTACTCGCTTTATTGTCAAAGCCGTTAAGTAATTACAAAGAAAGAAACACCATGTTCACGACGATGTTCCAAAAGAAATTAACTTTTTATGCAAGTTAATGTTCGACATAGGTAACACAGGTCTTCATTGTCCCACACTCTAAAACCGGTCTCTCATAAAAAACGCTGCCCCTCTGATTTTAGAGGGGACAACAATGCTTTCAGGGGGACAGCTCTTTTTAAGAGGGAAATTGAAAAATAAAATAGCAACATCTAGAGGGACACCAACTTATTAAGAGAGACCAAGGAAACCCTTTCGTTGGTCCCTCTGAACAGAAAGACCGACAGAAAGATTCACGCGTCTCCCTTCATATTAAGAGGGGACTGGTCCCTCTTAGCTGGACCAATGTAGTTCGGTCAGGAGGAGAGGGGCAGGCGCACTAATCCACGGCAAAGAGTTCGGATGGTGCTGAGGCTTCGCGCCAATTCACGGAGAGCTGGAAACGGTCGTTGCCGGAGAGCCGCAAGCGTCATGCTGCTCCTCTGACTTCCTTCGGGTGAGTAATCCTGTCATATTGGCGCTTTTGTTTTGGGTGCATTGCGGGTGGGAATAACGAGCCATCAATATTTTCACGCTGGCTGTGAGATGCACGACCTTTGCATGTAGAGAGAGAGTGTTCAGCTGTAGTCCGCGGACGCGGTCGCTTCCTGGATCTGCTCGTTCAGCTAAGGACAAAGCGTCGCTAATCGTTTGCCCTGCCGTGAGCCGCAGGGCTGTCTTCCGTACAAAACACTTTTAGCGGGCTAGGGTGTCCCATTGGTACGCGTATGTCCTAGGCTGGTGATATCAGACCCTTTTCTGTCCGACGCTTGTGTCTACTTTTTAATATTGAACGCGCGTTCGTTCTTCTCCCAGCTCGAGCTGCTAGCTTTGGCACTGCTACGCCGGCATTTTATTACCGGCAATTTCCTTTTATTTTATCCGTGAGCGTACACTGTCGGCATCGGGTACTACAAAGGACGGCATCGCCCTCCCTAAGGCAATAAGGCAAAGCCAACATAAAGGCACCCTAGCTGGGGCTGTCAGTGTTTGTAAGCTTGGCTCGCCGATTTGTTGCTCGGTGCACTCTAAATGCTTGAGGTTGACCGCCCGAGAGCGTTGATTGACGGAAACAATGTTGGCGATTTTGCGTTTGTTTGCCTTCAGAATTTATTACAGCAATTTACACTGCAACGTTATGTTGTAGACATCGTTAGCGTTGCAGTTACTATGAACTTTTTCTCAAGTGGGAGGCGAGCAAAAACCCATAATGTGTGTTTGTGTATGTATGTGAAAATGGGGGGGGGGGGGTAGGTGGACAAACTTCTAATTCAAATCCCACAAAAAAAAAAAAGAAAGGAAAAGGTTTTTTCTTTCTGGCGTTCGAGTTGCGTCGGCATCGCGGCGTCTGCGGAAAGAGGGGAAGGGTGGAGCGGTGGCCCGGGAGTACATTTTTTTTTTGTTTTTTTTTATTTCTTTGGCGTACTTTTTTGTTCGTTATATTTTGACGGTCGCGCCGGCAAAGCTACCGTTTTTGTTTTTTTTTTCGGCGTTGACCATGCTTTTGTTTTTGGAGGTTTTATTCATGATGTCTATTATGCTCTTTGTTTTCTGTAGCTGGATGAATATTTCTTTTTTTTTCTGTGTGGTACATCTGTGAAAAATATATAAACAGAACTTTTTTTTCTGTTTTTTTTTTCTTAGGCGCTTTAGGGCTAGGTTGACTATGGGCGTTAAATGACTGACCGTTAAAAATCTTCTTTCAGAGTGAGGCAATGGCAACGAACGTTGGCATGAAGGAAATCAGACGGGGGTTCTGCTCGGATTTCTCGTGTAAAGAGCTCTACCAGGACCCCCTGCACGGTGGAACGCACCACCCTGAGTGCTGAGCTTACTGCGGCCACCCGCACACGGCCCACAACGAACTCGGTAATTATGAACTTTTTGTATTCTGGTATGTAGGTAGGCACTATTCACGTTCTGTTGGCATATGCGTTGCTTCTGAAAAAAAATAAAAAAAAATAAATGAATGGCTTGCGCCGAAATGTCTACAGAAATATAATTTTTTATTTGATTATGTTGCCTTCTAAAACATGCTTACATCTCTTCTGCAGCTTCGAGCCGCAAATGCAATCCATGCTTTCCAAAGCACACGGGGCTTCTAATGTTCATCTACTACTAAATGCGTTTTCGTTTTGTCTTGCTAATACAAAAACGCGTCTCGTAAATTACTTAAAACAGCAGTCTATTCTCGTACCAAATATTAATAGTAGTAGCAGAAGTTACGTCATAAGCTAATGTCACTCGCTTTTTATCGTATACAGATTGGGTTCCGAATCTCTGAGCTGTTTGCACTTTATTTTCGCATTTGTTTCCTACCGACTGCTTGAAAACAGGTGAAAGCGCTTCATTACCTTCATTCTAATTCCCACTCTCTGTATCTAAAGGAAAACAATATGATCTTTCATTCAACTAAAGGTGGATGCACGGCTCCGGTTCCATAACACGATCGTCACCATGCTGGGAAAACTGGAGGAGGTAAAAGGCGCCTTTTGCGGAGACAACTCGACAACATTCTTGAACGTTAAGACCATTCTCCGGTCTCGATTGGCCAGGAGTTCTCTCATCACCTATGGTATGTGAAAAAGCGAATGCAAAAATAGAAATGTAACTTTGACGCTGACGCATTTTTTTTTTTAACAATTGCTGTTTGCAGGACGATTTTACCCCTGACGAAGAAGTTCCAGGACCCAAGACTTTCTTCGGTTCGGAGAAACGGATCGTTTCTGGGAACGGGTCAGTGAAACTCTCCGCTAGCACGACTATGGAGGGGGCACTAGTCATGTGCTTATGGGTGTATTAAATAGCGGCGCTCTCCTACCCTAAGGCACATGGACAAACCCTTGGACTCCTCTAGGGTCTGCTCGTTGAAAATAAAGTGTTTCGATTCAGTTTATGTCAGAGAAGCTCAGACAATTGCTCATGGCCGTTCAAAAACAACATAAATTCTGAGCTTCTGCTGATGGCAAGAGACACCAAATAATTCGTTTTTAATGCTATGAAGTAGGTAACTACGCTCTAAAAAAAGCACAGGAATCTACTTTCCGGAACAGCACTTGGAAAGTCAATCACCTTAACTCACGGAAGCTGCTCAGCGAATCACGATGCCGAAACATAACATTAGACCACAAAACCCAGTCTGAGTTGTGACATTAAGCAATGCAAAACGTCACGCGTGTTGTGCTTACTGTCGCAATTCATTTTTTTTTTGTATAATATCATGTTTCGGCATCTACATTCGCTGAGCTGCCTCCGAGAGTTATGCTGATTTTCTTTCCATGTGTTGTGCGGGAAAAAATGCATACTTTTTTTTTTATGTTACCCGCTAAAAAAAAAAAAAGAAAATTCAACACGATTGTTATGTTTTTGTTTCTGATAGGCAAAAGGAGTCACTTTGCAGCACGGAATTTTTGTGTGATAGTTTCCGAGAAACGCCGATTTCTGGCGTCGTTCTAACGTCTTTTTTTATCCGTAAAAGCTACCAGAACATCGGTATAAAATTACTATTTTGATAAAGACATTTCAAAATATTTTCTTGTGTCATGGCAAATAAAACACGTGTTTACTCTTAAAGATTGTCACTGTTTTACTTCAATTGTGTTACGCAGCACAGAATAACTTTGGATAAACAATATCAGCGAAAGTGCGAGAACTATATCACTGCAGTGCAGCATGTCACCCGACAGTCCAAACACGAAGGAGCAGAAATTCTACAATACAATAAGAGAGATAACGTAAAGTCGGGGTCACGCTGCTTATACATCATACAAAATACATTCTGCAGACATGTTCCGATACGAGTCACCGCGACATCCGTGCTTTGTATGCCACGTGACAAAGCAACCTCTTGATTTGGTTGCCTCGTGGCGTACGAGGCACGGATGTCGCGGCGACTCGTTCCGGAACATGTCTGCAGAATGTATTTTGTATGATGTATAAGCAGCGTGACCCCGACTTAAGGTGGACTATACCCCTGCATATTAAGCGGGCCACCGTCCCTCCGAATTTAAGGGGGAAAATATCTCAAAAATGCCCCTCTTACAAAGTGGGACTGACCTCGAATTTAAGGGAGACGCCTTATCGCTTACTTTAAGAGGGGTGGTGTCTCACTTAATTAAGAGGGAGCATCCCCATGTAATATTAAGAGGTCTGTCGCCCCCCTTAAAGTTAATTGGGAAAAAATCGAAGAAATGTCCCTCTTACTAAGTGGGACCGGGCTTAGAGTGCAGCTTACCCAGCAAAGCCGTAAGTTTTCCATTCATTAACCTTCGGGGTGCAGTGTCCTTGGTCAAAAGCAGTTTTTAGAGCAGTATCAACGGCTGCGCAAGTGCGAAAGGGTAGCGGATGTTCTTAATGAAATAGATGGCAAGGCACATCACGAGGGCTTTCTCCAGTGTGCACGGATCACTCAGTGGAACAACTTCTCCTGGTTTTCCGCCGTAAATCACAATCTTCTCAGCTGCTCCGTATATGTGAGGGACAGACAGAGTGGGTTTGTCTGGCACCTCTGCCTGCGATGTGAACAGAAAAAAAGAAGTTAACTCACCAAGCTTGGGGAATTTTTCGTATCGTTGGTGTGCTGAACGTTTATCAATATTGGTCTGACAACATATACGTGTATTCTGTCTCACGTTAAAAGTAATACAAGGGGACATAGTCTGACTTTATATAATAAATGTTTAAATCTCACTGTTTTGCCCAATTAACGCGTTCTGTGCACGTTGGTCTCAGTATTGATTAAGATACGACGGAATATATTCGCCCCCTTATGCCACATACTTTTGGTTTAATTCGTCTTCTCTGGAAAGTGTAAAAATTAAACTGCAGTCCCATGAACTGCGACAGGTGAACATAAAGTACATAGCGTAACTTCAGTACTTTTAAAGATCGAACATTTAGATCGTGCCCTTAAGTTTAGCTTCGTAAAACCCGGGAGGCATTTACTTGATCGAACAACATTCTGGCTAATGAAAACAAAACCACGACGTTTCATCGTATGACGCTTTAGCGAATGATGGCGTTCATATTAGCGAATGGGTCTACTTAAAATCATCGACAGCTCGGATTAGCTTATGTACCGCCTTGTCTGCCGCCAGGAAGCGGCGCGGACGAGTGTTCAATAGATAATACGCGCCCAGTGATACACGCGGGACCAAACGTCTCTACAACGTGCCGCCGTCTATGAACAGGAGTAAGTGGTTGCATCAACAACTCATTTTAGAGCGCAGCTCTTTTTTGTTTTGTTTTAAGAAGCCTTATGTGTGTTATTCCGAAGCGGCTTAAAGGGGTTTTTTGCATGAGTTAACGTGCGTGCCAATGATACACGCGCGACGAAACGTCCCTACAGCGTGCCGCCACCTTCAAATAGCCTATCCGCTAACCGTCATTCGCGAAAACGTCTATTCGCATAAATGATTCCTATTCGCTAAAGTGTCGTTCGCTCATATGATATGGACCCCTGGTAAATAAGAGCTTACGCAATCGAAGGAAGCATAGCAAACAGAAACAACCGCCAACAGAAGGTTTCGCGCTCTAGTCAAACAAAGGCTAAATCTGTGACATATGCGCGTATCCTCCTGCGGCTGGGAATCGCGATCGACACACATTTCAAATATAGCCTTGCCAATCGCGTTTGTAAGGAGACCATCTACTTAAAAAAATTCCCAGGTGCCCATGCGTTGAAGGTGTGTGCTGACAATACCCGCATTTCAACTGCGGGGCACTGGTAGTGAGGGAGGCGGATTCTACAAGGTAGCCAGCACACTCGCAGCCTTCTTCTTTGCACCGTCCTCTTACAATCCGAAATACGTCTCTCTTTGTCAAAGCCGCCATGGCGACCTGAATAAACGCGAAGCGTGAAGCTGTGATACAGATTCAATGCTGCGTCGAGTATAACATCACACTCACCAGCCATGCGTCAAGCATACCTTGTGAAGATTTGGCGTCTTAGAGTAATCCAGATGAAACAGCAGGGAGGAGGTTCGAAACGAAATAATGCGCGGCAGCCGCGCGCGGTCACAACTGCGATTCTTTTAAAAACCGAAGCGTCGACGGTGAAGGCAGTGAAGGCGCCAAGGAGTTTGGTCACTACAGGTTACGTCTCTATAGTTTCGGAATTCGTTGAACTAAAAAGGTTGGGTTCTTATTATGCCTCCTCTCTCTCTCGTGTCGCCCCCTAGCTCACTCCCCCTCCCCCTTTCCAAGTTGCCTTTCTGAGAGGAAAGAAAAATAAACAACCGTGTCAACCGTGTACAGGTTACCCATTCTTGTCCAACGTTACATTTTAGAGGTTACAACACAACAGTCGCAGCGTAATTACTAAATATGGTTTTACACAAAAAAAAGAATCCCCGTTTTAACCTCTAATGCAACAAAAAATGTATGAAACATTTAAGAGCGACACCTGTAACTTCCAAAATAGAAGTTTCATTCGTCTATAGGTAGCCATAGAGGGTACGCCGTTAAGAGTGTACAGACCGAAGCAGCAGTGAGTAATGCTCCCTCTCCGTCTGAGGAAGCCGAAACCCAAGCATGTAAGGATAATCATATTGACTTGCGGGTGTCCCAAGACCTAGGTGTTTCGGCTGCGACTGACTCGGAACGAAGCCCAGCTAGAGACGAACACGAAGACCTCATTCATGTGGCAAATTGTTGCGACTTGAGTGCATCTCTCGGTGACTTCCCTTCTCCTACACTGTAAAAAATGTTCGTAATTTTACAAACACTTTGTTGTAATTCTGACGGACAGTGTGTCCGTTTTTTAGTTAACGGACATAAAACCCGTTTTTCGTTAGGTTGAATAAAATTGTACAGTTGTTTGCCAAAGAGTACCATAGTAGAGGATAAAAGCGTTAGAAGTGCTTTTATCGTCTAATCCTGCTAAGAGCAATTCGTTATAGTAAAGAGGCCAAAGACTATACCAAGAAACCCGCAGTACCCTGCGAAAGGAACAAATAAAAGTGGGGGGAAACACAAAATAGAAATCAAGTAAAAGTCTGCAATTCACGTTAAAGCACATAGGCACTCTCTACCTTAATGGGAGTGAAGATAGCGAGTTTCCTGTCTACAGATGTTTTCGAGCTTGTGATGATTGTTAGGGGGGTTTTGCGAGAGTGCAAATAAAGGGGTTGCCAGAACAGTGAAGACCACGCCAAGAAGGAAGGCTGTTGCTCTACAGTACGAAACGGTTGGAAGGCACCAGCACAATTCTTGCAAACAACTGCCTTCAGTGCTGTCTCGTGAACTTGCAGTTCTACAACGCTGTTTAGCAGGCATAATAAGACAACCCGCTGGAGGGCCACACTTGAGATCAACTCTGGTCGTCCAGTGAAGGGCCAGAATTTTAGCCAATGTCAAAGCAGTGAGTGATCCGGAGTGAGCTTGGCTGCCGAAGAATAATGTATAGTTGCCCTTCGATGAACACTTTCAACTGATCTTACAAGATCAACCTCACAGGAGTCTCATATGGAGCTGCGATACTCTAACTGTGACAGGACCAGGGCTGTGAAAGGCATGGGCGTACCAACCGGGGGGTCAAGGGGGGCGCGTGTCCCCCAGTTCTTAGAGTGGGGGGGGGGGCAAGTCATGTGTTTTGCCCCCCCCCCCCCCCCCCCCCCTAAAACAGCTACCACTGGGCAGGGCAAACACTGGCTGGCAGCGCCCAAGGGATACCAAGGGCACCACTCCTCGGCCCCGGGGGGGAGGGGGGGAGGGAAGTTTAGTTTGCCCCCCCCCCCTTCAAAACCAAGTTGGTACGCCACTGGTGAAAGACACCTAAATCTGTTGTGGCCTGGTCTACTGGACACGCTAAGTACAAAACCCAGTGTTCCGCACGTTTTGAACAAAACTGTCGTCAGGCTGTGCGAAGAAGCATAGCTGGGTGTTTATAGTAGACCTTGTCGATGTTGTTCTGCAAACCCTGGTGGTTTCTGGGGCCACCTGATAAGCGGCACCAGTATCAGTTTGTCCGTAACTGCAGTGGAGTTGATTGCAGGCATCACGATTAATAAACAAGTTGAGAACAAGTCGACTGAGCACACTGTACCGTCGAACTGTCGAGTATTTGGGGCCACTGGAAATGGTTCCATGGTATACACTGCACTCCGAGCGACTCAACTTGAGGACGTCTAGTAGGCACAGATTTAATTAAATCGTGTTAATGAGCACCAGTGGCTCGCTGGGCAGGTCATAGGACTCAGCTTTCACGGAAGCCAGGTAGCATGCACAGTATAGCAGCCCCTTGCCATGCTTGTGAGAGGTTCCAGCTCCAGGTCGTGGCGTCGCCAAAAGGGTAGTAGAAAAAGTACCACGACCAGCACACCCCTACAGTTCTAAGCGCGATCCTTTCTGTAAGCAGTGTGCCCCACTGTTGCAATTGACAATTTAGGTGACTGCCATAAACCGAATCCTGCATCCACGCTTTACATGCCGCTAGAACTGTTCAGGGATGCGTCTCACGAAGTGAGTGAAGGTGCAGCAGCTTATTCGGGACCAAATGCCCTGTTTGAGAACCACACTGCGAGTTGAAGCAACGCAAACCAGGGAGTACAGGGATGGGGTTCGTCTGGGCGGGCCAGGGTGGTGGAACACGGGGGGCAGCTTCGCTGGTTGCCCGGGCAGGCCAGAGTGCGGTGTCCGTACTCGACACAGCTGTTGGAACGATGGGCTCGAGGTTTGTGTGGACGGCAGCGAAATTCAAGGCGGCGGTAGTACACTTTGTAAGGGACATGGGTTCCGATGAAGGTGATGATTGCTGAACTTGTTGTGCCTACTCGCCTTGCGTGAAGGATGTCACCTTGATAAGACTCCAGATCATTGATGATCTCGTCGGGGGTGGCCTCCGAAGCAATTCCACGTATAACACCTCGGCAGGAGTTGTTTGGAGCGGCTAGGTAGGAGTGGACGGGAGGGGAAGTGTGTTGTAAGGTGATATTGGTGATGCGAAGTAGCCAGTTGACGATCGCTTCGTGATGGATGCGGAGGACGGTTATTTTGCCGAAGGTGGAGCGACACGTCGGTACATGTATGAGCAGGGAGCTGTGCGGCTTGCAAGAACGCCGGCATACTGTCAAGAGGCAGCGCAGCTGCGCCAGCAGGACGGACTGGGAGATGCACTATAACTACATGAAGTTCGGGGTCAAAGTCGGCCAGAAGACGAGACTTGCGGGGCTTTCCAGGGGTGATTCATTTCCCACCTTGGTCGTCTCGCTCTAGAGAGATTTTCATGTCCTGGCTCAGGATGGACGCAAAGATATTGGTGAGCTGCGAAGCGGCGATGTCGGCTGTAGCCATATTCGAAGCAGAAACGGGCGTGCCGCTCGCAGAACGAGACTCGAGCGAACCGATCTCTCGGCGGACGTGCTGCGGCGGGCCGACGGAGCGCGGCGATGTTTATACCAGGATCACGTGCAGTCGCGTACAGTTCTCTGGGGTTTGCGGAACCCGGAGAAGACGCCCGCTCTCGTCGGAGGTTTGCAGCAGTCTCCGGATACTGAAAGTAAGGGCGTTCATATCGAAGAGTTCACTATTGAAGGGGGGCTACTGAGGTTTTAAGAGCTACTGATCGTAGCAATCGCATTCCAAAGACACCGCGTTGTCGTAGATTGTTTTTCTCCGGCTACGTCCTGTAGGGTTGAGGCCAGGGCTGGGGGATCCATCGCCGGAAACGCGGAGGAACCAAGTCGGTTCGTGGGTGCCGACGACATTCGAGCAACGCTTCCAAGAAGACTGAATATTCTTTCCGGCGAGGACACAATACTTAGACAGCATGCTTGGGGCTGATGAGGATCGCAGGAGGTGGATAACAGGACAACCAATGCACAGCAAATAGGTCGAGCACGGTACACGGCACAAGAGTGGTCGCCGCCATGTTAAATTGAAACGAAGCTGACGAAGCCAAGCTCCAGTTTAGTACACAATGCGCTTCGACATGCTTTATTACAAATAATTTTATAAATCTTAAAACATTTTTTTGTATCTTAAAGTTTTAATTTAAGTCGAATAAAACAAGCAAATTCACGTTGCGTCAAATAAACTTGGTCAGAACTCAGAACCAACGAGCATCGCCGCATCGCCATCGCCATCGTAACAAAACGCAAAAACTTTCAAAAACGAAGCAAGTTTCAAAACTTCCGCAACTTTCGGGCGCTTTCAGACTTTAAGAACAAACATCGAAGAACGTTCTTGGAAAAAGGAAGTGTCCTAGGAGCAGGCGTGCCCATAAAACCAGCTGTGGATATGAGTCTAATTGGTGAGTGCTCGCTCCCTCGTTTTACTTTTGGAGTCCTTTCTGTTCGGAGCGTTTATGACGTGATCCTTTTGTGTGCAGTCGGCGTGAAAGCGAACGTGTGCGGTTCCTTGTCGCACAGGGGCTTTCCGCATTGGACGACCCTCGAGCTTTCGTCAAGGAAGCCACGAAACCGACTCAGATTGCGGGAACGCAACCAAAGTCAAAGGTCCCACCGGAGGCAAGGGGGGCCATGAGAGGCACTTAGTGAGTGTATCAGGGAGCTTGATTTCTGCAAATCGGGTGGCGACTTGGTACCAGATAGCTAGGCGGTGCGTTTTGTGGAACCCATGACTGCTAAAGGTACCCGTTAGTGTGATGGCGCTTGTATTTGCTTCTACTGTGGAAGGTTAGATTCAAGTTCGATTTTCGTCCTCGGAAACTACTCGAAACATTGCGGGACGTGCGCCTTTAGAAGTAAGGTCTGTATTGATGATGTTGCTTGCGAAGAGTATAAACCAGTTCTCTCTCGACTGGGGCACTGATTTCTTATAAAAAAATTCTGTATATGGTGCACTTATTTACTAACCCTCTGGCAGTACTTCACTGTAAAGGTTAGGAGAAAAAAAACGCGCATTGACTAGTGTCAAAAGAAACAGAAAAAAAAAGTGTTTTAAAGTACTTCCTCCTCAGATCATAAGCAAAGGGAGAAATCACGTGGTCGTATTTCACTGGAACCCAAAGTCATCACAGCACTCTGAGAGTCAGCAAGGGCAAAGCCCTTAATAAAATGCATGCTTCACATTTTGGCAAGTGCCAACGACTATAAAGTATAAAACGCATGTAAGCAATTTAGCGAGCAACAAGAAAAGTGATGGCGACCCTTTTTGCTATCGCTCGATCAGCTGCATGACGAGGCAAACCACGTGAAAGCGACGGGAGCAAGCGACCGAGGCGATGAGCAAAGCTTTCTAGAAATCCAAAACCGAGCAATGAGAGCTCTCCGTCGCTCATTGCCGTCGCTCGCTAAATCGTGTACATACGGTTCAGCTTGAATTGTATGAACGCGAGAGACGCAAGCAACTCACTTCCAAATGACTTTCATTTCAGGGCTGCACTGCCATTTGCGTCCAAGTGCTGCACGGGCCTCGTGCACTGGCACTTTGACACCACTTAAGAAACTAACACAAACATATTCAGGGGTTTTAGGTTGGGTTGGCCATCCTACAGAAAGGTGCTGCTCAGATAATAGACGATTCGCTATTTTACCGAGCGCCCCGGCTTGCTCGCGAGGAATTGTAGGAGAGATTCTCCTCGCCTGGCCGCTCTGCCTTGAGATCGCATTGCCTTGTCGCTTGCCTTCTCTTAATCCTGTTTTTCGATTCCATTAAATATTTTTATCTATTCCAGTGTATTTTTTATAGCTTCTAAGGCTTTCTATTCTCTTTTGTGCACAATATTTCTTGTATATATATAGTATTTGTGTCTTTATTTTGCCCTTTTCGACGGGAGTGCCGACGGACAACACGCCGCTTCGCGCGTCGTTTCCCGGGATGAGTACTACCATTGCTACAGATTCCTATCACGCTGTTAGCTGTTTGTGTTAGTTCAATTCGACCCGCGTACAGTCGAGAGGAGCCGTTTATGAACACCCGCGCACGCCATAGGGATGGGCACAGCTCTGAATCAACTATCGTGACGCGAGAGACAAGCGCGCTGTGATTTGGCCACCCACGCTCGCTCCATTTACTCGCACTGTAGCGTATGCCTTCGAGTGCCGCTTGCTTAACTAAGATACAGCACACCGTTGTATCTTAGGGGGGGGGCAGGGCAGGGCCCGAGGGTGGGGCCCTGCCCTGCCCCCCTCTCCCCCCCGCGGATCTCACCAGGGGGCACGAGCCCCAATGCCCCCCCGAAGTCTACGCCTATGCTTAGAAGCAATAAAAAATACATTGGAATAGATAAAAACAGGTAATGGAATCAAAAAACGGAGGATTAAGAGGAGGCAAGCGACAAGGCAATGCAATCTCAAGGCAGAGCGGCTAGGCGAGGGACAGTCTCCCACAAATCCTCGTGCTTGGGGGATTTTGCAAAAGGGCTCTTTATATCTATGCAGAAATACTCCAAAAACCGGGAGACGTCATAATTAAAATAAGAACACCAACTTGACATAACAAAAGAAACAACTTCATTAGACGTTTCTTTCGACTTTCCGGCCGCGACGACTTTGGCGAGGGAGGACAGATGGGGGCCCCGAAAGCTCCTAGAATCGTGGTTTGTTCGCAGGGACACATCCGTGTGCAACAAAAAACCGCGGCCCTTTCCACGAAGCTTACACGGACATTCGTGATAAATAGCGTTGAGTTGAGGTAGAACCCTGCATTTGCTGTGTAACTACTGATGATGCCTCCCGCATGGGAGGCGAAACGTCTAATGAAGTTGTTTTTTCTGTTATGTCAAGTCGGTGTTCTTATTTTAATTATTTATATCAAGTTCAAAATGAACAGCACTCTTCATTGATGGCTGGTTCACACGACGAACTGATCCACAGACGGATTGATCATGTACGCGGTTCGTCCGTCTCCCGAGCGCATCCACACCAAGAAGACGCGCAAATGACAGCCAGGACGAGCCGAACATGTTTGCGACCACACTGTGGCACTGTTGTCCAAGATCGAAATCGACATTTGCTGCCTTGAACAAGAACTGTGCGCCACTGTTACGTGCGGAGTGAGACATAACACCATGATAGGCTTAGTGCGAAGCGCCACTAGCCTTACTAAACCAAACCATGGCAGAGACACAAGCATGGTCCTGCTCGAGGAGACTTTTGCGTGGAGGCGGTGAAATCCTGGGCCCGCTAAGTGGCATTTGGAGATGCCTTCACTCACTTTGCACTTGCGCCTTCAGTACACCACAGCCACAAGAAAGGTCTTGCTGGGTGAAAGGTTGATTGAAGATTCAAAGTGATTGCGGCGTGGTAGACGCGTCTTTACAGAAGCTTTTCGACGCAGATGAGTACCAGATTCTGCGTCGTGTCAGTTGGGCAAAGTTCCTCATGCCAACCTTTTTGGTATGAGAAATGAAATGAAAGAATATTTTGTTGCAATAGTTTGGGCCATTTTTCTTTAAAAGTCTTACTTGCAACTTTCAGGAAAGCACAAGCATTACTGACCAGCTGCCCTCACAATCATGACCCCCGCCCCCCTTTCTCTTCCTGGTAGTTGCTGTCGGTGAGCAACCTGATAGCCTTGGGCTGTTCCGCTTTTCTAATAGAAATTAGCGGTTCTTGTACATGTGCAAAAGTGAAAAGTATGCTACTGCCATGTTTGTCAGTTTTGTAACTCTTTATTCCCTCAGACCACAAAATTTGTCTTAAGCTTGGTTCACATGCACAGCACATTCATGGCATCTTGTATCCAAAAATATCTATTGTGGGTTGGATGTGTGTTGGAGGGGGGGGGGGGTGTCATTACTTTGCTGGTTGAGTTGGCAGGCAGGAGATTCCGAGAAACAAAAGGGTAGATAAAATACAACCGTCACTTTTACTATGAAAACCTTTTATACAGGACTGGCGAAAAAATGAGAACATGAAAAGGTATGACGTCCCGTCCTCCTCTTACTCTTTACTTTCTATAACCTAGTCTGGTAATTTAGGATCATATACTACTACATAAGATTCAACGACGTCGAAGGTGTTGGTGCACCTTAACCCATTTTGGACGAGCCTCGCTCGTCCACCTAGGGCGGTTACTAAACCGTTTAGGATGAGTGTAACTCATCCGCGCACTATACCTCGCCCCTTGGCCCTTTTTGGACATGCCAGGCTTGTTCCGAGCATAGTTTGCGGTGCTGCTCAGAGATGGCAGCATGTATTTTTTTTATTGTACACATTTTTAAGGATGGCGACTGATTGCGGAGACATGTGCAGCTTGGGCCGTACGTGCAGTAAATATAGAAAAAACAACTTAGGATCAAAAACTGAAGAAAAAAGAAACGGTTAAGGTAAACAGTGTGCGACATTGTTATGCAGTTTCCTCGTTCCTTTGACAATGTCTATTTGGATACGAGACACACTTTTATGACGTGCAGGCAACGTCAACAAAAATGTTTGGCGTGAAATGACACGCCAAAAATACAATATAAGATAGCTATACTGCTAGGACCCATTGTATGTTCCTGTAACCCTGCTAGATTTGTTTTGAGAATGGCGTGATAGTTTCGTGGATAAATCCACTTATATGTGAATCCCTCGGAGGGGCGGATCCAAGCAGAACTGGAGGCTGGCTTTGTAGCCAGCCTCCAGCGCGATGTCTCCTTGCACGCACTCACAGATTTGGCTATCTTGGCGTCTCGAGCTTCAGTTTTCTCGTTTACCTTCCACGTTTCGAGCATGCGGTTTGTGATGATTAACTCTACGACATCGCTCGCCTTGTCAAAGTGTTCGACATTGATTGCAGCAGCGATGAGTATGATTGCTATCAAGAGATGTTGAAAGCTGTTCATTTTGACTGCGACCCGCTGGTGACAAACTCCAGTGACGGCGAGTTACGGACGTACTCGTTGTGGTCACTGTCGCCCGGGAATATCTCGCAGGCGCATGCAGAGTGGAAGGTCAACGGGCCGGCAGCGAGAGCGAGAAAAGCGTTTGGGTTACTGAGTTGCGCGAGCGGTTTTTATCGTACTGCGGCGAGGAGAGCTTGGGCGATCATGGGGGCCCCTAGAATGAGAGAGCGTTCATGGTCACATGCTTTATGGGCACCATGATATGACTAACTTGGGCAGTGTTGCCTGGTCGCCAGATGAAAATGATACAAATTCGTAAATTGAATAGTGCAATTACCAGAGCTCTCAAATTGCGCAACTTGGTGTATATACTAAGTAGTCTATGAGCAATCCATTTCAAGAATAATAGATCCGTTTAATTTTCGTGTCATAACCCCTTTAAGTCAGTGCAGACTCCGCTGTCCACTTATGGCCGATTCACATGATGACAAAAACCCCGAGACTGGGACAAAAAGGGACAGACAAACACAAAGTCTCTTTTTGAGACTTTGTGTATGTCCGTCCCTTTTTGTCCCAGTCTCGGGGTTTTTGTCGAAATGTTTAACCACCACCAACCAGCTCGTTTGCGCCCTTACCTTTTGTTCACATGATGAACTTATCCGCAGATAAATTGATCAAGTGACAAGACGTCCACGGAACATCAGTGCCCCAAGCACATCCATATGGAGGAGACAAGCAGATGACAGCGAGGACAAACTGAACCTATTCCCGGCCCTGCATTTCCGCAAAATGCCAACATCGCACTGTGCCACAGTTTCCCAAGGTCAGAAGTGATGTTTGCGACTACGATCACTGTGCTATTATGAAAAACTATCGTGTGCTGCTGTTACATACCGAGCGAGACAAAGCATCATGACAGGCTTAGCGTGAAGCGCTACTAGCTTTACTAACCAATTGACACAAGTATCGTCCTGCTCCAGGAGGCTTCAGCGTCTAAGTGATGAAGTCCTGGTGTTGGGGAGGGGCATTTGGAAATGCCTTCACGCACTGCTTGCTTGTGCACCACTCTTCAGCACACTACAGCCGTAAGAAAGGTCTTGGCTGGGTTGAAAACGGTGGACATGCAGGGAAGCTTGCAGCTTGCTAGCCAAGTTTTCACTGAAGCTTCTTGACACCAACCCGGAGGAGTACCAGAACCTGCGGCTTGTCGGCTGGGCAAAGTTCTTGCAGCTTCTTTCACTAGTGGAAAATAAGAATGGTTCGACAAAATGAAACAGCGAATGGACAAAGTACAGTGCACTATCTTTGTTTGGCTCACTCGAAAACCAAAAATATTGCTCTGCTGTTGGTGCTCTAGCGTAAACGCATTTACTGTTACTCACCCGCTAAAAATCTGGGCATGGAAGGGCACTTTGCCCTTAAGTCTGGGTGTCTGCTGACGAGGTGCAAATCGGAGGAATAGCCGACATGATGGTAACGTGACAAACGGTCCACGGATGAAAATTGCGATTCAATCCATCGCGTGAATCTGCCATCATTTGACAATTGTACTAATATGATTAATTGATCCCTATTAAAAAGAACAATTGTTCTCTGAAACAATGTAATGAAAGGAAGTTTTTATAAACAATGCCTGCTCCTTTGACAACGGAATAGTACGAGCCTTGGTATAACAGGAACTTTCTGTAGATCAGACATACGGTTATTCCATGCTCAAAGTAAAGTCATGAGTTTGTCTTGGCAATGCCAACCTCCTGTTTATGATCTGTAAAAAGTCCTTAAAGGACACATGCAAAGGAAAAAAACATTTTTTTTAGACAGCTTAGATGGAAAAAGGATGTCATAAAACGATTTTACAACGAATAAAAGAAAAATTTAGAGCTATATTTACGGCGCTATACGAATTTGTAGTTGGCGCTCGCGGGAGCCGTCGCTGGTCACGTGGTAGGCCCGCGCGCCGCCGCGCTGCGTCGCCGCCGCACGCTGAGCGTTGTGCGAACGCCGCTGCAACGCGTTTCTCCACGCTGCCGTCGCCGCCGCCGCACAAGTTCGTCTGCTTCGGGGCGCTGCCGCCGTCGTCTGACCGGCGCACAGGTCTATCACGTCTGCTTGCGCTTTTTCAGGAGTTTCCTTTGGGCTCTAAAAGTTATTTATTCATCTAAGTTTTTTTTATATACTTCACACAAAGATGAATTAGTTACTTTTAGAGGCCGTAGGAAGCTTTCGAAAGAACGCATGCACCACGTGATAAATAAGGACCAGTCACGTGATAAATACGGACCACTTTTCCGCGGTGCCCGTGGGCGCCAACTACAAATTCGTTTTGCGCCGTAAATATAGCTCTAAAATTTTTTTCTTCGTTGTAAAATCGTTTTATGGCGTCCTTTTTCCATCTATGCCGTTTAAAAAAAATGTTTTTTTCCTTTGCATGTGTCCTTTAATGACCGTGGTCAAGGGAGAGGAGTTTCTGCTTTCAAGAAACGGATGGGGTGAAAGAAAAAGTGTCTCGATGAACAATGAATGCTCCAGCTTATCCACTCAGCCACGTTTCTGCAACATGAACTAGGCTCTAAGAAAAAGACGTAGGATAAGCACTTCGAAATCTTTAGGATTCGCCAAGGGATGAAATTAATTAAATGCACAAAAAAATAGGGGGAGGAGGATGACAAAAAAATTTTGGGGCTTGTGTTCTTACACTTGAATTGTTTGTGCAGGAACCATTACTGAAGCAGCACTTCATTCCTGAGGCAATAATTTATTGCTAGTCAAAGCCTGTTTCCAGAAATGCACATCAGGTGAGCGGCTTTTTTTTTTTTTTTCTTGAACATAAGGTGCTTTTTAACGCTGCCCTCCAATCCCAAAATGTTGTCCATCTGTCCGTGCGCTTTGCCGCTAAATTTAGTGGGGACATTTTTGTTGCGTGACCTCTACACAAGTTCAGTTTTTTCTCTAAATTTAGCAGAAAATTGATGTCACAGGACCTACAGACAATTTCAAGCTCTCTGATAAATTTAGCGGAAAAATGGATGTCACGTAAACTATGCAGCAATTCAGTTTTCCCTCTAAATTTAGCGGAAAAATTGATGTCATCTGACCTATGCACCAATTCAGTTCCCCTGCTAAATTTGGTGGGAAAATTGATTTCACATGATCTGACGTCATGTGACCTACAGACAAATTCACGTTACCTGCTAGATTTAGCGGAAAAATGGATTTCACGGAACCTATACACCAATTCAGTTTCCCCACCAAATTTGGCAGAAAAGTTTATATTGCGTGATCTGACGTCATGTGACCTAGAGACAAAGTAAGGTTCCCGCTAAATCTAGCAGAGCGATTTATGTTACGTGACCTTTGCACCAATTCAGCTTTCCCACTAAATTTGGCAGAAAAATTTATGTCGCGTGATCTGACGTCATGTGGCCTATACACACATTCAGTTTAAAATAAAATGAACAAAATAAAAAAAACTACCTTTTAAATACTTCATTTCGTGCATTATAGCACTTTGAAGGTAAAAGTCACTTCCAATTTTAAATAATGTTTTTACTTTAAAGAAACAACTTTTCTCTAATTGTTTTAATTGAGCACCAGTGCCGTAACCTGCTAATAGCAGCCTTGAACAGTAAAGTTCGCACGTCAGAAGGGTTGCTGATTTTTAACAGTATCGTTTGTCTCTTCCAACTCTTCAGTTCTGGGGGGAATAAGTCATCGCTAGTCAATGCCTGATTCCACAGATGCATATCAGGTGAGTACCTCTTAATGAAACAACTTTGCTCTGATTGTTCTAATTTAACACTAGTGTGGAAAATCTTGTTTTACTACGGTTCTTGACCCCGCAGGGGGCACCTGTGAAAGCAGGAGTTTGGAGAGTGGCGTCTCCACGGACCCCGAGCCATGCGGGTTCGCCTGCCCACGTCTGGCTGTGCGTGGCTTTCCCGTGTCCGGGGAAAAGGGCATCCTGGTGGTTGAGCCGAGCCCGGGGTAGGTTTGGACCCTTCGGGGCCCCCCGGGCGAGGCAATACACCACTTCGGCCCCCGCTTCCCGTGGACGGGAGTCCTGGCTTGGCCCGACCAGGATGATTCAGCCTAGTCGGAACTTCTACTATCCCATCCTTTCTTTCACCCTTGTCTTCTTCTTCTTTTCACTCTTCTCATTTCCCTTCTTTCCTTTTTCAACTCCTTTGGCGGCAGGGGCTAACCTTGGGTGGTGACAGATACTCTCCTCCAGATCCACACTTGGTTATAGTTTCTGGGTAGCGCTAATAGAGTAATGCTTCCAGCAAAGCCATATGTGTTATGGGTTGGGCTCCGTGGTGGGCGGCGCGCCACAGATTCCGAACACTCCTTGCCCTCTTATGGCGCCCCTCTCTTCCAAACCCCGTTCGGGGCAAGCCGTTAAAAGGCGCTGGCCTGAACACAAGACTATTGAAAAAGAAGCAGAGGTAGAAAACTTCACGAAGTTTTTCGTTGTTCATTCCCTCGATGAACAGAAACCTGTGTCAAAGCTTTCACCATTTGTAGTAGCCAAAGTACTTGAACACCTTGTAGAGTTTTCCTACAAGGCTAAAAAACTCCACTCAGGAGACCTCCTAGTTGAGATAAATAACAAAAAGCAAAGTGAAGCGCTTCTCAAGCTGAACACCATACTTGATGTGAAAGTGTTGGTGAGCCCTCACCGCACACTGAACACCATCCGTGGAGTCCTCTCTGAGGACGACTTCCTTCACACTAGTGAGGAGGAACTCCTCGAGGGACTCCAAGGTGCCGGCGTTGTCGCAGTAAAACGGATTATGTTCAAAAAAGATTGTGCAGAAATTCCCTCAAAACACGTCATCCTTACATTTGAGAGGCATACACTACCACAAACAATCAAGGCTGGATACCTGAACTGCCACATCCGCCCTTTTGTCCCCAACCCCCAGCGGTGTTTCCGTTGCCAGCGTTTTGGTCACGGAACACGCAGCTGTCGAGGGAAGGAGACTTGTGCAAAGTGTGGCAGTCAGGATCACATCTCTGACAATTGCGAGAATGTGGCCCACTGCGTTAATTGCGATGGACGACACCCTGCCTACTATCGTGGCTGTCCCATATAGAAGCAAGAAAAGGAAATCATTGCCATTAAAGCCAAAGAAAATATCAGCTATAGCGAAGCAAAGAAAATGTATTCCTTCATGTCGAAGGGATCATACGCCGACGTGGCACGGAGGGGTCTTGTACAGCGCTCGGAGTCGAGGGCTACCCAGGTCTCACCTGAGGTTCTGGTGGCAGCCCTCAGGGCCCCAACCCCCCAGCTAGGGCAGCAGTGCCCCCCTCTTCACGGAGGGAGTGCACATGCTGCTTCGCTGGTTCTAGACAGGCCGGCAAATGCCGCACCTGTCCGCACATCGCGGTCCTCTGCCGGGGAGAGGGGGCGAAACTCCCGCCCGACCTCCTCAGAGAGGACCTCCTCTTCGAAAGAGCGGCACAACCCTCGTGCCGCTCCCCCAGTACCCAAGGGGCCGGAGGAGGCAGAGTTGAAAGACACTGTGCCCAGTACCTCCGGTGCCTCTTCGGCTGGTCGTGGCCGGGGCAAGCCACCCCGTGCAACGAGCCAGCCAAAACCTTCAGGTAAAGGCTCGCCTCCAGAAATAGAGGCGATGGATGATACCGCTGAGTCACCCACTCTTGCATCCGACGAGGGTGACATGGAGTGGCAGACTTTGAAGTCTGAAGAAAAAAAACCAGTGGTCCCTCCCAAATAACCATTAATTTCATACTCTCAATTTCTTCATTGCCTCTCTCTTTTTAATTTTACAGTTCACCTTTTTAGATAAATGAAGAATTTGCATTTTATGCAGTGGAACTGTCGTGGTCTTTTACCCAATATTGATGACGTTAACTATTTTATGGATGATCTTCGGCCTATTGCCCTCTCTTTTCAAGAAACTCATCTTCAAACACATCATACACAGATTTTACGACGTTATCAAGTGTGCCGCAAAGATCGTCTGAGTTCCAGTTCTGGTGGCGTAGCAGTGGTCGTGCAGAGCGGGGTTGCCTGCTCGGAGGTCCCTCTCTGCACACTGCTCGAAGCTGTAGCGGTACGCCTTCTTTTAGACCGCCTCATTACAATTGTGTCCATTTATTTGCCACCAAACGTTCCATTGCAACTTCACGAACTTCAGGGTCTTGTAGGACAGCTTCCGCAACCCTTCTTAATTTTAGGAGATTTTAATGCCCATCACCCCATGTGGGGCAGTACTCGCCTCGATTCTCGAGGCCGAGTAATTGAGCGGTTTTTATTATCATCTAACTTGTGTATTTTTAACGGGAAAGAGCCTACTTTTTTTAGTTCTGCTCACAACTCATTTACATCTATTGACCTTTCTATTACTTCACCTTCATTACATCCATGCTTTTCATGGAAGGTTTTTAATAATCCCTTTGGGAGCGATCACTCCCGATTGTTTTAGAGAGTACTGTCTCTCTTCCGACTCTGTTAACACGAATGCCCCGATGGAAACTAGATAAATCAGATTGGTCCATTTTTCAATTAGAGGCCCTGATTGATTCTTCTATAATCTCAAACATGAATCCAGATGAAGCAACACTGTATGTCACAGAGGTTATAATACATGCTGCCACACGGAGTATCCCTCAAACGTCTGGTCGTCTTCCTAAGAGATGCAAGCCATGGTGGAATGATGACTGTAAAACAACACGAAAGTCCCAGAACAAAGCTTGGTGCATCTTTCGTAGATATCCAACTTCTAGCAACTTACTTGTGTTTAAGGAAACGAGAGCTAAAGCTCGCTGGACAGGACGCCAGGCGAAGGGAAGCTCCTGGAGAAAGTATTTGACGTCCTTGAATAGTTTTGTATCTACAAAAGAAGCGTGGGATCGGCTTAGAAAGGTTAGGGGCGACTACTTACCTTTCAGAACTCCTCTCTTCCCTGCATCATCTTCAACATCTCTGAAAGATCAAGCGAATGTTCTTGGGAAACATTTTCAGGACGTTTCTAGTTTACGCAACTGCAGTGCAGCCTTTAAAAAGTTCAGTTCAACAGCAGAGAAACAACCAATCATTTTGTCTGGTGCTCGTGACGCTCCGTACAACAGGCCTTTTACACTCTCTGAGCTAAAGGCGGCTCTTAGTGTAAAGAAACAGTCTGCTCCTGGACCAGATAATGTTCATTATGAGATCTTAAGGCACCTGTCACCTGATTCTCTAGGCAGTTTGTTGGCCTTTTATAACTCATTGTGGCATCGCTCTGCATTCCCCGAGGTTTGGAAAAGAGCTCATGTAATCGCTCTTCTGAAGCCTGGCAAAGATGCTTCTCAACCAACTAGCTACCGACCCATTGCTCTCAGAAGTTGCTTGGGAAAAACCTACGAAAGAATGATTAACCGACGTCTCATTCATTTCTTGGAGAGTGAGAATGTGCTTGACATTAATCAGTGTGGTTTTAGAGCTGGACGTTCCACCCTGGACCACTTAGTCCGCCTTGAAACCTCTATTCGTGAGGCGTTTGTACACTGCCAGGTCTGTCTCTCTGTGTTTTTTGATCTGCAAAAGGCGTACGATACAACGTGGCGCAATGGGATCCTGCGGGATCTGTATGATTACGGTGTTCGGGGTCGCATGTTGCGATGCATACAAAGCTTCTTAATGGGACGTACTTTCCAAGTCCGTTTGGGCTCCACCTTATCATATGTGTTTTCTCAAGAAAGTGGTGTCCATCAGGGAGGGGTGCTTAGTGTCACACTTTTTGCAGTTAAAATCAATAGCCTGGCTCAGGTGATACCACCGACAGTATCTTATTCTTTGTATGTGGATGATGTGCAAATTTCAGTTTCTTCTTGCAATCTGCGTAGTTGTGAACGTCAACGGCAACTGACAATCAACAGGATGAGCAAGTGGGCAGCCGAAAATGGGTTTCGCTTCTCCCCCGACAAAACCGTATGTGTTCTTTTTTTCACTGCATCGAGGGTTGTCACCGGATCCTACCTTGCATCTGAATAACGTTACCATTACTGTTAAGGAGGCGCACAAGTTTCTAGGCATGATATTCGACAAGAAGCTCACATTCGTACCCCATTTGAAAGAACTAAAACGAAAATGCCTACGATCTTCCAATATTCTTAAATTGCTGTCGCACACAACTTGGGGGTCTGACAGACGATGTCTGTTGCGAACTTATAACTCTCTAGTGCGGTCCCGGTTGGATTATGGTGCACCGGTATATGCGTCGGCACGACCATCTGCTTTGAAGATGTTAGACCCAATCCATCACCTTGGCCTGCGTCTAGCAACAGGTGCTTTTCGCACGTCACCCGTGCCGAGTCTGTATGCCGAAACACATCAGATGTCCCTTGAGCCACGCAGACAATATCTTAGTCTCTGCTATGCCTACAAAGTTTATAGTGATCCACACCACCCTGCATTCTCTGCTCTGCAGACCTCTGCATCATTGCGCCTTTTTGAGAATACGCCCAGTATTGTTCGGCCCTTGAGCCTTCGGGCTGAGAGCATGGCAAGGTCGCTGCAGCTTTGTTTTGATGAGCCTCCTTTGTTGAGACAGGCCTATAGGGTTGCTCCTTGGGATTTGGTGCCAATCTCTTGTGATTCGTCACTTTCGAAGCACAGCAAAAAGGTTGTTCCTCGTCTTGTTCTCTTGCGGGAGTTCGCAGAGCTAGAGCAGAAATATAGTGACTATCACCACTTTTACACTGATGGCTCGAAAACATTGAATTGCGTAGGCTGTGCAGTTTATTCTCCCGCTTTCAGTGAAGTGAGGCAACTCAACCCTCTAGCAACTATCTTCACTGCTGAACTGTATGGTATCCTGATGGCTATTGAATATATTCTAGAAAATAACATTAACAAAGCAGTTCTGTTTGTTGATTCCCAAAGTGTTCTCTTAGCTATTTCATCTTTAGCAGACAGCAAGAACGCTCTTGTGCAACAGGTTCGTTTTCAGATAAACAAAGCTTTCCATCTAGGAGAATTTATAAACTTCTGATGGGTGCCCAGTCATGTGGGCATTCCCGGTAACGAGAATGCAGACCATCTTGCACTTTCTGCAAAAAATTACACGGAAACGTCTTTTGGCCTGCCGCACCAAGACCTCAAGCCAGCCTTAAACAAGCCAATTATTAAGTTATGGCAACAGGATTGGGACACACAGATAGATAACAAACTTCACATTATTAAGCCCAACTTAGAAGTGTGGGAGAGTTCCTCCCATAAGGACCGCCGTTCGGAAGTTCTTTTATGCCGCTTGAGAATTGGTCATTCTCGATTGACTCACCTGCACTTGCTCTGCGGTGAAGATGTAAAGCTCTGTGAAAAGTGTAGGGAAAATGTTAACTGTCCTTCACATCCTGTGGAATTGTAGATTTTTCGATCATCAACGTCGAAGATATTTTCCAGAACTTTTCAGAAACCACCTTCCATTTCATCCTTATTTTTTGCTTGGTGATAGACCTTTTGTACCATTTGCTCGCGTTTTAAGTTTCCTACATGCAATTGGCCTTTTGCACTTGATATAGATAAGTAAAGTTAGATGTAAATGCAAGGCTCCTTAAATTAACTTTCTTGGCGCAATATGGCTGTAGTCGCTCTTGCGCCATTAAACCCCAATCATCATCAACTACGGTTCTTAGGTGAAAACGGGTATAGTATTTCAGGTTAAAAAGTCAAATTTGGGGGTTTTACGTGCCAAACCAACGACGGGCATCTGGCACGCCCCAGCGGAGGACTGAGGATTAAGTTGGACCACCTGGGGGTCTTTCGACGTGCGACCGAAAGCTCGATTACACGGCGCCTTCTTTGCAAAAAGCCTCCGTCAGATTGCGGGCACCTCGGCCGGGATTCGAACCCGCCACATGGGGATCCGTAGGCCAGCGCTCTCGCCTCTGAGCCACCGAGGCGGATATTTCAGTTTAATGAAGTACTTTATAGGCACCATGTTTAAAGAAAAACTAAAAAAGTTCTTGAATTACAAAATAAAAAAAAGTTAGAATGTGGACACCTTAAAAATGGTGTCTTAAGTTTTATTTTGATCTTGTTAGTAGGAGCGTCATAATCATTCATTAAAATTTCAGCGTAGCCCTGCATGTTGCGGCACACCGAACAAAGCAGAGCGCAAGAACGGTGAAAAGAAAAACTAGCAAAAGTGACGTCATTGGCAGGGTCCGATAACCCTTGTTTACCAATCAACTCACTTGGGGATGCCAACAATGACGTCACGACGCTTTGGACAGATTACAGGTGGAAGAGAGACTCACTGCATGCCCTGCTGCAATCACTGCACATATTTGTCAAAAATAAATGCAGTTTACGTTGACTTTCGCCCAAGTTTAGTGCCAACGCTGAATTCATGGGACAAAATGCTATGGAAGTCCACCCTTAACTCAGATTTCTTAAAAAGTGCTTCAGCTTCTTTTTAATGCTACTTTGACTTAGTTGCACTAGCCAGTTCCAGTTTACATTAAGCCCAAGAAGCTAAGCTATTAATTTGAATGTTACATGTTACATACAGTAAACTCTCATTAATTCAAATTCCAGGAAGCCCCGAATTTTGCATGAATTGTAAAAAGCTCGAGTTATCAGTTCATCAAATATGTTGGAAGATAAATTATAATTTGCTATATGGATGGCTGTACACACAAAACAGATATCTGATGATTTCCTCTACATAGGCCTGCTAATAATAAGCAGGTATGCCACTCATGAAACATTGGTAAAATTTATGACACAGGTTTATTCAACCCTCAAAAATGTTGTTTATCGGGGACTGTTTAGACAGCGCATGGCACCTCAAAACAAAACGTTGTTCAACCAGCAAAAATGTTGTGTGTTATATAGGGTGATTCAAGGAGAGGCCCGGCTCTTTAAATCAACCGCAAAATTCGATTTCTTAACCTATCACGCTACAACTTTGTGCAGCTTTGCCCACAGATTTAGCATTGTTTTTGTAAAATTTGCAAAGAGCAAGCTTACCTGGGGAAGAAGTAAAGAAAGAAAAAGGCTTAGCTCCTATGGAAACGCATCGAAGCCACCGGTCTCCAAACAACACGGCGCCGTTTCGCATGGGAGACAAGAGATGGCGCAACGAACGCCGCCAACAAACGAGCAGACGGCGCCGAGAGCAGGCGTCTTTTGCAGACAATCTTTTCGACTCGAAAGCGGTGCACGCTCCGCAGGCGGTGACAGTCGCAGAAACAAAAACAGGCGCTGTAACAACAAGGAACCGCAGTTCCTTGTCTGCTGAAGACGCCGGCTCTCAGCGTCGTGTGCTGGTTGGTTGGCGGCAGTTGGCGTCGCGACAGCTTGCGCCATCTCTTGTTTCCCGTGCGAAACAGTACCGTGTTGTTTGAAGACCAGTGGCTTCGCTGCGTTTCCATAGGACCTAAGCCTTTTTCTTTCTTTACTTTTTTCTCGGGTAAGTTTGCTCTTGGCAAATTTTTGCAAAAAAAATGCACCATCTGTGGGCATTGCTGCACAAAGTCGTAGCGCGATAGGTTAAGAAACCGAATTTTGTGGTCGATTCAAAGAGCCTGGCCTCTCCTTGAATCACCCTGTACTTGTGTGAACGCTGTGACGTAAAGCCACGCCTCCACATCACAGCGTCCACGCAAGTTGCTGTTGAAATTGCCGTGCAGCACCCCTTTTCGTCGCTCATGTCTCCTCTGCTTCAGAGACGTATATAGGGAGAGTTTAACCATTCGTTGGAATGTATACGAGGCAAATGAGGAAGCACCATTGGCAGAAGGTGGGATGGGCATGTTCCAAAGCATTATCAGAAATGCAAATATGGTCAACCAGAAGCTGCGCATAATACCCTGGCGGTGGTTGCGAAAAGCAAAATTAATAAGTGCGTCGTGGTAACTCTCGGTGACTGGAAATATGGTGCACATGATGTTTTGATCACGGTCATGCAACATCATGGTGGAAGAAACATAAAGATATAGAAGATATGAAAAGCATGCACGACCAACAGAATGATTGACATAATCCGAGCACCGGGAATCTTCCATGGAAGCGATTAGACTTTGTTTGAGCAAAATAGAAATCAAGTGGCACAATCGTTTCTTGCATCCTCTTGCATAACCATAATCGAAACATTGTGTGCACCATAACCATGAAGAGGTACTGCATTTAACCCTTACGTACTTATTAAAACTGTTTCTCACTACCACGGCTAGGAGATTCTTTTCGGCCTCTGTTTGGCCAAGACATCTTGTCAAGCCCTCTATTTGCGTCCCGGTGTTAGGCATCTGCATTGCCCTAACTTCGATTGCGCTTTCTTCTCTGTTCTCAACTCCCAAACTTAATTCGAGTAACAGGCATCGATGGCGACAGCCCCTCGGTCATCGGGACACCATTGCTCGGTTTTAGGGTACAAGAATAACGACAGAAAGCGTTGAATACTGTCTGAGGACCTCTGTATCTTGCACAGAATCCGGCAAGGTGAGTGCGGCTGTTTCTACATGATCCCAATCTCCGGTGGCAGTGGTTTGCTTCCGTAAACTGAAAAGACTTTTTTCCAACGAAATCCTCTCGAACGTGCTCGTAAAATTTTGTGAATGGAGCGCACACTGAACTTAACGCTGTACCGTCGATGAACATGGGGTACGCTCGCAAGGTGCGTGCAAGTTTTCTCGAGATAATTGCTGTTGCAGGTTGTAAGATTTTCTAACTGAATTTATCTTAATATTAATATTTCAAAGTGTTGACAATGACTCAATTTTATCAACTACAACACTGAGTTGAAGGCTTATTTCCGCCGCCGGGTGTGGCTGAAAATTGTCGAAAAGCTTGTTCTATTGGTCTTCCTGAATCACGATCTCCTGAGCAATACCAGAGAGCCATGAACCTATGTTGACCGTAACAATGCGACTAGATTCTTATTTTAAAAATTAGTACATAATGTAGCCGGGAAGAAGCCTTCAATTTCTGTTGCAGAAAGTTGAAATGTGCTCATGCATCAATTTCGAATCGTTGAATCATTGACCGACTCGCTCCGGCAAAAGGCCCATCTCGACTTTGCTGTTTTCAGTTCTCCACAAATGACACACTTGTTGGCACGGGATCCTCAAATGAGACATTTATAAAAACCGTGCATGAGCATGTTTCTTTGTTTATAAACAGTGATGCATGAGCAAGTTTCAACTTTAAGAAACAGAAATTGAAGGTTTCTTTCCAGCTACATTATGTACTAATTTTGAAAATAAAAAGAATCTAGTCGTATTGTGACGGTCAGCATGGGCTCATGGCTCTCTGGTATTGCGAAGGAGATTGGGATTCAGGCAAAGCAATAGAATTAACTTTTTGACAATCGCTAGCCACACCTGGCCACGAAAATCAGCCTTCAACTAAGTGCTGTAGATAATAAAATTGAGTCAATGTCACCACTTTGAAATATCTATATTAAAATAAATTCAGTTCCAAAATGTTACAAGCTGAAAGCAAATATCAGGAGAAAACTTGCACACACCTTGCGAGCGCACCCCGTGTTCATCGACGGTACAGCGTTAAATGTGATGCCCACTCCATTCACAAAATGTTCCGAGCACAGTCGAGAGGATGGCGTTGGGGAAAAGTCTTTTCGATTTAGGGACGCAAGCCACTACTGCCGGAAATCGGGGTCATGTGGAAAGCGATGGAGCTTAAAGACACTGCAGTCGCACTCGCATTGCCGGATTTCGTGCAAGCTACACAGGCTCTCGGACAGTATTCGACGCTTTCTGTCAATATTCGTGCACCGTATAACTGAGCAATGGTGTCTTAAAGAACCGGTGCAACGATATTCAATTGGAATGTTTTTCCCTTTACACGAGCTTACTGGCTCTAGTGGGACTCAAGGATACTCGCACGCAACGCCACTAGCCAAGAAAGGACTTTGTTGCGGTGTAATTTCAAGGACAAAAGCGATCATTTTCATTCAATCCCTCCTTTGCAAAATTTGATGACGGAACGTGGGGATTGCAGTACACCCCAATGACGATATTTGAATGATTCGACCCGAGCATTGCGTGGGCTCTCGATTTGGGCTCGTGATAATTACTAGCTCGAGAAGCATTCGGGTAGTGGCCCGTGTCCAATCGCTGTAACGACGATAATAGCCGAGCCATAACAATGTCTGGAACTCAGCGCGTGTCCTGTGCTTTGCCAACACCATGCGCGTGGCTATGATCAACATTGGCGGCATATAATCGGCTCCAGATCACGTGGTTACTTGTTCTGGCTGCGAGTTAAGGGGGTGAACGCTGCTTGTTTTTCTTTAATTTTTTTCTGGGACTTCTCATGCGTGGGGTGAAAAACGAACGCCTGTTTTATAGGTCATTAATGTCAGGGGTACGTTCTAACCGGTATTTGCGCTAAGTATAAAAATTGTTGCATCGCCCCTTTAATGACCGGGGGACTGTTGCCATCCAAGCACGTGGCTCTAATAAAGTTTGGGAGTTTAAAACAGAGAACAAAATACAAACGAAGTTTGGGCAATGCTTACACCAAACACCGGCAAAGCCTCTCATCTGGGGCTTTCACTGTCTTTAACGCTCCAGCAAGGGGGAAAGCGCCAGTAGCCCTTTCCCCTTTTATCTCTCGCACTCTTTTAGTAAAACAGTTTATACACGGTTCTGCTCTGCTTTAACCCCGTTAAACAAACTTCTTACCAAGCACCGGTGCACTGCGGAAAAGCAACACCATCGAAAGCAAGCTCCACGGGTGTTGCTTCTCCGCAGTGCACCGGTGCTCCGAAAGAAGTGCGCTCAACGGTGCTGCGAGAACAAAAAGTATGAATTACACGAAAACATCGTTCGAGTTAAGCGGCTTATGAATACATTGAAAACGTAGCGGGTCAACCAAAGTTTTGAAATTTGTTTGACTTAACCAGAAGTATTAAATATCCGAGTTTGAATTATCGCGAGCCTACTGTATATACTAAGGGAGATCTGGCTCAATCCAATGTGCTTAATATCACTGAATAGTTGTGCAATTTTAATTGGTTTGTTTTATTTCTCAAGCACTTGATATGTTCGGTATTCAAATCAATGCAAATTTTTACTTTGGTTCAATTTATGGGGGGTTTATTTTATATGTCATGTTTAGTAGGAGCTAGGCTAGTTGGTAAGCACGTTGCTCACTTACTTTAACCATGCATGTCATATACGATTTGTTGCGATTGTGTTTAAATGCAAATCCTCTTCTGCTCTTTATTTCAAGCTGCCCTTACATGCACCATGAAGATACCGAGGAGGTCTTCAATTGAATGACAACTTCAAGCACAAGCATGGAGGGGCATCTAAATGGCCAGCACAAGGACAACTATAAAGTAAAATTTCTCCAAAGTTAAAGCAAGGCATGGCTTCTTCCAATAAAGGTATTGCGGCGAAACTTCTTAATTGGTTCGTTTGTTGAGCTGTCATCTATAGGAACAGCTGAGCTCACACAAACAAAATCCTGGCATTGAGAAGTACAGGTTGTGTGCTCTTTCTCTTTTGCGAAACATTAACTTTTTGGCTGAGGATGAAACATTATTCAAGTTCATATATTAAATGACGGAGCTATGAACTCTCCATACCAATCTACCCCAAAAGCTTCATATGACCTAGGCTTGCATGAATATGGAAGCTTTTTGCACTAAATAATGAAGCACTTGACCTTTACGTCATTTTGAACTGGACTCTCCGTAAAAACAAGGCATATAATTTTGTAGAATGGCGAAATGTCTGTATCCCACATTATGGACAGCTATCCGTACGAAATGTTAAAGCTGTCCACACTAAATAACGAAGCACTATACCTTTCCGCCTTATATAAGGCCAAAGCTACGAGTCATCCGCACCAATCCTGCACCTCTGATAAGTCAGGTGACACCCCTGGCAGATCTAGAGCTCTGCCAGGTGAGTCGCCTGATGTATCGGAGGTGCAGGTGGTACGGATGGCTCGAGGCTTTGGCCTTTGAAGGCGCAAAGGTATAGTCCTTCGGTATTTATTGCGGACAGCTTTCACATCTCCTACGAATAGCTGTCCGTAATGTGGGCTACAGACGTTCCGTCGTTCTACGAAATTTAATGCCTTGTTTTTACGGACGGTCCAGTTTTAGATTACGGCAAACCATACCGGCAATATTGAACCGGCAACTTTTACCCGTAAAATGGAAAACGGATAACTGTCTGTAAAGTGAACTACGGGACGTTTCGTCATTTTACGAAATTATATGCCTCGTTTTTACAGACAGTCCCGTTTCTAGATTACGGCAAACCATACCGGCAATATTGAACCGGCAACTTTTGCCCGTAAAATGGGGTGAACATTTTTTACAGTGTACTTGTGTCGAAGAAAGCAAAGGCGACAACAACCTTCAGTCCCAGAGACTTGTGAAAGGAAGTGAACTGTGTGCTTTTCCTGTAAACTCGACAACTTCTGAAGCTCACGAACGTGTGCTGATGAGGCGAGACACAAAAGAGGTGGGTGATGTAGCCTCCGCATGCTCCGACTCACGCACCTCAGGTGTCATTACTGTTAATCCTCTCAATCTAGGACTTTTTGTCTCAAAAAGTGTGCATGAAACAGCTTTGAAGGAGAAGTTGATTCGAAATCCCTGGACTCCTCCTGGTAACTACAACTATGAACCCACAACAAAATGAAGCCTCAGGTTCGAACCTCCCTGGGTCTAGTTACCCGTGGCTCACTTATTCAGAATACTTAGAAGGAGCACTATGCAAGTACTGTGTAGTGTTTGCGCATGAATGTGCTGGCTTAGGGGAACACCAACGCTTGGGTTCCTTTGTAACGAAGGCATTTGTAAATTACAAGAACGCTATGGAGGCCTTCAAAAGCCGTTATAGGCTGATCATATGCTTCTATTTTTGAAACAATATTTAATACCAAAAAAAAAAAGTAACGGCCATTCAAGATGGCCGCTGTGTTCACCAATGGAAAGCGACGGAGAGCCTACTCGGCGTTGTCTTACTTGATATTTGTCTTTCGCATATGTGTACATGCCTTGCCGGTTTTTCTAGTGGTTCTAGTGACCGCTCATACAACAAATTACGTGTTAGTTTCTTCTATTCTCCCCTTCCTGGTGTTTTCTATTTCGTTGAACTTGCTTTCATTATGCTGCTGAATTTTCTACTCGTATTGCTCCAGTTACTGTTTTATGGTCATATTATTAAAAAGTAACGACTAATTAAAGAAATCGGTTACCCATATTTTGTAGCCAAATTACATTACAAATTACTTCTGAAAAAAAAATTACACCATCTTCCCGAGGGGAATTATGGGGTGATGCGGAGCATTGTTCCATCACACTTCATCGGAAGAACGGAGTGAAGTGGAGTCAACAGCGGTGAACTGAACGCGCGCAGAAATTGGTTTTTTCTTTATGTTTATACAGCCTTGATGGAGATGCGCCTCAACGGGTAATCGGTCTCTTAGCTGTAGATGAGAAATTTAGCCAGTGCAGTACAGCCGCTAACCTGGGGTTTTTAACGTGCATCGCAGTAGTGATCACACGAACGCGTGCCGGTACGAAACTCATCCAGATCGAAACGGGCGGGGGCGGCGGGGACTCGAACCCAGGAGGTTCCCAGCGCAAGCTTTCGCTCCACTTCCTCCCCTTGAACGCGCGCAGCGCGCTACCGCTGCTTATATTCACACTTGAAGGAGAGGAGACTAGAGGAGGAGAGTTGCGCATGCGCGCGCGGTGTGAGTAGAAGCGAACGCACGCGAAGTGCACGCAGCTGTTGAAGAGAAAGAGAACGCGCGCGCAGCTGTTGGAGAGAGGGACGCAGCTGGTAGCTGTGTGCACTTCGCGCAGCTGTTGGAGAGAGAGAGAACGCACGCGCAGTGAGGAGAGTTGCGCATGCGTAGTGTGAGCGCGGACTACGACGCCGAGGGACATAGCCCGAGCAAGAGATGCTCCGCATCTAAAAGTAACGTGGCAGTTACAAAATTACTGGAAAAAGTAACGGGTTACAACTAATCCGTAACTTGTAAAGGATTACTTCCCAAGTCTGGCACCGACCTTTGGCGGTTTTGGCGAGGGTGAGCAGGAGCAAACTGTGTCTAAAAGAAAGGGTCGAAGAAGTGGAAAGCTAGGTAGCTTGATTGGACCAGTATAGCGTCGCCACGCAAGGGACGACTCTGGTGTTCTTAAGGCCATTTCACACGAGGTAATGCTTAGGCAAAGCACTTTTATTGTGAGAAATAATGGTTGTAGGTATGTATCACAGGTTTTCATGCAAATATCTGAAAATTCCAAAACAATCGCTCAAGGTGCCATGTTTGAAATTAGTGATAATACAAAAGTAGCGTAATGAACAATAATGTACACTAGGAAATTTGACCGTTGCTCCTCAAAAATAAGCAACTTCTCTTAATCGAAGGTTTTAGAATAGCGTACTCGAATTTATGCGCGTATAAAGAACTAGCGTTGTAGGCCTTGTCTAATATTTTGCTCAAGATATTTACTATCACACCAAACGACATCGGTGGTAGACATTGATCTGACTGACCACCTAGCTCTATGCTATCTATGGCTTTTTGGTAAAATATTTATTTTTATACACAAAATATTTTGAATTCGTTAATAGTTTACACTTTCAACTCGGTGATGGCACGGTATTAAAAAAACAACGACCATTTAACCTCTATTTATTCTTACCTGAAATAGCCTATAACCACATGGTTATGGTTGAAAATTAAAAAAAAAATCATGTGTGGGTATGCCCTAATGAAAAATACACCAGGCAATCCTGGTGTGACATCAAAGAATCCTGATGTGACACCAGAATATCTGGTGTGCCCACCAGCGATGCTGATGTATCGAGCACACCAGCGTGGCGTGCCCACCAGAAATGCTAGTGTACCCGCACATCAGCCTGATGGGTACACCAAGGGAGTCTGGTGTCACATCACAAGGACTCATGCACCGACCAGGCAGCCTGGTGTGCACACCACGCAGTTTGATGTGACACCAGAGTTGTGTTTTTGTTGACTCCTCCCCCCGGTCCGCGCGCGTGTTTTCTATTAGTTTGTGTGCCGCTCCGTCCCCCGACGGGGTGCCTTGTTTCCTCCCGTCTTGGTGGTCGCCCGAGACCCCGCGGCGGGCTCCTTTGTGCTCAAGAAGTGTCCCCCTCGTCCCGAGCACTTTCCCGGGCGTCCTCGAGCAGCTTGGGGCGCTCGCCGGCTCGCCTCTTCGAGGGTTTCTCTTTCCCTTTCCGCCGATATTCTTGTTTAAGTTTGAGAAAGTAAAGAAGTCTTCTTTGTGAGTCGAAGCCGAAAAGATGTGTTGGTGCGCTTTCCTTACTTCCGACGAGCTTGGCTTGGTAGCAAAGCAACAAAGGAAGCTAGTAATTATTACAGTTTTTGGGGCCGAAATGCCTACTACGAGCGAGGAGGGCGTCGACCGTCTGAAGCGAAAGAGGATTACCCTGCGAGCCGCCACAACAAAGATCATCAACGAGATTGGCGTCTGCTGGCCACGGATCCAACCGACATCGGTGAGCTCGAAGAAACATTTGATATTGTTCTACTTAAGGAGGCTTCCCTGAAAGAGCTGGACAAGGAAATCGAGCTATCTGTCGAATATGATGCCTTAGAAGAGGA
This sequence comes from Ixodes scapularis, assembly GCF_016920785.2. Taxonomy (NCBI): domain Eukaryota; kingdom Metazoa; phylum Arthropoda; class Arachnida; order Ixodida; family Ixodidae; genus Ixodes; species Ixodes scapularis. The sequence continues at coordinate 185,063,015 of NW_024609857.1, forward strand.
AATTTCTGGTGCGGAGGGGTACGCGGAACGGATCAGCGTAACTAAGACACGAGTCAACCGCAAGCTGAAAGGCCAACAATTTCGGAACGACAGGGCGTCCGGTTCTTCGACGCAGGGCAGTGGCTCCCGGACAAACTCCAGTTGATCACGGCCAACTCCCTTGTGCTTTTTTTGCTTTTTTGAATAAAGTAATTATGGCAGCAGCGTTGTTGTCAAACTTATCATTGTACGCTTTTTTGTGAGTAAAGCAACACTGAGTCAACAGGTGGTCTGGTATCATATTACAACAAAACCTGATGTCCCGCCAGAACACCAGATTTCTGGTGTAACATCAGAACACCAGATTTCTGGTGTCATACCCACACATCAGATTTCTGGTGTCACAACAGAACACCAGGTTTCTGGTGTCACACCAGAAAACGTCCCAAATCACATCTGTGAAAAAGTCTGGTGTAACATCAAGTCACACCAGCCCTCGAGCTGGTGTATTTTTCACTAGGGTGTTTATACAGCTTGGAACTTAGTCTGCCTCAACTGGCAACTTCTCTCCCGGCTGTAGATGAGAAATTTATCCAGTGTAGTACAGCCGTTATCATAGGTTCGGTAACGTGCATCACGTTAAAGACCCCAGGCTGGTCCAATGGCGGTACCTAGCCTCCCAATTCATCGTTCCTTTTTTATTTATCTTTTAGACAGAATTTTTTGTTGTTTTACCCTCGCACGTCCGTCACCGGTCGGCGCATAAGATTCCGTAAACGCGCCCATTTGTACGATCTCTTTTACATCACGATGAATTACAGAGGTCACTACGAGCCATACAAGTGAATTCAATGTCGTGTGGGGGTCACGTGACTTTCGAGAGCTGCGCAGTGACGCCTTGTCACTTGATACGTTCAATTGAATAAGGTACATTGTAAATCCCGCTTGAGTTCACTGTGAAGGGAAACGGAGTATAATAATGTCTGGAGAAATGAATAAAACAATTTTGTCGAGACGCAAACCACATTAAAATACTACCCTGTAAACGCACCACAATGCAGCGCAATGAACCAAGCAAAATACCCTAAGGATCGAATGCGCCTGAATATTCACTTTTTATAAGCAGTATTAACCGCATTACTAATATAAAAAAAACAGAAAAAAACTCGCAAATATTTTTATAATTATTTCTAATATCTGGATGATAATGGGACCTAGACAAACTCCAGTCCATTGCTTCCACTTGCGAGCCTGATATTAATCTTGGTACCGAAACGTCGCTAATATCCAATGTTCAGAACACAAAATTACGCTTATGTAAAGTCTTCCAACTTTTACGAGAAAACCGAGCTTCCAGGGAGGAGGAGTTGTACTAATTCGCGTTAAAAACAAAATTTTTTCCTGTTCTGTGAAGTGAGATTTGGCTCTAGAAATTATATGAATTCGGGTACAGTTGTCCTTCCGCCAGGCACTGATTTGCGTCTGCTCCTGTTCGGCTAATGTACGCAAGTCCTGATGACATCAAAGTTCACCTTTACGATTGCCTGAGTACAGTAACAAATGTTTACTCAAGCGACATTTCGATACTTGTTGGAGATATCCTGCGTACAATCCGCGATTTTCATCATCTTGCACACTACTTGAAAAAATGTCAAAGCTCTATATACATAAAATTATGTGCCTCACAAGACTAAATTAACCGCTTGATATAAATAAAACGGCGTATATAGTTTTCCTTACAGACAAGTAGCTTTACGCAAAAAATATAATTACCGTAAAACCCCTAATATTCGTCAGCCCCTACTTTTCGTGAATTTCGTGATGAAAATCTGCGAACTTAGGCCAACGCGAATATTTCTATTCTCCAGCGAGGCGAATTCCAGCCTTTATTATTCTCGAAAATTAATGGTTGCGATAAAGACTCCGCTGCCCAAACTTGCAAAGAATCTGTGCCGCGAAAGTGAGGGTTTTACAACTGCGTAGAATATGAAAATGTGCTACGCAGGTGACTCTATAAATCGTGGATACAGGGCGAATCCAGTGCAAACTAAAAATATGAAGAGCAAACAAAAAATTATTTCACTTTTTTTTTTTTCGTTTGCACTGTATTTGGTATATGAAGAAAGAAGATAGAAAAGTAGTACAATGAAATTTGTATCACAACAGGAGAGTTGACGTTTTTTTCTACTTTCGTCGCTCCGGTCACGTAGATTTTTGAATTTTGTTTTGGCTGCTTGACTCTTAAACGCGGTTGGTGGCGTTTAAACATTTAGAAAGTGGAGGCACATAAGGGACCATACAGACAGGCGACGCGAATAATTCTATTCTCCAGCGAGGCAAATTCTACTTTAGTAGAATGGTGCATATAAAAGGCCTCCCTTCTGATTCAATATGTTCAATAATTCCATTATAAATAATAAGACAATATGTGTTAAAATGTAGCATTATTAAGTTGATATTTTTTTCAGATCGCCACGTATATACTCCCATGACAGCAGATCGCCGACAACACTCGATTTATTGTTACAGCTTCTGCATAGGTTGATTAATTGATATCTGAATAATCATTATTCTGTGAAGGCACGCGGATCGCAGTGCATTTTTGATTGGGTTCAAAAAAACATTAGGTAGAATAAAGTGTCATTTTTATCAACTAAAGTACAAAGTTGCAAAAGTTGTTTGTGATAATACCGACATCGCTGCCTGAGTCCGCCATTCTAGTGCCATACAGTTTAGAGTCTTGATGCAGGTTGTTTAAGACGCTCCGAGTCAATCTTTTTTTCCTAAGAGCCTGTGATCATAAAATGGCTGTATATGCCATGAATGTTACCAGACTTTCTTTTAAAAATTGCTAGAAATACAAAGAAAGCGTAAAAGCAGCCGAGCTGGTGAAGAACTTCCATCATAACCGGAGACACGAAAACTTGTTGTTTTGTCCGTTTTTACTTCCCGTGTCTCCGGTCATGATGGACGCTAGAAATACAACTTGAATTGCGCAAATATATTTGTATCCACATCAAAGAGTTAAAATTCGACGTGATTTTCAATGTTAGAACGATAGTATGACATAGCTGTTTGGGAATTCGGAACAAACAGACAACGTTGTGACATGAATAATTAAAATGGATTAAATAGCACACAAATCGATAGTACTGGGGCACAAGGCGAGTACCAGAAAAGGAAGAAAACACTACCGTGAGATTTTTTTCTTGTTCAGTCATTTACAGCGAATTCGGCGGTCATGGTTCATTGCCTTAGGACAAGCACGAATTTTTTCTCCAGGCTGTATTTAATTTTTGGTGATTTTGTTAGTCAATGAAAATTAGCCGAAACGTTTTTGAAAGCTTCAGTATTAAATCCATAAAAAATAACACATAATCTAAATTTCTGAATGGCTGTTTTTAAAAATAATTAAAGTCAAGATACATTTAAACCGTCTTTCTCGGCACTTGGAAGGGGGTGCAAAGTTGTGGGGTCGATGCCTCGAAAGCGTGATCACGGAAGCGACGTCACACAGATAACACCGGAGCGCCGACCGAACTGCATCGCCACGTTTCCCGACTTCGCGCCGCTTGCTACCGAGAACCGCACTGTGCGAAAGCTATACTTCGTTTCAGCTTTGGTCCTAGCGCGGCCGATGTTATGAGCCAAAGGGCCAATCAAACAGTGAAAGAGGCACAACCTCATGGCGCGCTGTCTGCCGTTGATAGGACTAGCCGGTATTCGCGTCTTTTTGTGCGTGTTCCTCCGCCGGCCTGTCCTACCAAACGCAGAAAGCACGCAATAACGTTGCGCTTTTTGCGCTGTTTGATTGGCCCTTCTGCTCATAACATCGGCCACGCCCGGACCTAAGTTGAAACGAAGTATAGTCCTTTCTCAACTCATGCTCGCTTCAACGCGACGCGCTCTTATCTGGTGCCCTAAGCTGGACGCTTGGCGAAAACGATGGCGAGAAATATGGCGGCCGCGATTGACCAATGGCACACTTGACGTTGGCGCCGGCCAATCATAGCCGCAAAATTTCTCGCCGACTTTCCTGCCAAGTGTCCAAGGGCCCTAAGCTGGATGCTTGGCGAAAGCGACGGCGAGAAATTTGGCGGCCGCGATTGGCCAATGGCACACTTGACCTTAGCGCCGGCCAATCATAGCAGCAAAATTTCTCGCCGACTTTCCTGCCAAGTGTCCAGGGGCCCTAAGCTGGACGCTTGGCGAAAACGATGGCGAGAAGTCTGGCGGCCGCGATTGGCCAATGGCACACTTGACCTTGGCGCCGGCCAATCATAGCCGCAAGATTTCTCGCCGACTTTCCTGTCAAGTGTCCAGGGGCCCTAAGCTGGACGCTTGGCGAAAACGACGGCGAAATATTTGGCGGCCGTGATTGGCCAATGGCACACTTGACCTTGGCGCCGGCCAATCATAGCCGCAAAATTTCTCCCCGACTTTCCTGCCAAGTGTCCAGGGGCCCTAAGCTGGACGCTTGGCGAAAACGATGGCGAGAAATCTGGCGGCCGCGATTGGCCAATGGCACACTTGACCTTGGCGCCGGCCAATCATAGCCGCAAGATTTCTCGCCGACTTTCCTGTCAAGTGTCCAGGGGCCCTAAGCTGGACGCTTGGCGAAAACGACGGCGAAATATTTGGCGGCCGTGATTGGCCAATGGCACACTTGACCTTGGCGCCGGCCAATCATAGCCGCAAGATTTCTCGCCGACTTTCCTGCCAAGTGTCCAGGGGCCCTAAGTTGGACGCTTGGCGAAAACGACGGCGAAAAATTTGGCGGCCGCGATTGGCCAACGCCACACTTGACCTTGGCGCCGGCCAATCATAGCCGCCGAATTTCTCGCCGACTTTTCCGCCAAGTGTCCAGATTAGGGCCCCAGATTAGGGCCCCTGATTGAAGCGGCAATAGACACCGCTCCGGCAGCCGTGATTCCACAATCTCAGCTCATCGCTCAGGGGCCCTAAACTCGTGAAACACTGTATGAGTTGGAGCCGAAAGTTCGCGGAGCGCGCCGATTGGATGCCGGAGACAAAAACGCAAAGGCATCGCCGTGATAGTTCGATCGGTACGCTCAGTGAACTTCTGCCCCAGGTTTGTGTTTAACCACATTATACTTCGTTTCAGCTTCCGTCCGAGCGCGGCCAAGGGCTGACGGACGGTTCGTAACTTCGAGAAGAGCATTCCTACACACCACAAAGTAGTCCAAAAAAGTACTTAAAAAAAATAAAAACAGCTTTTTGCGCAAACATTACACAATATTCCAGATGTGTATTGCTGGGAATGATTTGCAACTAAAGAAATTAAATATCTGAAATTTATTTTTTGTTAATATATATGAATGCCTGTGGTTTGTTGAAAACACGTAGATTTGGTGGCAGCACCTCTGCAGCGCTCGGTTTTTTGTGTGATTTTGTTCGTGTAATCGCCGAATCTTGTGCTTCGCTGCGTTCCTCACCGAGTCGCTTCAAAACATCCTTTTGCAAAGGCACGTTTTGTCGTCAGGCGCGAAAGGTCGTGAAGAATGTGTACTTTCAAATTCGGCAGCAGACTCCGGCCGCGTCGTACCGCGATTGTGTTGTAAACTGGAAAGGCGTCCGGGCCACTACCATTCACTGATACGCGGCGAAATCAGAGCAACCCTTTACCTGCCGATCACAATGAACGCCGAGAAGGTGGTGGAAAGGACTGCGCCTGGAGTCCTCGTTTATCCAGACATTACAAGAAGACATTAACGCCGGGTCGTCGGGCACCTTGCAACGTGTTTTTACATCTCGAAACTATGACTAACAGGTGGAAAGCTCGGACACAGAAGCCAGTGGCCAGTCTACATACTGACATCCCCTGTGACTAAATTTCTGAACGTGAAAAGGCACTTTTTACACCTGTAGCAGATTATAACGTTGATACACCCATAGCAGACGCAATACTCGGCGAGCGAGACCGGCGCGGACGACCAGCGGAGCAGCGGAGTGACACAAAAGTTCACGCGAGATCGGATGGCCTACTGCCGACGTGTTATTGGCTCCGGCCACGCGTAGCTTTCGGCGCACTCGGACGGAAGCTTAAACCAAGTATAGAGCCCCTGGACAGCGGCTGATCTGCCCAGCTCGCGTGCGCTGCGTCACGGGTAGTTCACGCGACTCTTTCGCGTGACTCGGCGACGCGTTACATCAATCGCACGGAATCCCGTCTAAAAGTCTCGGAGATGTCGACGCGGGGAGCAGCACATTTCTCTCTACCGGACTCCGAGCCCCAGGCATTTGCTTCTTGCGCGCCCGACATCGTCTTGCGGCAAGAGTCCGTTGACGCTTCTTGAGCTGCGGTCGTAGTTCTGAGGAAATTTATGCAGCGTAAATCGCCTTTGCACCGACCAGTTTTTTTTTTTTTTCATAATGTGATTAACTCTACCTTGGAGTGGGTTGATCTCAAAGTTTTCTGGCAGCGTTCTTTAGTGTATTGTTTTACATCATGAAATATCTGTAATAGAAACAGGGCCCATGGTGTGGCAGTTGATAGAGGAATGTACTCCGTAGTTTGTAGAACCAAGATCTCGGGGAAAAAAATCAACCGTAGGCAGCTGTAGAGAAACGGCGTTGCTTTTGATGTTAAAGCAAGGAATGGTATCGTAGTGGCAAGAATGAAGGTAATGAATAATCACAAGCGCTATACCTGTGATTACGATTATCAGTCGTACTTTCTGGCAAATGGTTAAGGATGAGCTGTTGCGTAATACGTTACGATTGTTCTGAAACCTGATCTATCCAAAGAAATGTGAACTAGATATCAACGCCAAATGAAGAGTTTTTTTAAGACTTTTTAATGTCACCTTTCAAATTATTCTGCGGCCTTCCGGAGGACTCCACCCAAGATCAGTGAAATCACTGTACGCAAATGAGCAGTTGTGTTTGATCTTAAACAAGTGCAGTCATGACGCAAGGTTTTCGACTTTCACGGTGTGGCTTATCAAACGTCGCTGCTAAACTTTCGGTGGATTGTTCAAATACGGCTCAAGACCAGGTCGAGACGAGTCACAGGGAGTCAAGCTTTAGCAGCTACAATTTCGATATTAAAAAGTCGTTTCTCTTTGACGATTGCATCTAGACATCGTGAGAGATAAATATTGCTTGATGCTGTGCTTTTTCGTTCGCATACTATTGACAATAATGCTAAAATCGATGTGGAATAACGAAATAGTTTTCGACTTTGAAAAATGCACATTTTACGTTCTTTCATTAAACATTCTAATACGCATGAGGAACCTAAGACTTCTCCCGCAAGACCCTCCCATCTCGAAATTGTATTATCATGGGTATATAGTCTACGAGTGTACTTGGAACATAAAACGAAAAAATAATAGCACATTGGTATACATTTTTAGGCCAGTTCATAAAGAGGATGGCATGAGCACAGAAAAGAAAAGATGAGTTTCATATCGTATTTGTGTTTTTCCTTTGTTTACGTTTTTACTCGTTACACTACAGAAAATTTCCCTCCAGGCCATCTTGCGCGTTTCGCCCCATGCCATTGCTGCCCCAAATAACGTAGGACATCAGTTTATTTCTCTCTAGATTGCACCAGGAATAAGTCGTTTTAACAGGGAAATATTCTTATCTAATTTTTTTATTGAGGATGCAGAGACTATTTTTGTTCTGCTTTACAAAACACCGTTGGAAAAACATTCAATCACTTCTTCAATACTAAGGTAAGACCATCACCAACAGTTAGCATGCTTGCAAAAACAGCGTCGTCTTTGTAGATAATGTCGTTAACTATCCTTACTGATGCTGGCATTGGTCCGTTGTTCTCCAAGTCCAGTACTTGTCCGTGAAATAGTACCTAGATAAAAAAACAAAATCGAGAACAAGGTGTTTTATATTGCCTAATGAATGCATGTTCACGTGACACTTTATCGCTTCTTTATTTATATAAGCTAAAACGCTATGGTGTCTTAAGCTAAAACTCTATGGTGTCTTATAGTGGAAGCTTTTTACAGGGCATTTTCTCTTAGCCTGAAAGTTTAAGCTTGAAAATGTGCACTTCAGTCCACAATTCCTTACATCCCGTAAAACGTCAAATTGCTGTTTTCATAATACTTTGAATGGAGACGCGCTGGTAAGGATAACATAAATAATGGTGTGAACACAAAACACAAGGACGGACAAGACGATTTGCCAACTGGCAGCAAACTCTTGGTGACAAGTCCGACAGGGAAGGGTCTTTCTCTTCAAGAAGGAGGCGGGTAAGGGACGTGTAATCAAAAAAGGGGAAGGTAATCATAGAGCATGAAGGAAAATGGGGAAAAGAGAGGCGAGGTGAGTTACTTTTGAATGCTAAACAATTATATATATAAAAAAAAAACATCACAGCACTCAGGAGAAATCAACAAAATTTGATCGACCTGAAGACAATAAAAATAATTTACGACTCTCAATTCGGAACTTGAGAAATAACACTCTGTCGTGGCAGCCGCACACGTGGGTTCCTCCAAACTTTGTGAAAGAAACGAAATTTATTAAAAGATAATTGAAGCTAAAAGATACGCCCTGATATGAAGAAATAAGAATTCGTTAACACGCGTTAGTACACCCTGTTTATTTTGTTGATGATTGCAAAAACATTAGAGAGAAAATACTTTCTTCAATAAGCCAGCATATATTAAAATGTGTGCATTTATGTACTTCATTCCTCCTGGAATGTACGTACTTTGTCATTTGTTACCTGAACATGAGCAGTTTCTTGTCTAGAACTACCACGTGCATCTTTTGTTATCTTCTTCTCGTACTTTTAGCACGTGTATCTTTTTTTTGTAGACTCATACTTACGTTATCGACGGCAACGATTCCGTTCTTTTTTAGAACTTTCAGAGATTTCTTGAAATATTCTAGATAACCCTCTTTGTCGGCATCGATGAAAATCATATCGAATGTTTCGCCATTCTTAATCATCAAATCTGCAAAAAAAATATATACATTTCACGATTAGAGTACCGCTTAAAATATATCTCTTAAGCGTTAAAAACACGTGAGCAAACTATGCTCACTGACAACTTAAAAATTAGGGTATGCCCGGTAGTAACCACTTTATAACCACTCCTTAGTCGATGATATTGCGGCATCGGCAGATAAGGACGCAGAAAGACGAATCATGAAGCAGATGGTGTGAACATAGCAATCATCTCCATTTATTATGCGGTCGGTAAATATATTTTTAACATAACTGCAACGGAATAGTTAAATTCCAAATGGAATGAAAATGGAACCTCACAGTGCCGAATAACAACGAAAAAGTAGAGGGTTTAGTCGGATACCAATACCAAGAACTTCATTTCTAAACTTAGAGAGACCTAAAAACAAAAATGCATAGTTCAGAGGAAAAAAGAAAACAAAGAAAGAACCTAACGTGCTTGTTCCTTATCAAGACTCTAAGAACGAAGGGTGGCTAGCACAAATTAAATATGACGTTAAAATTTGGAAATTTTATCTTCGAAACTACGTATTAGCACAAAAGTCTGGTACGCCCAAACCTGACCACTGAAGACTGATTTTGATCTTTCGGGGATCTATTGAGGATCAATTAAAATCTCGGTTACGCGGTGTTTCCTCCGCAATAAGCCTCCGTCAGATTAGGAGCGCCTCTTACATGAAAACAAACAAAGGTGCTAATGACCAGACTTAAACGACAAATTTAATATGCAGTTGATGGATGTGTCCTCCATCCACTTGTGTACAAGCGGCGTTCTGGGTGCATGGACGGATATGGCTGGACCACCTTCATCAGGTGACATCTAGCGTCACCTAACCCTCGCATCTCCCTAGAAGCTGCGGAAGCAACAGGTAAGCGAAAAATGTAGGTTCAGTTATCGTTTTTATTCCAATTTTTATATTATCTTGGTCACGTTATGGACGCAAAAACCGAGAATATGCTTAGAGGCCAGAGAGCTGGCTGCAGATGTTGGAAGATACCTGAATTCCAAGTGGTGACAGGCGTGATTAACGGATTTTCGTCGAGCGCATCCAAGAAACGGGCTTTGTGAGTACCGATATATCTCGAAATATGCGCGACTCCTAAAGGGTAACCCACAACTAGATTTGACTTAATTTGTTATTTTATTTTAAACACTAAAAGATAAACCACTCCTAGTATTCGTAGTGTTCAGATCAGTGAAGACGTAGGCGTAAATGCGTCCGGTTGGGTATGGCGGGATTTAAGCGAACATTGCTCACTATGAAGTACAGTCATCTTTGCTTAATTTTCCTTCGGCGGAACTATGAGTTTAGCTGGGACACATTATCTAATAATGGCATTTTATCAACTTTTCTTGATTGCCGATAGAAAGTTATCCCTCTCCTTATTTTAACCCAATGTGCCCTCAATTTTAGGTATGCTCTCTTTCGGGATATTATGTAAACATTCAATGAAAATCCTTTGTCATTCGGGCTTTCTAAACGCAGACCTAATTTAAATACGCCGCAGTTATGCGATAACTAGTTCACCATAGGAAGAACGTTCCGGGCTAAACCTAAATTAGATTCAATAGTACTGATAATCAATTAATCAAATTAATCAAAACCTCATCTACTACGAACCCAAAAGTTCCATCTATACATTTGGCCATTCATTATTTAATTAAAATTCTAATCTGGAATATTCGCAAACACCTCATTATTAGATTATTCTTTGCGTGCCGCATATTTATTAATAATAAACTTTCAAATGTTTTAAATGCTACGTTTCTCTACAATTTTGCTAGCGCAAGTTTGTTTCCGCAAACATGTCCCATCACTATTTCGCCTTAACCTTCTGCAAATATCTTTATCGCGCTGGGAGGTTGTGCTTTTTATGCCTCTTTTTCCAGAGCAGCCGGATGTTAAGAGCCTCTTTCTCAAACTTCATTAGATCATTTATGTTAACAGGAATCTGCCATGGGTTTTTAGTCTTCTTCGAATGATTTCTATGCACATCCAGCGATTTTAAACAATATTGCACGACACTGTGGGGTGTCCTAACCTTGAACTGTGCAACAAGACAGGGGAGTTTTGTCAAACGCAACCTCCCGACCATCCGGACGACACGCCTGTTGAAGGCGACGTCCCGAGAGCGTTGAATGAAACGACTGTTTCACGGCATGCAGCCGCGTACTTACAGACCTGGGGTGTCTTGCGGTATGACAACACATTAGTTGAATGTTTACAAACATACGATTGAAATTGTCTCTTGCGGACAAAATTCATCAGAAATTGAAAAAAAGAAGGGGTTAGTCTCAGAAGCTTTCCATGTTGTGGCAGCCGTGCTACAGGGACGAAAACAACGAGGAAGGATTTCGGCACGTGAAAGAGCGATAAAGAAAGAACGGCAGGAGCCACGAGGTTGGACAAATGGGTCGCTCGGTAGGTCTGTCGACCAATGTGTTCAGCAATGCTTTTTTTTTTATAAATAGTCTTTATTAAGAGTTTGACAATCATTCTACAAGTCTATCCAATCTTGGTTTGGTAACGAAACTGTGATCTTTGGGTAAAACATCGCATGACCTAATAGGAATAAAATTTGTATGACCTGAGAAAAACCTTTTCAAAAGTGTGTGACACGTAGTAGGGGCTGTGCCAATCATCCCAGTCGGCCATTATTTGGGCGCAAAACATGGCGACCGCCAAAGTTGTACAATCGATTTGAAAAGAGTATCTTGTAGCAGATTGTCTCTGACAAGTTTCCGCTCGCCTCGCTTCTTCTTTAGAAGTCGCGTAGATGACCAATCTTGCACGCATATCTTGCTCGCCTTGTAGCACTCCGCATTGTTCCCGTAGAGTTTTCACAGCGTTTACTCGCCCATCGGAGAGCCAATTGTTCAGGCGTCAGCACATTGTAACTCAGATTAGGCAGTTTTAGCGTGGCGTTGCCGTGCGAAGCAGCATTGCTAACGAAGCATTGATGTCTTTCGTGCGCCGGGAGCTGTTCAGTGACTGCCGCAAAACCTGGAAACGCTATGTTAAAACTGCCTATTAACGGGAATTATCACAATGATGCTCCATTTCGTCCTTTTGTGACCGACAACCCCGGCTAACGTGGTTAATAAAAAACTTTAAAAAAAAACGGGAATTAAAAAACTTTGTGTTCCAATCGATGCCTCTTTGAGTGGCTGGCCACGTCGGCTTGCACAACGAATCGAACTTACAAAACTACGTGAATGAAATAAAGGGCACTGCCTCAACCCGCATAAGAGCAAAAAAAAAAAAGAAAAAATGGTTTCACGATGGACTCTTTGGAAAGTTCAAGTCAGAAGTGTTCCGTGTGAAACAAAGCCGAGTTTTGGGATTATAAAGAAATGAAGTAATTACAGAAAAAAAAGCAAATCCTTAGATTGTTCCAAAATTATCTGATGGGCGAGTGTCTTCAATGATATAGCTCAGAAGTATGCCGACAATGGAAAAAAAGTGTCAACAATAACAATTCAACTGCATTAATTTATCTTTATATACTCACGACGTTTGTTTTACGTATGATTGTATGCAAGACACGGCACGACCTAACATTGCCTGTTATGTCTTGTTCAAAACGGAAAGCTTAGGGAACCCAGGAGAATTGCTAATCTGGATGTTTTTGAGTAAGTAGGTTCTGAATAAAAAATAAATAAAAAAAAAAACACTAAGAATCAGGACAATTTTTTTCCAAGTTATTCAGAACACGTGCATCCTTTTCAAAGTACTTAGTTGGAGAATTTTTTTTTCTATTATTTTAGGCGGATAGAATTTTTTTCATAAAGCTTATCAAAAGATACTTATCATAAGACGCCTCGTTATGCTCCGCACGTCTGGATTCTAGAATTTCGCTACTGTGACTTTCGTCGTAGGATCGTCAGTTTCAAGGGTATTTACTAGTCATTCTTGTTTTCAAAGACCGCTATATATTTAAAGTAAGAATTTTTTTTTTTTCATTTTGGTCATGCTTCTGAATGAGTTTCGTGAAGAATACGATTATTTGAATAATATTGGTCTTTTGCTTACCAAGAGATTCACTCGCCGGAGCAACTCGAACATCTATCTTGTGATCAACGGCAGCCTAGAAAAAAAACTTTCGGTGAAAAGGGTATTCAAAACATAATTTTTATATAAACAATGAAACAACTTATCAAGAATTGGCACTGATGATATGAAGATATTTGTTTACTGTACCTGCTTCCTGTTTTTTGGGGCTAAATATTTATGCAAATACAAATCGAGCTCTTAATCTATGAAAAAAAATCATAGTTTAGTCATTTGTTGCAGCTATTCTGCGGAACTTATATTCATCAGTCCGAAATAAGACGATCTTTGTAGCGTTCCGGTTTCTGGGTTACTCAACTGGACATACTGCTCCGCAGCATCGGCTGAGCTCTGAGGTACGGTTAAACGAAGTATAATATGATGGAGAGCATATTTCAACGAAAGTGGTTTACTGCAGAAATTTGCATGAACTAAAAAAAGAAAAAAAAAAAAACCCGCGATTGGACACGGACCTAAAGTACCTCAGGATATTGTTTTTATGTACATAGGCTATTTTTCATGTTAGAACGTTCTAAATAAAGTTTTCTATGGTTTAGCGGAAATGTAACAGGATAGAAAGAAGTGAAAAGCAGATGTGTAACCAAAGTGCAGTCTCACTCCCAAGCTTAGTGGGGCCGTTAAACTCCTGCACAGAACAATGTCGCCTTGTGACCCTAGCACATACCTATACTATACATGTAGGGCTCTTGGTTTCTTATGCCCGATTCGCACTACAGTGACAAAGAGAAATAAGCAACACCGACAAGCCTCAATCACATGCAGCGTGCACGCGAAGCTGTATTTATCAGGCTTGCGTTCACTTGTGCCTAATTCACATGCACCGAAAGACTGCAAGCCTGCCAAAGGTACCATCGCGTGCATGCCGCGCGTGTACTTGGTTCTTGTCGGTGACGGTTGTTTCTGTTTGTCAGTCTAGTGAGACTTGGGCCTTAGGTACGGATATGTTCTAGGAAAGCCATTAACGCTACACTAACAAGATTTCCTACAGGTGAGTTATAAATTATGTGGCCAGGGAAACATAATATAGGGGGCTAATCATTAAGGTAAGTCAGATAATGAGCTAAATGTCTTTAATTACCTCTATCATCATGGCACTAAGCAGAAAGTTTCAATTTGAAACCTTCTGGTCGTAATAGAAGACCACTAAGCCAGTCAATTTGAGAAGGATGTGGAGTGCGTCGGACACTCGGTGGTACTCTAAAGTTGACACTCGTGCAACAGCATCATGGTTGGCGGCGCGAGAACGCGGGTGATGAGCGCGCGTTGCTGTTATGATGCTCAATAAGTTCAAAAAAGAATCAAATATTTGTTTTCGCGAAATAAAAAGGGTATCAAAAATTGTATTTAGTTATCCCGCTTATCGTAACGAATATCCCGATTATTGTCCTCCTGGTCGTATACATCACCCACATATACTAGATTACTAGACAAAACGGCCTTTTTAAACAAATCACCAAAGCCTGAATCAAAATTAGCAGCTAGTACATGTGTGTCACGGGAAAGCCCTAGGATTTCCCGTGACGTCATCTGCATGAAGGTCTCCACGTGAGGCAATGGCTTTTCTGGACACTATGACGTCACACGATACTATGACGTGATAGTGTGAAGTCGCGTCACACCATGAGATTATCTGACGTAAGGTCAAGGTGTCACGCAACATGGTGTCTCTCTTACGTTAGCCCAACACAGCTCAAAACGCGCTGCACATTGTGGGTTTCTAAATGTATCCATCAAATTAAAATGCACACATTTTCGTGTCGTCGTGATATTGAATATTTGAATTTTTCGGGTAAGTACAATATGTGAGTTTTAGCTGGTTTTCCCGTAATACCGGTGCACTATTCATGTTATACTCCTCTCTCGTAGGTAGGTGTCAAAAGATGAATCACACCGGTACCTCCTTCCAGAACGGCATTCCTATTTTAGCGAATTCCATGGAAACGTCAAGTCCAACAACTCGACCATCATCCGGCAAAGCTAGCGCAGCTGCTAGAGAACTGCATCCAGTGAAAACACCTGGAAAAATAAACAAATTAAAGAAAAACATGGTGGCAGGGATTATATGACCCGTGAACAAGATCAACTAGTAGCTTTGCAAAAAGTTATGAAAGTCTTTGCCTTGCTTGAGTGGCTTTAACGACAGATAGACACAGAGGTCAACCTGGACGTTCGTCCCACCTCAATACTCTGTACTGGCGCTGGGGGTACAGAGAATAGAGATACGTAATAATGAGAGCAGAATAAAACGATTGCGATGAGGACGTAAGTCGTGATAATAGATTCTAAATACAAATGGTTTACGAGGAGAATAAATTTGACTCCGTTCATTTGCGCGCATAAAGGGTCGAATCTTCCCCCAGCTGTATGCATCACAGAGCGTCCGGGAGGTATGTAGACACTGGACAGTTACTTAACCATCCCGGGATTGTGACCGCTGCGTCTAGTATGTCACGCACCTGATAGCCCTAAACTTTAGGGTCACCCAAATGTATTCATGTCCTTGTTACTCGGGCATAGTATGCCCCCGAAAGGAAAGTGTTTTAGATGTCATTTATCAAAAAGCTCTTAGGACGAGAGGTAGGTCAGTGCACAATCTAGGCTCTTCGAATCAACGTGGCATGCATTAATTCAACTATTTCACGACGGCCTTTAATCTAGAAGCTCTGGAAATGCACATAAGGCAGGTATATTTATGGCGTTAGGAGCCGGTCCAAATTTACGAGTATATTATTATGACACTCAACACTACAAACAAAATGAGATATATGGGAAAATCACACTTCCGTTTAAGAGGTTAAATATATTTGTTTTTATGTTTACTTCTGCTGTCTCAAAATGCATCTCCTATCTCTCTGTGTAGATGCAATGAATATAACTAATATATATATATATATATATATATATATATATATATATATATATATATATATATATATATATATATATAATAACCAGGCAATCCTCTTGTGAGTTGTTATTATTATTTTTTTTTCTTGCCGCTGCGGATGCTCTAAAGCAAGAGCACCCATGTCTGTCATTAAATAAAGACGTTTTTCAACTCAACTCATCAGAGAATTCTGGTGTGACAACAAAAATTCTCGTATGCCCACCAGCAATGCTGGGGTATCCAACACAGTAGCCTGGTCTGCAGACCACTAATGCTGGTGTATCGAACAGACCAGCCTGGTGTGCCCAAAGGAAATGCTGGTGTACCCGCACAGCAGCCTGGTGGGCACATCAAGAGAGTCCGGTGTCACACCACACGGGTTCATGTGCCCACCAGGCAGCCTGGTGTGCACACCACGCAGTTTGATGTGACACCAGTGTTGTATTCTTTTTTACTTTTTCCCCCGTCTGCGACCGCGTTTTCGTTTGGTTTGTGTGACGCCCCTTCCCCGACGTGGTGCCTCGTTTCCTCCCTTCTTGGTGGTCAACGAAGTCCCCGCGGCGGGCTCCTTTGTGCTCAAGAAGTTGCCCCCTCGTCCCCAGCACTTTCCTGGGCGACCCTGAGCAGCTTGGGGAGCTCGCCTTTCGGGGATTCCCCTTCCCCTATCCTTCAGTAGTCTTGTTGAAATTTGAAAAATAAAGAAGTCTTCTCTGTGAGTCGAAGCATAAAAGATGTGTGTCGGTGCGCTTTCCTGACTTCCGACAAGCTAAAGATAGTGTAATATGGTCTGGTAGCAAAACAACAAAAAAAGCTAGTAATTATTACAGTCTTGGGTGCTGAATCCTTAAATTAACGGCCGAATCATGCTTACTACGAGCCAGATGGGCTTCGACCGCCTCAAGCGCAAACGTTCTATCCTGATAGCCGCCACAACAAAGATCATCAACGAGATTGGCGTCCTCCTGGACACGGATCCAACCAACATCGGTGAGCTCGAAGAATGATTTGATATTTTTATATTTAAGGAGGCTTTCCTGAAACAGCTGGATAAGGAAATAGAGCCATCGGTCGAATATGATGCCTTAGACGAGGATATTACTGGCGCGGTGTACGTGGAACGGATCAGCATAACTAAGACACGAGTCAACCGCAAGCTGAAAGGCCGAGAATTGCGAAACGAAAGGGCGTCCGGTTCTTCGACGCAGGGCAGTGGCTCCGAACAAGCTCCAGTTGATCACGGCTAACTCCCTAAAGCTTCCGAAGCTTTACTGTGTGTGTCCCTAGCGAAAAATACACAAGGCCCAGGGCTGGTGTGATTCGATGTGACACCAGACTTTTTCACTGATGTTATTTGGGACATTTTCACACCAGCAATCTAGTGTTCTGTTGTGAAACCTGAAATCTGGTATGCTGGTGTGACACCAGCAATCTAGTGTTCTGTTGTGACACCAGCAATCTGGTGTTCTGCTGTGACATCAGGTTTTCTTGTGATGTTGCACCAGAGCACCTGTTGCTTTACTAACAAAAAAGAGTACAATGATAAGTTTCCCAATGCTGATGTCATAATTGCTTTACTCAAAAAAAACACAGCAGTAAAGCTTCGCATGCTTTACTGTTGAAGAAAGTTAGCCATGATCAACTGGAGCTTGTCCGGAGCCACTGCCCTGTGTCGAAGAACCGGACGCCCTGTCGTTCCGAAAATCTTGCCCTTTCAGCTTGTGGTTGACTCGGGCCTTAGTTACGACGATCCGTTCCGCGTACCCCATCGCGCCAGCTATCTCCTCTTCTAAGGCACCATGTTCGACAGACGGCTCGATTTCCTTCTCCAGCTCTTTCAGGGAAGCCTCCCTTAAACAGAAGAATATCAAATCTTTGAGCTCACCGATGTCGGCTGGATCCGTGTCCAGGAGGACGCCAATCTCATTCATGATCTTTGTTGCGCGGCTCGCAGGGTAGCCCTTTTTTGCTTCAGGCGGTTGACGCCCTCGTGGCTCGTGGTAGGCATGATCTGGCCATTAATTTCCGGGTTTTGTCACCAAAAACTGTAATATTTACTAGCTTTCTTTGTTGTTTTGCTACCAGACCATGTCTAACTATCTGTAGCTCGTCGGAAGTAAAGAAAGCGCACCAACACACATCTTTTCGGCCTCGACTCACAAAGAATGCTCATTTATTTTATCAAACATCCACAAGAATACTGGAGGAAATGGAAAGGGACACCCCCGAAGAGGCGAGCGCCCCAAGTTGCTAAAGGCTGCCCGGGAAAGTTTTAGGGACGAGGGGCACACTTCTTGAGCACAAAGGAGCCAGCCGCAGTGTCTCCCGCGACCACCAAGAAGGGAGGAAGCAAGACACCACGTCGGGGGAAGGAGCGTCACACAAACTAATCAAAAACACGCTCGCGGAGGGAGGTAAAGTAAACAAAAATACAACACTGGTGTCACATAAAACTGCGTGGTGTGCACACCAGGCTGCCTGGTTGGCACATGAGCCCGTGTGGTGTGACACCAGACTCTCTTGGTGCCCACCAGGCTGGTGTGGGTGTACACCAGCATTTCTGGTGGGCACAACAGGCTGGTGTGCTCGATACACCAGCATTGCTGGTGGGCATGCCATATCTTCTGGTGTCACACCAGGATTCTCTGTTAGCACACCAGGATTGCCTGGTGTATTTTTCAATTGGGTTTTTTGAATAAAGTAATTACGACATCAGCGGTACTGTCAAACTTATCATTGTACCCTTTTTGGTGAGTGAAGAAACACCCAGTCAACACGTGTTCTGGTATCACAAAACCACAAAACCTGATGTCACACCAGAACACCGGATTGCTGGTGTGAAAATGCCCCAAATCACAACAGTGAAAAAGTCTGGTGTTGCATCAAGTCACACCAGCCCTCGGCCTAGTGTCTTTTTCACTAGGGTATATATATATATATATATATTGTTAGGGTGATGCTGTCGGCAGCAGAAGGGACAGGACAGTACACGATGATAGAACACACATACGATTTATGGAGGCCGAGCCGGCCCGTGGGGCCTGGCGCGAGATGGTCGTGCGCGCCACTGCCCCATCGTCGTCTTCACCTTCCTAACAGTACTCCCTCCGACGAAAACGGCCGACCCGGCCGGAGAATAAATAAACACCTGAAACACACGTACAACGCCACACACACAGAAGAACAAAGGACAGCTGCCGACAGCGAGGATGAGGATGAAGATGGAGACGTTGAATTTCGGCCTCTTCCGCAGCGTCACAGACCTCTGCACCAGCCACACGACGGCACGGTCTGGGCTGGGGGACTCACGTCACTGAGAAGCGTCGGAACGTCGGGGGCTGGGGATAGGGGCGGGGGATCGTCTGTCGGCTTCGTCTGATGCGGCTTCGTCTGATTCTGCTTGTCATGGCGTCTGGGCGGGGGCTGGGCGACGGAGCAATGGGCTGGTGTTTGGTCTGCTGCTGCGGATGACTGCCTCAACGAGGCGGGTTCACAAGATCAAAGCGGCGCTGATGTTCAATGAAGAAGATGAGTATGGCTCCGCACCTCCACCATACTGTTAGGGTGATGCTGTCGGCAGCAGAAGGGACAGGACAGTACACGATGATAGAACACACATACGATTTATGGAGGCCGAGCCGGCCCGTGGGGCCTGGCGCGAGATGGTCGTGCGCGCCACTGCCCCATCGTCGTCTTCACCTTCCTAACAATATATATATATATATATATATATATATATATATATTCTTAAAGTGCTTGAAGGAGCAATGGGGACAGGGCGCCCTCCGAACGATGGTTGTAATCCAAAACTGCCCGCCGGAGGGCCTGTAAGCGCGAGCCCCAGCAGATGGCCTGTCGCGCTCTTTGTCGTCGCCGATGTATAATTACCACCTCCTTTTTTGGCGGTCGTCTTGACCGCATACTGAATGAAGGGGGGAGTTTGGTGGAAAAGAGCGGTTTTTTAGGGCGAGGGTTTGACGCGGGTAATGTGAGCGGTATCCTTCGAAGGTGCCTGTAGGTCAGGTGTTGGGTTCAGGAGGGGTACCTGGTAATAAAGTAGAAACTTGGGCGAGTTGGTTTTGGTTGTACATAGTTATGTACCTGGTAGGTGAGGTCTGAGAGCTTGGCCGTGATGTGGTAAGAGCCGACATACCGGTGGAGGAATTTGGTGGCTTTTCCTTGTTGCCGACGTAGCATCCAGAGCCACAAAAGGTAACTGACGGTGTAAGATGCCGGTCGACGAGTCTCGTAGTAACGTTGACATTGGCGCTACTGTGAGTTCATTGTGCGCAGGCGGGCGAACTGTCGCGACTCTTCGCCATGGGAGACGAGGCGGGTGACAGCGTCTTCCAGCTGTTCATTATGGTTGTAAGGAAGTAACGCGTCGAGAAGTGCGGTTGGGGACCGATTGTGTCCAAGAAAAAGTGTAGTATAGGCTTGCACTGGTTAAGATGATTAAGGAGAAGTGTGGTTGGGTGAAATGGCTTTTCGGGAGGCAACGCGCCTGTTTCTGTGGCCTTCCCAGAGTTGGCATTCTTCCTAAAGTTGGGCCACGGTTGTTGGATTTTGTTAAACCAACACTGCAAATACGTCTTCGGCAATTCCTTTCATGATGCTTTACATCTCCTTCTCAGGCATGGTGGGGTTCACACATTTGCAAAGCGCCTGAATGTCCTCGATGTAGGTGGTGATGGACTCACCCGTAGATTGGGCTCTCGTTGCGATTCACTTTGTGGCGTTATCCTTGCGGCTCGCTGGACAGCCGGAGACCTCAAATAGCCGAGTCTTAAAGGCATCCCATGACGCAAGCTGTTCTTCATGGTTGTCAAACTACACTTTCGCCGTGTCACATAGGTAAAAAACGACATTGAAAAGTTTAAGTTTTATGTCTGAAGCGGTGTGTACACTGACTCGTTCGAATGTGCAAAGCCATTCCTCGACATCGTCGCTTCCGAAGCCAGCGAAGGTGAAAGGATCAGGCTGACGGTAGGGTATGGACTCGGAGCCAGTAGGGATGACCGGAGCCGCTGCTTGCTCACATTGTGCCACGGAAGGCGGCGGAAGCAACCA
Organism: Ixodes scapularis; assembly: GCF_016920785.2. NCBI lineage: Eukaryota > Metazoa > Arthropoda > Arachnida > Ixodida > Ixodidae > Ixodes > Ixodes scapularis. The sequence continues at coordinate 185,083,986 of NW_024609857.1, forward strand.
ATTACTTTGAAGATACACGATGGCAGAGCTGTAGAGTTGCCTGTCACGCTTCTCGTCGTGATCTCTGTATCATTATATATCAGGGTTGGGCAGAGATACTCCAAAAAGTATTCGGGAATACAAATACTGAGATACATGTGTTTTAAGGCCAAAATACAGATACTGAGATACATTTGTCTTTTATGCAACGGGATATCCCTGAAATACTTCACCAATAACGGCGAAAAGTTATTCCAGAATACAAATACAGATACATATAGAAATACATTTATTCTCGAACGGTGCTACGAGGAGAGGGCGCAGTTTGTGGCGAATGCGAAAGGTAATTTATGCTTGTGCTCTTTTTTTGTCCCCATTTCTGCACTACCCATTACCTCGAACTCTTTATCTATTATTAATTCCGCTAAAAAAGAAAAAGCATGTCACCTCCGTTCAACCGCATATTTACAGAGCGGTGAAGACTGAGTACTATGCTTGACAAAAGGCGTCTGCCCGACATGAACCCTGTTTTGCCATGAGGGCACCCCTCCCCCCTCCCCCCATTTCAAACTGTCATACCATAAGCTTCAAATAACCCATTGTGTACGGAGATTGATTAACAAGGCCATACTTTTTCTCCACTCAACTGCTTTACAGCTTTCGCCCCGCTAATTCGGAAAGGGTGGTGGGCTTTGTGAGAGGAACTGATTTTGTTATTTTCGCAAGTAACATTCCTTAAACCACAATTTTTTTTTATTATTGGTGATTGAGATAGATTATGTTATAGGGCAGGTTTATATTATAAATTCCGAAGCAAGCTGAACCACACAGATGTTTTTACCCTTCAAATTTTTCTTGAAAAGGGCAACAAATATAACGAGATGCCTAAGTAGGGGAAAGTATCGCGATACAAGCGATACATTGTAAATGTATTTCACTACTGAGATACAAGTACATTTTGCAAATGTATTTCGATAAAGAGATACGGATACTCGAAAGTATCTGTAAGATACTATCGCAATATATTTTTATCGCGATACTGCCCAGCGCCCTGATATATATATATATATATATATATATATATATATATATACTGTAAACAACCTAATTTTCGCGAATACCGCAAATTGCCTGCAATTTGCGAAAAATAGGTCCCGCGAACAATTCCAGTTGAATGTAAACACATTAAAATGTATACTGGGATCCCACAGCGTCGCAAAAATTAGAAACCGCGAATTATTCCCAGGCTCCAGCTTTGACCGAAATCGCAAAATATTGAGCCCGCGAAAAATAGGCCGTGCAGTATATATATATATATAGTAGAACACCGCGCATCTCCCCATTGCACATTAAGCGCCCATTCCCAAATTTCTAAGATCTAAGAAATAATGCACACTAGAGTGATACGTAAATTTATGACCGGACAAGCGCCCATCCCCCATTTTATCGCGATTATACCTAAATTTTAAGTGGGCGCTTCTCCGGTATTTCACGACATATATATGGGTAATTTCATCTAAAATCGTGCAGGCAAAAAGGGTCGAATTTTTAATTTCGCTAGAAAAAATATATGTTAGGGCATCGTCTCTAAAAACTCAGTAGCCACAAGGCGCAAGTTCATCAGATTTTTCGTTCTCGACTTAAGAATTTTAAAAGAGGCCGCGGCGGAAAGCAGTGTTTTTCACATGCGTCGTGGGTCGGATGTTTCGCTCAACCTCCCGCCGTGAATTTTCAGTCCACATTATATTAACTTTTTTCAAGACCTCTGTGAACACGCCTAAAAGGTTATAATACCATAAAATAATTTTGGGCTTTTTTTTTTCTGTAAAAATGTCAAAAACGCCCCCTCGGTCAATTGTCGACGAAATTTGACAATCAGTTAATGGCGATCTACTTGGGTTTCATTAATAATCTTTATGTCCACGGAGAGCCTGAAACAGTCTCTTTTTATATATTATAAAATGACTGGGGCTGTATAAAATATCATTTGCGGGACGTTTACGTTAGTATTATGCGAAAAGCAAAAAGTACCATTTTTGTAAACGATTTTCTCGAGAAACCCAAATTTTATTTTTTTTATTTTTTGTCAAAATGTAGATACCATAGTTGTCTACACGAAAAGCAAGTCCACAAAGTGTTATTTTGTTTGTATGTTTTATACTTAAGCGCCAATATCGTACAAAAACGTGTTTTTACGACTCGAAATGGACTTGCGAATTGCGCGCCTTCACAAACGGTAATATATTTTTTGCCCTTTTTCAACGTTCCCACATAAAAATTAAATACAGCAGTTTCACCCTGTTCTATTTATTGATTATTTAAATTTCATTATAGGCGGCAAGCTACATTGGAGAATTTCAAAAGAGAAAGCAACATTTCTAAAGAGACCAGCAGGCGTCGTAAATTTTTAGTGTGTAGAAATCGGCAGACGCCGTATTGATTTGGGGCTTTCATTGGCCTATATGAGCGTCCCGCCCTTTCGGAACCAGCAAATGACCACGACCTTTTGCGCTCGTTGTGTTAGATAGGACGACCCGTGACAGTAAAGCGAGCAGCGCACCCTGTGTCGCGAGGAGTGAAATGGTACGAAAGTGTCGTTGACGCGGCGAACATCTCTCTCCGCGGAGATTCGATAGCACCGAAGGGTTATCTCTCTTGGAAATAGCAAAGCCCGGAGACTGACATTAAAAACGAGCGTGTTGGTAAATATACTTGTTTTTATTCTGCCCGGAGAATACTTGGGTCGTAGTCAGCCTCCTTGTCAACTATAACCGTTTTTGAAGAGTGGCCTTCTCCCGAGATGAAAAGTTAGCGCCGGCTGACGTGTTCTTTTGAAAAAGGGAAGGGGAAAGAGAAAGTTTGAGTAACTGCAGTAACTACCTTGAAAGCTCCTCTCCCGATATGAGGCTCGAGGCATGTTACTTCTCGGTGACCTTCTCGCGCATCGCTGCTCGGATCTATTCTTCACTTTGTTCCGCACAGCCGTCGCGGATGTGCGCCATAGAGTGAGGAACAGATTTGAGCATCATCTGGACTCCGTCAGCCTGCCAGGCTTCAGTGTCGTGCGAATGGACTCGGCATCGGCCAGTTAAGACGTTTTTCTTTTTTATTTCGTCCCTGTTTCTTCGCCCCGCTGAACTTTGTATCTCGGGAGCGGTTTTGCTTAACTTTTTTTATTAATGTTTTTTGACTAATTGTTCGTTAGCATTGTTTAGGTGGGTTTATTTCGTCATAGCGTAGCAGCCTGACGGTGCTGTACAGAGCGTGTTCGCAAGCATTCGGTTGTGGCCCGTTTGGGGAATGCCCGCAGGAGTTGGTTTTTGTTCTTGCCATGTGCGGCTGAGGTTTTTCCTCTTTATTAAATCTCTGTTTCTTTGTCTTACCTTTACGTGTCGTCGACTTCTTTGCCTGACTTTCCACCAGGCGTGGACCTATCGCCTTGCCACAGCTCGAACCTTAATCTTTTTTATTTTTTTAACGCAATTTTTGTTATGGTGGGGATTGGGTAATTTTATACTTGTTTATTTATTTTTATTCCCTACCCCTCTCCGTGACACGTTCTCCTTGTGTTTCGGATCGTTTCTGTGTCATCACTGTTGTGTATTACGGAAGTGAAAGGATATTCCCTTGTGATCTGTGCGATGTGCGGTGAACAAACCCTAGCATTTGGTTTCGAAAAGAATTGTATATAATATATCAATGGTGTGGGTGACTTCCTATGTCTTAGTAATATGACAGCTAATAAATATTCATGCTAGTTTACAGTGAAAGGTTTATACATCCAAACAATACAACGTCTCCGCCTCTTGGGTATTGAAGGTCTACTAGGCCTGCTGATTTGGTAAGATATGTTCTCGTTACTTCCCGCTCTTATCAAAACGTAAATAACTATTCAATGCCACGAAATACGTTTATAATTGATAACAAAACGCAGACAAAAATTCAAGAAACATTTTTCGATATTGAGGCTTGAATATAGAATATACAAACAAAATAAACACTTTTTTGACTTAATTTTCGAGTAGACAATTGCCATATCTACATTTTAACAAAAAATAAAAAAAATAAAAAATGGGTTTTTTGAGAAAATCGATATTAAAATTGGTACTTTTTGGTTTTCGCATAACATTAACATAAACATCCTGCAGAGGATGATATATAAAGCTGAGTCATTATGTAATAAATATAAAGAGCGTGTTTTGGGCTCTCCGTAAACATAAAAAAATATTGATATAACTCAAGTAGATCGCCAGTAATTAATTGTCAAATTTCGTCAACAATTGACTGAGGGGGTGTGTTTGACATTTTTATAGAAAAAAAGTAAAACTCCTAAAACTATTTTATGGTATTAGAGCCTTTTAGATATTTTCACAAAGTGCTTACAAAAAGTTAATATAATGTGGACTGAAAATCCATGGCGGGAGATTGAGCGAAACATCCGACCCAAGACGCATGTGAAGAACACTGCTTTCCGCCGCTGCCTCTTTTAAAATTCGTAAGTCGAGAACAAAAAATCTGACGAACTTGCGGTTTGTGGCTACTGCGTTTTTACGGACGACGCCATAACATATATTTTGTTCAGCGAAATTAAAAATTCGAGCCTTTTTGCCTGCCCGATTTGATATGAAACCACCCATTTATCTAATGGAAAATATGACGATGATTGAACCGTACTTGATAGAATGAATCAATATGCGGCGAAAACCTTTAAAGCCGAAATATAAGGCGGAGCCAGGAAATTCTGGCTTCCGGGGGTTTAGTAAGAAATTGATTCATTCGATCAAGGATGGTTCAATCTTATCACATTTTCCATTATTTCCTGTTCGGAGACGGCCGTACATGATGAAAAATGCCCGTAATATATATATATATATATATATATATATATATATATAGAGAGAGAGAGATTAACGAAGATCCCGCCATACTAACACCACTTCAAGTCACTGACATTTAAATATTAAAGCGAACCCAAGAATTAAATTGGAGCGGCCACACGACGAGGCTTTACGGGCCCACGGGTCGACAGGGCGTCTGCCGGCGCCAATGGAATTCGTAGTGAGAGAAAGAGAGAGAGAGAGTAAAGGGAGACTTTTGTTCGCACGCCGCGGGGAGCGTGCTCTCCCCACCTGGAGGGTGTTATCTTACGCCGTGCCCTTAACCAACTAAAAACTTTTTTTTCTTTTTTTTGCGGGACTAGAGAAAAATTTTACCGGTCTCCCCCGCTCGTCATTCTGAAGAAGAGAGGCCTCCTCTCGAAACGTCAATAAACCTTTCCTTGTTTTTGTTCAGTCCATGGACCTTTCTTATGTATTTCAATAATCACCGGCCCACAAGCCTTCAATCATCATATATATATATATATATGTGTGTGTGCGTGTGTGTGTGTATGGTGTTTTTTCTTTGCTTTACTAATATACTTAGAAATGCCGTGAAAGTTACGCTTAAGCGGTGTGCGCAGCTGAGTTATACTGCCAGGGGGACATTATGTGTGTTGCTAATATATGCGATAAGTCGGCCAATTAATTATTAAAATTATTTAAATAATGTTTTAATTACTTAGAGGAGTGTTTCTCAAATGGGCGTCCGCGGATTTTGGGGTCCGCGACGGCATTCTAGGGGTCCGCGAAGACCAGCCTCACCAGTCAAGCCCGGCAATAAAACGTATTTTATTCGATTAAGAAGAAACGCTCCCAATTTTGAGTGAGTTTTCTGATGTATCTGCTAATAGGAGAAGTTTTTTTTGCACTAGCACTATCCATTTATTAATTCTTTATAATAATTAACCTATACTCTCCCTTTCCCCCACAATGAACGTGGTCCTCCATCATCCCCGCCAATTCACAAGGGGTCCGCGAAGCATCAGTGGCTGAGAACCGCTGACTTAGAGAACGTCATCGAAAACCACTAATTCAACTCTCTTTAGAACGACTTGAAGCCCGTGGCAAACTCGAAATGGAGGTGAAGGGGGGCACCAAAGTTGCTACTCGTGAAGCAGGCGTAAAGCTGGCAGAGGAAAAACGTGGATCATTAGATTACTATCGTGTTCCGCCTGCGCGCCATCTTTGCGCCTGCTTCACGAGTGGTAACTTTGGTGTGCCCCGAGTTTCCCACAAGCTTCAAGTCGTTCTAAAAAGAGATGATTTAGTGGTTTCCAATTACGCTCTCCAGTTTCTATTTGGAGCCCTATGTCTATTTTCACTTATTAAAAACGTAATAAACAAAATATAATTAATTAGCCGACTTATCACAAACATTATCTACCTACATAATGTCCCCTGGCCTTATAACTCACCTGCAAAAACCACATAAATGAAACTTTGACGGCTTTTTTTAAACAAATCTGTAAAGCTTAAAGATATATAGTGAATTGTTTGGTTCAATACAATGAAGATAGATGTTTCATGATGGTGTCGTCAGCACAATAGTTGGAGCAATCGTCCGAGCGCAGCTCGAGCTTTTCCGCTGCTGCACGAGACGCTGTGGACGTTTTAGTTAAGCCTCGCGTCTTTCTTCCTAACAGCTACTTCCCGGTTGGAAAAGGGCTGGTACACCGGCCATGCAGCTAGGGAACTTGACGGTGGTAGGATTTCAGTCGGGCAATGTGGTTAAACAAAAGTAGGTTTAGAGCGGTTTTTCCGTGGCGGAACGACGGGAGTCACAGTCAGACTTGTACCGTACGCATTACAAGTAATCAAATTACTTGTAATCGATTACTTTTTGGAGTAATTTTGTAATCAGTTGATTACTTTTATTAGGCAGTAATCACAAGAGTAATCTGATTACTTTTTGAAGTAATAAAATTACTTGTAACCATTACAATTTGTCCACGGGACCCCCCCCCCCCCCCTCCCCCCCGGCACACGCCTCTTTTTATGAAATGACAAAAATAATATTTGCTTTTTTTTCAAACGGAAAAAAATAAAGATTTTTGAGGAGCTGTAGGAAACTAGGGAGCCTTCATGTGCGCTTTGCTGTGCGAAGCGCACATGAAGGCACTCTATAGGAAACGAGGTCAATCTCTTTCTATGTACAGTTTTTGTGGAATGTCCGTTTTTTTTTTTTTCGAGCTGGGGCTGGGAGTGGGAAGCCCCAGGAAAGCCACAGTGCGTGACAAAGGCCATTCAGGGCGAAGTTTGAGGAAGCAGAATGTACCTTTGTGAGTCCTTCGTTCAAACTAGCCCCCTCACGCACACACACACAGAAATAAAATACCTACTCGCAGCCCGTAGGAGAACCAGAACCGAAGAATGCCTAAAGCGGATGCAAAATATAACAAAGGCAGTTGAAATATTTCCCCATTTTCCCTACGTGGTCTTTGTGACAAGCAATGTTTCGAGTTGAGAAGTGGTTGGGCGATCTCTTCCGCTAATGGATACTACACATGATCCGTTTCAAATCCTGGAGCTACTGCTCTTTTGTATAACATGCGAGCTCATCCACATGTGAATAATAAAATGAGCGACGCAAACTTTGAGCGACAACCCTTGCTCAAACTTAACAAGATCTAGAACCCCCTCTGCCCCCCCCCCCCCCCCCCCCCCACACACACACACAACTGGCGAACGCCCAAATCATTAAACGTCTTCAAACGAATTCTATGCTTGTGTCCGCATTGTGAAGGTGCAACGATTAGGAATAGGGAGCCAGTGTTTCTTCTTCAATACTTGTGCAAATGTGAAATATAGGTTGGAAGTAGTTCATTGTTATGAGCGCTAAAGATGTGTCTTCACACAATAAAGTAATCGGAAAAGTAACGATTACTTCTTTAAGTAATGTCCAATTACTTTTACCGTCGAGTAATCAAGTAATCTAATCGAATACTTTTTAGCCAAGAGTAATAGTAATTGTAATCGATTACTTTTTTTTAGTAACGTGTACAAGACTGGTCACAGTTCATCGGGGGCAGCCCGTGAAAGATGCTAAAGTGGTCTTTGAATTGTTTTCGGAACTTTTCGCATTATCCGGGCTTGTGAGAGGATGTTCAGTGAAGAATCACGTCACCGATGTTTTAGGAAACCGGAGTGTGGTGCTCGGCGTGACAAATAACTTGTTACTGCTGTGAATATAGTGTTCAAATACGGGAAAGTTGCCGAACTTCTTCCGAGCTCTAGACTATGGCTTGGATGTAAGCATCCAAAGAAGAGTCGTCTATGTATTGCAGAAGGATGTTGATGGTGGACAACTGCTCGCGTGCATACTAGAAGTGATACGGATAATAACCGGGCGGTGGCTTGACAGCTGGTAATATAGGCGTACGTAACTTATGGAAAAATTAAATCCAAGTTTTTATGATCATCTGTGATATACAGGGAGATCATGTCGGTCGGAGTGTGGTTGAACTGATCCACCCAGTTATTTGTTTGCGGAAGATATGGAGTGGTGACGCGATGAATTGTGCTTGCAAGGAAGCAGACTTCTTGAAGTAGGCTTGTTACAAACGGTGTTCCGCGGTCTGTGATTATGGGTTGGAGGGCACTATGCCGGAGGAGGGCGGAATGAAGAACACAATGGGATTAATGAAGAGCTGTGGAGGCGGGGAACGCTTGTGTTTTGGCGCACTGGGCTTGGTAGTCGATAGGTACAATTATCCATCGACTCTTCTTGTGACTGTGGGAATGGACCGAGGAAGTCGATTCCTATGCGCTGATATTGGCGGCTCGGTAAAGAAATTGGCCGGAGGGGCCAAGGTGCCCTCCGGCCAAGGAGCCCTCCGGCGGTGGGTCGCTTTGTTTCTGACGTAAATGTCTTGCGCGCACATATTTATTATATTAAGGTGCATTCCCGTCCAAAAAGGTTTTTCATGTATTCTGAATTAAGTTTTAGGAAATTCAAAATTCTGGGCTGTGGTGTCGTCGTGATTTGGTGCTCTTATTTACTTTTTTTGTTGGTGTCGTAGAACCACAGTTATCCATGCTCGCACTGGGGTCTCGTAGTTCCGTCTATAAAGGGCGTCATTACGAAGACTTAAAGACAGGCGCGTCATTTAGTGTGTTTAGTGCACGAGTTCCGTTGGTCTTGCAAGTAATAAATCACTTGTTTCAGGGAATCGTTCCAGAGTTGCGCTGAAGCCATATCGATATTGCCCAGTGTTGCTCTGTTATCTGGCCCTTGTGCGTGAGTAGGAAGGGTCGCATCGTTTGGAAGCGGACATCGAACTAAGCTGTCGGCATCGTGGTGCCGCATCCCTGATTGGTAGAGGACCCAACAGGTAGTCCTGAAGCTTTAATGACCAGCGATCGAGGCGTACCGAAGGGCCTTTTTAAGCTAGCAAACCATTAAACGGCGTGGTGGACGGTTACAGTAAGGAATGGGGACCTATATAAGGGATGGCGAAACTTAGACACAGCCGAGATGACGGCTAAGCATTATTTCTAAGTGGTGGGAAATTTGTGTTCAGCTTTAGTTATGGGTCAACTGGCGTATGCGAAGACAGGCTGCTGGCCGTTGTGAACTTGCGCGAAAACAGCGCCTATTCCATTGCCAATGGCGTCAGTTCGGGTCTCGGTGTCGTGACCTCCGCAGAAGTCGCCAAGAACGAAAACCCAGGTGAAGGCCGTCTTAAGGCGATCAAAGGAGGTTTTTTGGTTTAGACTTAATGTGAAAGAGATGGCATTCCCTAGTAGGTGATTGAGGGGATCGAGAGGGCCAGCAATATCCGAAAATCCCAAAATAAATTTTCGGATGTAGGTGCATAAATCTACATATATCCGTAAGTGATTGGTGGTTTGTGTGGTAGAGAATTACGACACCACACGCAGATTGTTTGGGTCCAGTCTTATACACCTTTCAGAAACGCACTCGACCCCAGGGGCAACAAACCGTTTTCGAGCCCAGGGACTGAGTTTGAGGCTAGACTCTCACCGGCGTCCCTCCTAACCCTAACCGAGTGGAGTGTGATTTCAATAGGCGCAGTTTCAAACGCTGCTGGTGGCTAAATTCTCGTTTTTTCCTGCTATATTTTGTGTGTTCATGGTACACGTATTTTCCCGAGGACATTGAGAAAGCATTGTGCCACATTTATAAAGAACAAAAAAGTAAAGAAAAAAACAAACAAAAAAAAAACTGTAAACTTTTTTTGTTGGGTACGCGCGTGACAGAGCGAATGCGACTGGAATGTATAGTTCCAGTTTTTTTTTTTTTTTTTTTCTTACGATAAGTTTTGACGGCGCCGCGGGTTTTGCCGCATGTGAAACGACAAAGCGCTTTGCTGCCAAAAATAAATTGCAACAGAAGAGGGCCGAAAGGCCTACTTTTTTCACGCTCACAAATTACGTGTTTACCGATGGACAAGAACATTCGAACAGTATATTGTACGTACCACACGATGCAGCGTTATCCGAAAATAATTTATTTGAGAAAGATCTCAGATAACACAGTCACAGTTGACGACAGTCACATCTTTATGATTGGACGGAATCCGAGATGACTTCGTTTTGGGGCACGTTTTGGGTAGAGCTTCCTTTTTACACAACCGCACCAAGGCAAAGGAATGAACGCGACTGATCCGTTTCTCACCCCATCCCGCACAACTATTTTTGGAGATGGCTGAGGATTCTACAAGGATTATCACTGGGTCGTTCGAAGTCCTTCACCTCCTTCGTTTCCCGTGAATGTCGAGCAGAAAAGCTTTAATGGCAGGCACTTACCGGTCTTAATTCTCACAATGGAATATAACACAAAAAGGGTACGCACCACGCATAAAAAAATTAAGTGGAAACTTTCAAGAGGGGCGAGGAAACGTCGAACGCAAAACCGCAAAAACTTAGGTAGAGAACCGCGCTGAGCGGGTCTTCACAGTCCGAGAGAGTGGCAGAAAATTTCTAGCTGATAGAGGGCGCGAGAGTCGCACCAGCCGCATCAGCATCAGCAACATGGCGGCGGCCTAGGAGCGTTTTTTTGGAAAGGTCACCTTCTTCGGTTGATGCGTGGAGTCCTTTCACCTGGCAGCCGCTAGCTTCCGGTGTAGTCACCCATGATGACATGTCTGATCAGAAGTCTGATGGCGGCACACATCATATTGGTGCAAAATGCCACAACACATTTGCGGATTTTGAAAATCAACACCGAAAATGAAACGCGCCGGTAAGGCCAAAATCCAGAAGGAGATAGAACGTTTTCTTAATACTGCTGCTCGTGACCTCATCCGCCGAATGGCCACATCAACGGTCAGAAAAGCATTCAAGCCCCAGCGCACACTTAGGTGTCTGAATGGTTTAAAGCTATCAGATGCAAATGTGAACTTGAGACAAAGCAGGATCTTCATTTCGCAAATAGAAGAGTCATGGGAAACAGAGCGAAGTGGTAACTTGCCTATGGGGACTCCGGCGCAAGGATTTACGCCTTCAGGGAATCGAGCCGCGATCCCTTGGCTTCATGAGACGCCGGTGCTGACCATGTTGCAGAGGATGTTCCACCCAAGAGGAAGCTTTACGGGTAACATGAGGCGGCTAGCCGGAAATTCAACTCCTGACACCCAATGTTACGAAGATGAATTTCCTAGATGATGTTCACTGCCGGATTAGAACGGCTTTTACGTCGGCCCCGGGCAGACTGTGCGCGCGCTTCGTCGTCGTCCACTCTGGGTTCTGGCCCGCGCCTCAGCAGGACCGCTACAATATATGTAAATACTAGGTGCAGCACTCACACTGAAACTTTAAAACAATGATTATTTTCCATCACAACTGGCACCAACCGGTCGCAGTTAAACTAGAAGATGAATCACTTTTGCAGCCCCTAAACAGTCGTTCGCTTCGAGGTAATGCACCATTTTAGGTGTCTCCGTCATCAAGCAATATCAAGTGATGGCAAGGAAATATCAAGTTGTAAGAATACTTCCAAAATGATGGAAGGGCAATGATGCCTTTTAGTAACTTTAAGTCTAAATATCCTAGGGAATGTCTGCGACAGAGGGGAAAATTGTATGATTTAGGTTTTAGAATAATCGTAAGGAACAAAACCACAAAACGAGAGCCTAGATTAAGATTCTTGCTTGTTATTTGAGAACTAAAGATATTACAAATTTCTTTATTTTTCCGGAGACGTTAACAAAAATGTCAGTCAGGCATGAGACGGGTAGTAAGGTAGCAAGGGTAGTAACTGCATATTTGGTGTAATATTAAAGCAACCACTTTATAATCTGTACGCAGTGTGGTTTAACCAATTTAAGCCAATCAACCTCACGAAGCGTCTTGTAGATACATAAAGTGGGCACACAAACGAGGCTGAAGTGAATAGAGGAAAGGAGGAATCCTAACAGGAATGGTTGCGGAGATAGATGGGATGATCAACCCTCATTCAGAGTTCGGCAACTGGTGAGCGCAGATTGACTCGTAAAAAATATTACTCACCGATGTCAAGAAATCGCTTGGCGCCGGTTGCTTTAATGAGGGTGTGGAGGAGACGCAGGACACTTCTTGTGCTCACCATATAATTTTGTGGGTGTTGCTCTGTTTTCTGCATGCAGAAGGGACAGACAAAGTCAGTACTCCCGAAAAATAGGCCAACGATTAAGTCAATAGAATTATAAAAGACACATGGATTTTGCTTTAAATTTATAATCGCGAAAGAAAAAAATATTAATATAATATTTAGATGGATGCGTAAGGGCATCAGGAGAGCACTGCACTGTAGGATCAGGTTTCATTTTTAATGCCACAGCTCCTTCCAAGTACAGATTTCGATTAAGGGTAATGTCTTGCGTTTAGTTAAAGTTTAGGAAATCAATAAAATTTCCTCTTCAAACATTAGTGGTGCATCTCTCTTACCAAACAGGATCTTCAGCATCTGTTAATCTAAAGCTCTGTTGTACTCGAAAAATAACCTAAATATGCACAACAAGGTACTTAGAGCTAAATTTTACGTTGCTTGAAGATTAAAGCTGATGGATGGTTTCCTCATCAGGTAAACATCAAAATTATCAATGTAAGTTTAATTTAAAAGGAATCACATCAGCCAGCAGCACACAGTATTACACCAATATTGTCATAGATAGGAAAGATCGTGGCTGTAGCATTTTATTCAACCGACGACAGACTTGTACTTAATTGAACTTCTCTACTTAAGTTTCCGTAGTTTATCTACCTCTCTGAATAATTGAGTAATTGCAATCGCATTTTTAATTCTATAAATACTAGTTTACTTTACATAGGTTTTCTGCGTAGCTTTTATTCAAATTACAAATTACGTTAAAACTTCGGTTGCAGGTTTGCTTATCAACAAATAATACGCACGTAAAAAGAGAGAGCATGAAGGGCGAGCAGCTTATATTCGCAAAGTGGGGAACGAACTGAAGTCAAGACAGTCCAAAGGGAAAGTTATGTTTTCAGGGTTTTGTGTGTTTCTCCGCCTACTTCCACGGCAGTTGGAACCCGACGCAGATCGCAACTCTGTGTTTCGTGCGTGTTTTAAGGTGGTACTAAGTGCAGCTGCAGGTGCACTGCCTGAGACTGGCCCCTTTTGCGCACTTTGCTCATTTGAAAAAAAAGAGGGCAAGTATCTCGTCTCCCCTGCCCCTTCCTCCATGACGTGCGGATACAGTGTCCCGAGTACGTCTCCAATTGGTATGTTTACCGCGCCTAGAAAAAGAAACTGTTCCTGAACACAAAATGCGAATTTATATTTATTTCACGCTATTCTGGGGAAATGAATGCCGAAAAAAATTGGCAAAATATTGGTTGTTGTTTTTCCCCGGATAACATTATAGAAGTGTCATGCTGTAGCATGCCGCGATCCTGGCGGTTTCAAGGAAGTGCTAGTGGAAGTGACTCGCTGCAGGTCACTCTCAAATTTCGCAGCCCATGGAAACTCCGGCAGTCAAGGTTTGAGATGCTTTGATGACAGCGATACTCGCGTGTGCTTGTGCTTTTTGCCGGAACTTCTACGACCAACAACCAGGATCGCAACATAAGACACCACGAACCCCAGACTTTTGTGGCGTCATTTGTTTCCACTTCGAAATTCCTTTCGACGTATGGGCGGAATGGGACGCTAAACACACCAGTCGCAGGCACGTTGAAGGAGCACCGAATTGTGGACTTTCGATCCTTATCATAATAATGTATTTTTGTTTTTTTTTTCGCTCCGGAGAAGTGAAGGGAACAGGAGAACAAGTAGCACGATGCAGCTTCACGAGGCTCTCGGTCTCCCGTCACTTGTCAATACAGGTGCCACCACAGAAACACGCGATAACCTATACCGAAGCACATATACTAGGAAAACACAAAGACAGGCACCACACATAAAAATCAAGCATTCAAATATTAGAAAGATTCCATAGTAATAAAATATAATATCAAAAACTTTTTGTGAATATTTTCGGAACGATATTAGCACGTAATATTTTATTTAAACGTGCGTGCAAGTAATACAAAATTGAATGACCTCCGCAAGTTGTTTGGAAAAAGGGTGTGTTCCAGGTGTATTGATGACGGCTACTGTAACAACAAACATATGTACTGACATTTTCGACAAAACGCCGAGACTCGGGGCAGGACGGACAACACAACATAAAGTCTCAAACACAGCTGAAATTTATTGGACAGAATATCGTGGTTTCCTAGGGTAAAAGTCGACCCAAGAACCGTAGGAAGAAAAATGGAAGAGGTTGCACCTCTTGTTACCGAACTTACAAGAGAGGGAGGACATTGACGAAGAGAGCAATGGTACTGTGCTAGTGCAAACAGAAGGAGGGGGGGGGGGGAAATTCCTTATCTCACCTTTCTGAGGTCCTGATACACATCTCAAAAGACAGGACTGCTTGATGGTGACCCGTTAGAGGAAAACCCCATTAAGCACAAAGGCGAACCCCCGACATTTGTCAACCCTAGACAAAAGGTGCAGCGGTGAAACTCAAACCCGAACAAACATTCTACGCCGATATAAAGGTGACCTCCAAGCAATAAAATTTGTCGAAATCTTTTAAACTACGTGTCTAAATTAAAAGTCGGCTTATTTACTGTATTCCCGTGACTAAAAATAGCCAGAGCGAAAGTTAAACTCTTCCTTCCTTCAGAGTGCTTTGTCGGTCTTGGAAGCTAGAAATTCATTGTCACTACGTTGTTCAAATGATTTGGTTACGGAGTTGCAGCCCTTTCATGGAAAACCTTGTTCGGTGTTTTCGATGGATGTAAAGGACCTTTCTAATTCGCTAGATCCCAAAGCTCTCCTCAACAGAGTAAGTAATCTTTTGGAAAAGATCCTCGTCTGGTTTTAATCACAGTCTGGAATTTCGGTACCGGTTTGCCTTGGGATTTTAGATTTGTACCTCCATCCAACGGTGGTAAAGTATAATGATCAAGATTTAATTCAAAAACAAGGAATACGTATTTGTTCGGCCGTGGCTCTGGTCCTCTCGGAGACTAACCATAGCATTTTGGGTGTGCGTCTAATTGGTCTCATTCAAAGTCGGTCTCCAAGTGTCATCCTGTCACGGCGTTATGTACACGATATCCTCGTTTGCACTACCGATTCCTCGTTGTCAGCGTTGGTAGAGGACTTCGTGTATGCAAGTGCGCCAGAGCTACAATTCTCAGTAGAAAGACCTGTAAATGACTGCATGCAGTTTTTAGATATCCATCTAAAAATTCATTCTAGTTTGTGTTGGCAGTATAGTAAAACGGAAGTCTCAAAAGACCTCAAAGAAGACTGAGGCCAAGATTTTAACCCTTGCTCCTACGTCGCTTCTAACAGTGAGTTCACACATATGAATTCGTCACAGAAGTTTTGCCACGCGGGCTGGGCTCCTACTATGACCTCTAAGTGGTCCGTGCTAGATCGCCAAATTGAATGTAGACCGAGTAGAGCCAACAGTGTCCCTCCAAGCTCTGTCACCGAACTGCAAAAACTATGCTGTCTTCCACTCCAAGTAGCGATCGATGTGCGGCACTGCTCGCAATTCAGCCCTAAAACGCTCCGCGTGTGTACTGTATAAAAACACATGCTATAGCGTTTCTAGCGTGGGGCACAGCACACGGTTTGGAGACCACGGCTCATGAACCCCTTTTTGTTACAAGCCACGTTTCAACCTGCAGTTCTTCTAAGTGATACTCAAGAAAATATGTTTGCTTGCTCTCCTAACAGGAAGGTTTTTTCCTAAGCGATGGAACACATCGTTAACAACGGTACTACCCTAAAAAATTAGGGTAGTGCAATGGCGACATTATTAGGTCCAGAGTGTTCCAATATAAAGTTTTTTTTGTTTTTTTTAACCTTTTTTATGCATTCCTTTGAAAGGCGAGATTGGAGAAACACCTTCGCCGCTGCTATTTCTTTGTAAAACTTCAAGCAACGCGACCGGGTTGTCACGTGCCTTCCTCCAGCCACGGACCGAGAAAACTTCCACCTAGTACAATGAACGAAGAGAATGTCAGTGTACCTCTTTGACTTCGGAAAAAATAAATTGCTGGCCTTTTTTCTAACCCCTAGATTGTAACTGGAAACAGACACTAGATTTACAGGGCCATCAACCTTCGGAATTAGGAGAGTATGGCTTTTGAAAAAGAATGGCAGTAACTGAAGTACGCAATGCGCTTCATGTAGCACATGGTACGACGCGTCCGCTGTCTCCCCCTTGAACGTTCTATATAATTCCGCACAGACCATCGGGCCAGGCGTTTTTACCCGCAGCTAATTTGTCTATGGCGCCTTCAAGCTCGCGAATGCTTATAGGCAATTCTATACCTTCTCAAACCTGCTCTTCAAAGTGGGCATGAAAAACAAAAACTCGGCGTCGAAACCGTCATTTTTTGGTACGCTGTGACACATCAAACCGTTGTAATATTCAACGAACGCTCGGTCGATTATGTTCTAATCGCGAATTGACGTGTTTCGGTAGTTTATTTCTCTTCTCTCGTTTGCAGTGCATACCATTTCTTGTCGCTCAGCTCCCGCTTCCTAGACCTCTCGGCCATCCATAATGCCTGAGATAGAGCACGCACAATAGCCCCTCTATGTCTTTCATAGTCTATTACTTGAAGTTCGTACTTGATATCTCTTATCTCTTCTAGAAGCTCGCCGATTTCGCGCTTTTGTCTATTAAAAACAAATTCAATTGATGGCGTAGTTTTTTTTTCCTTTATTTCATTTCTTCTCGCGTTAATATTTATTTCTACATCACCGGAAGTTTTTCTTTTTTTTTTTTAACTACAGGAAGGTGTTTTATGTTTTTTTTTTTTTTGAGCATGCACGTTTCCTCTGCGTGCAGCCCTCCTACTCTCTAGTCCTCCCGGACCTATATTGTGTTTTTACAATCATCTTTCCTATTTGCTATTCCCCGCGTTTTTTTTTTTTTTTTTACAAGAAGCTTTATGATTTACGTTGGATATGTTGCCTGCCATGCGTTGTGTTTCATTCCCCGCGTGCATTATCCGAATCGTTTCTACGACCTCCTGCCTTCATCCCTTGTTTAAACCATCGAATCCTCCCGTATCGCGTGCCCACGTGTTTCCGCGTCTATAAACTTGATACCATCACTACCTCCTGATTATAATATGAACCCTTCCAGTTGCTTCTATAAATACCCCCCCCCCCCCCCCCCCCAGACGGAAATGTAAAACTGTTTCTGATGAAGGCCGGACTCCGGCCGAAACGTGTAAAAAAACCGTCCCTGGATGTTTCCCCGAAGGTTCCCTATCCCATCTTACCTTCGCCTGCGGCCCCTCCGCCACCATGGCCCTTTATATTCCACGAGCACTGACGACGCCTTCGGGCCGTTCTTCAAGCAATCAGGACCGCCGGACTGACCCTCAAGCCAACGAAATGCCGGTTCGCCTACAGAGAAACTGAAGTTCCTAGGCGACGTTGTGAGGAACTAAGGTGTACGTCCTGACCCTGAGACGACTTGCGCCGTAGCGGAATTTTCACCACCCGCCAAGAAGAAGGTCGTACGAAGATTTCTAGGAATTAGCGTGAACATCGGTTATTTGTTCGGGTTTTCGTGAAAGTATTTCTGCTCCGCTACCATATCTCACAAAAGACGCCGTGAACTTCGAATGTGGAGAGGAAAAACAACTCTCATTGGACAAGCTAAAGAGGTGACTCCAGCCACCAATTCTTGGCCACTTCAATTAATCAGCTGAAACAGAAGTTCACACGGCTGCAGCAATACAGGACTCAGCGCGGTACTGTCCAATGACAATAAGATACCGACGCGTGATCGCCGACGCTAGTCGGACGTTGTTGAACTCGGAAAAAAATTACTCAACGACCGAGAAGGAACATCTGGTCGTCGTCGGGGCCATCACGAAGTTACGCCCGTACTTATACAGAGTGTCACCAAAAAAAATTACAGGGATTTTTTTTACCGTAACAATAAACTAGGCATCGCCGAGCGCTCATTCTCCGCCCAAAGGTAGCGCTAGAGGTCACAACAAGATGCCAAAGTTTCAGCCCGATCCGATACTTTATTCAAAAGTTATAAGTGATTTTCTGAAAACTTCAATGGGGAAATGGAGCCCATTTTTGCCCGTTTTCGGTTTCTAGCTTTAATGGGAAATGGAGCCCATGTATTCGAAAACTCCGTTGGCCGCCATTTTCCTATTGAACTTTTCAGAAAATCACTTATAACTTTTAAATAAGGTATCGGATCGGGCTGAAAATTTGGCATCTGGTTGTGACCTCTAGCGCTACCTTTGGGCGGAGAATCAGCGCTCAGCAATGCCTAGTTTATTTTTGCGGTAAAGAAATCCCTGTAAATTTTCTCTTGTGACACCCTGTACAAAAGCCTTTTTCGATCAGTCACCGACGCGCCTCGCTTGATGGAGCCTACGACTGCGAGAGTGTGACGTGACCATGATCTACAAGGCAGGCCGAAAAATAGCGACGTCGACTGCCAGTCCAGCGCCCCCGTCGAGTCAGCCACCGGCTGCGCCAAAGAGGACGAAGACGACAATTCCTTACGTAGAGCAGTGAGCATTAAAGGGGCAGCGCAACTATTTTCGGACCTTCGTATATTAAAGGGCAACTCAGGTTCATACTTTCGATTTTGGGATTATGGCAGTTTTTAGTGCAGTCAGCGTCTCTGAATTGCAAGGTGTAATTTTTTTCTCATTATTGTGCGTAGTTTTAAAAATATCGACGCCTCAATGTTTTCTTTGAGGCGCGGCCAACAAAACCTAAACTAGCCGCTCGAGGCCCCGGCAACACTGGAAATCAGCCGCTATGAGAACATGACGTCAGGATCGTTCTCGTTCAACGAGTACGCAGGCCGTGCGGCACCTACATATGTTGTGCTAGCCGTCTAAAGATAGGACGTAAGCTGATTTTGTTTTAATTCTGTGTACGTGGTAGTTATCCAGCATATGTAGCAAGAGTTGGTGCGTATACCCAAAAGCTAGCGACTGGAAAACGAGTGAACTCATTCGGTGCCGTACTCGACGGCTGTTGCCGTGTGTTTGGTCTTCCGTACTCGTCTCTAGGCCTAAATTGTCATCGGGGCTCCGTGGATGGAGAGGCGTTGCTCTACGCCACGCTGTCAGTGACGTACAGTACTGGGGGCCATCTCGCTTTCGCGCTGCGGGTCAGTCCCAGACACGAAGCTTGAGGCTATCCGGCGTGGGCCGCGGCGCCCGAACACACGTCTGCTGCGCTTTACTTGTATGTTTTTTAGTTCTTTTTTCCTCGAGTGCGTAAAAGCTGAAGTCCCAAGTCCACTCGTCGAACACCGTTCACCCAAACCTTCTCCAATTTCGGGTCTGTTGGAAACTTGTGAAAAAGCACCTCCGGGTTGCGCAGCGGGATGTTTGAGCAGCCAAAAGCGCTACAAGTTGTAGTCGACATCTTTCGAGGAACAGCTGGGCAGTCTTGGGCGCACCAAGTTGCTCGCTAAAGCGAGTCTTAGAGTCCTCACAAGCAAATAAAGAAAAGGCTATACCGAAGCTACATGGGCTACAGATAAAAGAAACGGCTAAACACGTCAATCACAAGCCGAAGTAGCGGTGGTAGCGACCCAAAGAAGCGCACTCCGCGCAACGTCCGGTCCGGAGGAAGAAAAGAGCACCATACTGACGTCACGGCCCAATGTTGCTTTAGCGATCGGCAACCGGCTGGCCGACCGCTAAGGAGCAGCGGCTCGCGGTGGGTCATGGCGCGTAAATCAAATAATTGTGCTGAGCCCGTTTACTTCTTTTTGCCGCGGCTCCCTCAGCGTCAATCAGTCCGAACATGCATTTTTCGAGTGACTGCGCCATCTAGCAGCTGCTGCAACAATTACCTGAGTCCGCCATTGTTTGGGCACTTACTCTGAAGACGTATGGGACACGAGCGCTGACGTCAGCGTTCGGCAAGGAGTCGGATCCAATCACGCGCTTCCTGTCCAAGCAATGGCGACCGCCAATGTTGCTTGATCTACTTTTGAAAATGATCTATTATGACTTTTTTTTGTGTCCTTTCTGGTGGTGTGTTTGTGCGGGTACATTATACTCGAGGACAACTTTGGGTGAAAATTCTAAACGGAAGGGTGTGTGTGCATGGTTTCGATCAAAGCTTGAGATCAATGTGTACTCCCCGGTCATATCTTGATCCGATGCCCCAGAGAGGTGTTGCCGAGCTGGGCCCCATTAGGGTGAACAGACCGCCTCGAAACACACTAGCCCTATCCGATAAAAAAAAAAAAAAAAAAATCTGGTTGCAGCTGGGAACACGCGCGCTGTTTGGGTTTTGATATCCTGTGAAGAGTATGTTTTTTCTAAACTTGTTCACAATGACTATACACGACGGGGCATGTGTTGGATTACATTGAAACTATGCTTGCTCACAGATGCAACCAGCGAATTATTAAAAAAAAATATGAACCGGCTTTTATAATTGTAAAATAAAAATAGATTATATGGGCAATATACGGCTTCTCTGAGTGTATATGGTAAACTAATTTTCTAGCAATCTAAAGGAATAATTGAAATACCTTATTCTAAGGCCCTTTATTGCAATTATTTTGACTAAACAAAATTAACTCGTCCGGTATTTAGTTTCTAGAAATTTCTTCTAATTTAAGGTTTGAATTAGGTTTAACGTATATTAAATTGAATTGGTCATAACATGATATAAAAAGTTTTTTTTTTAGTGAAGTCAATTACGGTGGTATATAAAAAGAAACTTTAAAACTCCGTATGGAACACTTCTGGACGAATATTTCGATTAGTGCTGAGGAGACGAACTAAAAAGGCCTCACATTTAGAATTATTTAACTTATGTTCATAATTGTTATTGAAATATTTCTTTTTAATATGCGAGATATGTATTAGCATGAAACTAAGTAGCACCAAAATGTGCGATATGATTAATAAAACAAATTAATATCATTCAACTCTGTAATATATATTACTGCTGCCTGCATAACATATCTTTTAATTTATCCTTAGTTATTGGTCAATATGTTCTAAATATGAAGCTAATTAATATTGCAGTGAGTTTTAGAGAAGCTTATATCACACAAACTGAAGAATTTCGGAAGAATCTTTGCTTTTTAGATTTTGTTTTCAATGCGACTTGATATAATTATTTACACGAGTTTCGAGGAGTTTTCGACTTGATTTTTGAAGTGGTACTTTCACAAAGTGAACTTTTTGTTACAGAAATGAGTGTGCTACATAATATTGTTAAGCACCTTTTTGACACTCGATATATTTATCGATTTAACCAGAGGTTATGGCTTCCTCATCTGTTAAAATACGCTAGCAGAGCTAAGTCAGCATGGTATACAAGGCATACTTGTTTAATTGATATTTATATGATCGCCAGGGTCGTGAAATTATCGCTGGTCACCAGTCATCAATGTTAAATATTTCTGGTATTCCCCAATGCAGCATGTCTGGTTCGTTGTTATTTAATGCTTACAGAAATAATATTGTCACAGTTGGTAATAAAGCCTAGTTTAGAATCTATGCACACAACACAAAACCCTTCATTCCGGTGAATTTATTCGTGTACTTTCTTGAAATACTATGTTAGGCTTAAGTATTGAATGTTCCCAGATCAATATATAAGAATTGCTTCATTAAAATTGAAAGAATATGTATTTAAACAAGTGACAATACTGGCAAACATTAAAAATTCCATAAAGTGTCGAACTACGCCAATTGAGAGTGTGCATAAACGTAAATAGTTTTCCATGATTTTTTTTGGAACAGATGTCATGTAGTTACTAGCCAAATTTGGCTATTTGACATGGTCAGCATTCCACATGCATTTAAAAGGTGAAAAGGAGGAACTGAAACACAGACAAGATACGATGCACGTACGAGAGGAACACGTGCTTTTAAATGATATGAACAAACTAGACCAAAACAAAGTTTTATTTCACGCGCAGTTCGCGTTGTCGCCAGGTGCCCCAGCGTTCTGCCATTGCAAAGAAACTCAGCCTCGGTTATGCTACCTTCATTTCAAATATTAATCACTGCAGTCTTATCTGTTTTGTAATTACGAAAGGAGCCTGAATAGCATTATCTTGCTCCAAAGAACAATGGCGGTACATTGCACTTCCTTCAGACCATTACCGTTCAAAATTTGCATCGTCTACATAGAAAAAAACTTAGATTACATTTATGGCCATCGCATTTGGTCCAATTGTTTTTCATCTTCGTCATGAGTTGATTTTTGGACCGGACTTGTGAATTTATTAATATTGAAACCGCCGGTGACAGTGTTTCCACCGTTAAATGGCTTAATGTTCTGTATCAGAAAAAGATTGCAGAGCGCCGGGCCGAGCAAGCAACACTCATTCACGGAATTCTAGAAGATTCGCGTTCATTCCTAATCGGGAGGCAACTTTTATAATTTCGTTCCAGTTTCTTGCTCTCGGAAGTAGCTCTTCATTCTCGCCCCGAACGCTCGATGCTTGAACCTTCGGGGCCGAATGTTTGCAATGCTGGCGCTCACTAGATAAAGAGCTACCCAGTGACCTTGTCGAGTGAGTCTTGCTCTCGCTTGCTGTTACGCCTCCAAATCGCCCCACGCTTTTCAATTGTCACAAAGCTCGTTCTTTCTTTTGTTTGGTACAAGTTGTAGGGACCCTTCCCGCGGCCGCTCCTGCGGACCCCGCTTCCCTGCTTCCCCCTCATCCCTCGGCCGTTCTTCCTGGCCCCCCTTCTTCGCTCTCTCCGATCCCCGACGAGTGAGCGTTATCACCTAGTGCGTTACCCCCGTTCGGGGATCGCGAGGGTGGCACGTGGACAGGTCGTGGGTGTGTACGTGATCGGCCGGGGGCGAAACTATAAAATGAGGAAGCGGGAGATAGGGGTGCTCTTTCTCGACTTCGGACTGGACGGTGTTGGACGGACGGCCGGACGGACGACAACGACGGAGAACAGGGGGACTTCATTTTCATGAGTCAGACTAAACTGTTTCGATCCAGGCACTGTGTTGGGTCACCTTTTGGGGAGCGAGCAAGGCACGACCCGATCGGGCGTCGATTAGTTGACGACCCACAAAGTTTTCCCAGTTCAACCTTTTTAAGTTCACTGTTTATCCGCTCGTCACCTTCATTACCGAAAATATTATTCACATCATATGCATTACCATAACTTCATATATACTGATAAAGCCGGACAGTTCGACGGCGGAGCCATAGAGTCCTCGGTCGCAGATTTGAAGCGCGAGGATCTGATAGCACAGAGCATCAAAGAGCCTTTACTCGGGGAACCTGAATGTCAGCGGCAAGCTTTCGCAGCTGCGAGGACCCGAAACACAGTTGTTTGCTCGGGAGAAGTGTGTATCGGCGTCTCGCCGCACCGGTGCGCCAGTCACATGGCTCTCCTCAAATCCGTTGTCTCCCGCTCCACCTTTTCCACTTCGGCGGCCGTTACTTGTGGCGATCTGCCAGGCTTAGTCAGCATATAGGAGGTTATGGCAGTACAATAATACATCAACTGTAAATAATTTGAGTCTCAATGAAAACAAAGTATCATGTCTTGAACGGTTATCCAAGTTAATATTTCATTTAGTTCGATGAATGATTTATTGTATGTCTTTAGTTTTTGTACAGTAATGATCTTCATAACTTTTGAGAGACAATTACATATTTTAACAAGTACTGAATTATATTTTATAATTCTTTCTATTTCAAGTATGCTATTTTTTAATATTATTTGAATATATACCCTCGATAAAGTACAAAATATTTCTCGATTTTAACGTAGACCCCTTAAGCTGCTCCTTAGCATTTTTCTCAAGGAGTCTCTTCACGGTGCATGTCTAGAAAGTAAAAGTTTTGAATTTAAGTTACTTAACATTTTTCCATATTTTTAATGCATTTTGTTAAGCGTTTTCACTATGGTTAAATGTTGGTGGTGCTCTCTAACAAAAAATGTAGGGAAAAGGTAGCAACGGTGCAATTTCCTCCCTTCTACTGACACGCCCCCAAGCGGACACAAGAAGAAGGGAGGAACGAGACCTTTTCCTCCTTCTCCAGGCAGACGGGAGAAAGGTTCCGCCCTCCCGACTCATCTTCTTTCGGTTTCGTTTTTCGAGCACGTCGCACAGGTTGTTTCATAAAATATGTTGAGTTGATTGAGCTTCAGTGGCGGCGAAGGCCGCCTGTAATTCCGTCTTTCAGTCCTAAAGTGCTGAGCATTTTGTTCGCATTGACGTTTTTACCACTAATTTTATCAAACGGGCAAAGGAAGCCGCTAGAAACTGCGAAGTTCCGGAGCAGTGCCAGCAGCGCTAAGATGGCCACTGGCTAAGAGGGCCATCATCCGGATTGCGCAACCTACGCGAAACATGCGGACCACTCGGAACGATGTGTCCACAGGGTTCACAGTGGATGTGTCGACGTTGACGATGTTATGGAAATTGCGGAAACTGCGTCCAAGACAGGCAGGTTTTGCTTCCGGGTGCCTGGGTGCCTTCTGTACTGAGTTCGGTTCTGTTTTCCGATGCCGAGTGCCAACCGGCAATCAATGTGGTTGTGTACTTCTGCGTGTCAGCAACATAGCAGCAACATCGTGATGTCAGTGTTGTGCGTTGTGAACAGAAGACTGGAATTATCGCCGATGTGACCGTGTGTTCGCGTATCAGTGGTGTAAAAATAGGATAACGTAAACTGTCGGGCATTTATGCCGCTTGAAAGGGCCGTGATCGGAGCCGGCAGGGTGTCGCAGGTTGACCATTCCGTTTTACATTAAAGAAGTTAAAACCCCTTGAGGGATTAGGTACAATCGATCGGCGTGCGGATAGTCGTGTTGGAACGCTGGCCTGAACCGTAAGCTCCTATCGTGCAGTGGCCAATGTGACTTTTCCCCGACAGCGATCGCGCTCTGGGAAAAGGACTGAACAGTGCGAAAATATGAAGGAAGTACGTATATTTAAAGTTTGGAATTTTAGCATTAAAAAAGAATAGTAGGAAAAATCGAAAATAAACTATCCTTTATTTTGCTGTTTAAATATAGTGCGTTTCCTGGAGAAACTGCCCTCCAGGTGGGGATGAGCGCTAGAGGTTTTTGAGCTCGCCACGGCATAGCTGCATGCACTTAACACTGCCCCAAGTCGCGGCTTTGACTGCATTCAAGTTGATCGAAAAGCGATTTCTCAGCCCGTGAAGCATCACTTCGAGCTGAGTGAATATCCGCTCTACACAGATTTATTCAAAATACCCCCCAATGCCCTCTGTATGAGGGTATTACATGGGGGGGGGGGGGGGGGGGCAAGAAATATATAGTACAGAAGATAAAATACAAAAATCATAGAAAACACAATATGAAAACAACGAATAAAAAAGAACCTTAAGTATTAGTAGAACTACGCACGAGCTCTTGAAAGTTAGACATATCTAGTTTAGTTGCAATGTGAGCCGGTAGGTTGTTCCAGTCGATTATGGTCCATGGTATGAATGATCGTGCGTAACTAGATGAGTGGCATGTGATGCGCGCTACTTTGAATGAATGATCGCGACGTGGAAAAATAATGGGTGGTGTTTTAAAAAAAATTTCGTGAAGCGACGCATGGTGATAGAGCTTGTGAAATAATGACAGACGGACGCGTTTACGGCGGCGTGATAGGTAATGCAACTCAGCTTCATTTTTTAATGCGTTGACACTGGGAAATGGAGAGTAGTCAGAGCAAATGAAATGCGCAGCACGGTTCTGCAAGGACTCGATGTTACTTATAATGTGGGCTTGCTCAGGATCCCATATGGCAGAAGCATATTCAATTTTGGGGCGGATTAGAGTGATATAAGCAAATTTACGTAATTGAGCGGGTGCTTGTTTAAGATCGTGCTTTATGAATCCAATTGAACGGTTAGCAGATTAATTCAAGATTAGGAACGCTTAGCAGATTAATTCAAGACGACAATTGCATCCGTGCGCGAACAGCACAAATAGAAAAGCAAACACTAGAATAGAAATACTGGCTACGACGTTCCGTGCGGAGAAGCAAACACATGGCTTGGAACCGCATTGGCGCGGTTTGAATTATTGCCTTTAAAATAATTACGGCATGATCGAGGATTTTCTTTTTACAAGAAGATTCATCTCCTGAGCCATTGAAAATAATCCCAGAGGTATGGCATTGCTGGAAGAAGGTGAACATGCTGGGATTATTTTTTATTGCTTCAGCAGTCACCAAGAAATTCTGTACATTCAAAACGACCAGTATAAAAGACAGAAACGCAGAGCTCGGGATTATTGATCGGGTTACTGTGTTGTTGTATTGATGTTTGTATATGCCATGTATGTGTATGCGCTGCGTAAAGTGTATACACGTGTGTCTAAAAAAGGTTCCCGGAGATCCCGAATCCTTATGGTGGCGCGAGGAAGCGAATATATTTTTTTAGAACATGAATTGGGCGGTACCCATTGCCACTTAGCCTAGCTACTTTCGATTACTCAGAGCCGTGTATTGGGAGAGTTTGGCCAACAGGCGGAGCAAAGGCCGCCGCCAGCGCCGAGTATTCCCCCGCGCTTAGAGCGTAAACTAAATTTGTGACACAGCGTCGACCAATCAGGAGACCGCGGCGTCAGAATATTGCAAACGACATTCAAAGCGTGAAATAGAGGCGTTCAATCTCGGCCTCTCTGCTCCATCTCACAAATGTCGGCAGTGAAGACAAAGGTACCGGCGCGTGAACCTAGCTCAGCAAAACGCTTTAGTTTGTACGTGAACTCGTGCGTAGGAGCCACTTTCTAAAGCCACGCGCTCGTGCCCATGCCTTTCTCTGCACTGCTGATGTTGGCTTGTTAGAACAGCGTCCTGTGACTGGCAGAAAGAAAACAGTGCAAAGGGTGGGGCGCGCGAGCGTCTGGAGACGCGGTGTCCCGCTCGGCTCGTGCGCTGGCTCTGGCAGTGCTTTCTTTCACAGTCTCAGTTGAGACGCTGTTTCTAGAAAGTTGGCCCTGGTTTGGAGCGCACGCTCGTTTATTCTACACTTGAATATTGGCGTGACGAACACCTCGCACGCACAAAGTTTTCAGTCACTGAGAGTTACACCTTTTAACTCTAGCGACGCTAAAACGGCTTGAATTGGTCGTGTCACAAATTTAGAGCTCACGACCACCGCTAGGGGCTGTTTCGCGGCCTGTGGTTGGCCCCGAGATGCTCGCCTATTCAAACCAATGTATGGCCAAACTCTCTCGACAAACGGCTCTGCGATTACTCTGCTTGACCCTGCCATCTGGTGGCGAACGATTTAACTTTATTTAACGCTACGCGATAAAGAGCGGCTTCCAGTTTGTTCGTTTGAGAGCGGTTTTGTTTTCACGGATTGGTTTGCCATTCCTCCGTGATGTGCGGTTGACGAAGGAAGTGTTACTCGAGGAATAGCAAAGGTA
The DNA here is from genome assembly GCF_016920785.2 of Ixodes scapularis. NCBI lineage: Eukaryota > Metazoa > Arthropoda > Arachnida > Ixodida > Ixodidae > Ixodes > Ixodes scapularis. The sequence goes on from NW_024609857.1 coordinate 185,111,726, forward strand.
AGGCGTCAAGTACGCGAAGTAAGCGAGTATCGGTTGTCTCCGTTTAACATCGCGCTGCTGACGAAGAGACGACTGAGTAACTGGTTTTGAAACTGAAGTTTTTTTACCACCGGGGGGAATCTGGCTTCGGAAATAAACAGAGTTTTCGGAAAGCTCGTGTTACGCTTTTATTTGCTGCTCCTCTGACGTGGCGTCTTCGTTAAGCCTTATTGATCTCGATTTGCTCGATTCGGGGCCGCCATATTGAGATGCAGGCAACGGAGGAACTTGGCTACCCTGCTTTCAGGACGAACGTTTCTCCCTTTCTAAAGGAACATGGGCTACAACGCCGTTCCTCCCCTTACGAAGGACTATCGATACCCTTTTTTCTAAGAGTGCGTGCTTGTTTGCGTTAAAGGGACCATGAAGGCAGTTTCGAAGTTTTATTCGACGATTGAAATGGATGTCAGTCACGTCTCAGGTACTGTTGACCAAGTTCTAGCCCGAACAGAAGTTTGGGTGCCGCACCAATCGAGCAAACAGGCGCGGTAATAATAGCGCGGGGAACGATGCCTGAGACCCCACCGAGGCGGCGGCAGAAAGGTGAACTAAAGTGCGCCGATGCGTGACGACAACGGGCTCCTCGTTTGGCGATTGGTTCCAATGATAGGCGCGCTCTTGGTTTCGATTTCGGTGGTGAGATGTGATGAAAAAAGTTTATTTGAACGTTGGATAATATTTTGAAGTTGTAGTTGGGAATTAATAGGTTTCATACCTTGTATAAAAGCGTAATCTGAAGCGATCCCTCCGTTTGTCACTGGTTGAACGCATCCCGCACTGCTAACTCGAGCGCGTAACAAGCATCGAGCGACCATGGACAAAAAAAAAAAAGAGAAAGAGGTTCGAGCGCCGGGGGCGGCGGACTTTTGGCTTTGGTTTCGTGCGTCGTCTCGTGTTCGCTTTGCGAACTGGTGTCTCACCAATCATGCCGCGTTTATGTGCAACAGTAGGTTGCGCGAAAGGTTGGCTAAAGACGTGTGGTCGATCGGGCGACGTTAGTTTGCGTAAACTGCCGACCGACGCAGCAATGCGCAGCATTGCTGCATCGGTCGCCAATCCAGAGTTCTGCGTCCTTAGCAGCATCTCCCGTTCAGTCGGCGTGAGGTCGCTGAACGGGAGATCAAACTCGTTTGCGAGCGCGGCGTTGTCGTCCATTTCTTTCAGCTTTTCTTCACAGACCTCCGTGCACTAGAGCGAACCACGGGAACCACACTGAGTGTGCACTAAATTTTACCGATGCCCACAGTGCTCCCTGACGTCACTTCTCTTTCCAGAGGCGAAAAAGGGAAGAAATCTGAATGTTTGTTTCGGTTTCGCAAAATTATTTGCAGGTACAGAAATAAGAGTCACATCCTTCTAGGAAAAATTGTGTGACATGCCAAGACCCCAATGCTTGCGGAAACACCTTTTTTGAAAAAAAAAACTAAATTGCCTTCATGGTCCCTTTAAGAACACAATACTTAATATTGATTTCTATCTTGTTCATTATTTATTTGAACGAGTCCCTTTCTTTTTAGAGCAGGTTGATTGGAATAATGTCATACGGAAATATAAAATCCAGTAAGACGTTTCATGCAAAGATATGTATACGCATTGAAAGAAAATAGTGCGAGAGTGTCCGTGGCTCGATGCTGATACATATTAGAGGGAGTATGAAGTCTTCAAACACACACAAAATGACGTCTTTATCAAGATACACTTTTGTAACAACACTAATAAAGTTTTCCACAAAACGTAATTTAATGGAACATCATGGCCAAGTAGTGTAGCAGTTATATAAAGATTGCTTTGGGTAAACATCTGGGAGATTCTTTAGCAAGTAACCATCGTTCGATATTATTTTATGCTTCAGCAAGTTTTGGATTCCTGCGAAATTAAAATATTTACTGATTTGCTTCAAAATGGGTTCAACGCACTAATAGACACGTCTAATCTTGAAACGCAAATCACAAGATAGGAAAATTTTATTTTGAGAAGAATGTTTTTTTAAAGATTGGCATGAGGGATTTAGAGCCTCCATTGGCAACACTGAACACGTTTTGGAAATTAGACGTTTCCTGTTAAATAGCTTAATGTTCCGTATCATAAAGACAATATTTATACTATATGCTTTACAATATTCAATTAACTATAAATAAATAGCGTCTCAATGAAAGCACCTTATATATTATGTTTTGAATGCTCATTTTTTTCATATATAATTTCCCAGGTAGCGCACAGCTCTGGGACAAAATTTTGGAAATGTCTGGGAGTTTTGGCCTTGAACAACTAGAAGAAGCCGAAGTAAAGCCAAATTGCACCTCCTTTGGCAAGAGTCAGGGTATTTTGGCCTTAATTCGCCAAAGGAGTGCCAAAGTTAGGCTTCACTGCCTGGCTGTTAGCTCTCCTTTCTGGGCGAAAATCGTCAAACGAGCGCCAGAGTTAGGCTTAGTGCCTGGTAGTTCAGCTGGCATCTGGCATATTTCGGCCCACGTCGCCAAACAAGTGACAAAGTTATCCTTTGCTTCCTGAGAGTTCGGCTGTCTTGTGGCAGCTGCTGGTTAAAGTTGCCAAACAAGCGCCAGAACTAGGCTTACTGTCTTGAAGTTCGGTTGATGAGGTATTGGATGTACGCGGATGATTTGCATCTTAATTATACAGAAATTAAATTTTCTTCTGCTCGAAACATTTGATTATATTTTAGGTGTCTCTTGATCTCTCCAGGTAAAGGTTGGCTGAATTTTCTCCCGCGGCTAAACCAAACCTTGCAAATGCAGATTTCGCCGGATTGTTGTATTCACGCGTAAGTACACACGCCATATTCGGGACACGCGCTGAGATTGGTTCGACGTTACAGAAACTGCTGCCATCGAGCACGCGCTGCGGGAGCCTGATGTGCCAACGTCCCCTCAAAAGATACCTTTTTTAGGCGTCGCATTGCAAGACTGAGCGTAGCTCTGTGCGTGTCTTGCACTGTATGACTGAGTATTTTCAAATTCTTGCGATCACAAAACGCTGAAGCGACCGAGTGTGATGCTCCCGTATCACACTTGGGGGTACTAAAATGAAATCCCGGCGGCGACGATTGATTAAACGTTCCTTTGAAACTTTTTAGAGGATCAACGCAGGCACACCCTTCTCTCACAATATTTCAGTCCCACCGAATGCCCCCCTCCCCCCGCCCCCCTAACCAAAAGTAAAATCCCAGAGCCTCGACTAACCGCCCAGTGCAGCCAAAGATACAAGGCATAGAGCGCATGCCAACCTGCTCAAGAGGAGGGAAGGATGAACGAGAGAGGAGAGCTGGGATTCCCCCGTTCCTCATTTTCCTCCTCTTGAACAAGTCGGGATACACTCTCTTCCGTGTAGTTTCGGCTGTACTGCAGATTTTTTCTTATAAGTTGTCTTCGCTTTTCTTGCAATAATGTGAGTTAACAAACCCAGAGGGAGCTTAGCTCACTGTTCATGCTCCTTCGACCTCGGTTTTAGGCCTCCCCACCTGATTTTGTGTGGTCGTGAGGCTGTCAGCGAGTGCGACGGCAGCTTTAAGCAAATCAGAAGGGTGGAGCGAAACGCCTCAGCTCTCTGGTATAGACGCGTAAGAAAAAAGCGCTTGGATGAAAATTTGTCACACTCTAAGAAAAAATGAGTACCCTGGGTCGTCAAATGGCACTTTGGAGGCTTCGACTATCTCGAAAAGCGAGTTAGCCTTTGGGCAAAGTGACGACCCAAAACCGCTGTGGAATGACCCCATTTCTGCAGGTGACGACAGGGGAAGGAGGGGTGGTCATTTTCGAATCCGATATTCATGTGCAGGCAGTCGTAAGTGATATTCGTAACTTAGATAGCTACAGAAAGACTATAAATTATATTCTTTCTTAGCTTTCGTGATCCTTTAAGATCCGCCAAGATCACATCTGTTGAACAATTCCCGTATATTGGTGGAGTAAACATTTTGTCAGCGCGAGCAGCAATACTGGACTCGACAGCTGTGGAGCGTGGTATGATGTACTAGCTGTGGCATCATAACAACAACAAACGACGTGGGTGTTTCCCGAACTAAGGTGACGATATCTTTTTGCTGTATTTCATTGCAAAGATTATTAAAAAAATTGAATAGTTTTATATCTGATCGTGTTGAACCATTGAACACTGAGACCGAGGATCGCCAGGGTAAACATGCTAAGAGGTATGTGACTGTGTCGCCCGTACTGTTTTCATCAATTTCGGACTGGTTGGACTTCTGAGCTGCACCCGTAGTGGTTGTGATCTCCTGGCTGTACGTACGAAGCACGCGAACTTTCCAGTTCAGGCGCAGGTTGAAATTCAGTGCAAGGGTAGTAATTGGCTTTTACTATCGGGTGATTCAAGGAGCGGCCAGACTCTTTAAATGGACCTCAAAATTTGGTTTCTTAAACTATCGCTTCCAATTTTGTACAGTGTTGCCCACAGGTGGTGCATTGTTTCTATAAAATTCGCAAAGAGCGAGCTTACCAGAGGAAAACGTAAAAAAAGAAAAAGGCTTAAATCCAATAAAAACGCAGCGAAGCCACCGGCCTTCAAACCATTGGGCGCCCTGTGGTTTGAAGACCGGTGGCTTCGCTGCGTTTCTATGGGAGCTAAGTTTTTTGCTTTATTAAATCTTTTCTCCCATAAGCTTGCTCTTTGCGAATTTTATAGAAAGGATGCACCATCTGTGGCCAAAACTGCACGAACTCGGAGCGCGATAGGTTAAGAAACCGAATTTTGCGGTTGATTTAAAGCCTGGCCGCTCCTTGATATCACCCAGTAGATTGTTGCGTCGTCACGGGCGCTATTTATGCTTTTACAAGCGCCATCGCGAGCCCGAACTCGCGCCTCTTTCGCCGTTTGCGTTCTTCAGTTTTGGTGTTCTTTTCTATGATTTATTAAACCTAAAGCTTAAAGTCAATCACCTCTGCCTCGTCACCCGTCAAAGCGCCCCACAGCGCTGCCGCTCTACTAGCCCTTCCTGGATGTCTCATGGTGCCAAGTAGCAGCCGGATCGTAGAACCACCACCATCGTCGCCTCTCCACCAGAGGATCATTACATTTTGTTGCATCAGCTTCCACTATATTTCGGCGCGTCAGCTACCGCTATATTTGTGTGCGTCGGCCGAGCCTGTAAGCCCATCCCCTTCTTTCGACTGTTTAACTCCTTTCTGGGCACAAAAAGAGCCACTGCGGTTCTTCGCAACGTTCTTGTGCTCGTGCTCGTTCAGTTTTTTTAGGGCAGTATATAAGCTTCTGAGGTTCTTTGCAGTATTTCAACAGTTGTGTTCCTTCAGTTCTTTTAGGACAGTAAATAAGCCCTGATGTTCTTCACAGTGTTCCAACGGTCGTGATCGTTCAGTTTACCAGTCTGCCCTGCAAGACGTGGCCTTTCAAACCTTTTGATATTTTCCCGTTGGCCAGTCGCTCTGCTCTACCCGGTTTTGGACTTTACGGTATTTCAATTTATTGAAACATGCTTCCCTATACTCCGTTCCCCCCTAAGCTGAGACAGAGCCATGTATGTAGAAATTTGGCCATTTGTTGGGAAATATAGGAAACAAACGAGGAGCCGCCGTTGGCCGAAAGCGGGCCGGGCCTGTTCCAGGACGTCTTCACAAATTCGAATGTGGCCAATCAGAGGCTGGAAATAATACCCTGACGGTGGTTACGAGAAACGAGCTTAATAAGTGCGGCGAGTAACTCTCGGTGACTGAAAATGTGGTGCACGTGATGTTTCAATCACGGTCATCCAAAATTATGGTGGAAGAGTGCGACTGGGGGAACGATCGACATAATCCGTGCGCCGAGGGCCAGGAATGTACCGTCTGAGCGGTCACACTCTCCCGGAGCAAATAAGAGTTGAGCGGCACATTTGTTTCTTACATCTTTCTTCATGATCATGATCGCAACATCACGTACACCCCATTTTCAGCCATGAAGGGTCATTTCGTGGTTATTAAAATGATATACCAACATACACCTATGATTAAAACAGTTTCTCGCTACTACCGCTAAGGATTCTTTTAGGCCTTTGGTTGGCCAAGAGAGAAAATCAAGCCCACTGTCTGCTTCTGGTGCACGCCCAGGCTTTGCCCGCGCTTCCCACTGACCAAGCTCTCTCATACACGGCTCTGGGCTGAGACTGCAGTGGGAACTACGTGCCCGCCGAACCAATCAGCCGCCTCCCTTTCATCACCTGACCCAGTCCTCGGTGTGTGGGAATGAGCGGGAGCGTGATCACGTGACAAAAGAGGGAGGTATGACTGGTCCATTGAGGACGTAGCTTTCACTGCAGTCTCAGCTTACGGTGAATGGAATATAGTGAGCGCGCAAGATGGCCACCCAGCTCCGGCCTCAAAAGAAGTTTGTGCTTGCAAGACGACCGGTGTCTTCATTGGCCTCCTCGCTCGAAACACTATGTCGAAGAACCAGCGTGCACCAGCACGCGACACGAAGCTCATCGACTGCAGCACGTGCGCGGAGGAGCTATTATAGCATCTCCTTGGTTCAAGACGGATGCATTGGGTGAATCGCAGTACTGTGAAATTAATTATTTCTCTTTAGGTGTTTCTTTTAAAAAATTTTTTTATCATAAATGCCTGTGACCTCAACAGCAGCCGTTAAGCTGTCATTTTCCTCTGACTGCAACTATCTCAAATATGCCTAACTTTCCTCGGATATGAAGTTTTCCCAATATCATTTGTCAATGACTACTTGTTTCTATTGGAAGATAAGTGTTGTGTTCTGGAATTTTTATTATGGTAGTCTCCCTATAGCTAATGTTAAAAAAATATTAAGAATGGGAGAGTAGTAGTTTTTCATTCTACTTCAATGGGGTACGGAACAAAATATTAGCGCCTATTTCTTGTGTAGACATGGTCTGCTTCATGACAGCAGCTCACAAACAGCAGTATTTTGTCTGTAAATGTAAGAAAAGCAATTTTAAAACAAAACAAATAAAAAACAATTTCTTAATACCACCTGGTAGTTGAGGTCTGAGATTTGTTGGAATGTCTCACGTCACGGGCTCATCAGAAGCACGCCATGGTGTGGCGTGTCCGATAGAGGCGTGCGGGAGCGAGCGGCGCTTGGCGCACCTCTCAGATCTAGTCACTGATCTCTATGTGTATTTGCTGGACCGCGTTTGCCCGCTCCCGGATTGCTGCCACTGGTAGCCATCATTTTGGTAGAGTTATACGACCTCTAGCCAATGTACAGCTGGTGCAGCTCCTACCATCCATTCATGACAGCCATCGTTGTGACAAAAATAGCGGTGGTTTCTATTTCGTTTTTGATTGAAATTGTTTAAAGAAACATATTGTTCAAACCGGGCGTGAACGGTAGCTCGATCTTTGAGGACCCGGTGAAAGTTTCACGGAATCGCATCACCGGGGAAAATCAGCACAGCACGCATCGAAGGTCGCATCGATAGAAGCATCGAAAGCAGACGCCGTTACGGCGTCTGCTTTCGATGTGAGCTGCGCTGCTTTCCCTTGATGCTGGGCTTTCGTAGAACTTTCGCCGGGACATCAAAGATGGTGCTACCGTTGACACCGGGTTTCAAGAATCTGCTTGGTCGAGCAAATTCAATCAAGCATAAATTATCACTTACGGTACAGTGTACTAGATCCAAGGCTATTTAATGGCAGCCTGCCGCAATAGCGCTGTCCGCCATATTACTATGATGGCTAGAGATGATATGGCTCTGCCAAAAAGATGGCCGACCGTGGCCGCATTCCCGTCCATAGACAGAGCTTGTCAAACGCGATCGAGCAAATAGACATAGAGATCAGTGGGTCTAGTACACCGTACCTCGGGCATTCCCACTTGGCAGAATTGTAACGCGCTGACGATAAAGCTGGCGCCACCTAGTGGTGACGATCGTAATTACTATACAATTGGCCTTGTATGGGCCCGTGACGTTGCGAGCGTGACGTCACGGGCAAATATCCCGAGATGCGTCATGCCGACTCGATGGCTCATTTTGAAGAGCTCTCCAGAATCTGTTGGTTGCAACAAAAATATAGCCCTTTGATGAAAATACAAGCGTGATTATCATTTATAGATATCATAGATCATATTTCACTCATTTCGAAGTGTTCCGGGAATATTCTAACCTTTGATCCCGTACCCCCTTAATGTCTTTCGTGGGATTTTGTTTAAAAAAATATAAGGAAAGGAGCATCTAATAATTAGCTTTTAGTAGTATGTTACGTCGTCATACACACTGTTTGTACTATTATGAGTGCAAGTTTGAACCAGAGCTCGCGCCTCGTTCGCCATTCTTGTTTTTCAGTTCTGATGTTCTGCTCTATAATTGATTAAACCTAAACCTAAAAGTCAATCGCCTCTGCATTGTCGCCGGCAGGGTTCGCGCTGACTGTGAACCCCGGCCACTAGCCGTCTCCCATCAGGGCACCCAATCACCTGGCCGCCCTAACAGCCCTTTTTGGATGTCTCCTGCTGCCAAGGAGCAGCCTGATCATTTAACCACCGAACCTCCAACAATGTTCCCTCTCCCTCAAACGATTACTACAGGCAGGCCGGTCCACTTGTGAGGAATCTGTGTCCACAGCTGAACCGCCTGCTTTTGGTCCGGTCCTCGTGAAGTGCCTACTGTTGTCATTCGTATACCATCAAGCGAGCAGACAATCATGAACCCAGCATAGGCCTAAACTGCGCGCCCACACAGTCTGTCCCACACCAAAAGGATGGTTGCCTCCCACGTGTAGGGACGAGTCCAAATGTATATAGACAAAAATCGATATGGGATCTGATGTGCTAGCCAAGTAACAGTTAAGAAGAATACTTCCTATCTTTTGCTGAGGTTCTGCAGCAGTGGAACTTCAACAACAGTGGGGAAGTGCTTGCAAGCCTGGTTCCAAGACTGCGAGGTTGAACCTCATAAATGCCCCCTTGTCTCCACATATCGCATGCTTCGATAACCCGATGAACTGCGGGTGATACAAAGTGGTGGTGGGGTGATGTTCATGACCGTTCTAAAACTGTTTGAAAACAGTACTATTAATCTGGGTCCGTTGTCAAAGACAAGTGTCCTTGGCTGTCCAAATCAATCAAAGATGTCTCACTGGGCTTCCACTGTGGTCTCGGCCGATGCTTCTCTCTGCTTTGTGTCCGAGTGGACCACGATCAGTATTACGTAACTCTCCAGCAGTACGGCATAACATAAGCCATGTTGTTGTTGTTGTTGTTGTTGTTGATATTTTATTTGCATCAAATACAGAGTACATGATACTGGAGGCTTGTGGAAAAAGCGGTCACAAGACCAGCTTGCCAGTTTCCAGCTATCAGCACAAGGGTGCGTCGCTTTCCTATTCAAGGCAGAAAATGTGAATGAAAATAAGCCTCTCTCGGTGCGTTCTTGTATTCTTGCTGCTGTTTTTGGCGTTTGTCATGATACCTGTGGGCAAGAAGTTGCCAAGGCTCTCATTTAACGAGACCTCAAGCAACACTCGGGATCATCAAAAGTGACTAAAGGTTCTTTTGAGGAAAGACTCCGTCCCAAATCGGACCTCCTATATATTTAATAGTGTGCGGTAGGCACCTTTTCGTGACGTGCATGAACGAAGGCCTATCTGGTCCTCCTTCGTGCATTCTGCTCAGGCTCCACTCAAAGCCCAGCTTGGCTCAGGCCTCTCTGATGTCAAAGCTGGATGAGCCCATGTACCCTTCCAGGTCCTGTTTTGGTGCTGCTTGACTGGCTGTCACTGTTTACCTACGCACATCTTTCTCGCACTGCTCGCCTGACAACAGGAAGAGTGCGTTATTATGAAACGTGAGCCCCGGCACAGCTAACACGTTCCACAGTGCTTACGTGACTTCGTAGCGGTTGTTACATCAGAGGACCCTGGCCGTTGCAATTCCTCTTCACCTACCGAACTTTAAAGATAAACCGATTACGCAGCAAAACGAAAGCACGCACTACCTGTCAGCATTTTAGCACCGCTTGTCGGCATCATTGTCGTTGTTGCAATGCTTTGTTTGTTTGTAGTTGAGGTGGTGATATCACAACATCATCTTTGTCACTCATGGTGCTTGCAGTAACTTCGCAGAACACGAAAAGATTAGACCTGCATACAGCTGACACTGCAGTGGAATGACCAAAATGTGCGGTTGCAATTTCTGCTTGCGTTGGCCATCTCACCACAATGCGACATCGGCACGTGCCATGTAACAGTGACTTAGGACGCCAGCTACGATTAATGTGGGAGCCATCATACAATGCCTGTCTTTGTCGTGCACGTGTTTCACGTCTACTTTGCCGACTGATGCAATTGAAAGAGTTTTCGTTGAAGGGTACCGAGTTGGCAGGTTACGAACGCCTGAGCATTCAGCTAATTGGGGATTTCATTTTGCTACTCGTTTCTGTAGAATGTCTAGTCTTGATTCTGTTTGTCCATCATCTATTTATTGGCTCGTCTGTTCAAAAGTAACTCAGTCGGTCTATCTAAGGAAGCCTCAAGAAACAGCTTTGCTAAGGCACCACAAGCCTTGAGAATTTTTTTTTCTTGAGACCGCGATAAGGCCACCTAATTTCATTTTGATCAAGCCAGCACGCTGCAGAGGAGGAATGACCCAGATTTAGCATGACGTTGTAAGTTTCACATGAGCACATTTCACTTGTAGTTCAAAAAGAGGTGTCACTTAATTAGAAAGAGAAGTGAAACAAAAACATTATTAGGTATTTCGATTAAGAAAGCTATGCATACTTACGCTCAGCTTTCAGTATTTTGGGCGCATTTCGCTTTGTAGCTTTGAGTTTATCTATGATAATTATTAGTTCACTTGGAGCATACAAAATACATTGGGTTTGACAGACAACCAGACTTGGGCATCTATCATATGTCTGAGCTGAGCCTTCATTTTTTTTCGGTTGAAGTGTATCCTTCGCTTGGCTTGATCAGTATCTACTTCATGTACTGAATGCCTTTTTACAGGGTTGAGTTGCCACGCGCGACTTGTCCGCTTGTGGGTGCTTGGTGAGTGGTGTAACCAATCACCATGAGCCCCGAGCCTAGCGTGGGTTCAGACCTCCTGCATGCCTGGCTGCGCTAGGTGTCCCCGTGTCTGATTAAACTGGGGTCTTGGCAGTTGAACCAAGCCCGGGCTAGGTTTAATTCAAAGGCCCCCTAGGTTAGGCAACGCACCACCCCAGCCCGCGCTCCGCACAAACAAGTGTCCTGCGTTGGCTCGCCCTGGACAATTCGGTCAGTCACTTAGCTTTACCTCTCCTTTCTTCTGACTTTCTTCTCCATCCCTGTTTTTAACCTCTCATCTTTCTGATGTAACAGCATTCTTTGAAAGTGAAGAGGAATTATATAGCCCACGGGTGTTGAAAACCTCCAGGGTGTGACATGACAACACCAAATACTTTACTATGAAAATATTTCACCCCATGAGAATCCAATGGCCTTAGCACGAACAGGCTTTGCGTGGTTGGGACGACTGGATGCGCAGCAGCCTTAGAGTTTTTGCCTTCAAATAGACCAATCTCACCAGCCAGTTTCGTTAAGCCGCCGCTGCCACAACGCATCAAAGGAACTTTAGTATTTCTGCAAATGGGAGAACCCCGCAGGAGCTTTGCACGTAACGAGACGAAACGAGCCGTTTCGTGCACTGCCTCCTGCCTCCTGTGAACTAGAGTTGTGGCGGCATTACGCATGCGTGGAACGCTTAGTGAGGTCTGTCTATTGGGACGATTGATGGTAACAATAGATGACTGCTGCCATCTATGGTTACGGACACCTGAAGCACTAGTGGAGACAGCTGTGCCTACTGTCTCGGCAAACCCGGTATCTCGTTTGCTTACGGTATCCCTCTCCCTTGGTGCGGCATGATTGCTGTACAGTGTGGACGGTGTGATCCTCATGCATTCTCTCAGATGCCTGGTGTCTACAGCGCTAGGAGAGCAACATTTGGCACTGTGGGTGTACTGGCGTAAATGAATGTAGACAACTGCATTTTTCCTGATAAAGTATTTGGTGACACTGTCAACTGGCATGCTTGCAGCCAGGCTAGCAATGGCCGTGGTAAGGTGACTCGCAACCTAATTGTCGCAAGATCTCTCTGTCGCATTTCAATCACTGCGTTGGATCTGCTCACAAGAATGGGACATTTACAATAAAAATACAGCTATTCAATCAAGATATATATTAGTCATACTTTTTAATTAATATGCATATGCTTGTAGTTTAAATTCATTATCACTGCAGGGTCAGAAGGTAAATTGACAACAAAATATGATTGGTTTATTTTTTTCTGGTTTCTGGCATGTTATCACTCCAAAAGTTGGGGTCTATACAGCACGAACGAATTGTCTTTTTGGATGGTAATCATACCAGAAATAGCATGTTGCTATTTCAGTCGTTGCCGCTCGTGAACTCAAGAGACTGGAACTGCAGCTATTGCGACTTCAAGATGTAACGAGATTTCAGCTGCTCGTCAGACCGTGGCCAGGCAGTGGAATAGATCCTCAATCCTTTGGGGGCGCGTGCTTGTTGGTTTAAATCGTGAAACTTCCAAGATTCTGCTGGCCTTGCTATGTCAAAATGTTGAAAAAGATTTTTCGTGTGAAGCCAGCCTAAAACATATCTCATTGCTACATTGTTACAAGTTTGTCACCCTGATTTGTTTTGTAGTGATTTAGAACTGCTGTGGGCAACACCGGAGCTCACCACCGAGCACAGCACCTCTTGTGGCAAGCACCAAAAAAGATGCGAAAGAGGGTTAGCAGACAAGGCCCATCATGTAATCAATGCCACCAGCCCGACAAACCACAAGACCACGTATTGTATGCAATAAGTCAGTTGTCGTTAACCTGTCTCGACCACGACATGCCGGCCGCGGTGGGATCCAGCGTTTCCCATGAGAAGAACAAGGGCGATATAAAAAAAAGATAGGAGACGAGTGAACATAGCAGTATGCGCTTCTGCTATTTGTATTGCAGGCACCAACAGCTTTTGAGCTACCCTTAAATAGACTCTTCTAAAAAGCGTGCTCCATCTACACTATGTTCACCCTGCCGGACCAATCAGCCACTTCCCTCTTATCAATTAGTGATGTGATTTCTGCGCCATTTGTGCCAAACTGCGCCAAAGTGCTTATTCTGCTACACTTGCTATATTAGACCAAGATGTGAGGCATTTGCACCAACATTGCACCAGAACTTAAGTTCAATTAAATAATGCTCAAAATATAACAGCTGCAGGCCTCGCTACCGGGGCGATTCATTAGTGTAGGCTCGTGGCGGGTTTTCAGGACTTTCGATTATCGTGTCAAATAACGTACTATTCGATTTGATTTCGCACCAAGCACTGTAAGCACACAGAAGTTTCGCAACACGTCTCGTGTTCGTGGTCTCTTCTGGTGTAACGCAGTGAAGCAACAATTGCGAACCAGGCGTCGCGATGTTGCGTGTCTTGCTTCGCCGCAGTGCACCCGCGTACTGAGGGAAAAGGTACTCCTCCAGCGCGAGATGTTGTGCGAGAAGGTATATATGGACACTTGTAGGTTAATTTTTTATGCTTTTTTTTTGTCTGAATTAAGGATTGCATCTTAGAATGGACGCTTGAGCGAGTTGGATATTTATGTTGCAGGAGAAGCGCTAAAGTATATTCACTCACCCTCACACTAAACTCACACCAGAAAAACGGTCACTCACGTCGCGCTAACTTTCAACTCACATTGCATTTTCGCCTTCTTTCGTTTTTCTTTTACCCTTGTTAAATTTGTCACCTCACTTCTTTCTCTTCTGTACCAAACCATTATCAATGTCTATCGCACATTACCTTCGAGAATCTAGATATAACAATTCTTTTTCCGTAAGCGTTATGGATGGACTACTAACACAGGTGTCACTCCTTTTTATGATGTTAGCGGCCTCTATTATCTCACGTCTTCCCGAGTTTGCTAGCAAACTCAGGACTTTTGGGCATTCACTGCCGTGACTGTGGGTGCGCCGCGGACTTCAAAAATAGCACCATAATCGGAAAGAACAATCATCAGTTAACACGTGAGATAATAGAGGCCGCTAACATCATAAAAAGGAGTGACACCTGCCAATTCAAATACCTAAAGCACCTGCATACTAATAATACTTGCACACACTCTTTGTATTCGTCTAGTGAACAGTGGCACTCACTTGCCTAATATTTTTCAGAACGTGGTAGGGTATTTATACGAATCGGGTCGGTAGGGTGGTTAGACTAGAGAGACACGGAGGTGTTGTGTTGCAGTTGCTTGTGCCTTGTACTGCTGCTAGGTGTGTGCCTGTAACATTGTTCGGTGTCGTGGTTGGTGTGTGTGTTGGCGCATGAGTATGTGCGGTACGTAGTTCAGCAGTATGAGTCGGTGAATGAGCATTTTTTTTCTGCCCTCCTGGCGGTTACTACCACACTTCCTAGGTGGCGCAAGCTGCCGCCTGATTCAATAAGCTAAGTGTTGTGCAGTCCTGTCCCTATTAATTACAAACAGCTGGCATGCGGTCCACTGGGCTCCCTACTTGCCTCTCAGGTTGATAACAATCGTAATAATTGTGCCGCTCAGCCACCTACATGATTGTTCTCTGTCGAAGAGCTGCGAAGTGCAGGCAGCATTGGATAACCACGTCGGTTGAGGTAGGCACAAACAAGTAGAGATAGGGGCAAAAAAATATATCGGGGCGTTGGTGCGAGTTGAATGCCTCCCGCCAGTGTCGACGAAGGTTCCCAGCGATTCATCGCCGCATACAACCAGCATACGTTGTCTTTAATAAATTAATCATGCCCATTCCTCGCGTTACGATTTCTTTTTAAGCGCTCTCCGCCGGCGGTAAAAATGCAGTCAATCTAGCGAGATGCCGTCGGGTGCAATCGCGGCGATTCTAACAAACACGCTGCCGTCCTTCCGGCTAATAGGTACGGTACATGTGTCCAAGGACGGATGTTTAGAGTGTCTGATGGCACTTGGAAGACGTCGAACAGGCGTATGCGCCCTATTCTCTCACTCGGCCAAAAAGTCGTGCTGTTCGCTAGACCGAAATCCGAGCCTCGCTAACGGGCCGCCATTTTGCTTTTGGGGGTAGTAAAATTTGACTACCTGCTTTTTGACTACGTGTCGAGTCGTCATTTTTATCCTAGGGGTCGTTAGATTTGGGACAACTTTTTACCACCCCAAATGTAGTCGCATGTGACAACCATTTTTCTTAGAGTGCACGTTACTCTCTCTGTCGCGCTCAGGGGATCTCGGGGGCTGTTGTTTTCGCCGATTGCCGAGTTAAACAAATAGGCGGGCCACGTAGGTCACGTTTCCGAAATGCGCTTTTCAGTGTTCTGTTGCTTTCGTGCGTTGAAGACGCGGCCATGATTTTTCGTTGTAAATGGCCGGTAGACGTCCATGCATATTTTGCAGTAATGGCCATCTTATTTCACCCAAGCCCGAGGAACTCTTGTGCTCTGTTTGTTCGACGCACTTTGACAAAAAAAGCTCTTCGCCGACGACGAGACGTCCGTTGAATGTGCGCAACCTTCCTGCTCGAGTGTGTTTATGGGCTGCCCGAGCCGGATTAGGCAACTATCGAGGACTAGTTCGTATCGCTCTTTTATTAGTGAGTAGACTTCAAGCATGCATCTTATAGTAGTCCTGCTTTCCTCTCAATCTCTGCTGGTTCCTTTCTGATTTAATTTATGAGTTTTGCTTTGCCTAAAAACAGTGTTCATTCTATTTTATAATTTGCTTTGCGTTTTACGGGAAAGTATGACCTTTGTAATTCTGTCGAGAATAAGCTGTGTGTAATAAGACTAGTTGGATAATCTTCTGGGAGCGATCGAAAAACAATTGTTTATCCGTGTATGTGATTGATATGCGACAAATGATATGCAACGTCCTATACAATACATATTTGCACGACGTTCGGCCAGTACGGAGCAGACGCATCGTAGAGTACTCGTACGATATTGCGCGAACACCAGACCAATGCAAAGCTACTGTACGGCAATACATGCGCATATCAAAAGGTGATGTAAAATTGGACATTTTAGCGATATTGGAAGCTGCTTTTGGCCGGTACTGGCACGACACTGCCCACTATCGCCGTGCTGCTTGGGAAGGGAGATGATGACATCTGAGCATCGTGTTTTCAAAGCTTATTTAATCTAATTTTCTTCATGGGCGCGTGAGAGGGCACTTCTGTGGCACACCAGAGAAATTCCTCACCAGAGAAGTTGGCTCTTCTCGGGCTAGCCACTGGAGTGGCTAGCCCGAGAAGAGCCAACTTCGGCATGACCCGGATCCCCAAAGTAGGGCTCACTTTGGCAGTTATAGCTCAAGTCTTGCGCTTACTTTGGCACAACTGTTGCAGAGAAAAAAAAAAGAGCCAAACTTTGGCATGTCTGATATACCCAAATTAGGCGTAGCTTTATCAGCTATGGCTCAAGTATGGCACTTTGTTTGGCACTCCTGTGGCTAGCCAGATTACAGCCAAGCTTCGGCATGCCCCGAATCCTCAAATTACGTTTTACTTCGGCAGTTATGGCTCGAGTTTGGCACTTGCTTTGGCACAACTGTGGTGGATCAAAAAAAGCCAAACTTGGCATGTCCGAAATATCCAAATTAGGCGTTTCTTAGGCAGTTATGTCTCAGGTATGGCATTTAGTTTGGCACTCCTGTGGCGAACCAGAAAGAAAGCCAAATTTGGCATGCCCGAAATATCCGAATTAGGCTTTAGTTTTGCAGTTATGGCTTAAATATGGCACTTAGTTTGGCACTCCTGTGTCGGTCCAGAGAAAATACAATCTTTGCGTGCCCCAGTAATGCCCAACCAGGGCTATAGTTAGGCAACGAAGTTCGGCACTGACAAGAGGCCAGGAGCAAAAGCTAAGTTGGCCCAAGGGTCCTTACCTCTGCCACACTTTCGCCCAAGTGGGGCGTTCCTCTAATGATCTACCTGGGTTAGTACGTTGATTGCTTTAGGTGTGACGTAGAAAGAGTACAGTTTCTTCGCGACGTCTTATAAAAAGTTTAATGGTGTGAAAGAAATAAAGTTCAATCTCGCGCTAGCAAAAGAAAAGTAACGTGCGAAAGAGTTTTATCTTAAGATTATCCGCTCGGTGTGCAAGTTGTACAACGCGTAACGTCACCCCGCTGAAGAGGACGGGAAATTTTGAATGTTGATTTTTGCATCACATTTATTTCCCGTCTTCTCAATCGCAATTTTAGATTTAGAGATAATAAATATCATGGTGGTAAGTGTAAACCATGTGTATTCCAAAAATATTTTTAACGTGGGTAGCACAAACTCATCCGGAGCCTCCCTATAATAATGAATCACCTGATGAATTACATTACTTTGCGAGGAAATTATTTACCAACCTTAAGCAGACTTTCCAGGAGTGGGTGAAGGGGGCTGCTGTGTTCATCTGCGTAGACCGTGATATTCTCCGGCAATATGTTGGGCAATAGCTTACTCATTTTGCATTGGTGTTTTCTCCTGTGTCTGTACGAGGCTTCGAAACGCTGAATGATGAATTCAGTTCAGCAAATACAGCATTAAGACAATCCCGCCGCATTATACGCAGCTGGCTGCTCAAACCATGTGTTCTTTTTTTGTAATTTGTAATTTATTTTCACTTGATATTGTGTCAACATGGCGGCTTGCGGGTATGAGCGGAAAGGTAACAGCCGTTTCGTGTGTGGGCCTGCTACATGACTGCCACATGCACTGTATTGAAGAAAGAAACAAGAACAAAAAAAGGACAAGCGTATACGTTCCCTGACTAGTAAAACTTCGTTATATACCTATTTTCATATTGTCATCGCCCTAGCAACGCGAAGTTCTCACATCCGGTATGCGGGCGAAGAGGAAACAAGGCGTAACAGAAACAAAAACAGACGACGAGGGTAATGTCGATGAAAACGGCGACGAACACACTTATATGCCTTCATCGGAGATTATCATCAAAAAAAATTCAGACCTGTTTTTGTTTTGTCCGTTTTTCGGTCGTTCCTCGTCTCCGGTTACTATGGAAGTTCTTCACCAACTCGTTTTTGTCCTTACTTCCAATGCATTACATCCTGGAAGTGGTCAAATTTTCTTCAGGGGTAACGAAAGCATGAGTGACAGTGACGATTAAAACAAAAGCTCGCCCCGTTGGATGGCGGGAACAAGACGATGTTTTCAAGCACTTGAATTCAAGATGCAGATTCCCTCCTGGAAAAGTCAATACAAGAAAGTCACGCGAACCTTTTATCCAGACACGGTTTTGTTCCTCCCTTTCGTGGGGCGGAGGGGATAGGAGGGCATTTCTCTTCTTTTTTTTTTTTTGTTTTGTTCTCCCGGCTGACGACGTTGTAAAGACGTTGATTTTAAAGCACAATAGCATTTTAATTTGGTTTTGCCATGAGATGCCTATACTCATGGCTTTTTATTCCATCTAGAAAGTTCCAAGTGTACTTTCGAATGTACAATTTGCAAGCGTGATTCGCACTAGCTTCGCAGAAAAAAAGGGCAGCGGCGAACGCCATAAACAAGCATAATTAGAACGAAAGCAAATGTACCTGCTTTAACTGTTGTCTACGTGTGAAAACAAATATTCCGCGACATTTGACCACCCGACAAGCACGTTACAATCCAAATTCAGAAAACACTGAACGAGGCGCGACCCACTTTGATTCCCATAATGAATGACCGCGAAGAATGAAGAAACGAGGACAGACATTTTTTGGCGATCAGATCAAAATAATTTTTTGAGTCGTGATTTTTTTTTTCTCTCTCCTTGACGCGTCAACACAAGCACCATTTCTGTTCTCCAAGTTTTGTGAGAGCAGCTTCCACTGGTGCGAATGCGTGGCAGAGAAGTTTTTTCACACCCTTGGAGAGAAGCGCTGCCTGGGGTCAATGTTGCATGAAGTGGCCCGGTAAATTGTGGTTATTAAAATGGAAGCTGCAGCTCTAATCTATATGTGAAAAATCATTCGAACATTGTCAACTGTGACCCCAGCCCCACAGGTATAATAATCGTTTAGTCCGTTTAAACCCGGAGTCGCCGGCAGAACCCCGTCGAAGTAGCGCACAAACCACAACTCTTTAAGCCATCTGAATTGGGAAGATTGGAGGAGTATAACGTCAGTTCGACAGCCGACGTCTCAAACGACAGGGCGGAAGAAACACCACGACGTGCCGCGGATCACTCGTAAGCTGCTTATGCTGACGTACAAAGCCGTAGTCTTTCTGGCTTTACATAGCGCCTGCTTTTATACGTTGACCGAGTGTGCTATAAACTTGATCGCCCGACGTGATTTTTTTTATTTTTGTTTTTGTGGGGGTTTGCGGATTTTAATGCGTTAGCCTTAGAGTCTTGCTACATGCGCTGGTCGTGGACTGGTTTCGACTAGTGGTGACTGTGCCGCCATCCCGTGGTGACAGAGCCGCATGGGTTCTGGAAGCTGAAACACCTTATGCGAGCGCAGCGGATGGCGGGCGGGGTGCGGGCGCCCCTCGGACACCGTCGGCAACACCTGCCCCCGGTTTTGAAGAACAGTGGACCCACACTAGCTGCGTTTCCGTTCTTCGAGCTGCCACGCCTGCCACGTTGTTCTTGAGGCGCAGACCTCTTACCATGACACCGGGCCGTAAGGGCACGGTGTCGTCGTCTCTATATGCACAACATGCGCGGCAACATAATGCGCAAGATCACCGGCCACGCCGTTTGCACAAAACCGCCAACTATCCGCGGCAGGATGAAACGCGCTTTTGCGGTGAAAAAATAGGCACGACGCAATGACCTCGTCACTTTTTGTTTTTGTGTTGTTGTTTTTTTGCGCACCTCGCTCACTTCCTAAGTGAACTGTTCCACTTGCACCAGGAAGAAGATGAGTTTTGGGAATATTCACCATGCCGAAAAACGTGGAGAGTGTGCGTTCACCACGCTTTGTTGAAAATAGCCGCTGCGCGAAATGATCACTCATTTCTTTGAGAATCAAATTAGCGGAAGCCTCGATTTCGACCCATTCTTTGTAGCACCGAAGCAGCTGGCTCGCACCGTTACGCGATGCCGCAGTATCGAGTAGCTGTCGGCCGCACAAACTGAGTTCGGCACGGTTGCTCCTTTCGTTTATCGCCATTTTCGCGACGTAACCGAGATTTCAAACAAAGGAGAGGTTTGCGAACAACAAGCACAATGGAGCATGTTAGGAAAGTCTTTTTGACGGCGGACACAAAACCAACGTATGGGTTGGAGGCAAAAGGCCCGCCTGAATTCGACGCTCGGCCGAAAATATTTTTACGCAAGAATTCACCTCAACACATCCAAAGAGCACACGCAAGGAGAAGAAAGTATCTAGGAATTATCAGTCGACCATTGTGAAGCAACGCTGAGTATTGGTGGGCAGTATGCTGGACAAACCGCGATAACGTAGCCAAAGAGCGGACTTTGGCTGATCCTTGTGTTAATCACCCGATAATATTGTTCTTAGTCTTTTCTTTTCTGTTTGGCTCTAATCGACTGCACTTCACGCATTAAGACCGCCACCCAAATTTCTTTTCTAGAATTTCCGGTGCACAGATACTTGACCGTGGAGGGCGCATGATCCATTAAATAGGCACGCAATTCATCATGCGAATTTTACAGTGCAGCTGCCGTTATGAATATACATATTTTTTTATTACGCTATTTTATTTCAGGGAACCAAAATATTTTTTATTAAGACGATGTAGATTGACGAGGATGTCGGTTGAGTTGTACTCCGAACGAATGCGTCACAGTTGAGACGAAAAACGATATACACTTTTTTTTTTTTTTTTTTTCTTTTCCTTCAAACGTTAACATATATTTCGTAAGTCTTTTTATAAGACATTTTCCTTGGGAGCCCTTTTTTAAAGCAAAGCGTGTGGAACTTTCTTTTGTGAAGTTACTTTTTTATTATTTATGTTTTTTTTTTTAAATTAAGTTTATCGAGAAGTGTACGAAATTCGCTTGAAAAGTTTATAATTGCTCACTTTTTGCACCTCTCTGCGAAAACGGTGGTTGTAGTATAGTCTATCCTGTTTAGCAGTAGTTTCTTCTTCTATAAAATGGTTATCGGACAAACGACAACGCATGGTGGGGCTCTATGCAGCCAACACATTTCGTGCAAAGTGTGTAATCGTAGAGGCTCCGAAGCTTTTATTTGACATCAATTGGGGGTTACCGGGCATCCACGCAGGCCTTTTTATAAAGCTGAAGACTAGTATTAACAAACGACAAAAAAAAAAGGCAGCAGAGAGTAAAACTATCACAGGGACATCACGTCCTACGTGTGCGACGCTATTCTCAGAACCTGTTGTATCCTGACTGATCATTTTATTAGTACTTCCTCTTCTTTTATACTAAATTTCCCTTCTTCGTCCTCGTCATCTTCACTCCACAATAAAGACAGTCTGGCATTGGCCACCGCAGCGTTCGGTCGCACATTCCCGACCTCCCGGGTCCACCGAGGACACCGCAAACCTTTTGGCGACGAGGATGGAGGGATTCGGGCTCAAGCCGCCTCCAGACTTCTTGGAAAAACCAGGGACTCCGACAATTTCATGGGAGCGATGGATTTCGCTTTTCGAATGCTTTAGGGGGGCGTCTGGTGCCCTTCAACTATCCCCGGAACGCCGCCAATACCTACTCCGCCACTGCCTGGGATTGGAAGGTCAGCGGATATTCGACACCCTGCCTTCCTGCCGCGCTGTCGCTGTGCCGTCGCAAGCAACGACGTCAGCGGCAGCCAGTTCTCCTGCCAGTTCTTCAGTCGTTGCTACACCGACGAGAAGAGACGTGTACCAAGAGGCTGTAGATTCCCTCAGCGCACACTTCCAAAGGTCGTGCAACATCGGCCTTGAGCGCCACCGATTTCGACGGCGCTACCAGCGTCCGGAATAGTCCTTGTCAGACTACTTGACTGATCTCCGAGGATTGGCACTTCCGACCAACTTTGGTCCTCAACAGGACGAGAACATCCGAGAACAGTTCACAGCTGGAGTACTGTCAACTCAAGTTCGTGAACGGCTACTTCTGGACAGCCATCTCCCCTTCGACCAAGCCGTTCAAATTGTCCTCAACATCGAGAGGACCAAGGCCGAGGCCAAGGAGCTGACGATTGCGACAGAACAGCAATCGACATGCCACGTCGCCCATAACGTTCAGAAAGTCGACTATCACCGACAGTTGCCTCGTGGAACTTCGTCCTCCCGTAAGCCGTTGGGACGGAACTTTCCGCCTCAGCGCAATACGCGGCACAGCTCACCGTTCCGTCAAGCGTCAAGTGAGTACGCTCCATCTACGTCAACTAGATCAACATACCGCGCTCTGACATGCCATGACCAGCGCTTGGTTCCCCCAATGGCATTACCGCAAAATTACTGCGCCTTTCAGAAACAAACGCCCATGCGCCGCGAGACGAGCTATCGCGACGATAGAAAATGCGCGAACTGCGGGTATGGTATTGAGCACTGTCAAAGCTACGACACCTGTCCGGCACGAGGGAGAACGTGCAACGGCTGCGGCCGATTCGGGCATTTCCATCGCATGTGCCGCAGCACACTTAAGCCCTTACGCCGTCAGAACCGCGTCCAAATTCAGGAAATCTTCTCAGACGAAGAAGACGAACAAGTAGTTCTCCACGTGTCTACGCCTTCCCGGATGGGAATACATATCAGCGTCATAATCTACGGTAGGCCCCTACAGTTCCTCCTGGATACAGGTTGCTCAGTGTCTATCGTCGAAAAAGACATTTTTCAAAAGTACTTTAGTGGTGATGCAAAGATCGTCGCACCGCCGGTTACCCTGCTCAATTATTCCCGGCAACGTATCGAGGTACTAGGAGCCTTCTCCGCGCCAGTACAATTTAAGACACGTTCAGCCAAAATTCTCTTTTACATTGCGAATACTGGAACGTCGTTGTTGGGGATGGATGCCGTGAAAGCTTTGGATCTACAAATTCAAGGGTCCACAATGAACTGTCTGTACACGGAGGCCGATGAATCAGTACAAACGTGCCCAAATAGTTTCGAGACCGGCATGGACATAGACTCATCCTCTTCAGGTCACAGCTCTACGAGCCCTCCTCAGCAGCACGAGGAGTCGTCGACGCTGCATTTAAAACCGTCTACCCACCTCACAGAGAGAGACGAGTCATCAGAAGCTATAGAAGCTGCATGGATGTCGCGTTTGCGATCCCAAGAGGCTTCGTCTTCTTCGACAGTTTCGACGCCGGTAGCTTTCGATTCCGACACCACGGAACCTTCACCGACTTGACCGGGCCTCCCGACGTCTTTGAATGACTTCGGTCATCTCTTCACCCCTGAGTTGGGCCATGTCAAAGGCTACACTCACAAGGTGAAGATCCGGAGCTCAGTGTGACCCGTGCAGCACAAGATGCGTCGCACCCCATTAATGGCATGAAAACTTGTCGCGGAAGAAATTAAGCCCCTTGAAGCAGCAGGAGTAATTGAACGCATCAGCGCATCCGAATGGGTTTCCCCTATTGTTGTAGTACAAAAGAAAGATGGGTCTATCCGGATGTGTGTAGACCTCAGGGAAGCTAACAAGGCTGTCGTTATTGACAGCTACCCTTTGCCTCACATCGAGGAGCTTTTGAATGCGCTGCACGGGGCAAAGCGTTTCTCCAAATTGGACTTGGCGTCAGCATACCACCAAGTCACCCTTCATCCTGAGAGTCGAGACTTAACAGCATTTAAAACACACGAAGGCCTTTTCCGCTTCAAGCGTGTTTGCTTCGGCCTCGCGTCCGCGCCAGCAACATTCCAAGAGATGATGGCAGCAATTCTAGAAGGATGTAAAGGAGTTTTATTTTATCCTGATGACGTCATCGTCTTTGGAAAGTCCAGAGAAGAGCACTTACAGCGACTGCACCATGTTCTGCAGCGTATCGCTGAGGCCGGACTAAAACTAAACAACAAATGCGTTTTTGATGTGCCCGAGCTCTCCTTTTTGGGCCATCACGTCAGCGGAGAAGGAATCGCTCCCCTTAAACAGAAACTGGACGTCATCAACGCGACTCCCATCCCGACGGACACTACACAACTAAGATCATTCCTAGGGATGGTAGAGTATTATAGCCGTTTTGTCCCTCGTCTTGAAGGAGAAGTCGAGCCCCTGCGCAAGTTCTTGCGGAAGGACATTCCTTTTATATGGGATGCCGAAGCGAACACCTGCTTCACGAAGATCAAAAGTCTGCTGTCGTCAGCACAGATTTTGAAAATGTTTGATCCCAACCTTCCCATAATCGTATCGACGGACGCATCTGGGTACGGACTCGGCGCCGTACTTCAACAGCGCAATGGGAAAGAAGTACAAACAGTCGCTTTCGTCTCTCGCACGCTAACAACTGCAGAGCGAAAATACTCAGTGGGCGAAAGAGAAGCGCTCGCGTGCCTGTGGGCTTGTGAACGGTGGCACAACTACCTGTGGGGCCGGCGTTTCACCCTTCAAACAGACCACCAGGCCCTAGTGACAATTTTGGCAACACGTGGAACAGGCCATCGACCACTCCGAATAACAAGATGGTCAACGCACCTTCTCCGCTACAACTTTGAAGTCAAATTCCAACGCGGAGCCGAAAACCAAGTTGCTGACGCGCTTTTTCGCCTACCTCAGCCGGAAGATGAAGGCAGCACTGAATTTGAGGAAAAGATCATTTCTTACATCGCACTTCAAAACGAATGTATAACAAAGCTTCAACTGCAAGAGGCCACAGCCAAGGATACAGTCTTGTCGAGTGTGATGTCCTTTGTTACGTCTGCGTGGCCTCCAAGACGAACCTTGTCATCTGACGCAATATCATTCTACGACGTGAAGGACGATCTTGCCGTTGATGACTACATCCTCCTGCGCGATGAGAGATTTGTGATACCCCGAGAGCTTCAAGGTACTCTCATCACCAAGGCGCACGAGGGGCATCCTGGTATTGTCAAGACCCGCACGAGACTCCGCGAACTCTACTGGTGGCAAAAGATAAATGATCAAGTAGAGCAGGTCATCCACGCCTGTAACATTTGTCAGGCATCTGACAAAAGCTCGAAGACCTTCGCGACTCCACTTCAACCAGTATCTTACCCCGATCGACCGTGGTCTAAGGTTGGAATGGACATTGTGGGACCTTTCGAGCGTGCAGAACCATCATGCCGCTACGCCATAACTCTAGTAGACTACTTTTCCAAATGGCCCGAAGTACAATTTTGTGCCGACGTCACCACAACAAGAGTCACAGAGTTTTTGCGTCTGGTTTTCTCCAGAGAGAGTTTTCCAGAAAGCATTGTTACCGACAACGGCCCACAGTTCATTTCCAAACAGTTCGAAGAATTCCTAGGATCTCGTGGAATCAAGCACCACTTGATTTCGATATATCACCCGCAAGCAAACGGTCAAGTTGAGAGATTCAACAGAACACTTAAGGGTTTCATCCAGTGCGCATCTGAAGAAAAACGAAAAATTAGGTCAGCGGTGGTGGACTACCTAGGCATCTACAGATGCACGCCTCATGCCACAACTGGACTGTCCCCTGGACTGCTCCTCCATGGTCACAAGCCCCGGACTCGACTGAATATCTTAGGGCTGTCGTCATCCCAATTCCTCCGCAACCCCTTCGAAGAGGTTCAGCGACTTCGACAGCGAGTCCAACAAACACAAGAAAAGACCAAAACGTATACAGACAAGAGAAGAGGAGCAAAAGCTCCTAAGTTTAAAGTTGGAGACCTGGTTCGAGTGAAGAAGCCACGGCATATTCGAAAAGGGTCGAGGTCGTTCAGCAGCCCTCTTCGAATATTAGAAAGTGTGGGTCGCTGGACATTCAGACTCGAAGATGGGCGAGTGTGGAACGCTTCTAAGTTCGCCGCTGTCCCGCAGCCCTCGTCTCCCGGCCCTATTACCAATCAAGCTTTAGATGTCCGCATGAGGGCTAGAAAAGCTGATACGGGATCTGACCACCACAGCTGGCAGCCACGAGCTGGACCATCACGCAGACACAATCAGCCGAGATCACTGGCTCAACGCGGGTTACCAGCGGAGTCGCCTCCGCTGCCACATCCTCTACCTGGCGGACCACTGGCGGAGTCACCCCTGCATCCTGTCGCGGGATTGTTAGCTGCGCCATTTACGCCGCCCAGGATGGACGCTCTTGGAGACAGGCCAGAGCGACCCCGCCGAAAGCGACGACCACGGGAGCGTTTCGGCTATGATGTTAGCTGTTAGACAAGTTGAACTGCGTTACGAATGACTGCGTCAACGGTGTGCTTCCGATATTGAACTCTTTTATGAAGAACTGTGTTGACTGTGTAACTCTGATATGAACCGTAGTTATTTCCGTATTAGTAATCTTTTCCTTCATTATTTTAATTCGGTTAGTTATCGTCTTTCGTGTTTCACTTTTACAATACTTTTATTTTTCTTCCTTTATCTTGTTTCCTATTACACTGAATTTCTCAAATTGGGAGGGGGGAAATGTATCCTGACTGATCATTTTATTAGTACTTCCTCTTCTTTTATGCTAAATTTCCCTTCTTCGTCCTCGTCATCTTCACTCCACAATAAAGACAGTCTGGTATTGGCCACCACAGCGTTCGGTCGCACATTCCCGACCTCCGGGGTCCACCGAGGACACCACAGAACCCTTTTCAGTTTGCGCTATTTTATTAAATCAAGGCTGAATACTCGTTCAAAAAACGAGCAAACGAGATGTAGTTCGAAGCATAGACAAGAAAATGCTAGAATAGCAACAGTTAAAGACAAGTGCAGCATGGGTACAGAAAATATGGCTACACTTCTACGCACACCTGCGATATCCGTTTCGGATATTGCAGGTGTGCGGCAGAGGATGTCGTGTTCCATTCTTTTTTTATATAACATTTTACCAGCCATGAGGCCAAAGCAAGTTCGAAGCCCTTTTAAAAGTACAAGCACACTTTAGTATTAAAAACGTCCTGTGGAAAAAAGAAAGCAATTTCTTTACTACTAGCATCCGTAGATAAGTAGTTCCCTTCACCGACGCGTAAAAAGGAGGGAAGAGTTTCTAAAAGAATCCGTGTTGAAGCGACGAAGCACAATACATTTCTTATGTTTTGTTATAGTTGCGTTATTGAAATATATATACAACATATTTCTTAATATCAATCAAGTAATCATCATCCAGAAGTTTTAATATCTTATTTCAGGCGCGTCAACATCATCCTGGTTCTTATGCACAGAAGGTTCGCATCGCACTTCAGTAGGGTGACAGAGTCTGCGGATTGAAGGCGATTGAATATAAATAGACCAGGTTTACTTTGTATGAGTTGTTTTCGGGGTATGTTTTTTTTGTATGGGATAGTTCCCAAACTGGGTTTGCGTACTCAATTGTTGGTAATAGAAGTGACTTCGTTGCTTTACATTTCAGCGCTAGCGGTTCATTGTAGACTTTCTCAATTTGTGCACTTTAATTCAGACTCCATTTCAAAGGAACGTCTAAGTATTTTGTCTTCATTTCACAATTTAAAGCCATATCCCTAACACTATAAGTTTCCTGTACTAGTACTTTTTCCTTTTTGTTAAGGTACAAAGTTTAGTTTTGGTTTATTTCAATTATCTATTTGTCGCACAAGCTTGTAGTTTTGTAAATGCTCATTCGATGTCATTTGATCATTGAATTGTTCGTATATGAAATTGTATAGTTGAAAAATGTTTAATTTTAGCACCAGTTTGAAATTCTCAGGTCAAGTCACTGATATATGGGATGAATCGCGGCGGCCCAAGAACAAACTACTTAGGTACACTTGATATAACGAATAAGTTTTCCGACATCGTACAATTTAAGAGCCCGAACTGCTCTCTATTCAACGGGAAAACTTCAAGCACATTTTGAATTTTATTATTATGAAGTATATATTGTCCTGCGCGTCTTTGAGCCAGAGTGCCCATGATTGAATGGTTGTCTTTCTGGGCTCTCCCGCAAAGGGCCGAGGTTCGATTCCTGGGACCGGACGCACGTTTTGTTATTTTTCTTGCTGTCGCGCTCTCGTAAATTCGGGAATCATTTTGTTTGTTAGAGCTCCAAATATTCTACGCGCCCAACCTTCTACGCCGATTGTTCGAGAAGCCCACGCGTGGCGATCCGGATTCAGTCTCACCCCAGCGTTCGATCTTGCTGTTTCGGGGACATCGACGCCTAAGACGCTAGCCTTCTTCCATCTTATTTTGGACACAAGTTGTCCCGCATTAAACGTTTTGTTTCCCTCAATTTTGGTCGCCTCATTAATTGTAATTTGTGAAAATATTTGAGATTATGAAGTCGTTTTTGGGTGGTAAAAATGATGAAACACGTTGGCAGGATTCAAAAGCACATGCATCTGCCGCCCTTGTTTAGGCATTAACTTAGGCCATGGGTTACTACCATTAGTATTACCCCTGTGAAACGACCTCGCCTAAAACGGGACTGTTGATTTACTAAAAATGATTTTATTCAACAAAAGTTATATTATATCTAGGCATAATGCGTTCAGTTTTTACTTGTAGTGTCAGTGAGATAGGATGACAGTTTTTCATATTTGTTTTTTCGTCCGATTTTTATATTAGACATTTTTTTTTCAGATTTACAGTCACGTGGAATACTCCCACGATATAGTGATCTTTCATATACAGTGGTTAAGTAAAGAGAGTACGACTGCTTATTTTTTAAGGATATCTTTGGGACCTCATCAGCACCAGGCGATTTTTAAACGCCTACTTTTCGAAACAAATCAAAAATGTCATTTTCATCAATTCGAATGTTATCACTATCTGCAATCGGTGATGTGTGCATTTGCTAATGTAGAGTTATCCAATTATCGTGTGCACACACAAGCTGGAAGTAACTACAAAACAATGGTTGAATTTTGCCTAAATCGCTGGCGATTTTATCCGCAACAACATGGCTAGATATGATTTCACTTGAAGGGGTCATATACCTCAAAATCCTATTGAGGGGATTGTTTTATAAAATTGTGGAGAGTAAAATTAATGCAAGTTTTCTTGGCCTACATTACGTAACTTTTAAAGTGTTTGGATGGTGTTTTCAGTTCTGCGCGCCGACCGGGTGATTCAATAAAACACGAACCTTTTTGTTGTAGTTTTATGCGGTGTTTCAACTGTTGAATACTTCTGGTGATCCGAAGGCTCAAAGGTAGAGACATTTGGATCTGTACCTTTGAACCTTCGTGCCAAAAGATCATACGATCTTTTTGACGCTAAGCGGTACAAAGCAATCTATGACGGTTTTTGCTAGTGTAGCAGTGCTAGCAGTTCAGTGGGAGTAGTGCTAGCAGTTCACGTTCCTTTTGTTGTAGTGGTTTCTAATTGAACCTACAGCTGTAAATCAGTAAAATGAAAGTATAACAATTCAAGTTTACCTTCATCACCGTCTCAAGTATAATCTTCAAATGCCATCTTTGCTGATGGTCGAGAAATTAGACCGTCCAATTGGCAGCGAACTATTACCATGTCATAATACGTGATTGCATCTTTTACGTCATTAAGTTCTGTCCAGCAAGTTGTTTACGGTGGATTTTCACCCGGAAGCCGTCACGAAGACCTGTCACAAAGCTCTGCCACGACGGGCTGCGACGTAACGTGACACCATGAAGTTATCATAAAATCATTATCACATTACAGTGACGCCTTAACTTCACGTGACTCTATCCAATTTTTATTAACGGTATTAACAGATTGACATCATGTCCAGCAGTCGATTAATTTTATATTGAACAATAGCTTATACAGCAATAAAATTTGAAAGAGTAGAATGGGCACACCTTGTGCCAAATAGAAAAAAAAAAGTCAGAAGCCAGCATTTGGCTTATAGTAATACAAAACATCTCCTGTTTCATAAAGGAAATGCATGACATTTGTACGCTAGCAAAGCAGCAATAGTAAAAACTGCTAAACGAAACTACTGAGGCACTTGATTAAAGTCGCGATTATATACCTGACGCAGGGGATGCCTAGTTGCCCTGTATGCCGACAGGGCGTTCTGAAATCAGGAGCGGGCACGTGCGCTGTTACAGGCACTATGGGACCGTGGTGGTCTTGAGGTGGCGGTAACGGCACGATTTGTTGTTTTCCATATTTTTAGGTGTCGCTTTTCAACCTGTTCGACAGAAAAGGAGATCGCATGTCCGTGGTTGACGGTCTGTTACGCTAAATAATGTCTCTGGTTAAACGTATGTAGGATGCGTCCCGACAATGGCATTTTGCCTTTTCAGCCTATATACTCTTTACTATGAAAACCTGGTACTATTTGTGTGGCGGCGGCAAGCCTCTAAAAATTCTCGGTCTTTCTTTGCCTACTTCTACAACCAGCTGGTTGAAGAAACTAGGGAGGCTTGATCTCCGTCATTTTCCTTGCGCTCTGTCTCGATGTGAATATCCGTCTTCCAGGGGGGTTGGTCTGTAGCTTAGTACCCCGGCCACAGCCCCGCGGGTTTTTCTTCTTTTTTATTTAGGATTAGCTTTGCTACTAATTTCCCTCCTAGACTGTTCGACCTAGCAAGTTCTTGGCGTGAGGTTATATGTCTAAAGTCTGACTGGCCTGGAAATAACCTCAGTTCTTGTGCTGAGAAGGGACGTATATTGCCCACGCAAACGTCTCCTGGGAAACCATACTTCCTAAACATGCTCATAAAGTCTTGTGGAGTAGTGTAAACGGCGTTGCGTGCCACTGCATCACGTCAGAAAATTTTGAAACAACGCCATACACCAATAAATAATATCTTCCCAAGTACCAGAACAGAACGGCGCCCACCCTTCAACAAAGAAAATGCGGCAAGGGTCTAAAGATTAGAGTTTCGCTCAGCTAATTTTAGGTGCAGCGTATGCCCACTCTGGACTTCTTGGCCAACGCTCTAACGCCTGCATTACTTCGTCTCCTAAATTAGAATCTTCCTGCTCTCGCTTTGCACTGCTTGAAACTCAGAATACCTTAGTGAATCCGCTTCGGAATAACGCATCGCATGACCTCAGTCACAACTACTTTGAAGCCTTTCAGCAAAATTAATTTTGCTATTGGGTAATCGCATCCCAACGGCCACCTGAGTATATATGGTGCAGTATAGCGATGAGATAGGGGCGTTAATAATTTCTTCACCAGGTCTGTTGAATGTAACGTTGCTTACTGAAGCTCTTACAACACTCAGAGCGTAAACTTCGACATCGTCCTTGTATTCTGTGTTATTTTCTGGAGCTACACCTGTGACCTCTGACAGCACCTCGGCAATGAGACTGCACCTTCCTGGAAGAAACGTCACGACAAAATCTTATTTTAGCAACAGCTGAAATAACCGTTTTAGTTTGGTTTAAATGTCTTCTATTGCGCCTGCTTTGAAAATTGAGGAAAACAATGCTCGGCCGAAATTAGCGCCCTCGAAGCGTATGTCATGTATTGCAAGTTGTCACCATCATGGTGGAGAAGTGCTGAACCCAAACAATTCTTGGGTGCATCCCAAGTCAACTTAATTTCAATTCGAGGTTCAAAGTTAGCAAAAAGTGCAAGTCAGTTAGGCTTTTGAAGATTGATTGCAAACTATATGTGATTAGGCGTCCACTCGAGGACTGTCTTCTGCGTCAATAAGTTGTGCAGTAGAGGAAGGATTTATGAACAAAAGAGGAAGGTTACATGTTTAAGCTCCTGTACAATTTTGGCGCAGTTATTCAGACGTCTGATACTGTCTAATACCGAACTTTGAACTGCAATAAAGAAAAATTAGGTACTAGCGAATGATGTTGTCATGCCCTGTGTTGTGCATCAGAAGCACAAGTTTCGAGATGTACTCGTCTCGCATTCACAGCTCAAACTCAGATGTGAAATACCTTTTTTTTATTTCAGAAAGTTATCTTATTTACATTTTCAGGAAAAATTCTTCCATTTTTTTTAGCAAGCTGGAAGCGCTTCTCGTAGTAAACACTGAAGTACCTTTTTTTTTTTTTTCAGGAGCAATAAAAATGATGGGAATGTTCCAACTGTGCACCTGATATATAACACAGGTTCGAAAGAGTGCTTTGGCTCCCGCCAAGACTCTGGATATATTTTTCACGAACCGATTATAATGTACAATAAAAGCGCAGTATATTTTAAACTGACATGAAACGCGCACTACGTTGTCAGTGTGGCTAGAGAGACGATGCACTCGCCTGAACGGATTGTGCTTCGCATAAATTGCCCAAAGGGACAATGAACTCCGAAACATTTTTTTGAGTCCCTGGGTGAGGCACGTGTCCCAAAAAAGAAAAATAAGACATATTAACCAAAAAGATAAATAAACATCATGAGAGTACAATATTCACCGTGAGAGATTCATTTTCAGTCTCACATTGTGATGCCCTTACGGGTCGACGTACCGAAGGAGAAGTACGATTACCCATCCCTCCTCACTTTTACACGTTGCTTAATAATACAGTGTCTCGACGTTTTTTTTTGCATTCGGTAGTTTTTTTTTTTGTAACAAAGGTGTTCCCCCGTGGTCTCCTGTTTCAGTTAACAAAGGTTATGTTTTGTGAGGTTTTGTGTCCCCTTATTGAAGACTCCCCAAATGCCGTCGCCCTATATGTATACAATTTGCATACGCTAACGACATACACAACGATGTCTCATATTTCATTCAAGCTTGATGCACAGTCATTCTTATTTGCCCTAGTTATGTTATTTGACTTGCTATGTTCTACGACACAAACAAATTTTTTTGTAAAAAATGTATATTTTCTTGTTCAATGCTTGGGTTACGGCGAGGTGTTAGATCCCATCGAAAAGAAGTAGTTGTAATATAAATTGCGCGCTGTACAGCGTAAATGATCAAAATACAAAACAGCGCAATCTTAACAAACATTCGATTGAAATTTTGAATAATCTCAATCAGTTTATTCGATCAAAAAATAAAGTTAGGCAAATTTTGCATACCTTTAATGTTATTACTTTGCTGCTATACATGAGAACTCTGTGTTTCGTTTCCCACGAAGTTGAAGCGCGCCCACCCTACGACTCAGCGGAGGCGATTGAGCACAGATTAAAGTGCAACGTCTCTGCTAATCACAGTCACTGGTTGATGTTGTACTGTGGTAATT
Source organism: Ixodes scapularis (assembly GCF_016920785.2). NCBI lineage: Eukaryota > Metazoa > Arthropoda > Arachnida > Ixodida > Ixodidae > Ixodes > Ixodes scapularis. Next base: position 185,144,857 of record NW_024609857.1, read on the forward strand.
TCCGGCCGTTCGAATGCACTATCGCTTTGTAGAATCACAATTCCAGCAATTCCGCGCCGTACACAAACGAAGGTAAACAATCAAGACGGTGGAGTGTTCCCCATGTTGCCTCCGCCGTCAGCGCGGTGTGACAGGGTGGTCGGACAACAAATCGGGCAACACGGTCGCCGGACGGCAGCAAAACGTTGCCCGACTGTTGTTGTTGCCTCGATGTGACAGGGACGCCGGTAACATGATTTCTACGCGTTGCCGGATAGAGTTGTCCAACTGTTGCCTCAGTGCGACAGGGCCTTTAGGCTGCACTGATGATGTCTTCCTCATAGGAGACGAAACGTCTACTGATAAATTGTTTATATTGTTATATAAGTCGGAAATATTTGCATTTTAATTATGAATTCCGTTTTTTGGAGTTGTTTTTTTTTTGCATTCATTCGTTCGATATTAAGATAAGAAAACAAACAAAACCGGTTATCGCTTGTGTATGCTAAGAGTGTTGCGCAACGTGTCTGTTATCTTAAATTCGCGTGAGCATCAGTATACAATGAATTTGTTTGACGAGGCCCATGTTGCTCGGTGTTCAATATTTTGCCCTCCGAAGATTTACATTGTTTATTGCTCCCTCATATCTTTTAGAGCGCAAGAGCTTAACTTTTTGAAATCCCAAATCTATACATTATAGGCGCACATTCGCCACAGCCTTCAAAAGCCTGGGGTGAAAAGCAAGGAAAAATTCCAGGAGGGTGCTTAAGCTCCACATTTAAAAGTGGAACGCGTTGGATGAACATAAAATCCTGCGATCGTTCCAGAACTGCTTCAGGCTTGTCTGCGTGGCCCAGTCGGTAGCGTGCCTGGCTCGCAACCGAAGGTCGTAGGTTCAAGTCCCGCCCCCATCTAAAATTTTCAAATAATTTCAATTTTTGAGAGCGAAATTATTCGAGACATGCTGCGAACTTTAATTCGCATTTGGTGTCATGTTTTAATCCCTTTCATATCACACTTGACGTCGTGTGACGGGGCTTCACGAGTGTGATGTCGTGCGGCGTTACAAGTCACGTCATAGGAAAATAGTGATCGCTTGTGTGCAGACCCATGTGAGGTTTGTGTGCTACTTAAGATTAACGAGTGACACCGAAGCCGACACCGATGCCCACGCCGACTTTTCTGCGACACAAACTTCTACACGCTATCAGGGTAAAAAAAAAATAAACTGTAGCTGCATGCGGAAAGGCCAACCAACATTAACAATTCCTTATGATCGTCTAGCGTGATGACCCTTCCATCAAGGGCAGCGCGAGTGCGGCTGCCCGGGCGCTGAATTCTGTAAGTACCTGTAAGTATCTTTAAATTCTTTTCTCTCCTTGACGTGTCAACACAAGCACCATTTCTATTCCCCAAGTTGTAGTTCTTGCCACCTAAACTATTTTTTGAGAGCAGCTTCCACTGGTGCGAATGTGTGGCAGGCAAATTTCTTCACACCCTTGGCGGGAAGCGCTGCCTGGGGTCAATATTCCATGAAGTGGCCCGGTAAATTGTGGTTATTAAAATGGAAGCTGCAGCTCTACTCTATATGCGAAAAAGCATTCGAGCATTGTCATCTCTGACCCCAGCCCCGCAGGTATAATAATCGTTTAGTCAGTTTAAACCCGGAGTCGCCGGCAGAACCCCGTCGAAGTAGCGCACAAACCACAACTCTTTAAGCCAATTGAATAGGCAAGAGTGGAGGAGCATGACCTCAGTTGGACAGCCGACGTCTCAAATGACAGGTCGGAAGACACACCGCGACGCGCCGAGGATCACTCGTAATCTGCTCATGCTGACACACAAAGCCGTAGTCTTTCTGACTCTTCATAGTGTTTGCTTTTATACGTTGACCGACTGTGCTATCAACTTCATTGCCCGACGTGATTTTTTTATTCTTCTTTTTGCGGGGTTCGCGGATTTTAATGCGTTAGCCTCAGAGTCCTGCTACATGCGCTGGCCGTGTGGCAGAAGCTGCGCGCGGTTCTATACCAATTAAAGTAATTAAGAAATAAACAAAACAACTATATTACATCAACTGGATTTCAAAAATATGCTACACAAAGTCATTGTTCAGGTCGGCGTCGCCGCAATCTTGTTCGTTCAAGTTCCTTCGTTCGACTGACGCACACTCATCTCTCCCAACGGCCAACACACAGACACTCGTCTAAGCCGTCCCGTCCCGAAACCTGTCTTCCCACCTCCCCCCGGCTCCTCCTCAGCGGGCCCCCTCCGCCGCCAGAGCGTCGGGCTGGCAGCTGCAAGTCATCAAAGGGGGGGGGGGGGGGGGCCGCCAACCGGGAAGAAACAGGGATCACCCGCGGGCCGTAGAAGCCTAAATCGCTGCGAAGGTCCCGATGGCTGCGTATAAGTGGGGTCTTTCCCTAATGTACGTTGTTCGCGTATTGTGAAACACACTCCCGCCCCACGGAACGAGGAGGGCCTGTCACTTTTCACGTGGCGAGTTTCAGCGGGTACAGCAGTTGCACTGGACGTCTAAGGATCGTTCCGTTGGGAAGGCGCACCGAACACGAGCGCACATGACCGTCCCGTCCCCTTTGCATCCCCTCAATTCGCCCCACTCTCCACTGTATTCGAGGTGCCTTTTTCTCATGCACCAAGACCACATCTCCGTCTTTCAGGCTGTTGCTCTGCGTCTCTGTCGATTGGTGTACTGAGCGTAATTGCAGCAGATACTCTTTTTCCAACTTCTCAAAAAACTGTCCATTACATATTGACGATGCCGCCAACGTCTGGAGAGTTCACCCTTTGTTGATTCTCCTATTTTGTCCAGGCTTTTTGACGGCAAGGTTGTCAATCGCCTGCCCGACAGGAAGTGCGCTGGAGTCAAGATCGGTTGGTCTGGCAGGTAGTCGTGGATTGTTGCCAGTGGTCGGAAGTTCACGACGGCCCCCACCTCGTGCACAATAGTGGTCAATTCTACAAAGCCGAGCTGATTTTTCCCCAGGATGATGCGCAGGCTTCGCTTGGCTGTTTGAACCATTCGTTCCCAGAAGCCGCCCCACCACGCTGCTCTTTCGGCAATGAATTTCCATTTGATTCGATTTTGTGAACAATGATCTTGAAATCGATCACTCCTCAAGATCGGCCAAATATCGGACAGGTCTTTCAAGACTCTTTTAAATGTAAGAGCATTGTCCGAATAGATGACACCCGGCAGTCCGCTTCGGGCAGTGAAGCGCTGGAAAGCCATGATGAAGGCCTCTGTCGATAGGCTAGAAACCAGCTCCAGATGCACGGCTCGAGTTACCGCACAGGTGAAAAGCGCGATGTACGACTTCTCGTCAGAATTAGCAGTCTTCACCATTAGCGGACCAGCGAAGTCGATGCCGACTACCTCTAAAGGGCCCGCTTGGTTTACGCGATCCTGCGGCAACGGTGCAGTCGGAGCAGTAGCCGGTTTCAGTCGAGCGAGTCGACAAGCGTTGCACCGATTTATGATCTTTTTGGTCAGCTGTCGCGCCCGCGGTACCCAGTAGCCCTCACGGACTTGGTTTAAAGTATCTTGAAGCCCGCCGCGCAGTGTTCGCTGATGACAGTATCGCACCGGCAGCTCTGTCAAATGGTGTTCGGGTGGGAGCAGGAGCGGGTGCCTGATTTCGACGGTCTCGTTCAGCGGCTGAAGTCGTCCCCCGACGCGCAAAAGCCGATCGGGGTCGATGAACGGGGTGAGGAAGATGAGACTGGATCAGCTTTCCAGTTTCTTATCCTGTTCCTGTCAGTTCTTGTGGATAAGCCTCTTGTTGCGTTCTTGCGATCCACCAAGTCTCTGCTCGTCCCAGTTCTTCAGCCGTCAGTGGTCCTTTCTGCTGACCGCGTTGCTCTCTGCAGTTCTTGGCAAACCGCATAATCCGTGCCGTAATCCTGAAGACTCGCTCCAGTGTGCCGTACCGCTCCAGTTCCAATAGCGGTGCACTTGTCTCACTTGTAGTCTGCAACGCATGGCGTTCCCGCTTCCCTTCCTCTTCAACCAGGGAACCCGGAACTTCATCGGAGATGGTGAAGTTTGGCCACGCCTCTTCAGCTTTGACAAGCCAAGTTGGCCTCCTCCACCATAGTTCACTTGCTTGAAGATCTTCCGCGCTGATCCCCTGCGTCATCAAATCCGCAGGATTTTCCAGCCCAGGGCAATGTTTCCATGTGGAAGGCCCCTCTCCAGCCTGTATCTCGATCAGTCGGTTTGCCACGAATGGTTTCCAGTTGGCCGCTGACCCTCGAATCCAGTGGAGCGTGATTCATGCTGTCTGTCCAGTAGAACACCTCTTGAATGTTCATGACCTCCCGGAGGTACTTGCCTACTCGTCTTCCTATCACCGCCGCCATCAGCTCGAGTCGAGGGAGTGTCAGTCGCTTTACAGGCGCCACACGGGAATTTGAGAACACCAAGTTTACCTCGACCTTCCCTTCTTTTCCTTCCACTCTCAGATAGGCACACGTGCCCTACGCCACCGGGCTCGCGTCACAGAAGATGTGTAGCTGTAGAGAATTCACAATCTCTCTCGGCTCCTTCATGACGCATCGACGAGTCAGCACCGTCTGAATCTGCGGGAGCTCGGCACTCCATCGTCGCCATTCCACTACCACTTCGTCGGTCAAATCGTCGTCCCAGCCAAGTCCGCATTCCCAGATTCGCTGGAACAAGACCTTCACTCGTATCACGAAAGGTGCCAGGAGTCCCAACGGGTCGAAAAATCTAGCCGCCGCACGGAGCACATAGCGCTTTGGCCTTCCGCTGCACGTAATGAAGTTGAGTAACCTCTCCACTGGAACAGCCAGCATGTCCGTGTCCCGTCGCCATAACAGCCCAAGCACTCCCTTCGGCTTAGAAAAGGCGGATGTCGTCGAACCCCCGTCAAACGAATTTTGCAGCTCTGTAGAGTTGGTTGACCATTTTCGTAGTTTCATCCCTGCATCTGCTAATATCCGACTGGCTTGGTCCTGTAGTAGCGCTGCTTCTTCGACCGTTGAGGCCCCAACCAGCAAGTCGTCGACGTAAAACGACTTCCGGAGCAGCTCTGCAGTTGATTTGAGGTCTTCATTTACGCCGTTCAGGTGATGCACAAGCGTGGCGCTCAGCAGAAAAGGGCTGGCGGAAGTCCCATACGGCACTCTAGTCATTCTCCATTCCTCGACGCGTGATTCAGAACTCTCTGCCATCAGATCTCTTTGAGCCCATAGGAAGCGGAGTGCGTCTCTATCTTGAGGTCGGACACCGATCTGTAAAAATGCCTTCTCTATGTCTGCCGTCACAGCGATCGGGTGCCAACGAAAACAACTAAGATCCCGACGAGGTCAGCGTTCAGGTTCGGTCCCTTGTCCAGGCTTTCGTGTAAGTGACGCAGCTCCAGGTAGATGTGAAGAAGCATCGAAGACGACTCGTAGTTTTGTTGTCTCCGAATCGTTCCGAATGACCGGTTGGTGCGGCATGCAATACGTCCGGTAGCGTGACGACTCGGCGTCTGGAGAGTTCGTTGGAACCCTCTCAGCGCGTCCTGCTGTTATGTAGCTGCCGATGGCGTTGTCATACTCAATCGAGAGGGACTCATTCCGTGAAGGTCTTTTCGTCAAACCCCGAGACGTTTCAGCGCCAGCGTACGGTTGTCTTTCAGGTTTCCGGTGCTGGCTTTCCATGGCAAGGCTACCTCGTACCGTCCATCAACTTTCTTGATTGTCTCGCTGAACTCGGTCAGTACCTCGTTGTGCTCCTTTCTTTTGCTACATGGCCGATCAGCAATGCCGATGCTCTCCAGCTCCCAAAAACCGCGCAGCACGTCTCCAACGTCCTCCTTCTCCGCGGGTCCGACCCTCAGAACGCATACCATACTGTTGGCGTTGCCGCTGAGAGAGCTGTGGTGGGACACGGGGCCCTGAAAAGTCCACCCAAAAATGGTGCTGATGGCAACCAGTTTTTGATTTTCTTCGCACCGCAGCACTTGGTCTCCGGTGACACTCCACAGCTGATCGGATCCGACTAGCAGAGATATGCCTTCCTCCGCCGGAACTCCGGGAAACAGGAGCGCATCCGCAATGCGGCGTCCGTCTTCTTTTACTCGGCGAACAAACACGTAGTCGGCGGACACCCGAACGACGTCTTTGCAAATGAAGGGTACCTCGACAGCCTCGACAACGCATTCTTCTTGGCCGTACTGACTGCGCAGTCGTACCTCGACCAGCCGTCGTCGTTGTGGTCCTGTCGAACAGTGGCCAAATGTATTTAGTCGGAGGCTGGTTTCTCCTAGAACCTTGAGGCCGAGCTTGCGCAAAATATCCTTTCGGATAAAGGTACGTTCACTGCCTCCGTCGACGATGCCCCGCACTTAGCCGCGTTATTCCTCCTCTACAGCCCAGGACTGGAACATCTGAAGCAGGGCCTCGGAATCCAATAGATCGGCGGCGGCACTTCGGACGCCAGTCAGCGGGGCATCTCGATCCGGTTTTCTCAGCGCGGGCTTCCAGTCGGGGTCACACATTGATGTACCATGCCGACCGGAACATCCCGCGCATGACACTTTCCGCCGACACTCTCTTGCTCGGTGCCCCCCCCCCCCCCCCCCTCCCCAGTGTGCATCGGAAGCATCCCGAGCCCTCTACTAGCTTTCTCTTCTTTAGATCGAGTTTGAGATCGCAAGTGCATAATTCCGCCGAATTCTTGGTTGAGCCGCAAAAGAAGCACTGGCCAGTGATGCCTGTGTGCAACAGTGCCGCAGCTGGCATTCCTGATCCATCGATCGCAGTCTTCCGCGGTGGGTCATACCACTCGGCCACGACCCCGGCTCTCTCTCTGCTCTCGACCTCGACACGAAGAAACCCAAGAATCTCGGCGAGATCCCCTTCGGCATCGGCGGATTGCAACGGCGACGGACAGATCCGTGCAGAGGAGAGCGAGTTGATCGAGCGGCCGGCGTCTTTTCCTGTTGCATTCGGCGACGTTGGATCTCTCTCCGACGTCCCGGACGCCCTGTAGGCGGTGTTGCCCGACTGCCACCTGTGGTAGTCCAGCACAATCTCTTTCGGCAGGGCCCTGAGAAGAATGTCCGACATCATTGTGCAGTAAGTCGACGATCCCACGCCGAGACCTCTTAGCCCTTGGATGTTGGTCTGCACATGGTCGGAGATCCTTCTCAGTCCCCTTGTGTCATTCGCGGACGCCACCGGCCGCATAGATCGGAGCTTCGCCAGGGGGTCTTGGTCAATTCTTCGCCTGTCGCCGAACCGCTGCGTCAGGATCTGGATGGCATTGTCGTAGCAGGCCTCCGTGGCCTGAAGTCCTGCGATTGCGGCAGCAGCTGGCCCGGTGACTAGTGTGCGATGGTAGTGGAACTTTTCCGATCGTGTGATGCTGTCGTTGTTGTGAACAGTACCACTGAACTGTTACCAAAAGCTCTGCCAACCGCTGACATTTCCGTTGAAGGTCAGGAGTCGCAACTTCGGGAGCTTCACTCCGCTTGTCCGGTTGGAAGGAGGTACTGAAGCTGTCATCGATGTGGTCTTGTTCAAGGGCGCCGGCGTTGGCAGTTCCTTTTGTCGTAGGGATGCGATCTTGCAGCCCAGCAGCGCTAGAACTCGGGTGGCGCCGTCGTCGTATTCGGATACAGTCGTGTATTCCACGACGAGATCCTCTAGTGGCACTTGGTCCTCGATCTCTGCATTTAGAGACCGAAGCGTCTGGTTGCATGCGCTCATTCGTTTTCGCCTGGCAGTCACCGTGGCCAGATCCGCTGTCTCCAGTCCCGCCGACGCCTCGCTGATGAGCCTTGTGGTTTGCTCCCGATTGGCTCCACGTTTCCCTTTATGCGGCACCATCTTTTGCCGGTCACGAACACGCACCCAGCTCTTTCCCAGCGTTCCAGTGAGACGGTCACAATGATATAATCCGCTCACAAACTTCGATGTTCTTTCCCGGGTTTCGGCACCATAGTTTCTGTGGCAGAAGCTGCGCGCGGTTCTATACGAAATAAAGGAATTCAGAAATAAACAAAACAACTGTATTACATCAACTGGATTACACAGTCATTGTTCAGGTCGGTGTCGCCACGATCTTGTTCGTTCAAGTTCCTTCCTTCGACTGACGCACACTCCTCTCCCCAAACGGCCAACACACAGACACTCGTCTAAGCCGTCCCGTCCCGAAACTTGTCTCCTCACCTCCCCCCGGCTCCTCCTCAGCGGGCCCCCTCCGCCGCCAGAGCGTCGGGCTCGCAGCTGCAAGTCATCAAAGCGGGGGGCCCGCCAGAAAAAAACAGGGCTCACCCGCGGGCTTTGGAAGCCTAAATCGCTGCTAAGGTCCCACTGGCTGCGTATAAGTGGGATCTCCCCCTAATGTACGTTGTTTGCGTATTGTGGAACCGGCCGTGGACTGGTTTCGACTAGTGACGGCTGTGTAGCCATCCCATGGTGACATAGCGACACAGGCTCTGCAAGCTGAAACACCTTATGCGAGCGCAGCAGATGGCGGGCCGGGTGCGGGCGCGCCTGCGACGCCTTCGGAAACACCTGCCACCGGTTTTGAAGAACTGTGGACCCACACTAGCTGCGTTTCCGTTCTTCGAGCTGCCACGCCCGCCACGTTGTTCTTGAGGCGCAGACCTCTTACCATGTCACCGGGCCGTAAGGGCACGGTGTCGTCGTCCCTATATACACAGCATGCGCGGCAACATAAGGCACATTGCCACTGACGACGCGGTTTACACAAAACCGCCAACTATCCGCCGCAGAATGACACGCGCGTTCGCGGTGAAAAAATATGCACAACGCAATGACTTCGTTTTTTTTTTTTTTTTTTTTTTTCCACTCCGCGCGCATGTCGTTTACACACTTGTTAAGTGAATTGTTCCACTTGCACCAGGAAGAAGATAAGTTTCGGGAATATGCACCCTGCCGAAAAAAACGGAGAGTCTACGTTCACCACGCTTTGATGAAAATAACCGCTGCGCGAAATGCTCAATCATTTCTTTAAGAATCAACGTAGCGGAAGCCCCGATTTCGGCCCATTTTTTGTAGCACCGAAGCAGCTGGCTCGCACCGTCACACGATGCCGCAGTCTCGAGTAGCCGTCGGCCGCACAAACAGAATTCGGCACTGTTGCTCCATCCGTTTACCGCCCTTTTCGGGCCGACACCGAGATTTCAAACACAGGAGAGATTTGCGAACAACAAGCACAATGGAGCATGTTAGGAGCGTCTTTTTGACGGTGGACACAAAACCAACGTATGGGTTGGAGTCAAAAGGCCCACCTGAATTCGACGCTCGGCCGAAAAGATGTTTACGTAAGAATGCACCTAACACATCCAAAGAGCACACGCAAGGGTACGAAAGTATGTAGGAATTATCAGTCGACCATTGTGAAGCAACCCAAACAAAAATGGTCTATGGTCAGCTATAGAAAATCCTTTGTATGGCCGGTATAGCAAATCGGCCCAATTAGCTATAGCCGATACTATGGCTGTCTATAGCTTTTCCTACAGTCTCCCCTATGGTTGTCTATAGTTCTTTCAATGAAATTTCGCTATCGAATTTTGTATGGTTTAATCTATGGGTGTCTTTAGAGAGGATGCTATAGCCGCCTACGGCTTTTCTTTTGATTTCTTTGGCCGTCTATAGCTTCTTGTAAAGTCTTCTATAAAGATCTCTATGGCTTGCTTTATGGATCTTTTTAGACACCGTGCTTCTGTTGTCTATGGCTTTCCCTATGGTTTCTTTAGCCGCTATTGCTCTTTTATGGTCCGCTATAGCTCATTCTATAGTTCTTCCTATGGTTCTCTATATCCACCGTGCTACAGCTGCCTATGGCATTTCCTATGGTTCCTTTAGCCGCCTATAGCTTTTTGTATTGTCTGCTATAGAGACCTCTATGGCTTACTCTATGGATCTTTTTAGACACCGTGCTATAGCTGCTTACGGCTTTTCCTATGATTTCTTTCCCCGCAGGGGGCACCTGTGAAAGCAGGTGTTTGGAGAATGGCGTCTCCACGGACCCCGAGCCATGCGGGTTCGCCCGCCCACGTATGGCTGTGCGTGGCTTTCCCGTGTCCGGGGAAAAGGGCATCCTGGTGGTTGAGCCGAGCCCGGGGTAGGTTTGGACCCTTCGGGGCCCCCCGGGTGAGGCAATACACCACTTCGGCCCCTGCTTCTCGTAGACGGGAGTCCTGGTAAGACCCGGCTAGGATGATTCAGTCTAGTTGCCACTTCTACTATCCCCTCTCTACTTTCACCCTTGTCTTCTCCTCCTTTTCACTCTTCTCATTTCTCTTCTTTCCTTTTCAACTCTTTTGGCGGCAAGGGCTAACCTTGGGTGGCGACAGACACCTTGTCCAGAACCACTCTTGGTTATAGAGACTGGGCAGCACTAATAGAGTAACGTCTTCAGCCAAACCATTCTTGTTATGGAGCGTTACCTATTCCCTTGTTGGGCTCGGTGGTGGGCGGTGCACCACAGTTTCCGAAAACTCTCCCCCTTTATATGGGTTCCAAACTTAAACCTTTTGATCGGCCCCCCAAAAGGGGCCGCACCGAAGCTCAAATCACTCCCGAAACATCCAAAGTACTCGAAAAATTTCCAAAATTCCTGGTCTTACACTCTGAAGAAGAAAAATCACTTGCCAAACTGTCCCCTTTCTTAGTCGCCAAGGTACTGGAAGGAATCGTTGGGAAAGATTACTCTGCCAAAACGATGCCATCCGGTGATCTTCTCGTTGAGATCAGCACGTGACCTCGGGGGTCACGTGACCTAGAGGGGTCAAGTGACCTCAGAGAGGTCACGTGACTTATGGGTCACGTGACCTTCAAAGGGTCACGTGACTTGGGGGTCACGTGACCTTCAAAGGGTCACGTGGGGTCATCTTGGGGTCACGTGACCTTGAGATGACCTTGGAAGGGGTCACGTGACCTCGGGGGGTCACGTGACCTTGGGGGTCACGTGATCCCAAGATGACCCCACGTGACCCCCAAGGTCACGTGACCTTAGGGGTCACGTGACCTTCAGGGGGTCACGTGACCTTGAGATGACCTTGGGAGGGGTCACGTGACCTTGGGGGTCACGTGACCTTGGGATGACCTTGGTTACGCCGACGCCGACGGCGACGGCGACGCCAACGGCGACGCCGACGGCGACGCCGACGGCGACGCCGACGGCGACGCCGACGCCGCTCAAGCCGGGAACGGGCCCCTAAGAGCTGCGCTCTAAAAATTGGATCGTCGCGAGTCTATAGCTCGGGAGACATACATCCCTCTATAGCCGGCTAAAGCACATTGAAAGGTCGGAGGCTATAGCTTTGGTGAAATAGAGCTCTATTGAGTCGGCTAAAAAAAATTCAATGGTCGCGATTCTATAGATTTAGGGACATACGCCACTCTATAGTCGGCTAAAGCACATTGAAAGATCGGAGGCCTATAGCTTTTGTGACAAAACACTATAGAGACGGCTAAAGAAAATTCGATGGTGCCGAGTCTATAGATCTAGCGACATACTCCACACTACAGCCGGCTAAAGGACATTGAAAGGTCGGAGGCCTATAGCTTTGGTGACATAAAACACTATAAAGACGGCTAAAGAAAATTCAAGGGTCGCGATTCTATAGATTTAGGGACATACACCGCTCTATAGCCGTCTAAAGCACGTTCAATAGTCGCGAATCTATAGCATTAAGGACATAAATGTTTCTATAGCCCGCTAAATAATATTGAATAGTCGCCAGTCTATAGTTGCATAGCCATAAATTATTCTATAGCCAGGTATAGAAATCGGAATGTTCGAGATTCTATAGCTTTGAAAACATACATTTTTCTTTAGGTGGCTATAACGTGTTTTATGGTTTCTTATTGCTGACCATAGAGGGTCATAGAAGGTGATAGCTCACGATAGGATTTTCCAGACGTCCATAGACCATTTTTTATGGGAACGCTGATTATTGTTGGGCAGTACGCTGGAGAAACAGCGATAACGTAGCCAAAGAGCGGACTTCAGCTGATCCTTGTGTTAATGACCCGATATCAGTGTTCTTATTCTTTTCTTTTCTGTTGCGCTCTAATCGACCGTAGTTCACGGATTAAAAACGCCACCCAAATTTCTTTTCTAGAATATCCGGTGTACAGTTACTTGAGCGTAAACGGCGCATGATTCATTAAATAGGCACGCAATTCGTTGTGCGACTTTTACAGTGCAGATGCCGTTATCAATATATTTTTTTTTTCAGTACGCTACTTTTTTTTCACGGAACCAAAATATTTGTATTAAGACGATGTAGACTGACGAGCATGTTGATTAAGTTGTACTTCGAATGAATCCGTCACAGTTAAGACGAAAAACGATACCCTACCCAAAACTCTGGTATAACTTTTAGCTATCCGGATTATGGAACCGGAAATCTATCTGGAATTTAGGTTTTCAGAAATTATTCCTTTGTCTGTAATCTGGATTTCGGGTTTCCAGAAACAAATTTCCGGTTCCATAATCCGGATAGTGAAAAGTTATACCAGATTTTTCGGTATGGTATATACACCTTTTTTTCTTTTTTCTTTTCCTTTAAACGTTAACATATATTTTGTAAGTCTTTTATAAGAGAATTTCCTTGAGAGCCCCTTTTCCAAATAAAGTGGATGGAACATTTTTTCGTGAAGCTACTTTTATTTTTTTAATTTATTGTGTTTTTAGAATTAAGTTAATCAAGAAGTGTAGGAAATTCGCTTGAAATGTTTAGAATTGCTCACTTTTCGCACTTCTCTGCGAAAACGGTAGTTGTAGAATAATCTAACCTGTTTTGCAATGGTTTCTTCTTCTATAAAATGGTCATCGGACAAACGACAACGCAGGGTGGGTCTCTATGCAGCCAACACATTTCGTGAAAGTGTGTAATCGTAGAGGCTCTGAAGCTCTTATTTGACATCGAATGGGGGTTACCGGGCATCCACCCACGCCTTTTTATAAAACTGAAGACTAGTAACAAAAAACGACAAAAAAGGCAGCAGAGAGCACAACTATTACAGGGACATCACGTTCTACGTGTGCGACGTTATTCTCAGAGCCCTTTTTAGTTGGCGCTATTTTATTAAATCAAGGCTGAATATTCGTTCGAGAAACGAGCAAACGAGATGTTGTTTGAAGCATATAAAAGAAAATGCTAGAATAGCAACAGATAAAGACAATTGCAGCATGGGTACAGCAAATATGGCTACACTTCTACGTACACCTGCGATATCCGTTTCGGATATTGCCCGGTGTGCGTCAGAGGATGTGGTGTTCCATTTTTTTATTATAACATGTTACCAGCCGTGAGGCCAAAGCAAGTTCGTAGACCTTTTAAAAGTACAAGCACACAATAGTGTTAAAAACGTTCTGTGAAAAAAAAATTATTTCTTTATTACCAGCATCCGTAGATAAGCAGCACAATTGAAACAAAATGCAACATATTTCTTAATATCAACCAAGTAATCATCATCCAGAAATTTTAATAAATTATTTCAGGCGCGTCAGCATCATCCTGGTTCTTATGCAAAGAAGTTTCGCATCGGACTTTAGTAGGGTGACAGAGTCTGTGGATTGAAGGCGATTGAATATAAATAGACCAGGTTTACTTGTATGAGTTGTTTTCGGCGAATGTTTTTTGTATGGATAGTTCCCAAACTGGGTTTGCGTCCTCATTTGTTGACTATAGAAGTGACTTAGTTATTTTAAATTTGAGCGCTAGCGATTCATTGTAGACTTCCTCTATCTGTGCATTTCAATTCAGACTCGATTTCAAAGGAACGCCTAAGTATTTTGTCTCCATTTCACATTTTAAAGGCATATCCCTAACACTGTAAGTTTCCTGTACTGGTACTCTTTCACGTTATATTAGGTACAAAGTTTTGTTTTGGTTTATTTCCACTATCTATTTGTCGCACAAGCTTGTAGTTTTGTAAATGCTCATTCGATGTCGTTTGATCATTGAATTGTTCGTATATGAAATTGTATAGTTGAAAAATGTTTAATTTTAGCACCAGTTTGAAATTTTCAGCTCAAGTCACTGATATATGGGATGAATCGTGGCGGCCCAAGAACAAACTACTTAGGCACTCTTTATATAACGAATAAGTTTTCCGACATCGTACAATTTAAGAGCCCGAACTGCTCTCTACTCAACGGAAAAACTTCAAGCATGTTTTTAATTGTATCATTGTGAAGTATATATTGCCCTGCGCGTCTCTGAGCCAGAGTGCCCATGATTGAATGGTTGTCTTTCTGGGCTCTCCCGCAAAGGGCCGAGGTTCGATTCCTAGGAACGGACGCACGTTTTGGAATTTCTCTAAATGTCGCGTTCTGGTAAGTTCTGGAATCATTTTGCTTGCTAGAGCTTCAAATATTTTACCCTCCCAACCTTCTACGCCGATTGTTCGAGAAGCCCACGCGTGGCGATCCGGAGTCAGTCTCTCAGCAGCGTTCGATATTGCTCTTTCGGGGACACCGACGCCTAAGACGCTAGCCTTCTTCCATTTTATTTTGGACACAAGTTCTCCTCCATTAAACGTTTAGTTTCCCTTTATTTTTCGTCGACTCATCAGTTGTAATTTGTGACAATATTCGAGATTATGAAATTGTTTTTAGGTGTTAAAGATGATGAAGCACCTTGGCAAGATCCAAAAGCACGTGCCTATGCCGCCCTTGTCTAGGGGTTAAATTAGGCCATGAGTTAGTACCATTAGTAAATACCCTTGTGAAGCGGCCTCGCCTAAAACCTGACTGTTGATTTACTAAAAGGTTAATTATTCAGCAAAAGTTATATTATATTTAGCCATAATGTGTTCAGTTTCCAATTGTACTGTCAGTGAGACACGACGACAGTTTTGCATATTTCTTTTTTTTCCCGATTTTAATATTAGACATTCTTTTTCAGATTTGCAGTCACGTGGAATACTCCCACAATATAGTGAACTTTCATATATAGTGGTTAAGTAAAAAGGGTGCGACTGCTTATTTTTTAAGAATATCTTTGTGACCTCATCAGCGCCAGGCGATTTTTAAACACCTCCTTTTTGAAACAAATCAAAAATGCCATTTTTATCAAATTTGAATGTTATCACTATCTTCAATCGGTGATGTGTGCATTTGCTAATGTGGAGTTATCCAATTAACGTGTGCACACACACCTGGAAGTAACTACCAAACAATAGTGGAATTTTGCCTAAATCGCTGTCGATTTCATCCGCAACAACAAGGCTACATATGACTTGACTTGAAGGGGTCATACACCTCAAAAACCTATTGGGGGATTGTTTTATAAAATTGTGGAGAGTAAAATTTATAAAAGTTTTCTTGGCCTATATTACGTAACTTTTCAGGTGTTGGGATGGTGTTTTCAGTTCTGCGCGCCGTCCGGGCGATTCAATAAAACACACACCTTTTTGTTATAGTTTTATGCGGTGTTTCAACTGTTTAATACTTCTGGTGATCCAAAGGTCACCAGACCTTTGGATCTGGACCTTTGAACCTTCGTGTCAAAAGATCATACGATCTTTTTGACACGAAGCGGTACAAAGCAATCTATGGTGGTTATTGCTAGTGTAGCAGTGCGAGTAGCTCAGTGGGAGTAGTGCTAGAAGTTCACGTTCCTTTTGTAGTAGTTGTTTTTAATTGAACCTACAGCTGTAAATCAGTAAAATGAAAGTATAACAATTAAAGTTTACCTTCATCGCCGTATCGAGCATAATCTTCAAATGGCATCTTTGCTGATGGTCGAGAAATTAGACCGTCCAATTGGCAGTGAATTATTACCATGTCATGATACGTGATTGCATCTGCTACGTCATTAAATTCTGTCCAGCAAGTTGTTTACGGTCGATTTTCACCAGGAAGCCGTCACAAAGACCCGTCACAAAGCCCTGCCACGACGGGCTGCGACGTAACGTGGCACCATGAAGTTATCATAAAATCATTAGGACGTTACAGCGACACCTTAACTTCACATGACTCTATCCAATTTTTTAACGGTATTTAACAGGTTCACATCATGTCTAGCAGTCCATTAATTTTTTATTGAACGATAGCTTATACAGCAACAAAATTGGAAAGGGTAGAATGGGCACACCTTGTGCCAAACAGAAAAAACAACACAGTCAGAAGCCAGCCCTTGGCTTTTAGTAATACAAAACATCCTCCTGTTTCATAAAGAAAATGCATGACATTTGTAAGCCTGCAAAGCAGCAATAGTAAGAACTGCCAAATGAAACTGGTGAGGCACTTGATTAAAGTCGCGGTTATATTTCTGACGCAGGGGATGCCTAGTTGCCCTTTATGCTGTCAGTTCGTTCTGAAATCAGGAGCGGGCACGCGCGCTGTTACAGGCACTATGGCACCGTGGTGGTCTTGAGGTGGCGGTAACGGGACGATTTGTTGTTTTTCATATTTTTAGGTGTCGCTTTTCAACCTGTCCGACAGAAAAGGCGATATCACGTCGGTGGTGGACGGTCTGTTACACCAAATAATGACTTTCGTTAAAAGTTTCTAGGATTTAGGATTTGTCCCGACAATGGCATTTTGTCTTTTCAGCCTATAGGTTCTTTACTATGAAAACATGGTACTATTTGTGTGGCAGCGGCAAGCCTCTCAAAATTATCGGTCTTTCTGTGCCTACTTCTACGACCAGCTGGTTGAAGAAACTAGGAAGGCTTGATCTCCGTCACTTTCCTTGCGCTCTGTCTCGATGTGAATATCCGTCTTCCAAGGGGGTTGGTCTGTAGCTTAGTACCCCGGCCTAAGCCCCGCGGGTTTTTCTTCTTTTTTTTTTATTTAGGATTAGCTTTTCTACGAATTTCTTTACTAGACTGTTCGACCTAGTAAGTTCTTGGGGGGATGTGATATGTCTAAAATCCGACTGGCCTGGAAATAAGCTCAGTTCTTGTGCTGAGAAGGGACGTATATTGCCCACGCAAACGTCTCCTGGGAAACCATATCTCGTAAACATGCTCCTAAAATCTTGTTGAGTAGTGTAAACGGCGTTGCCTGCCACTACATCACGTCAAGAAATTTTGAAACAACGCCATACACCAATAAATACTATCTTCCCACGTACCAAAACAGAACGACCCCCACCCTTCAACAAAGAAAATGCGGCTACTCTCTAAAGATTAGAAGTCCGCTGAGCTTATTTTAGGTGCAGCGTAGGCCCACTCTGGACTTCTTGGCCAACGCTGTAACGCCTGCATTAATTCGTCTCCTAAAGGCGAATCTTTCTGCTCTCGGTTTGCACTTCTTGAAACTCAAATTACCTTTGTAATTCCGCATCGGAATAACGCATCGAATGACCTCAGTCGCAACAACTTTGAAGCCTTTGAGCAAACTTAATTTTGCTATTGGGTAATCGCATCCCAACGGTACTTGAGTATATATGGGGCAATATAGCGATGAGACAGTGTCGTTAATAATTTCTTCACCAAGTCTGTTGAATGTAACATTGCTTACTGAAGCTCTTACAACACTCAGAGCGTAAACTTCGATATCGTCCTCGCATTCTGTGTTATTTTCTGGAGCTACACCTGTGACCCCTGACAGCACCTCGGCAATGAGACGGCACTTTCCTGGAAGAAACGTCATGACAAAATCTTGTTTTTGCAACGCCTAAAATAACCGTTTTAGTTTGGTTTAAATGTCTTCTATTACGCCTGAATTGAAAATTGAAGAAAACAATGCTCGGCCGAAATTAGCGCCCTCGAAGCGTATATCATGTATCGCCAGTTGTCGCCATCATGGTGCAGAAGTGCTGAACCCAAACAATTCTCGGGTGCATCCCAAGTCATCTTAATTTCAATTCGAGGTTCAAAGTTAGCAAGAAGCGCAAGTCAGTTAGGCTTTTGAAGATTTATTGCAAACTATATGTGATTAGGCGTCCACTCGAGGACTGTCTGGTGCGTCAATGGGTTGTGCAGTAGAGGAAGGGTTTATGAACAAAAGAGGAAGGTTACATGTTCGAGTTCGTGTACAATTTTGGCACAATTGTTCGGAAATCTGATATTGTCTAATACCAAATTTTTAACTGCAATAAAGAAAAATTAGGTACTAACAAATGATGTTGCCATGCCCTGTGTTGTGCATCAGAAGCACACGTTTCGAGTTATACCCGTCTCGCAGTCACTGCTCAAACTGAGATATGAAACAGTTTTTTTTTTTAATTTCAGAAAGTTATCTTATTTAAATTTTCAGGAAAAATACTTCCGTTTTTTTTTTAGCAAGCTGGAAGCGCTTTTTGTAGTATGCATTGTAGTTCATTTTTTTAAGGGGCAATAAAAATAATGTGAATGTTTCAACTGTGCCTCGTGTTATTGGCGCATCTGATATATAAAACAGTTTAGAAAGAGTGATATGGCTCCCGCCAAGACTCTGGATATATTTTTCGCAAACCGATTATAATGTACAATAAGAACACAGTATATTTTAAACTGACATGAAACGCGCACTACGTTGGCAGTGTGGCTAGAGAGACGATGCACTCGCCTGAACGGATTGTGCTTCGCATAAATCGCCCAAAGGGATAATGAACTACGAAACATTTTTTTAAGTCCCTGGGTGAGGCACGTTTCCCAAATTTGAAAAAAAAAACATATTAACCAAAAAGATAAATAAGCATCATGAGAGTACGATATTCACCCTGAGAGATTCATTTTCAGTCTCGCCATGTGATGCCATTACGGGTCGACGTACCGAAGGAGAAGTAGGATTACCCGTCCCTCCTCACTTTTACACGTTGCTTAATAGTACGGTGTTGCGTTGCGCAAAGAAAAACGTTTTTTATAGGAAGTTTTTTTGTGGACACATGTGGGCATCACAGACAGTTTAAAAACGTCTTTGTGGAGTTCAATGGCCTTGAAGGCGGTTATGAGCATGCGTGCGTTTTGCAAGGTCGACCCGAAATCAAAGCATGTTTCTGTATCGCTCTTGGGGACATTGAACTCCCAAAATATATTTCTGGAGCTGAACCTTCTCAAATCACTGCAAGAAGTGAAAAAAAGAAAAAAATGTGCCTGAGGACGTAAGCATTTTTTGTTGCATTCGGTAATTTTTTTTTTTTTTTAACAAAGGTGTTTCCCCATGGTGTCCTGTTTAAGTTAACAAAGGTTATGTTTTGTGAAGTTTTGTGTCCTCTTACTGAAAACTCCTCAAATGCCGCCGCCCTATGTGTATACAATTTGCATACGCTAACGACATACACGACGATGTCTCATATTTAATTCAAGCTGTATGCACAGTCTTTCTTATTTGCCCTAGTAATGTTATATGACTAGCTATGTTCTACAACAGAAACAAAACTTTTATAAAAATGTTTATTTTCTTGTTCAATGCTTGGGTTACGGCGAGGTGTTAGATCCCATCGAAAAGAAGTAGTTGTAATAGAAATTTCGCGCTGTACAGCGTAAATTATCAAAACACAAAACAGCGCAATCTTAACAAACATTCGATTGAAATGTTGAATAATGTCAATTAGTTTATTCGATCAAATATTAAAGTTAGGGACATTTTGCCTAACTTTAATATTATTACTCAACTGCTATCCATGAGAACTCTGTGTTTCGTTTCCCACGAAGTTGAAGCGCGCCCACCCTACGACTCAGCGGAGGCGATTGAGCACAGATTAAAGTGCAACATCTCTGCTCATCACAGTCACTGGTTGATGTTGTACTGTGGTAATTTCCGGCCGTTCGAATGCACTATCGCTTTGTAGAATCACAATTCCAGCAATTCCGCACCGTACACAAACGAAGGTAAACAATCAAGATGGTGGAGTGGTCCCCGTGTTGCCTCCGCCGTCAGCGCGGTGTGACAGAGTGGTCAGACAACAAATCGGGCAACACGGTCGCCGGACGGTAGCAAAATGTTGCCCGACTGTTGTTGTTGCCTCGATGTGACAGGGCCGCCGGCAACACGATTTCTCCGTGTTGTCGGATAGAGTTGTCCAACTGTTGCCTCAGTGTGACAGGGCCTTTAGGCTGCACTGATGATGTCTTCCTCATAGGAGACGAAGCGCCTACTGATAAATTGTTCATATTGTTATATAAGTCGGAAATATTTGCATTTTAATTATGAATTCCGTTTTTTGGAGTTGTTTTTTTTTTTGCATTCATTCGTTCGATATTAAGATAAGAAAACAAACAAAACCGGTTATCGCTTGTGTATGCTAAGAGTGTTGCGCAACGTGTCTGTTATCTTAAATTCGCGTGAGCATCAGTATACAATGAATTTGTTTGACGAGGCCCATGTTCCTGTGTGTTCAATATTTTGCCCTCCGAAGATGGACATTGTTTATTGCACTCTCATATCTTTTAGAGCGCAAGAGCTTAACGTTTTGAAATCCCAAACCTATACATTATAGGCACACATTCGCACACAGCCTTCAAAAGCCTGGGGTGAAAAGCAAGAAAAAAATCCAGGTGGGTGCTTAAGCTCCACATTTAAAAGTGGAACGCAATGGAAAACATAAAATCCCGCAATCGTTACAGTACTGTTTCACGCTTGTCAGCGTGTCCTAGATAAAGAAAAAAAAAGTCAGCGTGACCTAGCCGGTAGCGTGCCTGACTCGCAACCGAATGTCGTAGGTTCAAGTCCCGCCCCCACCTAAAATCTTCCAAGATTTTTTTTAGGCAATTTTAGCTATTTTTGTGAGCGAAATTCTTCGAGACATGCTGCAAACTTTAATTCGCATTTCGTGTCACGTTTTAATCCTTCTCAATTTACACGTGACGTCGTGTGACTCGGTTTCACGCATGTGATGTCACGTGACGTCACAAGTCACGCATAAGAAAACGGTGATTGCTTGTGTGCAGTCACACGTGAGCGTTGTGAGCTTTTTAAGATTACCGAGCGACACCAACTTCTAATCGCGATCGGGGTAAAAAAAAATTAAACGGTAGCTGCATCCGGAAAAGCGAACCAATGTTAACGAATTCTTTATGAACGTCGAGCGCGATGACCCTTCCATCAGGAGGCAGCGCGAGTGCGGCTGCCCCGGAGCTGAATCCTGTAAGTACCTGCGAGACAACGGTTTCTGAAAATCGCTAGGGGGATACTCGAAACCGGTGCAATAATAATGTCAATAATTATTTTAAGTCAAATATTACTATGAATTCCCATTAAATTACTGCTATATTCATGGAGTCTCGTATACTAAAATTATTCTGCCTACCAGCTTCGATATATGGGTGTCTACAATACCCAGTCTAGATATAAAATGGGCCATAAAAATCGGCGTCATTTGCGTAGCAACTTGAACTTTTCGCAAATGTGTATTTCACAGCTCGGTAATATTTTGTCAGCTTATAAAACGTAAGTCCCCTTTTGTAAACAATAGGGTCGAAAAACTTCCCAGAGTCACCGGCGGACGGTGACGCAGACGACCGAGTCGACTGGCGGGGCTCGTTTGCCGCACGTATTGATAGATGGCGGTACCTCCTTATCGAGACTGCTCGCAACGACAGGGGTCTATTAAAATGAGCCTAACCTTTTCGCAGCGTACCTTTGGTTTAAAAATGAACGCGCAAAATATTGACAAACTTGAAATCCCCCCCCCCCCCCCCAAAAAAAAAAAAAAGAGAAAACAAGAATAAATAAACGTGGTTCCATGACGACGGCACCAACGGCGCTCGTGCTGCCGACGGATCTCGTCTGCGTGTCGTCTGCTTTCATTCGCTGGTCGGCTGCACCTTCCGCAGCTGTTCTCGACGCCATCCGTCAGTTCATGCGTTAAACACTCTCCGCTTCGCTACTCGACTCGGTCGGTTGCGTCGCTGTCCGCCATAAACCCCGGGAAGTTTTATGCCTCTATTTCGCACATAAAGGGAGCTACGCTTTTTAAGTTTGCATGATAAAACCGACCTGTCCAATACACCCTTGACAAAATGTTTAGGTGGCTACTTTTAAACACCGATTATTACGGCTTTAAAACGATCCTGGGTATTTCAGACACCCTATATTTTTTTCGCATTTGCCGTTCTCAACCGATGCTCGAAGAACTGGGGCTTGCAACAGCGCCCGATCATGATCACACAGGGCGACTTTTGTTAAGCGTTAAAACAAACCATAAAATGCAATAAATTTTATTTTTAATTTTAGATTGTTGAACAATTTGTTATTGTCTTAATGATTTCCCGCTCTTTACTTATTCATCGTAGGATAAAAGGCACGAAGGTAATCGATCTAAATATTTCTCACAAAGGGTGCAGAATTTATATTCGGTTGGGGTATTCCTCAGTTGTCTATTAATTACTGTACCATTATTACCCCCCTTTTCCTTCATTGCTGTGTTTAATAGATGCTTCTTTCTTTCAAGTAACGTCCGCTGTGAGAGATGTAGTTGTAACTTGCGGTTTAGGCAACTGTCATCCTTAAAATTTAGTTTTTGAATCCCATTTGTAGCGCGAACTTGAAAAAACAGAAATACCCAGAGAACGCCATACTTTGCAACTCAACGAACGGAGACTGAACGCGATAATCTCATTTGTCGAAAGAAAACGAACTTCTGAAACTTGTATTAAGTGCCTTGCAAAGGAATGGCCGAAGCAATTACATAATTATTCCAGAAATAAATTATAGACTATTCATAAATAAGAAAATAATAGATATTTTATTAAAGTACCAATAATTTATCGGGATCTTCCGTATACATAATTGGCGAGCGAAAATGGGTGCCCTGAGAGCACTGGATATTTCAAATATGCTCCAGAAATACGACTATGTTCACTCTTTTGATCGCACTTATCGCACTCTGAGGTAATTGTTTAATTAAATTAACTTAGTGCCGGTTGCACCAACGTTACTTACTTGAGCCCAAAGCGAATCTTTCTTAGGCCGACTGAGCGTCCTGGACTAAGCTCGGCAGCGCACAAATTTAAATCACGGTTATACCAACATTAACTCGGGTTTACAGACGTGCCCCTGGCTAAGCGCTGAATTCCCGTAGCTAACGTAGGGAGATACAGAGCGAACCAGGGAACGCTCAGAGAGGCGAGTACGATTGGCGCAGAGGAATCATGTGGTATCAACAGACGTTTTCCCCAAGTCGGCAGCGGCGGCTGCATTTCGCTGTTTCTTCGCTGAAAGAGAATGAAACTTCTCAAATTCGATAATTTTCACGCTGACCTTTAGAGAACAGGAGTCAAATCTTTAAATAAATAATAAAAAAGGGTTTAAACACTTTACATCTGTGAATGTTTGTCTTACAACGGATGATAGTAGAATAGTTTCAGAGTGCTAGCCCTTTTTGATCTCGCATTTTCAAATAAAAGGGCCGTTGGGGGCCCCACATTTTACGAAACGCGAGAAGGGCGCTCTATTCGCCGCATCGATGAAGTCTGCAAAACATAATGGGTGAAACGTAGGCAGGTTAGATGGCCAAGAAAATGAAGAACCATGCCTGAATCCGAAAAAGTTTAAGACAGTGACGAGCTCGACAATTCAGCTATGAAAATGTCTGGAAAACGTAGTATAAAAGGCGCCGAGAGGTCAGGTCAAGAGGTAATATCCCTTGATTCGACCGCACTCGCTGCTTTCAGCAAGGAGAAATAGCGGTTCCGTATCATCGTAGAATAACTGTAACTGCCCCAAACGAATTTGAGTTTATTCACTGTGTGGTTCGAAGGTAGCACTGTAGCCTCAGCCATTTTTATTTGATATGTCCTTCCGCAGGTACATAAAAATTTAAGCATATAAAAGGGCAGCATTGTTGAAGGAATGTTGAACAAAACCATATTGCATAAGATGGTCACAGTATTCAGCCGTTGAAGGAGAGTCTGAAAGCACGAGCCTGAAGGTGCATATATCGTTCTTGTTCTTCTTTTTGGCAGTTGTCTCTAGTGGTGCAATTAGTGTCATCATGTCGTGTGAAAATCGAAGCCTTTATATCCCATGAGAACACCACTCTCCTAAGACAAAATTGCTTCAACATTTACGTTGAAAACCCGTTCGTGGAATACATTGCTGACAATCCACTGTCCTGGCCTCCGTTTCAAAATACCATTGATGAACAGCTGGTGGCCCAACATTTCCTGCACATTGCACATAGTGCAAATGATATCATCATAGTGTACCGTCGGTGAGTTCATAGGAATGTGAGTGCAATCACCGACGCAAAGAACACCTTAAAATTGATCGATTGTGTAAACCCCTTTGGCAATGAAATCAAGTATACTTTGTTTTTGTGACGGGGAAAGACTAAATTTATGAACATCCAGAGGTGACCAAGAGTCTTCTTTTATTTTTAATGATAAGAAACATACCAGCACCTCGTTTGCTATTGATAATAGGCAGGTCTAGAGTTCACTAAGGGAAATACTTTCATCTACCTAGTTGAACAAATAGACGGTGCCGGTCTTCGAAGTAGGCGCCGCGTGTATGGCCCAGAAGGAACTCCGTACTTATTCGTACTTCGAGAAGATGCGAATTTACTCTTACGCCGATTGTAAGAGATAAGGAGGCCAACATGACATCGCCGACTCAGTGTCGTCCTAGCTCACTCCCCAACAATCCAGTTCGGATATTAAACATACCGAGCGCAGCAGGTAAGGAGACAAGCGTGGCTTTGCCGACTCATTGTCCCTCACGCTCTCGCTCCAACCAGCTGTCACACCGACGCCACGATGTTCTTTGCTACTGTTTCGACGCTGACTATTTGTTTCTTGCGAAGGTTCGCCAATCAAAATTGCATTGTTAGTTTACGCTTGACGACCCTTTTTCAACCACGACATCCGAAAACACCCACTTGTCTACCAGATCGTGTCGACGAGAAAGGTTTCCTCTTCGCACCGCCCGCCGCAGCCTGCCCCGATACAGTGCTGAACAAATCTCTCACCGTAGTCTTTATGATTTATTCGTAGCCACGACGAAAAGGTGTAAAGCCAAAGATCTCTACAATGCGCGATCACCGGAACAGTCATGACTGTAGAACTACAAAATTTTCCAAAGCTAAGGTTCTACTCGTGAGGCAAAGCTATTTCACTGATGATTCTCCCAAAGCCACAAAAAACAAGGAAAATAAATGATTTTCCCCTGTATCACTTAACCAGTCCTTCGCTGCAATTTGAGGTGACCGGCAGAAGTGTCAAAAATCAGCTGATGCCAAGATAACGCACTGACTTTATTCAAAGCGCCGATGGGCACGTAAAAATAAACAAGGCTGTACATAGCAATACCTTGCAGATAGGCCCAAATAAATACAAAGGAGTAAAACCGTTGGCAGAAAAACGAACGCGAAAACTGACATGAGCCCAGCAGTTGCGTAAAAACCTTTTCCTGTTAGGGCTTACACGCACTGAGACTTAAGAATAACTTGAAAACAGGGGCCGGTGAACACTTCACACGACAATATTTTGCGTCCTTGCCACTATTGAATGTTATTCTGTCGAGACTGTCACGTTGTTGTAGCCGAAAACATTTTTTATAATTACTTTTTTCCGTCGCGTCGACCGCCATTAACCAAATTACCGGGATAAAAAAAAAAGAAAAGAAAAGCACCCAATGAAAGCGCTTACGATATGAGTGGTTTGGTGCTAGGTTTAGCGATAAGCTACCTTCGTAAAAAAGAACGAAACTGAAACTCAGCTAAGGTTTTCAGCGAAGCTTCGATTTGCACCAAGTGGTTCTTAGTGCAACCGGCTAGAAGATGAATGTGACAAAAACGAATGGTAGTACTTACTTGATACGTCTATTATCTTAATTGTAGGAACCTGACGGGAAGACTAAATGTTGTGGTATTTGCGTTTTTGTGTAAATAATTTTCACAAGGCAGTTCTCGCTAGATTTATTTTAAATGGGTGTAACAAGGTGGCGACACCAGCACCAAATGTCATAAGCTAAATCATTTTTTGTTGTTCTTTTCTGGTGCTTGCTTGCATGGAGAGCGGCTTGCGGCACTCGTTTTTTGCTTTGCACTGTCGAGTTAGGTTTTGCCGTTTTGTCGGAGAATGGTCTGTGTTGGCCAATTCAGGTGGTAATCCTCCGGCAAAATATTTTTCCATGTCATCGCAAGGGCGTGCGTGTGGCAAAGGCTGACGAGTGCGCACCGCTCGGTTCGCGCTTTTCAAGTCCGCGCCGGAAATTCGCCAACACAATGTACCTATTCAAAACTCAGAACGTGTCATCGAGGCGTAATGCCGCGTTTTGCATTGTGGAAATCTGTGGGAAGCAAATTGCATACGCGCTGCGCTCCTGGCCCACGGGTTCCCAGAATGAAACGCCGGTGGGGACGGCTTTATGAAAGTTGACTATTTTCGCCGAGCTCTACGATTTCTGGCAGCTTGTCTGCCAGACCAACACCGCCTTGAAAACAATTCCGTAGTTTTGACATTTCTGCGTCACTAGCGAAGGCCAACGCTGTAAAAAGATTGGAAACGAGTGCAGCATCAGCGCTAGATTTCAAGTCAAGTTATAGCCGAACGTTGACGCAATCGCTGTGACCAAACGGGCCAGCGTTGGCCTTTGCTGATGACGATATCTGTATCAGCACTGCGTCCTTGTTATCTAGGGGGCTTTGGCCAGGCTGTATCCGGTATCGACATATCCGAATCTAGAAAGCAACTACAACAACAGGTACCTGGCCAATTAGCGGGTTCGAGCTGTAACTTAAGTCATCGAGCCAGACAACCTTTTTTGCCCTCTGAGAAGAGAGTGCAAAAACAACAAAGAAAAATATAATGAATGAGGCAAGGAGCAGGTAAAAGGGCATTAGGACATTTTTTAACAAATTCGGCCAGCCATCGTAAGGTCCGTGCGCCCTGACACACGGCGTGTCCTACTTTAAAAGGAGTGTATGGATATAATTATGCAGCTCGACCAATGGGAAGTTTAAGAGAAAAAATAAGACGGAAATATAACAGGAATTGTGACGGTGGCAAGCTTTCTTAGGAGCCTTGATAGATGGCAAGGATTCCGCGGAAATCAAATGTATTGACGCTTTCAGGCAGCTCTGCACGGTAGCCGCCATAACGGACCTTCAGTTTTTGTTTGCTCATATTCTGTTCGCTTCACTTGACCAATGCCACAGTAGGACAGGTTATTGCCAATATGAGTGTCACTGTGTCCTTCTCCCCAGCATAGGCCTCTGTGGAGGCTCGTCAACAGTCGCTTCAGCGGCTCGGCATCTCGGTAAGACAAGTAAAGGTCGGCACTGGTGGCTCAATCAGGCGCGTGTTTCAAGTGTCAATATATTGAAATTCGCCACGTATATGCGGACGGCACCACAAATGTTTAGCAATATGCCCCCATTAATTTTATAAGTTAAGAAAATTTGAGCTCCTCAAGCTGTGGTAATGTTTAAATTTAAAAAAAAAAATATTGTGGAGCTTAGTTGTGTTTACACGCATCTCAAATACACGAATTCTATCGGGCTCATTGCACCGTAGAACAATTAAGTAAGGCGTTGACAAACGTCACGCGCGACCCAGGCGTTATGGCGCGCGACCCACGAGTGGGCACGGGAGCGCCGTAACGACACCGACGCCCACACACGACATGCTTCCCTTTGTGCAGGTCCGGGTGTTCAAAAAAGTCATCATCCTCGCGCCGTCACTAGGCTCTGCCTCTGTCATCAGCTGTTCTCATGGGCCACTATTGCCAACGCTTCCTGCCGTGTCATTCATCGAGCCCCGCCAAAACTGCCGTCCAAGCGCAGGGACGTCAAGCTGGCCGAGAACGTCCCCAGAATCCGCGACCCCCGGCCTACATGAGGACGGACCCAGCGCTGCCCCTTGTAGTGGGCACGGGAGCGCCGCAACGACACCGACGCTCACACACGATATGCTTCCCTTTGTGCAGGTCTGTAAACGTTTCACTGTACATACACAAATTTCAAGCTACGTATTCATATTATGGTTCCCGTGCCCCAAAGTACTGTTTTGTTTTGCTTGCGATTGTTTTTATGTTACTGGTAAGTTACTAGTACTCTCTGCTAACGTCGAAACCCGAACTCCTACCCTCCAAAGGTTAATTCAAACCTCATTGAGCCTGGCAACGGGCCAGGCCGCTCCAAAAAAATATGTTGAGAAAGCACTTGATAACTAGAGGCAACTCAAGAACTCGGTCTCTGCCTTTACCCTCACCAATCTCAATTCTCTTCAAAAAGAAATTGCACCCACCGCACAGACTAAAACAGATATTTGTGCCATTCAGAATTTCGCCGCTCTAGAAACAGCTGTAACCACAGCCATGACGTCCCGGCTTGATTATATGAAAAATCGTTCACGCCGATATAAATTGATAATCCATGGAATACCCGATAGCGTAGGCGAATCTTGGTTATCCAGTGAACAAATAGTAATCAATTTGGCCAACTATAATCTAGGTTTTACGCTTCATTGCTCTAAGATTGAGCGTGCGCACAGACTAGGAGAGCACTCAGAAGAAAAAGACAGGCCTGTTATTGTATGATTTTCTTCTTGCAAAAAAAATAAATCAACTACTTTTTTGTGGGCCTAGATTGCGAGGTACACCCACTACCATCTGTGAGAATTTCTCTGCGAATATCCGCGTCGCGCGAAAGAAACTCTAATCGGTCTCATGACCGCGGGGTCACCCATTTAAACTTGGGTTTGACAGGTTGCACATGGCCACTAAGACTTTCGGCTACGACGCACTTTTGGATTCCGTAATTTTAAACTCCCCCATTGGACCGTGCAGGGAGTGGGAGCAGTATTGTTGCCGCTGTTAGCTCCCCGATTGGTATAGTCGGTGTTGTTAGCTCCCCAATTGTTGCCGCTGTTGGCTCCTCAATTTGTGTATTATACTTAAACGCTCCCAGCATAGTGCCAAAGCGAGAGGAACTTCATTCTCTTATTTTCTCCTGTGATGCTAAAATTGTACCAATCTCCGTGACTGGGTTTATCCCGGTATAGGCAGCAATGAAATATTGGCGAATCACCCTATCTTTATCTTTTACAGGCGAGATTGATGCGGCCGTCATGGTGGTGGTGTTTTAATATGTGTGCGTGTAAGCATCTAAAGTTCCCTCCTCCTTATCTCCAGCATTATTGAAGCAATCTGGGTCTCAGTAAAATGCGGTTTTAGATCACTCTTGCATGGCGCCTGTTACAGGCCACCCGATGCTTTATCTAATTTCGTGCCTTCTGTGCAGGACGAACTCTCCGCTTTATGTGTGCGACTTCCTGACCATCCTGCTTTTTAGTCGGCGGTTTTAATTTCCTCGGTAAGAAATGAAATTTGCCTGGTCAAGATTGTATTTATGGTACCAGTGACTGTCGTGAGTTCGTTAAAATTTGTTTAGATTTCAGCCTGCCTCAGATGGTTTCTTTTCCTACGCGTGTAAATGACATGCGCCTAAATATATTAGACTTGGTAATAACCAATCAACCTGAATGTATCTCGTCGGTGTCTGGATTTGAAGGCATAAGTGACCACACGGCAGTACACAGTTACCTAGCATTTTAAGCACCTGAACGTGTCAGACTTGTTAAAATTATAAGGCAATATAACAAAGAAAATGACGAGCAGTTTAACATGGCCCTCTCAAATTTTTTCACAGTCTTCTTAAATAAAGTTTATAGTAGAGATGTGAACAAAAACTGGTGTAAATTTAAGAACAAATTATTAGAACTTATTCAGAAACATGTTCCAAGCACCACCATAACAGCCCGATCTTCTAACCCCTGCTACTCGCGCTCACTGAAAATACTTAACAATAAGAAGAAACGCCGCTTCCGGCAGACAAAAATAAAAACTGCATTGAGTCTTGGGAGAAATATATTGAATGCGCAAATCAGTACAAACGCATACTTGCGGACCACAGAGGTATAGCTGATCAGGAAACCCTTCCATCCCGTCCCCTCAAAAACCCTCGCCGATTCAGGCAAGTTGTTAACCATACTCCATGCTCGCCACTTAAACTTAAACAATTTAAAAACAAAATAGACGAGAGTCAGTGTGCCTAAGTCTTAAATGACACGTTCTCTGCTCAGTTCACCATCACAAGTCCTTTATCGTTGTTACCTACATTGCTTACATCCTACATTGTATGGATCCGATATATGTTGAATTTGACGGCATTGTTAAAATTAAGTCCATAAAAGTGTCTTCTTATTGTGGCATCGACAACACCAGCTCTAAAATACTGCAGCTCACAGTTCGTTTGTAGTGCTTTTTAACCAACATTTTTCAGCAGTCCTTGAATTCCGCGACTGTTCCTGATGATTGGAGGATCGGAAATGTCATTCCGGTCTACAAGAGCGGTAATAAATCATCTCCGCTTAAATTATAGGCCTACCTCTCTTACTTCTGTACCTTCAAAAATACTGGAGTACCTAATTCATAAACATTTATCTATTCACCTCGATTCCATTTCCTTTTTTAACAGAGCACAGCACGGCTTCCGCAAAAACTTTTCTTATAAAACACAGCTTCTCTGCTTGCCCCATGATGTTTTTTTCGATCCTCGACTCTGGTTTTACAACCGATGCTGTATTTCTTGAGTTTGCTAAAGCTTTTGAAGAAGTACCGCATAACCAACTGCTACTAAGGCTTTCGTCGTTAAACCTCGACACCAACGTACACTCATGGATTAAATCTTTCCTTTCGCAACAAAACCAGTTTGTTTATTCTAACAACTCTTCATCTGCCTTGGACCCCGTTACATGCGCTGTGCCCCAAGGAACAGTCATTGGTCCACAACTCTTCCTTATTTACATCAACGACCTGCCACTTCGGGTATCTTTATCAATGGGCTTATTTGCAGATGTCTGTGTCGTGTATCATAAAATAACATCTCCCTGTGATTTTGAAGCACTACAAAACGACCTTCATTCTATTAAAAAAGGGTGCAGTAATTCGCAAATGTCTATCAATGTTAACAAATGTAAACACATGCGCATTTTTCGTTCCACCTTCCAAACTTCCGTTCCTCTCACCCTTAATGTTGTTCCTCTACAACTAACTGACACATACACCTATATGGTTCTTCTTCTAACTAAAACCTCTTGTGGGACAGTCATAATAATTCAGTAGTGTCTGCTGCTAACCAAAGCCTAGGTTAACTCCGTCGCAACTTCAGATCGGTCCCAAGTAACCTAAAGTGACTTCTTTACATTTCCCTACGATAGAAATTAGAGTATGCATCCTCTATTAAGCACCCTCCCTTTCTTTACTAACAGGCAGCATTGAGTCTGTCTAAAACCGTCCTGCCTTGTTCATGCAGTCTGACTACTAACGTGTTTCTAGTGTTTCTCGAATAAAATCGGATCTTTCTCTTCCCTTTCTTGCTACCGGATGGACAATTTTTTTCTCTGCCTACTTCATAAAGTCTATTATTCGCCCCTACTACATCAGACTCTTCTCACTCCGCTAATCTATTCGTCTTCTAGATTAGATCATCCTAACAAAATAGCCCGGCTACGATGTTTTTCCCCAGCCCACCAAAACGCCCTTCTCGTCGACGCAATGGAGGACTGGAATGGCCTTCCCGGAGACATCGGAGCCATCGAGGACTCCACCACATTTCGCGAAGTGATTCAAAAGTATTGTAATACCAACTACCCCCTCCCCTTTCTAACACCTCACGGCCCTGAGGGTATTGTAACTAAATAAATAAATAAAAAAAAAATAAATGCGCCATTTTCCGCAGCTTTGTATTAGGGTGGAGAGGGTGACGTGGTCCTCTGCCGGACTGTTTTGCATTGCCTCCAAGATTTCTCGACGCTCGCTGCGCTCATCAGGCCGTTGTATTCGCCGATAGACTTACTGAGAGACGCTTGGTGGCGCTCTAAACCAAACCAAACAATACAAAGAAATGGCCGCGAATCATCATCATTATCGTCGGTCTATGGAACTTAAGAGCAGCGCGAAGTGTATTCCCCGCCTCTTGCCGTTATCAATTGAAGACCACAGCGGTGTTACTGAGCCTTCCTATGGGAAAACCCACGTGCATTGTGTCTCTCTTCCGGCGAATAGCATACACACCCTTGTTTGAATAATCGTAGTGAGCAGTAGCTAACTTCATTAGCAATATAACAGAGAAAGTGCTTATGTTACTTTTTTTTCGTCGTGTGCGATGCTTATGATCCCAGTATTGCGGTCCCAGTCCTATGTTTTACAGCAAGTGAGTGAAGACAAGCGCAGAATCTAAGCAAAAATAACAGTCGAAAGGAAAGTAGGACTTGTTGAAGGCTTGCCAACATCCCGATGACGCTAATATTGGTATTATGCGAGAATTGTTCGCCGCTAAAGCGACCTCCGTTTGCAAACGGTTAAAACGCGCAGAGAGGTAAATATACGAGCACTATAAAAAAGAGTTGCTGGTTGGATTATTGTGCTGAACTTACCAGATGGTAAAATCTTTATATGTCTTCCCCTTTTTAAACGGTTTCGAGCTTTTATATGCGAGATTCGAACACTAGAACAGACGTACGTTTGCGCCTTTACACGAGCAGAAGGGTGTAGAAAAATAATTTTACTTATTGCAGATCGTACTCATTAATTGGAAAAGAACTCAGGAATCCCACGTTCAATCCCCGCCCCTGCCAGTTTCGCTCTGGTTGACCATCGTACTGTCGTGTGGTCGTGCACCATTACGGCGTGGTGCACTTTAAACACCCAATCTAGCCTTTGTAGTGCATTCGCTAAATTCCGCATTTACAGCTGAGACACCAGACGCCCAGTTAAGCTGACTAGCTAAGGATGTAAAGCTGGGCATAAGCGAAGCCATAACCGGCCTTCAGGTTTTGGTTCCTCTTATTTTGTTGATTTCCCTTCATCTTTAACAAAGCAGGCCAGGTCCTTTCCATTTTTTATTGTAATGTGTCCTTCTCCTCAGCATTGACCTTTCTGGAGGCTCTTTAACGCCCTTTCAGTGGGTCGGAATCTCGGTAAGAGTGAGAAGTTAAGCAGTGGCGCCTCCAATCTGGCGCGTGTGCCAAGCGCTAGAAACACACAGGACACAATTTATGTCTGCCCCATTTTCGTGTCAGGAAAGCGGATATAACTTCAAAGCTACCTGCAACTCTTCACTCGCGCAGCATGAACACAGCTGAAAGTTCAACATTCGCGCGACCTGCACTTCTTCAGACATGTCCTATACCTAAGCACACTCGCTTATGTTGCAGACGAACAATAAATATTTGGAAAGAAACAAAAACTACGAGAGAGCCAATTCCAATTCATTGTTAGCGTTTCGATAAAATGCTTAAAGTTGTGTTCTGTTTTTTTTTTTTCTTTTTTTTGTACATTTTATTACCACCGGTGAGCAGAAGCTGACAGATGCCTATTGGGCAGGAGATCTAGCTGCAGGGTAGACTTCGTCGAGCTTGTTGTCCTCCCAGCCCGCTGCTTACTGACAGAGCATAAAAAAAAAAAATTGAACCTTGCCTAGCACGGTCTGGGCACGAGTGCTTCGCTCTGACCAGGGCTTTGGTCGCATGAGGAGCGGCCCTCGAATCGTCATCTTAGATTTCTCCGATCAAAAGAAAAACAAGAAATCTATGTGTTTTGCCCCCACTGCTGAAGAGTATCGCTAGAGGCGTGACTGTTCGATCTCCTCCCGAATAGACGATTGCAAGAAGCTCACCTGGACGCTTCCATGCTTCTACTCATGCGGGCAAGTGTGTTCAATTACAAGCTTGCCAAAACTACGTTCCCACACACGCTGCACATGATCGCACGCAAGGGGTACCAGTGAAGCGTCATGCTTGCAACGGTCTATAGACCTTCCGAGCGCTTTTCACCCAGGCGAAACATACAGAGTCGTTGTGCTTTGAACGCAAGCGCGGCGCCTCATATTTTCATATTTCGTAGAAATTGCCTACTGCGAACACATAGAACACGTTTCAGAGCCCGGTAGACAAAGATGGCTGCGCACAAAAAAGCGATTATTGAAAAGGTCTATAAACCGTTTCAATTGCAAGAGCAGTGCAGGAAAACGCTGGTTTTATACCCTTGTTTTTGCGGGAGGAAATAAAATGCGCTCCCCGGCTGCAATGGAGGCCAGCCACATCAAGGTGATTTTGTGTGAGCTGTGCGCCCAGCGAATCAGTGTCACGTGAAACATTCTCGCTTATGATCGGAATACTTTATAGCCACGTGCTGCAAGTTGAGTGTACTTCTGCAGCTGAAACCGCTTCAAGAGCGGCAGGCTCAGACTCATGCCGGCTGTGACTACGAGGACATCCGTCCGACAAGGAGCGCCGATAACATCAAGAAAAACAGTGAAAATCCTACCACTATAGCCGACATTTGGCGCAGTCACAATTGCAATTTACAATTTCTTCCTTTTTATATACATTACATTTGTTTCGGATATCGAATCAAGGTCGGGCTGCTCTCAGAGTTCCACTCATGCACGCGGCCGATCTGCTGGAAACGAGAAATGAAACGTCTAAACAAAGTTCAAGTCTTTGTTTAGACATGACTTTCGACACATTGCTATTTGTGCCTGGTTTATGAACCAGATGCTGAGTGCCATTAATATGCGATGTGCC
The DNA here is from genome assembly GCF_016920785.2 of Ixodes scapularis. NCBI lineage: Eukaryota > Metazoa > Arthropoda > Arachnida > Ixodida > Ixodidae > Ixodes > Ixodes scapularis. The sequence continues at coordinate 185,179,321 of NW_024609857.1, forward strand.
GTTGCCTGCTTTTATCATATGGCTGGCGTGCAATATCAGAGACCAGCACACGCTGGCCTCTAAACCGGTAAAGAGGGGGTGAAAACAGCTTTATTTTTATTCTATTGCGGGGATATGTTATAGGGGGTTCAAATGCTTTTAAAACCATGAAAATAATAATGTCGTTGATTGGAGGCACGTTAATTTACAGTTGATGGAAACTGTGCAAAACTAAAACTTTATTTAAGAAAAGAAATCTTATGTATAATTATCATCTTTCATGGTGCACTCGTGGACCAGTGCTTGTACGCATTGCACTCCACTCCGACCGTACAAAAAAAAAAGAAATATTGGTAAAAACACTTTTTGGGGCAATATTTGTTAACTTTTTTTTGTAATAAAAAATTTATGATACATTTCTGTACTTTACACACTATTGCATTTTCAAGCAAATAATCTTTATTTGGTGATCAATAGTTTATTTGTATTTTATACGCCATTCATTGCGCCTTGAGGTGTGGCATGGTGGACGTGGAGTTTTTTAATTGTCATTTTAGCACGATGTTTATGAACAGTAACTTTCATTTGGCCAGTACAAATGCTGTTTATCCCAAACATATCATCGTTTACGAGAATTGCAATATACATGTGTTATGTCACAGCCCTGCAGCGCATGCTCACCGCTTTGGAAGGCAAGAAAAGTACGCGCTAAACCCAAGAACGCTTAGATTGGAACTGATCAGGAGTGCTTTTTTGCAATGATCTGTAAATATTTGGCTAAATTACTTAAGCACCAAGGAGCCTATGCATGGTACAAAGGTAGTTACGCGGGCTTACGTCTGCAATAGTAAGATTTCTAAAGAAAATTTAAACCAAATCGCACGTTCCTTCAGGTAACACGAGCGTGCATGGCACCTGTACCCACATTCCAAGCATTGTTCGTGGTGCTTGGGTAATTTGGAAAAACATGCATTGCGTGACTCTTCGACCTTTCTTCGCCAGTGTTACTGCCAGCTTTTGATAGAAGGAGAACGGATGTGCCAGCGATTTAACGAAACTAGCGAGCTGCGGCTTCAGCGTACCGAGTTGCAAAAACGGTTTTCTCAAAATTCCATTTGCTTCTATTATTCTTACTTTCTCATATTTTAGAACGCACATCAAGGTCATACTTTGCGCCACTAGATATTGGGGACCTTTAGCAGACCGCTGCCGTGTTCCTAGTACCGCACTACTGGAGCCTTTGAAGCATGCTTTTAAGCGCGTGCCCCTTGACCACGGTATCACCCTGTACGCGCTTAAAAGCATGCCTCAAAAGCTCCGGTAGTGCGGCATTCGGAACGAGGCAGTGGTTTGCTAAAGGTCCCTAATATTATAAACATGAGATAGCACGTAGGTCCCCATTTTCTCGATGTTTGATTCAACAAAGACGGGCGCGAGCGAACCCGATTGCCGGCCGCGCTCCTCACTGAAGGCCTCTGACGTCATGTTTGGATGGCGGAAAAACTGAAGAAAAACTGGGGAGAAGGATGTGAGAAAACGGTTAAAGTACAGGCGAGCTGGTGTAAGTTATACATGATGATTGAAAACCTGAGACTGTGGTTTGAAAAACAGAAAATCGTGAGGTAAAAAGAAAAAGGGACAGACAACGTCTCAAAGGCGTTGTCTGTCCCTTTTTCATTCTACTTCACGATTTTCTGTTTTTCAAACCACAGTCTCAGGGTTTCAATCAACATGGAGAAGGATGTATTGGTTTTGTCAGCGAAAAAATATTTAACTTTATTTAATTGACTTAATAATTAATTATTTAACTTAGTTACCAGAAGAAATCGTAAATAGTACATCAGCGTAGTCTAATGCAGCCTATACGTTTTCTTTTTGTATTTTTTATTACGAATGTCTTATACCGCTGTAGTGCTTCAAGTCTGTACAAATGTCCACTTCTATATGGGTCATCAATGACCTGCAGTATTGATAAATAATAACTAGGGTGTAGCTAGAGGAACTAGATAGCATTTTGAGGTCAGGAACCCATTCGCATTACGATGATGCCTTTGGATTACACAGCTGAAAAATTAAAGGCGTTTACGAATCTCTGTAGAGCGCCACTGTCAACTACATAAGGAGCAAGCACACCCGACAGAGCTTCAGTTCGGCAGCAGTGCGCACATTGGAAATCGCCTAATCATCTCTGTGTTTTCCGCAGTCACTGGCACCGTGCGGACGCACTGCGCGAAACATCGCCCCCTTCGACGCTCGCCACAAGCAACACCAGGTGACGAGATGCGCCGAGACCAGGGCGCTACTGTCAACCACATAAGGAGCAAGCGCACCCGACAGAGCTTCAGTTCGGCAGCAGTGCGCACATTTGAAATCGCCTAATCATCTCTGTGTTTTCCGCAGTCACTGGCACCGTGCGGACGCACTGCGCGAAACATCGCCCCCTTCGACGCTCGCCACAAGCAACACCAGGTGACGAGATACGCCGAGACCAGGGCGCCACTGTCAACCACATAAGGAGCAAGCACACCCGACAGAGCTTCAGTTCGGCAGCAGTGCGCACATTTGAAATCGCCTAATCATCTCTGTGTTTTCCGCAGTCACTGGCACCGTGCGGACGCACTGCGCGAAACATCGCCCCCTTCGACGCTCGCCACAAGCAACACCAGGTGACGAGATGCGCCGAGACCAGGGCGCTACTGTCAAACACATAAGGAGCAAGCGCACCCAACAGAGCTTCAGTTCGGCAGCAGTGCGCACATTTGAAATCGCCTAATCATCTCTGTGTTTTCCGCAGTCACTGGCACCGTGCGGACGCACTGCGCGAAACATCGCCCCCTTCGACGCTCGCCACAAGCAACATCAGGTGACGAGATACGCCGAGACCAGGGCGCCACTGTTAACCACATAAGGAGCAAGCACACCCGACAGAGCTTCAGTTCGGCAGCAGTGCGCACATTTGAAATCGCCTAATCATCTCTGTGTTTTCCGCAGTCACTGGCACCGTGCGGACGCACTGCGCGAAACATCGCCCCCTTCGACGCTCGCCACAGGCAACACCAGGTGACGAGATACGCCGAGACCAGGGCGCCACTGTCAACCACATAAGGAGCAAGCACACCCGACAGAGCTTCAGTTCGGCAGCAGTGCGCACATTTGAAATCGCCTAATCATCTCTATGTTTTCTGCAGTCACTGGCACCGTGCGGACGCTCTGCGCGAAACATCGTCCCCTACGACGCTCGCCACAAGCAACACCTGGTGACGAGATACGCCGAGACCAGGGCGCTACTGTCAACTACATAAGGAGCAAGCACACCCGACAGAGCTTCAGTTCGGCAGCAGTGCGCACATTGGAAGTCGCCTAATCATCTGTGTTTTCCGCAGTCACTGGCACCGTGCGGACGCACTGCGCGAAACATCGTCCCCTTCGACGCTCGCCACAAGCAACACCAGGTGACGAGATACGCCGAGACCAGGGCGCCACTGTCAACTACATAAGGAGCAAGCACACCCGACAGAGCTTCAGTTCGGCAGCAGTGCGCACATTGGAAATCGCCTAATCATCTCTTTGTTTTTCGCAGTCACTGGCACCGTGCGGACGCACTGCGCGAAACATCGTCCCCTTCGACGCTTGCCACAAGCAACACCAGGTGACGAGATACGCCGAAACCAGGGCGCTACTGTCAACTACATAAGGAGCAAGCACACCCGACAGAGCTTCAGTTCGGCAGCAGTGCGCACATTGGAAATCGCCTAATCATCTCTGTGTTTTCCGCAGTCACTGGCACCGTGCGGACGCACTGCGCGAAACATCGCCCCCTCCGACGCTCGCCACAAGCAACCCCAGATGACGAGATACGCCGAGACCAGGGCGCCACTGTCAACCACATAAGGAGCAAGCACACCCGACTGAGCTTCAGTTCGGCAGCAGTGCGCACATTGGAAATCGCCTAATCATCTCTTTGTTTTTCGCAGTCACTGGCACCGTGCGGACGCACTGCGCGAAACATCGTCCCCTTCGACGCTTGCCACAAGCAACCCCAGGTGACGAGATACGCCGAGACCAGGGCGCCACTGTCAACTACATAAGGAGCAAGCACACCCGACAGAGCTTCAGTTCGGCAGCAGTGCGCACATTGGAAATCGCCTAATCATCTCTTTGTTTTTCGCAGTCACTGGCACCGTGCGGACGCACTGCGCGAAACATCGTCCCCTTCGACGCTTGCCACAAGCAACCCCAGGTGACGAGATACGCCGAGACCAGGGCGCCACTGTCAACCACATAAGGAGCAAGCACACCCGACTGAGCTTCAGTTCGGCAGCAGTGCGCACATTGGAAATCGCCTAATCATCTCTTTGTTTTTCGCAGTCACTGGCACCGTGCGGACGCACTGCGCGAAACATCGCCCCCTCCGACGCTCGCCACAAGCAACCCCAGGTGACGAGATACGCCGAGACCAGGGCGCCACTGTCAACTACATAAGGAGCAAGCACACCTGACTGAGCTTCAGTTCGGCAGCAGTGCGCACATTGGAAATCGCCTAATCATCTCTTTGTTTTTCGCAGTCACTGGCACCGTGCGGACGCACTGCGCGAAACATCGTCCCCTTCGACGCTTGCCACAAGCAACCCCAGGTGACGAGATACGCCGAGACCAGGGCGCCACTGTCAACCACATAAGGAGCAAGCACACCCGACTGAGCTTCAGTTCGGCAGCAGTGCGCACATTGGAAATCGCCTAATCATCTCTTTGTTTTTCGCAGTCACTGGCACCGTGCGGACGCACTGCGCGAAACATCGCCCCCTCCGACGCTCGCCACAAGCAACCCCAGGTGACGAGATACGCCGAGACCAGGGCGCCACTGTCAACTACATAAGGAGCAAGCACACCCGACTGAGCTTCAGTTCGGCAGCAGTGCGCACATTGGAAATCGCCTAATCATCTCTTTGTTTTTCGCAGTCACTGGCACCGTGCGGACGCACTGCGCGAAACATCGTCCCCTTCGACGCTTGCCACAAGCAACCCCAGGTGACGAGATACGCCGAGACCAGGGCGCCACTGTCAACCACATAAGGAGCAAGCACACCCGACTGAGCTTCAGTTCGGCAGCAGTGCGCACATTGGAAATCGCCTAATCATCTCTTTGTTTTTCGCAGTCACTGGCACCGTGCGGACGCACTGCGCGAAACATCGTCCCCTTCGACGCTTGCCACAAGCAACCCCAGGTGACGAGATACGCCGAGACCAGGGCGCCACTGTCAACTACATAAGGAGCAAGCACACCCGACTGAGCTTCAGTTCGGCAGCAGTGCGCACATTGGAAATCGCCTAATCATCTCTTTGTTTTTCGCAGTCACTGGCACCGTGCGGACGCACTGCGCGAAACATCGTCCCCTTCGACGCTTGCCACAAGCAACACCAGGTGACGAGATACGCCGAAACCAGGGCGCTACTGTCAACCACATAAGGAGCAAGCACACCCGACAGAGCTTCAGTTCGGCAGCAGTGCGCACATTGGAAATCGCCTAATCATCTCTGTGTTTTCCGCAGTCACTGGCACCGTGCGGACGCACTGCGCGAAACATCGCCCCCTCCGACGCTCGCCACAAGCAACCCCAGGTGACGAGATACGGCGAGACCAGGGCGCCACTGTCAACCACATAAGGAGCAAGCACACCCGACTGAGCTTCAGTTCGGCAGCAGTGCGCACATTGGAAATCGCCTAATCATCTCTTTGTTTTTCGCAGTCACTGGCACCATGCGGACGCACTGCGCGAAACATCGTCTCTTCGACGCTTGCCACAAGCAACACCAGGTGACGAGATACGCCGAAACCAGGGCGCTACTGTCAACCACATAAGGAGCAAGCACACCCGACAGAGCTTCAGTTCGGCAGCAGTGCGCACATTGGAAATCGCCTAATCATCTCTGTGTTTTCCGCAGTCACTGGCACCATGCGGACGCACTGCGCGAAACATCGCCCCCTCCGACGCTCGCCACAAGCAACCCCAGGTGACGAGATACGCCGAGACCAGGGCGCCACTGTCAACCACATAAGGAGCAAGCACACCCGACTGAGCTTCAGTTCGGCAGCAGTGCGCACATTGGAAATCGCCTAATCATCTCTTTGTTTTTCGCAGTCACTGGCACCGTGCGGACGCACTGCGCGAAACATCGTCTCTTCGACGCTTGCCACAAGCAACATCAGGTGACGAGATACGCCGAGACCAGGGCGCCACTGTCAACCACATAAGGAGCAAGCACACCCGACAGAGCTTCAGTTCGGCAGCAGTGCGCACATTTGAAATCGCCTAATCATCTCTGTGTTTTCCGCAGTCACTGGCACCATGCGGACGCACTGCGCGAAACATCGCCCCCTTCGACGCTCGCCACAAGCAACACCAGGTGACGAGATACGCCGAGACCAGGGCGCCACTGTCAACCACATAAGGAGCAAGCACACCAGACAGAGCTTCAGTTCGGCAGCAGTGCGCACATTGGAAATCGCCTAATCATCTCTGTGTTTTCCGCAGTCACTGGCACCCTGCGGACGCACTGCGCGAAACATCGCCCCCTTCGACGCTCGCCACAAGCAACATCAGGTGACGAGATACGCCGAGACCAGGGCGCTACTGTCAACCACATAAGGAGCAAGCACACCCGACAGAGCTTCAGTTCGGCAGCAGTGCGCACATTTGAAATCGCCTAATCATCTCTGTGTTTTCCGCAGTCACTGGCACCCTGCGGACGCACTGCGCGAAACATCGCCCCCTTCGACGCTCGCCACAAGCAACATCAGGTGACGAGATACGCCGAGACCAGGGCGCCACTGTCAACCACATAAGGAGCAAGCACACCAGACAGAGCTTCAGTTCGGCAGCAGTGCGCACATTGGAAATCGCCTAATCATCTCTGTGTTTTCCGCAGTCACTGGCACCCTGCGGACGCACTGCGCGAAACATCGCCCCCTTCGACGCTCGCCACAAGCAACATCAGGTGACGAGATACGCCGAGACCAGGGCGCCACTGTCAACCACATAAGGAGCAAGCACACCCGACAGAGCTTCAGTTCGGCAGCAGTGCGCACATTTGAAATCGCCTAATCATCTCTGTGTTTTCCGCAGTCACTGGCACCATGCGGACGCACTGCGCGAAACATCGCCCCCTTCGACGCTCGCCACAAGCAACACCAGGTGACGAGATACGCCGAGACCAGGGCGCCACTGTCAACCACATAAGGAGCAAGCACACCAGACAGAGCTTCAGTTCGGCAGCAGTGCACACATTTGAAATCGCCTAATCATCTCTGTGTTTTCCGCAGTCACTGGCACCATGCGGACGCACTGCGCGAAACATCGCCCCCTTCGACGCTCGCCACAAGCAACATCAGGTGACGAGATACGCCGAGACCAGGGCGCCACTGTCAACCACATAAGGAGCAAGCACACCCGACAGAGCTTCAGTTCGGCAGCAGTGCGCACATTTGAAATCGCCTAATCATCTCTGTGTTTTCCGCAGTCACTGGCACCGTGCGGACGCACTGCGCGAAACATCGCCCCCTTCGACGCTCGCCACAAGCAACACCAGGTGACGAGATGCGCCGAGACCAGGGCGCTACTGTCAACCACATAAGGAGCAAGCGCACCCGACAGAGCTTCAGTTCGGCAGCAGTGCGCACATTTGAAATCGCCTAGTCATCTCTGTGTTTTCCGCAGTCACTTGCACCGTGCGGACGCACTGCGCGAAACATCGCCCCCTTCGACGCTCGCCACAAGCAACACCAGGTGACGAGATGCGCCGAGACCAGGGCGCTACTGTCAACCACATAAGGAGCAAGCGCACCCGACAGAGCTTCAGTTCGGCAGCAGTGCGCAGATTTGAAATCGCCTAATCATCTCTGTGTTTTCCGCAGTCACTGGCACCGTGCGGACGCACTGCGCGAAACATCGCCCCCTTCGACGCGCGCCACAAGCAACACCAGGTGACGAGATACGCCGAGACCAGGGCGCTACTGTCAACTACATAAGGAGCAAGCACACCCGACAGAGCTTCAGTTGTGCAGCAGTGCGCACATTGGAAATCGCCTAATCATCTTTGTGTTTTCCGCAGTCACTGGCACCGTGCGGACGCTCTGCGCGAAACATCGCCCCCTTCGACGCTCGCCACAAGCAACACCAGGTGACGAGATGCGCCGAGACCAGGGCGCTACTGTCAACCACATAAGGAGCAAGCGCACCCGACAGAGCTTCAGTTCGGCAGCAGTGCGCACATTTGAAATCGCCTAATCATCTCTGTGTTTTCCGCAGTCACTGGCACCGTGCGGACGCACTGCGCGAAACATCGCCCCCTTCGACGCTCGCCACAAGCAACACCAGGTGACGAGATACGCCGAGACCAGGGCGCTACTGTCAACTACATAAGGAGCAAGCACACCCGACAGAGCTTCAGTTGTGCAGCAGTGCGCACATTGGAAATCGCCTAATCATCTTTGTGTTTTCCGCAGTCACTGGCACCGTGCGGACGCTCTGCGCGAAACATCGTCCCCTTCGACGCTCGCCACAAGCAACACCAGGTGACGAGATGCGCCGAGACCAGGGCGCTACTGTCAACCACATAAGGAGCAAGCGCACCCGACAGAGCTTCAGTTCGGCAGCAGTGCGCACATTTGAAATCGCCTAATCATCTCTGTGTTTTCCGCAGTCACTGGCACCGTGCGGACGCACTGCGCGAAACATCGCCCCCTTCGACGCTCGCCACAAGCAACACCAGGTGACGAGATACGCCGAGACCAGGGCGCCACTGTCAACCACATAAGGAGCAAGCACACCAGACAGAGCTTCAGTTCGGCAGCAGTGCGCACATTTGAAATCGCCTAATCATCTCTGTGTTTTCCGCAGTCACTGGCACCGTGCGGACGCACTGCGCGAAACATCGCCCCCTTCGACGCTCGCCACAAGCAACACCAGGTGACGAGATACGCCGAGACCAGGGCGCCACTGTCAACCACATAAGGAGCAAGCACACCCGACAGAGCTTCAGTTCGGCAGCAGTGCGCACATTTGAAATCGCCTAATCATCTCTGTGTTTTCCGCAGTCACTGGCACCCTGCGGACGCACTGCGCAAAACATCGCCCCCTTCGACGCTCGCCACAAGCAACACCAGGTGACGAGATACGCCGAGACCAGGGCGCTACTGTCAACTACATCAGGAGCAAGCACACCCGACAGAGCTTCAGTTGTGCAGCAGTGCGCACATTGGAAATCGCCTAATCATCTTTGTGTTTTCCGCAGTCACTGGCACCGTGCGGACGCTCTGCGCGAAACATCGTCCCCTTCGACGCTCGCCACAAGCAACACCAGGGCCCGTTTGCTCGAAGCGCTAACCGCGGCTAAAGTTAGCCGCAGTACCTAGGAGAGGGATTTTGAGATCACGTGACTGGTTCGGTAGGGATGCGGGGAAACATGCATGGCGGTGCCCAAGTGAGTGAGCGCCGGTCGCTTTGGAACTAATATGTCGTTGTAGCTGCAATATCGGGCGCGTTAGTCAGCAACGAATAAGGCAGGAGGCTTTCGCTTTGCCTTACCTAACTTAAACTGCAAAGCATGGGCAATGACATCGCCGCATTTTTTAGATAGTGTTTCGATTCTGGACATTCCTAAGCCTAAATGAACGCGATAATTGTCGGCATGACAACGTCTTTGGAAAGCGGATTGTTGATAGCACACAATAGCAGACAGCGTCCCGACATACTTTTTTTAAATTATCCAAGCATCACGAGGAGAACGCTGGAAGTGTAATTCTACGGTTCACGCGCGCTGGCCTTCCTCTTATAAAAGATTTGAAGTAAAAAATCATAATAAGGCTTTAACGAACGCGCGTGCAAGGCAAAAATTGTTTTATACTTTTTGCTTTAGAACGGCTACAACTGCAGACGCCAGCACGTGCGGCGCGTGCAACTGCAGTCGTAGCACGCACCTCGGTGCTTGGATAATTTAGAAAAAGGTCTGTTGGGACGCCGTCTGCTTTTGTGTGCTGTCAACAATCCGCTTTCCAAAGACGTTGTCATGCCGACAATTATCGCGTTCATATAGGCTTAGTAATGCCCAGAATCGAAACACTATCCAAAAAATGCGGCGATGTCATTGTCCATGCTTTGCGGTTTAAGTGAGTAAGGCAAAGCGAAATCCTCCTGCACCATTCGTTGCTGACTAACGCGCCGGATATTGCAACCACAACGACATATTAGTTCCAAAGCGAGCGGCGTTCACTCACTGGGGCACCGCCATGTTTCCCCGCATCCCTACAGAGCCAGTCACGTGATCTCAAAATCCCTCTCCTAGGTACTGCGGCTAACTTTAGCCGCGGTTAGTGCTTCGAGCAAACGGGCCCAGGTGACGAGATACGCCGAGACCAGGGCGCCACTGTCAACCACATAAGGAGCAAGCACACCCGACAGAGCTTCAGTTCGGCAGCAGTGCGCACATTTGAAATCGCCTAATCATCTCTATGTTTTCTGCAGTCACTGGCACCGTGCGGACGCTCTGCGCGAAACATCGTCCCCTTCGACGCTCGCCACAAGCAACACCTGGTGACGAGATACGCCGAGACCAGGGCGCTACTGTCAACTACATAAGGAGCAAGCACACCCGACAGAGCTTCAGTTCGGCAGCAGTGCGCACATTGGAAATCGCCTAATCATCTCTGTGTTTTCCGCAGTCACTGTCACCGTGCGGACGCACTGCGCGAAACATCGTCCCCTTCGACGCTCGCCACAAGCAACACCAGGTGACGAGATACGCCGAGACCAGGGCGCCACTGTCAACTACATAAGGAGCAAGCACGCCCGACAGAGCTTCAGTTGTGCAGCAGTGCGCACATTGGAAATCGCCTAATCATCTCTGTGTTTTCCGCAGTCACTGGCACCGTGCGGACGCACTGCGCGAAACATCGTCCCCTTCGACGCTCGCCACAAGCAACACCAGGTGACGAGATACGCCGAGACCAGGGCGCCACTGTCAACTACATAAGGAGCAAGCACACCCGACAGAGCTTCAGTTCGGCAGCAGTGCGCACATTTGAAATCGCCTAATCATCTCTATGTTTTCTGCAGTCACTGGCACCGTGCGGACGCACTGCGCGAAACATCGTCCCCTTCGACGCTCGCCACAAGCAACACCAGGTGACGAGATACGCCGAGACCAGGGCGCCACTGTCAACCACATAAGGAGCAAGCACACCCGACAGAGCTTCAGTTCGGCAGCAGTGCGCACATTTGAAATCGCCTAATCATCTCTATGTTTTCTGCAGTCACTGGCACCGTGCGGACGCTCTGCGCGAAACATCGTCCCCTTCGACGCTCGCCACAAGCAACACCTGGTGACGAGATACGCCGAGACCAGGGCGCTACTGTCAACTACATAAGGAGCAAGCACACCCGACAGAGCTTCAGTTCGGCAGCAGTGCGCACATTGGAAATCGCCTAATCATCTCTGTGTTTTCCGCAGTCACTGTCACCGTGCGGACGCACTGCGCGAAACATCGTCCCCTTCGACGCTCGCCACAAGCAACACCAGGTGACGAGATACGCCGAGACCAGGGCGCCACTGTCAACTACATAAGGAGCAAGCACGCCCGACAGAGCTTCAGTTGTGCAGCAGTGCGCACATTGGAAATCGCCTAATCATCTCTGTGTTTTCCGCAGTCGCTGGCACCGTGCGGACGCACTGCGCGAAACATCGTCCCCTTCGACGCTCGCCACAAGCAACACCAGGTGACGAGATACGCCGAGACCAGGGCGCCACTGTCAACTACATAAGGAGCAAGCACACCCGACAGAGCTTCAGTTCGGCAGCAGTGCGCACATTGGAAATCGCCTAATCATCTCTGTGTTTTTCGAAGTCACTGGCACCGTGCGGACGCACTGCGCGAAACATCGTCCCCTTCGACGCTCGCCACAAGCAACACCTGGTGACGAGATACGCCGAGACCAGGGCGCTACTGTCAACTACATAAGGAGCAAGCACACCCGACAGAGCTTCAGTTCGGCAGCAGTGCGCACATTGGAAGTCGCCTAATCATCTCTGTGTTTTCCGCAGTCACTGGCACCGTGCGGACGCACTGCGCGAAACATCGTCCCCTTCGACGCTCGCCACAAGCAACACCAGGTGACGAGATACGCCGAGACCAGGGCGCCACTGTCAACTACATAAGGAGCAAGCACACCCGACAGAGCTTCAGTTCGGCAGCAGTGCGCACATTGGAAATCGCCTAATCATCTCTTTGTTTTTCGCAGTCACTGGCACCGTGCGGACGCACTGCGCGAAACATCGTCCCCTTCGACGCTTGCCACAAGCAACACCAATTGACGAGATACGCCGAAACCAGGGCGCTACTGTCAACTACATAAGGAGCAAGCACACCCGACAGAGCTTCAGTTCGGCAGCAGTGCGCTCATTGGAAATCGCCTAATCATCTCTGTGTTTTCCGCAGTCGCTGGCACCGTGCGGACGCACTGCGCGAAACATCGTCCCCTTCGACGCTCGCGACAAGGAACACCAGGCGACGAGATACGCCGAGACCAGGGCGCCACTGTCAACTACATAAGGAGCAAGCACACCCGACAGAGCTTCAGTTCGGCAGCAGTGCGCACATTGGAAATCGCCTAATCATCTCTTTGTTTTTCGCAGTCACTGGCACCGTGCGGACGCACTGCGCGAAACATCGTCCCCTTCGACGCTCGCGACAAGGAACACCAGGTGACGAGATACGCCGAGACCAGGGCGCCACTGTCAACTACATAAGGAGCAAGCACACCCGACAGAGCTTCAGTTCGGCAGCAGTGCGCACATTGGAAATCGCCTAATCATCTCTTTGTTTTCCGCAGTCGCTGGCACCGTGCGGACGCACTGCGCGAAACATCGTCCCCTTCGACGCTCGCGACAAGGAACACCAGGTGACGAGATACGCCGAGACCAGGGCGCCACTGTCAACTACATAAGGAGCAAGCACACCCGACAGAGCTTCAGTTCGGCAGCAGTGCGCACATTGGAAATCGCCTAATCATCTCTTTGTTTTTCGCAGTCACTGGCACCGTGCGGACGCACTGCGCGAAACATCGTCCCCTTCGACGCTTGCCACAAGCAACACCAATTGACGAGATACGCCGAAACCAGGGCGCTACTGTCAACTACATAAGGAGCAAGCACACCCGACAGAGCTTCAGTTCGGCAGCAGTGCGCTCATTGGAAATCGCCTAATCATCTCTGTGTTTTCCGCAGTCGCTGGCACCGTGCGGACGCACTGCGCGAAACATCGTCCCCTTCGACGCTCGCGACAAGGAACACCAGGCGACGAGATACGCCGAGACCAGGGCGCTACTTTCAACTACATAAGGAGCAAGCACACCCGACAGAGCTTCAGTTCGGCAGCAGTGCGCACATTGGAAATCGCCTAATCATCTCTGTGTTTTCCGCAGTCACTGGCACCGTGCGGACGCACTGCGCGAAACATCGCCCCCTCCGACGCTCGCCAGAAGCAACCCCAGGTGACGAGATACGCCGAGACCAGGGCGCCACTGTCAACCACATAAGGAGCAAGCACACCCGACTGAGCTTCAGTTCGGCAGCAGTGCGCACATTGGAAATCGCCTAATCATCTCTGTGTTTTCCGCAGGTTAGGGTTAATTACTTTGCTGTATAAACCTAGAAAATCTTGCACTGCTGCCGAACACAGCCTCGATTGTTCTCTGATTGAAGTGTACTGACGGGTGAAGTTCTTTCCCACCGAAATGAGTAAAGACGGCAAGGATATCGGGAGGGCCCTCGAAGACCTAAGACGCGAGCTGAGGGCCGAGCTCAGGACCATAAAAGTTAGCGTTAATTATTGCAATGACACTTGCGACTGCGTAAATGAAATCAAAAACCAAATGAAGGAACTACGAAAAGAAGTACAGGAACTTACACAAAAAAACAAAGAGCTTACCTCCGAAAATCGCAGGTTGAGCGGAAAAATCGAAGATCTTGAGCAATATGAGAGTAGCAACAACATTTAGATCGAGGGCCTGCCCGAAACAGGAGACGTGTACGATGTCGTTAAACGAATCGGGAACATTGTTCACGAGCCAATTCTTGACTCGGACATCGACATCTGCCACCGCGTCCCCACTTTCAGGCCTGGAGAGAAAAACGTAATCGTCCGCTTTGTGCAACGTACTGAACGAGACACAATCCTGCAAAAATGCAAAAAGAAAAGGTTGAACACAAAAGACCTTGATTATGGCGGGAACTCCAACGCTGTGTACGTAAATGAGCATCCAACCAGCTCAAAGAAAAAGCTACTGGACGCTGCGGTTGCCAAAAAGAAAAGCGTTGGATGGAAGTTTGTCTGGTCTGCGGGTGGGAAGATCGTTGCGCGAAAGGACGAGCACGCAACAATTCTTCGAATCACTAACATGTGCGATGTCGACAAAATAACGAATTAAAAAAATGGTAGCACGTTCGGAGAGCATACTAAACTGAAAATGGACGACGATATGCGACCTGATTGTTATTATTATGATTGTCAAGCATTCAATAACAAGTATAAAAACAGCAAGGGACAGTTCTCGATTATACATTTTAACACGAGGAGTGTTAAAAATAAAGTAGTGGAGCTTGAACTATTATTACACTCTCTAAGTTTGGAATTTGATGCTATAGCACTCACGGAAACATGGTTGACAAAAGAAGACATACCACCGCAACTTCAGGGGCACTCGTGTGAAAGTCTATGCAGAGAAAAAACGAAAGGTGGCGGCATAGCCCTTTATTTGAAAAACCACTTCCAGTACCGAATAATTGATGATTTAACCAGAATAGACGAAAATGTTAAAAGTTTATTTGTCAACATATCGAACGTAGTAGTAGCTGTTTTGTACAGACCGCCTTCCGGCAATATGTTTGAATTTATGGCTTTTCTTGATAGTGCACTATGTTATCTTTGAACTTTTACAACGTCATTTTTTATTGTCGGAGATATAAACATAGATACAATTTCTGACCATCTGCATGCGAGAGAATTCCGCGATGTCACTCATCAGTATGCCTGTAGCAATGTAATAACACTACCAACCAGGGTGACCGCAGACACTGCAACGTTTCTTGACGTCTGTATTACAATCGTTGATAACAGTCAGACTACGGCAGGTGCACTTTTGTACGATAGTAGTGACTATTTGCCTATCTTCTGCTTAGGATCGTCTTTAGGTAAGGAAAGAAACGACTGTACAGAAATTTTTTGGCATCGGAACATAAATGAAGAACCGCAGTCATTTTGGCACCCTTATAGAGCAAGAAAACTGGAATGACATTTACGAAGAGTATAACACTTTAGATGTCTTTAAAAGCTTCTTGTCTAAATTTAAACAGTGCTATAATGCAGCTTTTCCTTTACGGCAAAGTAAAACAGGACGTAGAAAAATGAGAAAACCATGGATAACGGGCGACCTATATAAAAGGACAAAAGAAAAAAAAGAAAATATATCATGCTTTTATTCAGTGCCGTGATCGCCACATGTTGGCACAATTTAAGAAATACAGAAAGAAACTAAACTCCGACCTAAAAAAGGCGAAATGTGATTACCATCAAAATAAATTTCTGCATATTCACGATGATCATAAGAAAGTATGGGACATGATAAACAACTTAACGAATCGCAAGCAAGCCCATTCAATTGTGAAAGAAATCATGATAGATAATGTAAACGTCACCGGGAAAGAACTAGCGGATGAAATGAATCGGCACTTCGTTAACATAGGAAGGTATACAGGGGAAAATGCAGATTTGGAGAAATGCGCGCTCGGAAAAAATCAACTAGAATCAATCATGGTTTTTTTCCAACGACGCCGTTGGAAATCGATAGAATCATAAAAAGTTTAGAAAATGATGTTGCCGCTGGGGATGACGAAATAAAAGTCCTACCAATCAAGCACGCCGTGAAGATTATTAGCGCAATATTATCCCATCTAATAAATATCACACTTGAGTGTGTCGAATTTCCCGATGAGTTAAAAATAGCCAAAGTTATTCCCGTGTACAAGGGAGGCGGTGTGACCACTATAAATAATTATAGACCAATTTCAGTTCTACCAGTTTTTTCGAAGATCTTTGAGAGAGTTATTAACTTATTAATGATAGGCTAGCCAGTTTTTTTTCAGAACCATAAAATAATAACCCAGGCTCAATATGGATTTCAGAAAAAGAAGTCTGCGGAACTAGCACTGATAGAAATAAAAGATAAAATTGTTGAAAATATTGAGAATAAGTTGTATACACTTGGCCTATTCCTAGACTTACGAAAAGCTTTTGACACTGTGCAACACAATATTCTACTAGGAAAGCTTCAAACTTGCGGAGTTCGAGGTGTCGCATTAAAACTAATCAAATCCTACCTTACAAATCGCTATCAATACGTTTATGTCAATAATCAATGATCTAATAAATTGAAAATACAAAACGGCGTTCCTCAGGGTTCTGTGTTAGGGCCTCTGTTGTTCCTTGTATATATTAATGATATAACAAATATACCAGGCTCTCCTCAGTTAATAATGTATGAAGACGATACAAATGTATTTTTCTCTGGCTTTACAAAAGAGTGTTTAGAAACTTCTGCAAATGCCTACCTCGTGAACCTATCAAATTGGCTACAAATCAATTGTTTCAGTTTAAATACAAGTGAAACTAAGTATGTAATTTTTAAACCAGTAAATAAACGAGATTGCAGCTCTTTCAATGTTACGCTTAAAGACACCTTATCAGAGCAAGTAAGAGATCAACATTTTTTAGGTGTATGGTTTTCCGAGAACCTATCGTGGAATACTCATGTCAATAAACTTAAAACTGGATTATCTCGAGTTACTGGCAGCTTATATAAAATTCAAAACTTAGTACCTACCTGGTTAAAACAAATGTTATATTATTCCTTGTTTTACTCTAAAATTAGTTACGGTATATTGGTCTGGGGAACAACAACAGCTACGAACTACAATAAAATAATTATATTACAAAAGGGAATACTACGTATATGTGAAAACTGTAGAGGTGATAAAAGCAACTTAAGCACACAGCCACTTTTTGTAAAATATAATATGCTCAAAGCTGACCAGGTTTACTACTTTAAACTGTTACAATGGATACATAAAAACGAACTTTCACACCACCCCAACAAACAGCGTGAGCGAATATACGCTTCGAGATCCAAAGATACAAATGGCCACCATAAGAACAAATTACGGCCGACAAACTTTAACTTTTCAAATAATTAATATTCTTAATACAAAATTGAACATAAACTATAACACAACTTTCTATAAATTCAAAAGTAAATGCAGAACGCTTATGGTTGGTGGTGCTATAACATTTTCATTGTGAAATTTTCAATTTCCATTTCTAGTTTCTGAACTTATCTTATTCGTGATCTCTATGTGTATGAATTTAGAAAACTATTTTCTTTTGGTCAAAGTTTTATATTAGTGACCTACCTGAGTGTACATTTCTTTGTTGTTGCTTTATTTTGTCGTTTTTTTCTGCGTAGAGCATGCATTACTTTGCTGATGTCCAAGGTTAATATGTTGTTCATAATGTGATGTGTCACGCAAGCGGTTTTACTATTTCAACTGATTGCCTGCGTATATTCTAATCTTCACTCTGTTTTGTTGCCTTGTTTTGTTATCATTGATGGTGCGCTTTGCCTGGCTTGTGCGATCCTGTGATTGCCGCTTCCAGAGTGCATGTGTATTTTCTGCTTAGTTGCAATGTTGTTGCATGTGACACCCTTATCTTTTTTTGCCACGGCTGAACTGTTGGAGGGTAGAGGCTCCGTCAGGCACTTCTGCCTTTATCTCTGCCCCCCATGCGGAAAATATCCGCAAAACAAAATAAAAATTAGAGCGCGGCTCTTGATAAGGAGGAGACGTGACACCACGTCATGTGACGTCATTTCCCCCGCTAAATTTAGCGGGGAAGCTGAATTTGGGTTGATCACGTGACGTCAAGTTTCAAACTAAGTTTAGCGGCAAATTTAATTGCTGTTGAGGTCACGTGACGTCAATTTTCCACTAAGTCGAACAAATAAACATAATTTGTTCATAGGGAATGTCACACCAAGTCATGTGGTGTAATTTTCCCCGCTAAGTTTCGCGAGGAATTGGATTGAATTGGTGTCGAGGCCACGTGACGTTAATTATTCCGCTAAATTCAGCGCGGTTACGCCGACGCCAACACCGCGAAACCCGGAAACTGGCGCCTAAGAGCTGCGTTCTAAAAATCGGAGGAGCGCGGTACAGCACTTCGTGCTCTCAAGTATCGGTCAGTACGTCGTCTTTCACACCCTCTTCTCCTTTCGCTGCCTTGATCATATTGTTCCCCCTCGCCGTTGAGGAGGCGACCGGACGAGGGGGGGAGTGGGGGCTATGATGATTATCTTTGTGATAGAAACCCGAGGCCATACGTCGGTGGTGCAGTTTAGAGCTACAAACCGACAAATACTAAAAGGACGGCCGACAGAGTCACAGACGAAATTAATAGCAGGTTTTGTTTTGCGCCAGTTCTGCATGATGGTCAATTTATCTCGTTCCTTTGTACTGCTAATGCAGGTCAGGAACATTGCTGGTTTTGAAAGAACCGAGAAAGATGGACATCTCAGAATTCTAACTTATTAGTTGATACCCTGAAGAGCACGCTTGCTTAATACTCGTAGCAAGTTTTGGAGCGTGTCAGATTTAGAAATAGAAACTTTTCATTATAAGGTCGTCCACTAATTTTAACTAAGTATTCCTAATCCTAAACTTAGATTGAACGCAAATGTATTACTGAATGCACCCTTCGCAGGCGGTAAATCATTGATATGGCCACGACATTTGAAGATGTCTACTCGAGGTCATTCCTGAGAAAAACAAATACTTTGATTTTTCGGTTAATATCGGTTAACGGTAAGTAATTTACGTTTACGGTTACGGTTACGATTTTAAAAACTTTGAGGTAACAATCTCGTTCCGGCTACGGCTACTGAAAAAAATTCGTTCCTAAACAGTCTTGGGCTTCAGTCACGGTTACGGTTGGCATCACTAATCACAAGCACTTTTCTATGGACAATTGGAAGCGTAGCGCCCCCACTGGTGCCCCGCAATCGCAAGCACGTGGAGCTTGGGCGGGAAGATAGCTTTGGCAACCTTGAAATTACACGGGCTTTTCAGCACAAGCTGAATCATGGCGGCGGCCAGTGGTCTTTCTTACAATCGTCAATACCCTTAGGTAGAAAAAGGATTCTGACCAACGTGCCACTTTAAGTTCTTGTTTGCCCGTGGCTCGTGGATGATCTGACTCTATTCATTATAGGATCACTTTTGTTCTCTAGAAACTGAACGCTGTGCAGCGAAGTTTAAGAGCGCAAATCGATGCACGAAAATGTGATACAACACGCCGCCATGTATTTATCGCCACCGAACTTTAAGCGACGAACGATGATGAACGCCGCCGAAGTTGCTCATCACGTCAAGGCGTCAGTTGAATAAAGTTACAGATTCTGCACTCGAACGAGCCAACTGCAAGCGCTGAAAACGCGAGTGCACTAACAACGCACAACACCATCACCAAATAGGGTGTTCACAAAATGCGTTTCAATGGTACGAATGTGGTTCCAATTTCGGATCCAGTCGTAGATCCGATCCAGTTCTTTCACTGGCTCATGCCCGACGCCGGCGGATGCCGGCACGCAGCACGAGCCAATCAGTGAACGGACGGTAACGGTGGGCGGTTGATTAAAAAACGCAAACGTTGTCAAAAGCTCCGCGTCAGACGCCCCGCGGCAAACACGACGCCCTTTTCGCCCCGCTTTAAAAAGCTTTAGTTTCAGGAGCTCACAATGGGAGTCCTAAGTGTCATGTGGCTGGGTCCTCAAGATGACGGCGGGGCACGTAATCATGCTGTCTCCGGGACTCCTGTAAAGAGTAACTGCATACAGTTTTCCGCCGTCTTGCGAGGTTAAAAGTGAAAACAAACAGAAACTTTCAGTCGCTGGCAAAACATATAAAGTTACAGCTTTGGTCGATAAGCATTAAACCAGTGGCGTCGAAAAACGGGGGTGGAGCACCGCTCCGGTTGAAGCGCGTAGGGGGCTGCAGGTGAGCAGTAAAAGGGGGGCGGGAGGCGTCCCGGCGGGCCATTACCCCGAGTGGTGCTGACCCTAGCCACTCCACTGGATTCAACCAAAGCTTCCGTTGGCTCAGAGGCACACGCAGATGCGCAGCTAGTTCTGACGAAGTGGGTTTCTGTCAAATCTGATGACCCGCAGCTCATGACGCCATAATTATCACTGCACCAGGCGCCAATTTTGTTCTTAATATATTTATATCCAGCTAGGTCGATAAAATCTGAACATCCTCCCCCACAGCCGACTGCATCGGTAGTGAAGCAGATTTATTCAGTTAACCTTATTGTGCTCATTTCACTGAAAATACCCCCTTTGTAGACCCTCAACGTATTAGGTTAAGATATGAAACAATGCTGGTTGGAGCGTGAGGAGGAATATGGGAGGGGGGCAGTGAGGACGGGGCTTTTGGAACGTGAAAATACGGGACATGATCATTAAACGCGGCGCTTTCAAAACGTGGGAATGACGGTGAGCTTTTGCGACAGAGATTTCGCACGCGAGGCGGTCGTGCTACACCCTACAAAGGTTTCGGACGAAAAAAAACATTCGTTTTATTGCCCGAGAATCTTTCTGGCATGATTAGCGCAAACGCTATGTTTTTATTGTTTTCATTAGCAGCAGTCTCATGTCTATGCTTCTATGTACCGTCACAGTGTCACATGATGCCATGACGTCACTTGACTCATGGTTTCATCTGATGTCATTAAGGCACGTGACGTCACTGTGTAACATGACTTGATATGACGATGTCACATCAATGTGTCAGCTGACGCGAGTTAAGAGGTGACGTGTTAAAGCAATTAATGCAAAGTGGCAGCCGAGCTTGATTGCAAATTTGCATTAATTGCATTAACATCGTTACCGAAAAATTATGGTCACTCACCTTTGTTGGTGTTAGCCTGGTTCGCTCTTCTGAGGACAAACCCGTTTGGACTACTGACCAGAGTATCAAACAGTAACTGAACCGAACCGAAAAGCAGAACCAAACCGCTATTTTTAGCCGAGCCGGAACTGAAGCGAACCGAAATATTTGCCGCCATCTTGAAACTGCACCGGAAGTGAACCGGAAAAATTTTGACGGTAACCGGATTAAGACACTTCGTGGTAATTTATTTCTTACTAAAAAATGGATGTTTAAAAAATAAAAAAACAAACAAATTGGCAGTTGTATTGCCATGTAGTGATCAAATTGCCATATACCGAGTTTCAATGTATGAGAAATTGTGGGTTTTCATGTTTTTTGTATTGACAATATGGTTAATCACGTGTCCCGTGGTCAGGGGACGTCATGTTGTCGAGACATTCTTCGAGTAATGTCACGTCACGTGGCTTCGTTACGTAGTCACAGGACTCATTGCATCAAGTCCTGTTAAATTAAGATTATCGTTAGGTTAATTAGCGTTGTTAGCAACGTGACGCACTCGATTTTCATGAGCCCGAGTCGAGTCCTCGGTTTCATAACAATCAGCATTGCTAAACATTCACGTAATGGCTCGTGTTCAATCTAAAATGAAAATAGCCGAATTCTAACAATGTCTAGAGCTCAATCTATGATTATTCTTTGCCAACCCCAGCGCACGGCTATGATGCTCAATGAGCGTATATAATTAGCTTCAGATCACGTTGCCGCCAGTTCTAACATCGAGTTGAAAATGGGGAAAGCAGTTGTTTCCGTATTGTTTTGCGCCTGCCATTGAGCGGAGAGGGGAAACTAATGGGTGTTTTTGCAAGTTATCTACGCCAGGAATTAGCTCTTAGCAGTATTTACTGAACATCGAAACATTGCTGCACGACCTATTTTGCATGCACAACTTACCAAGGCACCCGAACATGATTTGTTGTTGCTGAAATGATTCAGAAAGTTTTTTGCCGAGAATAAAATCATTGAGAGGACTAAATGTGTCTTACCAATTAGTCGTTACATAGAAGTTCATGTGTTTACGGGAGGGATACTTGAAAAGAAACATTCTAGAGGCCTCAGAGGGACATTAGAACGTTGGCAGCCGTTTTAAGACCTACAGTAGTGTCGTTCTCAAGTTCTTCAACAAACTTTGAGCACTTCCGTATTTCGTTTAAACTCGACAGTTTTTAGACTAAAAATTAAAGAAATGGAGGTTTACTGTTAGGAAAAAACACAAAGCTAATTGTTCAATTAACACCCCCAAACACAAATAACAAGAAGTATTCTCTGGACAAGCACCGAAAAAAGAAACATAGGGGGGAAGGCCGGGGGCTTAAAACCTACTATTTTGTAAAGCTTACTCCGCTCCGCAGCTTCGGCACGAACCAGAAAGTGCTGTCCCGGAAACTACTTGTTTGCACAAACACTCCAGCCAGAAAACCCGTTTTCGTGGTGTCTGACGTTCGCACCGTTCCTCTCGACGCCGTATTAAGCAAAAATAAGCTGTCTCTTAAATACATGACTTGTACTTAGCGCGAACCTTTTTGCAGCACGTATTTTGCACCATAGAATTTTATACTCTTAGCATGAACACATCCAAATGACCACCAGCATATGGTACTATGACGTGACGTGCAAGCCATGTGAAACACCTCAGTTTTCTGTCAAAATGCGATGCTCTCAACACTAGCAAAAGTGGATATTGAAATTGTCAAGTTGTGCTGTCTATATAGCAGTCTCCCGATGACGTGCAGCAGCCTAATAAAATGTTAGATCGCTCATTTCTGAAAAAGCTCAACTTTGTAAATTGAAGGACCAAATCAAGTGCCGAATATAACATGAGCCTCCCGAGACTGTATATTACAAAGGCTCGAGCTCGTGCAAGCCGATGTCTAAATGTGAAATGTACTGTAATATATTGTCTGTCCTTCGCGATATTTATGTTCGCATAATAATAATTTTCATTCTACTCATCTTTATGTATTTTTTTTTGCAATAAGGCGTTGTGTATGGGATTATTTGCATGATTACACTTTATTATATCTCTTTCCGCACATTTTGTGTATTTGTCTTGAGTCCTATTTTGTGAGCACGGGCTCCTTTCGGCATACCACGCGACTCAATGTTTCACATTCCCAAACGGCGAAAATAAAAGAGCACGTTACTGCAGACTCAAGAGATGGCGGATACTTGAGTAGTCCTCCCGTGTCCGTCTCAAGCGGTTTTGTTAACGTCATAGACTCGAACTTAGTGATGGTACTAAAATATATTTATTTAATCACTGAAGATTTGACAACATAAATAAAGGACCGAGCACCTTAAAGATGTATACTATGTGTATATGCACACCCAAAAATATCATAAATATGTTCTGCCAATCGTTTCCGGCGTTTCCATCCTCAATAGGCACATGTCGAGCCAATAAATGAGCTACGCTTAGAGTATCGGCACTCTGTTCTCCGATATTGTTGTGGTCACCGCCGTATTGGTGCTTGTGCAGAGCAGACGCAACCGCCGGTCGTTGTGATTCAAAAGTGCGACTTCCTCAGCATTAGATACGGTGCTAGGAAGCTTATGTAATTTTGCTTTGCTCTGTCACGAACTGTTTCAATATCTGTGGAGGACTGAAAAGCGTTTCCTGTGATTTTAGATAAAGCCTCAGATAACTAGCAATCATGATTTTAAGCCACGAGATGGGTAAGTGTTGTTACTCTGAACCGTAGCTTGTTTAGTGGCACTACACTGTAAAAAAACCATAAGTTAACAGCCTTTTCAAAACTGGAAAGCGCCGTGAGAGGCGCGCACGGGCAAGACGCCGTAGACGCGACATGACGGCACGAGTCAGTAAATGTACGGCTTCACATATTTTTTAGTTCAGGTCTGTGTTCCCTTTTCTTTCAAGTAAAAACACACAAAACACGCCACGTTTGCTCTAGGAATAGATTTCTTGTTGGCAGACGTCTCCATGTTACGTGCCATTCGTGCGAATGCGAAAATCTCTTTGAGCGGCGGAGATAGACCCACCCGAAAGCCGGGGCACTCAGCTCGCGGACGAAGTCATTCGAGCGAGAGGAGCGACCACTGATCTCTATGACAATTGCTGGATCGCGTTTGTCCGCAGCGCGAATGCGGTCACTGGCGGCCATCTTTTTGGTAGAGTTATATTACCTCTGGCCAATGTAAGCTGCTGCAGCCACTATCATTTGTCCATGGCAGACAGCGTTGTGGTAGTTGTGATGGCAGGCTGCCATCAAAATAGCGTGGGTGATATTTCGCGCGTGATTGAAATTGTTTGACGAAACCGATTTTTGAAACAGGGCGTGAAAGGTAACCCGATCATTGAGGACCCCGTGAAAGTTTCTCGAAATCGCAGCACCTGGCAAAAAGCAGCACAGCACGCATCGAAAGTCGCATCGAAAAAAGCATCGAAAGCAGACGCCAGTACGGAGCCTGCCTTCGATGCGAGCTCGCTGCTTTCCCCCGGTGCTGCGCTTTCGTAGAACTTTCGCCGGGTCCTCAAAGATGAGGCTACCGTTCACGCCGGGTTTCAAGAATCTGCTTCGTCGGAAAACTTTAATCAAGCACGAAATATCACCCATGGTACAGTGTACTAGATCAACGGCTATTTTATGACAGCCTGCCTGCATTTCACTGTCCGCCATATTACTATGATGGCTAGAGATGATATAACTCTACCAAAAAGATGGCCGACCGTTGCCTCATTCCCGTCCATAGGCGGAGCTGGTCGAACGCGATCCAGCAAATAGACATGGAGATCAGTGGGAGCGACCGTCCGCCACGTGATGTTCACTTGCTGTGCGCCGCTGCGCTGGCTGCGCCCGGTTCGTACGCTCGCTCGCGCGTGAACTGCGTGAACCACCACAGGCGGTGGGTGCGGCAGCTCTCTTTGTTGTCGCCGCGATCATGTGTCACCATTCAACCACACTAAAAAGGTAAGCTAGCTCATTTTCGCGCATGTGCCTTGCGAGATAACCCTATTGAAAATCGCTTTGAGGGGACTTCAGGAATTCTTTAAAGGGTGTAAAGGGGACTTCACGAATTCTTGTGATGTTTGAAAGGTGCACCGATATATCCTGGTGGGTTCGTTAGCCCCGTCAGAGGCTCTCCTGAAATGTCTGAAGTCCCCTTTACAATGCCTTGAAATGTCTGAAAGCCTGTCAAGGACTTTTCTAATGGGGTCGGGAAAACTTTCAGGCTTCTTGAGATGTCCATGGGGACACGGCCTAGGTGGAGAAAATACATGTCGCAGAGTTAGAACATAGCTACATATTGTTCGCAAAGGGAAAACAAATAATTATTTGGAGAATGTTGATCATATGTGTGTACGGTCAGTTTTTTATTACTGCTCTTCTATCAAACACAACTGGGCTCCTCGACCCGTCTGTCACTGGCCGGGTGTTCGGTCGCCAAGGGGGCTACGGGTTCGATCGCCCCATGTGGAGAATTGACAAGGCGCGGGCCAAGTGTTGTTAGCCGAGCGGCGTTTTGAGGCGAACAAGCTTTACTTGTTGCACTAATAATAATAATGAAAAAGGGGCAAGCCGGGAGCAGCGCTTTGCCCAAAAACAGGGACGCGGCCCGGGGAGGTTGCGAGGGCGAAGCGGCAGCGACTCGTCCCGGGAACCGGTATCACCGCGGGGGACGGTCCCCAAAAAGAAAAAAAATAAATAAATAAACAAAACCATTTTGCTTTTCACCAGAGTCGGAAGTCCTCTCTTTTTCGTCGTCGTCAAAAACACGAGCAGGCAACTATAATCCCCCCTTTTTTTTTAATAGAGACGTGTCCTCGACTGTTCATTTTTCCTTTACTTCGAAATTTTCTTCTTTTCCTGCCTCAGTCTCGGACTAAGAACAAAAATGGTTAACATCCACCAGCTCGCGTACGCAATCACTACATTATCAAATCCCCCCCCCCCCCTCTTTTACAACGTTTACACAGACACACTGTGCTTCTCTCCGCTCGGCGATGGGGAGAGGGTGGAGAACCGCAAGGGCCGGACAGCACGCTTCTCCAATGGTCGGCGGGAGAGAGTGGTGGGAGGAAGCCGAGGAAGTCAGGAGGCCGCAATACGCCTCGCAAGTGGGCTCATTTTCGTCTTCTGCGCATGAGAAAGGAAGTAGCGGTGACGTCAGAACGCCGAGCCCTGATTGGCTGATCGCGACCCCCTATCTTAGCGTCGTCTGCTCCTTTGCAACGTCGTCTGCTCGCAACGTTGTCTGCGTCTGTCTTGCCTTTCCTGCGACTTTCGGAAGTGCAGGTCTTTGCGAGCGAGCTCTACTTCGCCTTTGAGAGGTGGCAGACGAAATAACTCGAGCGGTACCTTGTTTTTGTCTAAGAACTAGCAGAAGCGCATCAAGGAGGGAAGTCAAAGGACTCACTGGCGAGGTGTCCCGAGGCGCCGAGGTTTGTTTGCTAAGAACCGAGAGTGAGCGTGTTAGTGTCCGCAAGTTCCCTCCCAAATACTTTTTCCCTCCTTTCGTGTGCGGCGAGACTCCTCGCCGCACACGTTGTCGGCGGGTTGGCGCAGTTACCGTCGTCTGCTTTACGTCTGCTAGTCAAAGCGATGGCTGCTTTACCATTCCTGCGCCTGTCGGAGATTCACCGCTTTCTCACCGGCGACAGTCACCGTTGCCTCGGGAAACAAGGAGATAACAAAAGGAATAAATTGACCTCTTAATCTAAAACTGAGGTCAGCGATCAAAGTATAATACGGGAAGGGTTCACAAGGGTCGCGCGGGCATATTCCATTCAGCACACCAGCCGGTCGTGGGCAGACGGTCGCCGAGTCGCGGAGTGCCTGCTAGGCCTAACTGCCGTGCTCGCTTGGTCGTGTTCGGTGGAATCGTGGCTGTCGGAGCTTTTCCCGGCTGTTTGTGGATCCAGCGTTCTTGTTCGTCGTGGTCTGTTTGAAGTACTTTTTTTACTTTTTTCTTGCTGCTTGAAGTCGGGACGCGCGAGAAACGCACGTAGAAAAATAAACGTCCGTGGGTCGTCGCGACCGCGACGCTGTCGGCCATGCTGATTTGATCGTAAGAAGTGCGTAAGACAGCTTCGGAGCAGTCGTAGGATTTCGTCGTAACTTGCGCAAAACTTACGAAAATTTCGTTTCGTTAATACGAATTTGTTTTTAAGTTATGTTTTACGCACATTTTTGGCGTAAGATCGTTTCGTGAATCTGGCCTCTGCACTTCCGAAAGTCGCACGAAAGGTAAGACAGACGCGGACGACGTTGCGAGCAGACGACGTTGTAAAGGAGCAGACGACGCTCAGATAGGGGGTCGCGATCAGCCAATCAGGGCTCGGCGTTCTGACGTCACCGCTACCCCCTGCGCAAGAAGCAGACGAACTTGCCCTCCGCATAGCCATTTTCTTTCCACTCGTGGGCGGTTTGTTTCTCACCGCCATGGAGATCTGGAACGGGCCGGTTTCCTCCATCCAGAAAGGTAAGCACCGCTTTGAGGGCTCGCCCCTTGGTCTGTTTTAATCCGTGCCGTTTCTTTATTGGTTCCGCATTTGAACCCCAGTTCGGCGTTGGCCGCCTTCAGCACCGCTTGAGCGCCATCGTGTTTAGCGCAGTCAAGGAGATGGTGGCCGGTGTCGGCCTAGTTGCAGCAAGCCTGGCAGTCGGGATCAGCGTTCCACCGCATGTAGTGCCTGCGCACCGGGATCATGGCACTGTGGGTCCTGAGGCGGTGGGTGACGGCCGCTGTCCCGCCTTGTTCCTTGCGCCTCTTCGTCCGACCGGCTTCAGAAGCATCCAGCGAGCGAAAAATACGCCGAAGACGCCGCCCCAATGACATCATGGACGAAACCGTGACTGTGCTCGGGATTTCTCAACAGTGACGGGATCTGCTTCATGGTTCATGGTTTTCGCTAAACGTGCTTACTGAGGAAGTGTGTGTGTAAGTGAGGTGCACCTGCTCGGTTTTATTAGCTGAACTACCGTAAATAAGGAATTTACCCAACGGCATTGTGAGTACTTTGAAAGATATTTTTCGTTGTGATAAGGAAGCCAGTTGTTTCTATTTGATATGATCTCTTTCGTCTACAGCTGCTTGCGCCCGGGTTTGGGCAAGCGTTGGTTTTTATCGTCTTTTTGAGTTTTAATACGCATGTAAAACTCAATGTTCGCACTAAATTTTCAATAACATTTTGAACACCATGGTTCACAGTCATTTGGGCGTTTAAAGGGTTGATGGGCTAAGGGGTTTGGGTTGAAGGGCTGTGGGGCTGGAGGGTTCTTCTGAGGGGTATTCTTGAAGGGTATTTCTG
Organism: Ixodes scapularis; assembly: GCF_016920785.2. Lineage (NCBI taxonomy): Eukaryota > Metazoa > Arthropoda > Arachnida > Ixodida > Ixodidae > Ixodes > Ixodes scapularis. The sequence continues at coordinate 185,207,681 of NW_024609857.1, forward strand.
TACGGTATTTTTGAAGGGTTTTGAAGGCCTGTGAGGTCCCATAATCCTTCAAGGCTGATGGGCCCTTTAGAATTATTTTCAATAGGGAACCGAAGTGCAGAAGGAATCAAAGACGCGTAACTTAACGCAAATAGTGCGGGCTGAGGCAGGAAACGCGCTATTTTCTTTTTTTTTTTTGCTTTAGATTCCCGACTCAGTTGCTCGAGGGAAACCTATCCACGCATCAGACTCGGCTCGATGGACGTGTGCAGGCACAGGGCTCATCGCCATGGATGTTTGGTTTGCTCTGGGCTGAGTGGGCTCTCCCGAACTATTTCTGTTCGTAACTTTTTTATTTGCGTTCGGGCGCCTTCACCCTTTCGCTTTCGGGTGCGGTAAGAACCGGAAAAATCAAATTTTAACATGAAACACTGAAAAGCGCTCGTTGAATAAATATAATAAGCGCTCTCGCGTACTGAATTTAAGAGAGCATGTCGTGTTTCCTCTAGTTTATACACTGATGTTTAGGACAGTTGCTGGATCGCGTATCCCCGCATGATCGCTGCAGCCCGAGTGCGGCCACCGGACGGCACCCTTGCATGTTGAGAAAGCGCGCCTTTTGGAGCGTTGCGGAGGCTGGGGGCAGCTTGCTGAAAACACGGTTTCTACTCGTTCGCCGCCATTCACCGAAGTTGTTTAAAACACTATGTAAGACTGTCCGTTGAGAATACGTGACAATTTTTACGGAAGCGCAGAGCCGCAGGAAAAAGACACAACTAGTCGAAAGCAAGTTTCGCCGGTCTCGCGGCGTGGTCAAAGCTTCCTTGGCACGCCGAAGCGCTCCTTCTCTATGCCTTCGCAAGCTTTGATGCCGGTCAAGAATCGACACCGTGTGGATGTGTTTTGCGAGTGTAATGTGCCTGAAGCCGTATGTACCTCTGAAGCAGCGTTTTAGTTTACTCCGACGACTCTATTTGCAACTAAGGGGGAGGGGAACCCTATTGAAAATATTTCTAAAGGGCCCGTCAGCCTTGAAGGATTATGAGACCTCACAGGCCTTCAAAACCCTTCAAAAATACCCTACAGAAAAACCCTTCAAGGATACCCCATAGAAAAACCCTTTAGCCCCACAGCCCTTTAACCCGTCAGGCCCTTTAGCCCATCAACCCTTTAGACGCCCAAATGACTGTGAAACATAGACAAAAATGCAGGTCAAAACACTGAAAATTTATTGCCGACACTTAGTTTTACATGCATATTATAACTCAAAAAGCAACGATTGTTCAAACCCGGCGCAAGGAGCTGTAGACGAAAGGGATCACATCAAACAGGGACAACTGACATCCTTATCACAAAAAAAATACCTTTCAAAGTACTCACAATGCCGCTGGGTATATTTCTGATGTACGGTAGTTCAGCTAATAAAACCGAGCAGGTGCACCTCACGGACACATACACAGTCTCAGTAAGCACGTTTAGCGAAAACCACAAACTCGTAAGCAACACCCGCCGCCGTTGAGAAATCCCGAGCACAGTCACGGTTTCGTCCATGATGACATCGCGCCGGAGTCTTCGGCGTATTTTTCGCTCGCTGGTCTGAAGTCAGACGGACGAAGAGGCGCAAGGAACAAGTCCGGACAGCGGCCGTCATCCACTGTCTCAACACCCACAGTGCCATAATCCCGGTGCGCAGGCACAACATGCGGTGGGACGCTGACCCCGATTGCCAGGCTTTGCAGCGAGTAAGCCGACACCGGCCACCATCTCCTTGAATGCGCTGAACACAAAGGCGCTCGAGCGGTGCTGAAGGCGCCCTGCCCCGAACTATGGTTCACCTGCGGTACCAAGAAAGAAACTGCACGGATCAAAACAGACCAAGGGGCGAGCCCTCAAAACCATGCATGCTCACCTTCCTGGAGGAAATTGGTCCGCTCCAAACATCCCGGCTCGTGGGATAACCGGAACCGCACACGAGCAGAGAGAAAATGGCTATGGCCTCCCCCGCTTGCACACACCACCCTCCTCCCCCCGACCGCTGGCCTGGCAGCCCTGCACCCTCTCCCCATCGCCAGGCGGAGAGAGGCGATTGCTTTTTGGGGACAGTCCCCCGTGGGGGGACCGGTTCCCGGAACGAGTCGCTCCCGCGTGCGTCCCTGTTCCTGGAAAGCGCGCACTGCTCTTGGCTTGTTCTTTTTTTTTTCTTTTCTTTTTTTCTTGTTTCTTTTTTTTTTTATACATGGTTGCACGTGTTTCGCCTCGAGCGGACAGGATTGCGTTCGCCTCAAAACGCCGCTCGGCCAACACCACTCGGCCCGCGGCTCGTCATTCTCCACATGGGCGGTCGCCCTCAGTAGCCTCTTTCGCGACCGAACACCCGGGCAGTGACAGACGGGTCCAGGAGCCCACTCATATTTGATAGACGAGCAGTAATAAAAATCTGACCGTACTCACACACGATCGTCATTCTCCAAATACTTATTTTTTCCCCCGTGGCGTACAATAAGCAGATATGTTCAATAATTCTGCGAAATGTGTTTTTTCCACCTGGGCCGTTGCCCACACAGACATATCAAGAGGCCTGAAGGTTTTCCCGACCCCATTAGAAAAGTTCTTGACAGGCTTTCAGACATTTCAAGGCATCGTAAAGGGGACTTTAGACATTTCAGGAGAGCCTCTGACGGGGCCAGTGAACCCACCAGGAAATATCGGTGCCCCCGTCAAACATCTCAGAAATTCCTGAAGTCCCCTTCACACCCTTTAAAAAAATCCTGAAGTCCCATCAGAGCGATTTTCAATAGGGAAGGTACATCTTTTTTTCGTTGTTAGACTGTTCAGAAAATACTGCGCACAACAGCTCCTGATCACTGATCAGCGGTGGCTCATTATCAACCTACTTAATTTCACTTGACGTTTAAACACGGCTGGCCTGATTGTGATTGACAACAGACTGCTCACTACAATATGGGCCGCGCTTCAGAGATTTTCATTCTCGCCATCTTGTACTTTCGTCTTCGAAAACCCTCCTTGCTCCACAGCGTTGCTCTATTTGTGCTGCTATGTGATCTATTACACTAGATTTGGAGCATAGCCATGGTTAGTAGTGCATAAGAGCAACTATACAGTTTGCTTTCCCTCCTTTATTGATAGCAACTCGTCTGAACATCTGGATGGTCCACACCTCTTTGGCCGATATATGATGCAAAGAAATCTATGCGCGACACACCTTCAAAACTTTCCCGCGACACCGATTCTTGATCGGTATCCAAGCGTGCAAAGGGACAGAGACTCAGCGTTTCGGCATGCCAAGGAAGCTTTGTTCACGCCGCAAGACCGGCGAACGTTGCTTTCGAAGAGTTGTGCTTTTTCTTGTGCCACTGCGCTTCCGTAAAAATTTAGACGTGTTCTCATCAGCAAGTATCCGGCTTACACAGGGTTTTAAAAAATGTTTTTGGCAAATGATGACGAAGGAGTCGAAAACGTGTCTTCAGAACGCTGCGGCCAGTCTCAGCAACGCTTCAAAAACGCGATTTTTCGACATGCAAGATGGCCGTCTCGTGGCCACACTCGCGGAGCGGTTATGCGCGATCAAATAATTGTCATAGCGAACAGTGAATTTATGCGCAAAAAAAAGTTCGTATCCATGGCAGTTCGTTTCGTGGTAGGCCACTAATATGCACTAGGGGGCTGGACGGCGCATTGAGCAAACAGGTTCGAAGCCACCGGAAGTAAGCGGCTTGTCCCGGAAGGAAGCGCGTGACAGGCTTTCCCACCCTTACGAGTGGTGGCCCAAACAGTGTCCAAGGCGCTCTCTTAGCTTTTGTTATATCAAGACAGCCTGCTTGTTGCGCAATAACAGTTCATGCAGGCCCGAAAAGTCTTCTTGGAAGCCATTTGATGTGTGAGAATTTCGAGATTCTAGTTGATTAAGTGTACATGCCCAATGTTCAAATGCCTCATTCTGAAGATTGATAAGTAAAAGGGGTATATTAAAACCCAGGTAAAAATGCAAGAAAGCATGAACCAAAACACTAACTAAATCAGAGTGTCGAACCGAAATTTTTATCGGTTCGGTTCCGGTTTGGGTTCACGAATTTCGGTTCAGCTCCGGTTCAGTTCCGGGGACCGAAAAATAACGGTTCGAACCGGTTTGAACTGGTTCGAACCGGTAAACTGTGATTATGTTTTCCGCGTTTCCTTGGCTATAGGCACTTTTCAGGAGTGAAACGAGTAACTATTTACCTTCTTTTTTTCATTTATTGAATCCACTTTTATTTCCAGGTACCAAAAATAAATTGCGTTGTTTCATTTGGATGAAACAGTAAATCAAAAGCTAGATTAACATATATGACCGAACATCTAATTCTTTTTACCTCAGTCGCATATATTTTACCTGAATCTAAAGGTTATCAGTCTGGTGTGTCGCCTAAAAAGCACATGATTAGTAGACCTTTGCGTCGCAATATTAAAAGTCGAGCCCTACTGTGCTCTTGTACTTAAAAAAATAATTACAGTGCATACAATCATAAAATGGGCCCGTTCTCGCCATATGTATCCTGAAATCTAGATCATAAAATACGTTTCACAATATATATGATGACGATACAACTAAGCTAAAAGCAATATTATTTTCAAAATGTCAGGAAAGCTTTAGCACAAACCCTTTCAGTCTACCTTTTATAAAACACTGAGCGGCAAGCACAACGCTTGCTCTCCTGACTAATATTGTTTTCATTCAGCACCATGACGCAGGCGAATAATTATGCAGAAAAGAGTGACCTTCGTATTCAGCACGGATCTGGCCTAAAATAGAGCGCATTGAAGTGCATATTTTCGACAGAGCTTTGCGTTTGATGTTTGTTCTTGACAAGATGCCGGTCAATTCACTTTGTAAATAAGCCTCACCTTTGCTGATTGGTGATTTGTTGTTAAATAGAACAAAGTAGTATTTCATAGTCTACTCGACATTACAGCTGCTTAACTGGTCACTTTCTGACGGTCTGCGTGCGCAATCGTCATAGTTCCGCCACGCGCCACTGTGTGCTTTGTTTTCATCCAGCCCACAGACACATAAAATCGTTGTTCATCAAATAAAAGACGCAAAAGACTTCCATATGTTTGAGAAGTTGCATACTCGTCAGGAAAACGTGTCATTTAAATCAGCTTCAAAATGAAAAAAAAAATCGCTAAGTTATTTTCAAATAGCTTATGCAAGTGCCTCTCGAGGATAAAAATGCCGGAAAAGATTTTCAGAGCATATTTCAGGGGATAATGTGTGGGTGCATTAACTTATGATGTATGTCTTTAGGGTGAACGTCCCTTTATCGATGTTGTCAAGTCTTCAGGTAGTAAATAAATATTTGCTATTGTCGTCAATCAATTTGACTGTATGGAGTTCACATAACCGCTTGAGACCGACACGGGAGGATGATACTCGAAGATAGCCATACGTTGAGTCTGCGGAACGGGCTTATTTGTTCGCTCTTTGGCAGTGTGAAACACCGGCTCACGGGAAATGCCAAAAAGAACTGTGTGCTTACGTTATAGATTTGAAGGCAAATACACAAAATGGGCAGAAATAGAGATAATAAATGATATTCTTCTAAATAATGCCATTCAAGACGCCAATTACTGTGAAAAGAAATATATAGGAATGGATGTTTTAAGCGTAAACACGTTTGACAGAACTCCGTCTGGTTGGCTCAAAAAGTTGAGAAATACAGACTTTCACAAACCAAGTCCTAAACATTTAGTGGCCCGACGTTTCAATTGGTCGAGCTCAATAGGTCAAAAGCCGCTTAACCCTCGGCGTGTGTCAACGGACTAGGGCGCTTAAGGTGCAACCCCACCCTTGGTTAGTGTGATTCTGAACCAACAGATGGCGGTGGGATCGCCTTCCAAGCCTGTTCATCAATCCGAGAAATCGTGTGTGGTGGCGCTTCGATACAGTGGGGTATTTTTCTATATCCTGAATTTGACATCCCTGGTCCCTTGCTTGTTTTTCTCTGCACGAGCTTTCTTTGGAACGCGCACAGCTGCGCCAGTTCTCGTGCAAGGGGGCCAGTTGCCTACGCTCCGAGCTCACGCCTCTAGCAAATGTGGGCAGGACAAAACGCGGAAATCGTCCTGAGCCAAATGGCGAGACACACGCACAAACAAACCAGCGACGCGCTGAAATATATAAAATTGCCTGTGTGCCGTTACCGGAGATTTCAGAGGCCAATTACGCATATTTCAGTGTGATCAGATTTATGTTGACACAAAATAAGGTGACAAGAGGACGAATAGTGAACTGAAAAATAAAGACTTAATCGACGAACTTGTGCCAAACAAAAAAAAGTAAGGAAAGAGCGTCGAGGCAGCAGAAGAGTAGGCGGCGATTCGGCAACGTAACAGAGAGTGAGAGCGAGACTGACTCGACAAGGTCGCTGGCAGTTGCTTATCATTGTACAGTGCGTCACCATCTCGAAAGTTCGGTAAAGAAGGTTCGAGCGTCACGGGCTCGGAGCGAGGATGAACTGGCACTTTCGAGAACAAGAAAGCAGGGCGAAAGTTACGTCTGGTAGAAGAATGAACGCGAATCAACTATAATTCCGTGACCGAGCGTTGCTTTTTTGGCTCCGCGGGCGGCAATATGACGGGCCGGCCCTTTTGTCGTGCATCTCTTTCGCTCTTTGTAGATTTCCTGGAAAGCGAGCTGACGGAATAGACTTGGGTGTCCAAAATTCTAGCCTAAGCAATTAACCACCTAAAAAATAAAACAAAATAAACTATTTCTGGGTGGTTAGGTACGTGCCTCATTTAGGTAGCTGGGTGTTCATTTTGACCAAAACCACGAGACTGGAAAACACAAAAAACTTAGACTCAGGCTTAGATGTTGAGTTTGGTAAACCCAAAGTACGGCTGGTGCGGGAGTCATAATGAAAAAAATGCCGAGGTTAAAAATTAACTCACAGCAATAAATGATAATGACTAATTATCATTAATTCGTTATTGTAATAATTAACAAATTCAGTCATAAATGGAATGATTGGTAAGGCAAAGATTCTTGGTCTGTGGACAGCTTTTCCACAGTTCAAGCATAGTACAGGATGTTACAAAACAAAATTGCAGGGTCTGTTTTTTTACCGCAAGAATAAACTAGGCATCGCCCAACGCTCATTTTCCACCCGAAAACAGCGCTAGAGGTCACAACCAGCTGTCAAAGTTCAGCCCGATCCGATACTTTATACAAAATTTAAGTTATTTTCTGAAACGTTCATTGGGAAAATGGCGGCCGACAGAGCTTTCGAATACATGCGGCTCTAAGGCACCAGCAACCGAAAACGGGCAAAAATGGGCTTCATTTTCCCATTGAAATTTTCAGAAAATCACTTATAACTTTTGAATAAGGTGTCCGTTCGGGATGAAACTTTTGCATCTGGTTGTAACCTAGCGCTACCTTTTGGCAGAAAATGAGCGCTAAACGATGCGTAGTTTATTTTTGAGGTAAACAAAAAAAACTGTATTTTTTTGTGGCATCCTGTACCAGTCTTAATTTGGTGATTTGGTGATTTATGCGCGCAAGTAGTGGTGTGCAAAAATGAAAAAAAAGATGCAAACGGGTACAGTTTGACATTGTATAAAATATAGTATAAGCACTCACATGGTACTTAATTAAGAATGAAACAGCCCTACATTTTGCACTAGCGTTGAGTGTATCGAAAGTTAAGGGTGCATCAAAGGCTAAAGCTTGTACACATATACTGCTCAGGCCATTATGTTTGAAAGCTCATAGTACTTTATTACCCTCAGATTTGGTGTAAGTCCTCTCCTCATTGCTTACAAGAAAAAAAGGAAACATTCTCAGCTTGGGTTGAAAGAAAAACTCTACCTGCTGACAGCTACCAATCATCTCGGCGCCGATTTTGAGTATTCACTGCATGCCGACGGTCGCGTGCTGAGAGCGAGTTTTTTCCCACGTGATTTCATACCATCACAATCTTTCTTGACAAACAACAATGTTTACTCAGGCAAGCGGGCATATGTGAAGCTTATAATATTTTGTATTGATTGTGGCACACGTGGCAAGTTGCATAGGCGTTTTCACAATCCGCGAAATAGAATGCTTCTGGGTTACCTTGGCCTCTAATGCATCTAGCACACAAAAGAACACGAACAGAATTGCAGTTGGAAACGAAAATAAATCATGATAAACAAGCGTGTAGTCACGCGAAAACTGAGGGCATTGCACATATACAGAAGATAAGCTTTGTTTCACTAAATACATTACCAGTAAATTATTTGGTTTTACCCTGCGAGCGAAGCGGAACATACAATTAAAACTTGTGTTTGGGCGAGTTGGTTCATACTGATTTAAAAGGTTAAAAAGCGCAGCACAACGAGGACAAAAAGACAGAAAGACGATAGGACGGGCGCTAACTCACAGCTGAAATTTATTTATAACTCACAACGACTCAGTTGTGAGTTAGCGCCCGTCCTGTCGTCTTTCTGTCTTTTTGTCGTCGTTGTGCTGCGCTTTTTAACCTTTGGAACATACAAGTGCGAGCATACTGCCCTGAGCTATACTTCCAGTGAACAAGCGCACCATCCAAAGCATCGAGTTCGTTTTTATAGCTCTTGGTACGTTCAAACCTTTAGAAACATAATTATAATCAATTTTATTACTTTAATTATTTTTATGAAGTGCGCCTATGTGTTTTTTTTTTTGTTTTTTTTTGTCTGTTGCGTTCACGTGCCATTTTCTTAGATATATAATATTTTTCAAGAAGTCCGAGACCTATAGTCTGGTCCGACACCTATAGTCTGGTAAGTGCCGAATAATCAAAGATGTAGGAAAAAAAAAAGAACGTGAACAAGCGAACACACATTAAAAATGCAATTTAACGGCATGTTCAAAACTAGTCATTAGTTTTTTAGAGAGCAGCAGTTTCGTATGGCGACATTGTTACCCGTTGAAGGTTATAAAACGTGCAGTACAACTGTTAGCTCGGGGTCTTTAACGTGCATTACGCAGTATATGTGGTACACGATCGCACGACGGTAGGATGCAGATGGACGACTGAACCCAGGGTCCCTGCTAAAGCCCCTTGATAAAGGCGTTTTTTACAAGTACCGCCAACCATTGTTGGGGAAACGCGCAAGACACGTGCCACGAGCGCGTGTTCCGCCGCCATTCGCTTTCAAGGGCCAGTCATTTTAGTGCTGCGCCGCCATTTGCCTCCAAGGACCACTTGAGACACGGGCCTCGTGCATTCGCACCTTTGAGGTTATTTGAAAGACCAACGAAAACACATCGAGGGGATTTAGTCCCTACACGTTCCGCCAACGTTAGGTTCCGAAGCGTGAGCTCCGTGCTTTGAACGGAGCTCGCGCTCGAGCATTTCTCCACGTGCTCTGATCTGCGGTGCCACACCACACTCGGCCAACGGTCCCCCGCCGCACTTGGTTTAGCCTGTGAGCAAAACCAAATGAGCTATGCTTAGAGTATCGGCACTTTTTCCACCAAAATTACTGTGGGTGCCGCCATCTTGGTGGTTAGTAACCAATCAAACGCAACTGCCGATCGTCATGATTCAAAAGTTTCGGTGTCAGGCAGCTCGCGTGATATTGCTTTGCTTTGTCACGAACTGTTTAAACATTTGTGGAGGACGGAAAGGCGTTTCCTGTGATTTCAGAAGCTTCAGATAACTGACAACCATTATTTTAGGCACCAAGATGTCTATGAAGCGTAACTTACTTAGTTGTTCTGGTTTAGCCCGACCGCATAGGCATAGAAAGAGAACAAACAGCTTGACCTTGGGCTCTTGGCGCTGCTTCAGTGGCTTTATCAGCCCGTGGCGTTGGCTGCGTTCCGAACTAAGGTAAAGCAAAGCAAATATTCAGATCTTAGGGTTTCACAAGACAAACCAACAAAAATCACTTAACACACCCCAATAAAAAAAATTGCGGGTGTATTTTGACTAATTGGAGATCTTTTGACGTGCAACCGAAATCTCAAATTGTCCTCCGTCGGATTGCGGGCACCTCGGCTAATATTTAAACCCAACAAATATAGATTTATGGGCCAGCGGGTTGGCTCAGAGACACTGAGACGATTTAATGTTTTGTGTTTTGTTTTAATATCATTGCCACTTAAGAGCCGCCGAGGTGGTTTTTGAAACAAAATAGTCCGACAGGCATAGTTTGATTGCGAAAATGGTGTTTCTATGTGATAAAAAAACATTAAAATATTTTTGCATACGTGGCGGAATCTGAAATGGCAGAATGCATTTCATGGCGCCCATTTTATTTGGATCGCGTCGGGAATGCGTACCGACGCCCAGTAGAACGCGCGCAAAAGTAGCCTTGGTGCACCCGCAGCCTCGCGCTTGTGTTTCTGACATCTCTGGCTCGCTCACTGCGGGCATCCAGGCATCTAACACCGTGACATTTGGCGATTTTTCCGTCTTTCACGTGGCGTTCCAAGCGGCCCACGACGGAAGATGCACATCAAGCTGTTCTTGAACACGTGTCGCCATCTGTACTTTATATTAAGAAACTAGAATTTGCCGTAACTGAATGGGAAAAGTTTAGGTCTTATAACATTTTAACGTGTAATATGTCAATATGGAAGTTCTGAAAAATGTAATATTGAAGGATGCTTCATAATTTAATGTCTCGTTATTTTGATTAGTTAACGTGATTCCGTTTTTATAGCGCCTTAAAATGATGCCATTTTAAACTTTATTTTCTATTTTAAAACATACACTATTTGTACAGCTCATTACTTACTTTTTTAGTTTACTACATGCATCCAAATTCTCACGTAAATTATCGTAGACCATGGGACGTTATAACACGAGAAATAATTTTTTTAACATTAGAGACTGCGGTTTATTAAAAGATAAATTATTAACTAACAACTAGAACTAATCGTAATTTTGAGACATTAGAGGATTGTCGAAAAACAGCTCTTTAATTTGACATTAACTTTATAATTGTAAGTTACATAGAACGAAAGTTATAAGCCGTCAAAAAAGCACAAAAACGTCCTGCACGGTGGGGTTGCACCTTAAGAAGAAGTGGGTGAAGCAAACGACACACCGTTGATAGAAAAGGAGCTGCTGCTCTCCACGTGCAAATAGACGTGCACTTGTTTTGGGGCCTAATTTTACAACTCCTTACTTTATCAGTCATGCGCGCTCTTACATTTTATTAGACTGCAGAACATCATCGCGAGACTGCTATATATACTGCACAACTTTACAATTTGGAGATCCCCTTTTGCTATACTTTGTTTCAGCTTAAAGCGGCATTGCAAAGGAACGAAGAAAATCAAATGCTCCTTCGAACAGTCTGCCTATCAGTGTCAAACACGAACGTTCAGTGCCGACATTGGTCTAGAACGTGGGATAATGATGACATAAAATTCTAGAGGTAGGACTGGCTAAATAGGCGCAAGGACCCCTTCTGATCCTTTCAAGCACGTGACTCTCACTCAAATATTTGCTTGTAACACCCGTAAATTGGTGGGGCGTTCACATCTTCATAACTAGATGTTAATTTCCAACACTCAGGAAGATCGCGTATGGTTGTTGCACGCTCTTGTCGTTTCTGTTCTCTACTGGTTCAGACCAAGGACGTGATCAACAAAAGAAAATTTGCTCAAAATTCTGAATCTCTTTAACTATTATGTTCAAAATACGCTAGGTTTATTGTTTATTTTATGTTTAATCTGTTGCTAGGGCCCCAGTCACTAATTCGAGCGAAAGCAATGCAACTTTAAAAACAAAAATGGCCAGAAACGCTTTGCATGGCCTCTTCAAGTACAGATGCAGCCTATGCCACAAGCGCGAGCCTTTGGTCCCGAGCACTCGCACTGCAGGAACGCGCGTGCTTGGCCGTTGAAAGCCCAGAGTTCGCTTTTATAGCTTCAGAAATACTTACACTTACCGCTCAGTCACACTGGAAACGGATCCGCGTTCGCAACCGCTTTGCGAACGCGGTTTAAAGATCCCGTACAATTGCACGCGCACTTGATGTCATCGAGTGCACGAGCAATTGACTGGATCTTTATGCAACCTCGTTCGCAACCGCTTTGAGAACGCCGATCCGCTTCCAGTGTCAAGGAGCGGTTAAAGTGGAACGGAGTATTGTGTTGAGAACATCACATTTCTACAGAAAACTGCACTGTTTAACATGGTTCGCATTTGGGTCAGAAAATCAAATTCTGAGGTGCAAAATGCACGCTGCAAAGGTTCGCGCTCAGAGCAACCCATGTATTCAGAAATTTTTCTTGCATGGCGCAGCGTAGTGAAAGACGGCCCGAACGTCTGTCACCCCAAAAACGCGCTTTCTGGCAGGAGTGATTTCGCAAACGAAGTTGTTTTGCAGAATCACGCTGCCTGCTCTGCGGCGAAGATGCGGAGCAAAGGAACCTTCACAACACATTAGGTTTTTAACCCCCCCCCCTTTTTTTTTTTTTTTTTCTTCACTTGACGGTGCTCCTCTACAGAACACTTCTTAGTTTGAGAGACTCCCTCCTTTGTTTGGGGGTGCCGATTCGACAATTATATTTCTGTCATTTGTGTGCAGTAATTCTCCGTTTCTTTTATTTTGAACCCAAAAACTGTGAACTTTACACAAAACTGCAAGATTTTGAGCGACTGCCGACGATCGGCTGTCACTCAAAAACCACTAGAATCTTGTCTTTTTTTTTCATGTATCTCTGCCGTACACACTTGTAGTTATATTTATCGTCAGATTAATAAGTCATATTTAGTTCTTTCAATCCTTTTATTCTCGGGGACAACTTTCGAAGACTGTTAACCAACAACGAAAACATGTTTTAGTGCGTCAATGATATGTACATGTAAAATGATTCATGCAACAATTTTTGCACTTTCAGTAAATGCCGCTAAGAGGTAGTCTCCGACGTTGATAGCTTGCAGAAACACCCATTAGTTTCTTTCTCTGGTCAATGGCAGACGCAAAAAAAAATAAAGGAAGAAACCGCTTTCCCTTTCTCAACTCGCAGTTCGAACAAGCGGCGATGTGATCTGAAGCTAATTGTATACCGCCAGTGTTCATCATAGTCATGCGCTGGGGTTGGCAAAGAATAAAGCATGGGTTGAGCTTTAGGCATTATTAGAGTTCAGCTATTCTTATCTTTGATTGAACACGAGTCAACACGAATGTTTGGCGATGATGATTGTCAAAAACACGAGCACTCGGTTCGGGCTCATGACAACCGAGTACGTCACGGTGTCGCGTTACTCGCAGTGAGAAGTCGTGATTGCATGTGACGTGAGGGTGTCAACAACGCTAATACACCTGTATCTCTTTGCAACTCAAGAAGGTAGGGCGAGGGAAAAGTTTGCCGGGGAGGAAAAAGCATACGAAACGTTGGAGAAGAGAGGGGGAAATTGACGTTCTGAATGTAAGTCGACTTGACGCGGTGAGTCATGCGACCACGCGACGGGACCGCGTGACGTGACATTATTTGACAGCATGTCTTGAAACCATGACGTCACGTGACCACGTGGCACACGACTAACCGTACTGCCAATAGAAAAGCGCTACGAAAACCCGCAATTTCTAATACATCGCAGTTCGGTATATGACAATTTGATCACTACATAGAAATGCCAGCTGCCAATTTTTACCTCTCAAACACTCGCTTTGTAATAAAAAAAAAATATTACCGTGAAACGTTTTGAACCGGTTACCGTTATATTTTTTTTCCGGTTCAGTTTCGGTTCAGTTCCAAGATGGCGGCAAAGATTTCGGTTCGGTTCAGTTCCGGTTCGGCTAAAAATAACGGTTCTGTTCCGGTTTTCGGTTCGGTTCGGTTCCGGTTCGACACTCTGAACTAAATGCACTGTAAAACCCAGAAAACACTCGACTTCTGCGACCAGCATCGAACTTCAAGCGCGCATAGCAACTCGTCACTGAAATAGGCCTACCGGGCGAGCGACGGCCGTGCGTGCATCACATACAACGGCGTTAAAGCTGGCGGATGATCCACTTTTCTGCTTGTGAAAAATGCCTATCCTATCAGAACATAAATGATGTCTTACGGAAAAGTGTTATTTTATTCTTCGTGTAAAATCTTCAAGCATCTGTTTATAGCCGGATTTACGTTGAAAAACCACCCGTAGCCCAGTAGACCCACAGCTAAATTTTGCAATTTAATGGCGCCCATAAACACATGCCCCGATTTAGTAGGTGAACAAATCTCTTACTTGAGGCTCTCAATTAGATTCTGTCTGGAAGCAGACGACGAGATGCCACCTGCTTTTGCCGCTATGATTTATTAAATACTATCATCAGGTATGATATATTACCGCTCTATAATAAATAGGACTGAGGTACACAAACCACTTCCGTCCCACGGTGAGCTTCCATAGACGAAAACAATTTTGTTCTTTAATGAAATTGAGGAACCCCGAGTTATTCCCTTATATTTGCCTACAAAAAAGCGAATATTAAAATATGTGCTCACGCAAAAAGTGGCCACTTTCCAAGAAGAGTGTCCAACCCTTAGTTTCCCTTTTGTAGTAGCTTCTCATTGGGTGGAATGATTATCGATGCCTTGCGTGGGAGGAAGAGCGGTGTCAATCATTGTTCCGGTGGCACCGATTGCTCGAGGAACACTCGTATGAATATTCCTCCCATTATTTTTATTTCAGGAAAAAATGCATGTTGTGGCATGTGTGGCTTAATCGCCAAGCTAAAATAGTTTTGTTGCTTTACAGTTGTCGAAGATTGGACTGATTTAGTAATTGCATCGAGATTTAAAGGCTTTGAGGCCCTTGCCATAGTTCTGTGTTCTTGCTTAAAATCCCCTCTTATTACAACACTTCCATCAACGATCTTTTTGCTGCGAATAATTGTCTGTGTTATAATTGCAGTTATAATAGTTTTTATGGCACTTTCAGGAACTGCGGGGTTTTCTAGAGTACTTGCATCGCTTTCTACAATGTGATAAACCAGAATTGCCTGCTCCAGAAGCTCAAATGTGGGGGACACGCTACTACAGCCGTTATGAAGCACTCACGCATCTTTTTGCTGCAGATTTTACTTCTGAGCATCGCCACCAATGGCGGGGCTCATATGCTGTACGAACCACAGGACGCCACGGAAATGATCGTTCTCGAGCCAACCACGGGAAAATAATGAATCCTGGGACCCATCTTGCTGGATTTCAAATTGGGAGCATTGGGAGCCTGCCAACACTGGTCTTCAGCTACGATGCCTCTACAAAGCCACTATCCGTCGCCAGTCATTCGAGGCACGCTACCACAGCCATGATGGAGCGCTCGGACATTTTTTTGCTGCTGGTTTGTTATTTGAACACTCCAGCTTGCCGTCGTTCAAGCAACTATTGTCTGCTAGTGGTATCCTGCCCCATTACTTGTTTGTGCCGTTTTCGTTTCGTGTGCCCTTGGTTTCAGGACGTTATGTCCTTAAGTTTGCAGTGTGAAATAAATTAAATGAAATGTGTGCTACAAAAGCCATGTTTTTGCGACAATAACTACTACAAGCAGTTCTTTTGTAAGTTTCACCACTGATGATTACATTTTGTCTGTTAATGCATGGAAACAGCCACTTGTGCTGTCTTGCCTTTGAAACATTCTCAGATAATGATAGGGTTTGAAGTTCAACTGCATCATTGTTTACTTTTAGAATGCATCACACTGGGCAAGCGCCTATTTGCATCTTCTGGCATGCACGATACAGCACTACTTTATTTCAATTGTAGGCTACTCTATTAGCCAAGATTTGTACTTGGAGTGTGGTTCGGTACAAGTAAAATAGTTTTTCTCTATAAGTTCACAATCTGGTTCCCTCTATTTTCAATCTTATATAAGTGGCTCAGATAATAAGGATTGTAACTAATTTGATTTTCAAAAAAACAGAAAAAAAAGACGGAAGTGACACATTATATCTAAGTTCGCCGTTCACCATTTGCATCTCTCGTTTATTTTTATGGTACGTACTACCCTAGAAGTAATCACCCCGTGCCACCTACCTTATGTGAATGGTGAGGGTGCTTGCTTTCGTTTATTGGTTGAAGGTAATCAAGATACGTTTTTAACAAAGAGATGGACCGGATAAGGAAGCAGCTGTCACGAGCCGACACTTCACCAGCTTCCAGATATCTTTGTGATTCTATCGTGATAGCCGGCCGTTATCTGATCTTATTGAACTCTTTCGTGCAACCGCATCTGGTAACTGTACTGCCAAATGTTCACACGACACCGAGGGCTGTCTTTGATATAGGGCTTTGCTAGACCTCCATAGGCTATGCAAAAGCGGATCATATATTGCTCCCCTCACACAATGCACCAAAAATGTCTCCTCTTCCGACGTTTTTTTTTTTTTCTCCTTCTCTGGTGAATACACAAACTGATATCCATGTTGGTGCCATATAATTTAAAATGTCTTCGATGTTTTGTGTTTTATTCTTAATTCATGGTAGCAAACCTACACTGAGAGTGATCCTTTTGTTTGCCGAGTAAATTCTATCCGTACCTGTTTTTTTATGTTTCCCTTGTGAGGTATCAACAAGCCAAACTACAATTTTAGTCACCATGGATTTTTATCCTAATTATATTGACGAGTAGGATCACTTGTGGCTCTGTTTTGGTTGTCGGAGCACCATGAAGATGCACACTATGTTTCATGGGAGTTACTTCAGCTCAATTTGAAGTACATTAGCCTCAAGGACATTCTCTTGGAATGCATTATATGAGGGGGAAACAAGAATTCGTAGCGGCAATAACAACATACTAAATAAATTAATCCTTAATTTCGCGTACACACAAACAATTGTTTGTGTGTACGTGAAAAACAAAGAAAAAACAGCTGTAGAAATTATTTGAGTATTCAACTGGTTCTAGACATTTCAGGAATGGAAAAAGTTAAATCTAAGTATATCACTGAAGCCCATTACATGTTACTATATGACTGCCAAATTTGTTAATCAAAGAACGCATTAGTTTCACACAAAAATTCTAATTAGTTCCGGGAACCTCGGATCCACCTATTTTGAGCCAGCCATGTCTTGAGGCGTCGGTGACGACATCTGCCTTGTCCCTTTAGTGTTCCTAGTCAGCCCCAAGCGGCGAGGCGGTGCCACTCGCTGATCTATTCTATGCACTTCCAAGCATGAATCAGAAGGCGCACAGGCTTCCCTCGCCCCAACGTGCTCCTTTACCACACCTTTCCCTCCCAAGTTTTGGGCTGTTGGAATACCTGGCACAGCTTGCTCCTTCGAATTCAACGTCACTTTTGGAGGGAGACGGCAGAGAAAGAAACAGGTACAGAGCCGGAGTAACGGACATGCGTGGGATGGCCAACGCGGGTAGAGAACAACGAAAGACGGAGTGTTGAGCGGCTCCATCAGAATCACGTGGTTTATGGACGAGCTGCCGTCGCCACAGTAAAAGTTGTGTCAACGTATGCTGGTCACCAGATAAAAAGGACGCACATTAAAATTTGTTTTGTATTTATTGGAGTTTTAAATATTCTGAAATGTTTCGTGCATGTCCAATAACGTATGGTGCTGTCACGTAAGAAATACTCTAACTTGCCTAGTTTCTGCGTCCATGGCCCTTTCAATTAATTTCATTTGGGTTTACAGCTTTCCTAAATTACACTGGCACCTGCAGTGCACTTACGTGTAAATCATAGTTTGCAGATGTCGGGAGGTTTATTTTGTCATCGCATTCTATTCAGCACCTAACCACATTCCACATTTTTTGTTTGTTTTCCAGGTTCTGTAGTTGTTCATATGGACTTGATAGCTCTGGAATGATGATCACTGCCTTCCACATGAAAGCTGGACGTGACCCACTTATACTTACACACTCACCAGCTTACAGTCGCCATTTCGACCTTGTATTGTCTTACCGAGATATCAAACCACTGAAGCGGGCTTTGGCGAGCCTCGACAAAGGCAAATGCTGGGGAAAAAGACACCGTCGTTTCTAAAATGTTAGTAACCTGTCCTCCTGTGGTAATGATAAAGCGAAGTGAAAAATGTAAGAGGAAACAAAAACTAAAAGTCAGTTATGGCGGCGCCCATGCACAGCTGCTGTAAAGCGTCTATTAATTCTCAAGAATAAAGTTATGCACGTGTTTTACTGCCTCCGGCATCTTGTGTGCACTTCCTCGAAATTTTTTACTGACACAGTGTTCAAGCACCTGTTTATCTCTGGGAGGTGCACTTTCTTAAATCGCACTGGCACCTGCACTGCACTTACGTGTAACTCATAGTTTCCAGATATCGGGAGGTTTAGTTTGTCATCGCATTCTATATAAACCTACCCACATTCCACATTTTTGTGTCTTTGTTTTCCAGGTTCTGTAGTTCTTCATATGAACTTGATTGCTGAGGAAGTTAGGGATTGCTTTCCACGTGAAATCTGGACGTGGCCCACTAATTCAAGAATAAAGGTACGAACATGATTTACTTCGTACTGTATCTTATGTGCACTTGCTTGAAATTTCTTACTAATACGGTGTTAAAGTACCTCTGGAAGGCATAGTTGACAGAAACTTCTAAAATTAACTCGTGACGACAGGCCTGAAGAAACTCATTGGACGGAGCAATTCCGTCTTGAAAGGCATTTTTCGAACGTCCCTTGTTAAAATGTTTTCGTATCACAAGTCACAAGGTTATTTCACTGTTTAGTGCCCGCCAGAGTGAAGATGAGGCTCCTGCAATGTGCTGAAATGTAACTCGTAGTTTGCAGAAATTGATAGTTTTATTCTGTCATCGCATTCTTGTTTAGAACCTAATCATATTACACATTTTGTTGTTTTTTCTGTTTTCCAGATTCTGTGGTTCTCCATGTGGACTTGATTGCTCTGGAAGTTAGATGGCCGTCCACATGAAAGCTGGACGTGGCCCACTAATCATTTCTCAACAATGAAGGTATGAACATGTTTCACTTCGTACTGCATCGTACGTGCACTTGCTTGTGCGAATAGTAGATTTTGGGTTCGAAGCGAATTAAAGTATTGACCAAATATTTTCGATTTGAATATCGAATGGTTTTTCCACGCTTTTTACTATCATTGCATAATGCTTAGACGAAAACACAGCTAAACTCGAGAATATTGTTCCACTTGCTCGTTTATAAGCCAAGTACATTATAATTATATTTATGAACCGTGACCTCAGAAGTTCTGATGTCTTGGGGTTGCAAGTAAACGATGGGTTTGACGTAAAATGAATCATATGAAGATGCACAATCGAGTGAATTTACAAATCTTGCTATATGAATAATCTTTAATTTGAGTTAAAAAAATGAAAGCCGTTTACAACTCCCTGTAACGCCGAAATAGAGCGCAGCTCTTGAGGAGGAGGAGGGAAGGGCACTGGGGGGGAGTTGGTCAAGTGACCTCGGGTGGCGGAGGGGTCACGTGACCTGGGGGGGTCACGTGACCTCGTGGAGGTCACGTGACCGTGGGGTGTCACGTGACCTGGGGGGTCACGTGATGTCATCAGCGACATAATTGATGACGTGACTGATGACGTCATCGGTGATGATGACGATGACGATGCGGATGCCGGTGACGTCATCAGTGATGTCACTGATGACGTCATCAGTGATGATGACGATGCGGATGCCGGTGACGTCATCAGTGACGTCAATGATGACGTCATCATTGATGATGACGATGCGGATGCCGGTGAAGTCATCATTGATGTCGCTGATGACGTCATCAGTGATGATGACGATGCGGATGCCGGTGACGTCATCAGTGACGTCAATGATGACGTCATCATTGATGATGACGATGACGATGCGGATGCCGGTGACGTCATCAGTGGCGATGACGTCAATGGGGTCACGTGACCTCGGGAGGGGGTCACGTGACCTTGGGGAGGTCACGTGAAACCGGGGGTCCCGTGATTTGGGTAACCATCGTGACCCTCGTGAGGGTAACCCTAGTAACCCTTGTCAGGGTAACTCTCGCGACCCTCGTGGTGGTAACTCTCGTGACCCTCGTGAGGGTAACCCTTATGAGGGTAACTAACCCTCGTAACCCTGGGTTACGAGGGTTAGTAACCCTCGTAGTTCTCGTGATTCTTGTAAGGGTAACCCTCGTGAGAGTAACCCTCGTAACCCTCATGAGGGTTACGAGGGTTACTCGCGGTTACCCCGACGGCGACGCCGACGCCGACGGCGACGGCGACGCCGCTCAAGCCGGGAACGGGCGCCTAAGAGCTGCGCTCTAAAATAAGAAAACGTGTGGACGCAAAAATTAAGGTAAAGTGTATATATATGGGTGGTTTCATCTCAAATCGTGCAGGCAAAAAGAGTCGAATTTTTAATTTCGATGAAAAAAAATGAAAGCCGTTTACAACTCCCTGTAACGCCGAAATAGAGCGCAGCTCTTGAGGAGGAGGAGGGAAGGGCACTGGGGGGAGTTGGTCAAGTGACCTCGGGTGGCGGAGGGGTCACGTGACCTTGGGGGGGTCACGTGACCATGTGGAGGTCACGTGACCGTGGGGTGTCACGTGACCTGGGGGGTCACGTGACGTCATCAGCGACATAACTGATGACGTGACTGATGACGTCATCAGTGATGATGACGATGACGATGCGGATGTCGGTGACGTCATCAGTGATGTCGCTGATGACGGCATCAGTGATGATGACGATGCGGATGCCGGTGACGTCATCAGTGACGTCAATGATGACGTCATCATTGATGATGACGATGACGATGCGGATGCCGGTGACGTCATCAGTGGCGATGACGTCAATGGGGTCACGTGTCCTCGGGAGGGGGTCACGTGATCTTGGGGAGGTCACGTGACACCGGGGGTCCCGTGATTTGGGTAACCATCGTAACCCTCGTGAGGGTAACCCTAGTAACCCTTGTGAGGGTAACTCTCGCGACCCTCGTGGTGGTAACTCTCGTGACCCTCGTGAGGGTAACTCATGACCCTCGTGAGGGTAACTCTCGTCACCCTCGTGAGGGTAACTCTCATAACCCTCGTGACCCTCGTGAGGGTAACGCTTATGAGGGTAACTAACCCTCGTAACCCTGGGTTACGAGGCTTAGTAACCCTCGTAGTTCTCGTGATTCTCGTAAGGGTAACCCTCGTGTGAGTAACCCTCGTAACCCTTACGAGGATTATGAGGGTTACTCGCGGTTACGCCGACGGCGACGCCGCTCAAGCCGGGAACGGGCGCCTAAGAGCTGCGCTCTAAAATGAAAGCCGTTCCCAATACCCTGTAACGCCGGATTAAAGCGCAGCTCTTTAGGAGGAGGATAGAAGGGTACTGAGGAATAGGTGACTCCTTGAGGTCACGTGACCTAGGGGGGTGTCACGTGACGTCAGGGGGTGACTCTCGTGAGGGTAACCCCATGACCCTTGTAAGCGTGACCATCGTGAGAGTAACCCTCGTGACCCTCTTGAGGGTAACCGTTTAGAGGGTAACTAACTCGCAACACTTGTGACGGTAACGCTCAGGACCCTCTTGAGGATAACCCTCGTGAGAATAGCCGTCACGAGGGTAACCCTCGTGACGTCAATATGGGGAACTTCACATAATGCGACGGGCGATTAGGCCGACGCCACTCAAGGCGGAAGCGGGCGCCTAAGAGCTGCGCTCTAAGAAATTGAATCGCGCATGAGGAACGCAGGTTGCAAGGGCATCTCTGCCTAACATAGTATACTCTTGCATAACAGTCAGTTTAATTTTGAAACTTTTACTACGAAGTAGATATACACATTCAAAAGGTTTCCATTTATTTTCGAATACAGCCGGCACGCGTGCACCATCTTGCGTTCAATGTACTATGCTTTTCCTTTTAAGCCTTAAGCACTCAACGGGACTAGCCCGCCGCATCCAGCACTTCGAGAAACACGAATAGGGTAGTTCTCCTCAAAGCGAATACAGAATAGTGTATTATTCGAAACGGCTGTTCGAAATTCCGATATTCGCACAACCCTACTAACACGGTGTTTAACTATGTCTCGGAGGCACAGTTGGCAGTAACTTCTGAAATAACCTCGTGCCAATAGGCTTGAAGTAACTCATTGGAGGCGGCCATTCTGTCTTCAAAGGCATTTTTCGAACTTCCCTTGTTAAAATGGTTTCGCTTCATAAGTCGCAAGTTGGTTTCACTACTTAGTACCCGCCAGAGTTCAACTGAGGCTCCTTCAATACGCTTACATGCAACTCATAGTTTGCGGAAATTGGGTCGTTTATTCTGTCATCACATTCTGTTCACGACCTAACAACATTCAACATTTTTGTTTTGTTCTCCAGGCTCTGTAATTCCTCATATGGACTTGATGGCTCATGAAATTAGAGATTGCCTTCCACATGAAAACTGGACATGGTCCACTAAATATTTCTTAAGAATAAAGGTACGAACATGTTTTACTTAGTACTTTATCTTGTGTGCACTTCCTTCAAATATGTAACACAATGTTTAAGCAGCTGTTAATCTCTGGGATGCGCAGCTGGCATTAACTCGTGAAAGCAACTTGGGCCCACAGCCTAGTCACATTCCCTGGGCACTACGTATATAGTCTGAAATGTTTCCGATTTAAAAATTAGTTCGCGTGCTGTCCGTAGCTTGCAACGGCAAAAAGCTGTAACTCTCAGTCACTGAGCTGCACGTCATTCGTGACGGCGGGAATCGTTGCGACATTAAAAATTAGCTGGCGTATTGTGCGCACCTTGCAGTAATGGCCAGAGCCTTTTGAACTGCTAGCTGCAGTGATTTAACAAAACGTGCAATTCAGTGAACAATAAATATAGAGTAAAATTCTATACTTACTGTTCACTGAGACGACCGTTTTCTTAGGTCACTACAGCTAGCAGTTCAAGAGGCTCTGGCCGTCGCTGCAAGGTGTGGACAACACGCCAGCTAATTTTGTATGTAGGAACGATTCCTGTCGTCATGCCTCACGTACAGCTCAGTGATTGAGATTTTGGGTTTTTTGCCGTTGCAAGTTACGGACAACACGCCAGCTAATTTTCGATGCCGGAACGATTTCCGTCGTTACAGATCACGTGCAGCTCAGTCATTAAGTGTTACGGTTTTTTGGCGTCGCAAGTTACGTACAACAAGCCAGCTAATTTTCGATGCCGGAACAATTCCCGTATTTGGGGATCACGTGCATGATAGTTACGGTTTCCTGCCATGCTTCTACGGGTCAAGTTACGGGAAAAAACGGTAGAGCCACATTACTTCCATGCACGTAATACATAGTTAATGCTGTGACCAGTGGTACCGGCATCAAAAATTAACTGGCAATTCCTAGTCATTTGACGAATTTTTTTACAGTGTGGGAAGATAATGGCGGCACAGCGCAGCACTCTAGCACTAAGCTAGTTTTCAGAAGCCATGTTCTTCTCAGAAGTCGCGCGCGGCACGTGTCTCGAGCATTTCCACAACACTGAATGGCGCCACTTTTCGCAGGATAGAGGGGCTTTAGTGCAGATGACGGACTTAAGTGGTGATAGCTACCGAAGTGGCTGGACTGAATTTCAGGAAAGGCTCTATATTTGTTCATAACATAAAAGGGGCATTAACAAACTTCTGTGTGCTTGAGAAGTTATATATATATATATATATATATATATATATATATATCAGAAACATTTAGTGGCCTAAATGAACTTCAATATCCAAAATGTGCTTCATGATACATTCACACTGGTGTTCGAATCGCAACCGCTCAGCGGATGCGTTCGTTTCCATCATAAAATGCGCTGGAATTCGTACTGCTTCTTTAATCAACTCAGTTCGCAATTGCTTTGTGAATGCGGTTCTGCCGCCAGTGTTAATGCGGAGTTGGGCTCTCTTAATAACTTATAGTCGTGCCTACACTGTAAAAAAAAAAAATCCCGTCAAATTACTAGAAATGGCCAGTTAATTTTTGACGCCGGTACGATTTACGTTGTCTTGCATCACGGTCACAGCATTAACTAGGTATTGCGTGTATGGCAGCCCGAAGGAAAAATCCATCAATGTAACTCTGCTTGGCAGTCAATGTTTTCTAGTGGACCGCTGACTGTGCCTGACTGTACGTCAAGCATGTCTGATTGGCCAACAAGTTACTCTGACCGACAGTCAAACTCCAGTCAGACCCCGCTTGTCGGCTTTCCGATGGTTTCCTGGTGGCAGTCGGCCGCCGCGAAATGCCATCAGGCTGTCTTGGTGGTGATTCTGACTGTATATCGATTGTCTCTGACTGTACGTCAGAAAGCTTTGACGTGCAGACAGATGTACGGTCAAAGGACGTAAAGTTCGTTCGGATACCACTATTTCGTCAAATCTATAATTACGAAAAGTAATCTATGCACGAGAAAACGATTTTGGGACGTGAGCTTATAAAACCGCTGACGTTAGAGATATGACACGCAACCGACCGACAACCTTGATCGGAAGCCCGCCGAAGCGCCGAACACGACACTTCGCACTTCGCTTCGCCCATAGAGGCTTCGCCGAGCTTTCATGAACGATCGCTCTCGACTCGTTTTGTTTGCCCGCTTGCTCCAACCTGTCGATCCTGCCCGGGCTCTACAATGTCTTATGTTTTAGTAGAATTTCTACTCGACAAGACCCAGCCTGTTGTGAGTTCCGACGATGTAAGGGACTTAAGCGGTGTAGTTGAAGACGACAGGGTGTACCAGGTCTACTGGGCCGGTGATGCGCGAACAAAAGGATCGTTCTACGACGCGAAAGTACTCTACATGGCAGGTGAGTAGAACTGAAGTAGGGCGAGTGATGTACGAGTGCTTTGCATAACATGCTGACGGATTAACTGCATTTGCAGCCAAAGCATTTTGTATAAAACGAATAGTCAAATCCAGTTTCTCTAACGGTGAGGCGTAGCATAGCGGTTAAGGTGTCCGCTTTGTACGCATGTGGTCGCGGGTTCGATGCGCGGTGGTGCTGCTTTTTTTTTTTTTTTGTTTTCGAACTTTTTGTTTTATCGAGGCATTTGGCGATATTTATGAGTGCGTATAGCTTTACTCTTATATAAATGCTGCCCTTGTTGATGAAATTCCCTTGGCAGTGGCAGTCAGACGTCATCTGATGGACCATCAGATGACATCTGATGGTCCATCACGTTCCACCAAGGCTGCTGACTGGCAGTCAGTGTCCCAAATTACGTAGCTTGATGGAATTTTCAATAGGGAGTAATGAGGCCCTACGGTTCTTTCCCGTAACTTGACCCGTAGAAGCATGGCAGAAAACCGCAACTCTCATGCACGTAATCCACAGATACGGGAATTGTTCCGGCATCGAAAATTAGCTGGCGTGTTTTCCGTAACTTGCGACGGCAGTAAATCGTAACTCTTGATGACTGAGCTCCACGTAATCCGCAACGACGGAAATTGTTTGGGTATCGAAAATTGGCTGACGTGTTGTCCGTAACTTGCAACAGCAAGAAACCGTACATCTTAATCACTGAGTTGTACGTGAAGCGCGACGACAGGACTCGATCCTACATACAAAATTAGCTGGCGAGTTGTCCACATCTTGCAGCGACGGCCAGAGCCTGTTGAACTGCTGGCTGCAGTGACTTAAAAAAACGGACGTCTCAGTGAACAATAAATATAGAATTTTACTGCTATATTTATTGTTCACTGAAATTTCCATTTCATTAAATCACTGCATCTAGCAGTTCAACACGCTCTGGCCATTGCTGCAAGGTGGGGGCAACACGCCAGCTAATTTTTAATGTCGAAACAATTCCCGCCGTCACGCACAACATGCAGCTCAGTGTTTGAGAGTTACAGCTTTCTGACACTGCAAGTTACAGACAACACGTAAACTCATTTTCGATGCGGGAACAATTCATATTAAATACCTAGTGTCCAGGAAATGTGACTAGTCTGTGGGCCCAAGTTACTTTCAAGAGTTAATGCCAGCTGCGCATCCCGGAGATTAACAGCTGCTTAAACACTGTATTAGAAATTTCAAGGAAGTGCACACAAGATACAGTATTAAGTAAAACGTGTCCATACTTTTAATCTTAAGAAATAATTACTGGGCCATGTCCAGCTTTCATGTAGAAGGCAATCTCTAATTTCCTGAGCAATGTATTTATTCATTTATTGATACAGCAACCCCTCAAGGGGATTTTAGTAGGCGGGTACATTTGATTAACAAGACACGCCGCCGTATAAATAGCAATTAAGTCGCAGAAACAAAAGGACAAATAGTTAACAGAGGGACAAAACTAATCTAGGAGGGATTAAAATAAAGAAAATGATGGCTGTATAACAACACTTTCTGAAAGGCTATTCCAATCAGTCACCGTTCACGGAAAAAACAGTACTTGAAGCAATTGTTATGCGATCGAAAAGGAGTTATTGTTACCGCATGCCTCCGTCGAGTAGCGTAGCCTGATGAGAATTTTATTAGGTGAGACAGATCCATCCTATAATGCCCATTTATTGTTTGATACAAAAATTTCAGCCGAGAATGCCGATTTCTGAGATAACGACTTTAAGTTAGCTCTGGTTAAAATTTTGGTTATAGAGGTACGTCCAAAGCTATTAAAAATGTAGCAAGCTGCCTTTTTCTGCACACGATCGGGCTTGTTAATGTTTAGTTCGGTGAAGGAATCCCAAATGATAGCCGCGTAATCTAACGTTGGCAAGACTATAGCGTTATATGTTACAAGACGCTAGGAAGGGGTAGAAAGGATTAGCGTCCTTTTAAGAAAGAATAACATTCGAAGAGCATTTGATGTTAGGTAATCAATCAGTTTTGTACAAGTAGGGTTATGAGTGATCCGTAGTCCCACGTATTTATATTGTGCTGCTTCTGTTAGAAGAATATTATTAGTATTGTAAACTAACTTGAAAGGATTGCTTTGTGAGTAATTCTCATAAAAACTGTTTTTTTAAGAAGAATTAATAGTCATTTGCCACTTTGTGCACCATTCCGTGATTTTTCGGAAAGCTCTATTTAACAAAAATTGATCGGAAGCACTAGCTAATTTTGAGTAAATTATACAATCATCAGAGTATAATCTGATTTTTACCGGAACATCTTGTACTATATCATTAATAAACAACAGGAAAAGGAGAGGTCCGAGCACAGAGCCCTCGGAAACGCCAGAGTCAACAGAAAGTCCGCCAGAGCAATATTCACCATAAATTACGAACTGTCGACGATTTGAAAGGTATGCTGAAATCCAATAAAAAAAACTGTGTGTTCTTGCATATTTTTTTTCAAGTTGTATAGTAAATTTTTGTGAGGGAGCTTATCAAACGCCTTAGAAAAATTAATAAAAATTGCATCAATTTGTTTTTTATTCTTTATTGCCCAGGAGAAATCGCGAACAGTCTCAATTAATTGAGTACATGTTGAAAAACTTTTTTCGGAATTCACGCTGATTTTTAGTCAAGATGTTGTGTTCGTCTAGGAATTTTGATAAATGATTAAACATTATATATTCCAGAAGTTTACAGCCAGTTGATGTCGATAAAATTGGACGGTAATTTTGAATGCACTGCTTGTTACCGTTCTTATGAAGTGGTCTGACTTTGGCCGTTCTCCAGTCGTCCGGACCCTGACCTTCGGACAGCGATCGAAAAAAAAGTACAAACAAATATTTTGAAACCCATTCAGCATACCTGGATCAAAATGCATTGCTTATACCATCAGACCCAGGGGATGTGTTTACATACACTTTGAAAAGCATATTCAATATACCACATTCACTAATTGCAATATCAGGTATAGGCGGATAGTCAGCGTAAAAACTTGGCAACACATCATTGTCTCGAGTAAACATCTATTTAAAACGTTTATTAAATGTGTTTGAAATTATTTTTTCTTCGTGGGTTAAGTTACCAGCATTTTCGAAAATATCACAATCACTAGAATGTGTAGATATTAATCGCCAAGATTTCTCTGGTGAAGTAGATTTGAAGTTTGGCGAAGAATCGGCAAAACATCGACTTTTATCAACTGTAACTTGGGTTTTAAGTTGCAAAGAAAGAGCAAGAAATTTTTCAGTCAGTTCCCACGAGCCGGCGCTTGCATTCATTTTCTTTTTCAATCATTTCAATAGTCTTTTTAACTGCAAGGCCTTTCTAGAAATCCAGGTTTTCTTTTTGTTCTGCTCTTTTTACAATTACTGGCATAAAATGGTGAATGCATTCACTTACAATAATTTTAAACACATTCGAAAGATCATTCACATCACCAGTACTGCTTACGAAATCGTCTAAATTTAAATGAAAGCGTGCCTATAATAGAGATATGATCTGCACGAGAAAAATTTGGATAACAGTTCGACTTGCTTTTTTCTATTTATAGAAACATCTTTTAAGGTTGACTATACTGCTTTGTTATTAGAAATACCACGAACTTCTTCACGTCTAGATTTTGATGAAATTGTACTGCTGACAAAAACAAGGTCAAGTATAGATGCAGAGTTTCCTTGGATTCTCGTGAAATCCTCGACGACTTGTAGTAAGTTAAATTTAAAGGCCATGTCTAACAATGCTTCCCCTAAGTTATCATTTTGGTGTTTCAGTGAAAAATTGAACCAGTCAACGTTTGTCCAATTAAAATCTCCTACAGAAATAACTCGATTGCCAGGCTTCACATTTGTATCGAGATACATTTCTAAATTATCAAGAACAGTCATAGAATATCCAGGGAGTTTATAAAATGCCCCACTAATGTATTTAGATTTACAATTATACGCTTTGCAAAAAATACACTCGGTATCAGGTGTTTCAGGCGTGCTCACAATATTTAGGAAGTTTTTAAAAAGAATACACACACCACCCCTCTTACTGCCACGGTCTTTCCGGAGTGCCCTGTAGACAGCAAGGACAAATTCATTGTCGTATATCGTATGATTTAACTGCCTCAGTCGGAACGGCGATATCAGGATCATGACAGAGCAAAATTCCTTCCAACTCTGTGGCCTTGTCAAGGACGGTTCTGCAATCCACATTCAACAAGCGCAGTGATCGAGAAGCACTTCTGCACCATCATTTATCTGTTTTGCTTATCATGAGGCGTGAACCCTTCCCTTCATCCCAGCCAAACAGCACACCGTCCACGTTCAGGTTATCATAAACTAGTTTAACTTTTGCTCCGTTTTCTTTCTCTTTAGCCGCAGTTTTCATAATTGCTTTTGAATTTCGCGAACTCTGATTGAGAAGTCCTTAATATTGATACCTTAGTGCCTTTTAGTTTATAAGATGATATTAATATTTCCAATTTTTCCCGGTAATTGATGAAATCGAGAATAGCTGGACGGGACTTGTTTTCAACTTTCCGGCCAAGCCTATGGCGTCTCTCAATGCCGGTGACCGTTATTTCTATTTTTGTAGAAAAACATCGTCTTTTACTTTCCCCTCAAGCTCTTCAAGTGTCTCAGTATGGGAGTATTCACTGACGGCCATAGCTGTGTGCTCGAAATCCAAAAGTTTTTTTTGCAACGTGCATTCCGCATCATCAAGAGTGCCAGTTTTAGCAGCCTATTGATGTGAGCTCGTTCTGAGCATGCTCATTGAGCAGCACCCACAAATATAGCGTCCAGTGAATGCTTCCCATTAGGCTCGTCCATACCATAAAAAACCAAATTATTTCTGAGGCTCCTGTTTTCTAAATCATCTACTTTAGCCTTGAGTAGGTCGCCTTGATACTGCTGTTTTCATGTTTTTTATTTGCTTGGTCACCGCCTTTAAACTGGTTAACTGTCCCTCCAGCCCATCAATCAGTTCAGTTAACGCAGTCGTTTTTTTTGTTAATTTCATCTTGAGAGGCAAGAACATTTAGAACAGTATCATTCATTTTGCTCTGGCCGCCAGAAGTTCCAATAAAAGCTCTCTCTCAGTGGGCTCTGGATTTGCCTCTACCTCACCACAGACCAACAAATTTCGGGGCCAAGAAATAAGAGAAGTAGCAAAATCTATCTAGCGTTTCACAGTAAGTTGGCAAGACAGCAACACTGAAAAACGGTCATCGCTTCAATAACCGTCACAAGGTAAAGATTGACTAACCTGTACCAGGAAACAAAATGGGTTGCTGACCATGCTGCCGGCTGTGCTGCCGCCGAGCCCACAGAGAGAGTCTGGTATTATTGGCGGTCTTGTAGCTTTCAGCCGAACAACGTAATGGGACGTCACCGATGCCGGCACAAACGAAGACTCGCTGATGAGGGGCATGAAAGGCTCGACGACGATGCAGCAATCGCCCAGAGCAGAAGATTCGGAGCCAAGCTCGTCGTCCCTATCGGAACTTGTCGCTTGAAAGCAGCCATACGATTTCGTTTGGTGTCCGAGTAGAACTGATACGACCTGTACGAGGAAATAAAATGGGTTGCTGAGCCTGCTGCCGGTTGTGCTGCCGCCGAGCAATCAAGTAGATATGAAGAATTACAGAACCTGGTAAACAAAGCAGAAAAAAAAGTGGAATGTGGTTAGGTTATGAACAGAATGTGATGACAGAACAAGCCTCCCCATTTCCGCAAAGTGTGAGTTACATGTAAGCGCATTGAGGGAGCCTCAGCTTAACTCTGGCGGGCACTAAACAGTGAAACCAACTTTTCACTTATGATACAAAACCATTTTAACAAGGGAAGTTCGAAAAATGTCATTGAACCCTATTGGAAAACCCCAATATAAACAGCGTATTATGGATATTGGTAAACAATATCTTTTTTATTGTATTGCAATACAATATAGACAGTGTATTGGAAAACATTACATTTATTGTATTGTATTACAATAAGGATTTGTTATGGGATTCCAATATCCATAATACGCTGAAAATATTGGAATCCAATACCGTATAAACCCTTATTGGATCCCCATGTGTCGTATGGGGATCCAATAAGGGTTTACGATTCCAATATACTCAGCGTATTATGGATATTGGAATCCAATATATTATATCGGCTACCAATAAAACTATATGCTAGTTGGAATATCATGTTTAGCACGACATTTCTTTGCAACGCAGTCTCTTCTTGTGTGTATTTCTGAGTGATAAAATAAAAAGTGTTGTTGTTGTCAAATTATGAATAAAGAAGCAAAACACTGAGCTTATCCATAGCAAATATATTTAACATATTCCTGAACTGGAGGATCTGGCATTTACTGCAAAAGAAAGTTAATTGTTTAGGACCCTCATTCAAAAACTTGCTGTTTGAAAACAGAATGTGAAATCCTCACCTTTTAATGAAAGCAGCACCTGCTAGCTGTAGCCATATAGAAACTGCAAAATAAAAATTTGTGATTAGTTCGCAACAAGTAGCAATCCTTCACTAAGCCGGATAGGTTCAAAATTATGTCTGCGTTTGATTGTGGAAAAATAAGCTTCCATTCCACTGCCACGGATCATTCTGAGCTCCGTTAATTAAATAAACCTATCGGCTCATCTGGCTTCACAGTTCCTGCTTTGCACCTAACTAAAGTATCTGGAATGCTCACCTTTGAGGAAAAACAAACTGGTGCTTGCTTGCTTGTAGGCCATGGAAACTGGAAGAGAGATTTGCGATTAGTTGCGTTCAAGTAGCAATTACATTGAGTAGCCCCGTAAAGTACACTAAGTCGAAAAGATTAAAACAATTACATGCGCAGGACATAGATAACCTCTTGCAACGTAACTGGGCATACGTCAATGTCGCTCGCGTGTATTAGAGAAAAATAAGCTTCAATGCACGAGCCCCCAGTCGTTCCGAGCTCTGTCAATTAAAAATGCTGTACCGGTCGCCTGGCTTCAGTATTCCTGCTTCAGGAATCTGGAATTCTCACCTCTGAGGAGAAGCAAACTGGGACCTGCTGGCTCTTAAGCCTTGGAAACTGTCAGAAAGATTTGCGATTAGCTGCGTCCAAGTACCAATTTCTTTGACCAGCCACCTACAGCACACTAAGCCAGATAAAATCAAAATTACATGTGCGTGACATAATATGCGTCTTGTGACAAAAATGTGCACATGTTTTGTCGCCTACAGCAACACTGAAGCCAGACAGAGAAGCGATACGGCATATTTAATTGACGGAGCTCAGAACGACTGGGGACGCTTTCACTGAAGCTTGTTTTGCTACAATACACGCGTGTACTGCAGCAAAACAAGCTTCAGTGAAAGCGTCCCCAGTCGTTTTAAGTTCCGTCTATTAAATATGCCGTACCGCTTGTTTGGCTTCAGTATTGCTGCTTCAGAGCAAACTAGAAAATCTGGAATCCTCACCTTTGAACGAGAGCGAACTGGCACCTGCTGGCTTGCGGGCCGTGGAAACTGCAGGAGAGATTTTTGATTAGTTACGTACAAGTAACAATTTTTTTTGAGTAGCTGCCTACAGCACATTCAAATTACATGCACGGGACATAGATGCCTCATGCGACGGACCCCCTTTATCCTTGTTTTTTATTAACTCTGCTCACCTTCACCACCCGCCTTCAATTTCTGCGCTACTTCTTTAATCTCGATTCCCTGGTTCCCAAAGGCCATGCCATGGCTTGTGCCAGTCACAGGTCTGTCAGCTCTGCAACTGGCGCCATTGTGGCAAAGACGCCAAAGCACCTGGCGCTTGATGTGCTCTTTTAATATTTTGAGCATTGCTGAAAACAGGTGGATGGGTGTCTGGTATGCCCTTTGATTAGTTGCGGATCGTTTCGAATCAGAGGGTAGGCGCTTCTGCGATCTGAGCGCATACTCGGTATCTAACAATAGTTGAAATTGAACTCTGCAGGAATCTTCAATCATAACAAACAGAATGTGCATGCCAAAAGGCTTAGCAATTGAAACACTCACCATCTATCTATTTTCGTTTCTTGTCCGCAAGAAGCTGTCGTATATGTAGCCTCCCTTGCTTAAGCCGCTCCTCTCTAGTGTCCCGGTTGGGTCTCGTCCTGATGAATCGTCGGTGGAGACCTGAGGTGCAGTCAACATCAGATTAGACCTTTTGAGACGGAACCATATACTTGCTGGGAGGAAGTACACCCAAACGAATTTTAGCCATGTCATTCATAGGGAGTTTTAAAATGAAAGGCCTGAAGTAAAATGAGACGTCAATACTGACGCACCCCTTTTGCGAACCTAAAATTTTGAAGACCTTGTCCCCCTAGCTAGGGGGACAAGGCGCAGGAATCCCGGCATGTGGATGAAATTTTTACCTTAAGATCCCGACTCAATGCCCATCCCCGAATATTCGACCACCACACTTTTAGAAAAGGTAACTTTTTAGAAAACACCAAGTCATCGACCACCCCTACAAAAGCCTGAACCAAGCCTAGTCGTACCATGGCTTGTTTGCTCCGTGCCGCCTTGAGTTAAATCGGGCTGACAATTGTTTTTTAAAATGGAACCCAGATTCTTAGTTTTGGTTTCACTTGTAGAGGAAGGTGGATACTTTTGTAAAGCTTCCTCCCTATGCTCTTCTGAGTCAACATTTTTGCAATGGCCAACCCCCGGGCAGTGATTTTTGCGCTCCTTGACGAATGCTGAAACTCATATAGCAGTGATGTGATTGGCCTAAGCCGTTTTGGAGCAGAAAAAGTGGCCTTTGGAGCAGCCAAAACAGTGTTTTGGAGCAGCAAAAGTAGCTTTTAAAGCAGATATTCTAATAAAAATATAAATATTTGTTTTAAATGTTGGACACGCGAAGAGAATCATGCTCGCCGAAATAAACCAATTATGGTGAAGTTTGGCCACCTGGGAGTCTTTCAAGATGTAGCTGAAATGCCAATGACATGACACATTTCTTTTTGCTTTTCGAAACATTCTGCAAGGCTGGAGCAAGCTTTGCTTTAGCTTAGGGTAGTAATGAATGTCCAATTTCAATGTCTCCAAAGAAATATCGCGACATCCCACAAGCGTACAGTGCTGTAGGCATTGCCAAGCAATTCCGAAAAACTGCTTGCCACCGTTTTACTGGTTGCCGACGTGCCAGATTTTCGTCAAAACTAATTAAATGTAAAACAATGAATTGCAAGCGTCCCGGCTGGTGCCTCTGTTGTGCAATTATGTTCGCATCGTTGGTTCACATGCACGTGAGGGCAACTCCTGCAGGCTTGCAGGTCACGTGCTTCGTCGCGCGAGCGAAACGGCGGTTCGATCGAAACCGAAACCATGCCTCTCCGCTCTGCCGCCAACCGGTTGCCAAAAGTCTATGCAAAATGTAACTGCACAGCATGCGACAAAAAAAGAGTCCAGCGCCGCGTACTTGCAAGGCCGGCAGGTGAGGTATGAGATAAACACAGAAAAAAAGAACCTGAGCGCATTGATGCAAGACATCGCGAGCCAGGGTCGCTTTGTGCAACGACTGAACTCGAGCCAAACAAGCGCGCTCTGTGGGTTCAGCGTGCAGACATTCCCTTCTTTGCTTCAGCTCACTTCAACTTTTCTTCGCGACACATTTTTCACGTACCGGGGTCCCTCTCGAAAGAAAGCCCACCAAGAGAAACCTAGGTAATCAATATTTCGACACAGCAGTCTTTGAGCTAGAGAGGGATTTTGTAGCAGCGTATGTTTTAAACAAGAACATGAATGTTGATGAACATGCGGCGGTCCTTATGTTTCAGTTTAGGAAGCTCCATATCTCCAACGTCTTGCGGCCGTTGATTTCAGGAGCGAGAGCTTCAGCTCAAAAAGTAACTCCCGCCGCGCCGAAACATAGTTTCGTTTCACAGCGTCACGTCATGGCTGGTACCCAGCACGCTAGCGTCGCAGCACACACACACACGCCGGCAACTATCGTTAAAAAAAAAAGCGAGACGAGACTTACGCTTACGAGACGACGAGACATGAAAGGAGAGACGGCATGGCGGAAAAAACCATGCAAAAAACCATGGACGATTGATGCAGGGTATTTTGTGTCGGGCGGCCGTTTGCGCCGCCTAGCTCATGCATGCTCAGTTACGGTACTTAGCTTAGTTTCAGTTTTGAAAGGCGACCAAAATTGGACCTTTGGCGCAGATTACCCATATTTTGGCAAAATGTAGCAGGATGTAGCAGGGTTAGCCGCTTGGCGCAGTTTGGCGCAATTGGCGCAGCCATCACATCACTGATATAGGCGGGCAATAGCTCGCCTTGAAAATACTTGCTCTTGGTGGCCGTGAACAAACTCGTGTTCCTGATTGGCAGCCATTTGCTGCGAAGAATACCTGCACATATCCTAAACAACCCAGTCTTAGTCTAACACAGATGCTTTGGCCGGACAGAGACACAAATGCCTGACACAAGCCCACTATACAGACAGGTAGAGTGTCTGTGAGGAATGAAACAAACAACTCAGATAGGCATCAATCACTCACCTTGAAACCACTTGCCATGCGCGGCAAAGAGCAAACTTCTGGCCTTGATTGGCTGGTGCTTGCCACCAAGAACTGCATGTATAAGAAAGAACCCGGTCTTAGTCAAACTTGGGTGTTTTTGCAGAAGAGAGACAACAAAATACTAATGCAAGACCACTACACATAGGTTATGGCATTCAAGAGGAATGAAATACAAAACTCATATAGGCGGGCAATAGCTCACCTTAAAAATACTTGCTCTCGGTGGCCGAGAACAAACTCGTGTTCCTGATTGGCAGCCATTTGCTGCGAAGAATACCTGCACATATCCTAAACAACCCAGTCTTAGTCTAACACAGATGCTTTGGCCGGACAGAGACACAAATGCCTGACACAAGCCCACTATACAGACAGGTAGAGTGTCTGTGAGGAATGAAACAAACAACTCAGATAGGCATCAATCACTCACCTTGAAACCACTTGCCATGCGCGGCAAAGAGCAAACTTCTGGCCTTGACTGGCTGGTGCTCGCCACCAAGACCTGCATGTATAAGAAAGACCCGGTCTTAGTCAAACTTGGGTGTTTTTGCAGAAGAGACACAACAAAATACTAATGCAAGACCAGAACACATAGGAAATGGCATCCAAGAGGAATGAAACACAAAACTCATACAGGCGGGCAATAGCTCACCTTGAAAATACTCGCTCTTGGTGTTAATAGACGTGCTGCGCTGCGAAGTTCTACAGAACAAACGCGTGACTAAAAATTGAAATGAAAAGGATGAGTTTACATTGAGATGAGGAGAAACACAACCAACACGAATGGGCCCAGTTGTATGTACAATCAACTAGCCCAAACCCAAGTCCAAGCTTTATTAATCGCTCTTGGTGGCCGAGAACAAACTTGTGTTTCTGATTGGCAGCCATTTGCTGCGAAGATTACCTGCACATATCCTAAAGAAACCAGTCTGAGTCTAACACAGATGCTTTGGCCGGACAGACACACAAAATCTGATACAAACCACAAAAAGCAGGAAATAGTGTCTGCGACAGATGAAAACAGTCCGAGGTGGAGAGGCTCGTTCTGTTTCACCTTAGTCAAAAAGTGTAGCTCATTTTGCTAAAACAATGCATATTTGCTAAAAAATGTATAATATATATTTTGCCCCACTTAGCAGAGTTTACTGCCAAGGGTACCTGCAAACCAGAATA
The DNA here is from genome assembly GCF_016920785.2 of Ixodes scapularis. Taxonomy (NCBI): domain Eukaryota; kingdom Metazoa; phylum Arthropoda; class Arachnida; order Ixodida; family Ixodidae; genus Ixodes; species Ixodes scapularis. The sequence goes on from NW_024609857.1 coordinate 185,244,119, forward strand.
AGTCAGACTTAGTCAGTTTTTTTTTTTCTTTTGATGAGCGACAACAGAATCCTAAGCGGGTGATGAAACAAAATATAAGCCTACCAAGCCAGACTAGTTTGCCTTGATGCAAGTACAGTGCCTCGGCCGACAAATGAGTTTCTATTCCTGGTCACTTGTCATATTTAATGGGAATAGTAAAGTAAATAAAAATAAGGCTATCTCTCTTGCAGCCGACAGCTGCAAACGAAGTTCATATACCTCGATAAACGACCTAAAAATAAAATTGGGTGGTGGCCAAGTGGTTTATGGTGTCAAATTTCAAATTTACAGACTGGGTAGTTCTGGTTTAAGTCCTCCTGGTGTATATTTTTATCCTTATTAATTTTATTTAATTTTTTATTTTTTTTTATTTTTGAGGCACTAGCACATAATTTATATGCTAATTCAACTTTAGAAGCGTTTTAAGAATACTCCACGACTTAATAGTGCTCGTAATAATTTCTCATGAAGAGCGGCTTTCAATTTTTTTCTTGCTCTCGCTGCTGCTTGCTTCCTCACCCTTAAAATGCTGACAACTCGACACAAAAGTAACAAAAAATGTGCTTCAAATGTGATGAAGATGAACATTTCCAAGTTGTACCCCTGCTTCATGCCCTGACCATGCTACCATATCACAGCTGAATGCAGCGACGAATGGTCCCAGGTGTTGTGACCCGACCGTATATAGCCTCACGGTGTGGCGCAACCCATGCAGCCCCTATGCTTGATGATGGAGCCAGTGTGCGAGGTGCGACCTGCTTGAGCTGTGCAAGCCACAGCTTTACAGCCTGCAAAGGGTGGGAAGATGCCCCTCCCCTTGCAGAGCTTGCAATAGCTCAGCAAGAAGCTATTGCAAGCACTAGGGAGCCAGTGTGTGAATAAAAGCACTTCTGAATGTGAATTAGTGTGTAAATTATGCGTCTATACGTTAAAACGTAAAAAAAGTATTATTTATAAATATAAATATATATATATATATACTGTAAACGACTAAATTTTCGCGAGGAACTAATTTTCGCGAATTTCGCGAATCGCCTACAAACGCGAAAAATACGTCCCGCGAACAACTCGGGCAATATGTGAACACTACGGAAGCTAAGCTCGGTTCGCGAAAATTAGAACCTGCGAATAATCTCAAATTTTCAGCTTTGGCCCAATTCGCAAAAATTTGAGCCCGCAAAAATGAAGTCGTTAACAGTATACTAAAAAAAAAGGCAAAAAAAAGGAAACGTCTCCAGGTGGGTTTGAACCCAGAGCTCCACTGCCCTTGATTTCAGTTCCCTAAGGACCACTTCAGACGGGGCAACGTTTCTAGCAATTTTGAGGTTGCTGGCGGGTTGATCCCTAGGTTTTCCCAGATCAACACGAATTTCTGAGATCAGGTTCGGCTCAAAACAGACAAGCAACTCTAACAAACTGGAGAAGTTTGAAGCGGCAGCAGCCAATCAGGGACGCAATATTTTCACGTGACACCCCTGTGGTGGTGAGGATGACAGCTGAAGACTTGGTCCTGGTTTGAAATGAATCATTTTGGAAATAAACTTTTTCAGAAACATGAGTGAGTATTCTCAACGCCACTCAAAGATATAAAAACGCGTTTTTAGCACGTAGTGGTGCGTCTATATAGTGCAAGAAAAATTCAAATTCATGATGATGGCAAGTCATAGCAATTCGGTTGCAGCGTGTGAAAGCAGGCGGCCCGTGTTGCTGGTGTTGCGACGTTAAGTTGCTGGGGGAAATTGCCCCGTCTGAAGTGGGCCTTAGGCTCGCTTCCACCGTTCACGCTCAGCGAGCAAGCCTGCTTCAACCGTTCACGCCTCAAGGGAAGCTGGACAGCTACAAGCCACCTAAATGTCTACCGCCACATCGCCGGCCAGGTCGTGACGCGACATAACGTATTAAAAGACTTGCTGTCACTGCCACGACCGGCCAGAGTGAAGTCAAGAAAGAATCATATAAATCATTTCGTAGCTTTCTTGGAACGACCCCCTCAAGGGAGAGTCGTCCCTCCGCCCTTCGTCGATTGTTGGACTGACGCAAAGCAACTAGCCGTCTTGGCCCAGCAGTTACAAATAATAGTGCTCATTAACTCGCCTGCCAGCATTCCAGGTGCCAACCGCAATTTCCGCCAGTTCACCCGACACCCGCTGACAATCTTGTCTGCCAGTGTTCCCGGTGTCAACTGCCATTTCTGCAATCTTTCCAACACCCACTGACAAAAACCCATCTGTACTCCAGGCCTCGACAAGCGCTTACTTGCCTACCGCATCACCCCAAGCCTAAATCCTAAATCTGCAATGAGTCCTGGCTGTTTCCCCTCCTGCCACTCGTTATCCTGCCTTCCAGCGAACATGCCGTGACTCTCCTCTGCCTCTGAAGACAACTCTCTTACATCTTAAACGCGCTCCCCGTCTCTTGCCAACCACTAATCTGGGGTACCCGAGAAAGGGGGTCTGCCACCTCATTCTTCGAGCCCTTTAGGTACTCGATTCGAGGAGACACCTGCTGAGCTCTGCCATGAGACAAGTCGCCGAAATTCCAACATATTTGTCTCAACGGGCATCGTTAGGGTTAGTGAACATCCCGCTTAACGAATCCGTGAGACTCCCTGGGGACGACTAGAAGCAGAGGCATACCGAACGAGCCCCACGTTGGATTTTCCATTTTAACGTTGGTTTCTTTATGGAGTTCGCTTAGCTACTAATAATCACCGCCCAATTGGTATGCGCTCCGCCTGTCACCCAGGGAGTGACATACAGCAACGAGAAGACAGCGAATAAGTTGACTGTACCTCACGGTTGCCCGTCGTTCGGAGCCGGCAGTCTGCAGGCACGCCGACCCTTGTTGTCGCTTGTCGATCAGAGCTCACAGTCGGAGTCAGTGTACAGGCCTGCGGATCGTCCTTGCCACGCCAGCGCTGCGTAGACTGGCTGTCCCGGGCTATCACTGCCCGAGTCTCGCTGTGGAATCACCCCGGGATCGTCATGGCCTAGGCTAGATGGCCAGGACTCGCCGTTTCTACCGGTCCGGACTTCAAACGTCGCTGGTGGACCGCTCTGGGGTTCGGCATGGGCCAGGCCAGGCAGCCCGGCTCCGATGTTCCTGCCCAGCTCCAACCTCGCTCAGCACGCACTGTCTCGAACCAGCTCGTGACTTCTCCGCCGACCGCCTGTCATGCCCTCTGCCTAGTCTTTCACCCTTGGCTCCCAGAAAGTAAAGGAAAGGAAATGTACCATTATGTTCAGCGAAGTTCGGTGAGAAGACCCAGGACTCGGACAAGAATGCCGTTATCCTTGGTGTGACCCTATGAGACTCTCTTGCTGCCTTTGCTGGGGTTTATCTAACTGATGTACCTGTCTGAAAAGTAGAAGAAACATATATGTGCATAACACTCATTATTCACAAGAAAATTTGTCAACATCCAAAATGACCCACGGAGAAAATTATGCGAGGAATTTGTCGGCCACGTTGGCCGAGTTACCCCTCGTGGCCAATCCTTCGTTGCAACTTTAATTGTAGTAAACAGTCATAAGGTATATTACAAAGTGCAATTTGGTTGTGTACGAACCTACAACACACAAAACAGCACTCTAATACAGTATGTAGAGGCACCTCTAAACAAATTCCAGGGTTTCATGGAGCCTCCTTCAGATAACTGATGTTGAACATAAAATATGTGCACCAAGGAGTGAGCAAACAGTGACTTCCAATTAGTCTCAAGCACCAGCGACATGTCGACAAGGAGTGCAATGTGTAGAATGTCGTCTAGAAATGTGCAGCCAAGATGAAAAGGCGAGATATAACGATATCAGAATAAGATCACACCAAAAAGGTTCCGTTACAATCTAGGTACAGTAATGAGTCAACCGACGTTCAGCCGCGATTCACTTTGCGTTGAGGTGAAACTAGGCCGACAAAATATAAAAAACGCGTTTTTTTTGTACATTATTTGCTTTGCGCCGTTGATAGAAGCACAGTTGGGTTGTGTCACAAAGTCACTCGCTAGCGTTTTTCAAATTCGTTCATCGGCACTCATGGTCTACTCGGGAGGAGAAAAGTACGAGCTCAGAGCGAGTCGCCGAGCGTCGATTGCGACTTTCCTAAAGAGAAGCTCCGGTAACACTTCGGCGACTCGTCAGCTTCAAACAACGCCTCTTCGAACCAGCTTCGAACGAGCCTGACGCGCCCGCGAATCCAATGCGCCGAACGGTCGCGGCAGAAAGCACGCCGGAAGGAAGGGGGCTGGAGGCCGAGTATCCGAAAGAGACGCGGCGCTGGTTTCTACGTCTATTTCGCACATGAGATAACAAACTGGCAAAGCTAGCCGAGTGTGAACAGTGACTGACGTTACATTGGAGCACACGCAGTCGAAATGACGCCTGCAACAGAGCACAGCTAGAGGTTTTCAACAGGGGACACATTGTAACGAACGCCGTCTTGGAGACCGACAGGCGTCCAAGCGACCTTCCAAGAAGCCAGCAGACGTGGGAAAACGTCCAGGCATTTCTACGTTCCAAGAACCCATTGGGCTCCCGAAAGCTCAAGGACAAGCGGCGGAGGCGAGACGAGAGTGCTGGTCAGCGACCTTTCAAGAGGCCCGCCGACGTGGGAAGAAGACCAGCCACTCGGCCTTCCAGGAATCCCACAGTGGCCCACGAGATCAATGCATCCTTCCCCGACCTTCCCAGGTGGACCCCACCCGTCGGGCGCCCCGCACCCAATTACCTTCCCTTCGGAAGAGGAAGCCGCTGCAGCAGCAATCATGGATGCGCGCCGCGCCGACCCCGCCGACCCCTCGGGGGACAAGCGGACACGTCTTTGGGACAGCTAATCTGCATGGTGTTGATGGCGTCTGTGGGCGGAGACGAGGGTGTGTCGCTGTGTGTGGGGGAGGAGCTGACATAGCTTGCTGAAATCCCTACGGGGGAATGTAGGGAAGCGCGTCCCGTTAAAAGAAGCGGACTTCTTCGGGACTCCTGTCTTCTGATGCTGTTTTTCGACCCTGTACAAATGTAAAGTAAACCCGTTGTCAAAAGAGGCCCTGCTTCCGAGCTCCTTCTGCCTGATGTCCTGGTTGGCGCCTGGCTCCAGCGGAGCCCGACAACAAGGACGACGCCGGAGTTGTTACAACATGCGTTCAAAAAGGCCGCGATTTAACACGTCTCCTTTCTGTCCTTCGGTGTTTACTTTGATCCGCGTACACCAAAGCACTCAATGCTGCAAGTAATAAAGTCGTGTATACGTACCTTTCGAAGCAATTGAAAGTGTGTAGGTTTCGCTCGATGCCCACGAGCACAGAGTGCGACGAACGCCAATCCCGCCGGCAGCGCGACGGCGCCGGGTGGCCGGGTCAGCCGGGTCGCGCAACCGACGCCCGCCCGCTGCGCACTGCGCATGCTCGGCTTCTCGGCTCTCTCTGCTCTCTCGGCCGCTCTGCTGGCTCGGCAGCACGCCGACTCGCGGGCATCGCGGGCTCGCCGGGCTCGCTCCCTTCGAAGTTCGAACAGTTCGAAAAGTTCGAAGTTCAAACCACTCAAACTGCTTCCAAAGCGCGAGCTTGCGCGCACGCGCGCGGGTTGGCGATGGAAACTATCTTCTCGAAAAACAAGGCTGTAACGTATCGTTTGATGGTGCAAATGCACGTATTTTTCACGTCGTTTTTTGTACAGTGTGTGAATCTCGCGAAACAGGCGACGAAAAGTGGTGGGTGAAATGTGCTCGCATGTCGTCGTGGATTTTGTGTACCACGTAGGATTACCCAGAAAGGTGGGTCAATATCGATAAATGTGCGCGTAAGAAGCAACTACATGCACGTGACCTGTCAAACCTATTCACCCTCATTATTTTATCGTGCGAACCGACATTGCCGCGTATCGTGTTCGATTTCGGTCCCAACACCGGTAACTTCGAACATATCGTGTTTGATGTTGTGTTTCTCGCCGTCGGTAACTTCGTATTGATATCGTATTCGGTCTGGTGGTTGTGTCTCAACACCGATGGGTTCTTGTTGTATTGCAATGTTGTGTTGCAACATCGAATTGTATTCCGGTACGTTGGGTTTATCGTTCGGCGATCAACTTTTGTTGCATTACAACTGCAATAAACATTTGTTGGAAAACAATCACTCCAATGAGCACGTCGTTATTGGGCTTTGTCATTAAAAGGTAGGTCGCGGCGGGTGTTCCGGCTATAGTTATTCTGCATGGTTTGGTGGTTGTCTATACTTTCAAACGAGCGAGGCTGTGTGTACTGCGTGCCGTACTAACAGCTGTACATACTTGCACTGTCGATCAATGTTAATGTGTTCGCAACGCAGAACGTTTAGACTATGTGTGTATCCACACCCAATACATTTCTCGCGTATTGCCGTGTGGATATGCCAACGTAATTCATGTTGGTAACTTGGTATCCGCGTTCTGAGATATATGCGCGCGATATCATATTGTATTCTCCTTTGGTCCCATGATCGACGACCGATATATGTATATCGTGTGGCCGTACAGTATGTCCATGTCGGTCACCAATATGCACGCGATGTCGTATTCTATTCCAATAACCGTGTATTATATCGGGGTATTGTGCTCCGATATCGTGTTGTATACCAATAACCGCAAGTTATATCGGGATATTGTGCTCCAATATCCCGTTGTATACCAATAACCGCATACTATATCGGGATATTGTGCTCCGATATGAATTCCCATCGTGCTTATTGGGTTAATCGGATAACAATACGTTTTATTGGTTTCCATCATCTTCACTGGAATACAATATTTCGAATAAGCCGACTTCATATTGGCCTTTTTCAATAGGGAAGACAGATTTGCCGCGTCCGATGAGTTACTTGAAGCCTGTTGTCACGAGTTAATTTCAGAAGCTTCTGCCAACTGTACCTTCTAGAGATAATTACACACCGTGTTAGTAAATTTCAGGCAAGTGCACATAAGATGCAGTACGAAGTAAAACATGTGCAAACTTTTATTCTTGAAATATTTAGTGGGCCAAGTCCAGCTTTCACGTGGAAAGCAGTCTCTAATTTCCTGAGCAATCAAGTTCATATGGAGAAGTACAGAAACTGGAAAACAAAACAAAAAAGTTTGGAATGTGAATATGTTCTGAACAGAATGTGATGACAGAATAAACCTCCCGATTGCTGCAAATTACGAGTTACACACAGTGCAGTGCAGGAACCGTAGTTTAATTCTGGCAGATGCTAGAAAGTGAGACCAAGTTGTGACTTATGCTACGAAACCATTTTAGGAAGGGGAGTTTGAAAATGCCTTCGTAGATGAAGTTTCCGCATTCAATGAGTTTCTTCAAGCCTGCTGTCACAAGTTAATTTCAGATGGTACTGCCAAGTGCACCTACCAGAGATAGACAGGTGCTTGAACACCGTGTTAGTACGAAATTTCGAGGAAGTGCACACAAGATGCAGTAAGGGGTAAAATACGTGTATACCTTTATCCTTAAGAATTAATTCGTGGGTCACATTCAGCTTTCATGTGGAAGGCAATCTTCATAATTTCCAGAGCAATCAAGTCCATATGAACAACTACAAAGCCTGGAAAACAAAAACACAAAACAAGAAATGTGGTTAGGTTCTGAATAAAATACAATGACAAACTACACGTCCCGATATTTGCAAACTATGAGTTACACGTTGTGGGTTTCTTTACGGAGGTCCCTCTACTAATAATTGCCGCCCGATCGGGATGCGTTCCGCCCGTCACCCAGGGAGTGACATACAGCAACGAGAAGACAGCGAATGGGTTTACTGTACCTCTCGGTTGCCCGTCGTCGAGAGCCGGTAGTCCGGGCCCGACGACCCTTGTTGTCACCCGTCGATCAGAGCTCTCAGTCGGGGTCCGTGTCCAGGTCGTGACGCGACATAACTTATTAAAAGTCGTGCTGTCACTGCCACGACCGGCCAGAGTGAAGCCGAAAAAGTATCCTATAAACATTTCGTAGCTTTCCCGGAACGACCCCCCTCAAGGGAAAGTCGTCCCTCTGCCCTTCGTCGGTTGTTGGAGTGACGCGAAGCAACTAGCCGTCTTGGCCCCGCGGTTACAAATCATACTGTTCCTTAACTCGCCTGCCAGCGTTCCCGGTGTCAACTGCAATTTACGCCAGTTTACCCAACACCCGCTGTCAATCTCGTCCGCCAGTGTTCCCGGTGTCGACTGCAATTCCCGCAATCTTTCCGACACCCACTGACAAAACCCCATCTGCACCCAGGGCCTCGACAAGCGCTTGCTTGCCTACCGCATCACTCCAAGCCTAAATCCTAAATATGGAATAAGTCCTGTCTGTTTTCCCTCCAGCCAGTCGCTATCCTGCCGTCCAGCGAACATGCCGTGGCTCTCCTCTGACTCCGAAGACGACTTCCTTCGGATTGAGACCTGTCTGTTTTTCTGTTACTTCTGCTCTTCAAAAAAAAACCCAGTCTCAGGGTAAACGACGAAATGGTTGACTTCCTTACCTCTTAACCGCGCTCCTCGTGTTCTCCCCGGTTGCGTCACCTTCTGTTAACCACTATTCTGGGGTACCCGAGAAAGCGCGTCCGCAACCTCGTCCTTCGAGACCTTTAAGTACTCGATTCGAGGAGACACCTGCTGAGCTCTGCTGTGAGACAAGTCACCATAATTCCAACATACTTTGTCTCAGCTGGCATCGTTAGCGTTAGTGAACAACCCGCTCAACGAATCGATGGGACTCCCTGGGGACGACTAGAAGCAGAGGCATACCGAACGGGCCCCACGTTGGGCGCCATTTTAATGTGGGTTTCTTTACGGAGGTCCCTCTACTAATAATCACCGCCCGATCGGTATGCGCTCCGCCCGTCACCCAGGGAGTGACATACAGCAACGAGAAGACAGCGAATGGGTTTACTGTACCTCTCGGTCGCCCGTCGTCGAGAGCCGGTAGTCCGGGCCCGACGACCCTTGTTGTCGCCCGTCGATCAGAGCTCACAGTCGGGGTCCGTGTCCAGGCCTGCGGATCGCCTTTCCCACGCCAGCGCTGCGTAGGCTGTCTGTCCCGGGCTAGCAATGCCAGAGTCTCGCTGCTGAACCACCCCGGGATCGTCATAGCCCAGGTCATATGGCCCGGGCTTGCCGTTTCCACCGGTCTTCCTCCAGACCTTGCTGGTGGACCGCTCCAGGGTTCGATGGGCCAGGTCAGGCAGCCCGGCTCCGTCGTTCTTGTCCAGCTTAGCTCCAGCCTCGCTCAGCACGCACCGTCTCGCGCCAGCTCGTGTCTTCTCCGTCGACCGCCTGTCTCGTGCCTTCTGCCTCGTCTTTCACCCCCGGCTCCCACAACGTAAGTGCACTGCAGGTGCTAGAGTGATTTAAGAATGTGCACCTCTCAGAGATAAACAGGTGCTTGAACACCATGTTAGTCAGAAATTTGGAGGATGTGCACAGAAGATGCAGTGGAGAGTAAAATATGTGCATACCTTTATTCTTGAGAATTAATTAGTGGGTCACGTCCAGCTTTCATGTAGAAGGCAATCATCATAACTCCAAGAGCAATAAAGTCCATATCAACAACTACGAAAGCAGGAAAACAGAAAAATCACGAAATGTGGAATGCGGTTAGGTTCTGAATAGAATGAGATGACAAACTAAACCTTCCGATATCTGGAAACTATGAGTTACACTTAAGTGCACTGCAGGTGCCAGTGTGATTTAAGAAAGCTGTAAATGTAAATGAAATTACTTGAAAGGGGCATGAACACAGAAATTAGGCAAGTCAGACTATTCGTTACATGACAACACCATAAATTATTGGACATACGTGAAACATTTCTGGATATTTAAAACTCCAATAATTACAAAAAATATTTTTTTTAATGTTCGTCGTTTTTATTTGGCGACCAGGTTATCTTGACAGAACTCCTACTGTGGCGACTGCAGCTCGTCCATGAACCACGTGACTCTGATTGAGACTTCGGACACTCTCTCTTTCGCTGTTCTCTACCCGCGTTCGCCACGCCACGCATGTCAGTGACTCAGGCTCTGTACCTGTTTCTTTCTCTGCCGTCTCTCTCCAAAAGTGAGGTTAAATTCGAAGAAGCAAGTTGTGCCAGATATTCCAACTGCCCAAATCTTGGGAGGGAAGACTGGGATAACGGAGCGCGTTGGGGCGAAGGACGGCTGGGTGCCTTCTGATCTTTGCCTGGAAGTGCACAGAAGAAATCTACGAGTGGCCCCACCTCGCCGTTTGGGACTGACTAGTGTCACTGAAGTGACAAGGCAGATGTCGTCACCGACGCCTGAAGACATGGCTGGCTCGGAATAAGTGGATCCAAGGGTCCCGCAACTAAACAGAATTTTTGTGTGAAACTAATGCGTTCTTTGTAAACAAAGTTGGCAGTTTTATAGTAACATGTAATGGGCTTCAGTGACATACTTAGATTTCATTTTTTTTTAAATTCCTGAAAAGTCCAGAACCAGTTGAATGCTAAAATAATTTCTACATTTGTTTTTGTTTTACACGTACACATAAAAAACTGTGTCTGTGTACGTGAAATTAATAATTAATCTATTTAGTATTAGGTTATTGCCGCTACGAATTCTTGTTTCCCCTTTTATAATGCATTCCAAGAGAATGTTCATGAAGGTAATGACCTTGAACTTGAGCTGAAGTAACTCCCATAAAACATAGTGTGCATTTTTATGGTGCTCCGACAACCAAAACAGAGCCAGAAGTGATCCTACTTGTCAATATAATTAGGATAAAAATCCATGGTGACTAAAATTGTAGTTTGGCTTGTTGATACCTCACAAAGGAAACATAAAAAACAGGTATGTATAGAAGGGACTCGGCAAACAAAAGGATCACTCTCAGTGGAGGTTTGCTACCATGAATAAAAATAAAACACAACACATAGAAGACAACTTAAATCATATGGCACCACCTACCCCACATGGATATCAGTTTGTGTATTGACCAGAGAAGGGGAGCGAAAAGAAAAACAACGTTGGAAGAGGAGACACCTCCAGGTGCATTGTGTGGTTGGAACAATATATGATCCACTTTTGCATAGCCTATGCATGTCAAGCAAAGCCCTATATCGAAGACAGCTCTCGGCATCGTGTGAACATTTGGCATTTGAGTTGCCAGATGCTGTTGCAGGACAGAGTTCAATAAGATCGGATAACTGCAGGCTATGAGGATAGAATCACAAGGATTTTTGTAAGTTCGTGAAATTTTTGGATCGTGACGACAACTGCTTCGTCATCCGGTCCATCTCTCTGTTAAAAAAATGATCTTGATTACCTTCAACCAATATGCAAAAGCAAGCACCCTAAGCATTCACATAAGGCAGGTGGCACAGGGTGATTATTTGATGTGTAGTACGTACCATAAAAATAAACTACATATGCAAATAGTGAGCTGTAAACTTAGAAATGATTTGTCACTCCGTGTTTTTTTTCTGGTTCTTTGAAATGCAAATTATTTACAATCTTTCTTATCTGAGCCACTTATATACAATTGAATATGGAGGGAACCAGGTTTGTGAAAATAATGAGAAAAATTGTGTTCCGTGTACCGAACACTCACAGTACAAATCTTAGCCTATAGAGTAGCCCACAATTGAAATAAAGTAGTGCTGTATCCGGCATGCTAAAAGGTGCACAAAGGCGTGCCCAGTGTGATGCAGATGGGAGCTGCGGGAAGCTCTTCGAGTTCAACATTGGAGATGCGTGTTGCATTCTATGAGTAAACAATGATGCACTTGAACTTCAAAACATATCATAATCTGAGAAGGTTTCAAAGGCAAGAAAGCACAAGTGGCTAATGTTTCGATGCATTAAATAACAAAATGTGATCATCGGTGGTCAAACTGACAAAAGAACTGCTTGTAGCAGTTTTTGTAGCAAAAAAATGGCTTTTGTAGAACACATTTGATTTCTTTAATTTCACACTGCAATCTTAGTGACACTACGTCCCGAAGCCAAGAGAACCCACTACGAAAACGGCACAACCAAGCACTGTGGCAGCATACCACTAGCAGACAATAGTTGCTTGAACGACGGCAAGCTGAAGTATTTAAATAACGAACCTGCAGCAAAACGATGTCCGAGCGCTTCATCATGGCTGTGGTAGCGTGCCTCGAATGACTGGCGACGGATAGCGGCTTTTGTAGAGGCATCATAGCTGAACACCAGTATTGGCAGGCTCCTAATGCTCCCAACTTGAAATCCACCAAGATGGGTCCCAGGATCCATTCCTTTCCCGTGGTTGGCTCGAGAACAATCAATTTCGTGGCGTCCTGTGGTTCGTCCAGCATATGAGCCCCGTCATTGCTGGCGATGCTCAGAAGTATAATCTGAAGCAGAAATATGCGTGAGTGCTTTATCACGGTTGTGGTAGCGTGTCCCCCACATTTGAGCTTTTGGAGGAGGCGATTCCGGTTTATCACAATGTAAAAAGTGATGCACGTACTATAGAAATTCCCGAAGTACCTCACGGTGCCATAAGAACTATTATAACTGCAATTATAATATACAATTATTCGCACGAAAAAATTGGTGTGGGAAGTGTTGTAATAAAAGGGGATGGAAAGCAAAAACACAGAACTTTGGCAAGGACCTCATTGTCTTTAAATCTCGATACAATTACTAAATCAGTCCCATCTTCGACAACTGCAAAGCAACAAAACTATTTTAACGTAGCGAACAAACCACACATGTCACAGCAAGCATTTTCCGCTAAACTGAAAATAATGGGATGAAGATTCATACCAGATTTCCTCAAGTAATCGGTGCCACCGGAACAATGATTGACACCGCTCTTCCTCCCACGCAAGGCATCAATAATCGTTCCGGCCAATGAGAAGCTACTAAAAAGGGGAAACTAAGGGTTGGACACTCTTCTCGGAAAGTGGCCACTTTTGCCTGAGCGCCTATTTTAATAGTCGCTTTTACGTAGGAAAATATAAGCGAGTCACTCGGGGTTCCTTAATTTTATAAAGGAACAAAAGTGTTTTCGTCTATGATATCTCATCGTGGGACGAAAGTGGTTTGTGTACCTCGGTCCTACTTATTATCGGGCGGTAATACATCATATCTGCTGAAAGTATTTAATAAATAATAGCGGCCATATCAGGTTGCATGTCTTCATCTGCTTTCAGCCAGCATCTAATTGAGAGCCTCAAGTAAGAGTGTGTTCAACTGTTAGGTGAAGGCATGTGTTTATGGGCGCCATTAAATTGCAAAATTTTGCTGTTGGTTACGGTGCTACGGGTGGTTTTTCAACCTAAATCCGGTTAAAAACAGATGCTTCAAGATTTTACGCGAAGAACAATATAACACTTTTCTATAGACACCATTTTTGTTCCGTTAGGATAAGCATTTTTTACACGCAGAAAACTGTATAGTCCGCCATCTTTAACGCTGCCATTAAATTGAAAACGCACTCCATGGTTTAAGTTGAACGCACTCTTACTTGAGGTTTTCTAGCATCTAATGACGTCGGTGGTGCCATCTCGTGGTATGTTATGCACGCACGGCCGTCATTCGCGCGGTAGGCCTATCTCACTGCAAACTTGGAAACAGCGCGAAAAAGACAAGGGACATGAACGAGAAGTGAACGAACAGAACGCAGCGTTGTGTTCGTTCACTTCTCGTTCTTGTCCCTCGTCTTTTTCGCGCTGTTTCCAAGTTTCCCTTATGAACCGACTAGCCCAACTTCACGCCTTGTTGCTACCTCACTTATCTATAATATAGGGGCCTGGAATGCGCATAGCCTAGCTCCGAGTCGGGCGCCAGTGAAGCTATCGGAAGTTCAATGCTTGTCCCGGAAGTCGAGTGTTTGCTGGCTTTTATATTGCATTTAGTTAATGTTTTGGTTCATGCTTTCTTTCATTTTCACCTGGGTTTTAATATACCCCTTTTACTTATCAATCGTCAGAATGAGGCATTTGAACATTGGGCATGTACACTTAATCAACTAGAATCTCGAAATTCTCACAAATTAAATGGCTTCAAAGAAGACTTTTCGGGCCTGCATGAACTGCTATTGCGCAACAAGCAGGCTCTCTTGATATAACAAAAGCATATCAAGCGCCTTGGGAACTGTTTGGACCACCGCTCGTAAGGGTGGGAAAGTCTGCAAAGCGCTCACTTCCGGGGCAAGCCGCTTACTTTCGGTGGCTTCGTACCTGTTCGCTCAATGCGCATCCAGCCCTTTAGTGGAGATTAGTGGCGAACATCGAAACAAACTGCCATAGAAAAGAACTTTTTTTTACACATAAACTCACTGATCTCTATGACAATTGTTGGATCGCGGATAACCGCTCCGCGAGTGCGGCCACCAGACGGCCATCTTGCATGTCGAAAAATCGCGTTTTTGTAGCGTTACGGAGGCCGGCCATAGCGTGGTGAAGACACATTTTCTACTCGTTTGTCGTCATTCGCCCAAAAACGTGTTTTTGAAACCCTGTGTAAGCCGGATACTTGTTGATGAGAACACGTGCAAATTTTTACGGAAGCGCAGTGCCGCAGGAAAATGGCACAACTCGTCGAAAGCAAGTTTCACCGGTCTTGCGGCATGATCAAAGCTTCCTTGGCATGGCGAAGCGCTGAGTCACTGTGCCTTCGCACGCTTGAATACCAATCAGGAATCGGTGTGGCGGCAAAACCTTGAAGGTGTGTCGCGCATAGATGTCTTTGCATCATATATCGGCCAAAGAGTTCTGAATCGTCCCGATGTTCAGGCCAGTTGCTATCAATAAAGGGGGGAAAGCAATCTGTACAGTTGCTCTGATTCACAATTAAAGCGGCCCTGCAAGGACTTTTTTTACTGGCTTTTAATTTGCACCGAGCCTGAGCGCGCTGAACGTAGTAACTTAATAAAACTTTTCTCGAATTTCGCTGTATCTTAAAAGGTATAGGCAAATTAAGATTACAAAAACAAGCAAAAAATAACCTCCTTCATGACGTCCTTGGTTGCTTGAGTGGCCGTGAACTAGAGGAGGGGTAGTGAGCTCGGCGAGCGCTCACGGCTATCGCACTCCGCGTCGACGACTCAAAAGGGCGCCAGTAAAGCATGTTCTGGATAGGCTGCATGAAGCAGGCATCCAGGCCGTCGCGCATTGCATTTGCTGTGTGATTACACACTAGTTCGGCATGACACTTCACTGGCCACAAACAACAGCAAACACGGGATGAAGATCAGTTCAGAACGGGAGCAACTTCGCGCTGCCATACCGTGAAAAGCTCAAACGGCAAGCCAAACCTGCGCCGAAGGCCTTCGGAACGCTCGGTACCGGTCGGATCCACGAATCCGCAAACGACCGCAGCGCTGCCGCGTACATCCGGGACCTTTGTACGCTGGCCGCTCGTCGGAGCCTGATCCCACTTTCGCTTTCTAGTATGCGCCGTTTCTTTACCGCTTGGTGGCGGGTATGTCGACGGGTCATTTCTGTTTTCGGGACTTTATAAACTGCATTTCTTTGGTTTTTTTTTTATCTAAAATACTGAACAAAACCTACTTTCATAAATAATGGAAACGGTTCGCGCCACTTATATTTTGTATTTCGACTAAAAAGAATCTTTTAGCGGCTCCCTAGTGAAAAATACACCAGCTCGAGGGCTGGTGTGACTTGATGTTACACCAGACTTTTTCACAGATGTGATTTGGGACGTTTTCTGGTGTGACACCAGAAACCTGGTGTTCTGTTGTGACACCAGAAATCTGATGTGTGGGTATGACACCAGAAATCTGGTGTTCTGATGTTACACCAGAAATCTGGTGTTCTGGCGGGACATCAGGTTTTGTTGTAATATGATACCAGACCACCTGTTGACTGGGTGTTGCTTTACTCACAAAAAAGTGTACAATGATAAGTTTGACAACAACGCTGCTACCATAATTACTTTATTCAAAAAAGCAAAAAAGCACAACAGTAAAGCTTCTGAAGCTTTACTGTTGTAGGGAGTTGGCCGTGATCAGCTGGAGTTTGTCCGGAGCCACTGCCGTGCGTCGAAGAACCGGACGCCCTGTCGTTCCGAAATTCTTGGCCTTTCAGCTTGCGGTTGACTCGTGTCTTAGTTACGCTGATCCGTTCCGCGCACCCCTCCGCACCAGAAATTTCCTCTTCTAAGGCATCATATTCCACAGATAGCTCGATTTCCTTGTCCAGCTCTTTCAGGGAAGCCTCCTTAAGTAGAAGAATATCAAATGTTTCTTCGAGCTCACCGATGTCGGTTGGATCCGTGGCCAGCAGACGCCAGTCTCGTTGATGATCTTTGTTGTGGCGGCTCGCAGGGTAATCCTCTTTCGCTTCAGGCGGTCGACGCCCTCCTCGCTCGTAGTAGGCATTTCGGCCCCAAAAATTGTAATAATTACTAGCTTCCTTTGTTTCTTTGCTACCAAACCAAGCTCGTCGGAAGTAAGGAAAGCGCACCAACACATCTTTTCGGCTTCGACTCACAAAGAAGACTTCTTTACTTTCTCAAACTTAAACAAGAATACCGGCGGAAAGGGAAAGAGAAACCCTCGAAGAGGCGAGCCGGCGAGCGCCCCAAGCTGCTCAAGGCCGCCCGGGAATGTGCTCGGGACGAGGGGGACACTTCTTGAGCACAAAGGAGCCCGCCGCGGGGTCTCCGGCGACCACCAAGACGGGAGGGAACAAGGCACCCCGTCGGGGGACGGAGCGGCACACAAACTAATAGAAAACACGCGCGCGGACCGGGGGGAGAAGTCAACAAAAACACAACACTGGTGTCACATCAAACTGCGTGGTGTGCACACCAGGCTGCCTGGTCGGCGCATGAGTCCTTGTGATGTGACACCAGACTCCCTTGGTGTACCCATCAGGCTGATGTGCGGGTACACCAGCATTTCTGGTGGGCACGCCAGGCTGGTGTGCTCGATACATCAGCATCGCTGGTGGGCACACCAGATATTCTGGTGTCACATCAGGATTCTTTGATGTCACACCAGGATTGCCTGGTGTATTTTTCATTAGGGCTCTGACTAGTAGTAAGCCCATTAACAAATACCTCACATTTCGCGCGCTTTTGATACCGTTGGTAGCCTCCGTAGGTGGAGGAGGTTTTCGCGCCATCCGGTCAAAATATGACGCACAGATATTTAGTTACTATCTCCGTGCCCGCTGGCTTGCCCGAACCCCAACAGGCATGAAAACCGCAAAAAAGGTAGACGCTTAAATATGATTGCAGGGCCCCTTTAACGTGGCTGAGGAACTCCAATAGATCACATAGCAGCACAAATGGAGCAAAGCTGTACAGCAAGGAGGGTTTTCGAAGGCAAGAGTACAAGACGACGAGAATGAAAATCTTTGAAGCGTAGTCCATATGGTCGTGTGCAGTCTGTTGACCAATCACAATTAGGCCAGCCGTGTTTGAACGTCAAGTGAAATTAAGTAGGTTGATAATGAGACACCGCTGTTCACTGATGAGTAGTTGTTGTGCGCGATATTTTCTGAACCGTCTAACAACGCAAAAAGACGTACCTTCCCCCCCTCTTCCGTCGCTACTTAGTTACAAATAAAGTCGTCAGAGTAAAGTAGAACGCTGCTCCAGAGGCACATACGGCTACAGGCACATTGCACTCGCAAAACACATCCACACGTTGTCGATTCTTGGCCCGCATCCAAGCGTGCGAAAGCATAGAGACGCAGCGCTTCGGCGTGCCAAGGAAGCTTTGAACACGTCGCGAGACCGGCAAATCTTGCTTTCGACGAGTTGTGTCTTTTTTCTGCGGCACTGCGCTTCCGTAAAAAATTGTCACGTGTTCTCAACGGCAAGTCTCATCTCTTAGATAGAGTTTTAAAGAACTTCTTCAGTGAATGACGACGAACGAGTAGAAATGGTGTCCTCAGCACGCTGCCGCCAGCCTCCGCAACGCTCTAATAGTGCGCTTTCTCAACATGCGAAATTGCCGTCCGGTAGCCGCACTCGGGCTGCAGCGATCAAGCGGGGGTACGCGATCCAGCAATTGTCCTAAACATCAGTGTATAAACTGGAGAAAACACGACATGCTCTCTTAAATTCAGTACGCGAGAGCGCTCATTATAATTTTTCAACGAGCGCGGTTTAGTGTTTCATGTTAAAATCTGATCTCTCCGGTTCTTACCACGCCCGAAAGAGAAAGGGTGACTGCGCCCGAACGCAAAAAAGATACGAACAGAAAGAGTTCGGGAGAGCCCACTCAAGCCAGAGCAAACGTGGATAGGTTTCCATCGTGCAACTGAGTCGGGAAGCTAAAGCAAAAAAATTAAGCGTGTTTTCTGACTCAGCCCGCGCTATTGCGTTAAGTTACGCGTCTTTGATTTCTCCTGCACTTCAGCTATCTCGCAAGGCGCATGCGAAAATGAGCTACATTACCTTCTTGGTCCGGTTGAATGGTGACAGATGATCGCGCCGACAACGAAGAGAGCTGCCGCCCTCACCGTCTGCGGTGGTTCACGCGCGAGCGAGCGTACGGAACGGGCGCAGCCAGCACAGCGGCGCACAGCAAATAAACATCATGTGACGGACGGTTGCTCCTCTCGCTCGGATGTCTTTGTCCACGAGCTGAGTGCGCCGGCTTTCGGGTGGGTCTCCCTCCGCCGTTCAGAGATTTTCGCATTCGCACGAATGGCACGTAACATGAGACATCTGCCAGCAAGAAAACTATCCCTAGTGCAAACGTGGCGTGTGTTATGTGTTTTAGAGCACAGCTCTTGGGCGCCCGTTTCCGGCTTGAGCGGCGTCACCGTCGGCGTCGGCTTCGGCGTAACCAAGGTCACCCAAAAATCACGTGACCCCCCATGGTCACCCCAAGGTCACGGACCCCTCCAAGGTCACCCCAAGGTCACGTGACCCCCAAGGTCACGTGACCCCTCCCAAGGTCACCCCAAGATCACGTGACCCCCGAGGTCACGTGACCCCTTCCAAGGTCACGTCAAGGTCATGTGACCGCCCGAGGCGACCGCCACGTGACCCCAAGGTCACCCCAAGGTCGCGTGACCCCCAGGTCGCGTGACCCCCCTTGCCCCCCCCCCGAGGTCACGTGACCTCCCCCCCCCCGAGGTCAGGTGACCCCCCCCCGGAGCATATTAAAGGATGAGGGGAGGAGGAGTAGGAGGAGGGGGAGGGGTCTACCCTCCCCTCCATACCCTTCCCTCCTCCTCCTCAAGAGCTGCGCTCCAATTCGGCGTCACAGGGAGTTGTAAACGGCTTTCACTTTTTTGTTTGAAAGAAAAGGGAACACAGACCTGTTGTTGTTGTTGAAAACTTTACTGGACATAACAGGAAAGACTGGGAAGGGAAGTGTGAGCTAAAGAGATAGAGAGTGGGTGTAAGCCCTCATTCCAAAGCTCCAATTGCGGCTTGGGCATGCAGCGCACGGGTCACCAGAAGCTTTTGCAGATCGATGACTTCACTCTGCAGTCCCGCTTCCCACTCTTGAATAGAAGGCTCCACCAGTGGAGCCAGTCCAGGGATCTTCCTACACTACCAAGTAATGTGATGCACATCCGCCCAGGGGCCACCACAGAAGGGTCAGGCTCCCGTAGTGTACCGGTCGGGGTACCACTGGTGCAACTTGGCGGGGGTCACAAGAGTTCCCGTCTGGAGCCTTCTCCAAGTCAATTTTTCTTCCTTCCCAAGCCCCCGGCACGGGCTCGGCAATACGCGCCTGTCGAGTTTCTTCATTTTGAGTGCCTCGTTAAACGAGAGGTCCGTGTCCACTTGACCACCCGACTGGGACGAGTCCCGGAGAATACAACCTCTGGCCGCAGCATTTGCTGCCTCATTTCCAGTGTTCCCCATGTGGCCAGGGGAACACTGGCCTGAACTAAGAAATATGTGAAGCAGTACATATACGAACTTGCGCCTTCATGTCGCCTCTACGGCGTTTTGCCCGTTCGTGCCTCTCACGGCGCTTTCCACTTTTAAAAAAGGCTGTTTTTTGTATATTTTTTACAGTGGAAGGGTGCACGTTTCAGCTACCTCGTGAATCGAGGCCCATTGCGCTACTTTTAAAACATAAAGGGGCTTTAATCTGCACCTCCGAATGACGGCATTTGTGCGCCTCACGAGGGAGGACTTTGAAGAGAGAAACCGATGTGGAGCCAGAGCATCGAAACTTTCAGGCTTCTATGATCTCCGCATTTGAGGGTGTCATGTAAGTCTTTTGAATGCTCGGCATCGGCACGCCCCGACAGCTCATGACGATAAAGTGGTAATTTTATCAAGAGGTTCACTCAACTGGCAGCGCTTCGTAGAGAACGGCAGTTTATTGACACCATCGAACCTGAAGCAGAGCGATAAATAACTGTTCAGCGAAAAACACCGTAACTTTCGCACGTCAACCGTTGATGAATAGTACCAGATTATATCCGCCATTAGCGTACAGCAATTTGAACTACTATTCCAGCAACTAGATTACACTGAGTTTTTTAGAGGGTCTATGTTACGTATTTATTGGGACGGACAAAAACGAAGTATACATATGGCGGCTGGCGGAACTGTGAGGATCGCGCACGCAGACCATGAGGAAGTGAACATGTTTGCCTAGGAGTATGAAATACTACTTTTTTCTATTTAACAAAATTCCACCAATTAGCAAGGGTGATGCTCATTTGCAAATATTTGAAAATTTAATGCGCCGGCTTCTTGTCTAGAACAAACCTCAAAAGCCAAGCAATGCCCAAACTTTTCGCTTGTGTGCGCGCTATTGTTGTCAAGATTCGATCTGGGTACGAAGGAGCGTAGAGATTAGAGTGAACAAGTTTGATCACTCCTTTCTAGATGATTTTACGGTTTCATCACAGTGCTTAGTGTAAACAATGTTGGTTAGGGAAACAAACGTTATGATTGCTGCTCAGTATTCCATAAAAAAATGGACTGAAATGGCTTGCCCTAAAATTTTCGACACATTTTAAATGTAATATTGCTTTAGCCCAGTTGCGCCTTCATCATATATATTGTGAAATATATATTGTAAACTAGATTTTATTATATATATGGTGAGAAGGTGCCCATACATGATTTAAGGCACTTTATTTTTTTATTTTTTTACTTTCATTTAGCTAAGGTAATAAAGTATGTCTCATGCACCAAGACAGAATACGGGATGGTCGGACGTGGCCTTGGTGCGGCTAAGTAAATGAAATAACACATTTTTCTATATGAACTCTATTGATACGAAACGTATAATAACATGCATTAGACCAGTAGTTTCTAAATGGGGGTCCGCGGACCCTCTGGAGTCGGCGAAGGCAATCTAGAGGTCCGCGAAGCCCTGCCTCATCAGTCAAGCGCCGCAATGAAGGTTTGCTTTTTGTTTTCAGATTCAGAAAAAAGGTTCCCATTTTCGGTGGAGTTTTCTTTGTGTGTATGTCAATGAGAGAAGTCTGCTTCACAGTAGCCCATAGTTGTATCCATTTATTAAATCAATATCATAATTAGCCTATACATTTACTTTCCCTTCACCGCGAACGGTGTCCTCCATCATCTCCGCCCAACCGGAAGGGCTCCATTAAACATCAGCATTAGAGAATGCCTCAACAATAATAGCGTAAAGCACCGATAAAAGAATTAATAAACCCATTTCTGTTACATTCATGGTCCGTGGCTATCATGAAAGGTCGTTTTTTTTCTCTAGTATTATCTTGAATTTGTTTAGCGACATACCGGATGTAATGAGTGCATGGAGATGACTGTGTGTGTTCAGTAAGCTTGGAACTTGATATGCTAGTGTTTGTGAGCCCATGGCAGTCCTAATATTTGGAAGTAAATACTTTTCATTACGAATGTTATAATGGTGGTCGGTTCTAGCGCAGCGTGATCGATAGCTTGATTTTTGAAGTTTATGGTCCTGGAAAATGTAGTGTGCAAGAGTATAAATGTATAGTTTATCAAATTTCAGTACTTTATATTGTGCGAAAAGCGGAGTGGTTTGTGCGTCATATTCAGAGTTAACTTTTAAACGAACAGCATGTTTCTGCAGAATGTGTAGATCTGTGATATTTGTCTTTGTCGTGTGACCCAAGACAAGAGAGCAATACTAGATCCTGCTCTATATTACTCCTTAAAAGAGCTGGTACTTGGGCCATTCCGGTAGAAGCTATCTAGCTGTGGAAATTAATTGATAAGTTCAAGAGCACAACTAGGCTTCAACTTTTAATAACGCGACGCAGAGTCGTACCAATCACGGGTACTTTAGGCGACCTACCAGACCGATAACGATTCAATTCAGGCAAAATATATGCGACTGGGGTAAACAATTAGATGTTGAGTCGTATAAACACTATGTTTTGCATGTTACTTTATTTTTTCATTTACCTTTTCTTCGAAATTAAATAACTTTTTTTTTATTTTTGGTACCTAAACACAAAAGCGGATTGTACGAATGATAGAATGCTACATAGCTACTCGTTTCACTGTTGAAATACTGCATATTGACAAAACAACTAGGAAAATGCATTCCTAATTTAGCGGTTCCAACCCGTTCAAACCGGTTCGAACTGATTCAAACCGTTTTTTTTGCGTCCCGGAACTTCGCCTTTTGATCGGTCTTTTCAGTCTATGTAAAGTTATTGCATAAACATTTTATTTGTATTTTGAAATTCTTTCTTTTGCAGCTTCGCGTTTTTTCGACATAACTTAGTCAAATTATATATTGTATAAACTTCTGTAAACCTGTTGTGACCTAGACGATTGGATCATACCGCGTATGATAGGCGGCAGCGGCGGCAGGAGGGAATACGTCGTTTAACGTGTCGACCCTGCATCTTTCAGTTCCGTGGTCCCCTGGCCTGTGGTATCGCCGGACGCATTGGGAACCTGCCTTGCTGCAGAAGTGGACAAGCAACTATCTTCTGGTTGCGTTTTCTGGATCGCCCAGCTCGCCTGCCACTACGCTCAGTCAGCTGCGACGTCATCATCACGAGCCGCGGGCGTGGCTTTGAAACTACCGGAATCTTACATATACCACTATCAGCGACCGGCTTCAGCATAGGCGGCAGCGGCGGCAGGAGGGAATACGTCGTTTAACGTGTCGACCCTGCATCTTTCAGGTTGGTAAACTACTTTATACTATACTTCGACAGGTTTTTTTTCCGTTGCCACTGCTGCCACTGCTGCCTGTTATTGCTATTGCTGTTTATTTTTATTGCCGGATTGATTGAAGAATTTTCTAAACGCCCAAAATGACTGATGTTTGTACGAAGTGTAATGAATCTTTACCCGATGACGGAAGCTCCTTGACATGCGTAGTTTGCGATTATCCTTACCACTGGGGTATATGCTCCGGAATAACAGACGCAACTAAGAACACCAAGACGTTCCGTAGAACTTGGCGCTGCCAAACATGTGTCACTGTACAATCGAGAGGTGGCCAAAGCACCCAGCCGAAGAAGGACACGGAGGTGGACGTGCTAGGGCTACTCGCAGTTATGAACAAAAAACTGGACAGCCTCTTAACACTCAAGGAAACCGTAGATGGCATCGAGCGTTCAGTACAACTAATGTCCGACAACTACGATGAGGTCCTGAAGCGTATCAACCAGCAGGACAGGGATGTCAAGGACCTTAGGAAAAGAGTGGAAGTAATAGAAGGGAACATAAATGGCCCCATGATTGGGCAGCTTCAGCGGGATGTCAATGAACTAGAGTGGCGCAGTAGAAAGCAGAACCTGGAGGTTCACGGTATCCCTGTGACTGAGAACGAAGTACTTCTAACTAAACTGAATGAGGTTGCGAACGTGCTCAACGTACCACAGCTAAATACAAACGATGTGATTTCAGTACACCGGCTCCCAGCCAGAGCAGATAAGGTGCCTGGAATCATAGTTCACTTTGCAAGCGAAGCAACGCGAAATCGGTGGTTTGAAAATAGGTTGAAACTCAAGAGCAGTCAAGGAAACACCTATCTGCAGGAAAACATAACAAAGCACAACAGGGCTCTCCTTTGGGCTGCAAAGCAATGGGCCAAAGATAACAGGTTTCAGTACGTTTGGCACAGGAATGGACGGATCCTCATACGAAAGAAGGATGGAGAAAGGGCAACTGTTGTCGAAAGCGAGAATGACTTGCTGAGGATGGCATGAACTATCGTTTTTACGCTGATTGTATTTATCGCTTCGAATGGCATGTCTGGTACTTCCACAAAACTTACAGAGTCATCTCGGTTCAGAATGCATGCACGCCACAAACTGTTTTCACTTAAATGCCCAATCTGCAAAAAATAAAGCTATCGAATTGGAAATGTTTTTTGATCAGTTTGATCTTTTATTTGATGCAGTTATGCTTACTGAAACATGGTATACGAATGAATCAGATGTACTTTGTTTACCTATGTACCGTTCCTTCTTTTTAAATCGCACAACCAAACGGGGAGGAGGGGTGGCTATCTTAATGAAAGAGGATATAATCTGTGACTTGCTGGATGACTACTGCCGCATTACTAGTGATTATGAAATATTATGCTTGCGTGATAGGCAAAATATTTTCGCAGTACTTTATCGCCCTCCCGACGGAAATGTTGAATTGTTTCTTAAGTTCTTTGATGCTTTTTTGGTGTTTATCAATGAAGGTAAATTTAATCTCGTTTGTGGGGGCGACTTTAACATTGATATGGGTGCGGATACAAAGGTTAAAAGGGACATGGATTCGGTTTTAAATACGAATGGTTGTAAGAATCTTCTTACCCGACCGACCAGAATTACCTGGCACAGTGCAACTACAGTAGATTTATTTATAGTCAATCTCCTAGTTGGCGACATAAAAAGTGGAGTCATTGTTTGTGATCTGAGCGATCATCTCCCAATATTTTTGAGCGTAAAGAATATCTCTAAAAACAGGAACAAAACGCAATCCACATTATTTCAAAGTATTACACAGGATCGGTTGGACGCATTTCGACAAGACGTCATTAACACGGACTGGACCGGAGTACTTGCTAAGGACAATGCTGACGGGGCCTATAACGCTTTTTTGGATCTTTTTTCCACTCTATATAAGACCCATTTTCCGTTTAAGTACTTCCGAAAGACCAGGCGTATTCGAAAACCATGGATAACGTCGGATTTGCTTTGCAAAATTCGCACGAAAAATACATTGTACGATAAGTTTGTGAAGACTAGAAAACAGGATGCCTTGAAAGCATTTAAATCATATCGAAACAACTTAACAAAAGAGATCCGACGCGCAAGAGCTCGCTATTATTATGACGTTTTTGAGTCTGCAAATGGACGCGTAGATATTATGTGGGAAAGGTTAAATTCA
Organism: Ixodes scapularis; assembly: GCF_016920785.2. Classification (NCBI taxonomy): domain Eukaryota; kingdom Metazoa; phylum Arthropoda; class Arachnida; order Ixodida; family Ixodidae; genus Ixodes; species Ixodes scapularis. Next base: position 185,269,387 of record NW_024609857.1, read on the forward strand.
ATTCTAGGCCGCAATCAACTATCGAAAAATACCGAGCAAATAGAGCATGATGGTGTAAAACTGACAGGCAGTCTGCTATCTGAGGCTTTCAATGACCATTTTGTAAGTATAACGAGCACCAAGGACAATTTTAATTCTACTTTTTGTGATGCTAGAAACGAGGCCTCACTATTTTTAGAACCTGTTACTGAATCTGAGGTAATTTCTCTCACTTTGCAATTAAAAAATAGCGGGAGTTGCGATGCTGACGGCATCCAGATAAAACCAGTGAAGTATGTTGTTGATTTGATAGCTCCATTTCTAAGTCATATTTTTAACCTGGCTCTGGTAACTTCTGTATTTCCAAAACGCATGCAAATAGCTAAAGTTTCGGTCTTGTATAAAAAAGGAGATAGAAACGAAATGGGAAACTATAGACCCATATCCATTCTACCGGTATTTTCAAAAGCACTTGAAAAAGTTCTTCATGTCCGTTTGACAAATTTCACGAATAAATACAGACTGATTACGGATTCGCAGTTCGGTTTTAGGAAAAATCGTTCAACGGAGGCTGCATTACTTGTGCAGAAAGAATTTATTCTGCAAAGTTTTGAAGAAAGAAAAATAGTTTTGGCAGTGTTTGTAGATTTTAGTAAAGCCTTTGATTGCCTTGACCACGAAATTTTACTAAAAAAACTTTACATTTATGGCATTCGGGGACACGCCTTACAGATTTTTAGGTCTTATTTAGAGCATCGAGCGCAATATGTTTGTCTGAATGGAAATTCTTCCTCTATGAAACCTATAATTTGCGGTGTTCCTCAGGGCAGTATATTAGGTCCCCTTCTTTTTAACCTCTATGTTAATGACGTCGTCAACATTAACCCAAATGTCAAATTTGTAAATTACGCCGACGACACAACGCTTCTGTTTTCGGCCGAGGATAGCGACGTGCTAGTGGACATGGCAAATCTGACGCTCTCAAGATTAGAAATTTGGAGCCGGGAAAATTCTCTAAAAATTAACATAAACAAAACTAAAGCTGTTCTCTTTCGCACGAGAAATAAATCGATTGGAATAATGAGGGACATTACTCTTAGCACAACCCCAATTGAGATTGTGAGCAATTTTAAGGTTTTGGGAGTGATCTTTTCTGAGAGTATGTCCTGGGATAATCACATAAATTACATAATTCCCAAACTGTCACGAATAACTGGATTGTTATATCGCCATCGATCAATTTTGCCAACGAATGTTAAATTACTAATCTACAATTCTCTGTTTTATTCGTATTTAAATTATGGCCATCTTGTTTGGGGCTCAACTACATTATCGAACCTTGAGAAGATATTTTTATTACAAAAAAAAATGCTGAGGTCCATTGGCGGCGTCTCGTTCGACTCCCATACAGCTGGTTTGTTTAGGGCTTTCCGCGTTATTAATATATACAATTTATACAATTATAGACTTAGTAAAATGTTTAAAACGGAAAACAATAGAAATACACATTTCCTTAAAAATTTGGCTAATCTTTATCTGAAAGAACCGGTTTACCCCACACGTCATGCACACCTTTGGGAGATGGTGGCTCGGAGAACAAATTACGGCTCCCAGATGATTCGATATACGTTGCCTAAATTGCTGAACCAGTTAGAAGAGAGTGAACTGGAATTGAATAGAATATCACCAAAACAACTTAGAGAATATTTTATAGGCTTAGATAGGTAAATTAGCAATGACTTCATCTTTCATGTAATATATATATATTTTTTTAAATATATATATATCTTTTTTTCCTTGTTTGCTTAGTACGCATTTTGTGCTTTTATAGTGTCCTCTTGTTTCACCTTGAACCATGTTTTGGTATGAAATATGTTTTTTGTATGTGTTTTTTTTTTCCCTGTGCCTCTGCTATTTCGCCTATGTAGGAGGTCGAGGACCTTGTCAAGCTGTACTTTACAGCTTTTTTTCTCGACCTCCGCCATCAGTGTTGATGGGAAATAAACTTACTTACTTATATGTATCTAATCCATATCTGTTTTAGTATGTCTAGGCTATAAAACTGTATATTTGGCAGTATTAAATTTGGCTATTGAACTTATATGAATTTAATGTATATGCACTCGATATGTATGATGTATTCTATGTATATAGTGTATTGTATACGTACGTTGATGCTTGCTTCATACCAAAAGTGGGTTAAGGCCTTGTCAGCCACTCGTGCCTTATGCCCTAAACCCCCTCTGCGAAACATGTATTCGCAAACACACACACACAAAAATGGAACTTAACCGAAAGTTTTCAAGCCGAAACCAAACCGGATCGGTAAAACTTTCGGTTCCACACTCTGCTACTGACGCCTAGATCCTGCTTAGCTATGATAATATTACTTTATTTTCCATTAAAAAAAAAGGCGGAGGTCGAGAAAAAAGCCGTGTTCAAACGGCTTGACGAGTCCTCGGCCCCCGTTACATTCGACAGCGGCGACTTTTTAAAATAACTACAAAAATATAAAAACTAACACTCGCGCACTCAATGCACAATATGAACAAAATCAAAGGAAAAGGACGTACACATTCACATCATATACACAAATCAATCAAGCACAGATCACAGAAAACAAAAATTCATCAGTAGGTGCGGCTGCGTACCTGTATTTCATGACTTGAGGATCTTGGCGCGTAATAAAAGTAAGACCGCCAGAGAGATTGAAGAGCCATTTTACATTTTATCTAAAGGGGAAGGGGAATGTGTGAGCGCACCGTCGGTGCACTTGGGGGATGATGAGGTCCCTTTTATCAGGGAGAATGGCAGGCACGTATGAGGGTGATGACGTGGTAGAAATCCTGTCGGTTGGGTTGTATATTGTTTTGTGTCTTTATTGGTTCTTTCATCTGCTCTGTGTTTATTTTTCTGGTTCGCCTGAAAATTAAACTTTAGTTGACAGTCAGCGCTTTGTCCGTGCACTTCTCTCACTTGTCCTTTGTTCAATTTTTTGCCCCGTTTTCACGTTTAACGATGTTCAACCAACAAGCCCAACTTACCGCCTTGTCATCGAATTTCCTGTTCATGTTTGCTAGCATAGCAGACATATCATCCTCTTGCTTTTGTTTGCTACATGCGCCGCTTTCAGCTTTACAGTTCGGCAAGTTGCACATTTCCACGTCTTCCGGTATAATTCGCCCTTCGTTTTAAGCGTAGCTTCAGACACGCCCGCGCATGATCCACAGTGATACGAGTACCAGCATTCAGCGCATGAGAGCGAAGGTTTCTCAGTGGTAATTTCTTGGCACTTTATACACAATGGGTCAGCCATTTATGCATACGCTACGACAAAAGAAACGCTAAGTGGCAGCAGCGTCAGCGGTAAACGTGAAATACAAGAATTGGGCTCCACTACAAAACCGATACCACTAACCTGTGATGTAGAAGCAGAGCGTTAGCCCCGAGCACCTCGCTGACGCCGCTGCCAAATGAAGTGGCTGAACGCTGAGGGAGGCTGCTTTTCAGCACTCCGGCGATCGTAGCGGTCGTGTTGATGGCTTCCGTCCACCGATGACTAGGATCTTGATGCGGCACGTGACTGTTTGCCCCAGAAGATGACGCCGCGTTGTTTGAAGGGCAGAACAGGAGCCCTAATCTGAACACTTGGCGAAAAAGACGGCGAGAAATCTGGCGGCTGTGATTGGCCGAAGCCGCACTTGACCTTGGCGCCGGCCAATCAGAGCCGTCAGATTTCTCGCCGTCGTTCTCGCCAAGTGTCCAGATTAGGGCCCAGGATCGAAGAAATATCTACGTGTCACTTGCGTTCAGGATCTAGATAAGATTGAGTAGATGTTGGCCTCGAACATCGTCCTTGGTGCGGTGAACTGATATGTCTGACAGTGTGCTATCCCCATCTGACGTAACGGATCTCTATCGATCTAAGAAAAAGTGCACAACTTTTTTTCATTTGAACGCACAGTCTGCTCGCAGTAAGGGCGATGACTTGCAGGCACTGTTTTCTTTTTTTGGTTTTTGTTTTGACGTTGCGATGCTATCCGAAACGTGGTATCAGCAGGACTCTGAAGTTTTTAAGATGCCTGGTTACGATACCCAGTGCCTGAACCGCTTTGTCAAGAGGGGTGGTGGTGTACTACTGTTGATAAAAGATGCTTTACGCTTCGACATAGTTCAAGATTTCACCAAAATAACAGACGATTTTGAAATCTTAACCGTCATTTGCGATCGAAATGTATTTGCTGTACTATACCGCCCCCCCGGAAGACTCGTATCTACTTTTCTGGCGTTTCTGGATGACTTCTTGACTTGGGTTAATCAAAATAACTTCAATATGGTTTTAGGTGGCAATATGAACATTAACATGTTGGACGCGGCAACATCACAGTGTGAACTGGTAAGATTATTAGAGTCAAATGCTTGCATTAACACCACTCCCACTCGCATTCAGAATGGTTCCGCAACGCGGCTTGACGTTTTTATTACAAACATAGATGCTGAGAAAGTGCTCTCCGGTGTGATAGCTGCTGGTGTCAGTGATCACTTGCTCATTTTTTTTATAACGTATCAGGATTCAATAATAAAATCATCTAAACAAATGCACCACGTCACATTTCAAGATATCAATCCACTTACATTAGAAAAATTTTACAACGAGCTATCAGAGATTAGCTGGGAAGTAGTTTATAGCAAAAATAACCCTGAGGACGCCTACGACACGTTTTTGTCTTTATTTAAGTCAGCTTATATGAAGCTATTTCGTTACAAAACATCAAGAAATGAAAAGGCGCGAAAGCCTTTGATAACAAATAATTTCTTAAAACTTATAAAACAAAAAGATGCTCTTTTCAAACGATTTTTAGAGACAAGAAGTTCAGAGGATTTACATGCATTTAGAGTGTTTCGAAATAAAGTGACTAGTTTCGTCAGACACGCTAAAAGAACTTATTTTCATAACCTTTTCAACGCCGAAATAATGAAACGTAGTGATGTTATGTGGCAAAGACTGAACGCAGTACTTGGTCGTAAGCAGCAGCATACACAGTCTGTTCAAGAGCTTATATTAAATGGGCTACCAGTATCAGGAACGCCGCTGGCTGACTCGTTCAATAACGTTTTTTGTATCACTGGCAAACAGCACACATAATCCACTCAGCCTTGAATACTTAAAATCCAGAAACCGTGAAAGCGCGTTTCTAAGACCTACTGACGCTGACGAGATTCATCAGATACTTCTTTCCTTCCGAAACAGTAGTTGCTGTGATGCCGATGATCTGCAAATTCGCCCAGTTAAACACGTCTTAGATACAATTTGCCCTGTTTTAGAACAGGTGTATAATCTTTCCCTTATGTATGGCGTATTTCCAAAACATATGCAGTTAGCTAAGGTGAGCGACCTATTTAAAGGGGGTGACAAAAATGAATTATCAAATTATAGACCAATATCAATTCTTCCCGTTTTTTCAAAGTGCCTTGAAAAAATTATTTATCTTAGAATGACTTCATTTTGTGAAAAACATAGTATAATAACAGACTCTCAGTTCGGCTTCAGAAAGGGTCGCTCAAGAGAGGCAGGACTTCTGACTCAAAAAGAACTTAATATCTCTGCAATAGAACAAAAATTACTCATACTAGGAGTATTTATAGACTTTTCGAAGGCGTTCGATAGAATAAACCATTTGACCCTACTACGAAAACTCGAAATTTATTGTTTTCGGGGAATATTTTTAGATTTATTAAGAATTTATTTTGAGTATCGCTGCCAGAAAGTTGTTATAAACAATAAAACGTCAGGTATTAAACCTATTCATTCTGGGGTACCTCAAGGTAGCATCCTTGGGCCGTTGTTATTTAACGTTTATATAAACGATATAACCTACATTGACGATAATACCCAATCTGTTATTTCCGCTGACGACACTAGCTTATTTTTTAAATCTACAAATACTAAAGAATTAATTGATCATGCAAATAATGTGCTAAGCAAGCTAGACAAATGGAGCATATACAATTCCTTAACCATAAACACATCTAAAACAAAGGTTGTCATTTGTAGGTCTAGAAACCAGAAAGTGAATGTTGAAACCAATCTTATGATTGGCACCTAAAATGTGGATATTGTTCCTTCAGTAAAAAACCTGGGAGTGCTCTTTAAGGAAAACTTAGTTTGGAATAAACATATTTAGATGGTTGCAAATAAACTTGCCCGCGTTGTTGGAGTTCTGACAAGGCTGCGATATTTTCTACCAACTAGTATAAAATTGATTATTTACAACTCACTTTTTCTCTCGAACATCACCTACTGTCATTTAGTTTGGGGGAACACAACCGTGACAAACACTTCAAAAATATTCTTGCTACAGAAAAAAGCCGTTCGCGCTATCTCTGGTTCAGCCTACGATGCTCACACAGAACCACTTTTTAAGTGTATTAATGTTTGTGCTGTACAGTTTTTATATAATGACTTGCTGCTCAAGCGATACTATGCGAAAAAAAATAACAATTTTATTGAGCAATTATTGAAATTAAAAAGAAACGCTAGCAGCTATAACACACGTCACAGTGAAATGTGGAATATACACTTTGCACGCACAAATTACGGTACTCAATCAATTCTTTACACAATGCCATCATTACTCGATTCCCACACTCATTAGAAAGTAGATGTGTTTTTTATGTTATTATGTTTCCTTTTACACAACCTTGTTTTTCCGGTTTTTGTTTTCACTGCATTGTTGGCCTGACATATGCTAAGCCTGTTTTGCAAACTGCTGTATAGATTGTTACTTGTTTGCTATTGTATAATAGCCGCTGTCGCTAATTAGATCAATCGGGGGCACAGACCTCGTCAAGCCACACTCCAGTGGCTTTTTGTCTGTGCTCCCGACATCACCATCCTTGTACGATGTGGTGTCAAATAAATTTGATTTGATTTGATTTGATGTAGAAGCAGAGCGTTAGCCCCCGAGCACCTCGCTGACGCCGCTGCCAAAAGAAGTGGCTGAACGCTGAGGGAGGCTGCTTTTCAACACTCCGGCGATCGTAGCGGTAGCGTTGATGGCTTCCGTCCACCGATGACTAGGATCTTGATGCGGCACGTGACTGTTTGCCCCAGAGGATGACGCCACGTAGTTTGAAGGGCAAAACACGATCGAAAAAATATCTGTGGTGTAGAAGCAGAGCGTTAGCCCCCGAGCACCTCGCTGACGCCGCTGCCAAAAGAAGTGGCTGAACGCTGAGGGAGCCTGCTTTTCAACACTCCGGCGATCGTAGCGGTGGCATTGGTGGCTTCCGTCCTCCAATGACTAGGATCTTGATGCGGCACGTGACTGTTTGCCCCAGAAGATGACGCTGCGTTGTTTGAAGGGCAGAACAGGATCGAAGAAATATCTGTGATGTAGAAGCAGAGCGTTAGCCCCCGTGCAGCTCGCTGACGCCGATGCCAAAAGAAGTGGCTGAACGCTGAGGGAGGCTGCTTTTCAACACTCCGGCGATCGTAGCGGTGGCATTGGTGGCTTCCGTCCTCCAATGACTAGGATCTTGATGCGGCACGTGACTGTTTGCCCCAGAAGATGACGCTGCGTTGTTTGAAGGGCAGAACAGGATCGAAGAAATATCTGTGATGTAGAAGCAGAGCGTTAGCCCCCGTGCACCTCGCTGACGCCGCTGCCAAAAGAAGTGGCTGAACGCTGAGGGAGGCTGCTTTTCAACACTCCGCCGATTGTAGCGGTGGCATTGATGGCTTCCGTCCACCGATGACTAAGATCTTGATGCGGCACGTGACTGTTTGCCCCAGAAGATGACGCTGCGTTGTTTGAAGGGCAGAACAATATCGAAGAAATATCTGTGATGTAGAAGCAGAGCGTTCGCCCCCGAGCACCTCGTTGACGCCGCTGCCAAAAGAAGTGGCTGAACGCTGAGGGAGGCTGCTTTTCAACACTCCGGCGAACGTAGCGGTGGCATTGATGGCTTCCGTCCACCGATGACTAAGATCTTGATGCGGCACGTGACTGTTTGCCCCAGAAGATGACGCTGCGTTGTTTGAAGGGCAGAACAGGATCGAAGAAATATCTGTGATGTAGAAGCAGAGCGTTAGCCCCCGTGCACCTCGCTGACGCCGCTGCCAAAAGAAGTGGCTGAACGCTGAGGGAGGCTGCTTTTCAACACTCCGCCGATTGTAGCGGTGGCATTGATGGCTTCCGTCCACCGATGACTAAGATCTTGATGCGGCACGTGACTGTTTGCCCCAGAAGATGACGCTGCGTTGTTTGATGGGCAGAACAGGATCGAAGAAATATCTGTGATGTAGAAGCAGAGCGTTAGCCCCCGTGCACCTCGCTGACGCCGCTGCCAAAAGAAGTGGCTGAACGCTGAGGGAGGCTGCTTTTCAACACTCCGGCGATCGTAGCGGTGGCATTGATGGCTTCCGTCCACCGATGACTAAGATCTTGATGCGGCACGTGACTGTTTGCCCCAGAAGATGACGCTGCGTTGTTTGAAGGGCAGAACAGGATCGAAGAAATATCTGTGATGTAGAAGCAGAGCGTTAGCCCCCGAGCACCTCGCTGACGCCGCTGCCAAACAAAGTGGCTGAACGCTGAGGGAGGCTGCTTTTCAACACTCCGGTGATCGTAGCGGTGGCATTGATGGCTTCCGTCCACCGATGACTAAGATCTTGATGCGCCACGTGACTGTTTGCCCCAGAAGATGACGCTGCGTTGTTTGAAGGGCAGAACAGGATCGAAGAAATATCTGTGATGTAGAAGCAGAGCGTTAGCCCCCGAGCACCTCGCTGACGCCGCTGCCAAAAGAAGTGGCTGAACGCTGAGGGAGGCTGCTTTTCAACACTCCGGCGATCGTAGCGGTGGCATTGATGGCTTCCGTCCACCGATGACTAAGATCTTGATGCGCCACGTGACTGTTTGCCCCTGAAGATGACGCTGCGTTGTTTGAAGGGCAGAACAGGATCGAAGAAATATCTGTGATGTAGAAGCAGAGCGTTAGCCCCCGAGCACCTCGCTGACGCCGATGCCAAAAGAAGTGGCTGAACGCTGAGGGAGGCTGCTTTTCAACACTCCGGCGATCGTAGCGGTGGCATTGATGGCTTCCGTCCACCGATGACTAAGATCTTGATGCGGCACGTGACTGTTTGCCCCAGAAGATGACGCTGCGTTGTTTGAAGGGCAGAACAGGATCGAAGAAATATCTGTGATGTAGAAGCAGAGCGTTAGCCCCCGAGCACCTCGCTGACGCCGCTGCCAAAAGAAGTGGCTGAACGCTGAGGGAGGCTGCTTTTCAACACTCCGGCGATCGTAGCGGTGGCATTGATGGCTTCCGTCCACCGATGACTAAGATCTTGATGCGGCACGTGACTGTTTGCCCCAGAAGATGACGCTGCGTTGTTTGAAGGGCAGAACAGGATCGAAGAAATATCTGTGATGTAGAAGCAGAGCGTTAGCCCCCGAGCACCTCGCTGACGCCGATGCCAAAAGAAGTGGCTGAACGCTGAGGGAGGCTGCTTTTCAACACTCCGGCGATCGTAGCGGTGGCATTGATGGCTTCCGTCCACCGATGACTAAGATCTTGATGCGGCACGTGACTGTTTGCCCCAGAAGATGACGCTGCGTTGTTTGAAGGGCAGAACAGGATCGAAGAAATATCTGTGATGTAGAAGCAGAGCGTTAGCCCCCGAGCACCTCGCTGACGCCGCTGCCAAAAGAAGTGGCTGAACGCTGAGGGAGGCTGCTTTTCAACACTCCGGCGATCGTAGCGGTGGCATTGATGGCTTCCGTCCACCGATGACTAAGATCTTGATGCGGCACGTGACTGTTTGCCCCAGAAGATGACGCTGCGTTGTTTGAAGGGCAGAACAGGATCGAAGAAATATCTGTGATGTAGAAGCAGAGCGTTAGCCCCCGAGCACCTCGCTGACGCCGCTGCCAAAAGAAGTGGCTGAACGCTGAGGGAGGCTGCTTTTCAACACTCCGGCGATCGTAGCGGTGGCATTGATGGCTTCCGTCCACCGATGACTAAGATCTTGATGCGGCACGTGACTGTTTGCCCCAGAAGATGACGCTGCGTTGTTTGAGGGCAGAACAGGATCGAAGAAATATCTGTGATGTAGAAGCAGAGCGTTAGTCCCCGAGCACCTCGCTGACGCCGATGCCAAAAGAAGTGGCTGAACGCTGAGGGAGGCTGCTTTTCAACACTCCGGCGATCGTAGCGGTGGCATTGATGGCTTCCGTCCACCGATGACTAAGATCTTGATGCGGCACGTGACTGTTTGCCCCAGAAGATGACGCTGCGTTGTTTGAAGGGCAGAACAGGATCGAAGAAATATCTGTGATGTAGAAGCAGAGCGTTAGCCCCCGAGCACCTCGCTGACGCCGCTGCCAAAAGAAGTGGCTGAACGCTGAGGGAGGCTGCTTTTCAACACTCCGGCGATCGTAGCGGTGGCGTTGATGGCTTCCATCCACCGATGACTAAGATCTTGATGCGGCACGTGACTGTTTGCCCCAGAAGATGACGCTGCGTTGTTTGAAGGGCAGAACAGGATCGAAGAAATATCTGTGATGTAGAAGCAGAGCGTTAGCCCCCGTGCACCTCGCTGACGCCGATGCCAAAAGAAGTGGCTGAACGCTGAGGGAGGCTGCTTTTCAACACTCCGGCGATCGTAGCGGTGGCATTGATGGCTTCCGTCCTCCAATGACTAGGATCTTGATGCGGCACGTGACTGTTTGCCCCAGAAGATGACGCTGCGTTGTTTGAAGGGCAGAACAGGATCGAAGAAATATCTGTGATGTAGAAGCAGAGCGTTAGCCCCCGTGCACCTCGCTGACGCCGATGCCGAAAGAAGTGGCTGAACGCTGAGGGAGGCTGCTTTTCAACACTCCGGCGATCGTTGCGGTGGCATTGATGGCTTCCATCCACCGATGACTAAGATCTTGATGCGGCACGTGACTGTTTGCCCCAGAAGATGACGCTGCGTTGTTTGAAGGGCAGAACAGGATCGAAGAAATATCTGTGATGTAGAAGCAGAGCGTTAGCCCCCGTGCACCTCGCTGACGCCGATGCCAAAAGAAGTGGCTGAACGCTGAGGGAGGCTGCTTTTCAACACTCCGCCGATCGTAGCGGTGGCATTGATGGCTTCCATCCACCGATGACTAAGATCTTGATGCGGCACGTGACTGCTTGCCCCGGAAGATGACGCTGCGTTGTTTGAAGGGCAGAACAGGATCGAAGAAATATCTGTGATGTAGAAGCAGAGCGTTAGCCCCCGAGCACCTCGCTGACGCCGCTGCCAAACGAAGTGGCTGAACGTTGAGGGAGGCTGCTTTTCAACACTCCGGCGATCGTAGCGGTGGCATTGATGGCTTCCGTCCACCGATGACTAAGATCTTGATGCGGCACGTGACTGTTTGCCCCAGAAGATGACGCTGCGTTGTTTGAAGGGCAGAACAGGATCGAAGAAATATCTGTGATGTAGAAGCAGAGCGTTAGCCCTCGAGCACCTCGCTGACGCCGCTGCCAAACGAAGTGGCTGAACGCTGAGGGAGGCTGCTTTTCAACACTCCGGCGATCGTAGCGGTGGCATTGATGGCTTCCGTCCACCGATGACTAAGATCTTGATGCGGCACGTGACTGTTTGCCCCAGAAGATGACGCTGCGTTGTTTGAAGGGCAGAACAGGATCGAAGAAATATCTGTGATGTAGAAGCAGAGCGTTAGCCCCCGAGCACCTCGCTGACGCCGATGCCAAAAGAAGTGGCTGAACGCTGAGGGAGGCTGCTTTTCAACACTCCGGCGATCGTAGCGGTGGCATTGATGGCTTCCGTCCTCCAATGACTAGGATCTTGATGCGGCACGTGACTGTTTGCCCCAGAAGATGACGCTGCGTTGTTTGAGGGGCAGAACAGATTCGAAGACATATCTGTGATGTAGAAGCAGAGCGTTAGCCCCCGTGCACCTCGCTGACGCCGATGCCAAAAGAAGTGGCTGAACGCTGAGGGAGGCTGCTTTTCAACACTCCGCCGATCGTAGCGGTGGCATTGATGGCTTCCATCCACCGATGACTAAGATCTTGATGCGGCACGTGACTGTTTGCCCCAGAAGATGACGCTCCGTTGTTTGAAGGGCAGAACCGGATCGAAGAAATATCTGTGATGTAGAAGCAGAGCGTTAGCCCCCGAGCACCTCGCTGACGCCGCTGCCAAACAAAGTGGCTGAACGCTGAGGGAGGCTGCTTTTCAACACTCCGGCGATCGTAGTGGTGGCATTGATGGCTTCCGTCCACCGATGACTAAGATCTTGATGCGCCACGTGACTGTTTGCTCCAGAAGATGACGCTGCGTTGTTTGAAGGGCAGAACAGGATCGAAGAAATATCTGTGATGTAGAAGCAGAGCGTTAGCCCCCGTGCACCTCGCTGACGCCGATGCCAAAAGAAGTGGCTGAACGCAGAGGGAGGCTGCTTTTCAACACTCCGGCGATCGTAGCGGTGGCATTGATGGCTTCCGTCCTCCAATGACTAGGATCTTGATGCGGCACGTGACTGTTTGCCCCAGAAGATGACGCTGCGTTGTTTGAAGGGCAGAACAGGATCGAAGAAATATCTGTGATGTAGAAGCAGAGCGTTAGCCCGCGTGCACCTAGCTGACGCCGATGCCGAAAGAAGTGGCTGAACGCTGAGGGAGGCTGCTTTTCAACACTCCGGCGATCGTAGCGGTGGCATTGATGGCTTCCATCCACCGATGACTAAGATCTTGATGCGGCACGTGACTGTTTGCCCCAGAAGATGACGCTGCGTTGTTTGAAGGGCAGAACAGGATCGAAGAAATATCTGTGATGTAGAAGCAGAGCGTTAGCCCCCGTGCACCTCGCTGACGCCGTTGCCAAAAGAAGTGGCTGAACGCTGAGGGAGGCTGCTTTTCAACACTCCGCCGATCGTAGCGGTGGCATTGATGGCTTCCATCCACCGATGACTAAGATCTTGATGCGGCACGTGACTGTTTGCCCCAGAAGATGACGCTGCGTTGTTTGAAGGGCAGAACAGGATCGAAGAAATATCTGTGATGTAGAAGCAGAGCGTTAGCCCCCGAGCACCTCGCTGACGCCGCTGCCAAACGAAGTGGCTGAACGTTGAGGGAGGCTGCTTTTCAACACTCCGGCGATCGTAGCGGTGGCATTGATGGCTTCCGTCCACCGATGACTAAGATCTTGATGCGGCACGTGACTGTTTGCCCCAGAAGATGACGCTGCGTTGTTTGAAGGGCAGAACAGGATCGAAGAAATATCTGTGATGTAGAAGCAGAGCGTTAGCCCCCGAGCACCTCGCTGACGCCGCTGCCAAACGAAGTGGCTGAACGCTGAGGGAGGCTGCTTTTCAACACTCCGGCGATCGTAGCGGTGGCATTGATGGCTTCCGTCCACCGATGACTAAGATCTTGATGCGGCACGTGACTGTTTGCCCCAGAAGATGACGCTGCGTTGTTTGAAGGGCAGAACAGGATCGAAGAAATATCTGTGATGTAGAAGCAGAGCGTTAGCCCCCGAGCACCTCGCTGACGCCGATGCCAAAAGAAGTGGCTGAACGCTGAGGGAGGCTGCTTTTCAACACTCCGGCGATCGTAGCGGTGGCATTGATGGCTTCCGTCCTCCAATGACTAGGATCTTGATGCGGCACGTGACTGTTTGCCCCAGAAGATGACGCTGCGTTGTTTGAGGGGCAGAACAGATTCGAAGACATATCTGTGATGTAGAAGCAGAGCGTTAGCCCCCGTGCACCTCGCTGACGCCGATGCCAAAAGAAGTGGCTGAACGCTGAGGGAGGCTGCTTTTCAACACTCCGCCGATCGTAGCGGTGGCATTGATGGCTTCCATCCACCGATGACTAAGATCTTGATGCGGCACGTGACTGTTTGCCCCAGAAGATGACGCTCCGTTGTTTGAAGGGCAGAACAGGATCGAAGAAATATCTGTGATGTAGAAGCAGAGCGTTAGCCCCCGAGCACCTCGCTGACGCCGCTGCCAAACAAAGTGGCTGAACGCTGAGGGAGGCTGCTTTTCAACACTCCGGCGATCGTAGTGGTGGCATTGACGGCTTCCGTCCACCGATGACTAAGATCTTGATGCACCACGTGACTGTTTGCTCCAGAAGATGACGCTGCGTTGTTTGAAGGACAGAACAGGATCGAAGAAATATCTGTGATGTAGAAGCAGAGCGTTAGCCCCCGTGCACCTCGCTGACGCCGATGCCAAAAGAAGTGGCTGAACGCTGAGGGAGGCTGCTTTTCAACACTCCGGCGATCGTAGCGGTGGCATTGATGGCTTCCGTCCACCGATGACTAAGATCTTGATGCGGCACGTGACTGTTTGCCCCAGAAGATGACGCTGCGTTGTTTGAAGGGCAGAACAGGATCGAAGAAATATCTGTGATGTAGAAGCAGAGCGTTAGCCCCCGAGCACCTCGCTGACGCCGCTGCCAAACGAAGTGGCTGAACGCTGAGGGAGGCTACTTTTCAACACTCCGGCGATCGTAGCGGTGGCATTGATGGCTTCCGTCCACCGATGACTAAGATCTTGATGCGGCACGTGACTGTTTGCCCCAGAAGATGACGCTGCGTTGTTTGAAGGGCAGAACAGGATCGAAGAAATATCTGTGATGTAGAAGCAGAGCGTTAGCCCCCGAGCACCTCGCTGACGCCGAGGCCAAAAGAAGTGGCTGAACGCTGAGGGAGGCTGCTTTTCAACACTCCGGCGATCGTAGCGGTGGCATTGATGGCTTCCGTCCTCCAATGACTAGGATCTTGATGCGGCACGTGACTGTTTGCCCCAGAAGATGACGCTGCGTTGTTTGAAGGGCAGAACAGGATCGAAGAAATATCTGTGATGTAGAAGCAGAGCGTTAGCCCCCGTGCACCTCGCTGACGCCGATGCCAAAAGAAGTGGCTGAACGGTGAGGGAGGCTGCTTTTCAACACTCCGCCGATCGTAGCGGTGGCATTGATGGCTTCCATCCACCGATGACTAAGATCTTGATGCGGCACGTGACTGTTTGCCCCAGAAGATGACGCTGCGTTGTTTGAAGGGCAGAACAGGATCGAAGAAATATCTGTGATGTAGAAGCAGAGCGTTAGCCCCCGAGCACCTCGCTGACGCCGCTGCCAAACGAAGTGGCTGAACGCTGAGGGAGGCTGCTTTTCAACACTCCGGCGATCGTAGCGGTGGCGTTGATGGCTTCCGTCCACCGATGACTAAGATCTTGATGCGGCACGTGACTGTTCGCCCCAGAAGATGACGCTGCGTTGTTTGAAGGGCAGAACAGGATCGAAGAAATATCTGTGATGTAGAAGCAGAGCGTTAGCCCCCGAGCACCTCGCTGACGCCGATGCCAAAAGAAGTGGCTGAACGCTGAGGGAGGCTGCTTTTCAACACTCCGCCGATCGTAGCGGTGGCATTGATGGCTTCCATCCACCGATGACTAAGATCTTGATGCGGCACGTGACTGTTTGCCCCAGAAGATGACGCTGCGTTGTTTGAAGGGCAGAACAGGATCGAAGAAATATCTGTGATGTAGAAGCAGAGCGTTAGCCCCCGAGCACCTCGCTGACGCCGATGCCAAAAGAAGTGGCTGAACGCTGAGGGAGGCTGCTTTTCAACACTCCGGCGATCGTAGCGGTGGCATTGATGGCTTTCGTCCACCGATGACTAAGATCTTGATGCGGCACGTGACTGTTTGCCCCAGAAGATGACGCTGCGTTGTTTGAAGGGCAGAACAGGATCGAAGAAATATCTGTGATGTAGAAGCAGAGCGTTAGCCCCCGAGCACCTCGCTGACGCCGCTGCCAAAAGAAGTGGCTGAACGCTGAGGGAGGCTGCTTTTCAACACTCCGGCGATCGTAGCGGTGGCATTGATGGCTTCCGTCCTCCAATGACTAGGATCTTGATGCGGCACGTGACTGTTTGCCCCAGAAGATGACGCTGCGTTGTTTGAAGGGCAGAACAGGATCGAAGAAATATCTGTGATGTAGAAGCAGAGCGTTAGCCCCCGTGCACCTCGCTGACGCCGATGCCGAAAGAAGTGGCTGAACGCTGAGGGAGGCTGCTTTTCAACACTCCGCCCATCGTAGCGGTGGCATTGATGGCTTCCATCCACCGATGACTAAGATCTTGATGCGGCACGTGACTGTTTGCCCCAGAAGATGACGCTGCGTTGTTTGAAGGGCAGAACAGGATCGAAGAAATATCAGTGATGTAGAAGCAGAGCGTTAGCCCCCGAGCACCTCGCTGACGCCGATGCCAAAAGAAGTGGCTGAACGCTGAGGGAGGCTGCTTTTCAACACTCCGGCGATCGTAGCGGTGGCATTGATGGCTTCCGTCCTCCAATGACTAGGATCTTGATGCGGCACGTGACTGTTTGCCCCAGAAGATGACGCTGCGTTGTTTGAGGGGCAGAACAGGATCGAAGAAATATCTGTGATGTAGAAGCAGAGCGTTAGCCCCCGTGCACCTCGCTGACGCCGATGCCAAAAGAAGTGGCTAAACGCTGAGGGAGGCTGCTTTTCAACACTCCGCCGATCGTAGCGGTGGCATTGATGGCTTCCATCCACCGATGACTAAGATCTTGATGCGGCACGTGACTGTTTGCCCCAGAAGATGACGCTGCGTTGTTTGAAGGGCAGAACAGGATCGAAGAAATATCTGTGATGTAGAAGCAGAGCGTTACCCCCCGAGCACCTCGCTGACGCCGCTGCCAAACGAAGTGGCTGAACGCTGAGGGAGGCTGCTTTTCAACACTCCGGCGATCGTAGCGGAGGCATTGATGGCTTCCGTCCACCGATGACTAAGATCTTGATGCGGCACGTGACTGTTTGCCCCAGAAGATGACGCTGCGTTGTTTGAAGGGCAGAACAGGATCGAAGAAATATCTGTGATGTAGAAGCAGAGCGTTAGCCCCCGTGCACCTCGCTGACGCCGATGCCAAAAGAAGTGGCTGAACGCTGAGGGAGGCTGCTTTTCAACACTCCGGCGATCGTAGCGGTGGCATTGATGGCTTCCGTCCACCGATGACTAAGATCTTGATGCGGCACGTGACTGTTTGCCCCAGAAGATGACGCTGCGTTGTTTGAAGGGCAGAACAGGATCGAAGAAATATCTGTGATGTAGAAGCAGAGCGTTAGCCCCCGTGCACCTCGCTGACGCCGATGCCAAAAGAAGTGGCTGAACGCTGAGGGAGGCTGCTTTTCAACACTCCGGCGATCGTAGCGGTGGCATTGATGGCTTCCGTCCACCGATGACTAAGATCTTGATGCGGCACGTGACTGTTTGCCCCAGAAGATGACGCTGCGTTGTTTGAAGGGCAGAACAGGATCGAAGAAATATCTGTGATGTAGAAGCAGAGCGTTAGCCCCCGAGCACCTCGCTGACGCCGCTGCCAAAAGAAGTGGCTGAACGCTGAGGGAGCCTGCTTTTCAACACTCCGGCGATCGTAGCGGTGGCATTGATGGCTTCCGTCCTCCAATGACTAGGATCTTGATGCGGCACGTGACTGTTTGCCCCAGAAGATGACGCTGCGTTGTTTGAGGGGCAGAACAGGATCGAAGAAATATCTGTGATGTAGAAGCAGAGCGTTAGCCCCCGAGCACCTCGCTGACGCCGATGCCAAAAGAAGTGGCTGAACGCTGAGGGAGCCTGCTTTTCAACACTCCGGCGATCGTAGCGGCGGCGTTGATGGCTTCCGTCCTCCAATGACTAGGATCTTGATGCGGCACGTGACTGTTTGCCCCAGAAGATGACGCTGCGTTGTTTGAGGGGCAGAACAGGATCGAAGAAATATCTGTGATGTAGAAGCAGAGCGTTAGCCCCCGTGCACCTCGCTGACGCCGCTGCCAAGAGAAGTGGCTGAACGCTGAGGGAGGCTGCTTTTCAACACTCCGGCGATCGTAGCGGTGGCATTGATGGCTTCCGTCCAGCGATGACTAAGATCTTGATGCGGCACGTGACTGTTTGCCCCAGAAGATGACGCTGCGTTGTTTGAGGGGCAGAACAGGATCGAAGTAATATCTGTGATGTAGAAGCAGAGCGTTAGCCCACGAGCACCTCGCTGACGCCGCTGCCAAAAGAAGTGGCTGAACGCTGAGGGAGGCTGCTTTTCAACACTCCGGCGATCGTAGGGGTGGCATTGATGGCTTCCGACCACCGATGACTAAGATCTTGATGCGGCACGTGACTGTTTGCCCCAGAAGATGACGCTGCGTTGTTTGAAGGGCAGAACAGGATCGAAGAAATATCTGTGATGTAGAAGCAGAGCGTTAGCCCCCGAGCACCTCGCTGACGCCGCTGCCAAAAGAAGTGGCTGAACGCTGAGGGAGCCTGCTTTTCAACACTCCGGCGATCGTAGCGGTGGCATTGATGGCTTCCGTCCTCCAGTGACTAGGATCTTGATGCGGCACGTGACTGTTTGCCCCAGAAGATGACGCTGCGTTGTTTGAAGGGCAGAACAGGATCGAAGAAATATCTGTGATGTAGAAGCAGAGCGTTAGCCCCCGTGCACCTCGCTGGCGCCGATGCCAAAAGAAGTGGCTGAACGCTGAGGGAGGCTGCTTTTCAGCACTCCGGCGATCGTAGCGGTGGCGTAGATGGCTTCCGTCCACCGATGACTAAGATCTTGATGCGGCACGTGACTGTTTCCCCAGAAGATGACGCTGCGTTGTTTGAGGGGCAGAACAGGATCGAAGAAATATCTGTGATGTAGGAGCAGAGCGTTAGCCCTCGAGCACCTCGCTGACGCCGCTGCCAAACGAAGTGGCTGAACGCTGAGGGAGGCTGCTTTTCAACACTCCGCCGATCGTAGCGGTGGCGTTGATGGCTTCCGTCCTCCAATGACTAGGATCTTGATGCGGCACGTGACTGTTTGCCCCAGAAGATGAAGCTGCGTTGTTTGAGGGGCAGAACAGGATCGAAGAAATATCTGTGATGTAGGAGCAGAGCGTTAGCCCCCGAGCACCTCGCTGACGCCGCTGCCAAAAGAAGTGGCTGAACGCTGAGGGAGGCTGGTTTTCAGCACTCCGGCGATCGTAGCAGTGGCGTTGATGGCTTCCGTCCACCGATGACTAGGATCTTGATCCGGCACGTGACTGTTTGCACCAGAAGATGACGCTACGTTGTTTGAAGGGCAGAACAGGATCGAAGAAATATCTGTGATGTAGAAGCAGAGCGTTAGCCCCAGAGCTCAATCTAATAAATAAAAAAAGAAGTAAAAAACTTGGAGGACGCTTAGGCTTTGCCTTTAAGAGTTGAACTCGATAGCGTTATCGCGCCCTGCACGCATCGCCTTCTCACTCGCTTTTCGATGTTTTTTTGCCGGTAAGCAGGAAGTGCGGCGGACATGGCCTACTTATCAGAGTCTCTGGATTGCAACCGAAGGGTCGTTGGTTTGAATTCCGCCTCAAATTCTTGAAATTGTTTTAAGGCGAATGAATGACTTAATGATATGAAATCATCTAAGGCATGCGGCCAATTTCAATTGGCCCTTCACGTCATGTTTTAATCGCCTTCATTCTACGCGTGACGTCATGTTTTACGTGACCGTCGTGGGTTGTTCGAAATTTCCTCGCAAGGTAATGTGGCTGCAACGTCATGAGCCTATAGACCAATCAAGATTTTCCCGTTACGACACCACCGGCGCCGACGCCGGCGTTTCAGTGACACGAGCTATTTAATGCTATCGCTTTAGAATGTCCTGGTCACTTCCGTCGGTACAGCGCTCCACTGGAAAATAAGAGGTCCCTGGTTTGATACCATGACCAGGCGGCGTATTTCAGCGCGCACCAGTCACCTTTGTTTGAAGATTTGTGTTTGCCCTTTGTCGCCCCTGTTCCCGTTTTCCGGGGATTTTTATCGTTTATGAGTCGTGACGCGCGGCGCGGCGTCAGTGTTGTGTCGAACGGCCTGATGTCAATGTGGAATCTTCTGGCGGAAAGACGAAAATGGCCCGCGTCGATATGGGGCACAGTCGACGGCTCGAAGCCCTCCAAGTGTCCCACTATACTTCGTTCGTCCTTAAGCTGAGACAGTGCCTCCTATATAAGTTACACGATGCCTGTCAGCTCCGAGCACTGGCAAGCGGAAGGGAGAGGGCAAATAGTACGTGTGGTTGCCGTGCGGTGGAGACACCTAGGCGTACAAACGTGCCATGTAGTGAAGCCAACCATCTCTTCCGTAGGAGGTTCAATGATGTCGCTCAGCAGCACCGACAGCAAGAAATTTAAATGTTTTTGACTGACAGCTCGGGACCAGCTCGCCGTTTTCCAACGGAATATTACTTCTGATGTTCCTACCTTTTCACCCGCACACGACCCGGCGCCAACTATTTCTATGCGCGCGATTCAGGGTGACCACCAAAGCTTCAAACTGCCGCCAAAGCAGACGGTCAAGCGGCCAAGCGTTCTCCGTGTTCGCGCTGGAAAAGCGAAGTCTGGCCGTGCTTGTTTCGTATTTTGTCTCAACGAAACTCGTTTGAATCAGGGCGGTCACATCCAGAACAGTGTTCTACATGTTGTTAAAAAACATATATATGATATATCTTCAATAATAATGTAAATACAATATGCTAGAGAAATAGAAAAAAAAAAAAACGAACGTCCGCCAGGCGACGCTACCTAGCCGTACGTGTGTGTTGTGAGGTGGAGCATCGGTCCTGGACACCTCTTGGAGAGAAGCTGACAGGCATAGTGTAACTGATATAGGAGGCACTGGCTGAGACTACACCCTCTGCCTTCAGTGCGAGCTTTCTGCCCTTGCGAAAACAAATGCGGATGCCCAGGTACGAGCAAACAAAGCACTGCGGAAGCCAGCGAGCTCGCGCTGAAGACGAAGCTTCTTGTCTTAGCTCAAGCGTGAACAGAGTATAACAAGTATAGCAGTGGAAAATATATTTCTACTCGATATGATTTTTCTTTAGAATCGAGTATGGAAAGCGAGTCGAACACAGACGGGTCTGTGAACGGTTTAATGAATATTATGGTTTATTTTATATATTTCATGTATTTGGTCATCTTTCTGTAGACATTTTGTAGGTGTGTGAAATTGACCGGCACTGTTACAGGAATAAGTGTGCCAGCAGTTAAAAGAGCACAAGCGTATAAAACGGCTTCAGCGAAACCAAAATGTAAAGGTACGGTGTTAAAGGAGAATAATATACGGGACGAGGACCGGACGTAACTTCACCAGCACGCTCCATTTCCACGAGAACCAATTATATAATGTTGGAACACTGGTCAGACTATGCCACTGAACGATATTTAGGCAACAACATTTCTACGTCGCAAGTCGTGAAACACGCAAATATAACATTCATAAATAATTAATCGAAAGTTCAGGCGAACATTACGTATAATCAATTATTTTAGATAGTGATTTAGTAGAAATTCCAAATCGTGTATTGCAGAGGTCTCACAGACGCGGACCGAGGCCGCATGCGGCCCGTGACTCGTTGGGACCATAGAGTTATTATAATGTACGCTAGAGGTTCAAGTGACGCTAATGTGCTGTTGCAAATTGAAGCAGACAGCAGCCAGTCGGACATTCACTTCCGGTAATGCATTTCTATGGGAAAAAGCGAGTGCATCTTCTTGTTGGGATCTATTATGAGCAAATATCACAAATATTTTGTACGGACTGGCACATTGGAACATTTTTCAGTCACGCAGACGAGATAATTGGTCAGTTACGGCGTTTTTATTTGAAATTCGTGGCAGGAAAAACGGTGGTAAAGCCGCTTCGTTCCTGTATTTATGTGCACTGTCGGACACTGTTAGCGCGAACATGGCATCTGCGCTTTCCACTAAGGGAGATATACGTGTCAAACGAACGAAGGACATGTGGAAAACCAAGAGAGACGGCAAGAACTACGCAGTAACACTGAATAAGTAACTCCTTATGCATGCAGGCGATCAAAATAAATTGAAAGCCACATAATATAATCTGATTTGCAATAAATAAGTACTGCTTTATTCTTTCTGTTCATGAATATGTGCAAAGATGTATCTTCTGGGGTCAAATCATCAACCACACGCTCCAAATTTTTGCAAATAGGGAGAAATCAGAGAAGATTACGAGACGGAATGTCCAACGAGCCTGAATGTCCAACGAAACGAAAGATCCCATGATGGATACCCAGGCAGGTTGGACATTCAGGCGCGTTGGACATTCCGTCTCGTTTGGACCTTCCGTCTCGTTGGACATTCAGGCTCGTTGGACATTCCGTCTCGGTTGGATCTTTCATCTCGTTGGACATTCAGGCTCGTTGGACATTCCGTCTCGCCCGTCACGTGCGAGAATAATTTGTCTCGTTAAATATACAGACTTGCGTGTGTATTTATTCCGCGTTTCTCCAGGCATTGCCGTATTTTCGTCATACTAAAATGTGCCACTGAAGCTGACGTTGACGGACCGACAGATAAGCATAGAGCAGACACAAATATTCTAATTTCATCTAAAGGAAGGCATAATGGTTAGTTCGCTGAGTGCCGATACGCAGCTATATACCTATCGGTTAAAGGTATTACTTGTACGACGCAAAACGGTTCTTTGATAATGACAGTTGAAATGTTTCGAATATTTCGATGACATGGGTCAGGCAATTTGAAATATATAAGAGGGATGCAGTGTCCGGGTGTTCGAGTGCAGCGAATTCGGGGTACGTCTATGAAAGCCGCGCTTCAGATCCTGCAGGAATTTCTAGTTCAGTTCTCATCCCTGGCCGTTTCAATCTATAGATGAGTTGCGTACGGAGACCCGCGTTGTAAGCACATGACCGCCCTCCAGCGCCACTGACTATGCGAAGATTGAATATTTAAATTTTTGAAAGGAGCTTTGGGAGCTGTTGGTGCGAGGGATCAGCAGTTTGCGCAAGCGTAATTTCCCACTAATAAAAAAAGAATATTATATATATCTTCAAAAAAAATCTACACCTAACGCGCCTCTAAATGCACGAGGGTGGTGGAGGTGTGACCCGACAATTAATGAGCAAAATCAGAACAGTTGCGTGAATTGGACATTTAAAAAAATTTTGTTTGTTTATTTTTGGAACAGACAACTACTCACTGTACACTGCAGTTGTCTGTAGTTTACATACGGATGCCTTCCCTGCCAGTAGGTTTGTATGTCACAAAATAGAGCGATAATGTTGGAATCACGTAGTACGCAATTGTTTTTGCATGTGACATGCATAGTGGTTTTCGGAAGCCCGTGTAATTTAACTGGCTCCTGGAAGCACTCTAAAGCTCGCGATCCTGTCGAGGGTGTTGATGACGTCTTGGTACTTGGGATCTTAACTGCTGATAAAGGACGCGAACGCATCTACCCCGACGTGCAGCAGGAGGTTCACAGCCGGATGTTCATATAGCCTGGGTGAATATAACAATAGATCGTTCCACGTGGCTTTCTATTCTTGTAGGGGAAGCGTATTGCACCGCGAATCCGGCCAATTCGTCGTAATTCCATTGGTCTCTGGACAGCTGGAAGAGGGACGATTCGTCGAATAGGGCTTCGCCCTAGGCCAATTCGCAGAATGGAGAATGGGGCGAAAGTGCCCGCTTGCCGAACCGTCGAAAATAGTTGAGTAGGGTAAAGGTGTGTAGATAGCCGGGGACAGTGGGGGTCAACAATGAGACCCTCTTTCCAAAAAAAAGAGAGGATGACAAATGCAGCTCTCAGAATTTAGAAAGGTCCGATAGTGAATCGTACCCGGATTGTTCAAAATCAAAAAGTAGGGTTCTATGTGAATATGTTCACTCGCGACTCTAGCATATTAGAATTTGGGAAGACCGAGCGAGGGGCTGACCTCCTGATCCTGCGGTTATATGTGCACTTGTAATGTGCGCATACGAATAAATCGCGGTCGCACTGTCGCAGCGGCTCTCTGACAGAGTTACAACCAGTCGAAATCCGATCGCAGCCTCGGTATGCTACCTGGGCGCGTATCGTGCGACTGCTGCATGCCACGTGACTAAAAATGGAAGAGCGGAAACGACAGAAGCCCATCCTAAAAAAATATATATATATATATATATATATTGTATCAATTATTAAGAATATCTACTTGTTTCTTAACACATGGTTCAATGCGACAGCAATGGCAATGGTAGCCAAAGCATTCGAAACTAATCGTCGCGATAAGCGTCAATGTGCCGAATGCACCAGACAATCACCGGACAAAAGCTCACCTCTTCAGGACATCACCTGCGCAGAGGCTTAATGGAAAGAACATTGTATTTTATCACTGATTTTGATACGAGGATCGAATTTCTATTTCTGGGGACCAAGAAGTCCAATCAGAAATGTCTAAAAATTCCACCTTCGTTGTGTAAAAAAAAAAAAGAAAGAATCACATCTTCGGAATAAACAGCGGCAAAGAAAGTTGTACAAGAGTAGAGGAACAAACATGACAATAATCTTGTCCAAGTCTCTTTCCCGCTGTTTATTCCCAAGATGTTCGCCTCAAACCAACTAGCCCAGCACGTCACATTGTTGCAAAAGAACTACAATTTAGTGTAATTACACATAATACACTGACTTGCCCTCAAGGTAATACTAACCATTTAATGAGGCGTTTTCCTCCCATGGTGGGGACATCGTCTTTGCGCGACTAGGAACACCAATAAGGAAAATACAGCAACTCGTACATCATGGAAAGAAGGCTGTGGCTGGGGATGAACACAATTAACGATTCTAAGAATTCTCGTGGACCCCACATTTGTTTTTTTCCGCCAGAGTTACGACCTTCTAAAAATGTAAACGCGTGACCGATTCTCAATGGTCAACGAGTTCGGTATTTGGTCTTGTAGCATGTATGATTTTTTCCACGTCATTTTTTTTTAATTATAGAAATTATCTTTAAATTTAGATATATAAAACGAACAATATATGGATTGTTTTTTGGGTTTTATGAAGTCTACAAATTACACGAGCATAATTTTAATATTATTTGGGAGGATTTCACAGAGGCAATGTCAGCGGGACAAGCTGAGCGGCACACGAAAATAGCCGTGCATCGGAAAGCCCTGTACCGAAACGACCACGTACCGAAACGACCGGGCACCGATATCTCCGCACCGAAACGTCCGGTTCCCCATTCCATCAAGCGCATCTTTTACCGCCGTAACTATCAGTAATTCTACTACTCGAGAAAAAAACATATCTTCTAAATTCTCTGCTAGGTTCATTCCATATCCGTTCGATATTCAGACTCGGATATTCAGGCTCGTTGGACATTCCGTCTTGGTTGGATCTTTCGTCTCGTTGGAAATTCAGGCACGTTGGACATTCCGTCTCGATTGGACCTTTCGTCTTGTTGGACATTCAGGCTCGATGGACATTCCGTCTCGATTGGATCTTTCGTCTCGCTGCACATTCCGTCTCGCCTGTCACGTGACCGATTGGACATTCAGACTCGTTGGACATTCAGTCTCGTTGGACATTCAGGCCACAAGCGGATAAAAACTGCCCGACATATGACAAAATAAAAAGGCACACCTTTCGTAGTCCACGTACTTTATTTCTTATATTCGAATGTTTCCTAATCGTCGTAAAGATGCACGACGTCATTTTCATAGAGTGATAGGACGGGTATATTAGCAATATATAAGCGCCACCGCAATGCTAGCGAACCTTGAACACACTCTACAGTCTTTTCGATCGATTGTTTGCTTAGAATCGTCGCTCGTTTTTACATACCAGCCATGGAACATAGGTTTGGGCCTGATATATAGCGAAGCTTAACATCGTTCAGTGGCAAAGGAAAATGCTGTAATTAAAGCAATTACACTTTTACAATATTACTAAATGTACACACTATCCGGTTCAACCGAAATATTAAAAGTTATTCATGTTTATTTCCGGCGAAGAGACAAATTCCACGCGCGTTTCCGATAGAAATGCACAGGAACACCGGAAAAGTAGACTGCTTGCTGTCTTCTTCAATTTGCCGCCCGGAAGTCGCATAGACACTAGCGCCAGTTGAACTTCTAGCGTACATTATAATAACTCTGTGGTTGCGACGCGGCCCACAGGCAACCAACTATGAGCCCCGGTTCTCATATATCGTAGGGTGTAGCACGATTGCTCCGCTAGCATAATCCCTGTCGCAAAAGCCCCGCGTCATTAGCGCCACGTTTCGAAAACCCCGCGTTCTATTACTCCGTCCCGTATTCCCCGCGTGCCACAAGCCCCGTCCTCACTGTTCCCGTCCCCCCCTTTTCACATTTCAACCGGCACAGTTCTATGTCTTGACCTCATTTGATAAGATCTTCAATTTGGATTTTAAGTAAAAGGAAAACCCAAATAAGATAGCTTGAGCATAGTTGTAAACCCGAGACTGGGGATACGGACAAGGGACAAAACACAGAACGACACAATGGCGTAGAAGTAGCAAATCGTTATAAATCTGTGTCATCGTTTACATATAGGCATACGTATACGCAGTGTTCTAGACGTTATCTACCTATAGTCAGAGACTGACTAAGAGTTCAGGGGAAACTGCTGCCAACCCTCTCCACATAGGACAAAGAACGTTGTAGAGGAGGTCGCCCCCTCTTACACGTTCGCTCTTCTAAAATGAAATGGGGTAGTAGAAGCTTCCCCTGAACTCTTAGCCGGTAAATGTATACAGGTGGATACAAAAAATTTTAGAACGACCTAAGAACAATGGAGATGGTATTTGGTGAGGTCATAATGATTGCGCCATGAGCTACGCATTAACAGTTTTGACAGAACCCATTTTGTCGGAACTGTGAATCCTCGCGTGCTTCGGTATCGACGAGAGCCTTGGTTCAGTGCTTATTGACAAACATTGTAACTTAAATATTTTGGCAGTGTCTGATATTTTCTGCTTAATTTCTGTTCTAACGTCGCAAGATGTGAATGCGTATTCCGTATGCATGAAGAACAGGAAGCTGTATGCAATTATTCCTTACTTGAGTCACGGGTACAACATAATTGAGGTACAGAAGCTCGCGTACACATTGACTGTATCTTAGTAGAAAGCAGAATACTCCTCCGTCACGTTAAGCACCCGGTCCCCTGAAACGGGGAATTCGCGTCATGGGCATCTGAAACTGGGGCTTCTGAAAGCGGGGCAAATAGGACATGGCCTTGGCCGCGGGGCATTTGACACGGGGCTGTTGTCACAGGTGCTTTGGAGCATCACCCGTCCCGAGAGCTAGAATGGCATGCTCCACAGGGATCTCATTTTGCCGATTTATTTTCACTCGAAAAGTAGCTTTGCTCTCCTACGGGAATAGGGTAAGTTCTATTGACCCCGTGCATTTAGGCCAAGCTGAGGAACATTTCCTTTGTAATTTAAAGGAGTCTTTTTGTTATATAAATACCATTTTGTTCATAATGTTGTGCTTTTTCGACTGAACTAAAATAAAGCAAATGGAAAATTAAATTTGTTATTAATTTTTTTTCTTCTCGTGCTGACATTTTAGCTCTCTTAGTGTATTAAAAAGTGTCTAGCAGAAAAACCGTTTCGTCCATAATTTCAATTTTAGTTCAGTACTTTCAACACATTCGTAGGTTACAGGAATAAACAAATTAACGCTTTATATCCGCAGATTAGGGAAATAATGGTAGGTGTGTACTGAAAAGCACTATTTCAATGTAATTGAGTTTAAAGAAAAATAGACGTGATTAACCATTTTTATTGGCACCAACTACCATAAAGCCATTCCTTGAATAGCCGCCAGCTTGGTAGTCATTCTGAGAGCCATGTCTTCGCTTTTTGTTTTTTTGCCATGCTCGCCGGGCTCTTTTATGACTTGTCACGTTCAGTCGGCAAAGTATATTCGCGGGACGTCAACTTCCCTCAACCATTTAATGGTGTTCCACCAAGGGGTCAATCCACAGGACGTCAAAATATTGGCCGTGCAATGCTATCAACACTGAATGAAAAAAAACAGCGTCCAATTTCTCTATTTTGTCGTTCAAAAACAAAGGCGTTTGAAAGTACATAGATGAAAAAGCGTGCACAACCTCCTAAAATTGACTTGCCTACAAAAATATTCGCAGGTTTATGTTGAAGTGTCGCTCATTGCGAAAACACTTTTGAATCTAGTGTTTATTTTTTTAGTTAGAACGTTCATCGATAAACAAGGAACGTATCCCAAAAGAGGGCGCGGCAACCCTCTACTTGCTCTAAAAAGTGATTTTCAACCCAAAATATAACTTTCTAAGAAAAGTGTGACCATGGGAAATATGCAGAAAGAAATAACATTTTCGAATTGCAATAAAAAACAAACTTTATTTTTAAATTTTCCTTCCTCTGTGCTTTAACGCATTCATATATGTTATACATAAGTGTGTTATTTTCTCTTTGTTTTACACTCTTTCTTACTTCCCAGCTTTTAGTAATGTATAACAATTCAGTTACTAGTGCGCAAACGCGAGCTCTTCGTTGAAGAATGCACCTCGGTTGCGCGAACTCTCGATCAGCAGGATACAACTGCCAAAGGTATTGCTACGAGCTCGGAGCTCTCGTTTTAAAGATATATTAATTAAACGACGAGTACTTGTACAGATTGTTGCAATAAAAATTGCAGGAAAGCAACAACAGTCAAATTAACTGATTGATTTTAGCGACATGTTGGGTAGCTTAATTTATGAGTGAATTGAGCAACGGGAAAGGCAGTGTATTTGCTATCGTGTTAGATTACAAATGCCGGCAGGTTGGCGCGGTGTCATTTTAATTGTTATCACATCAGGTGGGAGCCCAATGTAGAAGTCATTAAATAAAAAGATGTTGCTGGCAAAACTGAGAGTTTACAAAAAAAAAGTGAATCACAAGAACTCTTCTAAATTATTAATGTGCACGAAGAAATCTTCCAGCTCCTTTTAATCACATCTTTACAAAGTCTATCGCTAGGTCACGTACCATCTGATTAGAAAATTTATAAGGTAGTCCGGTGTACGAGGGAGGCTCTAAAATCTGACGTGGTTAATTATAGGCCCCTTTCTTTGACCAATATTTTATATAAGTTACTGGAACATATCATTTATTTCCATCTCGAAAACTTCTTAGAGGACAATAACATTTTTCTATTCATGAACACGGTTCTTGAAGGGGACTTTCTTGTGAAACGCAATCAGCTGACTTTGTTTTTGACATTCATTCTAACCATAATAGAGACTATCATACTGACATTATCTCTCCAGCTTTTTCAAGAGCATTTGGTCCTGTACTCCCCTCAATGTTTAATCTCTGAAATTTCTGCACTCGGCATTGATCCTAATATTCTAGCATGGATAACCGAGTCTCTAAGCGACAGGCCCCAATATACTACAGTCAATAACTCTAGTTTGATGTTTACACAGTTACTTCTGGGACCCCAAAGGGCAGTGTTCTGGGTCAACCACAATTTTATATATACATTAATGACCTCGCTAACACTTTAAGTTCGTTATCACGACAATTTGCAGACTTCAGCGCCATCTATCGTAGTGTATGTGACATAACTGATTACAATGCTTTGGAGACTGACTTGCTAAAATTGCAATCGTGGTGTTCCACATGGTTAATGGTACTAAATACGAACGAGTGAAAATACGTTCCTTTCATCAAAAATACCCCCTGGAGACTGTCAGTTCATATATATACCTGGGCGTCCACTCCAGATCCGATCTGTCATGGAATGTTTGTGTTAATTATTTCCTTTACAAAGCAAATCGCAGCCTCGGTCACTCGAAACGAAATCTTGGTAACACCCCTTCTTCTCTAAAACGTTTAAAATACGTGTTACTTCTCCGTCCTATTTTGGAGTGCGATTCTAGCATTTGGGAGTTCAACCTCAACGCTTCTGCTCATCCCGACAACTCCTGCAAGACTGCTATGAACTACACTTGTTTAATTTTCTCGTTCGTTTTGCCTTCAGCCATTGTGGACATGAGCGGTCTTCCTGACGACATTGTTGTCATCACAGATCCTCTTATGTTTTCAGAACCTTTTTTATTATTGTTTGAACTTTCGGTAATTTTTGATTTCTTGATTGTTTTATCTACCAGGGTGCGCTTTTGTATGTTTCCGCAACGAATCCTGTTGTAATTAATTAATTAATTTGTATAAACATATAATATTTTCTGTTAATTTCAAGTTGTTAACATTTTTTTATTGTTTTTGTACATTTGCCCGCTCACATAATGCCGTTCACGGGCCTGTAAGGTACTGAAATAATAAATAAAAATAAAGACGCACATAGTTCAAACAGAATGTCGGTACAACGGTATCTGGTGTACATTAAACACAAGCTTTTTTTAGCCTTTTCTATTAAATGAAAATTGGACACTGTAAAGGGGGTCCCATGAATAATGGAATATTCAAGAACTGACCCTTTGAGCGCAATTCTTATTATCTTATTAAATTTAAAAGTGATGCTTAATACTGCAGCTAATGCTGGTCTGTCTGTTTTATTTTGTAACACCTATTCTGAACCGGTTATATGCTTGTTTTTTATTTCTATGCTACTTAAACACATCCAATTTAAAATACGTTATCAGTTTTATATTCATAAAGCAAAGACATGGGTTACAATATATGAGAACAACTCTCACCATTGAAGACCAACTTAAGAGAGAACATTGTAATAAAAAACAAACAAAGAAAAAACAACGCCCGTTTTTTCTTTTTTTTTTCTCTTACACCCAGTGAAATTTATTCTTACTACACCTGCAATATTGCGACAGAAATCGACGACAAATGCACGCGGCGTAGAATTAGTAAGATGATAAGAATTTAAGAGAATGCTTCAGGCAAAATCGATGAGCATTCATTAGGTAGCTATCTCCAAATATTAACCCCAAAATGCAGGCAAAGAAAGCATTTCGTAAATGTTTCGTCGTTCCGATTAAACTTACGAAATATAAATCTCTTGGTCTTTATACTCAACGAACAGTCGATGACGCCAGATTAGAGAAAGAATATAAATTACTAAGCTGAATTATTTCAGCTATAGTAGGAAGATCTCTAATCCTATGGATTACTCTCCGCTTCTAAGCTATAAATGTTTAATTCTACTAAGCTCCGCATATCAAAGAATAATGAAGGCTTTGTCCGATTCTAAATGTGACTTACGGGCAGATCTAGATTGTTAAGTCGCGGAAGTAACGTAGAAAAGAAGCTTAACACAGCGATTTCATTTCCAAATAATAATAAGAAAGAAATATAGATCTTGTTTTTCTAGACAGAGTGAGGAGTTAACGTCCTTTGTTAATTGAGCTTTTTGTCAGAACCAAACCGATGTCAATAGCGAAACGTGTCACGTGGGGTGCGGGTGAACATGTCATGAGCGCTCTACAAGGGACACAGACTGGAAGTCGTGGATTCCATCAGATCGGCGACGTACATAACGATAATACCTTAAGACTGGGTGATCAACTACAGGGGCATGCGTGAATGTGAGGCCATTGATTATCTGACATGAGCTTCATTCTGATGTCCTCTTGTTGACACCGGACCCTTGCATTTATCTTTGAAGAAAAAGGCTGGTGTCGTGCAGAGTGCGTAGAATCACATTTTGCTCATGCCATAGTGTGGACGATCAGGAATAGTGTGGCGATTTTCAGGGAAAGCTGGAATAGTGTAAGGAATAGTGTGGAACCATACATAGTGTGGTGACTTTTAGGTTAAGCAGACATCGTGTAAAGCATTTCATTTTTTTTTTTGCAATGATGTCAGGCGGTTTCTGACAACATTGCGCACAAACAGAGCCCCTTTTTTTGAACAAATGGGCTCGGTTTGAGAACGGTGTTGCCCTGTGCCTCCTAGTCACACATCACAAAAATAAAATTCTGCACACTGTGCGTGATTACGCACGCCTAGAGTATTCTGGTAAAGCAGAATAAAATGATTCTCTAGTAGGGTACGTTGTTGGGCTAGTTGGTTCACCTTAGTAAAACATATAAAATAGCGAAAGAAAGACAAGGACAAGAATTATACAGGAAAGGCGCTAACTTTCAACTAGTTGTATTCAGGAAAAGTAAACATATATATACACACGACAGGCAAAGCAGAACCACGTAAAAGTTCATTAATTTTTTACCCGATCACTCAAAAACTTAAATTCATTACAATGAAGTACAATAGACGTGTCGGTGCCACATGCCGTTCCACTTTTTTTGATAAAGGAAGCTTCCAATAGCTCTCGAGCGACCGTCTCTCGCCTTCACCCCAGTATCCTTATATGCTGAAGTCGCGGAACACACCCACACGTGTTGCAATGTATTGGCAAATGCGAGCCATATTTATTTTTTACTGATAATGCGTGCTCCCGTGCTCGGTCACTGATGCACCGCCCGTCTGGCCGATGTATACCTTTCCACAACTCAGTGGGATTTCGTAGACCACACCCACTGTGCAGTCCACGTAAGGGGTGACGTGTTTCTTATCACACGGTGCTTTTGCCATCTCATCAGAAATGCGGGCGCACAACCCAGCCAATTTCTTTGGGGCAGAAAACACAACGGGAACATTGTACTTGCTTGCAACTTTCTTCAGATTGTGGGCAACCTTGTGGATGTACGGAATAACTTCTGGTCGTTTTGCTCTCTGCCTCGTTGGGAGCTTTCTTTTCAACCTCTTGATTTTTTGTAGGGCGCTTTCAGCCACAGAAACCAAGACCGAACGCGGGAAGCTAGCCAATTCCAGTCTAGAAATTTTATATTTAAAACTAGCATCCGCCTGATGGTCATAAGACTTCAGCAGTGCAGACTCCAGGCACAAAGTTGCAATTGCTCTCTTAACAGTCTTTGAATGAGCTGAATCAAAAGGAAGTGACTTTCCGCGCGCGAGGTCGATACATCCAGTACACACGTCGCTCTTTGGTGGTGATGTTAATATCTAAAAACGCCTTATGATTGTTGTCAGGGAGCTCATGAGTAAAAAGTAAACCTTTCCCATGTTGTTCAAAAGCTGACAATACTTTGTACTGTATCACAGTGCGTCACAGGAGTGTTTTTAAAAGTACAAGAAAATCGTCCAACTACCTAAAATCTTTAAGAACATTGTCGGCGTCTAAAACACGTTTCAATTCACGATCAACAGCGGACCAAAGTTTCACAAATCACCGGAGCGACGAATGACCCAGTACAAATGTCCTTGCGCTGGATAAACAGCTTGTCATCGAACGACACAAACGTGCTGCTTAGGTGAAATTACAGTAATGCCATAAAGCTGTCCAGAGGAATACCAGAAGCATTCTGGATAGCCACCACGCAACTTGCTTCAATACACCCGATGACAGAGCGGTACATATCTTCATGCGGCACTGAATAAAACAAATCCTCTACATCAATAGAGAAAGCGTAACCAACAGAACTATCAATTCTTAATTCTTCATTTACTTCCAACGAGTTCCTGGTCGCGAAGGGGTCATTCATGGTAAGTCATTAAGGTGTTTTAGCAGATATTTCCCGACCTCCTGTTGCCACGTACCTTTCTCACTAAAAACACCTCTGAACGAAAAACGCTCCTTATGCGTCTTTACATTAAAAACTGCCTTTAAAGTAACGTTTTTCGAATCGCCGACAGCTTTTGCCAGGTTTTGCAGCTCTAGGCCCTTACACAAAGAAACAGCAGTTTTCTTTACCTTTAGCCGTTTGACGTGGGCCAGGGCAAAGTCCTTTATGACGGCCTTTTCTGAACAATCCTTGAAAATTTCAGACGGCATGACGATGAAACCGCCCTCTTTGTCCGCTTGTAAGGGTCGAATATCCCTTTCCTTGAAAAAAGCCTCCACACTGTCAGTCGGTTCCCTGCCTCGGCGAGAACTCCTGGTCATCGTTCATAAAAGACAGTCAACACCATCAAGAAGACATCGTTCACGGTCTTCCTGCTCGCCTTCTTCAATATCCGGCGAATAAGAGCAAGAAGCTCATGGGCTAGAATCTTTGGCTCGGTGCTGAATTTCGGTCCTTTCTTGAGGGCAGAAGTTACTTGAGCTGGAATGCTGGTGTCGCCGAACACGATCAAACCATCTGGGGCTGTTGCCTTCTTCTCGGCTGTCCTGGGCACTCGAAAAAGGGTGCAATGCCACCAAAACTATGTAGTTAGCGCGGCCAGACGGCGAAATGAACGAAAGTTGCCCTCAGCCACACAGTCAGTGTAGCCACGTAACCACGTGTAGCACAGGACACACATCAGATCATAGAAGAGCCGGACTTGGCGCCAGAGTTCAGACCTCAGTATCTTTGAAATTCGCTTGACGTGGACAAAGGACGGTCTGACGAATACAAATAAAAGCATAGATTCTTCCGCGTGTGCCAGTCCTTTCCTCAAGCAAAACGATATCAGTCTTGCACGACAGGTAGCAAAGGCGAGATGGCTGACCAGACACGAAGCTGATTCACTAAACGTAGAATATAAGAAAGAGCGCACTGTAGAAGAAATATAGTTTAGTAGGGTACGTTCATGGGTTAGTTGGTTCATTTTAGTAAAACATATAAAATAGCGCAAAAAAGACAAGGACAAGGAGTGTACAGGAGAGGCGCTAACTTTCAACTAGTTTTATTCAAGAAAAGTAAACATATATATAAAAACGACAGGCAAAGCAGGACCACGTAAAAGTTGATTAATTTCCTACCCGATCACTCAAAAAATGAAATTCATTACATGTGGCATGCGCCAGCGACACTTCTATTGTACTTCATTGTAATGAATTTCAGTTTTTGAGTGATCGGGTAAAAAAATAATCAACTTTTACGTTGTGCTGCTGTGCCTGTCGTGTCTATATATCTGTTTACTTTTCCTGAATTAAACTAGTTGAAAGTTAGCGCCTCTCCTGTATACTTCTGGCCCTTGTCTTTTTTGCGCTATTTTATACGTTTTACTAAAATGATTTTCTTCGGATTAAGTAAGCACTGGCGCTCGCGCGATGTAGAATCAGGGATTTTCTTTTCCCCTCTGTTTGAATTTCTGCTAATCTTTTGTCCCTACTCGAAAACGTCACGCATTTATCGAGCACATCTTGAAGGGATTGTGCGGTAAAATATTGTATTTCAGAAAGCAATTAGAGTGTATTGTAATTGCTTTTAGGAATATCATCGGCCCAATATACACAATTTAATCTTCCGCGACACAAGGAATTCAATTTTAAACCGAGCCCAGCTGCTCAGATTACACCTGCAAAACACGCAGCGTTTTCGTCGGAAACAGCGGAAACTCTGGCGTAGCATCAGGCGAGAGAGACACCTCAACTTTCGACTGCTGTCTCAGTAAACGAACTTCGTTTTAAGAAAGACAAGATTTATGATATGGAGGGAAGCTCAATTCTTCGAAGTTAATTTTTGTAGGCACCATCAACAATGTTGCTCAAAACCGGGAATGAGTCAACGCACTCGACTCTGACTTTAGCATTTTTGATTTGACGTCCAGACACAACCAGCCACGCATTGTTGCAAAATTTGGGATGAAGTTTTGTGTTGATCTTCGTAATTTATTTAACGAAGATTCAGACGTTTTTTATCGAAGCAAATATCCTATGTGACCATATTTAAGCCCTCTCTATGGGACCAGCACAACAAATAACTTTCGGATATTTTGTCCGCCGTGTGAGTACACCATTACATATCATATACCCTGAAGTCTACTCCACTTCTAGATATAATACTCATCCTCAAAAAAACTTGGCCATTTTTCTTCCTCTCGCTTTTTCGTTTTCTTGCCTACAAATAATCGCCTTTGTTCGGAGTAACGTTTTATTTTTTTTTTATATATACTATACGACAAATATAAGCGGGAAAAAAACTGCGCCGTTTACGTGAACAGCGCAGTTCTATTTTCCCGCTTATATTTGTCGAATAGTGTATAAAAAAAAAATAAAACGTTACTCCGAACAAAAGCGATTATTTGTAGGCAAGAAAAGGAAAAAGAGAGAGGAAAAAAATGGCCAAGTTTTTTTGAGGATGATTATTATATTGCCGCGCTCGTCGGCGAGTGACCGCGTGCATGGCCGAGTACAATAAAGAAAAAAAAAAAAGCGTGCTTGGCCGAGTGGTTACCGTGCTTGACTGTCGCGCGGAAAGTCTGGGTTGGATTCCAGTCAGGGGAATGCTTGTTTATTTGTACTTTCAACATTGCGTTCTCGTGCGTTCGAGAACAATCTCGTATGATCGAGTTCCGAATGTTCCAGTCGCCGAACAATCTAGGCCGATTGCTCCAGAACCCAACGCGCGTACATAAGGGACTCTGCGTGCTGATCTGCAGCCAGTTTCGCTTGACTGTCGCGCGGAAAGTCTGGGTTCGATTCCAGTCAGGGGAATGCTCGTTTATTTGTTCTTTCAACATTGCGTTCTCGTGCGTTCGAGAACAATCTCGTATGATCGAGTTCCGAATGTTCCAGTCGCCGAACAATCTAGGCCGATTGCTCCAGAACCCAACGCGCGTACATAAGGGACTCTGCGTGCTGATCTGCAGCCAGTTTCGCCCCACCGTTTGACTCTCCTGCTACGGCGACTTCGACGCCCGCGACGCTCAGTTATTATCTTTTGTACCTTTTAATTTTGGCACAAGTTCGCCACCATTAAACGTTTATTTCTTCCTGTTTGTTTATTGTTTTTTGGTCACCACCCGTGACAATATTTAGAAGTGGAGTAGAGTGCAGGGTATACACTCCTAGCAAAAATAACACGCCCAGACCTGTAAACCGTTGTCCCGTAGCGGACACGTCGAAACGTGTTCGTTTTACACGCAGCCATATGGGTTTTTCGTCTACACATGAGGTGCCGTGTAAACTTAACACAATACACCGTGTTTTGCTTCCGCCAAATACGGTTCAGCGTGTTGGCTGATCGAGCTCATAAAACATGGCGGCCAGTAGCCGAGAACAGGCGAGAGACGAGCCAAGCGAGCCGCGTGCCTTTCAGGTGAATTGAGAGCACACAAGACGGCGTTTGTTCCCGTTCGATGTCTTTTATACACACTAAAACAGTCTCCAAGCGGCGGACGTAGCTACGTGCAAAGGTACGTACGTACGTGCGTCGTCGGCGGTCGGCGGCGTCGTAGCTACGATTGAGCCACTAGACAGAAAAACGAATGACGAACTTACATGGACAAATAACTCAAGCGAACTATTTAGAATCGGGCGGTAATTTGTGCCACCTAGCGAGATTTCTAGCAGTCTAAAAAAAAATTAGTTCGGTTAATACGCTACGACCAATCACGAATACACGGCAACCCTACACACATCGCAGACAACACAATACTATGCGTTACACAGTACTGACATATACACAAACACAGCACAGACACTGCGCCCGAGACTTCCTTTTTTATTTTTTTTCTTTATTTTCGGTTAAGACAAAATGAAAAAGCACACAGTCATTCACATACGTACAATTTGTTCAAGAGCGAATCAGCACTTAGTGGCGGTTGCCCAGCGGATTAAAATCTTTTTAAACATACCAACTCATCTAGTATTGGCAACCATTCAGGGGGTTCAGGGAGTGCACGGTATACCTCGCGAATATATGCCACATTTTCAATGAAATTTTCTCCTACAGTTTTGGTATTAACATCAGCATTATTAACACTTATTCTTGTCCTTTAGAGACTGTGGAGGCCGAGGAGCATGAACATATCGTAAGGGACTCCCCCCTCGTTTTCCAGGGGCAAAAAGCGGATGTTCGCAGTTAAAG
Source organism: Ixodes scapularis (assembly GCF_016920785.2). Lineage (NCBI taxonomy): Eukaryota > Metazoa > Arthropoda > Arachnida > Ixodida > Ixodidae > Ixodes > Ixodes scapularis. Next base: position 185,307,043 of record NW_024609857.1, read on the forward strand.
GTAGATCTTTTTTCAGTGTGCGCTGAAGTATGTCCCAATGAAACACGGCGTCCCAACACTCAATAAATGCGTGGTCTATCGTCTCGGGTTTTTTGCAGAGGATACAATTCACTGACCACGGTACAAATATACCTTTCTGTTCTAGCCACGCCTTTAGAGGGAGTACGCCGCAGTGCAATTTAAAGAAAAAGATTTCACCGACGATTTGATTGGCATTTTCTTCACCCTTTTAAGAACATCTAGCCCTGGACGTTCACAGTATAATGACCTAGAGAGAGGTATTGGCAACAGCACATCTATTAAATCTTTATACAATTGTTTTCAGGTGACTGAACTAAGATACTCTAAGGAAAAGCGCACCTTGAGTATTCTGAAAGAAAGCACAACTTCACGCAATAACCTTGTACACTGGAACGCATTTGACTACTAGATGACACCATAAACTCAGGGAGTACATACGGCAGTCGCACTTGCATAACAGTATGCAAAAATGAATCTTTCTGATCGCGTAAAAACATGAACCTAGACACAATTTGTCGTAGAAACAAATGGGACAATCCTAGACCAGCATTACCAACAGATCGGAACAAATTGGTACGAGCAGAACGCTCCCAGCTCGAATTCCAGATGGAAACAGCGAAAACTTTGTGCAGTCTTTGCACGTTGAGGCGCAGCATACACAGGACTTGCAAAATGTACCAAATTTTCGCAGTTAAAAATAAATTAAAAACGGTAGCGCGTGCAAACATGGAGAAGTTCCTACCCCTCCAGCTCTCCGCTGTGGCCTTAACCTTCTCCGCCTCTTCACTCCATAGTTGCTTGCTGGCGCGGTAGTGCTGGAGTGGCACCCGAGGTACTTCGCAGGTAAATTTGTCTGAGCATTCACAAAGTTACCGGGTGCGGTTTCCCAATTACCGTGCCAGAGACCTACGCTTTTGCCCCAGTTGATAGCACCACCCGTTTTCTTACAGAAGGAGGAAGCAGTGCTGATTACCTCACGAACGCTGTCTTGGTCGACACAAAAAACAGCAACATCGTCTGCATAAGTAAGCACTTTTACTTCGCAAGAGTGTAACCTAAAACCATGTATACTACCATAGTTAATCAGTTTTAAACAAAATGGTTCCAAGTAAATTGCAAACAGCAAGGGAGACAGTGGACATCCTTGTCTTACAGAAGATCGAAACTGCACACTTTCACTGACGTTCTTATTTACAATGATGGACATCGAACAGTTTGCGTACTCCATTTTTAAACCGTCTAATATCACTGACCTTACATTAGCATGCTCCAAATTAAAAAAAAAAGAACCTCATGCGACACACGATCGAATGCTTTCTCCAGGTCTAGCTGGAACATAGCAACTCGGCTGTCAGAGGCATCACAATATTCTAGAATGCTCCTTACTATATGTATGTTAGTTAAAATGGTGCGGCCTTTAATACTGCAGGTCTGATGCGGTCCCAAAAGGTGTTTTATAACATTTTGCAAACGTCTAGCCAGGACTTTTGTGTAAATTTTGTAGTCGACATTAATCAGACTTATTGGCCTATAAGAGGAAATAGACAATAGCTTTACACGGTCATCGACCTTTGGAATGAGGACAACATGGCTTTTCAAAAAAAGATGGAGGTAACTTATTTATGCAATACGCTTCTGTGACTACCTCGTAGAAAGCGTCCGCTGCCTCCCTCCTAAATGTTTTATAAGATTCGGCACTGAGACCATCCGGCCCGGACGTTTTTTTCCGGCAGTTAATTCGTCTATGGAATTTTCAAGCTTGCGGACGCTGATTGGCGATTCTAAACTTTCTCGAACATCCTCTTCAAGCGTGGGCATAAGCGACAAAAACTCGGCGTCAAAACCGTCATACCTTGGCAGGCTGTGACCCGTAAAATCGTTATAATATTCAACGAATGCTCGCTCGAGGGTTTTTTTATCGCGAGTTATCGTATTTCGGTAGCGTATTTCTTTTATTTCGTTTTGCTGCGCATACATTTTTTTCGTCGCTCAGTGCTCGCTTCGAAGGTCTTTCTCCCATCCATAGCCTCTGGGACCGCGCAAGTACATTAGCCCCTCTGTGTCTTTCACAGTCGATTACTTCAAGCTGGATCTTGATATCCCTTATTTTTTGTAAAACTCATCCGGTTTCGCGCTTTCTTCGATTAAAAAGAAATTCAATTGACGGCGTAGCTCTTTTTCCTTCTTCTGTTTTTGATAGTTAAGGCTGGTGCTCCTTTCAATTGCGTTAATTTTTACCTCTTCTTTGAAAAGTTCCCACCTAGCACCCCACATTGTCTTCTCGTCTTTGAAAAAGTTCCTCAACAAATCATGCACGTTAGATTTAAAAACGTCATCCTTCATGAGGCTAATGTTCATTTTCCAAAGCAACCGTTCCCAACTTGCCTTTTTTTAATTTTTTACCGAGGGTGAACATAACTAACGCATGATCCCTGAAAGAAACAGGTTGAACGGAGTAGTCGCAAAGCGGGACACGACTAAGCGAAACGCAAGCCCTGTCAAGTCGAGCATGACTAAGGCCCTGAAAGTGTGTGAAATGAACGTTACCCTTGGTGGTGACGTTCGCGACGTCCTCTAACGCACTCTCAGAGACAATGTCATTCAAATAAAGATCACTTGAGTCACGAACCCGGGCTGCGTTAGCACGGTCCTCTGGTGCGCAGACGCAATTGAAATCTCCGAGAAAAATAAACACTCTTTCACCTTTAAGGAACTCACTCAGTCCCTCAAATTTTGTTCTACGTTCACTCTCGTTAATCGGAGCATAAACACTAATAACGCGCCAGTCTATACCAAAAACGGAAAAATCGCAGAATACAAAACGGCCAGACGCACATGAAACCATGGTCGTCTCAACGACGCCTAGAGACCGGCGGAAAAACAAACAGCAACCGCCGGAAGTTCCAACAGCGTGTGAGACACAAACATTGAAAAGAGTTCGAAACGGTTGCACCATGCGGTCCGTCTGCTCAAGGATTTCGATCTATGTTTCCTGCACGGCCACGGTGTCGATCTCGTTCTCGACTAATAGTCGACTAAGTTGATATTGCCGGCGTCTCGCCGCAAGCACACGGACGTTGATCGTGGCGACACGTAAAGGAGCTTCGAACGTCACTGCCATTCAGAGAAAGAGGGACCTCATGGTGCTTACCTCGGGTCGTGCGCCCATCTGTTCCGACTCAGCGCAATGTTGGCTACTGCACTTTGCTTGCACAGACTCCGAGGCCCCCGTCGAACTCCGGCGTATGCTATCACGGGTGTGGCTTGGCTGCCGCTTCGTCATCCACAGTTGCATTTGCATTGACTGTGGACCGTCTCATCCAGATAGGGCCCGCCTTTGACGGCGACTCTTCCTGCTCCGAATCCTTGGGGCCTGCGACGTTTTCCTCCCGCGTCCTTTTCGCCGTTTTCTCTGCGTCGTTCATGGGGCGTCGACTGCCGGCTGCCCGTTGACTTGATCGGAGATGATGCCCTCCACACCGGACGGTATAGACGCCGCCGTCGCCACCATCTCCTGCTGCCCAGCGTGCACCGTCTCGCCAGCACTTGACGACGCATCACTCGTGTTCGTCTCCGCCACGTTCTCGGCCTGCGGGGAGAGCGTTCGCTACAGAGCTTTTTTTTTGTCCGTAGAACCCGCGGCAGCCTCCTCGGCGTCGTCTTCGTCCATAGGGAGCTCGTATTTCTCCAGGCCCCCCACAGGCGCAGCAGCCGCCGCATACGTTCCGACGCAGTGAGCGCACTCGTGGCCGAAACGACGGCAGACGTTGCATCGTGGGACGCGACACTCCTTGCGGACGTGCCCCGTCTGCTGGCACCGGAGACAAAGCGGAGCTCTTCCAGGCACGACGACGAGAGCTAGCTCTCCGCCCACCCAAAACAGGTGCGGGATGTCGTCGCAGGTGATGCCCGCCTTCAGCCGAAGTACCGCCGTGCGCGTCATGGTGCCGACGCTCTGGCAGCCGTCGACACGCCACTTACTTTTCTCTGGCACTTCGATGACCTTGCCGTACGGCGCCAGGCCCTCTCTCTCCTCACAGTCGGCGACGCTAAAGAGCAGCCAATGAAGCTTGACGCGAACGTCCTGGTGGCTGGGGTTGATAACGATGCATCGGCGACCTTTAACTGTCAGCTCCGGCGTTGCCAGCATTTTCTTTTTGTCTTCGTCATTCTTAAACGTTACTGCCCACAGGTGATTCATCTGGTAAGCCCCGAGGGCCAAGACCTCGGAAAGCAAAGCCAAAGGAATCAACGCGTCGCGACAGTCCTCGACGTGGTACGGCCGCCCCTTCACGTCCGCATGAAGAAAAGCGGTGTTTAAGACCACTGACCCTGTTGGCAAGGGAGGCAGGGTGACGTTGTAGCCCTGGGTGTTGTCGTCAGCCCTGTTACTGCGGCCGGCGAGGGCTGCTGAAACCGCTTCACTGGAGCTCATGATACCACGTTCGTTCGCCTCGGCGTTCGAAAATGGAATCCCCGACACTGCCTACTCAACAAGCTTTTCTCCCCGCGGCGTATATTAGCTTGACATGTCCGGGTGAGCTTTTTAGTCGCTGACCGTTACACATTTATAGAAGAAGACACAAAACACGGCACAATGGACAGCAAGAACAGTTTGCATTTAAAAAGTATGGAGGCAAAATCTATAATGTTAGTTATTTGCGAAAAATAACGATGTAATAACAATAAATTTTGAAGCGGTCTTGAAGAAGTTCAACTTTTTGTTATTTTCATACTAGACCAGTGTTATGAGCGGTTCAATTAGCTTGAATCAGATTTAAAAAAGAAATATGGGGATTTCATTATTATGTAGTTATTAATAAATGGAAAGGATCCTTGTGCAAAGCCTTTTTTATATATTCTTGTGAAGGACATCCGCTCAACACTTAACTTCCGCTAGTTGCAGTACGGGAGCAGACGCCTTCACTTTCGGGTCGTTTTGATGCAGTTTGTTTTCGTAGGGCGTGTCGGAGTTGAGTGGAGCGGTGGAGCTCGGGAGTTCGTGACCGGTGTCATCCGTGATCACGAGTGTAACGATGCCTTTTTTTAGTATTGTTTTTATTTCGAATTTCGAAGATACACGGGCCCGTAGCACTGCATAGCGCTGATGCGCGAGCTCCTTCTCTGGTGACGTCGCTTTCCTGGTACCACTCGTGGACACTGCAAGCGTTTAAACAGTGTGCACCGTCTCGCCTACAACCCCGGTGACGTACTCGACCTGTTGAAATTGATTGCTTCGTCATATTGGAGTACGTAAGGCAGTTATCTCGTTGCTCTGGTTGTGGTTATAAAAGCAAGGCTAAACGCCCGTAGTTCCCACCCTCAGTACACGTTGGACATCTTCCGCACTTTGACACCGGATAACTGAATAACGAGGATTTACATTCACTTCAGAGGTCACTCTCGCCGCTTCCTCACCGTTGACCAGCAGGATCAGCTGGCAACAAGCCAAGGATGAAAGGCTTGAGCATCAACAGCCCAAGTGCACTTGGTGCCGATGGTGCCGATGCGGGTTTCTGGCAACTGGTAGGCCAGCACAAACCGTGACTGTTCCAGTACTTCGTCATGACACGGTTTTGCAGAGAGCAGGGTAAAATACAATTACACGGACCACCGAAGCGAACGATGTTATCGTAAATCTTGGCTTGTGATTGCGCCTTTGTAGGTCATCTTATTCGTTTTGTTGGAGAGATGCAAACGACGGGCATAACAAAATTGTTTGCATATTCCGCATACCTCGCAAAATAATTTACCTAGTCACCTTGTGAAAAGCGCAAAACACGGAGTTCGCACCGTCCTGACTTCCCCTGTCTTTTACCTGCTTTAGAGCAGTTTGTACCTGCTAGTGGGAATACCCACTGAAAGTGAAACTAGGGGCAGTGCCAAAGAGAAAAGCGACAAAGTTGGGAAAGCTTGCTCGCCCTTCCGATTTCTCAACTCTCAAGTGATTGTACAGTAATAAATGCACCAAAGGCTCTTTCCAAAATAAAGAAAAAGCAATATGTTCACTACGCAAAAAATGGTCTCAGTTCATGCATCTGTGGGCAGGTAGCAAATCTTGCCCCAATTTATTCACGCCGCATGATGAGCGGAACAAACTCTCACGAGATTTAAACGAAAATATCAGTGGTGACTTAAGTTTCCCCGAAATTCTGTTAACCGGTCGTTTGGAGGACCGAATCATCAACTCGAGCTGTGTGCGTCGCTGTGCATACGCAGTCCAACAGCAAGAAGAATAAAAACTGCAGATCTAGGACAGCAATCCGGAGTCCATTGTTCAATTTAAACGACATAAATTCGTTGAAAACGCCCGCAGCTTTTTACTTACGGTATGCGTCGGGATACTTCAACATTTTGAAACGGAACGAAGGAGGATTTACTTTTAAACACGTTCGCTGCGTCCTCCCGGACCAGCTGGACCGGATCAGCAGACGACGACGGGACTGAACCCGTATACGGGTTCAGTCCCTCAACCCCACAACAACCAATTCGCGCTCCGTGTTAGTGTGGCTTTCTACCTCAAAGCACCGCACCATACACCACGAATACTTCACCTCTTTGTCGCATCGCCGCGTTGCACCAAACAGAACGAGATAGCCGAAGTCAATGCAGCGCTGTCGTGAACCTTGGCTTGTGGTTGCGCAATCGTGAACCCTGTGACTCCCTTCGCTTTCCAGGCACACAAGACGATTACGAATGATACTTTCCGTCGTCCGGGAGCATCACAGGGGCACTTTTCCGCTCACGTCTTCGCTATATGTGCTCGCCAACCAAACAGCTTCCCCCCTTCCTGACCAACCAAAACAATACCAAATAAAAACAACGAAACCAAACCGGCTTTAGCTTCCAGCGTACGTCGGCGTTGCGCCGTGGACAAGTTTTTTCTGTCAGCTCTAACTTAAAGACGACCTACAGATGCAGCAACACTGGCCACCACGGAGCGCCGTAAATTCTGAGGAGGGTGCATGGGAAGCGGCGGCACCTTCGCTTGCAGTAGAAGGGTTGAAACCAAAACGAAACCAACTGCAATGTGACGTGTTCAGATCGAGAGCACGCTTTTTATATCCATTGTAACTGTTTAGAACGAGTAATTAGACCTCTAATTTTATTTGTGGTGTGTAAGAAACAATTATCAAGACCCCTAAAATAAATCCAAACAAGGGCGACATAAGGGAAGCCGCATTGCCATCGACCACAATCAACGGCTGCAAGTACGGTAAGCGCGACGTTCGCCCCGTCCCGCGACATGGCGTAATTGCTTTTGGTGCATATCTTTCTCCAAGACATGTTTCCGCGGAATTTGTCTCCACGGTCCTTTCTAGGTGTGTCCCCAAGCATTCCGGTGCTTCGGTAGCCGGCAATGCTGCGGTTGCCGCCGGGGGCGATGCGTGTTTTCGAGGTCGGCTACACGGTTATGCATGTATAACCGAAGCAAAACACGTTTTTTACAACCTCGCATGACTTTTGAACGAATTATCCGTTACTCAACGTGTAAATTTATGGTAATTTGTGTAAATAGCGTGTTTTTTATCCCAAATATTCACCAAGTACACGGGACTTGCTAACAGTGTATGAAACGTAGTGGTGTACTCACACGGCGGACAAATTAAAAGTATTGTGTGACGATATCCGAAAGTTATTTGTTGCGCTGGTCCCATAGAGAGTGCTTAAATATGGACACATGGGATATTTGCTTCGTTGAAAGACGTCTGAATCTTCGTTAAATGAATTGCGAGCATCAGCACAGAAACTTCATCCCAAATTTTGAAACAATGCGTGGCTGGTTGTGGTTGTACGTCAAATCAAAAATGCTAAAGTCAGAGTCGAGTGCGTTGACTCATTCCCGGTTTTGAGCAACATTGTTGATGGTGCCTACAAAAATGAACTTCGAAAAATTGAGCTTCCCTCCATAACATAAATCTTGTCTTTATTAAAAAGAACTTCTTTTACTGAGACAGCAGTCGAAAGTTGAGGTGTCTCTTTTGCCTGATGTTACGCCAGAGTTTCCGCTGTTTCCGACAAATACGCTGTGTGTTTTGCAGGTGTAATCTGAGCAGCTGGGCTCGGTTTAGAATTGAATTCCTTGTGTCGTGGAAGATTAAATTGTGTATGTTGTGCCGATGATATTCCTAAAAGCAATGACAATACACTCTAATTGTTTTCTGAAATGCAATATTTTACCGGACAATCCCTTCAAGATGTGTTCGATAAATGCCGAACGTTTTCGAGTAGGGACAAAATATTAGTAGAAATTCAAACTGAGGTGAAAAGAAGATCCCTGATTCTACATCGCGTGAGCGCCAGTGCTAACTTAATCCGAGGAGAATCATTTTAGTAAAACATATAAAATAGCGCAAAAAAGTCAAGGGCAAGTAGTATACAGGAGAGGCGCTAACTTTCAACTAGTTTTATTCACAAAAAGTAAACATTTATATACACACGACAGGGAAAGCAGCACCACGTGAAAATTGATTAATCTTTTACCCGATCAGTCAAACTAGTTGAATTTTAGCGCCTCTCCTGTATACTTCTTGCCCTTGTCTTCTTTGGGCTATTTTATATGTTTTACTAAGATGAACCAAATAGCCCAAGAACGTACCCTACTAAACTATATTTCTTCTACAGTGGGCCCTTTCTTATGTTCTACGTTTAGTGAATCAGCTTCGTGTCTAGTCAGCCATATCGCCTTTGCTGCTTGTCGTGCAACACTCATCTCGTTTTGCTTGAGGAAAGGACTGGTACACGCGGAAGAATCTATGTTTTTTTTTTTTTGTATTCGTCAGACCGTCCTTTGTCCACGTCAAGCGAATTTCAAAGATACTGAGGTCTGAACTCTGGCGCCAAGTCCGGCTCTTCTATGATCTGTTGCGTGTCCTGTGCTACACGTATTTCACTGACTGTGTGGCTGAGGGCAACTTTCGTTCATTTCGACGTCTGGCCGCGCAAACTACAGAGTTTTGGTGGCATTGCACCCTTTTTCGAGTGCCCAGGACAGCCGAGAAGAAGGCAACAGCCCCGGATGGTTTGATCGTGTTCGGCGACACCAGCCTTCCAGCTCAAGTAACTTCTGCCCTTGACGTGCAGCATTCCAGCTCAAGTAACTTCTGCCCTTGATTATAGAAGTCAGCCTTCTATGATCTCCGCTGCCATGCAAGGCCAATACCGGCAGAAGCGACGCTGCATTTCTGAGCCAAGGCCACAGTTAGCATTTTATGTCGTTGTTTTGGTACTGATCGCATTGGAGGCACTGCAGTTGTAGAAATTATTTCACGGGTAGATGTATAAAGAACGCCATTTCGTCGCTGGGGCCCTTCATTTCTCCTCCTTCACTGTCTGATTTGCAGACGGTGACTGGCTGCAAATGGAGCGTCACGTGTGCTGCGCGGTAGTTCTAAAACAATTGGGTTGTGCATATGTTTATACAGCCTGAACAGAGTCTGCATCAACGGGCAACTTAATTGTCTCTCAGCTGTAGATGAGAAATTTAGCCAGTGCAGTACAACCGCAAGCCTGGGGTCTTTAACGTGCACCACGCACTAGTGATACACGACCGCACGCCGGTACGATGCTCATCCAGGTCGAAAGGTGCGGGGCGGGGATTCACGTAGTGGTTCTTTCTTAGTTTAGAGTGCAGCGAATCCTAGGTACGCAAAGTCATAACTTTGACAGGTGCTTATCGCGTTCGATGGCACGTGCAGCGAAAGCAGTACACGAAGGCAGGCGAGTTGGTTCGTGATGAGATAGAGTATATACAGCGCAAAGAAAGACAAAGACGGAGGGAATAACAGAGGAGGAGCGATGAACTAACTATTTTTTTTCACAAACGACTCAAGAAATAGGAATTGACAGAAAGCAAAAACTTAAAGGTCGCTTAAGCTTCGCTTTTAAGTGTAAGAACGATAGCGTTATCGGGCACCGTTCTCAAAGCCTTCACATACAATTGAAGTTTCAACAAGTAGGCAGGCGAGCAGGGTAAGGTGCAACCCCAACGTGGAGGCCGTTATGCTTTTTTATTTACGCTCTATAAATTTTTATTTATTGATCTTAAAGTCATAACGTTAATGTTAAATGAAAAAAAAGTCTGCTTTGTGACTATACTTCAATGTCTCGATTGTACGTTTTTTTTTGTTGTTGTTGTTAGTGTATTATTTAACTTTTATTTGACAACAGTTTGTGATATCGAACTTTTTTCTCGACTTATATGGTCAGAATGTCCACGATAGCTTACGTCAATGGTCAGTTGGATGTAGTTACTTAAAAGGTTAAGAAATGAACTGTTCGGAATGTGTACATTTTTAAATAAAAATTAAGCAAAAATAGTGTTATTTCCTTGTGCTATAAGAACGGAATCATGTCAAGTAACAAAAGTAACGACATATTAAATTGCAAAGCATCTTTTGACATTACATTTTTCAAAAATTGCATATCGATAGATTACACGTGAATGTTCAGTGTTTGATCACAAACTTTTCCCATTCAGATATGGCAGGTTGCAGCTTTCTAATAACAAATACAGATGGCGACATCCGTTCAAGAATAGCTTGAGTAGCATTCGCCGTTCTGGGCCATATGGTATGCCAAGTGAGAGACAGATATGTCACCAGATGTGCGGGTGTCAGATAGGCCTGAATGCCCATAGTGAGGGAGCCAGAGATGTCAAAACAACAAGCTCGAGGCTGCGAATGGGCCACTGCGGCTTTTGCGCGCGTTTTACTGTTGTTGTTGAAAAATCTTTTTTTTTTTTTTTTAGGAAAGTAGAGGAAAGGAAGTGGGGTGAAAAGAAACATGGCAAGAAGAGAGTGGGTACTTCTATTCCGGGGTTTCAAATACGGAGACGACTTTTAGAGCATGGCCTAGAAGCAGTCCCGGCTTGCAGGCATCCTCACTCCTCAGCCCTGCAACCCACTTCTCTCGAGTAGGATCAGACACTGGCACGAGTCATGGAATCTTCTTACAGACACATGCCAGATGATGAATGTCCACCGATTTCATCCCGCAGAAGGGACAGCTCGGTGTGGCGATGCGTTCTGTGTACCACACATGTAGCTGGACTGGTGTCACAACCATGGTCGTTTGCAGTCTTCGCCACACAAACCCTTCCTTTCTCAGTTTCTTGCTAGGCCTAGAAAACGCCTTCCTACGCTGCCTTCTGAACTTCAAGGAATCACTATAGGGGAGCCAATAACCCGATTCCTCTGTGTCAGGGGTGAGTCTCGGCTTAACGCGTCTCGGGACGCGGCACTCGCGTTCTCAATGTTAGCGTACGCTAAGGTTTTCATCGCAGGTCGCCCCAGTATATCGCGAGCGTAATTCCTGTATAATTTTTAAGAGTCTGATATTATCGTAGCCCTGGCGTTGCACACGACTACCAAAGCAAGCGCCGCCTCCTCAGCTTGCTCCACCGAGTGCGCCCGAATCGAAGCGATTCCTACCACGCGCTCCTGAGCATCCGGCACAGCAATTGTCCCTATGCCCAACACGGGAACGGCCCCGTGTACAGCGTGCCTTCCCTGTTGTCCCAAGACACAGACAAGGCTGTGGAGTGCGCCTGTTTCCGTTCTACGTCCCGGTCTAGGAGCATGCTTCCAGGAATTCCGCTAAACAAGAAACTTTGTCTGATTTCGTAATCCATCGCGCCCCCGGTCTCCTCCTCTTTTTGAGAGCCTCCGGGTACCGCCATTTCAAGTTTGCCTAAAAGTCACCTGCCGTTAGTCGTCCGTTCAAGCCTCCTGAGCTGAGAGACAAATCGCGCTTCGTGGAGCTCGTCAAAGCTGTTATGCACCCCCAGCTTGAGTACCCTCCCCGTGGCTCTCCATTCCCTTAACCCTAATTCATTCTTATGAGCCCTTCGTAAAAAGACCTGTAGCTTCTGCATCTCCGTCTTGTTAAGTTGTATATACGGATACCCATAAGTAAACCTGGTGATAAGGAAGGCCTGGACGAGCTGGACCACCACTCTCTTCTTAATCCCATGATTTTTATTGCTTATCCTCCTGAACATACCACATACGTGCATAGTCATCGCGTCTAGACTGTCCAGGGTTCGCTTGTTCACCCTGCCTTGTTTAATGTCCTGCCCTAGTATCCGCACACCGGCTTCTGCATCTCCGGCTTCGGCACAACCATGTCCCGTATCCTTATATCAATATGTTCACACAATCTCTTCCTCGGATTTCGAAGAGTCAATAACTCGGACTGCTCACGGCACAATGCAAGCCACACTCTCTGGCATAGCCATGAACAATGTCCGCCGCCTTTTGCAAGTGCTCTTTAATCTCCCCATCACTGCCGGCTGTGCACCCTAGAGTAATATCAACCGCGTAAATCGCGTGTTTTACCCGTGGTACGGCCCCCAGGGATTTAGTGAAGCTTCGCATGTCGAGGTTGAAGAGCAGTCGGGTGATAACTGCTCCTTTTGGTCGTGCCGTTAGGGCCGAGATCGCAAGTCTTACGACTTCAGATTCTTAGGCGTGAGGGGGCCGTCCTCCCCGCGAGGAAACTTCGCGCATAATCGTACGTCTTTAGTTGATTTGGCAGAGTTCCTGGATGATACTCTCGTGCGAAGCATTATTAAAGGCCCTCTTGAGGTCCAGCGCGACTATATATCTCGTCTGTCCCTTCCGCGGGTCCTGCAGAATATCATTAAACATCTGCATCAGCAAACCCTGCGTAGACGTGTGCGGTCTAAGCTTGAAATGTGTGTTCGGACGTAGCTGCCCCTCGTCTATGTACATCATCAGTCTCGAATTAAGCACCCCCTCAAACGCCTTCTCTAAACAAGACGTAAGCGAGATCGGTAGAGATAATCTAACTTTAGCTCTTTCTTGGGCTTCGGAATAAAACGTACATTGGCCGTCTTTCACGCCTGTGGCCTTAACCCCTTTGCCCAAAAATGATTATTAAAGTGCCTCACAAGCTCCTCCAGATCCCATTCTTCCAGGTTGCAGAGAAGCTTGGCCTTGACGGAGTCTGAACCTGGAGAAGCGTTCTTCCTTATCACTCCCAGCTCGTGTTGCACTCTTCCACCGTAACAGATCTTTCCGACTCAGGGTTTTCCTCTGCCGAGTAGCCCAATTGCTCCTCCGGCGTCTCGAGGCAGAGATACCTCCCTGCATGTCGGCTAGATATCTCCTCTTGGCTCCCTTGACATTTGTAGATCAACTCAGCGACCCGTCCGGACGTCGCAGACTTAGTCCGCCCCGGGTTGATAGTCTCCCTGAGCAGCCTCCACGCTTCAGCTTTTCTAAGACTTCCCCTAATGCTATAATCTACATCATGCCAATTTGCCTGGCTAGCCTACCCGAGCAATCCTCGGCCTGAGCTGTAATTTACTTTATCTGCTTCCTCAGCTTCCTATTATGGCGCTGTCTCTTCCACCTCTTGGTGAGCACCCGTCGGGCCTCCCAAAGATAGAGAAGATGCGTGTCCACCTCAGGATTCTTTTCCGTAAGGTCCACTTCAGCAACGATAGGTCTCACAATGGCTAACGCCGGCTTTCTCCACTGCTCACACTGTCAATTGTGATTGTCGGTTCGCCTCTCTGCCTTCACCACCACTCTCAGTTCGTGATGATCCCACTGCCTATTCTTTGCTTGTAGCCTGTTCCATAGATGGTCGGCTCCAGAATACAGTGATCACTCTCTAGCTGTTTTGTCAGGTCGTCCCCCAAGCTGCGCTTTGCACGTTCCTGACCAGGGTCAAGTGCGGGCAAGTATCCCTGCGTGAATCGGTGCCCATCCCGGTCGGCTGGTCCACTTCGGTTAGAAGAGTTATTCATTCCCCGTTGATGCACTCCGCCAGCCGTCATCCCTTGGGCGTCAAAATTTGTATCCCCCCTCCTCCCGCCGGATGAGCCGCATTCAGTACCCCGCAATTATCACAGGATCCTCCCCAACCTCTTTCACGGCCGCGGAGATCAAATGTTGAGCGTCCGTGCTATGGCTCTTCGGGTTGTCGTAGCCATTCAAAACGTGCAACTAACTGTCCCTCTATTCCGCTGGTATGGCTACAAGGAAGCCGCACGATATGCCACATCTGTTAAACTCAAGTCCCCAATGCAAAGTTGCGTTTGACTGCGTGGCATCGAGAAAGGAAAGAGTCACCGGCAAATCTATGCTTCCTGTGAAGCGTGAATTCCAATTCAAGGAATAACTTGGCACACGACATAAGAAGCAGGGATGTACTGGGGCCCTATGTTGCGCCTCTTGGACTCCCACGGCGACTAGGGAGAAGAAAGTGACGTCAACAACGCAGCAAACGCAGATAGGATGTTGATTGGTGAGACTTGTTCATGACGAATTTCCGCAGAAGAAAACAAAGCTCACTTTTTCTTTGTTTTCTTCTGCGGAGATTGTCATCAACGACTCTCACCAATCAACATCCAATCTGCGTTTCCTGCGTTGATCACGTCACTCCCTTCTTCATAGTCGCCGTGGGAGTCCAAAAAGTGCAACACAGGGCCCCTGGGCCGGTTTGCTCATCTTGCGGCCGCGGCTGCGGCTGCGTCCAAGAGGGATTTTATGTCATCTGGCCAGCTCCATGGGGACAAGGAAGTACCTCGCGCCCCTGCCGAATGGCGGAGAAATCCGTATCGCTTCAAGCAAAAAAGCCTAATTTCGCTCGCAGAAACTGACTGCAGGGACTTTCAACTGGAGTCCAATTGACCGCCCCTTTATACTGTAGAAGCGGCAAGTAAAGTTACGGCCAGGGAGGTAAACATGAGCCAAAATGAAGAAAAAACCACGCGAGATAAAAGCGGTGGCAGTATATTTATATACCTCCGCCACAGCCGTCGGCTCACGCCTTCTACTGTGGTCGAGAGGTTAGAGCGCCGGTACTTGTCGTCGCGGCGTGAAAGTCCCGGGTTCAAATCGCGCCAGACACTCACTCATTTTTTTCCCCTTGTACTTGACTGCCCTCCCACTGAGAATGGAAACAAGGCCTTATGAGCTCTATAATATTATTGGGTGGGTAGTTCTGACTCACCAGTTCGTTGTTCATGACCTCGGAAGTGCGCATACATGTCTCTGGCTTTCTTTACCAACTTCCGCCACGCCTCTTGCATCTGCCGTGCACTCCGCGGAAAATTGTCAATATCTTCCCTTGCCCGTCTCTTACTTCGCCAGGTAACTGTGCTGCTGAATTTCTCTAGAATTTGTTGGTTCCGTTTTCCAACTGCTCTAATTAATTCCATTTGTTGATCCAAAGTCATTTTAGGTGTTTGCGTTAGAGAGATGGTTAGCGGTGTCGGCGCCTGATTGATTTTTGCATTCGGTTGTGATTGTCTGCTATTCTAACTCAAATTCATCAAGTAATGTGTTAATATTACAAAACAATTGCCACGGCAAAATGTAAATAATAAAAATACACCTTTTATCACATTCTATGCAAGTAAAGGTATGATCTTTTCTAGTTCGGTTTTACGACTTTCTCCTTTCTCAAACGGTTGACTTACTGCCTTGCCTGTAGGATTTCGCTCAATCAATGCATCTACAGCTGCTAGTCTTTTTTTTTTTTTTGCTTATTTCGTGGAAGCTTTTTTTTCTCTTTAGTTGTCACTAAGTTGTCACAGCTGCAGTCTTTATTAGTACTAAATAGGCGCCTCCTGTTATTGAAAGGAGTCGTAGCAAGAGCCTTGTATATTTAAAAATACATAAAATTGTAGTTGCTGGGGAAAGGATGGTTGTTTGGGCTCCGTTTGTGTGAAAGTCATACCGATGTTGTTATCTTGGTTTCCTTTTAGTGAACGTAATGAAACGATTGTATTAGCGCGCAAGTGGATGATGCGCAAAAAGGATCACAGATAAAGGGCTAGGCATGCGCAAAATAAAAAAAAAATAAAAGAGAAGTTCTTAGCGCGATTTGAACCCGGGACTTTCACGCCGCGACGACAAGTAGCGGCGCTCTAACCCCTCGGCCACAGCAAAAGTTTTTTTTTTTTTATTTATTACATGGGATTTGGTCAGAAAACACAAGGCTCTTGAAATCACGGTACACCAAGGTTGGCGTTAGGTGTCATGTACAGGCGTCGACATACATTTCGTTCATCTAAAGTCACACCATCGTGGGGGTTTAGTTCCCCTCATAGGTTCGAGTGCGGTTTTACAACTCAACAAAGTATTTTGTATTGAATAATACGTCTAAAAATCCGGAAGATGAATGCATCGATTTAAGAGAGCATACCAGTCTAGGCGTTCACTGAGATGGTCAAATACATTTCGTACATGTGATACAGTTTCTATAAAATTCGACTTTGTTGTACGGGAGCATCAGCATTTCTGTCAATCATTCTCGTTTTCCAGAGAGTATGCAAACCCATCAGTGTAAACAGATCATAAAGGAAGCTGTCATTTCGGTCTAAAGGTAGAAAACGGATTGTGCAGGCACTTATATCTAAATCTTTTTTCACAGTTCTTTGTAACACATCCCGGAAGAGGTAAGCATCAGTACAGAATATAAAACAATGTTCTATAGTTTCCGGTTGGTTACAAAGGCGGCAGTTCACTGACCACGGAACGAAAATGCCTTTTTCTTGAAGCCAAGGCTTGACAGGTAGCGTGGAAGTGTGAAGTTTAAAAGAAAAGGTTTTTGCAGAAGGTGACACTCGCATTTTCTTCACATGTTTAAAAACATCTTTTTCCGAACCGTTACCAAATATGCTTCGATACGAAGGTACAGGAAAAACGACGTCTATCAGATCAGCATATATTGTTTTTCGGGGAACTTTAAATAAATACTCCAGAGAAAACCTGGTTTTCAAAAACTCAATCGCGCTAACTACTTCTCCAAGGAAACCGAAAGGACGCAATGTGCCTACAGGCACAGATGAGACTACCAAGTACGGTAAAGCTTCTGAAAGTTCTGTCTGCACGTAAGTGCGCAGAAAATGATGGGATACAGTTCGGAAGAACATAAAACGAACAAGCACCTGTTTTAAAAATAAGTGAATTAGCCCAAGACCCCCTTTATCAATGGAGCGAAAAAGGTTGTTTCGCTGAATGGGTTCCCAAGTGGAATCCCAGACAAAAGTCGCGAAAACTCTATGAAATTTTTTTAATTTGGCCTCTCGCACAGCAAATCACCTCGAGCACGTACCTGAGTTTCGCTACAAGGAAAATGTTACAGGCTTTTGCGCGCCCACCACCGATTTGATTTCATTATATTGGCTTGACGCTTGATCTTTGCCGCACGCTCAGACCGCTAATGGCCACTGTTCCGAATGCAGTTCAACGGTACTCCTAAATACTGAGGAGCTACACAGCTCCACGAAATACAAGCATGCCTCGAAGGTGTTGTGGCCCACTGGCCGCACCAGAAGCCGACGCATTTTGAGTTATTTACCAACGCTCCCGATGCTTCACAAAATGTTTGGGTTAAGGTAAAGACATTGTCGACACTTTTCTTATCAGCACAAAAAAACGCTATATCGTCAGCGTAGGCTAACACTTTTACTTTCGCGGAATAGAAGCGATAACCATCCACTGTAGGGTTGGAAAGTACACTCAAGCAAAGAGGTTCCAAGTAAAGAGCAAACAGAAGAGGGGATAAATGACACCCTTGTTTAACAGACGATTCTAAATTTATAGGAGTCGGGAGTGAATCATTAACAATGAGACGTGTAGCACAGCTTCGGTAGCGCAGTTCGATTCCTTTCAACAACGTTGGTCCCGGGTTTACGTGTCTAAGAATGGCGAAAAGGAAGTCATGAGATACGCGGTCGAAGGCTTTCGCCAAGTCTACTTGGGCTATGGCGACCTGGGGTGCTATTCTGGTCACACACGGTCACGTTCGTGTTTCTCGAAAACTCCTCCCCCCTACGAACCGCGCGCTCCTATTGGCCACAGCGCGCGTGATAATTCCACGCGGCTCCCATGGGAACGTTTGCGAAACACGAAAGCAACCGTCTGCCGTAACGTAGCCGTAACTGTCGCTCCTCGAGTACGGACCGTGACGTCAAAGTGACGTATGTCCACGTCGGACCTACGTCGCACATAGCGGAAGTCGCGTAACTAGATTAACTGCGGTATTACTCGACACACCCTACTCTGTGTTTCACTACGAGTGCGAGCTAGTGCGGGTGTAGGAGCTACAAGAACGTGCTCTGGGCTTTCAACGTCCCTGTCGAGCAGGCGCGCTTGCGCACTGCAAGCCAGCGCTCGTGCAAGCATCGCTCAGGGTGATGTGCTCGTGCTTTTAACTTCTGTCTCCATTGCACGAGGGGGAAAAACTTTGGGTATGATTCTAAAGCGTAGAAAATGGCGGCGATGCTTGTTGCTCAACGATGGTTCGACCAATGCGTTCAATGACGGGTTTTCCGCGAGCACCCGGTAGCCTTCGCGATGCACGACGACTGTTTCTGACAGTACCGCTTGTCGAAAAGCACCGCGTGATCGCAGTGTGACCAGCTGCGCGACGAGAGACGGCGACGATGAGAGATGATGACCGTCGAGCAGCAGCTACTAATTGAATCGCACTGAGATTTTTCGCAACGGGAAACTACAAGGGCGCTGTTGCCACCGATGATCATATAGCTAATGCCCAGTGGATGGTGATCAGAGCCGTGACGGCCGTGGTGAGTGTCGCTGTCAACCGGCTGGGAAGAGACGGCTGGGTCGACAAAACCCCGGACCGAGGCAGCTGAGGCATGTGCGAAAGAAGGCTTTCGCCGCCACCACTGCAGGCACACCGACGTCGTGGGGTGCGTTGACTGAACCTAGAATCTAACTGAACCTTCATCACCATCATCATGGGTCTGAAGGAGACCATCATTGTTCTGAAGGACTTCAACACTTAGCCGCAAACATTACTTTGCCATTAACAACATGGTGGTAAGTTGACGTTAAAACTTCAGGGTTTCTACCGCTTCGATGTTAGTGCACGCTTAGTACCTATGTCTACAGTTGACTATTGGTTGCGGTTTGTAGCTACTGTCAATCACGCAATAAAATCTGGATGGGTTGCTGATGGCATTTTATTGTATCAATTAGATATTTTACCCTTTCATGCCAAGCTTCTAGAATTGCATGTGAGTCATCGGACAGTCATAAGAAACACTGTTTGATGTCCTGCAATATTCTACAAACAGGTGTGTCCTAAAATGAATCGTTAGTTGTTTAGACAGTAGGAGTTTAGTCTGGTAACATCGTTACCCACTGTAGACGAGAAATTTAGCCAGTGCTATCTTGTGGATAGTTGTCATCTCCGTGACCAAGGAAAACAAGAAAGATTCAATTGTCCTACATTAAACACACGTGTGTTTAATGTAAAGGTTATGATACCAATTAAATATATTGTCGTCTCAAAAGTGAGAGTAGCTCATTGAAATTAAAAAGCAGTGTGAACTGGATTTTTGAAATATGCCCGTGATGGAGAGCAAATATGCACTGTTGGCTTGTCACCATCAAGGGTAAACGACAAGCGGAAGCAGAGTAGATATGTGAAGGAAAAGCGAGCATATGTACTAAAGAAAGAACTGTTACGTAACGTGAAGAATGTCAGCAACTATCTTACCATTTTGTTACGAGCTCAGTGGCTATGCACACGCTTATGGCAGCCGGTGAATGTAGGATGCTCCCCTTATGGTATCATCCAGTGGCGAAGCTAGGGGGGGGGGGGGGGCTTATCGGCTTTGCACCCCCCCCTCCCCAAATCCGACGGGCCCTGAATAATGCACACAAATTTCGACACCCCCCGCCCGCACCCCAAGTCGTGAACATCCCAGTCACCTCAACCTCTCTCCCCCCTCACCCGCTCAAAAGTTCCTGACTACGCCACTACTATTAATAGCACTCAATATATAGTCAACATTATCAGAGTAGCGATGTGGGCGAGTTGGTTCATGCTTAGAAATAATGGAAACAGCGCGCAAACGACAAGGACGGGAGGAAAAGGAGTACAGCCAGGGAAATTTTAGAAGCGTATGGAATAAAGAAGGAGGGGGAACAGAACTGCGTGAGTCAAACTTCTGTGTATTTACATAAGAAGGAGATTACTTTCATGGACACGTGTTGATGCGAGTGTGTTTTTTTGTGGGTGTTTTCTTCGTTGGGTCCTTTTCAATAAATATTCAGTTGTCAAAAAAAAAAAAAAAAATCAGCGCTCGTCCTGTGTACTCCTTTTCCTCCCGTCCTTGTCGTTTGCGCGCTGTTTCCATTATTTCTCAACATTATCAGGATAAGCGAAATTTCCTTTAGTTTATGCACCATATAGGCAGTGTTTCTGTCTTTATATGCATGCAGGCAAAGCACACACGTCAGAAAACACCGGTAAGAAGGCTGCCTTCACAATGGAGTCCCCGTCAAACATTGAAGGCGTTAACAAATTCCACAAATTAAATTTTCAACGAAACGCGTTCGTTTTGCAAAACACTGGCAAAATTACATTGCGTTTTACATCAGTCACCTTTGTCGTCCAATGTATCAGCAGTCAGCGCTACACAAACCTCAATGAGCTTGTCGTTTGTATTCTTGCCGTTGGGTGATCACTGGCGGTCGTGGCGGCGGCACAATTCTTTCTCAGACCGTTGGCTCCTGCCTCCGTGCTCGCGGAAGCGTTGGTCACTTTGTGACAAGGTGAGGTTTTGAATCTTGACGCATGGCAACGCTAGATGAACGTCTATAACTGTCTTCATAATCTCAGCAAGGCTGCCGTTACAAGCCACAACACCGTAACTTTTAAGCTTCCCCTAGTGAAAAATACACCAGCTCGAGGGCTGGTGTGACTTGATGTTACACCAGACTTTTTCACAGATGTGATTTGGGACGTTTTCTGGTGTGACACCAGAAACCTGGTGTTCTGTTGTGACACCAGAAATCTGATGTGTGGGTATGACACCAGAAATCTGGTGTTCTGATGTTACACCAGAAATCTGGTGTTCTGGCGGGACATCAGGTTTTGTTGTAATGTGATACCAGACCACCTGTTGACTGGGTGTTGCTTTACTCACAAAAAAGCGTACAATGATAAGTTTGACAACAACGCTGCTGCCATAATCACTTTATTCAAAAAAGCAAAAAAGCACAACAGTACAGCTTCTGAAGCTTTACTGTTGTAGGGAGTTGGCCGTGATCAACTGGAGTTTGTCCGGAGCCACTGCCGTGCGTCGAAGAACCGGACGCCCTGTCGTTCCGAAATTCTTGGTCTTTCAGCTTGCGGTTGACTCGTGTCTTAGTTACGCTGATCCGTTCCGCGTACCCCTCCGCACCAGAAATTTCCTCTTCTAAGGCATCATATTCGACAGATAGCTCGATTTCCTTGTCCAGCTCTTTCAGGGAAGACTCCTTAAGTAGAAGAATATCAAATGTTCCTTCGAGCTCACCGATGTCGGTTGTATCCGTGGCCAGCAGACGCCAGTCTCGTTGATGATCTTTGTTGTGGCGGCTCGCAGGGTAATCCTCTTTCGCTTCAGGCGGTCGACGCCCTCCTCGCTCGTGGTAGGCATTTCGGCCCAAAAAATCGTAATAATTACTAGCTTCCTTTGTTTCTTTGCTACCAAACCAAGCTCGTCGGAAGTAAGGAAAGCGCACCAACACATCTTTTCGGCTTCGACTCACAAAGAAGACTTCTTTACTTTCTCAAACTTAAACAAAAATACCGGCGGAAAGGGAAAGGGAAACCCTCGAAGAGGCAAGTCGGCGAGCGCCCCAAGCTGCTCAAGGCCGCCCGGGAAAGTGCTCGGGACGAGGGGGACACTTCTTGAGCACAAAGGAGCCCGCCGCGGGGTCTCCGACGACCACCAAGACGGGAGGAAACAAGGCACCCCGTCGGGGGACGGAGCGGCACACAAACTAATAGAAAACACGCGCGCGGACGGGGGGGAGAAGTCAACGAAAACGCAACTCTGGTGTCACATCAAACTGCGTGGTGTGCACACCAGGCTGCCTGGTCGGTGCATGAGTCCTTGTGATGTGACACCAGACTCCCTTGGTGTACCCATCAGGCTGATGTGCGGGTACACCAGCATTTCTGGTGAGCACGCCAGGCTGGTGTGCTCGATACATCAGCATCGCTGGTGAGCACACCAGATATTCTGGTGTCACATCAGGATTCTTTGATGTCACACCAGGATTGCCTGGTGTATTTTTCATTAGGGTCATAACACCGGCACAAATAGAAGCCAAGTCTTGCATCCCGTCAAGTGTTAAACCGGAGACATTGAACGCCAGCTCACCGTGCTCTTCAACCCGGTCCGGCCACCGAATGGGCTCATCCAACAGCACGAAAGCATTCGCGTGCGCGTTGATCAAGCTACCGATCGCATGTCAAACCCCAGCCGCGGTCAATCCGACGAGCATCGCGGCCATGTTCTTTCCAGTTTATCACGCCAAGGGTACGCTTGTCGAGTTGAAACAATGCAAATACTCCCGTGCATCCTTGTTCTTACGTCATTTTGTCGTCACAACCCGAACTCGAAAAGCTACTGTTATACCCCTGTTACACGCCACACTTAACGGCGGTTAATCAGCTTAACTGCTGTTACGCGGCACCACTGATACCGCACTATACTCTCGGACAGCTATTCCGTAAGAAGTGAAGAGCGCGCGTGCACAGCATCGATGAATGATCATGATGCTCAAGCGCACGTTCGCCCATAGCTTTCACTGCATAGCCGCAGAATGTTGTCGGCAAATATTGTGCGCTATCTATGGCTTAGCGTAACTGTAGTTAAGTGTGCCCGTGTAACAAGGGTATTAGCGGCAAACAGAGGCTTTCTAGTTTCACGAACGTTCCCATGGCAAAGAGCGTTGAATCGTCACGTGAGGTACCTATGTAGGGACGTGTAGAAACGTAAAAGCCGGTTCTTTTTTTTTTTTTTTGCACGAGCTTTTCTGCAAGTAAGAAAAGTAAGTAAAAAAACTGTCCGAGATTATGCGGTCACGTGCATTTCTTCAGCGCCGAAAGAAAATAACATGGCTTATGGGGACTACCGTCGTAATCACTGCAGTGAGCAAAGGGAGCAAAGCATTATTAAAACTGTCCGAAGAAACTTTCCTGCATCATCCACAGTATATTCACAACCGGTGAACTCTGCGTCGATCTCACAACTTGTCATAAACTACCAAAGAGTCGTCGTCAGCAAGGAAAACAAAATATTTTATTTGCAGCTTATATTCAGGACAGCTTTACAAAAGATTATCGGTGTCGCAGCGTACCTCCACATAATATTTTCTTTTCGTAATTCCATCCGTATCGTGCAGAAATAGGGAAAGCAATGGCACAAACGAGGCACAAACACCACAAGGTCGTTACCGCGGTTTTCGCCATGTTTGTTTTGAAAGACCATAGCGGAACACTACGAGAAAACAAGTTGAGATATCTTAGCTAAATTTACTTTACGTCATAATTATTGAAATAATATTTCGTATTTTATAAAAGGATACTATTATTTTCCTCTGTTCCCTTCCATTTTCCGGAAGGCATCCTTTTCCCCGTTATTCGCTCGTTCCAACTCCCGGAGGAAAAAAGAAGAGAACAAAAAGGACAGGGGGAAATGCGGGGATTTCTGCGCCTCAACTGCGTGGACACGTCATCGCGACGTAGGGGGATCGTCTGATTCTAGCTGGCCGCGTGCGTGAACCCGAACGTTGAGGCGGAGCCTCAAACAAGAATCATTCTAGTTTGAGGCTACGCCCCTTCTTCCTCGACACGTCACAACTCGAAAGGTGCCCGTTGGCGACCAGAATAGCACCCCAGGTTGTTATGCCGAGTACAGCTATCTATGACCGAACGTGCGACGTGTATATTGGTCTGTATGCTTCGCCCCTTAATTCCCCATGTCTAATGGTCGCCACCAACACTAGAAGCGACGAACTGAAGGCGTTTTGTCAGAATCTTAGCGAATATCTTATAGTCCACATTGCAGAGAGTAATAGGGCGGTATCCTTCTACGTGTGTAAGTTTATCTGCTTCCCTACTTTTAGGGATTAATACTGTATGGCTGCTATTAAAAGGTGGTGTTAAGTGTTCACTATCGTAAGCTTCAAGAAATACTTTGTGTAAAAAAGGGCACAATAGTTCCTTATACTCCTTGTGAAACTCAGCTGGGAGTCCATCCGGTCCTGGCGTTTTAGAGTTAGGCAACTCATCTATCGCACTCCGAATGTCCTCCAGCGTTACTGGTCCACTTAGCAGTTCGCGTTGAATCTCACTTACTTTAGGCAACATGGAAACTAAAGTATCTGCCATTTGACTGTTGGAAGATTGCGTTTTCTAGAATAGATTTTTGTAGTGGGATTCGAATGTGCGCATTATATCAACATCGTTGGTTGAGAGGGTTTCGTTGCAGTCCAAAGGTTTGATTTTTTTGGAAAGACCATGGCGCCTTTCATCATCAATGGCACGCCGCGTGGGTGTTTCAGGTGACAAGAAACGCCTACACCTAGAACGTACCAGTGCACCATTATGGTGATTTTGCTCATAGCGCTGCAGCTGACTTTTGATAACAATGATTTCTTCCTGAAACTCACCAGATTTTTCACATTCCAATTCGTGAAGGCTATTTAGGTTTCGCAAAAAGTGCAGTTTCGTCTTTCTTTGCGTGAAAGGACGCAATACAAGCAAATTCAATCGCTTCATTTCTGACCTCGTGTTTAAATGAGTACCATTGTTCGAAAATGACGAATTTTTTCATTTGTTGACATATGTTAAAACATTCACAAATACTTTTTTGAAAATCATCACTGCCAAGAAGCCTTGTGTTCAATTTCCATAATTTCCATTTTGGACGTGACATATTACGTACGTCTGCCCCAATACGAACCTTTACAAGGCAATGATGAGAAAAGGACATGGGTTTAACTTCATAAGTAGCCACATGCGAAAAAAGTTGGCTTGAAACGTAAACTCGGTCAAGCCTCGCGTTACATGAAGGATAAATGTGAGTGAATCGACTTGCAGTAACCTGAGAAGCACCGACATCAAATAGGTGGAAGTCGTATGTGAGGTTGTTTAGTATGTCGGCACTGCTGTCGGGTCTTGTAGGAGGCACTGATCTATCATTGATACTACAGACACAATCGAAATCACCAAACAGAACAACTTGCCTGTCGGTGTCGAGAAAAGTGGCGAGATTTTAAAAAAACAAACGTCTTTGTCGAACATCATTGTAGGCATAAATGCAAATTAAACGCCAGGAGATACCATTTAAGAAAAAAAATCACAGCATATGAACCTGCCCTTATCATCCACAGCATGTGAAAATGACGAGTATTCTAGTCTCCTCTTTAAGAATAAAAGGCACCCTCCCGACAATCAATCCGCGTGGCTCACACATACCTCATAACTTGAGAGGAAAGGGTCCAATGCACGACCTGTTTCCTCGTCGGACGATATCTTTGTCTCCTGGACGGCAACAAAGTCAATCTGTTCCTTTGAGAGGACCCTATACAGTTGGGACTGACGTGCACGTGAACACAGTCCTCTGACGTTGATGGTAGCGAAGCTCACGGGAGGAAATGCCAGGGAGGTGTTAGTTAAGGGGGTAGTGCATCACCGTCCTTCACTACATCAGCAGGCCGTGTGGCCTTACTGTAGTGGTGCTCACACACCTCAGCTGGCCTACGTTTTGCGTCGCCTCTCTCGTCGCTGTTGTGGCCGCTCGCGACATCCTTGGTAGACAACTGAGATGATTTTTTCGATGTTGGGGCGGGTCGTTTGACAGATGCTCCACTCAACATGGTCGAGCGCTCTCGTCGATGTAATGAATCCTGTGAAGCAACCGTTGACGTCGTACTTTAAGGGGGGAATTCGCTGTCTTGCAAAAACAATTCAGGCTTTTCCGATTCAGCGGTGATCATCGCCAACTCGGGGTTGACGTGAGGTGGTGGGTGCAGTGGGGCTGTCAGCTGTACCCCTGAAGTGGTGCTGGAAGGTGTGGGGACCTTCTCCCTGGCTCCTCCGTGACCTTGCCGCTCCCTGCCGCCGCACTGTCGGGCGCTCCTTCGTTCCCCGTGACCTTCCCGTTTCCTGTCGCCGTCCTGTCGCGGAACGTCCGAGCTCTCCGGGAGGAACGGGGCAAGCGCCCCCTCACCCAGCGCTGACGTCGGATGGTCGGCTCGCAGCAAGGTTCCCGATTGGACGGTCGGCGGGACAAGGACTTGGGAAGGTCTTAAGAGGGGAACGGAGACAAAGGAAGAGGCTTGGGCGGCCGACTAGACAAGGGACCGGTCATGGAGGCGAGCTCGGACGGCGCTGGACGCTGGCGCAGGGAGTACGGGCACCACGTCGAGTGGCGGACTCGACGAACGGACCGGACAGCGACCCTGGACGACGACGTCCCCACGACGCGGTGTGGACGACCACCGCTGGGACTCGGAGAAGCTGCTGTGGCAGCGGGCTCTCCCCCGGCCTCGCTGATGACCGTCCCCCGATCCCGATCCCCCCCAAGGCAATGAGTGAGTGAATAAACCCTTTTGCCGAGAGCGAAGTATTGCAGTGTCATATTCATCCGGAGACAGAGTCTGTGGGAATCGGAGCTGGAAGATGCCCGCATAAACTGGCGCCGCAACGTGGGGCCTGATTCTTGATCAGGCAAGCATTCCGATTCCTAAACTGTTTCCGGTTGAATTGGGGCACTGTTTCGCGCTCTTTTTGGGGGTCATCTTTGTCGCGGGAGCGCCGCACGAAGTTTCGTTGCGGGAGTGCCGCACGGAGGCCCTGACATTATCGCCTGTCTGACTAGGAGGCGCGGATTTTGACCGCTGTTTTAAGGGATTAACCCTTTTCCCCAGCCTGTCAGGAATTTACTTATCCCCCGTTACGAGAAGCGCTTTGAGTGTTTGCTGTTCAAGCCACCGTTCGATGCCCTGGCAGGTTGATCCTTCTACGCAAAAGCGCTGTGTGCGTCGAAATTACCGCACCCCTCGAGGCATGTAGCGTCGGGCGTCCCCCCACCTACGCCTCCGGCCGTCCACGTCTGCTGGGAAAGATACCGGCTCACGGTTTGGGGCATGTGACGCGACTAACCGCCTTTGCTCGCGAATCGATATATTGTTTTGGACCGCTTGTTACCGATCGGACGCGTTAAAGAGGCATCGCTCTGGGAGGACAACGCTCCCATTGCGGATGGCGGTTGCATGGACTGTGTTTGGAAATTATTCCCGCATTGCATTTTGTCCGTGAGGAGACTAGCGTCTCGGTTTGACCGCATGCTAGCTCCCAGTTGGCCTTGCTTGAGCTGTCAGCGCGGTTTTTAGCTTCGTTAGTTGACAGCGTTTCAAGGTACGGATGCGCTCTTGTGATTCCGACCAAGATCGCTTTGAACGAGTACCTTGTGGCCAGAGGCTCCATTTAGGGGCTAAGCCCACTAAATCGTGCCGGATACGCGATGTCTGGTGCGCAGACATTGGAATCCAGAAAACCACCGAGTTTCCGTGTTCACTTATCAGTGGCTGTGCGTGTGTAATGCTCCGTGGAGTCCAGTCTGAAGCGATGGGCATGACCCGTGCGTTTCTGGTTGTAGAGTCGTGAGGTTGATTCCGTTTAATTGTGCGCACAGTTGGTTCCGGATCCTTACACCGCCATATCGAAGGTTGAGCCTCGCGGCGGGAGTTACTCTTTAATTTCGTTTTCTCCGTTTCCGGAAGAGCGGCGGCCAGCGCGTGCTTTGCGCTGCCGCCGGATGCAGTACGGTTCTCGGCCGTGCTTTGGCTCGCGTTGGGACGCGAGGGCGTAGGGAGCGTAATTGGTCGTGCAGAGACCTGGACTAGAGTGAAATTATAAATTTAGGGGAGAAAAGACAGCTAGGTGAGGAAAGAGCTGGGCTCGTGCAGTCAAAACCTGCACGAGGGGAGTGGCGGTCTTGCGAGGATGTGACGAGTGGTTCATAGTTTTATCCTGTACAGATGCGCGGTTGGCCCGGGAAAACGTACGGTTCACGTCGGCGGGTACGTGCCCGGGAAGCCTAGAAATTATGGCAGCGGCATGGCCGTCGGCGGCCTATAACTGTTGTGCGTTGGGTCAGCCCGTCGCTGTACTAACTGCAGCCTTTGCATGAATGGGTAGCGGGTGTTGGAATGCGGCGGTAAATGCTGTAGACACTTCGACGCTGCGGAAACTGTTTATGCAGAGCAAATATAGTTTATTAGCTCGTCATCTCCAAGACCGGCCGGTTAGATTATTTGGTATTTTGGTATCGCGCTCGTTGCGCGGAAGTTGAGAGGTGCGCGTGTGGGGTACTTACATTGGTTCGAACCCTGCCTGCCCTCACAGTCGCAAGAAGACTTTTCAGTCATGCGGCGCGTTGACTTGGCTGGGGGCGAGCTTTGTGCGTAACCTACTGCGTTTGTATGTGGACACGTTGCTCGATTCGAGAACGTCGAAGAGTCGCGAGACGCGTTGACGGCGTACCTTTATTGCTCGATCCCGGCCGGCCTTGACATCAGCTGGAAGACTTTTTAGTTATGCGGTGTCGGGGTTTGGCCGGGGTAGAGCTCTAACGTGCGTCGATGCGCTTATCGCGGTTGTCGAGCCCGTGCGGGGTTCAATGCGGACCGCCGTTACGCGCTCGTCGCTCCTGTTGGGTGGTCGCCTCCGAGCAGTGAAGCGGTAACGTCTGGTAGATGCCCAAACGTTACGGACATAGCTTTGTAAATAGGCTGTCCAATGAGATCTGCTGTTCGCACGATCCAGGTACTGTTCCCTTTATACTGGTGTAAGTGGCCGGTACCACGGAACAACGGCCTCTCAGTTAGGTGATTACCCCCTCTGATGATGGCGTGCTGCGTAGCTTGGCTGTAACGTGTTTGTAGCCCGGGTATCGCGAACACCGAGTGCATGAGTGCCCGTCATGGGTTGTTGGCAGCCTGTTTTTTCGAGTCGCACCCCGCGAACGGGACAGGATTTGTGACCGTTTCTGTTTTGCGGGAGGTTATTGTTAGTTCTTGGGGTTTTGTACGTTCTTCGCGAATGTGTTGGAGATTAATTATGTCAGAGATGTGCGGTTCTGACGCTCTGGTAGATTGCTTACTGTTTTAAAAGAATGCGGTTGAGTTTGATAGGAGCAAATGTTGTATAGTGGGCGTATGTACGATTTGAGCATGCAGCGAGTGCTCATACTTTTTAGTTAAGGAATGGTTTTCCACTTAAGTACCTCGCGAACGCGCAGCGTGATGTTCTTGAGGATTTCCTGCCTGCTAGTATTGAGATGAAGAGTTTCGTTTTCATTCCGTGGCATGTCCAACGATCGAAAGATTTTGGTTTCGTCGCGCTGCCTGATATAGCGTGCCGCTATTCGTTCTTGCGCGATTCGCTGTCTGTTACATTGGGGACGGAAGTGAACTTTAAGTGCCGGCGTGTTGTGTGTGCCTGAGTGCCCGTCCGTGTTGTGAGCTGTGGTGCTCCGAACCAGTTCGTGGACCGTACTCCGTCGGTCACGAGCTTCCCAGTGAATCAACGTTCACCGCTGACCTGCTTGGTTTGATGCCATCATCAGCATCGAGGGTGCTCGTCGTCATCGGCGACACTCAGCTGAACGAGCTCCCTGCCCAGGGTCCTGGGGACCACGCAACCTCAAGCCCCCCCGGGGTCCGAGCCTTGAGGGAGGGGAGGTGTGGGGACCTTCTCCCTGGCTCCTCCGTGACCTTGCCGCTCCCTGCCGCCGCACTGTCGGGCGCTCCTTCGTTCCCCGTGACCTTCCCGTTTCCTGTCGCCGTCCTGTCGCGGAACGTCCGAGCTCTCCGGGAGGAACGGGCTAGCGCCCCCTCACCCAGCGCTGACGTCGGAGGGTCGGCTCGCAGCAAGGTTCCCGATTGGACGGTCGGCGGGACAAGGACTTGGGAAGGTCTTAAGAGGGGAACGGAGACAAAGGAAGAGGCTTGGGCGGCCGACTAGACAAGGGACCGGTTGGAGGCGAGCTCGGACGGCGCTGGACGCTGGCATAGGGAGTACGGGCACCACGTCGAGTGGCGGACTCGACGAACGGACCGGACAGCGACCCTGGACGACGACGTCCCCACGACGCGGTGTGGACGACCACCGCTGGGACTCGGAGAAGCTGCTGTGGCAGCGGGCTCTCCCCCGGCCTCGCTGATGACCGTCCCCCGATCCCGATCCCACCCAAGGCAATGAGTGAGTGAATAAACCCTTTTGCCGAGAGCGAAGTATTGCAGTGTCATATTCATCCGGAGACAGAGTCTGTGGGAATCGGAGCTGGAAGATGCCCGCAAAGGGATGACTTCTTTTGGGGGTTGCATCGACCACTTCGCTTATGTCCATTAGGTGTTCTAAAACGGCATCTTCAGCTGAGCTTCTTGCTTGTCGGAGCTTGTCCGCATAGGTGGTGACGCACTCACTTGTTGCATGACCATAACGTCGGCATTCACCGCATCTGGGGGTCCTACACTCGCGACGAATGTGACCGATTCGGTAGCATCGTAGACGCAGTGGAAGGCGGCCAGGCACGTGCACCAAACTTCGACAACCGAACACTGTGAGCTGGTGCGGTATCTGGCTCGCGTTCATTCCCTCGTGAAGGGTCAACGTCACTTCTTTGTTTAGCGTCTCCATCTGTCTCATTCCGGCGCAACGCCATTTTTCTCTAAAAATCGAACGCACCGTGCCAAAAGGCGCCAGTGCTTCTTCGGTACGCTGATTGTCCAAGTGAACTGGCAGCCAAAGTAGCTTCTGTTTGTCGTCTCTGGCTTCCGGGTCGATGATTAGGCATCGGCGCCCCTTTAAGCGGAGCTCTGCTTTGGTCACAAGTCTGGTCTTGGCCAAAGCGCTTGCGCAGGTCACCATCCAGACGTGACTCATCTGGAATTAGCCGATTCCGATGATATCCTGGCTGTCAACCACGTCCCGCAAAGCGTCTCGGATGTCTGTTGCTCGGTATGGCCGCGCGGCGAGATCTCCGTGTAGAGAGACAGAATTAAGACTCCAATTACCTGTCGGAGGACGGGGAAGTAGGGTCCGGTACTCTTCAGTCGTCATTTCGCTGTGCGTTTTCAATGGAGAGCATCGAAAACACGACCGTTTCGAACGGCGTCTTCTTCTTTCTCCCGGCCACAGCAAAATGCGCGAGCTACCGGCGCTGGCGGAGGTGTTAGCGGCGAGAAGTTATGGTGGCGCCCTCCTACGGTTCCCCTTTGTGACGTCATTACCTTGCAAACGACAAGTTCGATGGTGTTTGTAGATAGCATGGTGGAAGCTTGAAATCATTGCGCTCTCAAAGGAACACTTCCAACACCGTCAAAATTAAAATTCTTTCATTCCTCTTATTTCCGTCGATGATATACCCTTTCCGACGTCATAAGTCAGCGTTTGCCCAATCGTGGAAGGCCGACCACAGCGACGCTTTCGGTCGCGCTCGTCGCCAATACAAATATACTGCCACCGCTTTTATCTCGCGTGATTTTTTCTTTATTTTGGCTCATATTTACCCCCTCTGGCCGTAACTTTCCCTGCCGCTCCTACAGTATAAAGGGGCGGTCAATCGAACTCTAGTGGAAATTCTCTGCAGTACGTTTCTGCGAGCGAAAATAGGCTTTTGTGCTTGAAGCGATGCGTATTTCTCCGCCATTCGGCAGGGACGCTAGGTACTTCCTTCTCCCCATGAAGCTGGTCACGTGACAGAAAAATCCCTCTTGGCCGCAGCCGCAGCCGCGGCCGCAAGGTGAGCAAACCGCCCCTGGTCTCTCGCTGCACCAACGCAGTCAAACGCACTGAAACACTTTCAAACGCAACTGTAAGGGGCTTCACGCTTCGTTGCGAAGTACAACTCATGCACGAGTGCAGCGACGCAGTCATTCCCCTCAAACTTCCCATAATCATTCATCTTTACCGTTTTTTTCCTAGTTTTTGCAGCAGTACGGCCGTCGGGGATTCGGCTTCTTGAGAGACCGGCAAGCCAAGACTGTCCTGCTTCCGACCCATCCTCCGGCAGTTCCACTGCCAGATTGTTGGCTCGATCATTAACTTGTGCATGATTTGGGATCACACAAGTTCCCTTCCTTTGGCCCCTCGATAATTTTCCTTATCTTCTTGTCGCGATGCATGAAGGAACTCTCCTGCTTCTGCTCCAGCGCCCATGTCAGGCTTTCCAGCTTTGTGGACTTTTTTTGCGAGCAACATCAGCTAGCCAGTGACCACTTATTATGTCCCGAAAACCGCCCGTTGAACCGCCGCCTCACAATTACGTGAATGTGCTCGGCAGTCACAGCCTCGTTCTTTCGTTTCTCGTTTTCTTTCTTAAGCTCCCCTATGTCATAACTGCAAAGGGCAATGTACTCTTTGATATGTTGCATATCGCCACTGAGATCCACCTGTGACTTGGGGTTAAGCTTGGGCTCGCCCTTTCGTCCCCCCGAATGCGGAAGTCCGGGACACTTTCCCTGATCACCCGGATCAGTGTGAATCTCACTCTTGTCGCCTTCGCTGCTCGTCTTCGTTCCTCGCTGTTTTCAGCACCGCGGTGTAGATGTAACATGCACTTTTCTCTACTGGCAGCCGACAGACCGGCACTGCGAGCGCGCATGTAGCCTTGACACGCTCCGGTCTGAATTCCTGGAGAGCCAGCGCACCTGTGCCTTGCCCGCGCGCTGTTCTCCACGGCTCTCTCTTCTCCTTGTGCGTCCTGGCTTCCTTGTAAAATTTCTCCGTACGGGATCTATCATAGATTTTATGTTCCTTCCCGCACAAGGCACATTTCGGCTCACACACATCTCCCTCTCCCACATTGGCTGTGCCGGATACCTATCACGCAAGACCCGCTGGTTTGCTGCAAACATTTGTTTAATGGCCCTCTTCGCCGCAGTTGCGGAACGTTGCCTTAAGGTCTGTTCACGCGATGCATCTTTTAGGCGCGCAACAGTTTCGCGACACTCAAGTTTCGCGAAATGTGCTCGTTCACACGTACCGCTTCACGTGCAACAACGATGACGTTTATACTCACGAAAATCGTTTGGGTGTTGACCATAAAGTGGCGCTTCAGTTCAAAGTCTACATCATTATCATCACCATTAGCCATTCAGCGTCTGAGTCAATACGCAGGCGAGCTGGTGAACAATCATAATTAAGAAATAAAACCTTAAGACAAGGAAACAAAAAGGGACACACACACCACCGTCTTAAAACCAGGACAGAATACACTGTCATTTAGTTCCATTTACTTAATTTACTCTTAAATTTTCATTTACTAGTTGTTGAATTGTCATTTACTGCCATTTACTTTATTTACTGTTGAATATGTATAATTTGGATGGAGGTTGACAAAGAAGAAGACTGTTTTGGAAGTAAATGAGAGCTGTACGCTGTGCTGGTTTTGAGACGGTACTGTGTACGTCCCTTTTTGTTTCCTTGTCTCAAGGTTTTATTTCTTAATTATGACTAAAAATAGACGCGAAATATCATCATCACCAATTACGTCTTCGTCCATCGCTGGATTTTTTTCCGATATGCTACCCAGGTAGCACCGAGTTCTGGGCCAAAATTTGGCTTGCGTCTGGCAGTTTAGGGCATTAAAAAGCCCGAAGAAGCCAAAGTTGTGCCAAACCTGACCTCCCTTGGCAACAGTCTGGGTATCTTGGCCCTAATTCGCCAAACAAGTGCCAAACTTAGGCTTCGCTGTCGGGTAGTTCGGCTGCCGTTTGGCATTTTCGGGCCTAAATCACCTAACAAATGCCAGATTTAGGCTTACTGCCCGGTAGTTCGGCAGATCTTTTGCATCTTTGGGCCAAAATCGCCAAACTAATGCCAAAGTTAGGCTTCACTTTTTGATAGTTCGGCTCTCACCTGGCACATTCGGGCCAAAATCGCCACAGATGTGCCAGAGTTAGGCTTACTACCTTGTAGTTCGGCAGAGCTTTGGCATTTCTGGGCCAAAATCGCCAAACGAATGCCAAAGTTAGGCTTCACTTTTTGACAGTTCGGCTGTCACCTGGCACATTCGGGCCAAAATCGCCACAAATGTGCCAGAGTTAGGCTTACTACCTTGTAGCTGGGTTGGCATCTGGCATCTTTGGGCCCAAGTCGCCAAACGAGTGACCAAGTTAGGCTTCGCTTCCCGATATTTCGACTGTCCTCTGGCAGCTACGGGCCAAAGTTGCCAAACAAGTGCCAGAACCAGGCTTACTGCCTTGGAGTACCGCTGATGAGGTATTTGATGTACGCGGGTGGTCTTCATCTTAATTAATTAGAAATCAAGTTTTTTTCTGCTGGCAACTTTATCTTATTTTGGGTGTCTCTTGATTTCTGCAGTCCAAAGGTTGGCTGAATGTTTTGACGAGGCTGGAGCAGGCTTTGTAAACGCAAATTGTGCCAGATGTTGTACTCGCGCGTAGGTACACAAGCCAATATCGGGACGCGCCGTGAGACTGGTTCGACATTAAGGCGCGTTCACACCGGCGATGCAATCTAGTCGCGCCATAACTTTCATCGCAAAAGCGACCATCGCGGGCAAAAAGTGACGGGATTTGAGCAGTTGCTTGCTGACCCGACTTTTTGCGATGCACTCTAGTCGCGGAGAGGCCGAGCCAACCAACGGCGTTCGGAGCGAGAGTTTTTGAGAAGCGACTCGCCAACGAAGGTGTTGGACTCGCTCATCGCGCACGCCAGATTGAACAACTAATTGCATTTTTTTTTCTTTTTTTGCGATGTGAGTTAGTTGGATCGCGCGACTGCTTACATCCCCGGTGTGAATCCGCCTTTACAGAAAGTGCTGCCATTGAGCTAACACTGCGCAAGACGGATGTGCGCACGTCTCCACAAGAGATATCATTATTAGGTGGCGCATTGCAACAGCGAGCGTGGCTCTGTGCGTGTCATGCATTGTGATTCAGCACTGTCAAATCCTAGTGATAACAAAGTGACAAAGCGCGGAAACGACCGGGGCTCCGTGGTGCGGCTCTGCATCTCACTTGGGGAATGAAAATGAAATCACGGAAATTGTACTATTTTAGCGTGTTGATACTTTTTAAACATTAAAACGTGGAGACACAAAAGGGACGATACAGACAGACAATCTTTGAACTTTAAAGGCCGCTGTACAAACGGGACGTTCTGCAGGGAAGAACCTTCTCTCCCGAGGCTGGGGGAAGGGGGCGGGAAAGGGCCAGCGTTGGATGGAAAGAGCGTCTAGAGAATGGGATTAGCCTCGGGGCGAGCCATCTTCTCGAGAGGGAGTGCGGACGGAACAAAGCTGCCGTGGGGGTTCCGGCTACAGGTGGAAGAAACATAAGCTTGTCAAACGGTGACCTCGGATGCGAGGACGGGCACGCCAGAGAATTTGAAAATAGCTGCATGATTAGCTGGACGACCCAATGCGGTCTACTGGCTCTAGAAGCTGACTTTGATGAAGAAAACTCGTTTTGCTCAAAAAATCTAAAAGTATTCTGGAGCGTGAACTCTTGCCACAAATAAAAATAACACATGCATGAAAAACTGCGAAGGAACTAAGCTTTCTCCTATGATGGGAGAATGCTTGAGCATTACAGGCAGTTATGTTGGCGCAACTTGCAATAAAGAAAGAAAAAAAAGTTATGTTGGCGCAACGGATAGCGCGCTACTTTCTCGATCAACAGGGCCTAGCTTCGAAACCGGGCAGGGGATGTTTTTTTTTTCTCGTGTTTTTTTTTTTATTATTTCGTTTATTTTTTGTTTGTTTGGTCACGTGACAAAAAAAAATCACATGAACGAATTTTTTTTTTTTTGGCCACGTCACCAGAGATTTTTTTTCTGTTTCTCCTTTTCTTCAGTCTTTCTTTTTTTTCAGTTTAGGTTATTTATCGCAAAACTCTTTGCAACTATTTCGCGTTACATTGGTGTTAGCCAAATAATTTTATTTATGGCAGGGAATTCTGCCGTACGTATCTTACGTTACTATTACCAACCCTGGCTTGCAATTCGCATAAAGAATTTCGTCCGGCAACCAGCTTGGGAATCACGACGCCAAATTTGTGTTATACACCATCTCAGGTTTACAAACAAACCAAAGCGCCCCTAGCGGACGCCATTGGCGCCGTGCATGTGCGATGGGGGTGTGGGCAAGAAGCTCGCCGTCCCCCATAAACAAACCACTGAAATGCGATGTTGTTGGCGTCGGTGTGAGTCCCCCTGCCCTTTATCGCGTTCGCATTGTTGATTCTACGTCTTCCTGGCGATGTCTGACTCCTTGAGCGGCGTCAGCGAAATTACCGAGGCTCGTTCCACCGCAAAACATCGCGTGAATAATGTGACATGTGGCGACTCATTCCGCGTGGACGCCGCAGTATGTACGCTAGTGCTTGACTCGCTTGATGAGATTTCGCTCGCAATTTTCAGTCGTGACGCCGCTCGACAGAAAAGCCGGAGGCTTAGACGATCGACGTCGATACTGAAAATCACAAGCAGAATCAAACCAAGTGAATTAGGTATAACAAGTCGGTGATGGTCACTGGTAACAATGATCAACATCTTCATGTATCTACTGTTTACATCGAGCCTGCTTACCAACCTTCAAATTTAAGTCTTCTGAGGCCTGCACTTACCTCTTATCGCAAGTACCGGGACAACATTTGGTCTACGGGCCGGCGTTGTCTAAGAGAGCAGACGACAAGCAGAAACGTTTGAAAGAGCAGACGACAGTTCGAACGATCAGAAGACCGTTTGAACTTGATGACGCACTGAACGTAATCCGCAGGTGGTCCGCACAAATTGACGGTTTTCTCGCGTTCATGTTAGAACAAAGCAAATAAATCTGATGACCACACGTATCCGTGAATTCAACCCAAGGTGCTTCCCACCCAAGCAATCGTTGTCCGACGGCGTCTGCTTTTCCCTTTTCACGGCACATATCCAGATCCTCGCACGAACCCATCACGTGAAAACTGACCTTCAAACTTTTCTCGACACTTTTGGTACGAACCCAGTCCCGGCGTTTTGAGGAGAAGGCAGGTTTTTGTCTGGTTCCTTTCAAAAGAACGCGGGAATGCACGTCTGGCATGGGGACTTCTGCCCACAGTTCCAGACCGGAAGTGCGACCGACGTGCCACCACCGCGCCGTGACGTAACAGAGATGAGTTCGTGTATAATTTCTTTGAGGTCTAAGCATAATTTCGGCGTCGTTATCCGTCGGTCTCTAAGATTGACTCTTCAAGTATCCTTTGAAAAAGGGTAGACGACAGGCATTTTTAAAGAGCACGTGTGTCGACCAGAGTGAACATTACTGAAGCGCCTGTAGTGTGATTTTGGCCGTAAAAAACTGGAGGCCCCGGGCAAACCCACTCAATGTAGAAAAGTATCTACCTTTCTGGTTTCATAGAGAGCTATGAAAGCCAGAAGGGGCGAATCCCAGCCGATTCAAACTACCGGCTTGCAAACGCAATCGTGTTGATAATAGCGCAAAGGAGTTTGTATGACTCTCTCTGGCGGTGCGCAGAGGGTAAAGGCATGGACGTAATGTATGCTTTTGCCTA
Source organism: Ixodes scapularis (assembly GCF_016920785.2). Classification (NCBI taxonomy): domain Eukaryota; kingdom Metazoa; phylum Arthropoda; class Arachnida; order Ixodida; family Ixodidae; genus Ixodes; species Ixodes scapularis. The sequence goes on from NW_024609857.1 coordinate 185,344,446, forward strand.
GTCACCTCGCGAACGGTTGGGTATTGGCTGCAGAGATCCATTTCGTGTTGTTTTATTACGGGATTATATCTTGATTTCTGTGCTCTATAGTTTCACAGACAGAACGAAATCGCTTTTCTCGTGTGATGTCACGGCGGGAGGCAGAAATCAATCAGTGTACCAAAATTCGACGCTTGTGCTCGTCCTATAGCGCTTCTGAAACCGTGCGATCACGGCTGTGTAACGTCAACATTGCATAAACTGCCGTTACTTGTACTCGTATTGCATCGTGAGGGAATGACTATGACTGGGTAAAGAGGAATAGGGAGAATGGGTGCGTGTGATTTGTTGAAGTTCGAATCAACAGGTCGAGCTTCCACGAATGCGATAGTATTGCATTCACTCAACCAGCTATATGAGTTCTCATACCTTCCAAGTATGCGATTCGTGTTCTGCCAGTGGTACCTCAGTTAGATTAAAAAACACAATCCACGTTGAAAAAAAAAAAAAAAGTTCACGGTGACTCAAGCCGCTCCCGCGCCGAATCATGTTTCACGTAAGCGTAATTTTAGGTTCGATGCACGACGAGGCGTCTTAAATCATAAAAACATTTTGGTTACGATTATTTGCAGCGCTAAAAATTTGAAAGCCAAGCAGTTTTTATAAATATTACATACACTTTATTTTACACTGTTTGAATACGCTGCCGTCGTTATGTCCTTGAAATATTGGCTAGCTTGTGGCGGACAAGGAAGTCTTGCAGGACCATATGATAGGACCTACAGTAAACCTGCCGTGCTTCGAAAAATGTTAGTCCAATGCATACCAGCTTGTTCAAGGCGGACGGAGCGTTGCGCATCCGGCAAAGCGCATTCAATCGCTACCCGCGACGATTTTTTTTTTTCGGGGGGGGGGGGGGGGGGGCAGCCAGATAATTTTTATTCACGCAGCAGGCCCCCTCTTCGGCAGGTTATGCCGGCTTAGCGGAGGCGTCTCCTAATCCATTCTCCGTGTTGGCCCCTCGGGGGAGGACGGTAAACAGGTGACGGAGGGCGGTGAAGGGAGGAAAGGAGGGCAGGACAAGAGGAAACTAAAGAAACAAGTAGAAAGAGCGAACTTTATTTTCGGCTTCAAGCTCAAAGCCCGCCCGCTCCGTGGGAGTACGGGAAAGAAAAATCTTGGGGGAAGGAGAGGAAGCGAAGGAAGTGTACGCGATCCCACTGTCCTGCGCGACCGGGTACATCGGGCAAACGGGGCGATGCCTCAACGACCGACTCCCAGAACATCAAATGGACGCCGAAAGAGCTGCTTCGGATTCCACGCACCCGATCGTCATTCACGGGAGAAATGTCCCGGCTGCGCTCCTAATTTATGTAATAACAAAAACAGCTTGACATAACAAAAATAACAATTTAATTAAATGTTTCGCCTCCCGTGCGGGAGGCATCTTCAGTAGAGCACAGAGCGAGTACGAGTCGCACAAAAAAGTTCGGTTATTTAGGTATAAAGTTTGTGTACACGTCCGGCAGAGGGCCACGGTTCTTGTTTACCAGCGATGAATCACTTCCACGTTTGTCGTTCTGGATGAACCAAGATTCCAGCAGCTTCCTCGGTCCCCACTTTTTGGCTCTCGCTATTGCCTTGCCAAAGTAAAATTGGTGTCCTGACGTCCATCTGTGGTCGACGAGTTCGGACTTGAAGCGGGTGGCGTTCGTGGAATTGGCGATATCCCGTGCGTGTTCTTTTAGACTTGTTTTTCTTTTTCGTCCCGTCTCTCCAACGTAGGAAGCGTCACATTCCTTGCACTGCACCTGGTAGATCACGCCCCTTTCTGCCTCTGGCGGGGTCGGGTCTTTTGGCTTGGTGATAACATTGCCAATTGTTCTGCAGGGTTTGTATAATGTTCGTACCCCCAACGACCTAAGGGCCCATCCCAATGCCTCCGGGATGCACACGACGTCACGTGTTCGTTCGGCTCGATCCGGGCGCCGACGGGGCATTTGTTTCTTAACGCGATTGATAAATCGGTCGGGGTAGTTACGTTTCTTCAAAGCCTCCCGCACATGGCTAAGTTCTTGATTGCTAAGTGTTGAGTTAGATGAGACTGTTTCTGAAGGATGCAGTAACGATCTTAGAAATGAGCTTTTGTGTTGAGTAGGGTGATGAGAGTGGTAGTCAAAAAAGTTTTGTCTGTCACATGGTTTACGATATACGGATGTCTCCATCTTAAAGAAAGGTTCACTAGTTCTATGGACACGTACATCTAAGAACGGCAAGGTACTGTCGGTTTCATGTTCGCAGGTGAACTTAATTGAGGGGTGGACACTATTCAAATTGCGGTGAAAATCGGTTACTTTCTCTCTGTTAACATTATATCGATGACTCTTTTGTAATAGTTAACAAAGAGAACGTAACCGATTTTCACCGCAATTTGAATAGTGTCCACCCCTCAATTCAGTTCACCTGCGAACATGAAACCGACAGTACCTTGCCGTTTTTAGATGTACGTGTCCATAGAACTAGTGAACCTTTCTTTAAGATGGAGACATCCGTATATCGTAAACCATGTGACAGACAAAACTTTCTTGACTACCACTCTAATCACCCTACTCAACACAAAAGCTCAGTTGTAAGATCGTTACTTCATCGTTCAGAAACAGTCCCATCTAACTCAACACTTAGCAATCAAGAACTTAGCCATGTGCGGGAGGCTTTGAAGAAACGTAACTACCCCGACTGGTTTATCAATCGCGTTAAGAAAATAATGTCCCGTCGGCGCCCGGATCGAGCCGAACGAACACGTGACGTCGTGTGCATCCCGTATGTTAAGGGGGTTTCGGAGGCATTGGGACGCGCCCTTAGGCCGTTGGGGGTACGAACTGTATACAAACCCTACAGAACAAGTACCAATGTTATCTCCAAGCCAAAAGACGTCCGACCCCGCCAGAGGCAGAAAGGAGCGTGATCTACCAGGTGCAGTGCAAGGAATGTGACGCTTCCTACATTGGAGAGACGGGACGAAAAAGAAAAACAAGACTAACGGTGAATTCCGCTCGCAGATCTCGAGCGCTCCAAAAGTGCTCCATTTGGAGCGCACATATCCCGCTCGCAGATCTGGCTCGAGTTGGTCATCTTCCGCTCGTAGATCTCTGGCAGCGCCCACTCCACGGAGCGCCCCAAACCCCGCCGAACTTTCTCTGCGGAATTTCACAGATCTCTCCGGAAGTTGACAGAGCGGCCCACGTGATTTCCGTCTAAATCGGCAATGAGCATGCGCAGCGAGGTTGGAGAGGTCGGTGGGCCAGTCGAACCGTCGAGTTGGATCTGTGCGGGTGCGTAGGTTCTTTAAGCGGGATTGTGACGGCTCGAACGCTTCTACCTCGCCTAGATCAGGGATACAAAGCCGGGACTGTGGAGCATGGTAAATCGTAAGCGCTGACATATTTGATCGTGAGAGGAAGAACGACAGAAAAGCCGGAGGCGGATGCAAGGTTAGGCCTGTTCCTTCTGCAGCCAATGATTGCTTACCTTTTTACATTGCATTCCGCCGGCGTTTTTCCGTGAAATAAAGCAAGAAGTGATTAGGCAACGACTGCGCAAGTGATGGTTTGTTACCTCTGTGTTTATTAAAGTCGTACCAGAAATCTGAACTCCACCGCTGGCAATCGGTGTCCGTGTCCCGCCGCTTCGAGGCGGCCGAAAGGTATGTGACGGTGCCGAACGCGGACGTATTCGTGATTTGTGACATGGGCGCTGTGGTACGTATAATTTCGGCGAGCCTGTGTCGCGTGTTATTTCTGCAGTATAAGCAATGAAAGTTGTCACCGGTCGTCGGAAAGATCAGTCGGCTGAGGCGTTGGTGGGCTTGTCAAGTTCGAGCAGCGACCATTTTAAACGGCGGAGGGGGAAGCGGTGGGGAGGGGCGTGGGGGAGGTCGCTGCTAAAATGCAAGTTTATCTTCCCCTCGTCGATTTGGAGCGGGCCCCACGGAGCGGAATTTCGCCTCCCTTGCGGATTTTGGAAAGCGCTCCGGATCTACAAGTGGAATTCACCATAAAAGAACACGCACGGGATGTCGCCAATTCCACGAACGGCATCCGCTTCAAGTCCGAACTCGTCGATTACGCATGGACGTCAGGACATCAATTTGACTTTGACAAGGCATCGACCTTGGCCAGGGATAAAAGGTGGGGACCGAGGAAGCTGCTGGAATCTTGGTTCATCCAGAACGACAAACGCGCAAGTGATTCATCGCTGGTAAACAAGAACCGTAGCCCCCTGCCGGACCTGTACAGAAACTTTTCCTGAATAGCCGAACTTTTTTGTGCGACTCTCACTCGCTCTGCGCTCTACTGAAGATGGCTCCCGCATGGGAGGCGAAACGTTTAATTAAATTGTCATTTTTGTTATGTCAAGCCGTTTTTGTTATTACATTTATCATGTCTTCGCCCGGCTTCTGGAGTATTTTTGCACTCCTAATTTCAAAGGCGCGACAGCCATGGGAGGCCACTGCGAGCGAGTGGGGAGAGAAATAATTGAGGCCTATAGGATGGCGACGAGCACGGAAAACATAACCACCCCGTCCATTTCGCTCTCAAGAAAGGAGATTATCTTCCTGAGGCCATCAATGGAAGCCTAACGCTGACAAACTAGGCAAGGCTACAAGGTCACCGGCAGAAGCGGCCTTTCCTTTTATGCTTTGTTGATGCCCCTTCGACCTCGCCTTTTGCAAATCCTCCCCACCTGCTTTTGTGTCTTCGTGTGGCTGTCAGCGAGCGCGACAGCCGCTTTAAGCAAATCAAAAGGGTGAAGCGAAACGCGTGACCCAGCGTGACCTCTCTACGCAGGACGCGGAGGACAAAAACGTTTGGACGAAAATTTGTCACGTGACTTTCTCTGTCACGCTGATGGGATCTCTGGGGCTGTCGTTTTCGCCGTTTGCCTAGTTATAGAAATAAGCGGGCCACGTAGGTCCGGTTTTCGAACTTCGCTCTTCAGTGTTCTGTTGCTATAGTGCGTTGCAGACGCGGCCGTGTTTTTTCGTCGTAAACAGTCGGAATACGTCCATGCCAATTTTTCGGTAACAGCCATTTTTTTCACCGGAGTTCGTGGAATACTTGTGATGTGTTTGTTGAACACGCTTCGACAAAAACTGCTCTTCGCCGACGACAAGACATCAAATGAATGTGCGCAACCTTCTTCCTCGAATGTGTTTGTGGGGTGCCTGAGTTGGGATTATGCAATTATCAAGGATTACATGATATCGCTCTTTCACTAGTAAGTGCACTGCTAGCATGATTCTGATAGTCGTCCTGCTTTCCTCTCAATCTACGCGGTTTTTGTGTGATGAGTTTTGCTTGATATGAGGACAGTGTTAATTGTATTTTATGATTTGCTTTTCGCTTTACAGAGAAGTGTGACCTTTGTAAATATGTTGAGAATACTCTGTGTTATGATAGTTGTTTAATAAACTTCTGGGAGTGATCGAAAAAAATTTGTTTGTCCGTATAAGTGATTGGATATGCAGCATATGACATGCAACGTACTACACATACTTGCACGACGTTCGGCCAATACGGAGCAGACGCATCGTAGAGTTTTCGCACAATATTGCGCGAACGCTAGGCCGGGGCGAAACAGCTGTACGGCAATACCTGCCGGGTATAAAACGGTGGTGCAAAACTGGACATTTGAGCGATATTGGAACCGACTTTCGGCCGGCACTGGCACGATACTGCAAAGTATTGCCGTGCTGCTTGGGAACGGAGGTGATGACATCTTACCATTGTGTTTCCAACGCTTATTTAATTTATTTCTCTTCTGGGACGCGTGAAAGAGCACTTCTGTGACACATTAGAGATATTCGAAACTTGGGCTGGCCTCTCGGCTTTCTTTACCACTTTTGGCATTTACTTGGCACTTCAGTGGGTAGCCATAGAAGAGACAAACTTCGGCATGCCCCGAATCGGCAAATTAAGATTTACTGCGGCAGTTATGGCTCAAGTCTGTCACTTACTTTGGCACAACTGTGGCGGACCAGAGAAAAGCCAAACTCGGCGAGGCCGAAATACCGAAATTAGGCGTTGCTTTGGTATCTATGGCTCAAATATGGCACACTTCGGCACTCCTGTGGCGTACCAGAGAAACGCCAAATTTTGGCGTGTCCGAAATACGCAAATTAGGCGGTGCTCTGGCAGTTATGGCTGAATTATGGCACCAACTTTGGCGCTCCTCTGGTGGACCAGAGAAACGCCAAACCTTGGCATGCCCCAAATTCCCAGATTAGGATTTACTATGGCAGTTATGGCCCAAGTCTGGCACCAACTTTGGCGCTCCTCTGGCGGACCAGAGCAACGCCAAACTCTGGCATGTCCAAAATACCCAAATTGGGCGTTGCTCTGGCAGTTATAGCTCTAGTATGGCACTACTTCGGCAATCCTGTGGCGGACCCGAGAAAAGTCAAACTTTGGCACATCCCAAATACCGAAATAAGGCGTTGCTCTGGCAGCTATGGCTGAGGTATGGCACCAACTCTCGCACTCCTCTGGCGGACCAGAGAAACGCCAAACCTTGGCACGTCCCAAATACCGAAATTAGGCGTTGCTCTGGCAGTTATGGCTGAAGTATGGCACCAACTTTGGCGCTCCTCTGGCGGACCAGAGAAACGCCAAACCTTGGCATGCCCCGAATTCCCAGATTAGGATTTACTATGGCAGTTATGGCTCAAGTATGGCACCAACTTTGACACACCTCTGGCGCACCAGAGAAGAGCCAAACTTTGGCATGCCCTAGGATCGCCCAACTAAGGCTATAGTTAGGCACCGTACTTTGGCACTGATGAGTGCCGTGGTGCAAAAACCTAACTGCGCCGAAGTTGGGCCCTTATGTTTGCCAGACCTTTGCCCAAGTTGGTCATTCCTCTGGCGTGCTGCCTGGGTACTCACTTTTCCTTCAGTGGTGCTTGACGTGCTTGCGGAAGCGCCGGCAGTATCCATCGTTCGTGGTTTCGGTTTTTTTCGGATTTGGCTCGGCTACAACACCGGCAGTGAAGTGGTCTTCTCAAACAGCTCGCTCCCACCTCAAAGGCCACGTGAGAGCGTTTCTGAGCGGCCATTGGCGGCGCCCTCAGAGCGATTGATAGGACTCGGCAAAGTTTCAGCAAAAGCTCGCTCCAGAAGCGAGGTGTGCGCGCAACTTTTTTTAGATGCGCGCGTCCTTTTCGGACTCGTTCAGACGGCGCAACCATTTCGCGAAACTACGTTTCGCGACAGTAGATGCGCGAGAAAAATGCATCGTGTGAACGGGCCTTTAGTCTTTTTGTAGATGAATCACGAGGTTTCTAGCGAACTGAATCTCACTGCGAAAAATGCTTTGTTTTCCTCGTATATAATAATAGTCGAGTGCAATCTTTCAGGCCTCCTCGCCTCAAGATTTTCGTACCTGAGAGCCTTTGTCTTTTGTCTTATCTGCACATTAGTCAAATTCGGGCGAACTCCCTGATTTGCGCCCCACAATGCGTATTCTGTAGACGAAAGGTAGTACGCCTCGACATCTAGTTGTCCAACCGGAAATCTTACCTTTCTGAGTTCCTCCAACGGCCTCCGCCTCCATCCACTACTTAGGGTAGATCATGATTGTGTTCTGCGCCTGGAGCAACGGGACAACGGTTCCGTGCTCAAGTTCTTTCGTCAGCAAGCTGCGTTTTGCTTCCCCAACTTGGCTCTTGTGTTGCTTCAAGTCGACCGCAACGCGTCTAGGCTTGATAAGGACTTTATGCTAGAACTCCCTCACGCTGGGTAACCCCAGGTGTTTTCTCGTAGAGGCTGAAGCCTTTCCGAGGGGGCGTCTTGGAAAGGCTTAAGCCTTTTCGGGAGGCCAAGAAGACATGGGGGCCTCACTGGTCCACTTGTCGTCTTGGCCTTATTCAACGGGTGTTTGCGTCCCACTTTTGTTTTCCTTCTTCCTAAGCAGCACTTGTACCCCGTTATTAAGTAACGTAAAGAGAGGACACAGAAACTGATTCGCGGGCCAGATAGTGTGTTTAATGCCCTCCGCTACGTGGCATTTTACTGCGATTTGGTTAAAATTAGTTAGAACTCTTTCTGTGAGAAGTATATATTTTTAAAATTTTTATGCTTTAGCATTATGTAAAGTAGTTAAAACGACTAAATAGTTTTAGTCTAATTCGACACAAAAACCCCGTGATGAATGGCGCCTGCCATCGCCTGCCGTGGGCCTGCCCGCCTGCCTGTCTGCACGCCGTCGCCTCAGCATCATTCTGCATGGCCTCTTCACGTCCGAGCGTCGTTCGTCAGTGCCGTGTGTGCCGTCCATCTGTGCTTTCTGCTGCAGCGTGTTCGGTCGGCTTTGCATCAAGCAAGGTGACGCATGACCGCGCGCGTGCTCGCATGCTCGGTGTGAGTTTGTGGAGCCGACCGGCTTGAGCTTCTCCCTCTGTTGTTTCCGTCGGGCTGTCGGGCTGCAATCGCGTGTGAACCCAGGTTATCGATGAGATTGCTTTGTACAAAAACTTGACTTATGACCGTGCGCCTCACATTGTCATTGGATTTACAGTTGACGGTGTTGAACGGTGCTGCAGATAGAGCCTTGGTTGTTGTGCTCTCTGGAATTTCCTGGAGGTGGGTTCAGCCCCTTGCATAGACTGTTGTGTACAATTCAACAGCGTCTACTTTTATCCGCAGTCTCCTCCTTCCTCTCATTGCGGGAGCTTAAGACTGCTGCCTTCACAGTAAAGGCTGTGGTTTGTGATCAGGGGGAATCGAACGCAAGCTTGGCCAACCAACTTGGTGTGTCTGTTGATAAGCCGATTTTGAAGTTGGCAACGAACATGCTTACTTTACCTTGGATGTTCCGCACCTCATCAAAACAACCAGAAACAATCTTCATGCAAGCACATTTTGCATTGAAAATGAGGTCATTGAGTAGTCCCATATTGTTGAACTTTATAGTTCTATTCATGAGATGAGGTTGCGATTGGCTCCGAAGCATACTGGGAGACACATTTTTCAAAACCCTTTGAGTCACATGAAAGTAAAGCGTGCCGCAGGTACTTAGTGCCTCTGTCTGTCTCGCAGTCCTATCCCTTGTTTATGCCAAGGAGCTTCCTAAGGCAGCCATGGCGACAGCTTATTTTTGCGATAGGATGGACAGACTTTTTGATTGTCTAAATAGCTCACAATTAAAGAAGACAGGACAGAAGTTGCGTCATGCAATTTTGAAAGGAGAATATGAGGTACTCGATTTACTTCCCCAGCAACTCGGATGGATTTCAGCATGGAAGTTCCAAAGTAGGAGGTAGCCTCAAATCATCATAGGGTGGTAAGTTACTATGAAGAGTGTCCTCATGCTCTGGGAGGAAATATCAAAGAGCCATGACTTTAAGTTCTTACTAACACGACGCCTGCAGCAAGACCCACTTGAGAACATATTTGGAACTATATGACAAATGCTGGGCTGCAATGAAAACCTAAATGTGTATCAGTTAACCTCAGGACTAAAACACTAACGAATAAAGAAACTGTTCAATCTGTCGAACCATGGAAACGTAGAGGATGACAAGGCTGACCTTCTTAAGGAGTTACCAATATTTTTCCACCATAAAAGTACAATTGCAGAGAACGTGGAAATTCTTCTAATTGATAACTTCCCGCCATTAGATGATATTTCTCAGCTGACATCAGACACCAGGTCTAACATAATTGATGACTCGCCCACTTATTACGGTGGAGCTATTTGCTTAAGCATTTCCTTGAACAGACAACCGCAGTAGTGGCTGTTCTCAGCTCCTGAGGGACGAGTCTGACAACTCCACTAGGCCTCACCACTACTTCCTTGGGCTGAAAGCATACGATGTGCCTGGAAACCTCTTCGGGAAAATAATAGTACTATCACAGGTTGCATTTAATTCCATTCAGCAACTAGAAAATCACTTTCCGGCCGTAATAGAGAGTGTGGTGCATGTTCACGGAGTGTGTGCTGCCATATATCACACACTTTCAGGGCTGGGTAGTTTAACTTTGATCAGAGTGCCACAAATGTTTTTTTTTTTTTTTTATGTTTCGCAGAATACGCTTGTGTTGGCATGTTCGATGACTTAACCGGAACTTGGACGAAGTGTGGTTGCATTCTCCAATGGCTGGTAAGCAACTAGACATGTTTAATTGTTAATAGTGTATTAACGGAGGTGGTTGCCAAATTAAGAACAGAAAGTGCTTACTAATTGAGTGGTGCACCTTGCACTCCAAACATTTATTTCAGTTATTTCCGACAAATATGTATTACGGCCGCCTTGCTAAAGTATTCATCCACTTTCTACAGAATTTCTATAAAAATAATGTATAGAGGCTATAGATTCGAAAGAAAGTGCATCCACTTTTGTATTCACTGTCTATAGCTGTTTAGCCGCTTTTTTGCGCCATACTTCCTTTCTGATCAAATGCATTTCGGAGATTGTTTAGGGACGTTTAATCTTGTCAGATTCTGAATAGAGTTCTCCTTGTTTGGTAATGACTCTCCCACAGTGTGTTTCAGGCTATGCCAATTCGTGTGTTTTATATTAGCCGGGAATCGGGAACTTTTACTCTCCGCTCTATGCTTTGCTCTCTTAATATTTTCTTATAACTGGTGATGATAGTTATGTCTTATTTATTTTTGCACTGCTTCCTGTGCCCGAGTCGTCCTGGAAGCGAAGGAATCACTCAGCGTGTACCCTGTGGAAAGTTCCTTTTAACGTGGTTCCACTAAAAATCTATTACAAAGTGTACGATATGCCGAACTCCTTCATATTCATTTATTTTTGCGAGTATCTTTTTCTTATAAAACATAGAGAGCGCCTGAAGCAAATGATGTATATACAATTGTGAACCAATAAAATGTTCTCGAATCACTTTTTATTGTTGACACCGAATTCTTCACCAGTCGGGAGTTAATGGGGAGATTGTGTAACTTCAATGTTTAACAGTAGAAAAAGCAAAAAAAAAAAAACAAGATATACACCTCTGTTTTGTGAAGTAGAAATTTTGTTTGATACATTTTGCGCGAATTCTATTGTAAAAATTCAAATAAAACTGCGTCAACATAAAAAAAAGAAGTGGCTTTGGGAGTCGAGTTGCTCCCGAGAGCCTAGCGAAGAGGCAGGCGAGGAGGAAAGAGAAGGAAAAAAACAGAAGGAGAAGGGTACCAGAGAAACCGGAGCAGAACTCCCCAACCGAAACCGAAACTAACTTGACCGCAACCGGAACCAGATTATGCTTAATGCCGCCTGCTAGGAGCGCTAGTTGTCACTCGTCTGTCTGGGCCAATGGGGCCTATAGCAATGTCCGCTCTTTACCTTTATGTATATTACTCTATGGCGCCACGTTAGCAGCACCCTGGCGGGCCCAAATGACAAGAACGGCCATGTAATCAAAAGTTCTTAACCCACCGGTTTAAGAATTATGTCTGCCAAAACCGCGTCTCTACGCTGTTTTCTTTTTTCAGTACTTTTAACAGTGCAGAAAACAAGATTTTTGCACAAAAACTCAATATCCCACGGAGCGGGGGAAGCACACATCCGCCACGAGCTTTTGGTTTTGTCGTCCTCCGCATTTTATTGTACATCGGTATGAATTCCGGCGTTTGCGATTCAACCATGTTTGCAAATAAATTTTTTTAATTCCAGAAATTATTTCCGCAATCAGACTATGAGTTGTCGGAAAGGTACGACAATATATATTTTTTCACAGCCATCTTGATTGTTTTAACCTGGAATAATAAATCAAAACTATCAGTGGCAAAGCTTTGGCTTACGGATCCCCTATTGGCGTGTTTTCATCGCGCCCGAGGTATCCGCTATGGGACGGAGGCCTATTACTGAAAATGCGCCGTGCATTCGAGATTAGGTACACATAGCAGAGCGCGTTGGATAGAGTGAAGATCACACGGAAAGAAAGAATAAAACACAGAAAAACACAGAAAATACACAAAACACAGACACACTGTGTGTGTCTGTCCCTCGTGTATTTTCTGTGTTATTATTCTTTCCGTGTGATCTGCAATCGAGATTTCCGTTGCCGAAAAAAAATCACCTTTTGGTCAAGAAATTAACACGCATTTTTTTCTGCTGGAGCCTGCCGGATGCCCTTACTTGACTTCACGCTAATATTTGAATTTCGATATCATTTTATGTTAGATCAGGGCGCCGTCGACTCTTTGGGCCGATGAAGCCAATTAAGTAGCGACAAGGATTCACGGTCATGCAGTTCGTTCTTACTTGTCTTAGTGCGATCATCGGCTAAGCTAAATGTAGTGAATACACGGTGACCATGCGTATTTAGTGTGCGTGTTCGCATTTTTTTTTATATACTGTTGCGCGTAGGGCCGAACAACCAGCGCTCGGTCACGGTATTCTAGAAGATTCGCGTTTATTATTACTCAGGGCGTAACTTTTATCATTCCGCCTTATACTCCGATTCACCTTAAGTACAGAGGCAGCCGATGCTACGACCTAATGGGACCGATCAGACGTCGTCAAAAGCGCACCATCATGGCGTACGTCATGTTCCTGTACGTGTTCTATTATCGCTGAGCCAATGATACACAGAAAATGCCAAATGCCGAGTTTGGTATGCAGGACGGCTTGGAATCCACGCTGACTCGTCGGTTTTGTTCACCGCGATAAACCAACAGTTCGAAACGCTAGGAAACTTGTGCTCGTGCCTCATGCGTTTCATGCACCTAGGGGCAACGCTAAATTTAGTGGGAAATTAATAGCAGTGAAGGGCAAACGCGAGTCTACAAGGGTCATATTCATAGCCTCCTCTATGTCATTGGTTTATCGCAAATAAAAACCGGCCCTTCAACTCCTTGATTTGGCTGCCACAGTTGCCACGTTGACATATTCGTTTCTCACGTGTAGCAGGATCCCCTGCTAGCACCAGTAGCTCACGCTTGTCTCCTTCACTCCAGACTCCCTTCAGAAAAAGGTGAGTCGGGTAAACTCCCATTGATACACGAACTACACAAACTTCGCGGTGGTGATGATAATTCGACGTTTCTTGGGCATTTGAGCACAGCAAAAGCTACAAGACCGAGTGGCGTGCTTTGAACGGGCCTGCCGAGTAGTAGCCGTCAGTTCGTCGAACGACGTCTCATCGACAGATTGTTTTAAAGCGCAGGTCTTCGGCGCCCGTTTCCGGGTATCGCGGCGTCGCCGTCGGTATCGCCGTCAGCGTAACCGCGATATATTTAGTGGGAAAACTGACGCCACATGGCTTCAGCACCAATACAATTCCCCGCTACATTTAACGGGGAATTGAATGGGTGAGATCGCAGCATTGGGACCAGAGCCGCGCTCGTTCATCGTACAAGGAAATGGTGGCGGCACATACCGCAGAAACTGCTACCACCTGAGAGAAGCACACCTGCCAATGTGGGATAGAGAGGCACCACTCCAAGTGCAAAGGAGTGTGGAGGATCTGTGCCCATTTTCTGACATAGATGAACACTCCTCCCGGGCAGCGAATGTACCACGTGGTACCAGCAGTGGACCGACAACCTTAGATCACGCACGTTCAGGAAGACAAGTCGGCCCTCCAAACGCATGAACTTGTAAAAAAAAAGGGCTTGTTAAATATGTAACGACAGCTGGTACCACATAGGTTGCGACGCTATAGATCTGGGATTAGGCCTACTGACTACTCGTCGCAGACCCAGCCAGGCGCCATTTTAACAATAAATTACACGTTGTGTTTTAAAATCCACCTCCATCCTGGTCATCCCATACTCTAAAAGAACCCGATCATAACATTAGAGAGAGAGAGAGAGAGAGAGATAAATAGCTAGATAGACAGACGGACGGACCGACAGACAAACGTCCGCCCACCCGCCCGCCCGTCTGCCCGTCCGTCCGCAAACCCAGCCAGTCGGACGGACGGACGGACGGGCCGTCCGGCCGTCCGACTGTCTGGCTGGGTCTGGCTGGGTACCGCCTGGTTGGGTCTGCGACGAGTAGTCAGTAGGCGAAATCCCAGATCTATGGCGTCGCAACATAGGTGGTACCAGCATTCGCCTGGCTGGGTATGCGACGAGTACTCACACAGCGAAAAAGTACACCCCTGGACGTGTAAACCGTTGTCCCAGGGCGGACTCCCCAAATGGTGTTCGTTTTACACGCGAGGCTCGGTGTATTTCGTTTGCACCCGAGGTCTCGTGTAAAATGAACATCTTTGAACGTGTACTTCGTTCTGCGATCACACGTCTAGGGGTGTTTTTTTACAATGGCGGCTGCTTGACGCAAGACGGGTTCTGCGAGCGAGGCCCAGCGCTTTACACGGCTTTTCGCCGCAGCGAAAGCGTAGTTTGCACGTGTTCGTTCGCAATCGTCCATACGTGCTGAACTACCGCAAGCATTCACCCCCAAGCGCCGACGCCGTATCCATTACGGCGATTACGCGACAGTGGGAGCGACCATCGACTGCATCCAGCAGCGTGTTTCCCCATCCAGCAGGTCCCGTTCGCGTGGCGGTTCAGCCGATCGCCGAGGCCGCAAGCCGGTTGCATTGTCACCGACGCCGGGTAATTTCCACAGGAGTTATCTTTTCGCGACCACAAACATGAACTTTATTGAAAAAGCCCGTTTGCCTTGAGCGACGACGAATAGCTCCGACACCGACCCCACCCGACCCTACCCGACCGGCGTTACCGACGTCCCGCTCACCTCTTTACCGCGAGCAAAGTTGTACGCGACGTTTCGACGTGTCCACTCATATCTCGTGTGTACGCAAATTTTGCGGCTTTCCGGGTACGAATCGGCTACCGAAACGGCCAGCGAACGAAGACGAACTGAACGCCGGCGCTATGCGCCATTTAAACACGCCATTACTTTTCTACTAGACTGTAGCGCTGTAGCTCAGAGCCGTATATGTAGAGAGTTTGGTCAATGGGTGGCGCGGGCAGAGCCAGGGCGTGCGGTAGACTTGGAAAGAGGGCTTGGCATGCTCTCTTGACCAACCAGAAGCCGAAAAGTATCTCCTAGCGGTGGTAGCGAGAAACAGTTCTGAGCCGATCGATCATCGAAGGTCTTTGTTCGTATATGGTTTTAATAAGTGCGTAAGAGTGACGTGTAGTAACTCTTCGTGGTTGAAAATAGGGTGCACGTGTTGTTTTCATCATGATCACGCAGAAAGATGTAAGAAACGAATGCGCCGCTCAACTCTGTTTTGCGCGGACAGTGTGTGACCGCTTTGATGGCAGATTCCCGGCCCTTGGTGTTTGGCGGACGGAATATGTCGATCGTTCCGCTAGTCGCATTCTTCCACCATCATTTTGGATGAGCGTGATTGAAACATCACGTGTACCATATTTTCAGCCATCGAGGGTTACTCCAATGCAGTTATCAGGTTTGTTTCTTGCGACCACCACCAGGGTATATTATTTCCGGCTTCTGGTTGGTCACATTCGAATTTCTGAAGACGCCCTGGAACACGCCCAGCCCGCTTTCGGCCAATGGCGCCTCCTCATTTGCCTCCTATACTTCCCAACGAATGGCCAAACTCTCTCAATATACGGCTCTGCTGTAGCTATGTGATGTGGTTCTCTACACATAAATGGGCTATGTACGAACAAAGCTAAAATAAAATTGGGCGGCTGCTTGCGCCATCTAGTGAGTATGCGGAAAACTACAAAAATGAAGGACTTTTTGGCATTTCTGGAAGTAACAGCTCGAACACGGACGGCAGCATACCAACACATACATCAGAGCACATACCACAAGATCAACATACAAGCACATACACAAACAGCGAACAGAGGCACTAACAACCCGACACTCCTACTCAATAACAATAGAAACCGGCTCGGTATATATAGCAGACTTTTTGTTTCAGACGAAGGTCCGGTGACCCCCTCTTCCCGTATTTTACATGAACGTAACGATATTACACAAGTATTACTTATATAGTACGGCGACATAATTATAATTTGGGAAGGTACACATTTCGCTTAGTCTAGATTATGGCTAAAAGACACCCTATATTTTAAAAAGAATGTTTCGAGCTAGCCAAAATGTAGCAAAATCTGGTTTCGTTTTCGGAAGTTCGAGGGCTCAAGGCTGGAATGCGCGAGCGAAGTCTGTGCTTGCTTCTGTCAAACTATAATCCATTGTATGACGCTCTCAAAGCTGCTGGCTGCAGCCCCCGTCTTGGTTTAGGGTTTGATTTACACGCGCTCCCGTGGAAATGAAATTATGCGCGCTCGAGTCGGTATTATTGACAGCGTGAAGTACAAACCGAATGTAAACGATTTTGTGAGCGACGAGAAAAGCGACGGCGACCCGCTTCGCTAACGCTCGGTCACTCTCGCGACGACGCAAGCCGCATGAAAGCGGAACAATGTTTTCTAGAAATCCAAAAACCGAGTGACGCGACGAGCGATAGTAAGAAATCTTCGTAATACGTCGCTGACTCGTCGCTGTCGCCGTCGCTCGCTAAATCGCTTTATGCAGTTCAGCCTTTATACTCACGCTAGTGCCGACCTGCATTACCCGCTGGGCCCAAGCAAGCGATAAGGATATTCAAATATGTCACAACAGTGGCGTGCATTCTCTAAGAAAACGCATATCTCAAATTCCTGCAGTTTGACGTCGGGATCCGTTACTTGTTCTGCTATCACCTTGGCGAAACGGTCACTAAAGAGAAACTAGTCGGTTTGTTTTATCAGAAATTATAAAAACCTTATCTGGCGACTGTTATGCACAAAAGCACTCTGGCATTTCATATAACTAGTTTAGAATAAACTGAACACAATCGGTAACTTAATTTTCCAAGCATAATAATAAAAAAAATCTCAGAAAACAACGTATTTTAAAGGTGTTTCAAATAAACAAAACTGAAAAAGGAGCCTTAATTCAGCTGCACTATCACGTAAATACTTCGGGAAAAAATATCTATTGAGAAGTAGGTTTTGCAATCTCTAATTTGCTTCTTTCAACCTTCCAGTTACTTTATGCGTACTTGCAGATTGTATCCTGACAAATCTAGACAAAATTGTATAAAAAGTAACAGTCTATATAAAATTTATATCTTAATTAAATTCACATTTGTTGGATAATGTTCAATCTTAAATATGGGTTTTAAATTTCATATCTATTATTACAAATGATTGAATTACATGCTGCTTGATGCATGCTGTGCGCCCCCCCCCCCCCCCTTTTAAATATATATATCCTGTATATTTGCTGGTTAGTTGTTGTAAACCTCTTAATGTTGTGTTATTTGTCTGTTGTTGTAGGTGTGTGAATGCATATGTTGTACCCCACTCCTACTTGGACCTTCAATGGCCAGTAGTATCCTCTAAATAAAATTAAAAAAAACAAGTGAGCAGTAAAAATCTGGAAGACAAAGGTAATCATAGAGCCGTGCAAAAAGGCATTCAGCATATGAAACAGATACAGATATGGGCCTCTGGCGGTCCATCGGTTCAGCCTCCACACCGCCTAAAGACGGCAGTGTTGCAATATTACGAACCAGCGCACAGGTAGACAGTTACCCAAAATCCAAACTCAAAAAACTCACATCAGCGCTGTGCGAGTGTATATTTTTGTGTATTTGGATTTTGAGTAACTGTCTACCTGTGCGCTGGTTCGTAATTATGCCGTACCAACTCGCCCAATCTGCCGTATTAATAGTGTTGAAAAATACTTAGATCAACTATAATGCTAACGACTGCAGTGTATAAAAGCCAGCTACTCGTCGGAACGAGCTTGACGGTACGAGAATAAAGCGAATGTTTCCACAGTTAAACTCAGAATCTGTTGCACCGTCTCTTCCGTCCTCAAGATCGAAAGTGCTACAGATTGGTGATATGGACATGATGATTGTCTCTGAGCACCTGCTATCCAGGGGAATGTTCTTCCTGGCCAAGGGCACGGCAACGGCTCTGCCTTTTCGGACGAAGATGCAGTAGGCACATATTCAACTTTCTCAGCCTCCACATGTGCAGCGCCTCCGCAACCGCCTCTGCTCTGTCGCATCTAGCGCCGGCATCTCCCAGCAATGGGCTGCGACCACCTTGCTTGCCCCACCGGCTCGGCAAGTGAATATTCACCGACATTTTCACACTGTTCACAAGGCATGTTGCTAGCCGACCAGGGTCCCCTCACCGTTGCCATGTCAGGCATTCACTCTCAGTTCGGTTCCTCATCTTAGGGGATGTTGCATCGGCCCCGCAGTCGGCCGGCATCCCCCTTTCAGTCCGGAACTGTACACTCCAAACTGATCTAGCCGGACTGAAAGCACGACAGGGTCGATTTCCCCCGTCTGCTGCCTCATTTCCTGACCTCGGCGTTAACTACCATGCACGGCTTTCAAATGCTCTCTTTCCTGCTCTCTAGTATGTCATCCTGCTTGCGGTACATGTCAACAGCAACGACACCTCTCTGGAGCCGCAATCACTTCAACAAAACCGTGCCATTCCTCACAGTGCAGAGCTGAGGGCGATAGCTCTGCGGCAGTCTATCGGTTCAGCCTTGGCATCGCCAAAGATGACAGTGCTACTCATACTCGTTGCCACGAGCTCAACGACATGAGAATAAACATAATGTTTTTATTGCTCGGAATCGGTCGCAGCATCTTTTCCGTCCACAACATTGTATACTCTATAGGTAGTAAGCAAGAGGCACACTTCAGATGAAAAGAACAAATGCTCAGATCACACATGCCGCGGGTGTCCGAAATTATCCATCATGTTGAATATTGTTTTGGTTTTTTTAATTCTAACAGAAGACAAACATCATTATCGCGCAATCAAAATGAATACTTACGAAACACCTAAGTCGCAGTGTAAGCGCTCATCGCTGAGCTGCGGCTGCGGCATATATTTATTTAAAAGTGCACCGATGATAAAACCTCAAGGTTTGGCAACAATACCGAGATTACAACGCTTGTTACCCTTTTAAGAAAGAAGAGTTGTCCATTATAAAATACAAAAGAAATAAAAAATACCTTAAACAATGCAAGGTACAAATCTGCACAACAGGCTTCCGAATTCAACTACTTCGTCGTACTGGAGTTTGTTACAGTAATAACAGCTTTGGATGGGCTGTGAGGACAGCATTCACACTGAACTGGGTGCCTTGGTGACCAGTGTTGAGGAGTTGCCACTCCAGAGTTGGAACGATTCCGCACTTCCACAACCCTGGAATCGAATGCAAATAAAATGGTGGCAGCACTGGAATGGAATGGGAATGAAATTAGTAGTTACATTTTGCCCAGAATAGAGTAGGAATAGAATAGGCTTTGTTCTAATGCGAGCTGCTTCGATGCCGTCAAAGGGGCTTTCGAAACGGCATTATTGCACTTAGGTAACTGACGGTTTGGTTATCTGACTGCTTATGTTCCTTCGAGGATGAAAGTGGCAACCCCAGTGAAGCAACCCAAACTGTAGAGTTGTAGGCGGACAAGGGAAATTTATTCGATCTTACTCCAGGGTAAGGGTTTTGTACCTCAGAGTTCCAAAACCTACCCGTGCCCAGCACTTTTCAATCTGTGTTGTCACGTGACACGACCCACCGGAGTAACTCGGATCCATTTGGACAAGATTTGGAACACAGCCAAAGTGTCGTTCCTGGCGCTGCGAGATGCAACCATAAGGCTGTTGGGACCATGTGTGATTACAGCACCAGTTGCAGGCCACCAGGCAGGGACAATGTCACATTGCCCGCATTTCGTTAATACACGTGACTCCTCACTTATTATGTATCTCGTAAAAGTGGAGGACATACGCGGTTCTTTTGTGGAAAAGATGGGCGACTTAGTTTTCCTCTCTGTTATGAGGCTTTTACACCTGGTGGTGCGATCGATATCTGAAGTGCCCCCATACCTATCGCCGCTAGTGCTATGTGCGACCAACGCTCAACTTAGTAAAATCAATGATTGCGGGTAGGGTTTTGAATTTTGCAGTTGTCTACGCATTCCACAACGCCGGCTTTACGCCGACGTTATTTTCCGGTATCTTAGTACTAGCTGTCAAGTGCCATTTTCACAATTGGGAGGGATTGAGAGGAATGGAATGCAGCAGTTCAGCCATTCCAGGAGTGGGGATGGGCCCAGTTTTTCCTTTCCAGGAGTTCAAAGGAATGGAATTAGTATTAGAAAATTCCAAGTCTCTGGAATGGAGTTGGGTGGAATGGGGAATCTTTCGTTTGTTTGCATGCCTAGAATGTTTGAGATGACTCGAGAATCTTGTTTGTTCGAGCTCGGAACCTTCTAGATACCTACGGGCTTACAAAAAGAGCTTCGCATGGCTGCTCGAGTCAGTCGTCCTTTTGTTGCTGTCAAAGTATGTGCGGTCTTTGTTACTTTATGTTTCTCGGCACAAGTTCGCTGCATTTAACATTGATCTGAAGTTTTATTAATGAAGTTTGTTTTTGTTCATGACGTATTGGTGGATGTGCAGAGTAACGCAGTCTATGCCCATAAAGCGTACCATCTGTGAACACGATAACTCTGAAGACGACGATCGTGAAGGCGACGTCCTTCAAATCATCCGAGGACGACTCCAACTGTGACATCAACGACGACCTCAACTACGGCCTCAGAAGCGACCCGGACAATGAACTTGACAAAGCCCCTGGCTACCACACTTAGACGAAAACATCATGACGACTTCTACGCTGATGATGAAATGGACAACTCCAAAGACCAAACCCGGCTACAATGTCAACAACCAACCTGACAACGGCCTCGATGACAAACAGTCTTCAACCGTGATGACGAGACTGGTGACGACACTGATGATGACCCAGGCGAAGGCTCAAACAATTTCATGGCAGACGATCCCGACTATGGCTTTGACAGTTATCCATGGACAATCCGGACGATGACTTTAAAGGGCAACTCGGGCCAAAACTCGAAATTAAAGAAATTACTGGTATCGCTGTAGTGACACAAAATACGACCCCAGCCAAAATATGACGTCCGTGGGATGCCGCATTCTCAACTAATGCCGATAATAAAAATGTGACCCGCCGCGAGCCGCTGCACCTTAGCGGGCGGCTAGCAGGTTGCCGATCACTAAAGCAACATTGGGCCGTGACGTCAGTATCGTTCTCTTTTTTCCTCCAAGCGTTACGCGGAGTGCGCTTCTTTGAGCCGCTACCACCGCTACTTGGACTTGTGATTGTCATGTTTAGTCGTTGCTTTTATCTGTAGCCCGTGTAGCTTCGGTATAACCTTTTGTTTATTTGCTTGTGAGGACTCAAAGACTAATTTCAGCGAGCAACTCGTAGCGCCCAAGACTGCCCAGCTGTTCCTCGAAGGATGCCGAGTAGAACTTGTAGTGCTGTGGGCTGCTCAAACAACCCGCTGCACAACCCGGAGGTGCTTTTTCACAAGTTTCCAACGTACCGGTAATTGAACAAGGTGTGGGTAAATGCTGTTCGACGAGTGGACTTTGGCTTTTACGCGCCCAAGGAAAAAAGAATGCAAAAACAGACATGTACAGCCCTAACGCAGCAGCCCGTGCCGGAAAGCCTAAAAGCTTCGTGTCTGTTACTGACCCGCAGCGCGAAAGCGAGAGGGCCCCCAGTACTGTACTTCACTGGCAGCGTGTCGTAGAGCAGCGCCGCTCCATCCACGGAGCCCCGATGACAATTTAGGCCTAGCGACAGAGTACGGAAGACCTCACACGCGGCGACAGCCGCTGAGTACGGTGCTGAATGAGTTCACTCGTTTTCCAGTCAATACCTTTTGGGTATACTAGAGACAAGTACGGCATGGCACACGCACGGCGGCAGCGGCCGCCGAGTACGGCACTGTACGAGTTTACGGGTTTTCCAGTCGCTAGCTTTTGGGTATACGCACTAACTCTTTCTACATGTGCTGGATAACTACGACGTATACAGAATTAAAATAAAATCAGCTTACCTCCTACCTTTAGACGGCTAGCGCAACAGAAGTAGCTGCTGCTCAACCTGCGTACTCGTTGAACGAGAACGATCCTGACGTCACGTTCACATAGCGGCTGATTTCTAGTGCCGCCAGGGCCTCGAGCGGCTAGTTTCGGTTTTGTTGGCCGCGCCCCAAACAAAACTTTCAGGCGTCGATATCTTTAAAACTACGCAAACTAACGAGGAAAAAATTACACCTTGCAATTCAGGGACGCTGACTGCACTACAAACAGTCATAATCCCAAAATTGAAAGTATGGTCCGGAGTTGCCCTTTAACGACAACCACGACTACAAACTTGACGGCGACCTTGATGATGAAGCCGATGACGATACCTACAGCAAGTGTGGTATTTGTCACGAAGACGAACAGGACGACGACGCCTGGTATGTCACTCAACGAACGGAGGAAGTTTGCCAGCTTGGTCACATTTTGATGCAAGCCACAACTTCCTGACGATGACTGCTACAATCATTGTCGCCACGACACCCAGTTTCAGCCTGGCTACCCACTGTGAATCTAAACACCAATTCATCGTCGCAGCAAGGAACTGTTAAAGTGGTGCTTTGACCTCAAGGTTATTTGCTACATGAGACCTAAGTTGTAAGTCGTTGGCCAATGGCACATCAACATTGTCATGCTGCCCTCTGCGACCCGTAGACGATTCACGTCTTCCGACTCAACTGAACTAGGTATGCTCCGTAGGACTGTGAAAATCTGCTATTTACGTGACTCTGTATTTTGACCTAGTCTTGCGTAAGCTGTTAATTTAATTTTGTGTTGCATAAAGACGATGAGTCTTTCACACGAGGGGAGTAATGCCACGTGCAAATAGCCGAGTCAGCAGCGTGATCGACTCACATGCCGCTGACCCCGCCAGCGCATGTCCTTCTTTCTTTTCTTTGCGTGACTGGAATGATGAGATGACTCTAAATCTTTTTTGTTCAAGCTCAGAAACTTCTAGATGCCCACGCACTTACAAAAGTACCTTCGCATGGCTGCTTAAGGTAGTTGTCCTTTCGACACCATCAAAGGTCTTTGTTAATTTATGTTTCTCAGCACAAGTTTGGCGCATTACACACTGATTTTAAGTTTAATAAATGAGTATGTTTTTATTCGTGACAATATTTAGATGATTTTTGATAATTCAATCTTCTGATATTTCAAACTAAAGTGTGTGGCTTCCAGGGCCCGTTTGCTCGAAGCGCTAACCGCGGCTAAAGTTAACAGCAGTACCTAGGAGAGGGATTTTGAAATCACGTGACTGGCTCGGCGGGGATGCAGAGAAACATGGCGGTGCCCCGGTGAGTGAGCGCCGCTCGCTTTGAAACTAATATGTCGTTGTAGCTGCAATATTGGGCGCGTTAGTCAGCAATGAATGGTGCCAGAGGCTTTCGCTTTGCCTTACCTCATTTAAATCGCAAAGCATGAGCATATGACCTCGCCGCATTTTTTAGATAGTCTTTCGATTCTGGCCATTCCTAAACCTAAATGAACGCGATAAATGTTAGCATTGCAATGTCTTTGGAAAGTGGATTGTCTTGACTCAATCGGCCGGGTATTAATAGCACAAAAAAGCGGACAGCGTCCCAATAGACCATATCAGACCTTTCTCTAAATTTCCCAAGCACCGAGGTGCGTGCTACAGGTGTAGTTACACGCGTTGCACGTGCTGGCGTCTGAAGTAGTAACTGTTCTAAAGCAAAAAGTCTAAAACAAATTTTGTATTGCACGTGCGTTGGTCAAATTTTTATTATGATTATTTACTTCGAATCTTTTATAAGAGGAAGGCCAGTGCGCGCGGACCGCAGAATTATACTTCCAGCGTTCTTCTCGATGCTTAGGTAATTTAAAAAAAAGGTTTATAGGGATGCTGTCTGCTTTTGTGTGCAATCAATACCCGACCGACTGAGTCAAGACAATCGGCTTTCCAAAAATGTTGCCAAGCCGACAATTACCGCATTCATTTAGGCTTAGGAATGGCCAGAGTCGAAAGACTATCTAAAAAATGAGGCGAGAGCCTTGCTCATGCTTTGTGATGAAGTGAGGTAAGGCAAAGCGAAAGCCTCCTGCACCATTCGTTGCTGACTAACGAGCCCGGTATTGCAGCTATAACGACATATTAGTTCCAAAGCGTGCGGCGCTCACTCACCGGGGCACCGCCACGCTTCCCCGCATCCCTACCGAGCCAGTCACGTGATTTGAAAATCCCTCTCCTAGGTACTGCGGCTAACTTCAGCCGCGGTTAGCGCTTCAAGCAAACGGGCCCCGGAGTTTGAAATAATGAGAGTCGACTGTAAAACACCATTTTTGCTACCCCAATTAGCAATTTATTTTAGTGTAATTTCTGGAATCTTTTATTCAGACCGAACACTTCTTTTTCAATAAGCTTGTCGGCATACAATTTAGACTATTTTTATAGCCTAAACGTAGCAAGCGTTCAAAACAAATAGAACCTAGTGCATCAGATACACAGAAAACACAATATTAGCAAATGCTACTTTTATTGAACACATCTGGAGTTTCTGTTGCATACATACAGCGCTGTGAAGAAGTACACCATTCTTATATGAAAATAAGCTTCCCGCCAGTGAAATTTCTCAAGTTGGACAGCCTTGTTGTAAGTCAGGCACGTTAAAGAGAACCCTGCCAAAGTTTTCATAGACACTTTTACAAAGTTGTTTCATCCGTACAATAGCGACTTCAAGGTATATGTGTAGAAACTTCCCAAAATGCAAAGATTATGTGAAGAAACTGCATTTCAAAGTTGACGTCCTCGCGACCCCCCTTATCGGTAGCTGCTCTACCGGCAACAATGAAAAGAACTATACAAAGACCGCTGAGGCCACATATCGTAAGACATGGTGTCCAAGATTCGCCATGGACGGCATTGTTGGTAGTTGGACTTGTTTGTGCTCACTCTATTACCCAGTCTGTCAATTGACAGCTATTTACAGTGCATGATAGGAACTATTTGTGCTGTAGACATAAAAACATGTACATGTTGCCCCCCCCCCCCCCTTTGAATCTGGCAGGCGAGACCACTCGAAAATGTTTGAGAGTAGCTGTGTAGAACTGACATGTTCTAACATTCTGATGCTTAACCGAAATTCGAAGCTTGCAAAACAACACTGGGGCGGTAGGCGGGACGCTGCAAAACCCCCAAAACATCACATATAGAGCATTATTTCTAACGGATGGCCGTATTTTTGGAAACATGTGGGATTCAACAAGGCCGACGAGACATGTGATGTCGCGATTCTCGTTCCCTCTCCTCTAGGCTTCATCCCTTAAGCAGGTAAACCGAAGCGGGAATGAGAGAAGCGAGGCCGCTTCCCCTCATTCTAAAGTGTACCAGGAGAAGTATGATGTCACATTTCTTGTTTGATTGCGCCCTTTCTTTTCCAAGAATACGGCCATCCGTTTGAGATATTAATGTATGAGTGATGTTTCGGAGTTTGTAGAGCTCCCATTCAAAGCTTCCGCGGGCTTAGTTTATTAAATCCAAATTTTGGTCCAGCATCCTTTTAAACAAGATTTTTCAAATATTAGCATAATGAATATACAATTGGACAACTTGCTAACTTACAACAGTATCCTCCCGATGATGCCGTACAAAGGTTCTGTCACACGCACCAACCGAGGGGATTGCTGCAAGTCCATCCACCCTCAACTTTTAGTCACCTTTGAGCCCGAAGAACTGCTGTATGAGGCCCGTCCAGCCGCTGAGCATACAAAGAGAAACACGGGAAATAACACTCTGTGACGAGCAAAGCCTCTGGGCGGAAAGCCCTCCATGACAAATGAGCACTGTTGGGTTACGGCAACGGCGTAATACACAGGTTCTGCTTCTTCGATGCCTTCACCGCTGCGGTGGGTGGTCGTAGCTAGTCGTAGCAGATAGTGTCACGTTTGTTGCTCGTACCAAAACACCAAAGCCGTGTAGTATTCTTGTTGCCGAAGTTCATAAGCCTACGTTCCCGGTCTACGCACACTACACAAAGCCAGCCACAAGCAAAGCTAGCTAACCCCGTCTCTGCTTCGGCGACAAGCCGCCAGGGCGGTGACACCGCCGCTGAAACTTCTGCCTCGGCTGTTCAAACCAGGGCCCCTCAGTGCACAAGCATGACACTTGCTAGGCTGCTCTGCCTGACACGCGCCCGCATGTTCCCTCTCATAATTCTTCTGCCTGTACGTGCCCCGTATTGTACACGGTCATACTATGCACACGGCGAAAGTTCCCTTTTGAAAGTGCTCCACGGTCGGCCAACAATGCTGCGAACACATAGCACATGACCACTATAGGTGACGACACTTGGAATACTTGCCATCCGTCGTTGTGGCGCAAAGTCGCTTTCTCAGTCGTCCTCACAAGGGGCAAGGAAAGGCAGGCACTGCATAAAAAATCAATACATATGGTAACACTGGCTGTGGCAAACTAGTTTCAAAGATGATACAGTCATGTCTTCTTAATATGGACACCTCCGTACTATAAAAAGATTTTTTTTCTATAATGTAAGGTGTTTATATGAGAAAATAAAATTTAAAACAAAGATTGGATAACAAGCATAACCAAACGAACAGTTTATTCAGCTAAAAGATAATGAGATGTGAGTTTGCTCTATCGCTTTAGAGCCGTTTAACATGTAGCACTACTGTCGTTTACAAGAACAGATACCAAGGCTGTAAAGTGATGATCGGCTGAATAGCAAAAGATGTTGCACTGTATGCACAAGTTGGATGTAATTGACACTTAGCTGCCGGCAGTTAGGATCCTATAATCTTATGATCGCAGACGGGAATTACATCTGGTGCCTACGGCTGGAATAATGTCTTGCGTCGTAATAGAAAAAGCACAAAAAAAACACAGGATGGAGAAACCGGGTGTCACAAATTCAGACTTCTCTTCATTTTTTTAAATACTTTTATGATCTCTTTTTTGGACCACCTTAAGTGTTGGTACGGTCAAAAAGGGGAAGGGTGGTGCCTCTTTTAATCTCAGTTCGTCCCGTCGTAGTTCCTTTCTAAGTCCCTAACGAATTTGCTCGTTTGCGGAATGGGTTTTTGTTAACGGGCGACGTAGATCATCCCAGGTCACAGTTTGTGGCTTTGACCTCGCGGACGGAGGGGTGCGTATGCTGGCTCGCGTATGGTGCCGATTTGACATGCGGGGGCGCCGCCGGGATACAAAGATGTTTACGCTGGCTAGTGCGGTTTTTGAAGGTGGCGGCTTTGCTCAGTCTGCCGCCTGTCGTGTTCTGTGTATCGGCGATAATTGATGTTTTTGGACTCGTACGGGGGAATGGATGGGCACATATGTTTGGTTGTCTGAAATATGTAATAGGTTTTGCCATTTGGGTCGCTGCTGTGTATCTTTGTTTTTCTTGAAAGTTGACTGACCCGAAAGGCGGAGAAACGGGAGGTTGGTCGGTAGACGAGCCTATAAAAGGGGAAGGGGGTTCAGGAACAAAGAAGGTAGTCCAACCCCAGAGCTGGCCGGGTCGCTGCTCAACGCGGTTACTCCCTGCAGATGAGTCTTGGAATGTCTAATTTTTGGCTTCTGCCCTGCCTGTCGGGCAAGTGTTTGAGTTTGTTGTGCTGAAGCGTGTGGTGCGCGGTGTCGACCTCATCAAGCTTCCAATTGGACCGCCGGACTCCGAGACGCCGTTCTTCGGCCGACAACTCCAGACTACGGACTGCTCTGTACTCAGCACCTACCGGAAAGCTAAGCCTGGTTTTCTAGGACTTGTCTACTTCATTCTCTGGCTCTGAAGTACGAATTGTTGAATGTTGGAAAGATTTTGACACAGTGCTACATTCTGTCGCGACTGTTTTGGGGGATTATCCCATGTGTCTAGCGGTAACGTTCGAGTTCCATCTCGGTTTGCTCTCGTTGTTAGTGTCGGGTTTTCGTCACTGTTTTGTTGGCTTATTCCGGTTTTATGAGCGTCGAGTCTTTTTAGTATTAGTTTCTGGCTCGCAGGGCTCCATAGCTTTGAGCTGGAGTGTGGTTTGTGTTGAGTGCTCTATAGCCGTGTACAGCTTAGTTTTTCACTTTATTAAATCAAATCTTTTGTTTGCTTATCCTCCTTGTGTCATCGTCTTTCTCTACTGATTATACACCAGGCGTGGACCTAGCGCTAGTCAATGGTCGAACTTAGCTCTTTTGTTCTTTTCCCGTAATTTCTCGTTTATCCTCAGAGTGGATCATTGAATTATTTTTATTAATTTGAACCCCACTCCGTGACACCGAAACAGATGGGAAAGCACCACAAAGTATTAAACTCGTCGAACATTAAATGTTCTTGAATTACACCTCACCCATGCTTGCTACGTGATGAAGCCCAAAGCTTAGTTCAATGCCAACCAATATTAAATGTCTTTAGATGGGCACCTGCTGCCCTATCATGGCCTTTATTGCAAAGCACTGTTCACACATTTGCGAGTCCTGTAGTGCCTTGTGGAATGGTCGGCGATACTTGCCGTTCCGCAAGGCACTGCAAAACAGATCAGGCTCAACTTTTGAATGTCGACGAGCTTACGGAATGCTGCAGCAAACCAATCATTCGCCGAAGGAAAAAAAAAGGAAGCTCCATGCTTCCGTGTGCTCATTGCAAGTGTTTCCTGCTCTGCTATGTACCCTGCTTGTGTGCTGTGATTTGCAAGCCAGCGTGGGATATATTTCCTTGATTTGTTTGTGTGTTCAGCTGTGCGAGGTTGTGATTGAAACAACCAAGAAGTATAGACCGCCATTCTTTTCATCAAGCTAAGGCTTTGCACATCCGAACCGGGGACGATGACTGCTATTGTTTACACGATTTTCGACACCTATGTGGAGTGGCTTTGTGTTGAAAATTGCAATCCCAAGTGCAAAAAGAAGTTACCGCAGACTATACTGTTAAAGGTTGATGTTCATAAATTTCAACTAGCAGGCTCTGGCTACAACCACCTTAATATTCATTCAACATTGTTTGCATTTCTACTTACCCGTGATCGCTTCATTTGCCAAACATGTGAGTGGCCGGTCACCTTACCGATGAAATTAATGTGCTGGTGTCTCCGGCGAAGAATTCCCTCAGGGCTACATGCAATGCACAACCCAGTTTGTAGCTCGTTGTGACTGAAAGCTTTCACACTGGGGAAACGTTGTTGTCACAAACGCAGTCAAAGAATGCGATAGGATTGAGGGAACAGGGGGATTGTCCAAGTTGACTGACTGCATGAGCATATGTTTCTATCGCCACCGTGTTTCCTCCACGCAGGCGACGGAGAAAACGATATAGAGACTCCTCGCGCTTGCCAAGTTTCTCTAAAACGTCGAAATACAAGACACCCAGCAGCGAAGTGTCGATATTGCCGGAGAGAGCGGCGGGACAAAATCAGCGCAGGATCGCGGCTTCGCCACTCTTATGCGACGGTGTCTTCGGTTTCCGCTCTCTGCAGCTTCCACCGGGACGCTAGCCGTGCCTAATTGTGCTAGCTTTGAGCACCACAGTTCATAGGGTTCACAGCGCCCGAGCGAAAGCTCGCGCAAAAGAACCGGCGAGCAGTCGAGTCGTTTCCAATCGACGGGGTGGCTAAACGCCTGAGCCGGCTTGCTCAAAGCAAATCTAACGTTCTTGAACGGCACGTAATAAAAATCTGAGACGTGCTACATTCTATACAAACTTGATAAAAAAAAATCAAACACTCACCTTCGACTGCTACGTCCGCCGTACCGCCTCGAGGCAGAAGCAACATGGCGCTCGACGTTTTGGGGTGTTGGGCAGGGGTGTTTTCAGTGTTGCTTACACGCCTAGTCGTGTAAACCGAAATTGAAACACCAATGTTTCCTACCCCAAGTAATTTTTTTACGATTTATCACTAGCAGAGCATGTAAGAATATGCTAACGAGTGAAATTGGGGTGTAAACAGCCGTAATATTACATTTTCGCTAGCAGTGTAGTCAGTATGCCTAATCCCAGATCTATGGCGTCGCCAAATTAGTGGCACCAGCTTTCGTTACATATATAAAACGCCCATTTTTTTACAAGTTCATGCGGTTTGGAGAACGGACGGACGGGCGGACGGACCTCCGTCCATCCGTCCGCCTGTCTGGGTCTGCAACGAGTAGTCAGTAGGCCTAATCCCAGATCTATGGCGTCGCAACATAGGTGGTACCAGCTTTCGCCTGGCTGGGCATGCGACGAGTAAGTAGTCAGTATGCCTAATCCCAGATCTATGGCGTCACAAAATTGGTGGCATCAGCTATGCGGTTTGGAGGACGGACGGACGGGCGGACGGACCTCTGTCCATCCGTCCGCCTGGCTGGGTCTGCAACGAGTAGTCAGTATGCCTAATCCCAGATCTATGGCGTCACAAAATTGGTGGCATCAGCTATGCGGTTTGGAGGACGGACGGACGGGCGGACGGACCTCTGTCCATCCGTCCGCCTGGCTGGGTCTGCAACGAGTAGTCAGTATGCCTAATCCCAGATCTATGGCGTCACAAAATTGGTGGCATCAGCTATGCGGTTTGGAGGACGGACGGACGGGCGCACGGACCTCTGTCCATCCGTCCGCCTGGCTGGGTCTGCAACGAGTAGTTAGTAGGCCTAATCCCAGATCTATGGCGGCGCAACATAGGTGGTACCAGCTTTCGCCTGGCTGGGCATGCGACGAGTAAGTAGTCAGTATGCCTAATCCCAGATCTATTGCGTCGCAAAATTAATGGCACCAGCTTTCGTTATATATATAACACGCCCCTTTTTTTACAAGTTCATGCGGTTTGGAGAACGGACGGACGGGCGGACGAATCTCCGTCCATCCATCCGTTTGGCTGGGTCTACAACGAGTAATTAGTAGGCCTAATCCCAGATCTATGGCGTCGCAACATAGGTGGTACCTGCTTTCGCCTGGCTGGGTATGCGACGAGTAGTCAGTCTGCCTAATCCCAGATCTATGGCGTCGCAAAATTGGTGGCACCAGCTTTCGTTACATATATAACACGCCCCCTTTTTTTACCAGTTCATGTGGTTTGGAGGACGGATGGACGGGCGGACGAAGCTCCGTCCATCCATCCGCCTGGCTGGGTCTACAACGAGTAATTAGTAGGCCTAATCCCAGATCTATGGCGTCGCAACATAGGTGGTACCTGCTTTCGCCTGGCTGGGTATGCGATGAGTAGTCAGTCTGCCTAATCCCAGATCTATGGCGTCGCAAAATTGGTGGCACCAGCTTTCGTTACATATATAACACGCCCCCTTTTTTTACAAGTTCATGTGGTTTGGAGGACGGATGGACGGGCGGACGAACCTCCGTCCATCCATCCGCCTGGCTGGGTCTGCAACGAGTAGTTAGTAGGCCTAATCCCAGATCTATGGCGTCGCAACATAGGTGGCACCAGCTTTCGCCTGGCTGGGTATGCGACGAGCAGTCAGTATGCCTAATCCCAGATCTATGGCGTCACAAAATTGGTGGCATCAGCTATGCGGTTTGGAGGACGGACGGACGGGCGGACGGACCTCTGTCCATCCGTCCGCCTGGCTGGGTCTGCAACGAGTAGTTAGTAGGCCTAATCCCAGATCTATGGCGTCGCAACATAGGTGGCACCAGCTTTCGCCTGGCTGGGTATGCGACGAGTAGTCAGTCCGCCTAAACCCAGATCTATGGCGTCGCAAAATTGGTGGCACCAGCTTTCGTTACATATATAACACGCCCCCTTTTTTTACAAGTTCATGTGGTTTGGAGGACGGATGGATGGGCGGACGAACCTCCGTCCATCCATCCGCCTGGCTGGGTCTGCAACGAGTAGTTAGTAGGCCTAATCCCAGATCTATGGCGTCGCAACATAGGTGGCACCAGCTTTCGCCTGGCTGGGCATGCGACGAGTAAGTAGTCAGTATGCCTAATCCCAGATCTATTGCGTCGCAAAATTAATGGCACCAGCTTTCGTAACATATATAACATGCCCCTTTTTTTACAAGTTCATGCGGTTTGGAGAACGGACGGACGGGCGGACGGACCCCTGTCCATCCGTCCGCCTGGCTGGGTCTGCAACGAGTAGTTAGTAGGCCTAATCCCAGATCTATGGCGTCGCAACATAGGTGGCACCAGCTTTCGCCTGGCTGGGTATGCGACGAGTAGTCAGTATGCCTAATCCCAGATCTATGGCGTCGCCAACTTAGTGGCACCAGCTTTCGTTACATATATAAAACGCCCCTTGTTTTACAAGTTCATGCGGTTTGGAGGATGGATGGACCGGCGGACGGACATCCGTTTATCCGTCCGCCTGGCTGGGTCTGCAACGAGTAGTTAGTAGGCCTAATCCCAGATCTATGGCGTCGCAAAATTGGTGGCACCAGCTTTCGTTACATTTATAAAAAGCCCCTTTTTTCACAAGTTCATGTGGTTTGGAGGACGGATGGACGGGCGGACGGACCTCCGTCCATCCGTCCGCCTGGCTGGGTCTGCAACGAGTAGTTAGTAGGCCTAATTCCAGATCTATGGCGTCGCAACATAGGTGGCACCAGCTTTCGCCTGGCTGGGTATGCGACGAGTAGTCAGTCCGCCTAATCCCAGATCTATGGCGTCGCAAAATTGGTGGCACCAGCTTTCGTTACATATATAACACGCCCCCTTTTTTTACAAGTTCATGTGGTTTGGAGGACGGATGGACGGGCGGACGAACCTCCGTCCATCCATCCGCCTGGCTGGGTCTGCAACGAGTAGTTAGTAGGCCTAATTCCAGATCTATGGCGTCGCAACATAGGTGGCACCAGCTTTCGCCTGGCTGGGCATGCGACGAGTAAGTAGTCAGTATGCCTAATCCCAGATCTATTGCGTCGCAAAATTAATGGCACCAGCTTTCGTTACATATATAACACGCCCCTTTTTTTACAAGTTCATGCGGTTTGGAGAACGGACGGACGGGCGGACGGACCTCTGTCCATCCGTCCGCCTGGCTGGGTCTGCAACGAGTAGTTAGTAGGCCTAATCCCAGATCTATGGCGTCGCAACATAGGTGGCACCAGCTTTCGCCTGGCTGGGTATGCGACGAGTAGTCAGTCCGCCTAATCCCAGATCTATGGCGTCGCAAAATTGGTGGCACCAGCTTCCGTTACATATATAACACGCCCCCTTTTTTTACAAGTTCATGTGGTTTGGAGGACGGATGGACGGGCGGACGAACCTCCGTCCATCCATCCGCCTGGCTGGGTCTGCAACGAGTAGTTAGTAGGCCTAATCCCAGATCTATGGCGTCGCAACATAGGTGGCACCAGCTTTCGCCTGGCTGGGCCTGCGACGAGTAAGTAGTCAGTATGCCTAATCCCAGATCTATTGCGTCGCAAAATTAATGGCACCAGCTTTCGTTACATATATAACACGCCCCCTTTTTTTACAAGTTCATGTGGTTTGGAGGACGGATGGACGGGCGGACGAACCTCTGTCCATCCATCCGCCTGGCTGGGTCTGCAACGAGTAGTTAGTAGGCCTAATCCCAGATCTATGGCGTCGCAACAAAGGTGGCACCAGCTTTCGCCTGGCATGGTATGCGACGAGTAGTCAGTCTGCCGAATCCCAGATCTATGGCGTCGCAAAATTGGTGGCACCAGCTTTTGTTACATATATAACACGCCCCCTTTTTTTACAAGTTCATGTGGTTTGGAGGACGGATGGACGGGCGGACGAACCTCCGTCCATCCATCCGTCTGGCTGGGTCTGCAACGAGTAGTTAGTAGGCCTAATCCCAGATCTATGGCGTCGCAACATAGGTGGCACCAGCTTTCGCCTGGCTGGGTATGCGACGAGTAGTCGGTATGCCTAATCCCAGATCTATGGCGTCACAAAATTGGTGGCATCAGCTATTCGGTTTGGAGGACGGACGGACGGGCGGACGGACCTCTGTCCATCCGTCCGCCTGGCTGGGTCTGCAACGAGTAGTTAGTAGGCCTAATCCCAGATCTATGGCGTCGCAACATAGGTGGCACCAGCTTTCGCCTGGCTGGGTATGCGACGAGTAGTCAGTCCGCCTAATGCCAGATCTTTGGCGTCGCAAAATTGGTGGCACCAGCTTTCGTTACATATATAACACGCCCCCTTTTTTTACAAGTTCATGTGGTTTGGAGGACGGATGGACGGGCGGACGAACCTCCGTCCATCCATCCGCCTGGCTGGGTCTGCAACGAGTAGTTAGTAGGTCTAATCCCAGATCTATGGCGTCGCAACATAGGTGGCACCAGCTTTCGCCTGGCTGGGTATGCGACGAGTAGTCAGTCCGCCTAATGCCAGATCTATGGCGTCGCAAAATTGGTGGCACCAGCTTTCGTTACATATATAACACGCCCCCTTTTTTTACAAGTTCATGCGGTTTGAAGGACGGATGGACGGGCGGACGAACCTCCGTCCATCCATCCGCCTGGCTGGGTCTGCAACGAGTAGTTAGTAGGCCTAATCCCAGATCTATGGCGTCGCAACATAGGTGGCACCAGCTTTCGCCTGGCTGGGTATGCGACGAGTAGTCAGTCCGCCTAATGCCAGATCTATGGCGTCGCAAAATTGGTGGCACCAGCTTTTGTTACATATATAACACGCCCCCTTTTTTTACAAGTTCATGTGGTTTGGAGGACGGATGGATGGGCGGACGAACCTCCGTCCATCCATCCGCCTGGCTGGGTCTGCAACGAGTAGTTAGTAGGCCTAATCCCAGATCTATGGCGTCGCAACATAGGTGGCACCAGCTTTCGCCTGGCTGGTTATGCGACGAGTAGTCAGTATGCCTAATCCCAGATCTATGGCGTCACAAAATTGGTGGCATCAGCTATGCGGTTTGGAGGACGGACGGACGGGCGGACGGACCTCTGTCCATCCGTCCGCCTGGCTGGGTCTGCAACGAGAAGTTAGTAGGCCTAATCCCAGATCTATGGCGTCGCAACATAGGTGGCACCAGCTTTCGCCTGGCTGGGTATGCGACGAGTAGTCAGTATGCCTAATCCCAGATCTATGGCGTCACAAAATTGGTGGCATCAGCTATGCGGTTTGGAGGACGGACGGACGGGCGGACGGACCTCTGTCCATCCGTCCGCCTGGCTGGGTCTGCAACGAGTAGTTAGTAGGCCTAATCCCAGATCTATGGCGTCACAAAATTGGTGGCATCAGCTATGCGGTTTGGAGGACGGACGGACGGGCGGACGGACCTCTGTCCATCCGTCCGCCTGGCTGGGTCTGCAACGAGTAGTCAGTATGCCTAATCCCAGATCTATGGCGTCACAAAATTGGTGGCATCAGCTATGCGGTTTGGAGGACGGACGGACGGGCGGACGGACCTCTGTCCATCCGTCCGCCTGGCTGGTTCTGCAACGAGTAGTTAGTAGGCCTAATCCCAGATCTATGGCGGCGTAACATAGGTGGTACCAGCTTTCGCCTGGCTGGGCATGCGACGAGTAAGTAGTCAGTGTGCCTAATCCCATATCTATTGCGTCGCAAAATTAATGGCACCAGCTTTCGTTATATATATAACACGCCCCTTTTTTTACAAGTTCATGCGGTTTGGAGAACGGACGGACGGGCGGACGAATCTCCGTCCATCCATCCGTTTGGCTGGGTCTACAACGAGTAATTAGTAGGCCTAATCCCAGATCTATGGCGTCGCAACATAGGTGGTACCTGCTTTCGCCTGGCTGGGTATGCGACGAGTAGTCAGTCTGCCTAATCCCAGATCTATGGCGTCGCAAAATTGGTGGCACCAGCTTTCGTTACATATATAACACGCCCCCTTTTTTTACAAGTTCATGTGGTTTGGAGGACGGATGGACGGGCGGACGAAGCTCCGTCCATCCATCCGCCTGGCTGGGTCTACAACGAGTAATTAGTAGGCCTAATCCCAGATCTATGGCGTCGCAACATAGGTGGTACCTGCTTTCGCCTGGCTGGGTATGCGATGAGTAGTCAGTCTGCCTAATCCCAGATCTATGGCGTCGCAAAATTGGTGGCACCAGCTTTCGTTACATATATAACACGCCCCCTTTTTTTACAAGTTCATGTGGTTTGGAGGACGGATGGACGGGCGGACGAACCTCCGTCCATCCATCCGCCTGGCTGGGTCTGCAACGAGTAGCTAGTAGGCCTAATCCCAGATCTATGGCGTCGCAACATAGGTGGCACCAGCTTTCGCCTGGCTGGGTATGCGACGAGCAGTCAGTATGCCTAATCCCAGATCTATGGCGTCACAAAATTGGTGGCATCAGCTATGCGGTTTGGAGGACGGACGGACGGGCGGACGGACCTCTGTCCATCCGTCCGCCTGGCTGGGTCTGCAACGAGTAGTTAGTAGGCCTAATCCCAGATCTATGGCGTCGCAACATAGGTGGCACCAGCTTTCGCCTGGCTGGGTATGCGACGAGTAGTCAGTCCGCCTAAACCCAGATCTATGGCGTCGCAAAATTGGTGGCACCAGCTTTCGTTACATATATAACACGCCCCCTTTTTTTACAAGTTCATGTGGTTTGGAGGACGGATGGATGGGCGGACGAACCTCCGTCCATCCATCCGCCTGGCTGGGTCTGCAACGAGTAGTTAGTAGGCCTAATCCCAGATCTATGGCGTCGCAACATAGGTGGCACCAGCTTTCGCCTGGCTGGGCATGCGACGAGTAAGTAGTCAGTATGCCTAATCCCAGATCTATTGCGTCGCAAAATTAATGGCACCAGCTTTCGTAACATATATAACGTGCCCCTTTTTTTACAAGTTCATGCGGTTTGGAGAACGGACGGACGGGCGGACGGACCCCTGTCCATCCGTCCGCCTGGCTGGGTCTGCAACGAGTAGTTAGTAGGCCTAATCCCAGATCTATGGCGTCGCAACATAGGTGGCACCAGCTTTCGCCTGGCTGGGTATGCGACGAGTAGTCAGTATGCCTAATCCCAGATCTATGGCGTCGCCAACTTAGTGGCACCAGCTTTCGTTACATATATAAAACGCCCCTTGTTTTACAAGTTCATGCGGTTTGGAGGATGGATGGACCGGCGGACGGACATCCGTTTATCCGTCCGCCTGGCTGGGTCTGCAACGAGTAGTTAGTAGGCCTAATCCCAGATCTATGGCGTCGCAAAATTGGTGGCACCAGCTTTCGTTACATTTATAAAAAGCCCCTTTTTTCACAAGTTCATGTGGTTTGGAGGACGGATGGACGGGCGGACGGACCTCCGTCCATCCGTCCGCCTGGCTGGGTCTGCAACGAGTAGTTAGTAGGCCTAATTCCAGATCTATGGCGTCGCAACATAGGTGGCACCAGCTTTCGCCTGGCTGGGTATGCGACGAGTAGTCAGTCCGCCTAATCCCAGATCTATGGCGTCGCAAAATTGGTGGCACCAGCTTTCGTTACATATATAACACGCCCCCTTTTTTTACAAGTTCATGTGGTTTGGAGGACGGATGGACGGGCGGACGAACCTCCGTCCATCCATCCGCCTGGCTGGGTCTGCAACGAGTAGTTAGTAGGCCTAATTCCAGATCTATGGCGTCGCAACATAGGTGGCACCAGCTTTCGCCTGGCTGGGCATGCGACGAGTAAGTAGTCAGTATGCCTAATCCCAGATCTATTGCGTCGCAAAATTAATGGCACCAGCTTTCGTTACATATATAACACGCCCCTTTTTTTACAAGTTCATGCGGTTTGGAGAACGGACGGACGGGCGGACGGACCTCTGTCCATCCGTCCGCCTGGCTGGGTCTGCAACGAGTAGTTAGTAGGCCTAATCCCAGATCTATGGCGTCGCAACATAGGTGGCACCAGCTTTCGCCTGGCTGGGTATGCGACGAGTAGTCAGTCCGCCTAATCCCAGATCTATGGCGTCGCAAAATTGGTGGCACCAGCTTCCGTTACATATATAACACGCCCCCTTTTTTTACAAGTTCATGTGGTTTGGAGGACGGATGGACGGGCGGACGAACCTCCGTCCATCCATCCGCCTGGCTGGGTCTGCAACGAGTAGTTAGTAGGCCTAATCCCAGATCTATGGCGTCGCAACATAGGTGGCACCAGCTTTCGCCTGGCTGGGCCTGCGACGAGTAAGTAGTCAGTATGCCTAATCCCAGATCTATTGCGTCGCAAAATTAATGGCACCAGCTTTCGTTACATATATAACACGCCCCCTTTTTTTACAAGTTCATGTGGTTTGGAGGACGGATGGACGGGCGGACGAACCTCTGTCCATCCATCCGCCTGGCTGGGTCTGCAACGATTAGTTAGTAGGCCTAATCCCAGATCTATGGCGTCGCAACATAGGTGGCACCAGCTTTCGCCTGGCATGGTATGCGACGAGTAGTCAGTCTGCCGAATCCCAGATCTATGGCGTCGCAAAATTGGTGGCACCAGCTTTTGTTACATATATAACACGCCCCCTTTTTTTACAAGTTCATGTGGTTTGGAGGACGGATGGACGGGCGGACGAACCTCCGTCCATCCATCCGTCTGGCTGGGTCTGCAACGAGTAGTTAGTAGGCCTAATCCCAGATCTATGGCGTCGCAACATAGGTGGCACCAGCTTTCGCCTGGCTGGGTATGCGACGAGTAGTCAGTATGCCTAATCCCAGATCTATGGCGTCACAAAATTGGTGGCATCAGCTATGCGGTTTGGAGGACGGACGGACGGGCGGACGGACCTCTGTCCATCCGTCCGCCTGGCTGGGTCTGCAACGAGTAGTTAGTAGGCCTAATCCCAGATCTATGGCGTCGCAACATAGGTGGCACCAGCTTTCGCCTGGCTGGGTATGCGACGAGTAGTCAGTCCGCCTAATCCCAGATCTATGGCGTCGCAAAATTGGTGGCACCAGCTTTCGCTACATATATAACACGCCCCCTTTTTTTACAAGTTCATGTGGTTTGGAGGACGGATGGACGGGCGGACGAACCTCCATCCATTCATCCGCCTGGCTGGGTCTGCAACGAGTAGTTAGTAGGCCTAATCCCAGATCTATGGCGTCGCAACATAGGTGGCACCAGCTTTCGCCTGGCATGGTATGCGACGAGTAGTCAGTCCGCCTAATCCCAGATCTATGGCGTCGCAAAATTGGTGGCACCAGCTTTCGTTACATATATAACACGCCCCCTTTTTTTACAAGTTCATGTGGTTTGGAGGACGGATGGACGGGCGGACGAACCTCTGTCCATCCATCCGCCTGGCTGGGTCTGCAACGAGTAGTTAGTAGGCCTAATCCCAGATCTATGGCGTCGCAACATAGGTGGCACCAGCTTTCGCCTGGCTGGGTATGCGACGAGTAGTCAGTCCGCCTAATCCCAGATCTATGGCGTCGCAAAATTGGTGGCACCAGCTTTCGTTACATATATAGCACGCCCCCTTTTTTTACAAGTTCATGTGGTTTGGAGGACGGATGGACGGGCGGACGAACCTCCGTCCATTCATCCGCCTGGCTGGGTCTGCAACGAGTAGTTAGTAGGCCTAATCCCAGATCTATGGCGTCGCAACATAGGTGGCACCAGCTTTCGCCTGGCTGGGTATGCGACGAGTAGTCAGTCCGCCTAATCCCAGATCTATGGCGTCGCAAAATTGGTGGCACCAGCTTTCGTTACATATATAACACGCCCCCTTTTTTTACAAGTTCATGTGGTTTGGAGGACGGATGGACGGGCGGACGAACCTCCGTCCATTCATCCGCCTGGCTGGGTCTGCAACGAGTAGTTAGTAGGCCTAATCCCAGATCTATGGCGTCGCAACATAGGTGGCACCAGCTTTCGCCTGGCTGGGTATGCGACGAGTAGTCAGTCCGCCTAATCCCAGATCTATGGCGTCGCAAAATTGGTGGCACCAGCTTTCGTTACATATATAACACGCCCCCTTTTTTTACAAGTTCATGTGGTTTGGAGGACGGATGGACGGGCGGACGAACCTCCGTCCATTCATCCGCCTGGCTGGGTCTGCAACGAGTAGTTAGTAGGCCTAATCCCAGATCTATGGCGTCGCAACATAGGTGGCACCAGCTTTCGCCTGGCATGGTATGCGACGAGTAGTCAGTCCGCCTAATCCCAGATCTATGGCGTCGCAAAATTGGTGGCACCAGCTTTCGTTACATATATAACACGCCCCCTTTTTTTACAAGTTCATGTGGTTTGGAGGACGGATGGACGGGCGGACGAACCTCTGTCCATCCATCCGCCTGGCTGGGTCTGCAACGAGTAGTTAGTAGGCCTAATCCCAGATCTATGGCGTCGCA
Source organism: Ixodes scapularis (assembly GCF_016920785.2). Taxonomy (NCBI): domain Eukaryota; kingdom Metazoa; phylum Arthropoda; class Arachnida; order Ixodida; family Ixodidae; genus Ixodes; species Ixodes scapularis. Next base: position 185,384,576 of record NW_024609857.1, read on the forward strand.
ACATAGGTGGCACCAGCTTTCGCCTGGCTGGGTATGCGACGAGTAGTCAGTCCGCCTAATCCCAGATCTATGGCGTCGCAAAATTGGTGGCACCAGCTTTCGTTACATATATAACACGCCCCCTTTTTTTACAAGTTCATGTGGTTTGGAGGACGGATGGACGGGCGGACGAACCTCCGTCCATTCATCCGCCTGGCTGGGTCTGCAACGAGTAGTTAGTAGGCCTAATCCCAGATCTATGGCGTCGCAACATAGGTGGCACCAGCTTTCGCCTGGCTGGGTATGCGACGAGTAGTCAGTCCGCCTAATCCCAGATCTATGGCGTCGCAAAATTGGTGGCACCAGCTTTCGTTACATATATAACACGCCCCCTTTTTTTACAAGTTCATGTGGTTTGGAGGACGGATGGACGGGCGGACGAACCTCCGTCCATTCATCCGCCTGGCTGGGTCTGCAACGAGTAGTTAGTAGGCCTAATCCCAGATCTATGGCGTCGCAACATAGGTGGCACCAGCTTTCGCCTGGCTGGGTATGCGACGAGTAGTCAGTCCGCCTAATCCCAGATCTATGGCGTCGCAAAATTGGTGGCACCAGCTTTCGTTACATATATAACACGCCCCCTTTTTTTACAAGTTCATGTGGTTTGGAGGACGGATGGACGGGCGGACGAACCTCTGTCCATCCATCCGCCTGGCTGGGTCTGCAACGAGTAGTTAGTAGGCCTAATCCCAGATCTATGGCGTCGCAACATAGGTGGCACCAGCTTTCGCCTGGCATGGTATGCGACGAGTAGTCAGTCTGCCGAATCCCAGATCTATGGCGTCGCAAAATTGGTGGCACCAGCTTTTGTTACATATATAACACGCCCCCTTTTTTTACAAGTTCATGTGGTTTGGAGGACGGATGGACGGGCGGACGAACCTCCGTCCATCCATCCGTCTGGCTGGGTCTGCAACGAGTAGTTAGTAGGCCTAATCCCAGATCTATGGCGTCGCAACATAGGTGGCACCAGCTTTCGCCTGGCATGGTATGCGACGAGTAGTCAGTCTGCCGAATCCCAGATCTATGGCGTCGCAAAATTGGTGGCACCAGCTTTTGTGACATATATAACACGCCCCCTTTTTTTACAAGTTCATGTGGTTTGGAGGACGGATGGACGGGCGGACGAACCTCCGTCCATTCATCCGCCTGGCTGGGTCTGCAACGAGTAGTTAGTAGGCCTAATCCCAGATCTATGGCGTCGCAACATAGGTGGCACCAGCTTTCGCCTGGCTGGGTATGCGACGAGTAGTCAGTATGCCTAATCCCAGATCTATGGCGTCACAAAATTGGTGGCATCAGCTATGCGGTTTGGAGGACGGACGGACGGGCGGACGAACCTCCGTCCATCCATCCGCCTGGCTGGGTCTGCAACGAGTAGTTAGTAGGCCTAATCCCAGATCTATGGCGTCGCAACATAGGTGGCACCAGCTTTCGCCTGGCTGGGTATGCGACGAGTAGTCAGTCCGCCTAATGCCAGATCTTTGGCGTCGCAAAATTGGTGGCACCAGCTTTCGTTACATATATAACACGCCCCCTTTTTTTACAAGTTCATGTGGTTTGGAGGACGGATGGACGGGCGGACGAACCTCCGTCCATCCATCCGCCTGGCTGGGTCTGCAACGAGTAGTTAGTAGGCCTAATCCCAGATCTATGGCGTCGCAACATAGGTGGCACCAGCTTTCGCCTGGCATGGTATGCGACGAGTAGTCAGTCTGCCGAATCCCAGATCTATGGCGTCGCAAAATTGGTGGCACCAGCTTTTGTTACATATATAACACGCCCCCTTTTTTTACAAGTTCATGTGGTTTGGAGGACGGATGGACGGGCGGACGAACCTCCGTCCATCCATCCGTCTGGCTGGGTCTGCAACGAGTAGTTAGTAGGCCTAATCCCAGATCTATGGCGTCGCAACAAAGGTGGCACCAGCTTTCGCCTGGCTGGGTATGCGACGAGTAGTCAGTATGCCTAATCCCAGATCTATGGCGTCACAAAATTGGTGGCATCAGCTATGCGGTTTGGAGGACGGACGGACGGGCGGACGGACCTCTGTCCATCCGTCCGCCTGGCTGGGTCTGCAACGAGTAGTTAGTAGGCCTAATCCCAGATCTATGGCGTCGCAACATAGGTGGCACCAGCTTTCGCCTGGCTGGGTATGCGACGAGTAGTCAGTCCGCCTAATCCCAGATCTATGGCGTCGCAAAATTGGTGGCACCAGCTTTCGTTACATATATAACACGCCCCCTTTTTTTACAAGTTCATGTGGTTTGGAGGACGGATGGACGGGCGGACGAACCTCCGTCCATCCATCCGCCTGGCTGGGTCTGCAACGAGTAGTTAGTAGGCCTAATCCCAGATCTATGGCGTCGCAACATAGGTGGCACCAGCTTTCGCCTGGCTGGGTATGCGACGAGTAGTCAGTCCGCCTAATGCCAGATCTTTGGCGTCGCAAAATTGGTGGCACCAGCTTTCGTTACATATATAACACGCCCTCTTTTTTTACAAGTTCATGTGGTTTGGAGGACGGATGGACGGGCGGACGAACCTCCGTCCATCCATCCGCCTGGCTGGGTCTGCAACGAGTAGTTAGTAGGCCTAATCCCAGATCTATGGCGTCGCAACATAGGTGGCACCAGCTTTCGCCTGGCTGGGTATGCGACGAGTAGTCAGTCCGCCTAATCCCAGATCTATGGCGTCGCAAAATTGGTGGCACCAGCTTTCGTTACATATATAACACGCCCCCTTTTTTTACAAGTTCATGCGGTTTGGAGGACGGATGGACGGGCGGACGAACCTCCGTCCATTCATCCGCCTGGCTGGGTCTGCAACGAGTAGTTAGTAGGCCTAATCCCAGATCTATGGCGTCGCAACATGGGTGGCACCAGCTTTCGCCTGGCTGGGTATGCGACGAGTAGTCAGTCCGCCTAATGCCAGATCTTTGGCGTCGCAAAATTGGTGGCACCAGCTTTCGTTACATATATAACACGCCCCCTTTTTTTACAAGTTCATGTGGTTTGGAGGACGGATGGACGGGCGGACGAACCTCCGTCCATCCATCCGCCTGGCTGGGTCTGCAACGAGTAGTTAGTAGGCCTAATCCCAGATCTATGGCGTCGCAACATAGGTGGCACCAGCTTTCGCCTGGCTGGGTATGCGACGAGTAGTCAGTCCGCCTAATCCCAGATCTATGGCGTCGCAAAATTGGTGGCACCAGCTTTCGTTACATATATAACACGCCCCCTTTTTTTACAAGTTCATGTGGTTTGGAGGACGGATGGACGGGCGGACGAACCTCCGTCCATCCATCCGCCTGGCTGGGTCTGCAACGAGTAGTTAGTAGGCCTAATCCCAGATCTATGGCGTCGCAACATAGGTGGCACCAGCTTTCGCCTGGCTGGGTATGCGACGAGTAGTCAGTCCGCCTAATGCCAGATCTTTGGCGTCGCGAAATTGGTGGCACCAGCTTTCGTTACATATATAACACGCCCCCTTTTTTTACAAGTTCATGTGGTTTGGAGGACGGATGGACGGGCGGACGAACCTCCGTCCATCCATCCGCCTGGCTGGGTCTGCAACGAGTAGTTAGTAGGCCTAATCCCAGATCTATGGCGTCGCAACATAGGTGGCACCAGCTTTCGCCTGGCTGGGTATGCGACGAGTAGTCAGTCCGCCTAATGCCAGATCTATGGCGTCGCAAAATTGGTGGCACCAGCTTTCGTTACATATATAACACGCCCCCTTTTTTTACAAGTTCATGCGGTTTGAAGGACGGATGGACGGGCGGACGAACCTCCGTCCATCCATCCGCCTGGCTGGGTCTGCAACGAGTAGTTAGTAGGCCTAATCCCAGATCTATGGCGTCGCAACATAGGTGGCACCAGCTTTCGCCTGGCTGGGTATGCGACGAGTAGTCAGTCCGCCTAATGCCAGATCTATGGCGTCGCAAAATTGGTGGCACCAGCTTTCGTTACATATATAACACGCCCCCTTTTTTTACAAGTTCATGCGGTTTGAAGGACGGATGGACGGGCGGACGAACCTCCGTCCATCCATCCGCCTGGCTGGGTCTGCAACGAGTAGTTAGTAGGCCTAATCCCAGATCTATGGCGTCGCAACATAGGTGGCACCAGCTTTCGCCTGGCTGGGTATGCGACGAGTAGTCAGTCCGCCTAATGCCAGATCTATGGCGTCGCAAAATTGGTGGCACCAGCTTTCGTTACATATATAACACGCCCCCTTTTTTTACAAGTTCATGCGGTTTGAAGGACGGATGGACGGGCGGACGAACCTCCGTCCATCCATCCGCCTGGCTGGGTCTGCAACGAGTAGTTAGTAGGTCTAATCCCAGATCTATGGCGTCGCAACATAGGTGGCACCAGCTTTCGCCTGGCTGGGTATGCGACGAGTAGTCAGTCCGCCTAATGCCAGATCTATGGCGTCGCAAAATTGGTGGCACCAGCTTTCGTTACATATATAACACGCCCCCTTTTTTTACAAGTTCATGCGGTTTGAAGGACGGATGGACGGGCGGACGAACCTCCGTCCATCCATCCGCCTGGCTGGGTCTGCAACGAGTAGTTAGTAGGCCTAATCCCAGATCTATGGCGTCGCAACATAGGTGGCACCAGCTTTCGCCTGGCTGGGTCTGCAACGAGTAGTCAGTATGCCTAATCCCAGATCTATGGCGTCACAAAATTGGTGGCATCAGCTATGCGGTTTGGAGGACGGACGGACGGGCGGACGGACCTCTGTCCATCCGTCCGCCTGGCTGGGTCTGCAACGAGAAGTTAGTAGGCCTAATCCCAGATCTATGGCGTCGCAACATAGGTGGCACCAGCTTTCGCCTGGCTGGGTATGCGACGAGTAGTCAGTCCGCCTAATGCCAGATCTATGGCGTCGCAAAATTGGTGGCACCAGCTTTTGTTACATATATAACACGCCCCCTTTTTTTACAAGTTCATGCGGTTTGAAGGACGGATGGACGGGCGGACGAACCTCCGTCCATCCATCCGCCTGGCTGGGTCTGCAACGAGTAGTTAGTAGGCCTAATCCCAGATCTATGGCGTCGCAACATAGGTGGCACCAGCTTTCGCCTGGCTGGGTCTGCAACGAGTAGTCAGTATGCCTAATCCCAGATCTATGGCGTCACAAAATTGGTGGCATCAGCTATGCGGTTTGGAGGACGGACGGACGGGTGGACGGACCTCTGTCCATCCGTCCGCCTGGCTGGGTCTGCAACGAGTAGTTAGTAGGCCTAATCCCAGATCTATGGCGTCGCAACATAGGTGGCACCAGCTTTCGCCTGGCTGGGTATGCGACGAGTAGTCAGTCCGCTAATGCCAGATCTATGGCGTCGCAAAATTGGTGGCACCAGCTTTCGTTACATATATAACACGCCCCCTTTTTTTACAAGTTCATGTGGTTTGGAGGACGGATGGACGGGCGGACGAACCTCCGTCCATCCATCCGCCTGGCTGGGTCTGCAACGAGTAGTTAGTAGGCCTAATCCCAGATCTATGGCGTCGCAACATAGGTGGCACCAGCTTTCGCCTGGCTGGGTATGCGACGAGTAGTCAGTCCGCCTAATGCCAGATCTATGGCGTCGCAAAATTGGTGGCACCAGCTTTCGTTACATATATAACACGCCCCTTTATTTACAAGTTCATGCGGTTTGAAGGACGGATGGACGGGCGGACGAACCTCCCTCCATCCATCCGCCTGGCTGGGTCTGCAACGAGTAGTTAGTAGGCCTAATCCCAGATCTATGGCGTCGCAACATAGGTGGCACCAGCTTTCGCCTGGCTGGGTATGCGACGAGTAGTCAGTATGCCTAATCCCAGATCTATGGCGTCACAAAATTGGTGGCATCAGCTATGCGGTTTGGAGGACGGACGGACGGGCGGACGGACCTCTGTCCATCCGTCCGCCTGGCTGGGTCTGCAACGAGTAGTTAGTAGGCCTAATCCCAGATCTATGGCGTCGCAACATAGGTGGCACCAGCTTTCGCCTGGCTGGGTATGCGACGAGTAGTCAGTCCGCCTAATCCCACATCTATGGCGTCGCAAAATTGGTGGCACCAGCTTTCGTTACATATATAACCCGCCCCTTTTTTTACAAGTTCATACGGTTTGGAGGACGGATGGACGGGCGGACGAACCTCCGTCCATCCATCCGCCTGGCTTGGTCTGCAACGAGTAGTTAGTAGGCCTAATCCCAGATCTATGGCGTCGCAACATAGGTGGCACCAGCTTTCGCCTGGCTGGGTATGCGACGAGTAGTCAGTCCGCCTAATCCCAGATCTATGGCGTCGCAAAATTGGTGGCATCAGCTATGCGGTTTGGAGGACGGACGGACGGGCGGACGGACCTCTGTCCATCCGTCCGCCTGGCTGGGTCTGCAACGAGTAGTTAGTAGGCCTAATCCCAGATCTATGGCGTCGCAACATAGGTGTCACCAGCTTTCGCCTGGCTGGGTATGCGACGAGTAGTCAGTCTGCCTAATCCCAGATCTATGGCGTCGCAAAATTGGTGGCACAAACTTTCGTTACATATATAACACGCCCCCTTTTTTTACAAGTTCATGTGGTTTGGAGGACGGATGGACGGGCGGACGAACCTCCGTCCATCCATCCGCCTGGCTGGGTCTGCAACGAGTAGTTAGTAGGCCTAATCCCAGATCTATGGCGTCGCAACATAGGTGTCACCAGCTTTCGCCTGGCTGGGTATGCGACGAGTAGTCAGTCTGCCTAATCCCAGATCTATGGCGTCGCAAAATTGGTGGCACCAGCTTTCGTTACATATATAACACGCCCCCTTTTTTTACAAGTTCATGTGGTTTGGAGGACGGATGGACGGGCGGACGAACCTCCGTCCATCCATCCGCCTGGCTGGGTCTGCAACGAGTAGTTAGTAGGCCTAATCCCAGATCTATGGCGTCGCAACATAGGTGGCACCAGCTTTCGCCTGGCTGGGTATGCGACGAGTAGTCAGTCCGCCTAATCCCACATCTATGGCGTCGCAAAATTGGTGGCACCAGCTTTTGTTACATATATAACACGCCCCCTTTTTTTACAAGTTCATGCGGTTTGGAGGACGGATGGACGGGCGGACGAACCTCCGTCCATCCATCCGCCTAGCTGGGTCTGCAACGAGTAGTTAGTAGGCCTAATCCCAGATCTATGGCGTCGCAACATAGGTGTCACCAGCTTTCGCCTGGCTGGGTATGCGACGAGTAGTCAGTCTGCCTAATCCCAGATCTATGGCGTCGCAAAATTGGTGGCACCAACTTTCGTTACATATATAACACGCCCCCTTTTTTTACAAGTTCATGTGGTTTGGAGGACGGATGGACGGGCGGACGAACCTCCGTCCATCCATCCGCCTGGCTGGGTCTGCAACGAGTAGTTAGTAGGCCTAATCCCAGATCTATGGCGTCGCAACATAGGTGTCACCAGCTTTCGCCTGGCTGGGTATGCGACGAGTAGTCAGTCTGCCTAATCCCAGATCTATGGCGTCGCAAAATTGGTGGCACCAGCTTTCGTTACATATATAACACGCCCCCTTTTTTTACAAGTTCATGTGGTTTGGAGGACGGATGGACGGGCGGACGAACCTCCGTCCATCCATCCGCCTGGCTGGGTCTGCAACGAGTAGTTAGTAGGCCTAATCCCAGATCTATGGCGTCGCAACATAGGTGGCACCAGCTTTCGCCTGGCTGGGTATGCGACGAGTAGTCAGTCCGCCTAATGCCAGATCTATGGCGTCGCAAAATTGGTGGCACCAGCTTTCGTTACATATTTAACACGCCCCCTTTTTTTACAAGTTCATGTGGTTTGGAGGACGGATGGACGGGCGGACGGACCTCCGTCCATCCGTCCGCCTGGCTGGGTCTGCAACGAGTTGTTAGTAGGCCTAATCCATCCCAGATCTATGGCGTCGCAACATAGGTGGTACCAGCTTTCGCCTGGCTGGGTATGCGACGAGTAGTCAGTATGCCTAATCCCAGATCTATGGCGTCGCCAAATTAGTGGCACCAGCTTTCGTTACACATATAACACGCCCCTTTTTTTACAAGTTCATGCGGTTTGGAGGACGGATGGACGGGCGGACGGACCTCCGTCCATCCGTCCGCCTGGCTGGGTCTGCAACGAGTAGTCAGTAGGCCTAATCCCAGATCTATGGCGTGACAAAATTGGTGGCACCAGCTATGCGGTTTGGAGGAGGGACGGACGGGCGGACGGACCTCCGTCCATCCGTCCGCCTGGCTGGGTCTGCAACGAGTTGTTAGTAGGCCTAATCCATCCCAGATCTATGGCGTCGCAACATAGGTGGTACCAGCTTTCGCCTGGCTGGGTATGCGACGAGTAGTCAGTATGCCTAATCCCAGATCTATGGCGTCGCCAAATTAGTGGCACCAGCTTTCGTTACACATATAACACGCCCCTTTTTTTACAAGTTCATGCGGTTTGGAGGACGGATGGACGGGCGGACGGACCTCCGTCCATCCGTCCGCCTGGCTGGGTCTGCAACGAGTAGTCAGTAGGCCTAATCCCAGATCTATGGCGTGACAAAATTGGTGGCACCAGCTATGCGGTTTGGAGGAGGGACGGACGGGCGGACGGACCTCCGTCCATCCGTCCGCCTGGCTGGGTCCGCAACCAGTAGTCAGTAGGCCTAATCTCAGATCTATGGCGTCGCAACATAGGTGGCACCAGCTTTCGCCTGGCTGGGTCTGCGACGAGTAGTCTGTAGCAGAGTGCCGAACCAAAATTGTTATCGGTTCGGTTCGGGTTCGAGTTCGCGGCTTACTGTTCAGTTCCGGTTCAGTTCTGGGGAGCAAAAATAACGGTTCAAAACCGGTTCGAACGGGTTTGAACCGCAAAATTGAGAATCAATTTTTCGAGTTGTTTAGGCAAGAGGCATTATTTCAACCGTAGAACGGGAAACTTCATAGATTTATCAAACGTAAATTCAATTTTTATTTTCAATTACCAAAAATAAGATTTTGGATGATTGACTTTCGGTGTATAAGTAAAAGAACAGCTAGTTAACATACAGAACATCGTGTTTATGGAGCTCAACATCTACTGTATTTTTTAAACTCAGTCGCATAATTTTTACTCTTATCCAAAGTTTATTAGTCTGGAAGGTCGCCTAAAATACCCGTGATTTGTACAACTTTGCATCGCTGTATTAATAATATAAATTCTAGTTGTGCGCTTGAAGTTAGGAAATAATTACGGTGCATAAAATGATGCAATGGGCACCTCCTCGCCGTACATGTCGTGAAATCTAGTTTATGAAATACGCTTCACAATATATATGATGACGACGTAACTTGGCTAAAAGCAAGAATATTTTCAAATTGTCACGAAAGCCTTCGCACAAGCCCTTGCAGCTTAATGTTTACAGAAACCCTGAGTGGCAATCGCAACTCTTGTTTTCCTGACAAATATTGTTTTCATTCAGCACCGTGATGCAGGCGGATAATCATGAAGATAAGACTGATCAAAATTTTCCACTCTATTCTATACGCACCTTCGTACTCAAACCGAATCTGACCTAAAATAGCGCCTACCCAAGTGAATATTTTCGTCATAACTTGGCATTTGAGGCATGCTCCTCACAAAATGTCGGTTACTTCAGTTTGCAAGTAAGCGTAACCCTTGCTAGTTGGTGAATGTTGTTAAATAGGACAAAGTAGTATCTCATATTCTTCTCGACATTGCAGCTACTTAAATGAGCACTTTCCGGTGGTCTGCGTGCACAATCGTCATAGCTCCGCCACGCGACTTTGTGCACTTTGTTTTTGAGCGCAGCTCTTAGGCGCCCGTTTCCGGCTTGAGCGGCGTTGCCGTCGTCGTCGGCGTCGCCGTCGGCGGCGCCGAGCCCACAGACCAGCGTTGTAGGCGTTACCGAAAAAAAGTAGCCAAATAGGTTACTCGTTACTCGCAAAATAAAGGAACGCGTGACCGCCCTACGTTAGTCCAAAGTAAAAGCAATGCGTTACCGTTACCGATAAAATGTAATGCGCGTTACATTTGCGTTACTTTTATGTATAGAATGACGGTAGCAGGTTTGTTTGTTTTGTTTGTTTTGTTTTGTTGTTTTTTTGTTTTTGTTTTGCGAAAGCGTTTTTTGATACTCGGACAAAGGGCGCGGGCGCCGGGGTTTTTGCTGAAGTAGGACGTTTTGCGTGGGGAAAAAAAAAGGCGAAATTTTGAAGGTATGTGGAACGAGCGCAATAAGTAAGGACTTGGCGCCTATACTTCCTTTCAGCTGAAGTTTAGAGGCAACCGACGCTACAAACTGATAGGACTAATCCAGTAGCGTCAAAAGCGAAAGTCACTGGATCTTTTATGTTTGTGATTGGTTCAGCGATGATGAAATACGTTTAGGAACACGGCGAACAACCATGATGGTGGCATTTTGACTCTGTCTGATTGGTAACATCAACTCGTAGTGTCGGCTGCGTCTGGATTTAAGGTAACACGAACTATAGAAACACACACAAAAGAAATTTAAGTGTACTTTTTTCCCCAGGTTTTGAAAAGAATCAACGAGTAACATAACTGCGTCACTCGTTACTTGGAACAAGGAACGTATGTACGTCACCCGTTACTGATCTGAAAAAGTAACAAGTGTACGTTAGTACGTTACCTAAAAAGGTGACGCGTTACCGGTAACGCCGTCATTTGTACCGGATTACCGCCAGCACTTCCACATTCACATAAATGTGTTGTCCGTCACATAAAAATGCAATGACATACCTCTATATATTTGAGGTGTTCAATATGTGTCAGAAACACAGTTCTTTAAAGCAGCTTCAAAATCAGAGAAAAACGCCGGAAAACATTAGCAGAGCATATTTAAGATAATTTGGGAGTGCATTTACTTATGATGTATATCTTTACCGCGATCCGTTCTTTATATATATTGTCAAATCGTCAGTCAGTAACTAAATATATTTATATTTTCGTCAATAAATTTCACTGCATGAGGTGCACATAACCGCTTGAGACCGACACGGGAGGACCGCACTCGAAAACGCCAGTGGTTGAGTCGGCGGAAACGTGCTTTTTTGTTCGCTGATTGTGGAGCACCGCGAAGCGGGATATGCCGAAAAGAACTGTGTGCTCACATAATAGTTCCGAAGACAAATACGCGAAATGTGCGGAAAGATAAATACGCAATGGTATTCTTCGAACTTATACCATACACACCACCTTACTGCCAAGATAAATGCATGGAGATGCATGCCATGATATTCTTAATTACATTTATTTGGCGCGAAGGACAAACAATATATTTCTGATATAAGTCCCATATGGACATCTTCTTGTGCGAGCTCGAAACTTCCCAAAACACTGCCTCGGGAAGCTATTGTAATATTCGGTTTTTCGTGAACTTGTTTTGGGTCCTAACTTTGCAACTCTGTGATCTGTGAGTCATGCGCGTTCTAACATTTTATTAGACTGCCGCATACCATCACGAGAGTGATATATAATGCACAACTTTACAATTTGGACATCAACTTTTGATAGCGTTGAGACCATAGACCCTTCCCGAAATTCAGTGCCATCTGGTGGCTATAATGTCAGCTTAATGTTTGTTGTACTGATGGCGGAAATGAATATGGAGTCTGCCGTATTTTATCGGGCGCCGTCACTTTGGCAAGTCAACGGCAAACGCCAGTGTGCGCTTCACTGTACATTCCCTTCTCGATCTCTTTCAGTGACAAACAAAGATGCAATCAGTCAGAACGAAGCGTCAACCCACGTACACGGCTTGATAATGTTCTAAAAATCAAGGGGCTTTGAAGCAGCTTGATGCTACCAACAGGTTGGCTGGGCTCGAGCTAAAAATGAACGCTTACGCAGATCTTAATTTCAATTCCTGCTTCGCATCGTGCTCACGTCACGAATGTATAAGCCTCGGATTATCTGCTAAGGAGCGTCTTCAACTTCTTCCTCCATCAGTAAACAGAAGGCCGCCATTAGTACGGCACATATGCCATTTTGTCGATGATGATGGTGATCAAAGTGGCCAGACTGAATTTCGGAAACGGTCTATTGTATTCCACCAGAATCATGAACTGTTTAGCATGGTTTGCGCGCGCGGTCATCGCACTCTATGCTGGTGGTGATTGCGATTTTTTCTTGCTGAGAAAATCAAATTCGGTTGTGCAAAAAGCACGCTGCAGAAGGTTCACGCTCAATGCAGACACGTATTGTTCCTGCTTGGAGCAGTGTTGTGAGGAACGGCGCGAGCGCCTGGCACCACGAAAACGCGCTTTCTGGCAGCAGTGTTTTTGCTAACAAAGTATTTTCCGGGACCACGCTTTCTTGTCTGTGCCGCGAATGCGGAGCAGAGGAACCTTTACAACACGGTATGGTTTTACATCCCCAAACCCTTCCTTTTTTAAGATCTTGCTCGATGCTCTCCTAGAGAATACTTATTTTTCCTGGGGGACTCCCGCCTGCGTTTCGGCTTGTTAATTCGACGATTGTATTTGTGCTATTTGTTAACAATAATCCTCATTTTTTTAACGTTGCACTTAAAAGTTGTGAAGTTTAGACAAAATACGGACGTGGTCAAAGTTTTGGGAATAATTTGAGAGCTACACTCCTGTGAGATTTAGTGCGGCCACTAAAGCTCGGCTGTCTTTTCATATCCACTAAGAGCTTTCTTCTTTTATGTATCCCTCTTGTACAAATTTGTAGTTCTATCCATCGTAGGTTTAATAAGTCACACTTAGTCCTTCCAATGCTTCTATTCTCGGAGACAACTTTCTGAAACAGTTCAGCAAAAACCAAGACATGTTTGGGTGGTTCAGTCATCTGTACATGTAAACTGGGTCGTGCAACAATTTATGTACCTTCAATAAATACCGCTAAGAGCTAATGCCTTATGTATGATAACTTTTAAAAACACACTTTAGTTTTCCTCTGCGCTCAATAGCAGACGCAAATAAGTAAAGAATAACAAGAGCTTTCCCTTGCTCAACTTGATAATAGAACAAGCGGCCAGGTGATCTGACGCTAATTGTATACCGTCAGTGTTACTCATAGTCATGCGCTGGGGTTGGCAAACAGTAAAGCGTTGGTTGAGCTTTAGACATCGTTAGAGCTCGGCTATTCACATCTTTGATCAAACACGAGCCATTACCCGAATGTTTTGCGAGGCTGATTCTCATAAGCCCGGTGCTCGACATCTCATGACAATCGAATACATCACGGTGTCACGTGACGCGCGGTGGGTAGTCGTGATGCCATGTGACGTCACGGCGTCAAGAACGCTAACAAATCTATAGACCGCTCCACTAGGAAGATCGGAGAGAGTAAAAATGCCCTCCCCTTCTCACCGCGCGCGTCGTCTGATCCGCCGCGGGAGCTGTGCCCTGTACCTAACGTCAGGCTGGCGTTCAAACTCGGTTTAGAATCGCGTTATTTTGGAAATTTCAAGCGCAGATGCGCGGATTTTAATATACAAGTTATCGTGTAATGCTACGCTCGATAAAAAGACAAACCGGATATAATTGCGTTGTTACCTGCGTGCAAATAATAAAAAAAATAGAAAATTGTGTCAGAATGGTTGGCCCTCCGGCGAAAAGTAAATCTGGTTGATGTAGCTTTTTTACTATACAAAGTTCGCACTCCTGTAGGCGTTTTGCGACAATCAGTGAAAATCTGGAATAATAAATAAAAACGTGCTCTCCGGACGCAATAGATGCAGTGGTTGAGGGTAGTACTGCCGGCTGACTCCATTGCTATTGAAGTAACGAAACAAAGATACGCTAGTTTATCATTTAGTGAAATAAAACAACAGAGGCTGACTTATAAGTAGCCATATACATTCTAAGAACACGAACCACTTCACAACGGCAGCCACGAGCAATAGTTCGATGTTAGTTACAGCCCGCCGGTACAGATCAAAGGCGGAAACCAGCAACCTCCCGGATTGTCGTCTCCTAGCGGAATCGGGCGCTTGCCCTCTCTCTCGTTTTACCCCGCCGAACCTGCTGAACTTCCCGGGTGTGTGGAGAGGGCGCTGCGGTCGAACAAAATAGCGCCGCCGTGTTGTTCTGTTCAAAGTTTCGCTCGATAGCGGATAACCTCAACAAAGACAAGTGCCAGAAACGCCACAGCCACCCTTATGTGCCTTGTTCAATTGGCGTGGTGTACAAAATCCCGCTAACATGTGGTAGAAGCTATGTGGGCCAAAGTGGACGGTGCCTAAACGATCGCCTTCTCGAGCATGATCGTTCACTAAAATCTACGGTGGGCGGTCATCTTCCCGTTCATTGCAATTCCTGCTCGTGTGCTCCGATTCTAAAAGGCACAACAATATATGGACCCTATCGAGACAAGATGACTCGCGAAATCTTGGAAGCACATTGCATCAACAGCCTGGGGGACTGCTGCGTCAGCCACCCATCAGTGACACTACTAAACACTGAAACCTTGTTTTTAGATCGGACTATGGGGCAAAGACATTCTAGTTCGATGGTGTTGTGTCGCGTGTAACAAACACCGCGTGCCCTGCGTGTCTTTCAGAACGTTTTCTTCTTCTTCCTTTTGTCTATAAATTCAGTTGCGAGTCAGCGCTTGTGTGTCCTGCATATTCCTTTTCTCTGTCCTTGTCTTTGTGTGCGCTGTTCTGTTCATCAGGTTTGAGTTGCTCCCTTTCTTAAATGGGATATCCAAGAACATGTTGATGTTGATGCGGCTTTTCAATCTAGAATAGGCAGCTAGTCAGCGCCCTCTCTGATAAGATTTATTAAAGAATACAAGTGCCTTTGACGCCGTGAGCCTAGATGGCGCTTCAAACGACCGGGAGGAAAACTAAAGTGAGTGAGGAAGAGGTACACCTTAGTGGCGGGAGTACCACAACTGGGGTAATCTAATAACGTTGGCGTTTACCAAGCGGAATAACAACAGCTGCTTAGGCTCATTTTTTTTGTGTTATCAAGTCTCACAGTCAAAATAAATCTCGCAGTGACCTAAATTGAGAAACCCCACCAAAAGAAAATAGTTTCTTTGTTTTTGCTTCTTGGGGTATTTAATATCTTTAAGCTAAAATTTCAGACAACCGCGCCTATTTCATCTCATTTTTGTTGAAATCTATAGTGTAAAACATGTACACCACAAAAAGTCGACCCGTCGTACGCACCTGACCACTTTGAGAAACGTATCATAGAAATTATGCGAAACGGCCTTGGTGGTCTGACAGCACTGAGAGATTGTCATTTTAATCCTGGCAACCTGCCTTTGCTGGCAAAGCTACCGCAACTGTCTGACGAAACTTTCGGAGGCCTGTACACGCTGGCGGCAACCTCGTCGAAGCAGCGGAGCAAGCCCTACGCCTTTCCTGTGGAAGCTTAAGTACTGCCTTCATCGGTGCGCCCGAACGTCTGCAATTCAAGGTACATAAACTGTGGCCTTTTTGTCTAGCTTCGTAAACAGGCGCTGTGCCTAATAGTTGGTAATCGGGCGGTTGCGTGTGTATTGTACGTCTGTTGGACTAACACTGCGTACATTTCGTAGCGCGCTGGAACGAGCTGTTGGCTCGGGGGATCCTTCGAGGGTTTCGTCAGACAGTTGTGGCAGGTTGTTTAGACTGCGTCCACATTACTTGGTCGTAAGGCAAAAAACACAGCTTCCGCGCCATGGCACACTGCCCGTACAGTTGTCTTCGATGGCTCCACCGGGTGTAGGCCCATTCGTCACATGCCCATTCGTAATTGGGCAACTGGGAACAGGCCCATTCGTCACAGCGGAACATTCGTCATACACCAACTCATGTTTACAAATAGAGTGCCTTCATACACACGCGCGCTTTTGCTTGAGTGGTGACATCTCAGCCATTTTTCCGCCCAATCGTTTTTTTATGCCTTTTGAAGTGCGCGCAATCCGGTGCCGGTCAGCTCGAGCGCATAGCTTTGGCTAATGCATAGACGCCATTTTACCGTCCAAGTCACGCACCGAGTGCGCGAGAGCGTCACGCTCTAGCACATTCAGGGCAACAATGGATGTCTTCACCCTGAGACAGACAGACATGTAGGCACTCTATTTACAAACAAACTGGAGCGCCCCTAGCGGACGCCACCGGCGCCGCGCATGTGCGATGCGGGTGTGGGCAAGAAGCTCGCCGTCGCCCATAAACAAACCATTGAAATGCGATGTTATCGGCATCGGTGTGAGTCCCCCTGCCCTTTTCCCCGTTCGAATTGTTCATTCTACGTCTTCCTGACAATGTCTGACTAGTTGAGCGGCCTCAGCGAAACTAACGAGGCTCAATACACCGCAAAATTTGGCGTGATTAATGTGACATGCGGCGATTCATTTCGCGTGGACGCCGCAGAATGTACGCTAAAGCCTTATTCGCATGATGAGATTTCGCTCGCAATTTTCGATCGGGAAGTCGCTCGGGCTGCAAAAACGTAAACCGTAGCTGTGGTGGTCGACGTCGATACTGAAAATCTCAAGCAGAATCGGACCAAGTGAATCAGACATAACAAGTAGGTGATGGCTACTGGCAACAATGATCAACATATCCTTGTATCTACTGTTTACATCCAGCCTGCCTACCAACCTTCAAACTTAAGTCTTTTGAGGCCAGCACTTACTTCTTATCGCAAGTACCGGGCCTACGTTTGGTCTACAGGCCTCTGTCCCCAGAAAGAGCGGACGAAAAGCAGAAACGTTCGAAAGAGCAGACGACATTTCGAACGATCAGGCGGCCGTTTGAACTTGAAGACGCACTGAACGTAGTTCGCAGGTGGTCCGTACAACTTGACGGTTTTCCGGCGCTTATTTTAGAACAAAACAAAGAAATCTGATGACCGCAAGTATCCGTGAATTCAACCCAAAGTGCTTCCCGCCCAAGCAATCGTGGTCCGACGGCGTCTAATTTTCCCTTTTCACTGCACATATATCCACGTTCTCGGACAAACCGAGCACTTGAGAACTGACCTTCAAACCTTTCTCGACCCTTTTCGTAGGGCTTAAGTTCTGGCGTTTTGACGAGAAGACAAGTTTTTGTCTGGTTCCTTTCAAAACAACGCAGGAATACAGATCTCACACGGGGCCTTCCGCCCACAGCTCAGACCGGAAGTGCACCCGACGCCCACCACCGCGCCGTGACCTAACAGAGATGAGTTCGTGTATAGGGCGATTCGCTACCCGGATGACCTGTCACACAATAGTTAAAGATAGCCTTTTTGCCCGAAGAGTCCGAAACGTTAGGACTCCCCCCCGCCTTTCTCAGTACAAAAAAACAACTAGCTTTTTTTTTTTTTTGCTGGGGAGTGTTAGTGGGCGTGACAGTGACCTTAGCGACCCCCTTCTCTATTCTGCGGAGTCTGCAAAGATAAAGGCTTTAACCTAACCATGTACTTAACCCTAATCCGCCCAAAATTGGAATATGCAGCCGACGCGTGGGACCCCGCTCACTCGTCACTAATAGACATATTGCTATATTACTCAAGCATCAAGGAGAATGCCGGGATTGGTGTTCCACGCGCCGCACGTGCTGGCGTCTTCAGTAGTAACATTTCTAAAAAAATTACATAACACAAAATTGCATCTTCCACGCGCGTTCGTCAACGCTTTATTTTGGTTGTTTACTTCGAATCTTTTATACGGGGAAGGCGTGCGCCTGTGGCGCGTGGAGCACCAATCTCTACATTCTCCTTGATGCTTGGGTAATATAGCAGTAGGTCTATTATTATTGAATACATTCAAAACCGCTCAGCTCGTTTCATGTTGACAGAGTATGATGGCACTGACAGCGTTACTACCATGAAAAACACTTTAGGTCTGCCGTTATTAATTCCCCACCGAAAGATCTATTGTTTGTGTCTTTATCATAAAATATTTCATCGAAATGTTACCCTTCGTCATAAACTAATACGTTCGGTCCGAACAGCTCGGACGAAAAGACTATCTTGTGACTGTTGTGCAGACATGTACACGTTACCCCCAAAAAAGTAACTTAACCCATTAGGGACCGGTATACTTTTAAAAGTACAGCTACAATATTATTTTTTAAAAACTCCAAAATAAATATTTCGATTTCAGTAGTTCTTTATTTTACTACCAGAGGGCGAACCTACACCCCCAAATCAAGGATCAGCGTTCGCAGCGCTCAGGGGCGCATTTGTCTACGGTCAAATATAGACAAACTCCGCTCCCGCCAACCGCTGAGGTGAGTGCTTCCAAATTTTTTTCTCCTGGCTGAAGTATGCAATCATTCGCGACAGTTTTTTGCATACACCTGCGAGAAAGGTAGAAGTAAACGCTGGGTGCTGTGAATGCTACATACCTTTCATACTTTTTGTGGTATGCAAATCTAAACGTTGCTGTACTATATATAGTACGCTGGGCTTTCGTGTATGCACAATGGCGCTCGCTATTCCAGGCACCCACTATAATGAAACCGGGCGTTTTCTTCGGCACAAAACCGTTTTGTCAACTCAGCGAAGCCCTCGAGGCTGCAGCAGATATAGCAGAGAATGCTGAAGACGACGTGGATGTCGTCATAATTCCTCCGGACCCATCATCAGATACCGACGAGGAAGAAGGAGACGAGGACTGTACGGCCTCTGCGCCCGTGAATGACGTTTCTGGTTAGAAATGTTTTCTTTCTTACTGAGACTGCAATTCGTAGGCGCTTTGGAAGTTATCAATGATTGATATTTGAGACCGCGGCGTCACCAGGATACAGGTCGTGCTTTTTGCCGCGGCTATTCTACAGTATCTAGTGGGGCCAAAGTGGGAGAACGGTGTAAATAAATGCGGGTTGGTGAACCGGTCAAAGTGGAAATGTTTTGTCCTGTAAATTTGTGTGTCAGCGTTCGCAGATGTTGCCGATTTTTTTTTTTTTTGACGCTCCTCGCACTGTATGCTTTCAACTTTGCTTCTAATATTTAGAAGTGGTGTTCATGCCGCGCTGCCACTGTTGATTTTCGCGCTTTCTGCAGCTGTCTTTGCTTTATAGCTCCTGTAAAATAGTCTTTGAAGCGTTACAGGTTCGTTACATCAAAGTCTGCTTTTTTGCAGGCACTCTGGAAGTTCACCGGCGTGCTAATGAAGAAGAAGCTGGCAAGCGCGTCCCTCCGGTGAAGCGGGCAAAGGTCGCTGCCGTAAACTGGAGCCGAAAAGAACCTGAGTACACCTGGGGGAAGTCCACTGACGGAGCAGTAGTGCGCAAGGCCGAGTTGAG
Organism: Ixodes scapularis; assembly: GCF_016920785.2. Lineage (NCBI taxonomy): Eukaryota > Metazoa > Arthropoda > Arachnida > Ixodida > Ixodidae > Ixodes > Ixodes scapularis. The sequence continues at coordinate 185,403,838 of NW_024609857.1, forward strand.
AGCTCTGTATGAAGGTTATTCACCCAGTCAAATCTTCAGTACCATCTTTGATGATCACATACTTACACACATTATAGTACAGACTGGCAACTATGCGAAACAGAAAAACGAACATGGCTTTTCCCTCAGTTTGGATGATCTAAAAAGGTTCATCGGTATCCTTTTACTGTCTGGTTACCACAGCCTTCCTCGACAGAAGCTTTACTGGTGCGTTGACGAAGATGTTGGAGTGCCATACGTAGCCAAGTGCGTGAGCCGAAATAGGTTTTACGAGATAAAAAGATTCTTGCACCTAGCTGATAATGACTTGATCAAGGGATCAACTGATCGAATGTACAAATTACGTCCTCTCATGAACCTTCTGAATGAGCGATTTCAGCAGCATGGAATCTTTCACCGAAACCTTTCAGTAGATGAGTCTATGGTGAAATACTTTGGGCACCATCCTTGCAAACAATTCATGCGTGGCAAGCCCATTCGTTTTGGCTACAAGAATTGGATGATGTGCAGTGATGACGGGTATTGTTATGCTTTTGATACCTACTGCGGAAAATCTGCAAAAACAAATAACAACCCTCTAGGAAGTCGTGTCGTTCTTTCTCTGCTTGAGGCAACTTCAAACCCGAGTGACCATATTGTCTTTTTTGATAATTTTTTTACCAGTCACAGTCTCCTTGTTGCACTCCGTAATCATGGATTTAGGGCTACAGGTACCCTTCGTGAGAACCGGCAAATGAAGTGCCCTCTTCCAAGTAAGAAAGAAATGGAAAAAAAAACAGAGAGGACACTTTTCCCATTGCTTTGACCCTGTCGGTGAGGTTCTTCTTGTGAAGTGGAAGGACAGTAGTGTAGTAACAATGGCTACCAACTACGACGGAATTGTACCCATGTGCTCTGTAAAACGGTGGTCATCTTCAGCACAGGAGAAAGTGAATGTGCAACAACCTAAACTGTTCAGCAGCTATAACTGCAGTATGGGAGGGGTAGACCTCCTAGAACAAGCTGCAAACAACTATAGAGTTCGCATTCGCGGCAAAAAGTGGTGGTGGCCTTTGTTTACTCAGATGCTGAATGTGGCCGTGGTGAATTCTTGGAAAATTCATCAGCTGATTGCAGATGAGCCGGTCGACCTCCTTGCCTTCCTACAAATGTCACACGATACTACCTCCGCCTCGGTACAAAAGACCATTACATCCGTAGGCGGCCAGCCTCCATCGTGAGTGACATTGTTTTGGACAAAGGAGGGCACTTTCCTAGCAAATTAGAAAAGCAATTGCGCTGCCAGTATTGCCACAAGAGGTCCATGTGGGCATGCGCAAAGTTCAACATTACACTTTGTTTGAAGCACGGATGCTTCAAGAAGTTTCATGCGTCAAAGTAGCAATATTGAGCAAATGTCCATTTTGTTATGTAAAAGTCCCATTGTACTATTGAAAGTACACCTCTGTAACTTCTGAATGAATAAATGAATTTTTGACAAACTCGAGGAATCTTCTTCCTGTGCAAAGCAGACATTGTACACCAAAAATGAACAAAATTGGTCTGGTAGATTTTTCTTGGTCCCTAATGGGTTAATATCGTTACTCGTTACTCGCGCAAAAAAATAACTAAATACGTTACTCGTTATTGTGTACTCAATAGGAACGTGTTACATTACCTCAAAAATAGCGAGTTACTTCTCTCGTTACTTTGAAGACCACAAAACCGCTTTTATTTCAAATGGTTTATTTTTTTTTTTCAGTATTCGTTGCACTTAAGTAGAGCTGCCATTCAAGGTTTTTATCGGTTTTTCCCCGCTCTTCCTTGAGAATAAATCCCCGGCAACGCTGAAGAGTCCTAACGACGCGCTCGAGGTAGTGTTGTGCGTCAGGAAGAGCTATTGAATCTAGGTGGGTCCCGAGATTCAATCGAACGCCGTTTCATCGAATACTATTTCATCGAAGCCACTTCATTGAACGCCATTTGATCGAACGCCATTTCATTGAACACCGTTTCATCGAACCCGTTTCATCGAACAGCGCCAAATTACGCAGTCGTAATTTTGGATCTAGGAAATAGTTGTCTTAACAAGAAGAATTGGCAAACCCTTTTTTTTTTCTACAGGGGGAACTAATAATGAAAACTATTTTCTCCACTTCAGCTTTTTTTTTCATACTAACTGATGACCTATGTTGCTAATGTAGCCAATATTCAACGGGAACACCGCCTTGACATTTTATGAAACTTTGATATGTGCGAGTAACTGAATGAGTATCGTGTGTATCGTCTTGATTACGTGCCAGCACGGGAAGTTATCTATGAAGTGTCAGCATTTTTTATGAAACCAAGCGAAATGCGAGAACTGTGTGTATTTACATCTTGTATCTTTTTGTATTTTATCGTTTGTACCTTCCACTCCTGTAATGGCCCTGTGATAGGGCTAACAGTATCAATAAATAAAATAAAAAAATAAAAAATAAAAAAACTTGCGATCATCAGTTGTAGTGACGAATGTATGTCCCTTCAAGGGTGTATCCACCTTCCAGAAGAGACGTATTCTGTTTCAAGCCTAAAGTCGTAGTTAATGCAAAAACATGTATACACGTCGCATAAAACAGAAAAAAAAGGCGTTTTTTCTTTGTTTATTATTCGTCATCCGTAGGATCGTGGCCGTACCGGCTTTTCAACCATTGCTCATAGAATGCAAGCTATTCTCCCATAATATAATGAAAAATCAAGTTAATAGATAAATTAAAAAATGCGTAGTGAAGTTTAGTTAGTCTTTCCCGGGTCTTTTTTTAGGATTGAAGAAATAGGAAACAAAGTATCTGATGAAATACAGCCGGTTATCTTACCTGGAAACAAGGAACACTAATTACTACACAGTCAAGTTCTGTTATGTTCTATGATTCAGTAATCAAATTTTTGGCGAAATAGTGACCAGGGTAGTAATTTTATTTCTGGTGATTCGACAGCAGCGTCCAAACAGCTCAGACAAGAGAGAGTAAATGATACAAAATGAATTATAATGCTCCCAATTCGGTGAAGTAAAATTCGATGAAACGGCGTCAAGTGATTCGATGAAAGGATGTTCGATGAAAGGTCCACTTGTACAATGAAACGGCGTTTGATGAAATCTCCGGTACCCGAATTTGGGATTCCCCTGCCTTTTTTCCTCTCTGCTTCCAAATGTCAACGTTGGCGACGGTTTCCCGCCTTGGCAACCTCCGGTTTTACATTCCGTCTGTACACGATTCTAGAAGGTTTAACCTTCTAGAAGGGTTAAGGAAATTTTCAGCTGTAGAGTTAGACTGACGTGTTCAGCGATAAACAGTGCTATAGTGTCGTACTGTTTAGTTGTTTCTCCGGTGGCCCATCTTCCCTTGTCGCAACAGACGCGCACTCAGGTTAACATGAAAACGAAGCTGTTTAAACGGTGTTGTACACGTCACTCCTCAAAAAGTAACTAACTAATGTTACTCGTTTCTTGGTGTTAAAAGTAGCTAAGTACGTCGCTCGTTTCTTTTCTAAAAAAGTTACTAAATAAGTTAGTCGTTACTGAAAAAAAGTAACTAGGTAGAAGTAACTCGTTACTATACTCCGCGACAACTTTTCTTGGCAATGCAGTGGAAGGTACAGGCCCGCGTCCTCTCTCCCATTTTAAGTGTACGCAGGCTCTCCTCCTCCCCCATTTCCGGGCAGAGGAGGAGAGCCCGCGCACACTCAAAATGGGAGAGGGGACGCGGACGTACCTTCCACTGCATTGCCAAGAAAAGTTGTCGCCGAGTATAGTAACGCGTTACGTACATGTCTGCTCTTGTGTGACAGGTCGTCGGGTGGAAAATCGCGCTATGATGAATCTTCCGCTGTGACGAACGGGCCTGTTACCAGCTGCCCTATGACGAATGGGCATGTGAAGAATGGGGCGTCTCCCGCCTCCACCCTGCTTCGGTACTGACGAGGCTTGCCAACATTAAAATAAAGACGTTCTCAGTGTTGTCAGACCACCAAGCAATTTTGCGTCAGGTCTATGGCCCCGAAGGGATCCGGCTAACTCGTCAAAGCCAACTCGTCGACGGCCAAGCTGTCGACGGCCACTTCATCGAATAGGCCAATTAGTAATAGGGCGATTCGTCGAAGGGAAACTTGTCGAAAGGGGCAATCTGCCGAAGGGCGACTCGTCGAATGTGTTGAATGACGGTCCGAGGTAAGAGTTCGTGGTTCCTTGTTCTCTTTTGGCCTAATTTTTTATTTCTGTTTGGACTAGGGACAGCGCCTTTCTTAGATTATAAGGCGGAAATATAATGAGCCACCGCAGACTATCGAATCGAAGCTGCGTGTCTGGTGGGCCAGGTGGGTTAGCATTTTTGTTCTGAGCCGCCGCTGACTGTCGCTGCGAAGCGTCGTAAACTGGCGGGCCAAGTAGGTTAACACTCGACCCAGTGATACACGTGCGACGCAGTTATCGTCCCCCACTGCACCGTGAAAGCCAAGAAGGCTGCCAGTTGTCATCTCCGACAAAGAAGAGCACACTGGAGGTATATTCCTGCGCGGCAATACTACGCTTTACTATAGGGCAGGATTTGCTTTAGTATTTCAGGAAAAATATTTTATATTATGGCTTTGAAACAGCGGCGACTAGTTGGCCTCTCCGGCGAGTTTTCCTTCGACGAGTTGCCCTATGACGAATTGGCCCATTCGACGAATGGGCCGCCGACGAGTTGGCCGTCGACGAGTCGGCTTTCGACGAGTTGGCCTAGACCCGCCTCCGAGATCTCCGGGGTGACAATCGCTCACCGCCAATCTCAATTTTTCAACGCGTCGGTTCTGTTGTTGTGCCTGTGCCTCGGTATTAGCTCGGGACGATTTTCCCGTTTTGTTCTGACCACATTTCCAGGAGACGCAAGCACATAGCGTAGGCAATTCTCCCTTCGCACTAGAAGCGCTGCAGTCGGGACACATTTCTCACAAAGCTCGCGTATCAAGAAACAAGTGAACGGCCAGGGATGTCAATTTCAGGAAAAATAAAAATACTACACTTTATTGAAATACCACCATACACGATTTATTGCGTCATGCACAGGTCTGGAAGGCGGTCCCATTGTCATATGTTGGACCACAACCACTCTAACCAAGGGGAAAAAATGAAAGCCGTTGACAACTCCCTGTAACGCCGAATTAGAGCACCTTGAGGAGGAGGAGGGAAGGGTACTGAGGGTCACGTGTTTTCGGGGAGGGAGGGGTCACGTGACCTGGGGAGGTGTCACGTGACCTCGGGGGGGGGGGAGGGGTCACGTGACCCCCCTCCCCGAGGTCACTGAAAGTACCCGAGGTCCTCCCGAAGGAACCCGAGGTCCTCCCGAAGGAACCCGAGGTCCTCCCGAGGTCCTCCCGAAGGAACCCGAGGTCCTCCCGAAGGAACCCGAGGTTCTTCCGAGGTCCTCCCGAAGAAACCCTAATTCCTCCAAGAGGACCTCGGGTTCCTTCGGGAAAATGTACCCATAATGCACCGCGCGGTTACGCCGACGGCGACGGCGACGGCGACGACGACACCACTCAAGCCGCAAACGGACGCCTAAGAGCTGCGCTCTAAATTTGTCAACGTGCAGGCGAGCTGCTGTATGTTGATCATGATGTTAAAATCCTAAGACTGGGAAGGAAATTAAAAAAAAAAAGCGTAAGATTCTCCCTGATACGCTTCTCCCTTTCCACAAAAACACCCTAACCTCAAACGTCCACCATTGTACTCTTTAGGGATGTTCGTAACAAAAGACAAAAGAATATCAAACGTCCAAAACCGAATCTCAAACCGAACCCAAAATTCAACTCCATGATCAACCAAGGGTGCGGTTTCACCTGAAGGATAGACACCGGGGCCGGGGTGAAGGGGTGTGGTTAAAGTGCTTATCTTGGTTCCATTTGGTTGGTTGCTGGCCTGTAGAGAGTCTGTTGGTGCTTTCAGTGTTCCCTCGTGTCCCCACAACTAGTGTCTCATCGTCGGTCGCATAGGTCTTTTGATATTTTGTACTTTGGTTCTTATCTGCCACGGTTGTGTGAAAGCATCCTGCGTGTGTATCCTTGTGTGGTTGTTGTCTAAAAAATAAATCTTTAGCTGCGTTCCGGGTTTCATGTCTGTCTGACACATTTTGTCCCCTCGCTCCAGGGTTTCCATGTCATCTCATGAATACCCCGCTCGTTCCCAAGCTGTGCGAGCGTGTATGCGTGGCCCAGTTGGTAACGTCAAGTGTCACGTGACATGACGCGTGACGTCACGCGTGAAGTCATATGTGTCGTCAAAGCAGCCACGTGACGCGTGTGACGCAACACGTGGCTGTGACGTCATGACCCTATTTACCAATCAGGATGCACCGGTTCCACCGATGCCGACACCGATTCGACTCCTGATTTTTGGCGACACAAGCTCCTTGACAATATCGAGTTTAAATAAACTATCAAAGGTGACATCAGCGTTTACACGTGTCAATAAAGTCAACTTCCTTTCTGTGCAAAACTACTGAGGGCTAGCTGGTGCAGTTTCCTGTGCACTCATTTTGATGTTATGATATAATATACTTATTTGACTCAGGAGAACCGCAACGCCATAGAAGGGCAAGTTGCCCATAACTTGAAGGCCTACGGCGCCGCTTCTAATGGTGATGAAACGGTATTTTACTGATGATTTGTGCGGATGATGATATCATCATATGTGGGATGATTATGATGATGAGATAGTGAACAGGGTGAAGAGAGTTAGGCCTAGCTGCAGTCTTCGCGATGGTGGTATTTGCGGGGCCACCAAGGGGTGCGGACCTCAATCAGGCCGGTCTCGAGCGCCTGGTGAGGGCTCACTGCGGGCCCGGCCGCGACACAGGAAGTCCAGCACCCTAGTGGTGGGGCACCAGAGGTTGGCATCGGTGTTGGCAGGGCGGCGGCCTTCGGAAAAGCGGGCCTTGAGTTCTGCCAGCTTGCGGTCAACCTTATAACCGAGCAGCCTGAGCACCCTGTCGACCGAAGGCTTGTATATGCCAACTGGCCCCGCTGGATTTCTGACAATGGAAGCACACGTCTTACGCCCAGCTCGCTTCCTCTTTCACGTAATTGTTTATATCACATATGCTTCGAGCACCTCTCTTTCTACTTAATCGATGCCGCGATTCCCCCTCGCACACTCGGTCACCGATCTACCCCTGGCAGCGTGGGAAAAAGTTATAGTTGTTAGCTGTTTATATAGCAGGATTTTAGTCTCCCAGAACATAGGGACATTGTTACCCCCTGTAAATAAGCAGTTTAGCCAGTGCAGTACGACTGCTAGCCTGGGGTCTTTAACGTTCACCACACAGTAGTGATACACGACCTCACGCCGGTACGATGCTCATCCAGATCGAAACGGGCAGGGATGGGGAAAAAAAAAATTGGGTTGTGTGTGTGTTTATACAGCCTAGAACTTGGTCTGCCTCACAGGGGCGACGAGTCTCCCAGCTGTAGATGAGAAATTTAGCCAGTGCGGTACAGCCGCTAGCCTGGGGTCTTTAACGTGCACCACACAGTAGTGATACACGACCGCACGCCGGTACGATGCTCATCCAGATCGAAACGGGCAGGGGTGGGGCTCGAACCCAGGATCCCTGGGTTCTGCAGCGCGAGCTTTCGCTCCACGTGCTCCGAGCTGGTGTGCGCTAGACCACTCGGCCACCGATCCCCCCGCAGGGATGGGGATTGAACCAGGATCGTGGGTTCTGCTGTGCGAGCTTTCGCTCCACGTGCATCGAGCTGGTGTGCTCTGCGCTAGCCCACTCGGCAAGCGTGAGCTTTCGCTTCGTGTGCTTTGATAAGCAAAAAGGGCGAAGAAAAAAACGATGATGTTAAGACAACCCTCTCATGCTGTCAATTATCTTGCGGAACTCCGAGTCATAATACCTATTTGTGTGCGCCACGTCCGCAATTTGGTGTGACCATCAATATCTATGCATATACGACATCCATCGCTGTTCCCCATAGCCGAAATTTGTTGAATACAAATTGGTAAGTGGATATTATTCCTTATGCCTTCTAATGTGCTAACAAAAAATAACGGCATGAATGGAACCACGCCGGGTGGGCGACACTTGGGTGGCCGTATAAATTGATTCCGATTTGACTGCTGAATAAATATTTAAATTATCTGGCTGAACGCAGTCTGGGGCAGGTAACATCGATGTTGCATAGTGAAAAGAAACCCCTGCGCAGTGAAGGGAAGCTTTAGTTACGTCTGGTCCTCAGTGATCTCCAAGCGTTTGCTGCCACTTACACTATGCATGTTTCTTTATGCGATTTACAGAGCAGCTCCGATTACATTCAGGTTTCGTTTATTTTTTATATATATATATATTAGAGATGTTGCTTCTTGCACAATTTGAACTTTTGAACCTACGGTAATTACAATTTTGTACACGCGGGGTTTAACCTGCTGACGATGGATATCAGGTGAAGACGATTCATCATAAGAACCTTAAGATAACCAAGCTGCATGCATTGCGAGCTTACCGTTTAAAATGATATACGGTGCTTGTAAGTGACGTGAATCCAGGTTTATTTTTATTTCTTGAAACCTACGTTATTTATAAGCACACCTGGTTGAATAGATTTATTTGGTTTGTGAGTGGGGGAAGAAGAATTGGGAGGTCGTGTGACGATTATTCAATGAGCTTATCCATCTAATAGGGCCGCAGAAATGCGAGAAGAGCGGACTTTGTGTCAATGAGCTCAGTAGTTCTCACTTTGGACTATCTGCAGAACGCTGTTTGTCAGAGTTCGGGTGGCACTTTCGCAAGCATTTCCGCGCATTCCCGCGATGCTGCGGGGCAGTCCCCATTGAGTAATATTGTTTAAAGTAAAGAGTTGCCACTCTCATAGGCCCCCGTGGCTCACTCAACTTCAGCGCACCTAGCGGCTGTTGGGAAGTTGGTCTCGGCTTCCTCTTAAACGCATCCGTTAACCACATGGCTATTGCGACATAGATGATTACTACCTGAATGCGGGGGATAACTAATTGCATTGACTCAGTTTCTATTAAGCGGGTAGCTTGTATCATCGTGTTTGGCGTGACTAGCTAGAATTCTGTATTTAGGTAGAAATCAATCGCTTAAGTGCACGGGTATTTTCTAGATTATAGAGCAGACCATGCACAATATTCAATATAAAATTAATACGGTTTCACTTAACAGAAAACGGGACAACTGAACAAAAAATAGGCCGATGTCACCTGCCAATTTGATTACGCCACCGCTGGCGCAATGCATCGAGGGGACTTTAATCTTTTTGCATGTGCGACAGCCCCCCTAGACCTCTGCGCGTCTGGAGCACGAGACAGCTCGAGGCCTCGCATGCACGGCCATCTGCCTCCTGTGAACTAAAGTTATGGTGGCGTCACGCATGCGCCAAAGGCTTAGTGACATCGGTCTATTAAGTAATGCTCAAGTATTTATCGTGACCACAAAGACAACCATAACAAAATAACCATCCTGCAGGCATCCCTAGAAGTGTGCACTCACAGCGGCCTTGTGCCATCCTCCCTCCCAAAGGATCAATAAATAAATAAATTTCACCTTAAGCGCGAGCAAAGGACCCGCTACGAGAGCGAAATTGACACATCAAACGAACCTGTAGAAAGGCATTCACACAAAGAATGCTTTGGGGGAAAGATCTGAGGTGACGTCAGTGATCGGCAGAACCAGAGGGACACCGTCCCCGACTCCAGCATTCACACGAACGTCTGGTTGCCTAGAGGGAGGTCAGTGTTGCCTAAGAAATTTAGCGGTCGCACTCGACAACAGGGCTTGGTGCGCACTGACGAGAGTAGAAAAATAGATGCATACTTGAAACGGTGATGCAGGGTTATGGCAGAAACGTTGTTAAATGGGGAAAACGACGAACTGCTTCCTGCTAAGATAAATATACTTCTTGAAAGCGTGGATACAACAGAAAGGATGTGGAATCAAAAACCAGTTTTATGAGCAGCGACTTGCCGATGGCATTGAAGAATATCGAAGACTCTTCCGGGTGCCACAGACGACAGGCGGAACAGCGCAGGCTACAACAAATTAGGCGATTCCGATGCCACCGCCGACATATCGCTGAGCAAAATATGTAAAGTTGCCAAACACGCAAACAAAATACCGCCAACTGCAAAGAAGTCCCACGCAAAGACAGAGAGCGTTTCTGCAGCTCGTGAAAAAGCTCCCCCATCTACCTTTGGAAGTCTCTGTCAGCGTGGCTCCACGCAAAAGCGTGGCATTGTTACCATGTGATGCGCACCCCGGGGAAAACAAAAAAAGGAATTGTTCGCCCGTGTGTACCCCTTAATATACGCACGCTCGTGAGGTGAAAGCGTCGTTCAAAACAACACGTTCCTGATTGTAGCTTCAGCTCACTTGAACTTACGGAAAACCGAAAATGGCTTTTCCGCGAAGCACTGACTCGCAAGATACGCTTGAATCACTCTCCGCGTGGTTGCGCATTAACCGTCTCACCTTCGCCACAAAATAAAAAAAGAAGAAAGCATTGGGAGGCTTACAATGGTGGAGTGTTCGGCGGGTGGGTGATTCATAATGGTTTAAAAGTGCAACGGGACAGCGGACAGAAAGGAAGACAGAGACACAACGCTCACTTACAACTGAATTTATTTTTGTTGTAACTCAATTTATCTACTGGCGCCAACAAAAACAAATTCAGAAAGATATACAAATACACACTGTTAAAAGGCTAAAATTGTGACATCACTCATCACACCACCTCAGGCTAGTCATCCCTGGTTAAGTGACAGTTATTCTTCTTCGGACAAAGGTACAGAGGGTGCGCACACCACAATGCAGCCCCAACCTACCAATTCCCTGGGCCGCAAACATTGCTCGCGTGATTTTTTTTCTTGTTTTTTTTTTCTTTGTTTAATACAGCGCAGTCAACAAAGAGTGGAGCGCAGCCACAATCTCGTCAGTGCACACCGAGATGCTCTGATGCGACGCTATCTACGTTGTATCGGTGCTCCCTCAAACGTCCATTCAGGCAGCGGCCCGTTTGACCCACATAGTGACGCCCGCACGATATTGGGACGGAATAGGTGACCTCTTTTACATATTCAGCGAAGCAGATTTCGTGCTTAAAGCACAAAACATGCTTTGGTGGTCACTATTTAAAAGGCCTCTCACACGCCAAAAAAAAAATTAATGCGAGGCGTTGAAATGGTATGTTAGGAAATTACAAAAAAAATTGTTTCACTATAGAGGTGCGTAGGTTTTTTATAAAAAAATAGAAATACGAGGCCCAATTTAAAGTTCCCGTCAGTGCACTGTGACGTAACAGTGTACCGCAAGGTGTCGGCGCGGTCAGAAGGGAGGCATCGCCTTAAGTCACGTGAGTTGTATCCCTCCTCGTGCTTACAGCGAGCGCGTGTAATATTTTTTAAATATTTTTGTTATTCTCCGCACCTCCACGAGCGATATCCAAACAGAAAAGATTTCTTTTATTTGCTTTTAATCGCTTAATGTTGCTGTAAATGTAGAAGAAGAGGAGTCGGTGAATTGACGTGATCAACTAAGGTGCCTATACTCTGTTTCACCTATGGCGTACCGCAGAAAAGGCTACAAGCGCGAGATCCTTGCTCTAGGGCACATCAAGGCGGCACAAGCTCTCTTGCGTTAAGAGTAGCTCCCAAAGCTATTAGCTCGCGCTTCTAGCCTTGTCTGCGGTACAAGATAAGGTGAAACGGAGTATAGAAGGTGCTGTGTGAGGGACTGTCCCGGTATTTCAGCAACTGAAGAAGAGGTCACACTGCATGCATTTCCGAGAGACGGTAGGCATCTTTAGCCTGGAGAGTATACGATGATTCGACGACCTCGGTGTCCGAAGCTTCAGCAATGCAATTGGACGTGTTGTACGCAAGCAATCCTAATTTCTGCGAGCGTTATCAATTTTTTTTTTAACTTGATAGCTTTTTTTGTGCCCAGTATAGCTCTGTATCATCGGACTGATGGCACGCACTCGTACACTGGCTTGTACTTGTAACGCTTTCATCATTGACCTCCACCACGTCGATCCACTGGCTCTTCGTCCTCAACTTGTACAGCACGCAAACTAACCAACGGTGCAGCGATAAAGAGCTAGTGGAACTGAAACTTCGTTTTCTACAATCGCTCGTACAAAGAGCCGGAAATAAATAAAAAAAAGTTGTAGGCACGGTCGCGGAGAGCATGAGGAGTAAAACTCACGTGATTTCCTGCTAACCCACTTTTAGTGACGTATGTCGATGCCTCCCTTCTGACCGCCCCGACACCTTACGGTACACTGTTACGTCACAGTGCACTGGCGGGAACTTTGAATCGGGACTCCTACTTCTATTTTTTATTAAAAAAAACTAGGCACCTCTCTAGTTTATTTTTATTTATTCACTTACCCACAGCGCCAGTGGCATTACAGTGGGGGGGAAGTGTACATCAATGTGATTCATTTAAGCAAATATAAAGGAGCATAACAGAACGCGAACAACAGAACGCGCACATGCATACCCAGTCCACGGGAAACAACAAAAAAAAACAAAAAAAAAAAAAACACTTTTTACAATGCAGCAAAAAAAGCGTCATTGTCCAAAATATCAACAACCTCCGAAGGCAATTGGTTCCATTCGCTAATAGATTTGGGGAAAAAAGAAGATTTAAACTGGTTTGTATTACATTTATATTCACGTACCTTTCGTTCGTGATCGACACGATGAGAGATATAATGCGGGGGGAAAATATAGTCTTCGCGCTGTATACCAGTTCTGCGGTGGTAAATGTTATGAAATAATTTTAGCCGTAGCTTTTTCCTTCTTTTTTCGAGAGATTCCCAGCCTAAGAATTCCTTCAGACTTGTCATGCTGAGTCGCCTGTTATAATTCCCGGAAACATATCTAGCCGCTAAGTTTTGAACTCTTTCAAGTTTATTTTTATCAACAGCAGTTGGTGGGTCCCAGACTGTACTCGCGTATTCGAGAACAGACCTGATATAAGTTTTGTACAACAAATCTCGCGCACTTTGCGGAAATTGTCGGGTATTGCGTCGTAAAAAACCCAATACTTTACAAGCTTTCCCTGTTACGAAATCAACGTGCCTGTGCCAACACAAGGATGGTGTTAGGTATATTCCTAAGTATTTAAATTCAAACACAGTTTGTAATGGGGTACTGTCAATCATGTATACATTTTTAGGTCCATCTTTTTTTCTTGAAAAGCACATATGTACTGTTTTTCCTAGGTTTAGCTTCATATTCCATTCTTGGCACCACCTGTGTATTCTGAATAGGTCGCGTTGCAATGCATAGTTGTCTTCCTCGCTTCTAATTTCTCGATACACGACGCAGTCGTCTGCAAACAGTCTCATATAAGAAGTGATATTTTCTGCGACGTCATTAATATAAACCAAGAACAACAACGGGCCCAGCACCGACCCCTGTGGGACGCCTGACGTCACGTCAATAGTTTCAGATGCAGCACCATTTACTACCACATATTGGGATCTTAAATTTAAATATTCCTGAATCCACTCAACTATGCGAGGGTTAATATTAAAACTATTTAACTTACGAACTAGTAAGTTGTGGTCTACGACATCAAACGCCTTTTTGAAATCTATAAATACACAGTCTATGCATCTTCGCTGATCCAATTTTTCGCTTATTTGGTGAACAAACTCTGTTAGTTGAGTAACACATGAGACTCCCTGCCAAAAACCATGTTGCTTTGGATTAAACATTGCATGCGCGTCGATGTGTTTTATAATGCTAGTATATAAAATATGTTCTAACGTTTTACAAACAATACTTGTTAGAGAGATGGGTCGGTAATTCGTGACGAGCTCCCTAGGTCCAGATTTATGCACAGGAACAACACAAGCTGTCTTCCAATCGCTGGGAAGGCCACACGTGTTAAGAGACTTAGTAAACAACACCTTCAGAAACGGTGAAACGGACCGCGCACACAACTTTAAGATACTACTTGGCAAGCCGTCTGGTCCTCCCGCTTTGGATGGATCCAAACGCTGTAGCAGCAGTGTAATTCCATGCTCGTCAATTAATACCTCCTCCATGGTTTCATTATTCGTTCTAGCTAGACTTGAATGATTAGAATTTAACGTTTTAGGTAAAAAGACTGAGCCAAAAAAGTCGTTCAGGCAGTTTGCTTGCCCAAGGCTAGTTTCTATTAAGTCGCTGTTATGCGCGAGTGGTGGGATGCATACTTTATCTTTTCTGTTACGTTTAACGTACCTCCAGAACTCCTTCGGGTTCTTTCTAATTCGCGATGGAAATGACTCAAGAAAGTTAGTTTTTGCTTCACTCGTTGCAGTTTTAAATTCCTTGTCGATAGCCTTTAATTTCGCTCTACCTTCTGAGGAGGATTTTTTTTTTTTAAGATTATTAAATACTCTCTGTCTCCTATTTCTAAGAGCCCGTAACTCCTTGTTAAACCAAGGTTTACTTTTTGCACGTCTTGCTGTTAATAGCCATGATGGCACAAATCGGTCTCGTAGCTCAAAAATTTTGCCCTAAAAAGTAACCAGAGATCATTAACACTAAGAGACTCTGATAAACCTTCAAATTCCTGGAAGTATTCGTCTAAAGAAGAACATATCTCAGCAGTATTTCCACTTGCATAATTGTACATTCTCCGGGCAGTGTTTGGCTGTGTTTTTTCATACGATACGTTCATATCACAAAGTACCACATGGTGGTCGCTTATTCCAGGTAGGATCAAACTAGACTTTACCCAAGCGGGTTGATCTGTTAGGACTAAATCTAAAATGTTGTTTCCCCTTGTCGGTTCTTCTACAATTTGGGTGAGCGCAAATGTACGCACCATGTTTATCATTTCCCTTCCCACTCCAGTTACCACTCCAGTCTGCAACATATACCGATTCCAAGATACTTCAGGTACATTAAAATCACCACCTATAATAAGACAGTCTGTTTGAATTGTTTCTACCATTTCGGAAAGTTCAACGATGACATTAGCAGAGCTTCCAGGCGGTCTATAAAAAGAACATAGCGTTAGTGATTTGCCATTTGATAACCGAACCCGGCACCATACAGCCTCGCACGACCCAACTGGAATGTCAAGCCGAGAAGAAGAAACAGTATTATCTACCAATATAAAAACTCCCCCACCATGATAGTTCCTGTCCTTTCTGTAAGATATGTAGTTGTCTGGAAATACCTCGTCATCACTGATACTGCTATCTAGCCATGATTCAGTTCCAACAACCACGGTAGGTTTTGTCATACACAACAAATTGTTGAAATCATCTACTTTATTTTTTACGCTTCGGCAGTTCACAATCAGAAATGATATGTTTGAAGTCGAGCAGCTCTTTTTCTATCAAGTACTGTGAACAACTTGTCCAAGTGCTTCGTCATATATGTATCTTGTATCATTTAAGTACAGTGCATCATATCGAAGGTTTACACGAGTATTATCATTACGGTGATCTTTGGCGAAGTCCCAGAGCTGTTTTCCTTTTCTGCGTACCGCCTCTGAAAAATCTTCCGAAATGCTAATAGTAGTACCTTTTAGTTTCTTTGCGTTTGACAAGATTGTCTGTTTTTCTTTGAACAACGCGAAATTTGCGATAAGTGGTCGAGCTTTGCCAATAGAGTATCTACCAAGCCTGTGCGCTCTTTCAATTTGAACGGGCTCTAGTCCAAGTCTAGTTACAATTTCCTGAACTCGTTTCTCAGACGCCGCAGGTAACTCTCGGGTGTCTGTGTCAGGTACTCCGTAAAAAATTAAATTACAACGCCGGCTTCGATTTTCCAGATCGTCTACTTTAGCGGTTAGAATTCTTACTACGCTATGCGTGTCCTCACACTGTTTCCTGCAATCCGTGACTGCTGCTTTCATTTCACTGAACTGGGCCAGATGCTGTTCCAATGATTCTATGCGTGTTTTTAGGTCATCCAGGGTCGCCTTGCTTTGCTCTTGATTAGTTTCGATAGTTTGAAGCTTAGCTTTAATGGCATTCTGCCCATCTAAAAGTATCTGTAAAGTGGCCGCCGTATCAGGACCGGGATTCAACTCGATGTCTCCGCATAGTAGCAACAATAAAAAATAAAAAGCATAACTACGCATCAGCACAAATCGTCGCCGCACGCGGCAAGTGACATTCCGTGACTTAGCAGTAGCAAAGACGACATGGGGTGGAACCGGCAACAGAACAACATAAAATCTTGAACGACTAGTAAGATTGTCACCAACCTGGAGAAACAGCAGAAATTGCGTGAGCGGTACGGCCATGATCGTGCCGGCTCCACGCCCCCAGTCGTCACTGGCTGGCTGCGCCTTTTGTACACCGTATGCATGCCGGCTGTCGTCCCAATGTTCGTAGCTTGACACTAGGCATTGGCCAAATTCAGACTGTGGACATTTTTCATGAGCAGAGTCGTCGAAGTCGAAATCCGGGACGGTGGATGATGGCGGATGCATGGCGCTTCCGTTGTTCACTCGATGCAGCGGAGATGGAGCACAACGCCCCATGACCTGGACAAACAGCAGAAATTGCGGAGCGGTACGGCCATGATCGTGCCGGCTCCACGCCCCCAGTCGTCACTGACTCGCTGCGCCTTTTGTACACCGTATGCATGCCGGCTGTCGTCCCAATGTTCGTAGCTTGACACTAGGCATTGGCCAAATTCAGACGGTGGACATTTTCCATGAGCAGAGTCGTCGAAGTCAAAATCCGGGACGGTGGATGATGGCGGATGCATGGCGCTTCCGTTGTTCACTCGATGCAGCGGAGATGGAGCACAACGCCCCATGACCTCGACAAACAGCAGAAATTGCGTGAGCGGTACGGCCATGATCGTGCCGGCTCCACGCCCCCCTGAGTGAAACAATTTTTTTTTGTAATGTCCTGACATGCCATTTCAACGCCTAGCATGAAAAAAAATTTTTTTTTTCCGTGTCAGAGGCCGTTTAAGTATAGCTATACACTTTTCCCACAAGGGCGCAGCCATCTTGAATGTGGTTTCTTCTGGTAAGGGTAAAACATCGTTTTGATCTCTCCACGCGACTGGAAGGTGTTTACGAAAGATGCGTAATTGTCACAGATTTATGTTTTGCCTCACATATATTTCTGGCACATTCTAGATTCAGATGTTTTATTTTTTTTCCCGGATACCAGATATGGAACACACGTGACTGAGAGCGAAAGGAAACAAAAAAACATCTATACCCTGTTCACCCACAAGCTGAGATTGCAAACAAAACTTCAAGCGCGAGCTGGCCCGCGCTCCTGACTTTAAGACGCGCAGTTCTAGCGTGAGTGCTCGTCCCGTGGAGGAACGCTTCAAAGCTGCGGCCTCAAGATCTCCTGCTTGCGGCATCGGCTGCACTCTGAGCTTAAGGCGCAACCCCGCCGTGCATGACGTTTTGGGGCTTTTTTGACAGTTAATGACTTTCGTTCTATGTATCCTACAATTATACAATTAATGTCAAAATAAAGAAGTGTTCTTCAACGATACTTTAAATTTTCAATATAACGATTATTTTCAGTTGTTAGTTAATTATTCAGCTTTTAATAGACCGCAATCTCTAATATTCCAGAAAAATATTTCTCAAGTTAAGACTCCCACCGTCCACGATATATTACGTGAGGTTTCGTTTGGATATATTGAATTAAAAAAGTAAGGAACGAACTCTACAGGTAAGGCATATTTTAACATTAAAAAAGTTTAAAATTGTATTTCTTCATGGTGCTATAAAAACTAAATCACGTCAACTAATCAAAATTACGAGACATTAAATTACGAAGCATTTTTTATATTGCGATTTCCAGAACGTTCAAACTGATATATTACACGTTAAGAATGTTATAAGACCTGAAACTTTTCCCATTACTTTACGGCAAATTGCAGTTTCTTAATGTAAAATACAGATGGCGGCACGTGTTCCAGAATAGCTTGATGTGCATTCGCTGTCGTGTGCCGCTTGGAAGGCCGCGTGAAAGATAGAAAAAAAAACGCCAGTTATCAGGGTGCCATATGCCTGGATGCCCGCACTGAGCGAGTCAGTGGTGTCAGAACAAAAAAATTAAAGCCGTTTACAACTCCCTGTAATGCCGAATCGGAGCGCAGCTCTTGAGGAGGAGGAGGGAAGGGTAGTGAAAGGAGGGTATACCCCTCCTCCCTCCTCCTCCCTCGTGATCCTGCCTGCTACTCTTCCTCCCCTTCTCCCCTCATCCTCCTCCTCCACCCCCTCCTTCTCCTTCACCTCCTTCTCATTCTCCCGGGGATCACGTGATTCCCTCCCCTCCCCCCCCGAGATCCCGTGCCCCCCGGACCTGGGGGGGTTACGTGACCTGGGGAGGTCACGCCGACGGCAACGGCGACACCGACCCCGACGCCGACGCCGACGGCGACAACGACGCCGCTCAAGCCGGAAACGGGCGCCTGAGAGCTGCGTTCTGAAAGCGCGAGGCTGCGGGTGCACCACACCTGCTTTTGCGCGCGTTCTACTGTGCGTCGGTACACATGCCTGACGGCAACGGCGGAGTCGGCGTAACCGTGCGGTGCATTATGGTAAATTTCCCACTAAATTTAGCGGAAAACGTTTTTCCGCTAAATTTAGCGCAAAAGTTTCCCCGCTAAATCTGGCGGAAAAATTTCCCCGCTAAATTTAGCAGATAAATTTCCCCGCTAAATTTAGCGGAATATTTTCCCCGCTAAATCTAGCGGAGAAAATTTCCCCGCGACATCTAGCGGAAAAAAATTTTCCCGCTAATTTTAGCGGAAAAGTTTCCCCTAAATGGAAGGCGAGCAGACGAGGAGGAGGGGCATAGTCTCCTCTGCGTACCTTCCCCTCCACCTCAAGAGCTGCGCTCTAATTCGGCTTTACAGGGAGTTGTAAACGGCTTTCATTTTTATCACTTGGAAAAACCACCTTCGAAATCAAACTATGCGTGTCGGAATGGATCGACTATAATTTGTTTCAAAAACCACCTGGTTGGCTTTTAAGTGGCAATGGTAATAAAACAAAACACAAAGCATTAAAACGTCTCAGTGTCTCTGAGTCAAAGCACTGGCGCATGAATCCATAATTGTCAGGTTTAAATACCGGCCGAGGTGCCCGCACTCTGACGGAGGCCAATCTGAGATTTCGGTTGCACGTCAAAAGATCTCCACTTAGTTAAAATAACCCCTCAATTTCTTCGTTTTTTTATTGGGGCGTGTTGGGTGATTTTTGTTCGTTTGACTTGTAAAACCCTAAGGTCTGCATTTTGCTTTGCTTTACCTTAGTCCGGAGCGCATCCACAGCTACGGGCTCATGAAGCCACTGAAGCAGCACCAAGAGCGCGAGGTCAGGCAGTTCGTTCTCTTTCTGTGCCTGTGCGGTCGGGCTAAACTACAGCCACTGAACAAGCTACGCTTCATACACATCTCGGTGCTTAAAATGATAATTGTCAGTTATGTGAAGCTTTATCTGAAATCGCAGGAAACGCTTTTCCATGCTCCAGAAATGTTTAAACAGTTCGCGACAAAGCAAATCAATATTATGTGAGTTTCCTAACACCGAAACTATAATGCTGAGGAAGTCGCACTTTTGGATCATGACGATCGGCAGTTGCGTTGATTTTCTACTAGTCACCAAGATGGCGGCGTCCGCAACGATATCGATGAAAAGTCTGGCGATCCTCTAAGCGTGGCTCATTTGGTTTAGCTCTCTAGGCTGAACCAAGTGTGGTGGGGGATCGTTGGCCGAGTGTGTTGTGGCACCACAGAGGAGAGCACGCGGAGAAATGCTCGAGCGTGAGCTCCATTCAAAGCACGGAGCTCATGCTGCAGAACCTGTAGGCACTAAAACCCCTAAAGGTGTTTGCGTTGGTCCTTCAAGCAACTTCAAATGTGCCAGTGCACGAGGCCCGTGTCTCTAGCGGGCCTTGGAGGCGAATGGCGGCGCAGCACTGATATGACTGCCCCTTGGAAGCCAATGGCGGTTGACCACCTGTTCGTGGCTCGTGTCTTGCGCGTTTCCATAACAATGGTTGGCGGTACTTGTAAAAAACGCCTTTATCAAGGGGCTTTAGCAGGGACCCGGGGTTCTGTCACCCATCTCCATCCTACCGTCGCGCGATCGTGTATCACGTAAACTGCGTGATGCACGTTAAAGATCCCAAGCTAACAGTTGTACTGCAGTGGCTAAATTTATAATCTATAACGGGTAACAATATCACCCTACGGAACTCTTGTGCTATAATAAACTAACGACTAATTTCGATTGGGCTGTTACATTGCGTTTTTAATGTGCGTTCACGTGTTTTTATTTTTTTTTTGTCTACTTCTTTGATTATCCGGTTCTTATTTATGATGAAGACGACTATGGCTGACAGACTTCTGGAAAAATATTATATAACTAAGAAAATGGCACGGTAACAATAAAAAAGAAAAGAAAACATAGGCGCACACAATAAAAAAATTGTAATAATAGAATTAATTATAATTGTGTCTTAAAAGGTTTGAGCTCACCAAAAGCTATACACCTTTGCAAGTGGGATCCCGGCTTAACCTCGAACCGCGCGCTAAGGTGAGGCGGACCTACTCTCCAGCCGGGGCGTTCGCTGGTTGTCGTACAATGTTGCCAAGCGTCTCTCGCCGAAGCGTACACCACTGAGCGCAGAAAGAAATTTTAAAAAATAATTATAAAACGTACACGTGTCGTCTTCTACAGCGAAAGAGCACGGATAATTAAATAAAATGCTTAAACCGGTAACAAATAGAAAAATTTCAAAAAGATCTATAGTCTTAAGGCGCTCTTCAGAATCCACCACAAGTCGCATGGCTTTTGCATCAGCGATGGCTGCGCTCGAGGCAGCTCTTGCTTCCACAACATGCAGGAACAGAGGCTGCGATCGTTATAGAGTCAGCTCCAACCCTTAAAGATGCCCCGTCCTACAATATGTGATGCTACGATTCTGTATGGATACCTCCTCCTGCGTTCCGAGACAGTAAGTGTGACAGTAAGTGTGCCGCTAACGTTAGCCATCGGCGATGCAGCAAACGGCACCATCTTGTCATCGTGCACCCCACTGACGTGCCCCTGGCGCACCCCAGCATGGCGGAAACGGTACGGGGCGCCAGCATCGCTCAAAATGGCAGCGCACAGGAGCCTTTCTTGCAAACGTATTCATTGGACGCCATATTTGAGGGCGATGTTTAGAATGCATGCTTAGAACGAGCTCACATTAATAGCCCGCTAAGACCAGCAACCTTGATGGTGCTAAATGCACGCTCCAAAAAGGACTGCCGAAGCTCGCCGTCAGCACGCGCTCAGCAGCTGCGCACACGGATAGGGCCGCGAGTGAATACTTCCTATAAAAGCGAGCTTCATGTTCTGAACGGTGCGCTTGTTCACTGGAAGAGTAGTCCAGGGCAACATGTTCGCGCTTGTATGTTCCGCTTCGCTCGCACAATAAAACCAAATGCTGTACTCATAATGTATTAAGTAAAACAAAAAATTACCTTCTGCGTAGGAAAATAAAATTGGGTTGTGTGTATGTTTATACAGCTCAGAACTTAGTCTGTTTCAACGGGCTTACCTACTGCGAATTTTCAATGCCCTCAGGTTTCACGTGATTGCACACTTGTTTATCATTAGTGTTTTCAGTTCCCACTGCAATTCAGCTGGTGCTATTTTGTGCGCTTCATGTATTAGAGACCATGGTTTAACCCAGGAGCATCCTATTTCGCGGATTGCAAAAAAAAAAAAAAAAGCCAATGATACTGGCCAGGTGTGCCACAATCAATACAAAATATTCTATACTTCACATAAGGCCGCTTGCGGGAACAAACAATGTTGTTTGCCGAGAACGACCCTGATTGTATTAAATCAGGCTGGAAAAACTCGTTTTAAGCACGCGACCGTTGGCATGCAGTGAATACTCATAATCGGCGCCAAGACGATTGGTAGCTGTCAGCAGGTGGAGTGTTTCTATCAACCCAAGGTTAGAATGTTTACTTCTTTCTGTTGTAAGCAATCAGGAGACAACTTACACCAAATCTGAGGGTAAGAAAGTACTATGAACGTTAAAACATTACGGCCTGAGCAGTATATGTGGGCTTTAGCTTTCGATGCACCCTTAACTTTCGATACGCTCAACGCTAGTGTAAAATATAGCGCTGTTTCAGTCTTAATAAGCATATCATGTGCGTGGTTACGCTATATTTTATGCAACGTCAAACTCTACCCGTTTGCATATTTATGTTTGTTTTTGCACACTCCTACTTGTGCGCATGAATCACCAAATTAAGACTGGTACATTGCTTAAACTCTATGGAAAAGCTATCCACAGACCCAGAATCTTCGCCTGGCCAGTCACTGCATTTATAACTGAACTTGTCTTAAAAGTAATTTTTGTCATTTACTGCTGCAAGGTAATTTTAACCTTGGCATCCTTTTATTATGACTCCCGCACCAGTCCTCCTTTGGGTTTACCAAACTCAATATCTAAGCCTGAGTGTCATTTTTGTGTTTTCCAGTCTCGTGGTTTTGGTCAAAATGAACAATCAGCTACCTAAATGAGACACCTCACCAAAGAAAAAAAAATTGGAAATTTCTTTTTGTTTTTGAGGTATTTAATTCCTCAAGCTAGAAAATCGGAAACCCAAGTCTATCAGGTCATCACGTTTTCCTGGAAATCCACGAAGAGCCAAACTCATGTACGACAAAAGGGCCGGCCCGTCATATAAATCTGATCACATTTAACTACGTGTAACTGGCCTCCGAAATGCCCGCGGGGACAAACGGCGGACAGGCAATTTTATATTTCTCAACACGTCAGTTGTTTTGTTGTGCATGTGTCT
This sequence comes from Ixodes scapularis, assembly GCF_016920785.2. Taxonomy (NCBI): domain Eukaryota; kingdom Metazoa; phylum Arthropoda; class Arachnida; order Ixodida; family Ixodidae; genus Ixodes; species Ixodes scapularis. Next base: position 185,426,675 of record NW_024609857.1, read on the forward strand.
CGCCACTTGGCTCACGACGATTTTTACGTTTTGTTCTGACAACATTTGCTTTAAACGTGACCTCGGATCGCAGGCAACTGGCCCCCTTGCACGAGAACTGGCGCAGCCGTGCGCGTTCGAAAAAATGCTTGCGCAGAGTAAAACATGTGAAGGACAAGGGATGTCAATTTCAGGGTATAGTAAAATACCCCACTGTATCGAAGCGCCACCACGCACGATTCCTCGCTTTGATGTACAGATCTGGAAGGCGATTTCATCGTCATCTGTTGGTTCAGAGTCACACTAACCAAGGGTGGGGTTGCACCTTAAGGGTGAACTATATTAAATACATATATTACTCTATGACGACCCACACCGACAGCAAGTCGCCGAGTCTCCGCTGTGCCGCCAATTCGGGTTCGGTACTATATCATCAGGGTTGGACGGATTAATGAAGCGGGCTCGCCGGGCCGCTGTCATTGCGATCTAGGTTTATAGCCGCTTGAGCTCTACCCAATCACGAAGAAAATATCCTCGCGTGCTCGAGTGAAGATCCGAAGAATTGAGCTCGAATTGTCGGGCTTTTCAAGCTACTCGCTTCTATCATTTAGTCTTGCGGAGGCCTCTGTCTAGTTTTGTTGTTAGGTGTCAGCGTGGCAGCGCAGCGAAACCTATAGGCTTCTGCGCAATAGGTATTCGAAGGTGTGCGATACATCTTCAGAATGATTGCCTTTGGACTCTCGCCCAACAGAGCAAACAAGGAAATTGTGGATTTTGTGACACCAAAGATTTCACGCTACTGGCAATATTCACAACATGCTTTGAAACCCACTCTCCCGACTTTTCTTTAAACCGACAGTCGCTGTGAATAACTGATTCGATCGAGAAGGCTGTCGAGAGAACCAGCCGCCACAGCGTTCTGTTCTATCAGTTAGATGCGGTCGATTATTCTGGTGTCGTGAACACACTTCCAGCCATATAGCTAAGTCCATGGCTAGTGCGTGCGTGTTGGCGGCAAGCTTCAGAAATGTGTTTGCAGCGTGCATTCCACATCACCGAGATTCCCACTCTTGGCAACTTGTAGGTGCAAACTCGTTCGGAGAGTGACCAGTGAGCATCGTTCTCAACTGACGGGCCAGAAACATTATTTATTCCAGTGAATATAAAACCTAGAAATAAATATTTGAAAAATGTATGTACGACGTTAAAAAAAAATATTGCGTTTTAAGGAAAAACAATTAGGCTTTATAATTAAAATGTAATTAAATGCAAAGGTGCATGCGAGCTGGACAAGAATGACGAAAATAATTTGTGTTTGTCCTATGTCCCTCTTGTTCCCCTCGTCCAGGAATTATTTTCGTCAGCTTTATAATATTTGAACTTAATTACTTACTTTCTTTCAAAGTAGAGATACACTCGTCACTAACTAGATTTTCACGGATAACGTTCATGTTCCAACTTCATCAAATCACAAAACAATTGGAATGAGCAATTGATTCTGAATTTGATTGTGTTGTGAAATTCAATTGCTTTATTTTTCTTTTATGGTTGCTATGCTTGTTGCAACATTAACCGCTGGATATATTTCAAATTTTACTAAACAAAAAACTGTTTTCAGAAGTAAAAAAAACAAGATGGATTATTAAAATTATAATTACCATGTACGCGCTTTCTACAGTAGAGAAATCACGGAACTATTGATCGTTACGCCACTGAGTCGGCCCATTTTTATTTTTTTTTTGTCGAAAGCATTTAGCAGAGTGCATTATTTTGTCAAATCCGTGCGCAGTGCCCCACTCGGCGCCTTAGCCAAATCAGCAAAACAAAAACACAATTTATGGCTTTAATATATAGAATGATGGCCGCTGTACTCAACTTCACTTTGCAAGTCGGCCTTCGGCCATGGCATTTTCGGCACATCGGAAGCATACAGGGTGTGCTGGTCAATTCAGGCCGCCACGAAAGAGAGATAGAAATACTTCCCGTTCTCCAATGTTTACCTTGTGTTTGGGTGGATGCGTCACGACCCTTGGTTCACTAGCGAGCAATGCCGTCAGAGCTGCGCTCAAAAAATACCCCAGTGTCGTGCTTCTAAGTTGCCGATTCGTACCGGCACGAACCAAATGTCACGAAAATGTATTTCGATTATCTCAAGACGAGAGACGGCACAGAGGTCACCGGGCGCATCGGTGGTATCTCTCATATAACGTGCACCATCGTCACCATATATATATATATTAAAACATAGTTCACGAAATACGTTTCACAACCAAGGACAACTCAACTGAGGCAAAAGCAATTTTTTAAACAATGTCGCGAGAGTTTTTGGATAAGCTATATTATAGTACCTTTGATAGAAACACTGAGCGGCAATCACAATGGCTGTTTTCCTAACCAATATTGTTTACACTCACCCATGTGATAGACAAATGTACGCAAATAATTATGCAGAAATGAGTAATACAAACTGTTCGAGTGCAGGCCCACTTGTCATGTTCGGATTCGTCATAGGCCAACTAGTAATAGGCCCGTTCGTCACAGCGGAACATTCGGCATAGGGGAATTTTTCACTAGGAAAGTTTGTCACTGTGTGAACCGGACATTCGAATTCGCCCACCTTATATTGACTTGGCTTTGCATGCAATAAAGATTAGTACTTTATATTCTATTTTTGCTTAGGAGACGGAACATCCAATCACGACATTGTTTTACTTAGGAAACAGCAGGTTTATTGAGCGAAAATAAATAAATTAAAAAGCGATATTTCGAGCTGCCGCCCTCAATGTTTCAAGACGATTGCAACCATCGTAGCGGCTCACAATGATCTGAAGACGCCGGTTGCAGTCGGCGTGCTTCTTGGACACCCTCGAAGATGTCGTGCCGCCCTCTCCTTGAGCCAGCTTCATCTCCGTCAAGGACTGCTCTCTCTTGATGCAGCCAAGGAACGCCTAGATTTTGGGAGAACTGCAGCCCACGTTGCTCTGTCACAAAAAGAAAAAAAATAACACAGACACACTCGTGGAGAAAACTTCTTGAATGGGCACCGTACTGAAATTTTGAGCCAAAAATGCAAAAAAGTGCTACAGAAAACTTCCAAGTCCTCAAAGGATTAGGCCAGTTCCTACTTGCAGTCCCCGGTGCGGCGCTTCGATGCTGTTGTTCGTCCTTGGCATTTCGGCTAGTGTTGATTTTCTGAGTTACCAAACCAGAGGAGGGAAAGTGGCCGACGACAAGCCCTTTTGATGGGGGCTTCCGATATACATGTCCTCGAAGTAGTCCGCCACGAGTGAGGCATCAGTGTGGAAAACCTCGAGAGGGTCCTGGAAGGTCTTGGGAATGTAGGCAATATGCAAGAAGGCCAATGCTGGAAGCCTTCTCATTTGAAAACCCACAAGAAATTAAGTAGCCAATCGGCTTAACTGAAGACAACAATAAGACGTAAAATTACAATACCGCATACCAGAACAGCAAACTCTTCATCTGAATTGTAGCGACTCTGGCGACCACTGGAGCGCAACTTCCTGTACACCGACTGGCATAAGTGAAAAAAGCATTCCTGTATCCTAGCGCCGGAAATCATAGCTTGTATCGCGTCGATGGCCGCTATCTAGAATAGAGATATAAAGGTGCTGAAAAAAAAAATTCGGGGAAAAAACGCTTTTTTGTATTTTTTTCTTAAACAGCTAAAAGTCGAAAAAACCCTTCAAAATTTCCAGTCACGTTTTTACATCAGACTAACACAATTTTGAGCAGTGCTACGTTTTATTTTATTCTAGGAAAACAATAATGTGACTCAAATAAATAGCAGACAATAATTGAAGTTGTCATTTTCAAATGTACAAGCTATGTAACTCTCTGAAATTACATTTATATATTTCATATCGTCGAAGTGGTAAATGTTCGGCGATTTTCACGATCTGTTTCACGTGCACTTCAACATTTTTAAACATCTTAAGTTGCGGAAATTGTCTACTGCAACCAATTATGAGCTATTTTTATTACTTCAAACCATCACACAGAATCGTGAAAACTTGTGGGAGGAAATCTTTTTTTTTTTTTTTTGTTACATCAGAATGCTGAACACGTAAAAAAAATATAAAAAGTTCGAATCACAATTATGTTTTCACAATATCACATTTTCTGCAGTTCGGGTTTCGGTTTTATTCTGCGATACAAAGCGTGCTTCAATGAAATCGCGGCCAGAAATCGCCATCACCATTTTTATATGGCGTTGATCTAAACTATCTCAACCAACGTGTATCTCATCGGAAAACGCGCAACGCGAAGAATTTTGCAACATGGTTCGTCCGCACACTAGCGTTTGGAAGCATTTTAAAATCTTACAAACATCAACCGCTGGAAAAAAAAAAACAAGCAGTAGTAAGTACTGTCAAGTGTCGCACGGATTTCCGAATGCTTCACGCCTTACAAGGCATCTGCTGTCGTGCAAGAAGTATCCTCAAGATGTCAAGGAGGCGTGTGCAAAAGAACATGTAAAAAAATCCCTCTGGGAGCTTATCAGTGCCCACCTCAAGTAAGTCAGAGGCTAGCCGACGCGCAGCGGAATCTACGTCGTCAAAAAAGTGCGCGAGTATTTTTTCGTTTGTTGACAAAATAACCCCTGAGCTTTAAAACCAAATTCACGCAGCTTTGGCTAGGGCGATGTACTCAGCCAACACGCCATACTCCTTAGCGGAAAACGAGCATTGGCAAACGGCCTTCAAGATGTTTCGACCGTCGTACACTCCGCCTAGCCGAAACCTAATGAGCGGGCCCCTACTTGACGCAGAGTATGAGCGTGTGAAAAGTCATGTGGAGGAGACTTTGAAAGATGCTACGTGCCTCACACTGCTGACTGATGGGTGGACCAACGTTCGATGGGAATCGGTGATAAACTTTGTCGTAGCTACGGCACAGCGAGTGTTCTACACATCAATTGAAACAGGCACAAACCGGCACACTGCGTCTTATATCAGCGGCGGAATATGTGATGTCATTGATTCCATCGAAAGTGAAGAGGTAGTGGCACTGGGTCACGGACAACGCTAACAACATGCAAGCGGCATGTCAAATGGTTACATCCAAATTTCCGCACATCGCAATGATCGGATGTGCTGCTCACGGGCTGAATCTTCTCCTGAATTATCTCGTGAGGCTAAAAACCTTGGAGAAGGTCAATCAGACATACAGAGAAGTGATCAAGTATGTGAAGCAGACTCACATAGTTGTTGCCATGTTCCAACAAAAGTAAAAGTCAAGAGATTGCAAAGTAAGTTCCACGACCCTCAAGCTGCCCAGCCAGACAAGATGGGGCGGCGTAACCCTATCACTTCAAAGTTCGCCCAGGAACAAAGAAGCTCTGCAAGAGACGGCAATCTTGGAAGAGCTGAAAGTGAACAAATCAGTGCGGCAAGCCGTCTTGGATGAGGATGGATTCTGGAAACCCTTTCGGAGGTGTTTGGAACTGGTTACACCCATTTCCTCTGCCATTACAGAATTGGAGTCGGACAGGGCTTTGCTGTCGGGCGTTCGGGAAGTTCTCCATTCCATAAAAACCGAAGTAATCACGAAGCTGGCGACCAGCACTTTAACAGACCAGGAGAAGGCTCGCGCAAAAGAGATCATCAGCAGGCTTGGAGAGATTTGCTTGCGACCCATTCATGTCGCTGCTAACTTGCTGGATGCAAGATATAGGGGAAGAACCTTGAAGACGCACAGATTGCAGACACATTTGACTGGATCTCCAAGCAGGCTGGGCACCTTTCGCTTGACACCGGGAAGCTGCTTTCTACTCTCGCAGAATATACGACATCTGCGAGGATTTGGTCCAGGGCAGCACTTTGGGAGTCTGCGAAGCACGTGGAACCATCCACCTGATGCCAAGGACTCTGCACTAACCAGCCATTGACATCCCTGGCATGTCGGCTTTTGCAGATTCTCCCATCGTCTGCAACGTGTGAACGAAACTGGTCTCAGTTTGCGAATGTACACACAAAACTGCGCAGCCGGCTTGCAGATGAACGTTTGAGAAACCTTGTGTATGTGCACTCGAATCTGAATCTGAAAAAATCTTCGAGCGACGCGTCGAATCGCTATGAAGCGATTCCGACTCGGAATAACAAGTGCTCGGGGACATATGCAACGCTGTTTAGCGTTACCAAAATATGGTATTTCTGCTTGGTAAGCTGTTGATATGACATTCACCCTTATTTGAAGTATTTCAGATATTGAAACTTCCCAAATGGTCCTGCCTTATCATATTGTGTTGATGTAATAAATGCGTTCACGCAGCAGTCTCAATTTTTAAAAAAAATTTCAATTTTTCCTGAAAAAGCTTGAAAAAAAACGTGTTTTTTTCAGGCCATTCAATGTTTCACGAAATTTTACATCTTTAATATAGAAGTACGTGTAAGCTTCCCCAAGGCAGTTGGCCTCCATGTGACTCAGCACGACATAAAAAACCTTAAAAAAAGAGCGAATATATATTGAAGTGTTTGAACACATATCCAAAACCAGGGCCACCTAGCGTTTCGAGCTCTTGAATGCCTACCTTCTGTAGGCAGCTTCCGATTTGTTGGTGAGCAAGCCGTAAACCACTTTACCTTAAACTCTGTGGGCATTCGTATGTCGGCTCTTCACGATTATACGCTGTGCTCGCAATTCGCCCGCCGCCATTGCTTGCGGATTGTGCGCCGAAGTGTTGCCGGTGCGGGAATCTGCGATGCAGTGTCGTCACTCACACAGGCAGCCGCATCCAGAAATATTTGGTGCAGTGCTAGGGGGCCTTCCACTGGAATAAAGAAGGACGTTAGTGAACTTGTTTTGCGAATTTGAGACCGGAAGAAATTTTGGTACATAAAAGCCTTTCCCTTCACCTGATGACGAACCGGAAGCACGTTTATCTCAGTGGGGTCACCGGCATGCGTATGGTTACTGGAATAAGATATTACACGAGTCTTCGCGTGATCGGTGACTATTTTAGTTTTACTTACTCCTCTTCGCCGGCAGGCCCAATACAACCTAGTTTCGTTAGCCTTAATGCAAGTTTAGGAATGTCCTTCGTGAAGAATCATGTCACCACCTCCCTTAGTAACTACCTCCATTTAGAAATACGTCCTTTATAATCCGGCAGGAAGCGGTATGGTAAGCGTAAACTTTATGTTGTCGAAGTTCTTTTGATCGTAAGGTGACCGAGATAAGACAACATGCAGGCTGCATGTTGCCCTACCTTGGGGTCATTGGGACATGCTTTTGTTCCCGTTCGTACAGTTGTCAACCTCACTGACATCGACCTTGTACGGATTTGGTTGGGTGACTCCCTTTTGTAACTTTCCCAAGAAAACAAAATAGAAAAAAAAAGTTTAACGATCTAGGGGTTGTTGTGTGACGAACTGCCAGCGTGACGAATCATCCTATGTCGGATATTCCGCTGTGACGAACAGGCCTGTTACCAGTTGCCACATAAAAAATCGACACGTGACGAATGGACCGTATCCCAAACTGTTCAGTCTAATCTATTTGCATGTTCGTACCCAGAACAAATCTGGCCTCAGATAGCGCGTACCCAAGTCACTATTTTTTATACAGGATACGCTGGCTTAGCCAGGCTGTTGCGGTTTGTTCTTGACACGACGCCGATCAATTAGCAAAGCATCAGCTTCGCTTATTACAAAGCTCTTTTTTTCTTAATAAAATTTAGAAGTATTTTATTCTTTAATGGGCATGGCAGCTACTTAGTAGGTAAAATTCTGGCGGTCTGCGTGTGTAATCGTCAGAGTTAAGCTACGCGTCCTCAGACACAAACCAATTGCTCTTCGTCACATAGAAGAGCCAATAGCAGACTTTTATATTTTAAGAAGTTATATATGTGTCAGGAACACATAGTTACTTAAATCAGCTTCAAAATCAGAAATTTGTGAAGGCTCTCCCAAATCACTTATTCACGCCTATTGAGGATTCGAATGTCGTAAAAGATTTGCAGAGCCTATTTCAAACAATTTGGGGTATATATTCGATAATTTAGATCACTCCGGTTTACAAGAGAGAGTTATACAACGTATTTACATCTAGACATATGGAGGGCTCTTGAAGGTTGATGTTGAATCGATCAACGGTTCCAACTAGTTCTGCTCGCGCCGGTGGCCCCTCTTCATCTTCTTCTTAGCACATGCTCCTTGGTCTTCTTTTCCTCTGAGATGTGTAGTCGGGCGCGTATCCACATTTAGCAAGAAATGTCCTCAATATTTAATATCCTCCCCGTCGAATGAGCATTGCTCATTCGTTATGAGCTTCCAGTTGATGTAACAGTTGAATGGAACGTCTAATCGTTGTTCCTCCTGACAAACGGACCACGCAGGATCGGACGTGGCCGTCTCGTCCCGGGAACACTTGCACGACGCGGCCAGTCCTCCAGGTTTGTCGCGGATGGAAGTCTTCGTTCAGTAGCACCAAGTCATTCACCCGTAAATTACTCGAGGCTGCCGGTGTGCTGTGATGAAATGACCTTAAAGTACAGAGATATTCCTGGCGCCAGCGCTTCCCTAGGGTGGTCGATAGCGTTTCACGGTACTTCCAACGGCGAGTTAGATCGTTGACTGATGACAACACTGGCTCTCCTCCTCGAGTTGGCAAGGAAGTCAGTCGTTTACCGACAAGGAAATGTGCGGGTGCCAATGGTTCTGGTTCGTTCGGGTCAGAGGAGATGGAGGTCAAAGGTAGAGAATTAATCACAGCCTCTATCTCCGTCAATATGGTGCTCAGCTCTTCATACGTTACGTCACAGCACCCCAGAACGTTTTTCAGAGGGGTCTTAACTGATCGAACCATTCGCTCCCAAAACCCGCCCCACCAAGTCGCTAGTGGAGCGATGAATTTTCAGTTGATGCCTTGACTGGACAGGTAGTTGAGTGACTCCTGTTCTCTCATTGTTTTCCAGATCTTTCTGAATTCAGCAGACGCTCGGTGGAAATTTTGTGTATTATCAGAGTAGATCGTGTGGCATAGTCCGCCCCGGGCCACAAAGCGACGAAATGCCAAAAGTAAACTAGCTGTAGACAAGTCACTCACCACCTCCAGATGTATTGCTCTAGTGACTGCGCATGTCAGTAGCAGAATGTATGATTTCTTTATCTTGCCTTCGTCCTTGCTGAGGACAGGTCCGGCGAAGTCGAGTCCCGTGACTGCAAAAGGGTCCGCCTCCAACACTCGGTCTCGTGGAACTGGCGCGGCTGGTTCAGTCGCTCTTGCTGCTCATTCTTCTGCAGACAAGAGAACGGCTCAAGGCCTTCTAAACTACTTGTCGGGCTCGTATAATCCAGAACGTCTCACGCAGCTGAGTTAGAGTGTCCATGCACCCTGCATGTAGCAGCCGTCGATGTGTGCTAAAGATCAGTAGTTCCACAAAGTGGTGCGTTGAAGGCAAAACGACAGGATGTGCCGTCTCATAACCGAGGTCTGAATGTTGTAGGCGTCCTCTCTGTCGTAGCAGCCCTCTGTCATCAATAAATACACTCAGAGTGCGCAGGTCTGACGAGCCACTACACTGTTCGCCTCGTTCTAGTTGGTTTAGTTCATCCTCAGAGTCTTCCCTTTGAACTTGACGGAGCAACCTAAGACGTGCCTCCCTTATCTCTTCAGGTTTGAGTGGACCCTGGAAATTCTCTTTTGTGTGTCTACAATTATTGACAAAACGTACCACCCAAGCAGTGACCCGTTGTAGGCGATTCAATTCCCCAAACTTTCCGATGTTTACCACAGGCGTACAGGAGCTCGTAGCAGTTTGGCTCACCGTTAGTTCTGAAGTTCTTCTTTCTTCCTTGGCTGCAGTATCTTGGCTACCAGTGGGCATAGTAGGCCAACATGTGGGTGACCCTGCCAGCCAATTTGGTCCTTTCCACCATAGGTCACATTTCTGTAGACAGTCCGGAGGGACGCCCCTGGTTAGTAAATCTGCCGGGTTCTCAGCTACAGGGCAGTGTCTCCAGGTACTGGGTTCTGTCCTTTGTTGAATCTCCATAACTCGGTTTGCCACGAATGGTTTCCACTGAGTAGCCAGGCTCTTTACCCAGTGTAGAGCAATCATCGAGTCTGTCCACAGCGTCACTTCTGAGAGATCTGACTTAAAAACTCCCTTAAAGTAGGCACATTGTCGAGCGTCCAGCAACGCTGCCATCAGTTCCAGTCTCGGTAGAGTCAAGGTCTTTACTGGCGCAACGCGCGTCTTGGCCATTACGAGGGTTACTGTCGTCTGGTTATCACAGTCACTACGCAAATACGTGACTGTCCCATAGACCTGGGGGCTAGCGTCCATGAAGACATGCAGCTCAGTTCGACCGCCGTATGCAGCATAGCGACGAGGGATCGAAATGTCCTCGAGATGATGCAGAGCCTTTATTCAGTTGCTTAATCTCAGACTTACGCTTGGAGGTAGCGGAGTGTCCCAGTCCGGCCCAAGTGCCCAAAGTTCTTTAAATAACATCTTGGCTGTAATTGCCACTTGGCTGAGGAGGCCGAGGAGGTCGAAAATTCTCGCTGATGCTTGCAGTACGAAGCGTTTTGTGTCACTTTTGATTGTCAGAAGCTCCAACGTGCTTTCTAAAGAGTATTTAAGCTCGCCCCTCTCTCTATCCCACTCAAGTCCCAAAACACGCGTCACACCTGACCTCGGTGTGGGAGTATCACAGGAGAGGCTTCCAACCCCATCTTCGTCAAATCGGTGTTGCAATGACTCGCTGTTGGAACTCCACTTCCTGAGCTTCATTCCTGTTGCGCTCAATATTTGCTGGGCTTCCTTGTAGAAGTTTGTTGTTTCTTCAAGCGTTTCAGGGCCAGCAATCAAGTCGTCCACGTAAAGGCATTCGTCCAGTACTTTTGCAGTCTCAGAAAAGCCGTCTGAGACGTTGGCCAGGTTGTACTTGATAGTCGCTGCCAGCATGAAAGGGCTGCTCGTTGCACCAAATGGGACGCGCGTCATGCGCATGCTTCAATCTCCGAACTTGTAAGGTCTTCTGTAGGAGAACGTGCGTACCACAAAAAGCGAAGGGCATCACGATCCTCCTGCTTGATCAGAATCTGTGAGAAGGCCTTTTCCATATCTGCGGTGAAGGCAATCGCAGGACGTCGGAAGTTGATGATCAGCTGTAACATGTCCGGATTGAGGCTTGGGCCAGGAGACAATGCATCGTTGAGGGACAGACAGCCCGGTGCCCTTGCAGACGCATCAAACGCGATGCGTATCTTAGTTGTAGAACTGTCAGGTCTAAAATCAGCACGATGAGGCATGTAGTAAACTCGTTTCCTAGTAGTATCCATCTCGCCTGCTGGCACTCTTTCAGCAGAACCTTCTTTCACGTAGCTACGGATCGCTGAGTCGCACTGCGTCAGTCTTTCGGTGTTGCCTCTTAAACGCCGAACCAACTTGTCTAGACGATGTAGCGCAACGGCTTCGTTGTTCTCTAGGGGTCGATTTAGGGGCTTCCTCGGGAGGTTTGCCTCGTAACGGCCCATGACCAGAGCTAGGGAGGAAGTGAAATCTTCTCTTGTTCTTCCTCTTCTCCGCGCGGAGAGTCGTTCACGGAGAATCCGAGGCTCTCCAACTCCCAGAAGGCTCGAAGTTCGTTTGAGAGGCTCAAGGTCGGTTTTGCGACGCCAGTGTTCAAGACGGCTACACTAGTGCAGGACAGCACAGCAGCAACCTGAGGAAGTGGGCCCTGCAGTGTCCAGCCAAAGTCCGTCTTCAGCGCGACCAAGGATCCATTTATCTTGCGGACTTCCCTGCTCACCATATTCGAATAGTGATCTGCCCCCACTAGGATTTCAATGCTCGGCTTGGAATTAAGGAAGGGTGAAAAGGTTACATCGGCTAATTGTAGCTCTCCCACACCAGCAAGGTCAACCACGTTGTCGGGAAGCACCAACTGGTCAGAACAGATGTTTTCTATTTCAAGGGCTTCCAAGCAGTGTTCTTTGCGGCTGTATTGACTTCGCAGCAAAAGTCGCACTAGCCGACGTTTCCTCGTAGTTCCACCGGCTGTTCTGCCAAACGAATAGATGGTCACCTCCTCCTCGCCGATCACTTCCAACCTCAGCTCTCGTGAGAGCTGCTCGGTGACGAATGAACGTTGGCTGCCTCCGTCAAACAGACAGCGAGCAAAACGCTTCCGGTCTCGTCCGTTTACCCATACTTGAGCCATTTGTAGCATTACGGCGTTCTTGTTGATGGCATTCAAAGACGCCACGGATTGGAGCTCGGTAGCACCGGTCGCTCCTTGATGAGACGGAGGTGACGTACCACAAAGTGGAGTGATATGGCGTCGGCCACATTTGTCGCAGCGAAGGAACCGATTTCGACATTCTTTTGAGGTGTGTCCTCGCGTCGCCCATCTGTAACACCTCCCTTCGCTCCTTAGCCGTCTCTTCTTTTCTTCGATCGGAATCGTAGAGTTACGTTGCGGCGCTTCATGTAATTCGGAGGAACAAAGAGGGCACCTGTCGTTTGAGGGTTTGGCACCAACTGCGAGGGAAGCAGCAGACCCCTTTCCTCGGAGGTTGTCGCTTGATCGATCTCTGTCGCTGTGTATTTTCAGAGGTTGCGGTTGGTGCCAAACCCTCAAACGACGGTTGCCCTCTTTGTTTTTCCGAATTACATGAAGCGCCGCAATGTTGCTCTACGATTCCGATCGAAGAAAAGAAGAAACGGCTAAGGAGCGAAAGGAGGTGTTACAGATGCGCGAAGCGAGGACACACCTCAAAAGAATGTCGAAATCGGTTCCTTCGCTGCGAAAAATGTGGCCGACGCCATATCACTCGACTTTGTGGTACGTCACCTCCGTCTCATCAAGGAGCGACCGGCGCTACCGAGTTCCACTCCGTGGCGTCTTTGAATGCCATCAACAAGAACGCCGTAATGATACAAACGGCTCAAGTATGGGTAGACGGACGAGATCGGAAGCGTCTTGCTCGCTGTCTGTTTGACGGAGGCAGCCAACGTTCATTCGTCACCGAGCAGCTCTCACGAGAGCTGAGGTTGGAAGTGATCGGCGAGGAGGAGGTGACCATCTATTCGTTTGGCAGAACAGCCGGTGGAACTACGAGGAAACGTCGGCTAGTGCGACTTTTGTCGCGAAGCCAATACAGCTGCAAAGAACACCCTTGAAATAGAAAACATCTTCGTCGCACAGACGAGCCAATAGCAGACTTTTATATTTTAAGGAGTTATATATGTGTCAGGAACACATAGTTACTTAAATCAGCTTCAAAATCAGAAATTTGTGAGGGCTCTCCCAATTCACTTATTCACGTCTATTGAGGATTCGAATGTCTTAAAAGATTTGCAGAGCCTATTTTAAGCAATTCGGGGGTTTATGTGTTGATGATATATATCTTCGAAGTAAATATTTATATCATTAATACACAAAGATGTATATATTTGTTTATGTAGTAAATTTTGAATACGTAATTAGATATATTTTTATTATCATCAATAAATTTTAATGTATGAAGTTCACGTGACCGCCTGAGACCGACACTGGAGTACGATACTCCAAAATACGCCAATTCTTTTGGCCGATATGCGGATATGTGTTTCTTTTTTTTTTTTCGCTGATTGAGAGTGAAACACGGGGTCGCAAGGTATGCCAAAAATAAATTTGTGCTCAAATTATAGATCTGATGGCCACTACACGACATTTTCAGAAAGAGAAAGATGATTCATTGTATTCTTACAAAATTCGAAACACGATACTTCACTACAAAAATAAATACATAAAGACGCAATGATATTTTAAATTAGTATATTTTCCGGACTACAGTACGCATATCCGGCGTCTAGACCACAGGGGCCCATTTCATCAAAGGAAAAAAGATTTCCCTTAGATCGTCCGCACCCGCTGTATGGTCCGCAGGCGCCAATTTTAGCTGAGGTCAAGGGAAACCTAGTACCAAAAGACCTTGTTTCATTGTTTTGTTGAAAAAGAAAACGAAAGCCCGGAACGAATGACTTTGTGTATAGTCCGCACGCCACAAAATAATCAACATTTAGAATAAACGGGCCATGTATAATCCGCAGACCGTAAATTGTCAACCTTTAGAAAAAACTAAACTGTGTATAGTCCGCACAGCACCAACTATTCTCCTTTAAACATATGTAGTCCGCGCACCGGAAAATACTGTACAGTGTGTCACAAAAGAAAATTTACACGGTCTTTTTTACCGCAAAAATAAACTAACAATCGCCGAACGCTTATTTTCCGCCCAAAGGTAGAGCAAGAGGTCACAACTAGATACCAAAGTTTCAGTCCGATCCAATAACTTAATCAAAAGTTATAAACGATTTGCTGAAAATTTCATTGGGAACATGGAGCCCATTTTCGCCCGTTTTGGGTTTCTGGTGACATAGAGCCCCATGTGTTCAAAAACTCCGTCGGCCGCCATTTTTAACATTGAAATTTCCATAAAATCACTTATAACTTTTGATCAAGTTATCGGATCGGGCTGAAACGTTGGCATCTGCTTGTGACCTCTAGCGCTACCTTTGGGCGGAGAATGAACGTTCGGCGTTGCCTAGATTATTTTTGCGGCAAAAAAGACCATGTAAATTTACTTTTGTGACACCCTGTACATATCGCTAGCAGGAAGGACAAACCAACATTCTGGTAATCCTAACATAGATCGCATTTGGGCATCAGCTTGCATGAACTCGAAACATCGCAAACAACTTTGTAAATGGTCCATACGCCTGAATCATCTGATCGGCCTGTCCCCTTAGCTCCGCTTGACTGCTACCACTGGTTTATCGGTCAAATAACGTTTCCCTTTTCCTTGTGGGAGTACTATCTACTAAAAGGCCCATGTCTCACCTCCCCGTTGGGGCACGACCCGACCGGCTTGCCATGTTTACGCCGCTTTATGCCTCAGGTATGCTTTGTAAAGAATTCCAAGTGTTGTGAATCTAATAATATTTTTTTTTTCAAAGTTTCGTGCCAAAAAAGTGTACACTAGCTCCGCAGTGGCACGCTACATTCGGAATAAAGTTGCCATCTTTTCTTATAGCGTTGTGGCGAAGTTCGGTGCTACCTTTGGCAGGTGATATTAAGTTAAACCCTGACCCATGACAAAGGTGCAAGAGGGGCAGCTTGTTGCAGTTCTGACCATTTGTCAAAAGTTATAGACCGGTCAGGCTGCAGTGCTCAACAATATTAAGAAACTTGAGGAAACCCTTAAAAAACGATGAAGAAGTGCAGTCTTTATAAGACAGAGTCGTAAACTTGGAAAGTAATAAATATTCTTCGAGAGAAAAAAGCGCCGAGCGGAACATCGAGGTACATCGTGATAATCTGGTGTTTCATCTTCCTGCTATGCTTGATATGACCTTGAGAACCGGTCCAGCAGGAACAATCTATTTTTTTCGGTATTAAAGAAGTAAGTTAGCGTGAAGCATTGGCTGTTTACTAGAAAATAATTAAGGTATTTTGTGAAGCTAAGCTAGGTACAGAAGTGACTAGCATTTCACGAGTACATCAACTTGGTCGTTCGTCGCAGGTAAAAAAAAACCAGAAAATAGCGCAATTTTTGAAAATGAAAAATAAATCTGAAATGTCTTTTGCAAACTGTTTCAAAATTAAAGTTGCCGAATTTAGTGAGAAAAACAAAGACGTCTCGGAGTTCGTTAGAGCCAAAAGTAGAAATCTGCATCAGTTTTCACAAACAATTAAGTAAGCCGGGGACAAGATACGCTGGCGGTTTGATAAACGTTTAGTGAACGTTGAGCATGTCTGGGATAGCGCTACTGGATCTGCTGTTTTATTTGGGAAGAACAGCAAGGCTAAAATTTGATTGGTCGACTATTCGCCATCACCAAATATTTTGCCTATATTAACTGAAAGCCGCAACAAAACTTCGCAATTTAATACTCTCAACGCAAATGCTACCGATTCATCCCTTGCAGATTGAAATTCACTAAATATTCACTATACTACTATTCTCAGTGTGTTATCAAAGCGCGATGACTTATCTTTTTCGACAGAGTCCTGTTCTGCTAACATCCTTGCTCTCACGGAAACGTGGTGAACTGACAAAATTGCATATTTCCTTTAGAGCGCAGCTCTAAGGCGCGCCCATTTCCCGGCTGAGCGGTGTCGCCGTCGGCGTAAGCACGCACTGCATTATGGGATGTATCCCATTATGACGTCACACGTGAAGTTATGTGTGACTTCACGTGACGCCCTTAACCCGGGAAAACGTTTCCGCTAAATTTAACGGGAAAACTTACCCGCTTAAATCAGTGAAAACTTTCCCGCAATTTTACCCTCGTGACGTCACATGTGTGTGTCGCAACGTGTGACATAACGTGAAATTATGCGGCAAAATGTTTCCGCTAAATTCAGCGGAAACATTTCCCAGCTAAATTTATCGCGTAAATCGACGTCACGCGACCTTAATACCAATGCAGTTTCCCCACTCAATGCAGCGGGAATATTTCCCTGCTAGCTTTAAAGGCGAAATTTGCGTTAAATTTAGAGGGAAGTTTAGCAAAAAAATTTGCGCTCAATGGAAGGAGAGCAGGCGAGGAAAAGGGGAGCGGGACTAGGGGAATGCCGTCCCCTCCGTCTCCTTCCCTCCTCCACCTCAAGAGCTGCGCTGTAATTCGGCATTACAGAGAATTGTGAACGCCGTTCATTTTTTAGGGCTTTTCCTCTTCTACTTCATTTCGTCATAATCAAGTACAACGTAGAGGTAACGGGGTACTATTCGCTGTTAGGAAAACTTTAAGTTCGTGGATTTCTCTACACAAAAGTTTTGAAAGTGTTTCGCTGTCTTTAAAAATCAAATATTTCAATGTTCCCCTTGGCTTATGCTATAGGCCACCTTACTTGATCGAGGGCTTTGTTTGATTTTTACATAATGGATTTTGCACTCTGTCTTCGCTATATCCTGGTTCCAGTTTGATAATCCTAGGTGATTCCAATTATCCTTCCATCGATTGGAATCAAGCTTATCAATGCTCTGCGATTAACACTGCTGAATATGCAAATTTTATGGATGTTTGCCTTCACTTTAGCCTCTCGCAGCCTGTAACAACGCCAAGTCGATCCACTACTTCCTCTTCAAATATGCTTGACCTTTTCCTTACAACGCGACCTGTTATTTTTCAACCAAGGACCATCTTGCAAGGCATGTCTGATCACGAAATCTTGAACAGCTAATTCAGATACCACTCAAAAATAAATATATTCTACGCCAACCCATTAGATTTCACGGCAAGGTAAATTATAGGTGATTAACAGCGAATCATAATGCTGATGTGAAGAAATATTTTTCGCGGTTTTGTGAATCGCGCTGCCAAGTAAAACTGAGAACTATACAAAAATAAACATATTACTCAGGTAGAGAAGTATTTCTCTTACTTTGAATGAAAACGTTTAACACTTCTCCCTGGTTTACCGTCGCCCTGAAACGCCTCCGGAATAAGAAAGAATGACTCTTCAGGCGTTTTTTCTTACTAACACGGACACCATCACGCGCTAAGATAACCTCAATTATTTATATGAGCGGTGTTCGACTTGGATGATGAAACTTAACCCCGCTAAATGCAAACACATTTTATTCGTTAGACGGGAACCTCTTTTCACATATCCCTATTTTCTTAAATCAAACTTTGTTGAATAGGTTACATTCTATAAACGTCTTGGCTTTCATATTGATATGGAGCTCTTATGGAACTTAGGCATCATATACGGTCACTGCTGTAATGCTGCTATCGCTCTCTTGGTTACCCCGAATATAATCTTCGCCTTGCTACTCCCAAACTAAAACAGACTGCATAGCTTCCATTAATTCGACCAAAAATTGAGTACGCAACAGGCGTCTGGGACTCTCATCAGACCTATCGTATCGAAGGGGATCCGGTCAAAATGGTCCAGGACAAAATGGTCCCGGACAGATGGTCCCGGACAAAATGGTCCCGGACAAAATGGTATCCGACAGAATGGTCCCAACTGCCAAGCCGGACAAAATGGTCCCAGCATGGCATTAATTATTTGCTGTTTTTTTAGGTTTTTTTATGTATTCCACTCTTGATGGATATTATAGACTTAAAAATAGTTCGGGAAGTACTCGTCAAACACAACGCTAACCGTTTTTTTTTTTTTTTTATTTCAACTAAATTGTAGCCGAGTAGTTGGTGCAATGTGCAATAAATCAATACTTATATCCAATAAAAAAGGCACAAAAAAAACGTGGACCAAGCATAAGGGATACAGAGACACATCGTTGGAATAGTCGAATAATAAACAGGGCGAAAAAAAGTCGGTACAAGTGCGAGGCGGAAGCGCGGTGTCTCTGCATCGCTCCTTGCAGGCCTTATTTTTTGCACTTTTTTTTCATTTTAAGACAGTAGCCCAAAAGTGACCTTGATCGGTAAAAAGTCGGTACAAGTGCTATAGGGAAGCGCGGCGTCCCTGTATCCCCCTTAGTATGGGCCTCATTCTTGACGCTTTTTTTTTCCTTTCAAAATAGTGGCCCAAAAGTGACCTTGACCGGTATAGGCCAATGTGGTCGTCCGGCGTGGCAAAATATGTCACACGATTGGTCCGTCACGGAACTTGTGTTCTTGCTAGCACTGTAAATGTGCGTGGGCCACAATATGGAAAGAGTGACGCGCAAGCTCTACAGCTCTGTCCCTTGGCAAACTGCGAGACGTTGTGAAGATTGCTGCTTCGTCTCCCCGCAACCAACTCCGAGGCGAGTAAGGTGAGTACGCGCATTTATTTATTCCTTTTCCACACATTATCACACACAAAATAGCTTCATTTTTGTTTTTCAGTCGGCAAACCGTAACTAATCCAATATTATACGTCAAATTTATGACTAAAGTCTGAAGCACAGAAGGACCTGTTTTATCGCTTTTATCCATTTGGCCGTGTTGTTCTCGGCCATTTTAATCAAAAATGCTACACCGGTCGGGAACCTGGTATGCTTCACGATACATACCTCGCTCATGGAGGATTTTGCTTTATGCTCACACTGCTTATTTTTATTCATCATGACTATGCTTGACTGTTTTGTTCGAGGAAGTACTGCTAGCGTTCAAGCTTGCCGCTAGGGCTGCATGATAGCCGGGCTTTTCCACCGCATTGGTGATCTTAAATATTTTTAAACCTGATGGAAAAAAAGAACACAATGGATCTTAGTTAAGGATGTTTCAAACAACGCCTTCGCAGTTTTCAATGTTCATTTTGTGTTTTATCATTACCGCTTTTCAAACGTCGTCCTGTCCGCCCTAATATTTTTTACAACGCAGAGGTGGTTATACATCTGGTTTTTAATTAAGCTTTAAATATTTGCTTATTTTTTTTCTAGATATGGAGCTCGGCAAGACCAATAAAAAGGGCGTGAAGCTGCTTCAAGAGGGATTTCAGTACACGAAACACAAGGCTGTATCCTCCGGCATTCGGTGGCGCTGTGTGGAACGAGCA
The DNA here is from genome assembly GCF_016920785.2 of Ixodes scapularis. Lineage (NCBI taxonomy): Eukaryota > Metazoa > Arthropoda > Arachnida > Ixodida > Ixodidae > Ixodes > Ixodes scapularis. Next base: position 185,446,126 of record NW_024609857.1, read on the forward strand.
AGAGGCTGCAAAGGAGCTGTAATCACAGATAGAAGCAATCAAGATCCACGAATCTCTGTTCCTCAGGCGCACCTTCCAGATCCAGCGCTGACGGAGATAGCGAAGTTTCGGGCAGCCTTGAAAAAAACTGCAATAGAGACGAACGGGCCTCCAAGGTCAATCTGCGCCCAAGCATTGCAAAATTTTCAAGAGTCGGCAAGAGCTCGAGTCTCATCCAATGTAATCCTGAATAGAGTCATCCGTCGCCAGAGGAGTTCTGTCTATCCGCCATCACCAGCAAGCCTCAACGACCTAGTTATCGATGGTGTGTGGAAGACGACCGCGGGATTATCACCTGAGCCATTTTTCATCTACGATAACGGACCCCAAGCTCGCTCGAGAATTGTCGCTTTTGCCACAGTGGAGTGCTTAAGGTTGCTGTGTCAGAGCGACACTTTGCTTATGGATGGCAACTTCGCCACGGCTCCGAAGTTGCTCCTGTAGATCTACGTTCTACACGTCCCTTCGGGAGAAACCGCAGTGCCAGTGGTCTATGCTTTTATGAAGAACGAAAGCAAAGACTCATACGAGGAACTCCTGAACGCCGTGGTTGCCGCTGCGGAAGCCACCACCGGATCCATCACCAGATTCAGGTGTTGTCATCACCGATTTCGAGACTGCTGCTATGAACTCTGCACGTGCTGCGTTCGGAGAAGACGTCACCACAAGAAGATGCTATTTTCATTTTCGCCAAAGCACATGGCGAAAATTCAAGAGATGTCTCTAGTGTCCCTTTCTAAGGAAGGCGACGTCTTCCGCCTCTATGTTGGCATGATGAACGGACTGGCATTCCTCCCTTTGGACGACATCGCACGTGGCATTGAGTTTTTGCGGAATACAGCTCCTCCAGAAGCGGGAGATTTGCTTGATTACTTCGACAGTACCTACGTCACCGGTACGTTTCGCAGAATTCTCACAAGGAATGGAACGCTGAGACTCCGAAGACGCGCTCCTAAATTTCCTCCGAGGATTTCGAACATGCAAGTTGCAACGTTGACCGGCCACCACAGGACGAACAACATCGCGGAAGCTTGGAACAGGAAGTTTTCAAGCATGGATGGGCACTGCCATCTCACCATTTGGAGGGAGATCGACGCTCTGCAGTCTGAACAAGCCTCTATCGCTACGGCTCTCGCACAGCAAATGGCCGGACATTCACCAAAGAAGAAGACAAAAATAATCTACTAAGAGATGCAGCAGCGGCTTGTAACGCTGTGCACGCAGTACGTGTAAGCGCTCCGCCCCTTGAATTACTTTTTGAGGGGTGTGGGTCATATCAATACATTTACGTATTAGGCCTCCGCTTTAGAAGCGTTGACTTCTTTTTTGTTTAGTGTAATGTAATATATACGCTCATACTTGCGTGATCATTTTTTTTTATACATTGTTAAGACAGAGCGATGTTGTTTCTGAAAAATGGAACACGGTGGTACGACAGGTTTATTTCAGAAAACCACGTCAAGAACCTGTAATACGTGTATGATAATGATTTTCATTCGGGATATCCTTTTGAAGCTCGAGAGCGCTAATTTGAAAACAAGTTCTGGCGATAGAAATATATTTATTACACACGTGGAATGTATCGGTAGAAATCAAGAACCTTTGAGAAATAGGGCTGCATGATATACATAAAAGGTATTTAAAATTTGCTTCAAATGATTATATTGAAAATGTTGATATTATCCTTGAACGTGTGTCGAAATGAATTTCCAGTATTAGACCATTTTGCCCTAATAAGAACGCTCAAAATGTCGATAAATTCACCTGAGACCATTTCGTCCGGGTTGGCACTTCGGACCATTTTGTCCGGGACCATTTTGTCCGGGACCGTATTGTCCGGGACCATTTTGACCGGGACCATTTTGACCGGGACCATTCTGACAGGGACCATTTTGTCCTACACCCGTAGTAAAGAACTGCAAGCTTTCTAAAACCGTGTGGTGCGTTTTATTTTTGTATTATTTGATTATTTCCGTCATTCAAGAATTAATGCCTTAAAACAAAAAGCAAACCTTCCAGAATCGACCTTAAAACGCAATATGTCTTCCTTCTCCCTCTGTCACCGCTTTTGTTACTAACCACATCCCCCCCTAGGTTTTCTAACCCAGGCATAAATGGTTAAACCTCGTCTAAATCACTCTATTAAAATTGACCGCTACAACTACCACACTTCAGAATACTGTGATTTATTTTTTTTCCCAGAACAGTATTCTGGTGGATTGCGCTTCTTAATGTCTTAATGACATCGTCACCGACACCAAACCTGAACGTTTTAGTTTCTGTCTCTGCCACCTAATTAGAGATTAAATGACTACGCTTTTTTGTTATGCTTTGATATGCAGTTGTTGCCCTTATTTGCAATATTTTCTACAAAAAGCTGTGTATCTCCTGAGACGCATTTGGTTTTTATGTGTGCTATACTTTATGTGCAGTTATTCTGATTTGTAAAATATCAAAATATATTTATCCTGCTTAGGCATCCGGTTTTCGTGTGCGCTATGCTTTGATGTTCAGTTCTTGCTTTTATCCGCAAAATGTTCTGAAATGTATTTCTGCCAATCATGCATTTAGATTTTGTTTGTTATACATTATGTTCAGTTCTTATTAGTAACATTTGAAAACGTTGTATCCCCCTTCTTACGCAATGTCCTTTACACATACATATACATATGCATTTATATAAATACATGTAAGGTATTTATATAAATACGTAACTAAATAAAATACTGTCTCGGGAAGCTAATGTTGAATTCGGTTTTGCGTGCGCTTGCCTTGGTCCCTCACTTTACAACTCTGTGCTTTATCAGTCATGCGCTTTCACACTTTAATACGATACCATATATCATCGCGGGGCTGCTATATATGCTGCACAACTTTACAATTTGGGTCTCTAGCTTTGCAAGTCTTGAGAACGTCGCATTTCAAAAGAAAACAGAACTGTTTCGCATGGTTTACACGTGACATCACCCCACTCTATGCTGATGGTAACAACGAGTTGTTCTTGCTGAGAAAATCAAATCCGGTGGTTCAAAATGAACGCTGTAAAAGGCGCGAGATCAGAGCAAATATGTATTTGTGAGACACTATTTTTTGCTTGGGGCAGCGCCACCAGGAACGGCGTGATTGTCTGGCACCACGAAAACGTTCTTTCCGGCAAGAGTATTTTTGCAAACAAAGCTGTTTCTGTCACGGGTTCTGGTCTTCGCCGTTGATGCGGGGCAGGTGAACCTCTGCAAAACAATGCGTTTTTCGACCCCCCCCCCCCCCTTCCCCGCGTTTTTTTGTTGCCCCTCCAAATAATACTTTCTATCTCTGAGGGACTCCCTCCTCCGTTTGGGGGTGTTAACTTGACAAGTAAATTTGTGTCACTTGTTAACAAAAATCACCTGTTGCTTTTATTTTTCCCCTACACAATGTAAAGTTTCCACGAAACTTTGGGAAGAAGTTGCGAATGAAACCCCTCTAAGAAAGAGCGGCTGCCAACGTTCGGCTGCCACTCTGAGGCCAATGTGATTTCTTTTCAGGTGTCCTTCCCGTACACACTAGTAGTTCTATGTAAAGTCGGATTGATCAGTCACATTTAGTCATTTCAATGCTTCTACACTCGGAGACAAATTTCTGGGTCCCTGATATGAACATGTAAAAACGGGTCGTGCAACAATTCTTTGTACTTTCACTAAATGCCACTAAGAACAAATCCCTGATGTGTTGATGACCTCCGAGGCACTTATTAATTTTCTTCTCCGCGCAATGGTAGACACAAAAAAAACATAAAGGAAAGATACAATTTCCTCTTCTCAAATCGCAATTAGAACAAGCAGCCGCGTGATCGGACGCTAATTACATAGAGTCAGTGTTCATCATAGTCATGCGCTGACGTTGGCAAAGCATAAAGCATGGTCTGAGCTTAAGTCAGTGTTGGAGATTGGCTATTCTCATCTCTGAAGATGAATCATTACCCGAAATCCTGGCGATGCTGATTGTCATAGACCCCGAGCTCTCGAGTCGGGCTCGTAACAATCGAGTATGTCACGGTGTCACGCGAATTGCGGTGCAAAATCCTGATGTCATGTGAAGTCATGGTGTCAACAACGCTAATGAATCTAGTGGCGTTCTCAATTTAAACGGATGTCACGCAGTAATTAACGTGACTAAATCAAGTGACGTCCAAGGGCCATGTGACTTGATATTAGATTACAGCATGCCTTAACTACATGACGTCGAATAATCATAGTGCCAATAAACAGCCGCTACGAAAACCCACAATTTCTCATACACCCCAATAGACCTTTTGCTAAATTACTCAAGCACCAAGGAGCATGCTGCTAGTGTAGTTACACGCGCTGTACGGTTTGGCGTCAGCAGTAGTAACTAATCTAAAGCAAATGCCGAAAACAAATGGCATCTTGCACGCGCTTTTTTACGCCTTATTTTTTGTGTTTTACTTCGAATCTTCTATATAGGGAAGGCAAGCGGGTGTGCCGCGTGTACCTATATTCCCAGGATTCTGCTTGATGCTTGGGTAATTTATTAATGGTTTATATTGTATATGACGATTTGAGCATTACATAAATATACAGCTAGCAATTGTTTTTGTTTTTCTGAAATAATAATTGTGTGAGGCTAGCTAAGAATAAGACAAATGCTGTGAACGGTTTTATTCGGCAACAGGTATATTTTTTCCAGTACGGTTCCGGTTCAGTTTAAAAATAGCGGCGAAGATTTCGGTTCGGTTCAGTTCCGGTTCGACTCAAAAAACGATTCGGTTGCGGTTTTCGGTTCATTTCCGGTTTGTCACTTGGGCTTGAAAAGCTTGTATTCAAATATTTCTCGCGTTATGTGAAATCCCACTTTGGCAGTATCTAGTTGCTGTGCGTAATGTTTGAACGTTTTAGAAACTTCCAATACGCCTACCCACTTATTTCACAGATAGCAGAGCACTCGTGACTATCGTCGGTGGCATCCAGGACGCCAACCCCGACGGCTATAAGAATTAACCACTTCGCATCCCCATTCTGAGGTGCGTGACGGTACCATTCCACCTGCATTGCGCGACAATGCAGTAGCTGCCACTTTTGTTTCATCGCATAGTGTGGGTGAGAAATACGTTCTTTATTCAGTTCGGTTTGATTTTGACACTGCGTGACGACGAGGTATGAAATTGATAGGGAGCAATCCATCTGAATCAGAATTCCCAATGGCAGATCCTGATGTCATGTGAAAAGTAGGCTCAATGCTCCGCTTTTTTTTTTTTCCTCTGCAGAATGTATTTTTGCTCGGTGTGATATAAATTTCACGTACCAAATTATTGCTTCCGTCGTGTGAAAATCGGAGCGCAAGCAAAAATCAAAACAAAACCTAGCGCCAACCTAGTAGGCTGTCATGAATCTAAAATATTCACGTTATTTATTGTGCACTGTTGAGGTCTTAAGCCAGAACCGTTGATCGAAATACAATTGTCGGAGCTGCCGTGCCGCACTGAGATTGAACATCGCGCGTGACAGAGAGAGGTTCGTGTGGACTTGGAGATTATCAGCCTAATACATTTCGTCACATTCCAAATATCATGTTCGGGATACCGTCTTTTGTTCTTTTTATGGCCTTGTGTTTAAATGAAAAACAAACACCTGATTATGTAACGTCTTACATTCTTCGGGTCGAGAAGTGATATTGCATATGATGCTCAGCTCATACCGGCATCGCTCTTCTAAAATGCTTTCGTAACGCTCATTTTGGGCCACTACAATTGGCTTTCGACTTTACGTAAATTCTCCCGTGTCGCAACTGTTTTTAAAAAAAATTCTACCCGAAAACAAACCTTTCTGACTTCCGATAGAGGTCATTAAATGAGGAAACAAATGCAGACCCGATGTAATGTTAAAGTGAGCTTTGCGACGTAACACTGTGTCTGTAGTGATCTCGTGGAGAACATGGTGTTCAGTTTAAAGTTACCGATTTCGTTTTACATAAGCATCTTTGGAGGCTCGCCAATCGCTTGAGTTCGTCCGTATATTGTAGCATTTGGCTTTTCAAGAGCTCTGCAAAGCCTGGGCGCATGGTTTTTCTCTTATTTTCATGTACTCCCACGCATTAGATGATACGGAAAAAGGGGGGCAAAAGGTGAGCGACGACTCTTTTGTAAACTGGTGGTGAGTGAGTGGCAACTATGCTTGGCCCCGCAAATTCGAAGACGAAAGGCAGACCGGAGGTTGCCAGTTTACCTTTTTCTGAACTGGAATTGTACGGGTGGATCTGCATCACGGGTGGACCTGCATAACGGGTCGACCCGCATAACAGGTCGCCCCGTATCTGGTCGGGTGCTCCTGTTTGCGACCAGTTCACATATAGGACGACCTGTTTGCATACTGGCCCCGTATGTCCATAGCATCGTATGACCCAAACTAGTCAAGCCGTATGAAAATATGGGTATTTTTCAGTAGGGCCTCCCATGTCCTACTGACATGCCAAGGTAGTGAAAGCTGGCAATTATAAATATACACAACTACTGTGTTGATGATGACAACTCAACGGTACTATCGATACACGAAATAGATCCTTTGACATCGCAGCAATCAAAAGGAATAAAAAATAAATGCATACGATCAAGTGAAGGTTAGTTCTGATTTGCGAAACGAGATATAGCCACAACATGCATGTAATCTCGTTTATCAGCGGCCACTCAAAACGGGGTCTATTATACGGGTACGGCGAGTGAATAAACACGTACACTTACTGCCATCAATGGGCTCTGCAGTTGATTGACATACGTATTTACAGAAATACATGATATAATATGCAGGGCATCCGATCCAAAGGCGTGGAGATGGCGCTATATACAGTAACTGACAAGCAGAGTGTCGAACCAAATTTTTTTATCGGTTCGGTTCCAGTTCGGGTTCACGGCTTTCGGTTCAGTTCCTTTTCAGTTCCGGGGAGCAAAAAGTAACGGTTTGAACCGGTTCGAGCCGGTTTGAACCGGTTCGAGGCGGTTTGAACCACTAAATTGAGAATATATTTTACGCGTTCTGTTTCGGCGATAAGTACTATTTCAACAGTGGAGAGTGTACCTATATAGCTTTTTATCATTTGTAGAATCTACTTTTATCTTAAAGAACCAAAATTAAATTGGATTACTTAAATTCGTTGAATTAGTAAAATAAAAGCTAGATATATATTGCATATATATTACCTGAATCGAAAGCTTATCAGCCTGGTACGTCGCCTAAAATACCCGTGATTGGTATAAATCTGCGGCGCAGTATTGAAAGTAGAATCCTGCTGTGCTCTTGAACTTAGGATTTAATTGCAGAGCATAAAATCATGAAATGAACTCGTCCTCGCGATATGTATCCTGAAATCTAGTTTACAAAATACGTTTCACAATATATATGTTGACGCAGTTGAGCTGAAATCAATAATATTTTCAAACTGTCATAGAAACACTAAGTGGCAGTCAAAACGCTTGCTTTCCTGACCAATAATATTTACACCTAGCACCATTATGTAGGCAAATAATCATGCAGAAAAGAATGACCTTCGTACTCAGATCGGATCTGGCCTGAAATAGCGCGTACCGAAGTGAAAATTTTCAACATAGCTTGGCGTTTGATGTTCGTTCTTGACAAGATGCCGTTAGATTGAATTTGCAAGTAATCATCACCCTTGCTAAACTTTTTTTTTTAATTGTTTGATAAATAGAACAGGGTTGTATTTCGTACTCTACTTGACATTAAAGCTACTTAATTGGTCACTTTCAGATGGTCTACGTGCACAATAGCCATAGCTCCGCCACGCGCCACGTGTGCTTTGTTCTCGCCCAGCCCACATACACATAAAATTGTTTTTCATCACATAAAATAGGCAACAGACTCCTATATATTTTTGAAGTTTAATATGCTCCAGGAACACGTTTGTTATTTAAATCAGATACAAAATAATGATAAAAAATCTGTTTAAGGTTTTTCGAAATCAGTGATAGACGTGCCTATCGAGGCTAAAAACGCCGGAAAAGATTTGCAGAGCATACTTAAAGGGGCGGTGCAACGATATTTAATTGGAATGTTTTTGCACTTCACACGAGCTTACTGGCACTAGTGCGACTCAAGGATACTCGCACGCAACGCCACTGGCCAAGAAACTCCTTTGTTTCGCTGTAATTTTGAGGACAAAACCGAGTGTTTTCATTCAATCTCTCCTTCGCTAAACCTGATGACGTAGCTCGGCGGTAGCAATACCGCCCATTGACGATATTTGAATGCGGCTCATAGATTGGACCCGAGCATGGTGTGGACACTCGATTTGGGCTCGTGACAATCGATGTCTCGACATGCATTCGGGTAGTGGCCCGTGTCCAATCGCTGCAATGACGACAACAACCGAACCATAACAATGTCTGGAACTCAGCGCGTGTCCTGTGCCTTGCCAACCCCAGCGCATGGCTATGATCAACATTGGCGGCATATAATCGGCTCCAGATCACGTGGCGCTTGTTTTGGCTGCGAGTTGAGGGGGTGAAGTCCGCTCGTTTTTCTTTATTTTTTTCTGCGACCCCAATTGCGTGTGGTGAAAAACGAACGGGTATTTCACAGGTCATTAACGTCAGGGATACGTTCTAAGCGGTATTTCCGCAAAATACAAAAATCGTTGCATCGCCCCTTTAAGATAATTGGGGTGAATTTACTTATAATTTATATCTTTAAGGTGATCGGCCCTTTATTTATGTTTTCAAGTCTTCAGTTAGTAATTAAATATATGTTTATTATCATCAATACATTTAACTCTATGAAGTTCCCATAACCCTGAGAACGACACGGAAGGACGATGCTCGAAATAACGCCATCTGTTGAGCCTGCGGAAACGTGCTTTTTTGTTCGCTGTTTGGCAGTGTGAAACACCGGGACGCGGAGCGTGCCATAGAGGAGTCTCAGCTCACAATATAGATCTGAAGGCTAATACACGAAATGTGTAGAAAAAGAGATAATAAATAGTATTCTTCGAAATGATGCCATACACGAGGACATACTGCAATATATATATATATAATGTTTTAAACGTAAACACGTTTACGGAACTCCACCTGTTTGGGTCGGAAATTTGAGGAATTCGAGACCTTCACCAACCACATCCCAAACAGCTAGAAGCCCGACGCTTCACTAGGTCTGGCTAAATAGGTTGACAGGCATTTAACCATCGGCATATGTCAACGGACTAGGGCACTTGAAGAAAACAAAGTGTGTGAAGCAAACGACACACCGTAGATGGAAACGATGCCGCTGCTCTCCACGTGCAAATGGTCGCCCCTGATGAAAAAACCAAATCGGTTTAGAAATGTCGGGCCCCTAGCTGTTTGGGACTTGATTGGTTATGGCCGTATTTCTCTAATAAGGATGTGTGCAATGATGTTTCTAAGTACACATGAATAGCGCGAACAGAAGACAACATATTTCTAATTTAGCTTTCCTTTAAACAGCGGCTTGTACGAGCTCGAAACTTCGCAGAATACTGTCTCGGGAGGCTAACGTTATATTCGGTTTTACCTGCACTTCTTTTGGAGCCTCATTTCACAGCTCTGTGCTTTATCAGTCATACGCGTTCTAACATTTGATTAGGCTTCCGCATATCGTCGTGAGACTGCTTTATATACCGCACAACTTTACAATTTGGACATCTCATTTTGCTATTCTTCGTTTCAGCTTAAATGGGCACTGCGAAAAGACAAAAAAAAAAAAAACCAAATGCCACTTCAGATGTGCCTATCAATGTCAAACAGAAGCGTTCAGTGACGACATTGGTCTAAAGCGTCGGTTAATGACGACATAGATTTCTAAAGGTGGGACTGGTTGAATAGGCGCAAGTGACCCCTTGTCATCCTTTCATGCACGTGACTCTCACTCGGAATTTCGCTTGAAACGCCCGTACATTGGGAGGGTGCACAGATCTTCATAACTGGATGTTAATTTGCCACACTTAGGAAGATCCCGCATGGTTGTTGCACACTCTTGTCGTTTCGCTTCTCTATTGGTTCAGACAAAGGACGTATTCAACAAGAAAAATGTGTTAAAAATCCTTAACATTTTTCACCTATTATGTTCAATATAAATCAGATTTTTTTTTATTATTTTATGTTTAATCTGTTGCTAGAGTCCTTCTTACTAGTTCGAGTTGACGCGATACAAATTAAAAAATTACCAAAAACACTTTGTCGGGCCCCTTTAAGCCCAGACGCAGCCGATTCTACAAGCGCGAGCATGGGGTCCTGACCAGTGCTTGCACTGTAACGAGCGCGCGTGCTTGGCAAGGACGCTGAAAGCCCGGAGATCGCTCTTCTAGCTTCTGCTACGCTCACACTTAAAGTGAAAGGGAGCATTGCGTTGAGAATATCACCTTTCACTAGAAAACTGAACTGTTTAACATGATTTGCACGTGACATCATCGTACTATATGCTTGGGGTCCTTGAGATTTTTTTTTTTTTTTTTTGCTCAGAAAATCAAATCACGTAGAGCAAAATGCACGCTGCAGAAGCTTCGCGCTTAGTGCAACTCATGTATTCAAAAACAAAGATTCGTCTTGCTTGGTGCAGCGTCGTGAGTAAAGGCGCGAGCGTGTTGCACCCCGAAAAACCGCTTTCTGGTAGGAGTGATTTTGCCAACGATGTAGCTTTGATGGATCACGCTGTCTGGTCTGAGCCGAAGATGCGGAGCAGAGGAGCCTTCACAGCACAGTATGTTTTTACCACCCCTCCCCCACCCCCCCTTTTTTTTTTTTTTGCGATGCTTTTCCAGAGAATATTTATTATTTCTGAGGGACTTCTTCCTCGTTTTGGGGGTTATGATTCCCCAATTATATTTTTGTCATTTGCTAGCAGGAATCCTCTTTTCATTTTATTTTTCACCCAAAAAAATTTGAAGTTTAAACTAAACTGTGAGAATTCGAGCTACTGCTAACGTTCCGCTGTTCCTCTGAGGCCACGAGAGTCTTTATTTTCAGGTATCCCTGCGTTACACATTTGTAGTTCTATTTATCGTCTGATAAGTAAGGCGTAATTAGACATTCAATGCTTCTTTCTATTCGCTCGGGCAACTTTGTGAGACAGTTCAGCAATGAAGAAAACATGTTTCGGTGCCTTAATTAAAATTGGTCGTGCACCAATTTTTTACTTTCAGTCAATACTGCTAAAAACTAATCTCTGACCTTGATAACTTGCAACAACACTGATTAGTTTTACTCTTGGCTCAATGGCAGACGTAGAAAAACAAAGGGAACGAACAGCTTTCGCCTCCTCAACTCGCTATCAGAACAAGCGGCGATGTGATCTGACGCTAATTTTATACCGCCAGTGTTCATTACAGTCATGTGCTGGGGTTGGCAAAGAATAAAGCGTGAGTTGAGATAGAGACCGGCTATTCTCATCTATGATTGAGCACGAGCCAACCCGAATTTTCGGCGACGCTGATTGTCATAGACCCAAGCACTCGAGTCGCGCTGATGACAATCGGCCACGTCACGGTGTCACGTAAATCGCGATGAGAAGGTATGATGGCATGTGACGTCACGGTGTCAACAACGCTAATACTCTAGTGACGCTCTCAATTTGAGTCGACTAGACGCGGTGAGTGACGCGACCAGGGTGTAAGGTAGACGGGTGGGGAAACGGCCCAGAGAAGCCTACCGCAGCGCCGTGACCGGATTGTGTACTCGTCTGCTTGCGGGTACCCCCGATTTGCGACATATGGCGCTGCGGCTAGAAGAAAAAATCGGAATCGGATTTGCATGGAACTCTATGGGAGTGTGCTCCAAATAAAGCGAGAGCACACTACTCCTCCATTGAAATCCAGGAGAAACCATCTCCGTCAGTCTACCCGGTCGCCACCGGTCGCCCACCCGGAGTGAGAGTTTGCGGTGCTCCACATAGATGGCGCCAAAGAAAAAGAGAAAACCGAGGGGGACACAATCCGGTCGCTCGTTTGGCTCTCGTTTCCCCACCTGTCTATCTTAAACCCTGGATGCGACTACGTTACGGGGCCACGTGACCTGATATTATTTGTCAGCATGTCGTGACACCATGACGTCACGTGACCACGTGACACATGATTATTCATAGTGTCAATACAAAAGCGCCACGAAAATCCACAATTTCTCATGCATTGTAATACGGTATATAGACCCTTTCAGGCAACATTTCATGGGCGCCGCCATCTTGACGTCACGTGACCCTGCTGCCATAGCCGCCCTTCAGTTTCTCGCCGTTCCTCCGCGTTACGTGCTGCACCGGCCACTACCGGAGCTTTGTTTTCGCGTTCTTTTACGTTTCACGTTGAAATAGTGTGTTTTCTTTAGGTCTTTTCGATATTTCAGGGTTTCATTTAATCATTTGATATCTATATTTCAAGATAGTTCTTGTATTTTCTTATTTATGAAATGGAATTGGACAGCGAATGGATCGACGGTACAAGGCTATGAAACTTCAATGACCATGTAAGTTCATCCCATTCTAACGTTTTTCTCGCTAATAAAGAGCAGTTAACACCATTGCGACATATGCAAATTTCACTGACGCAGTAAGGCTATCGCAGTCGTGCTTCTCGCTACATGTGCGCGCTCGTTTCTGTAAAGCCGACCCGCATGCAAGCGATTTAGCGTGCAAGGAGACGAGCGACGGCGACAACGACGAGAGTCTGCGACGAAGATTTCTCACTGTCGCTTTTTGGATCGTTTGGTTTTTTGGGTTTCTAGAAAACGTCGCTCACCGTCTTGGTCGCTTGCTCCTGTCGCTTCCATGCGGTTTGCCTCGTCGCGCGACTGCCCGAGCGGCAGCGACGCGGGTCACCGTCGCTTGTCTCGTTGCTCGCCGAATCGCTTGCATGCGGTTTGTATTTAATATCGAGGCTCCAATGGTTCAATGGTGTGTGCATCGAAATTAATTGAGTATAAACCGCATGTAAGCGATTCGGCGAGCAACCAGATAAGCGACGGCAACCCGCTTCGCTGTCGCTCAGTCAGTCGCGCCACGAGGCAAACCGCATGGAAGCGACGGAGCAAGCGACCAAGACAGTGAGCGACGTTTTCTAGAAATCCCAAAACCGAGCGATGCGACGGGCGGAAGTGAGAAATCTCCGTCGCTCGTCTCGTCGCACGCTAAATCGCTTACATGCGGGTCGGCTTTAAGGAAACGAGCGCGCACATGCAGTGAGCAGCACGACTGTGATAGCCGTACTGCGTCAGTTGAAATTTGCATATGCCGCAATAGTGTTGACTCCCCTTTATTGGCGACAAAAACGTAAGAATGGGATGAACTTACATGGTCATTGAAGTTTCATAATCTTGTATCGTCGACCCATTCGCTGTCCGATTCCATTCCATAAATAAGAAAATACAAGAGCTATGTCGAAATATAAATATCATATGATTACATGAAAGTCCTTATATATCGAAAAGAACTAAAGAAAATACAAGATTTCAGCGCGCAACGTATAAGAACACGAAAACGAAGCTCCGGTAGTGCCCTGTGAAGCACGCAACGCGGAGCAACGGCGAGAAACTGAAGGTCGGCTATGGCGGCCCGGAAAGCGTGCGAAGGGCGCGCCGACTGGTGGCAGTTCGAGTAACTGACTTGCTGAAAGCGTCTATAACTATTTGATCACTAGATAAAAATCCTACTGCCAATTTTTTCTTCTTAAACACTCAATTTGTATTTAAAAAAACTGTTCCGTGAACCGCTTTGAACCGGTTACCGTTATATTTTTTTCCGGTTCAGTTACGGTTCAGTTCCAATATGGCGGCGAAGATTTCGGTTCGGTCCAGTTGCGGTTCGACTAAAAATAGCGGTTCAGTTGCGGTTTTCGGTTCGGTTCGGTTTCGGTTCGACACTCTGCTGACAGCCCAAGAAATGAAGGGCGAGGCGATGTCTCGAGCACCCTATTATAGCTCTACAGTCAATTAGAATGTGACATTGACTGGACAGCGCAGCGAATGTCAAATCGCGATGCAAGACGCACAAAAATAACAAGCCACGCCACGCGTTTTTTTTTTTTTTTTTCTGACAGGGACTCTAGGCAGCCTTATCGAGCAATATTGTGTACGATACGCCGGGAAGAGAGATGAATCCAACCAAGAGCCGGCCAATTGCAGCGACACGCGCGTCCATGTGAAGTCCTGATAGGCCAGCAGTCTCGTGAGATCCCGAGGCCTGATACGTGCATGCCAAGCATCCGACACGCAGTATAAGGGCCTGTTGGAAGGCCCTAGATTTCGCCTCTGGAGATAGCTCACCGGAAACCTTTGCGGTGATGATCCCAAGTAATTCCGTTCTCATGCGTCGTACACGACAGGATGGCCGTATCGTCGTGCGTGTGCCCGACCTTCTTTCAACAGGTTGGCGATACGTCGGAGATATGGTTTTGCATATGACTGCTGCGTAATGAACAGGAAGGGACTTGCATCATTCAAAAGCATTCCTACCACCCCTAGATTTCAGGTGAAAGCTCGTTGTGCCGCCTTGTATCCGCTACATTCTTTAGCACCAGAATCAAAAGCGATTGCTAATTTGAAAAGCATTTGTATACAAATATACTCCGTATTAATGACTACTTCGCAAGCCTACGTCACTGAAACTACCAGACTGCTTCTGCCTTTTCTTTTGCAGCTTGTGCGAACAACAATTGCTATGTTTCGTTCATTATTAAAAGCCTGGGACCGGACGGACATGGCGAAATCAAAAAGTGACTCAGTGAGTTTCATTTTTAATATTTATCTAATTATACTGTTCCATTGAACTATTCTTGGCGTGTTTCCATATGTCTCCTTCTACATAGAAGCATCTGCTCTATAGTCTTAAACGAGTTCTTGTATGTGGCGTAGCACGTATGAGTAGCGAAAAGAAAAACTAACGTTAAAATATGTTTTAGGATAATGTAATGTTGACCAATTCCAAGCCAATCATTCCCGAAACCCGAGAACTACCCTTGTAGAATTTCCTTTGTGGACTTTGGGCTACCCATGTACGCTCCATAATGGCGCATTTAGAGAGGTAGATGCGAGCGAGCGCATGTCCGCGCGAGAAAATAACAATACAGCCATGGTGCGCTTGAAGTCGGAGGTGTGACGATCGCACTTGCAAACGTTATTCAGTGATTCACCATGCTGAGCTGTGATGGGTAATAGTGGGGCAGAGAGCCGTCAATGGATAAAACACATTTAATGTTTCAAAACTAGCGCAAAGCGCGTCGATGCACGAGGCACGTGCAACGTGCAGCCCTTGGGAAGATCATGGCGGCCCAGCCCAGCACAGAGCTAGATTTCAGACGCCATGCTCTTCCCAGAAGTGGCGCACGGCCCGTGTCTCGAGCATTTTCACAACAATAAACGGCGACACTTCCCCAGGATAGAGGGACTTTATCGATGAGTGGATAGCAGCGCCACCCTGCATCGCAGGGAATATAAGGTTAAGGGGGAGACAGGTCTATCTCAAGCTATGGGGAAACATAACTTCAAAAGAATCTCAATAATGACCTCAGTGACAACTTTCAAACTTGTTAGATAATGTGCATGAAATATTTATGAAGGTCTTCCAGCTCTTCTATTCCACGTTACCTCACAGATATATTTTTTAAAAATTATAGAAGTGTGGCTCGTTTGCCCATAGGTTAACATGCAGTAAGCACAAAATGTTTTGTTTTTTAAAAATAGTTTAACATATCAAAACCAAATTTGCTTTTCAAGGGGATCTAGAAAAATATTTCTAGCATTTTTTTTCAGTTTTTATTGTGAGGTTAAATATCATAACTATCGCTTATCTTATGAAGATTTTGGGCTTAAAGTATTAGTTCAGAAGTCTCCACCAGGTGGCGCAACGCGTCCAAGGAGGTTTTGAGCCAGCTCCTTTTGCTTGTATTTTGAAGCGGAGAGCGCTCCTTGGCGGAGCTTCACTTCTTGACGTCATATTGATCATATCACGCCCGCTCTTTTCTCTCTCTCTCTTTCTTTCTCTCTTTTGTTCGGGCGCTCGCTCGGCGCTGGCACCGCGTGTTGCTTCCAGCAGACCACGGCTGCCATGTTTTCCCGCCGCGCTGAATTGCCGCCGCCGGCTTGGGTGGTTTGGCGGGCTCCGGGGCCCGGCGTCGCGGCGACACGAGTTTGTCGTGCCGCGTGTGCGCGTTTTTTAGTGTCGTGTCTGCGTAAACAAGTGGTTTCTCTGCAGTGCCCGAATAACTGAAACTACAGGTAAGAAAAATTTGCTCATGTATTCTCGCACTTTCAGTGCTACGAGTGGTTCGCAGAAAATGTGGTAATGTACAGGGCGCATTTCTTAGCTGCAGTAAGTTTGTCAACTCCGTCCTGGCTCCACTAGGAACTGGGTGCTTGTGCGGATATGCGGCTAATCAACAAATATATTTTAATTATCTTTTGTAGGAATTGTAATGATTATGCTTCATAAGCTTTAGAGGGAATATTGCATTTACAAAATTGAAGCCCAGCCCTGATATTCTCCAACCTTACGCTGCAATAAACGCAACAGAAGTCGCAACGTGTACTAAAGGTCAAATTATTTGACGTGAGTGTCGCTCTTCCCCCAATTTGTAGTTTTGGTCTGAATCAGCTTGTAGGAGGGAATTAACTTGGCCGGTGGCGCCCGGCAATATTGTGTGTTTATTTCAGCGTGTGCTTAGAGCATGCATCGGGGTCCGCTTTCAATTTTGTAAACGTGCTAGGCGCTCCAGAGTCAATAAAATTTAATAACAACCGATCTTAGCAGCCGGTTCAACTACGCCTTAGCTACGCTGCGATGCATGGGGGGAACTTTAGTCTTTCTGCACGTACGACTACCCCGCTACGGGTATTCGCCAGCAGAGCATAAGCTGCCGTGAATAACCTTGTGCACAGTAGCCTTCTTTCTTCAAACTAAAGTTATGGCGGTGTCACGCGTTCGTCGATCTGCTGGTGAGAACATTGTTCCCAGTGACAGCCACAGACTGATGGCAAAATTGGGTGTCTCAAGACTGATCCATTTTCGGAGTCTTTTTTGTCGCCTAGAAGTAAGTCTGACCACGTTTGCAGTGATGGGAGACGCGGGCTGCAGCTCTCTCACTGAGTTGGCACGAGTTTCAGCCGAACGCTGGTGCAGCAATCGAGCCCAGTCAGTGGCCGCGATCTTCCTTCTAGGCGGTGTTGGGCGATGAGGCCTTAGCACTACCCCCCCCCCCCTCCCCCCACCTTCTTTTCCTGCCTACATGCGTGCTGACGCGTATTTAACAATATTGTGCGAGAATATCGATGCTCGTCCTATCATGGAAGCCTTTTAGCAATTCTTTAAAGGGGCCGAATAACATAACAGTAATGTATGATTTTGAAGATTATAGAAGATTTTATTGACTTATTGACTTCAATTTTATATTTCAGCGATAGAAAACAACATGGCAAAGATCAAACCTGCGCTCAGTAGGCGAAGGAAAGCGAGTTCAAACTTTCGAAGGCTGCACGTGATCGATGGAAACGAAGAAGAGCTCCTCAACAAAGGTACTTCGTGCTGATCATTGACATTCGTTTTTTTCAAATAGGAGACAAACTAGATGGCTCCACTAAACGTAGAATATCTGCAATTACGCAGTCTCTGACAGAAGTTAGAATGCGACCTGATTCCCCATACCAGATGTTTAATTTTAGTTCAACCAAATTTAAAAGAAAAAATGTAAAGCCTGTCCTCGTCCTAGCGCTATTTGTAATTTAATTATGTGTAACCAACTAGCCCGCCAGAATGTTTTAATGTAAAGCAGTTTTATTTGGTAACTTTTCATTTTTCAATTACCTAACCGGCTTCGCAAACTTGCTTGTCCATTTAAATTCTAACCAGATAACCATTTAAATTCTAACTTTTTAAGGACATATGTCTAAGAGCAAGCAGAGCCCATACAGCTACACTAATATTTGTTAGGTTTTAGAGGTACTTGGTGATTTTTTATAGAGCTTTAGCTAATTCGTGACGACCGGTGAATCCCAAATGAGGCGCACGTTACGCCGTCTGCGAGTATCGTGAGAGTGTATAAACAAAGGAAATGTAGTTCTTGCTACATTTGAATGTGATGCCTGGATACCAACACAACCGATTAACAAACGCTATGGTGATTAATCAGGTTTAAATTGTCGATTGATACCCTCTTCTAGTTTAAATGTTTCTTTTATCTCAAGTTAGTCCACGTTTTTTAATCACTTTGAACTTACTACTGAAAGATACTTAATTTGTGGACTCGCTGATCGAGAAAATTTTAACGGTCGGAGCGATTTGGCTAAAATATTGCTTTATTTTTTTAGGAACTCCAATGCTCCAAATGTGGTGGTCAAAGCGGCCTGCCCCCAACCAGTACTTCATGGTAAAAGAATAGTAGCCAACCTGCAAGCAATGCTCAACAACCATGCGGCGGCTATGTTAAATCACTCGCAGAGTTGCGCATTTTGTGGTGAATTAGAGTTCGTCAAAGAAACTCGGATTGGACTAGAAAGCGTTCTTGAGTACAGGTGCACAAAAAAACCGCTCTGCACGGCAAACCATATGTTGAAGACTGACAATGACGAAGAGACAAGCGTCAACCTGGATTTCGTTCGCGGCTCGCTTGCAATTGGCATTGGATTTTTCTCAAGCAAACGAGCTTTGTGCAGCCTCTTACATTCCATTCATGCCGCAGGACTTGTTTAAAGACTGCGAAGAGCGCTTAGCACGCGATATCTGGCACACACTGCTATCGTCAATGCGGGAGGCTGCTGCTGAAGAGATCGTACTAGCCCGAGAGCGTGGTGAAAGTCCAGACGAGGAGGGCTTTTGGAGGATCCCTGTTGTTGTCGATGGAGGCTGGTCCAAGAGGTCGTACGCACACAACTACAACGCGAACAGCGGGGTCGCCGTGATTGTTGGACGGTATACCCGCAAGATCTTGTACATCGGTGTCCGAAACAAGTTCTGTACGGTATGTTGACTCACTGCGTCGAGGGGTGAGCACCCTAGGCAACACGTTTGCGCTTGCAACTGGGACTCCACATCCACTTCCATGGAAAAAAATATAATTGTGCAAGGGTTCAATGAGAGTGAGCAGCAGTACGGACTCAGATACACCACTTTAATCGGTGATGGCGATAGCAGCGTGTTTGTGTCAGTGCAAAGCGGCGTGAGTTACGGGTACCTCATAAAAAAAGTCGAATGCGCAAACCACGCAGTCAACTGCTACACCTGGAAGCTTTTTACTGTATCAAAAGACGCCAAGAGGTTCGCGGGAAAACAAGGTGTAGAGGTTCGCAAGCTACTTTCAGCACGTAACATTTCTACGCTCAAACGCTTGGCCAGAATAACAATAAGTAAGCACTCGAAAGCTCTTCATGGGCCAGTCACCCGAGAGGGAGTTGAAGCGCTGCGCCATCAGCTTAAAAATGGCCCATACCACGTTTTTGGCATGCACATGAACTGCCCGAGCAGCCTTTGCCCTGTCAAGGCTGGAAATGTAGTCGAGGAAGCAAGCAAAACTCGGAAATGAGAAGCTCTTTGTCAATCTGGAATGATGGTCGAAATTCAGAAGGCCATCGATGTTGTTGCTGACAAATCAGATAGTCTTATTCTTGACATGACCAGCAATGCAGCTGAGAGCTTCATGAGCAGAGTATCATAAACTATCGGGGGGAAACGTGTCGACTTCAGTAAAGGAGGTGGCTACAGGCGCAGATGCCATGTCGCAGCCCTGTCTTACAATATGAGGAGCCCACAGTGGCACTCATACTTTTACAGAAGAAAGTACGGAAGAAGCCGTGGTACGCCAATGGGAAAACTCGTTGAAAGAATCAAGCAGAAAACCACGACCAGGCGGTCGAAAAGGAAACTTCAGTTTCAAGATGCATCGACCTCCTCAAAAGGACCCAAGTTTTCCTGCGAGGCAGATAAGGACTACGGAGACAGTGCACAAACGCCAGACGTGTCCCCAGCTCTGTACGCACTAAAAGAGAAGGAGTTCGTAGAGTCACTTTGTGTAACTCTTGAAAAACAGCCGGAGGTTCAGATAGCCACCAAAGACCAACCAGAAAGCAAGCTCTGGCATGAGGAGAGACGGAAAAGGATCTCTTCAACGAAATTTTATGATGTATGCAGGAAGCACAAAGCTGGGTTCAAGTTTGAGAGCGTGGTAAATTCGATTCTTTACCCAAAACCGATAAACACGCCGGACTTGGAGTATGGTCGAAGTCATGAGAAAACCGCAGTGGAGGCCTACAAAAAATCGCACTCTAATATCAGAGTACAGGAATGTGGCCTGTTTATTTCTCTCGACATGCCGTTCCTTTGCGCAACACCAGACAGACTCCTCAATGATGATGGCGTGCTCGAGGTCAAGTGCCCACGAAGTGCTCTCGGGTATCCCACGCTAGAGGAAACTTCTAAACACCATAACATTGCCATCAAGGTTTGTAAGAAGAAAGGTTCTCTTAGTCTCCGACCCACCCATCGGTATTACTACCAAATTCAAGGGCAGTTGCATGCGACCGAGCGAGACTACTGCGACTTTTTTGTCTGGTCCCCGAAAGACACTTTCCTTCAGAGGATAACGAGAGATGGCTCCTTTGGGCAAAGCTGTGTGGAGCAGTTGAGGCCGTTTTATTTCGGTTATCTTCTTCCAGAGATTCTGGATTCACGAGTAGCAAGAAACATGCCTCTGAGATCTGAGCCCGTCACTAACGAGATTGAGGAATTTTAATTTTTGAAGTGCTCAAATCAAAGCCCTGTCTCCCACCATCCCACTATACTGCGCCGCTGGACTCTGCTCCTGAGCGATGTGATATGTTTGTGTTTCATCATGGAGATGCCGATGTCACTTGTGTATTATACAGTTCCATATGCACATTCTTGCTTTACGATATACTCAATTTTTGTACCACATGCATTTTGCTTTTTCATGCGCTTAAAACCTCTCTAGTGATTATTTGATAATTTTGTATTTCCATAAGATTGAATTTTATCTATAATATGCACGTTGCAATAATAATATGTACACTCTACCGCTCCCCTATCCTTTGTGCCTTTTTTCTTCCCACCTCATTGCTGTAAATATTGAGTGTTTTGTAGCTTTTGGGCATATTAAGTATCATACTATACTCCTCGCAATGTTTATGCCTCATACGATTCTTGTACTCTGGTTTGCTTGAATCCAAATAAATATATTGGAAAAGTTCTTCATTTTCTTGACATTTGCTCATTGCCGAAGTTTCTCCAGTAAAAAACTCGGAAAGGGCGTAAAAATGCCCGTCCGATTGGTGCATAAAAATGAGTATTTGGTATGAACAGAAGGGGCTTGCTGCCTCTTTTCGTACGTTGTGACTCGAGCGCGTAACCAGGAGCGTAGGGAGGTTGGTGCATCCTGATAACAGATATGTTCGGCAATCGTGTAATCCCGAGCGATTTGTCTGCATAAACGTGTCTTGTGCGCGGAGCATGTACAAGTAGATTAATGCTACTCCTTGGAGTTCAAGGGCAATACTGAGACTAAACATTAGAAGCGTTGAGCTTCTAACGTTTAGTTTTGCCCGCGTCTGATGTGCTATTTGCATTTATATTTACGACAGATTTATTTCGGGAATGACACGACCTTGTGGACGTCACATTCTAAAACAATGTGAAGCCCTAATGTATTTGCCATTATTTCTAGGTTCTAGTGACATATTTGTATTCTGATCATCCCATAATTTGAATCTGCGCGATATTTTTCTCGATGTCGCAGAGCCACGCTTGTTTTTGACAAAGACGTCTTCATATCCATAATAATATTACACGCATATCCGGTAACTGTATATTATTAATTAGTACAGTATTTTTAATGTGTTCTAGGTTTTGTCTCGAAATCGCTACTAGCAAGGGCTTCTTGCAAATTGGTGGGACTGTCGCAGAGCCGCACCAATGGTGGTTTTAGCCAAAGAGCGACAAGAGCCGCGCTACTTTTTGGCAAAAATTGCAGCGTGTGAAATGTGCTTGACCCTCGAGCGCGAACAGAGAGCGCGCGCTTCCTGAACTCGGGGTTCTCCCGCGCCCCGTCGAAAAGAACCACCTGCGAAACGACTTCCTCCAACGACGTCTTGCAACTGCCTGCCCCGCCGCCCGGCACCCGACGACACCGCCGACACCGCCGCGACGAGGGAGAGGGGCAGAGGTGGGTGAGCGTGTAAGCCACACCCGACGCCACTGATTGGTTTTCCCCGGCGAGAGACGAAACGTCACAGCCGTTTGAAGACAGCGACGTTTCAGCGCCATCTAGGGGGAGAAGCGAACATGCGGGGGCGACCTGTCTCCTCCTTAAGAAGAAGTACACAGAGGGACTTCACAAATCCACCTTAGCTTCCCTGCAGCATATCTTCATAGCGTCGAGCTCAATGTGCCGTGGTCGATTTTGTTAT
The DNA here is from genome assembly GCF_016920785.2 of Ixodes scapularis. Taxonomy (NCBI): domain Eukaryota; kingdom Metazoa; phylum Arthropoda; class Arachnida; order Ixodida; family Ixodidae; genus Ixodes; species Ixodes scapularis. Next base: position 185,468,576 of record NW_024609857.1, read on the forward strand.
GGCTAACAAGTAAATATTTATCATGCGGCACTTCACGATTGTGGTCAACGGTGAAGAAATTTTTCTTCTTTAGTGTCGACAGCACATCGGAGTGCATTGTGGCGTTGCCGCGAGCATATCCATGTTAACGCTGCGTGCTGAACAGTCTTGCCCTTTTCTCCAACTGGAAGAAGCGAGCGATTGCCACACCTCCCCTTCTACAAGATTAAAGAAAGAATAAACATGTAAAATGAAGGCACAACCACACCTTTCAACTGGCAACACGCATAAAGAAATTCCAAGAGCTAGCAACTGATTAAATGCGGTAAAATTCAGGAAAGAGAAAGTAACTAAGAGAGGAAGGAGGAAAGAGACGATACAATAAAACGCTAAGTCAGGTCGACAGACTCATCTCTGATTTGAGGAATTTAACTCCCCTTCTAGCTCACCATAATACAGCTCACCGAAGCTGCTCCAGATCTACCAAAGCAATAGACCGATCTCACCTAGTGCTCGCCGCAAGCTTGAAGTCACCACAACGTACTCAACGCGCGCACATCTCCAGCGTGGTTAACGCACGTACAAAAGGACAAAAGTTCCTTCTGCGCATTATGACAGAGTTGCTTAGCCAGGCTGTCGGGTGAAATTCGTCTATACTCCACCAGTAGTGCTGGGTGCAATACTCAGGTGTCGAGCATAAAGAGGCCACTATCTAGCTTAGCAACGCTTCGTGGTGCGTACAAGGAAAGGGTTCGTAGAATTAGCTTCGAGCTGTGCAACATTCTTACATTTAGCTTGAAGCTGTCAATCCCGGGAAGCAAATTTGATCGCTTTTTGAATACCACCAGTTTGATCAAAGCCGCCATTTACGGCAGGTATTGTTTATGCTAAGCTTCCCCGTATGGGTTTCAAAAACAAGCCGATGATAAGAATAAATTCCGTAAATATTATTTTTATTTTGTATCAAAGGTCATTCGTTGTGACCTTAAAAAAATTTATATTTCTGGTTGTCGTGTTGAGCTATCCCGGGGAATAAAATTTGGAAAAATCGACAGGCCTTAAAGGGGCGATGTAAAGGCGTGTGTATTTTTCGTATATGCATATTAGTATTATTATTTAAAATGCATCTCACGCAATGAGCATTAGTCTTTTTTTTTTTTTCCTACTCGTTGGCAGTTCCTGAAAAAGATCGAGAAAAATTAGCACCGCTCACCTTATCAACTCTCAGCTCGAACAAAGTCTGCAAAGTCTGCAAGGGCTACACGTTGCACGTGCCTCGTGCATCGACGCACCTTGCGTTACTTTTGAAACATTAAGGCATCAGCCCGCCTTACGGACGAGCGCGGCGAAACCGGTGGAGCGTTGGATACACAAAACCCTGAGGTGGAAAGCGATTTTATTGTGGTTTTTATAGTAAACATTATGTTTGCGCAATTCTTGTCGCAAAAAAAGAGCGCCATTGAAAAGATGTCCTCCTCCGTTTCCCGTGTAGGCGTTGACTCTTGTCGCGCTAGGAACGCTATCTGTTCTTATCTGATCACGTACCGGCACAAAGAAGAGCCGTTTTGGAACACCGCTCTTCCGTTGAGCTTGTCAACGGATAGATCTAAAAACGATGATCCACACACTCGGCAAAACAGGCGTGCGTCTTCGTACCTCCACAACAGGCGGTGTAGGTGCCTGGAGGCATAGAAAAATAATTTTCTTGTCTTGATATGCGCAGGAAAAAAAATGTCATTACGAGAAATCTGCGGAGATGGCCATGATTGATAAGGCTATTGCTTACACAATGCCAAAGATGTTTATAATGGATAGGGACGCTTTCAGTACGATGGTGCTCCATAGCGATCTTGGTGCGACTGGCTTAGAACGACCCTCTCGAAGCTTTGAAGATATAAAGGGGTCGAAATGCCAATTGTCGTGGCAACGGACTCCAATCAACCAATAAATTTGCGAGGTTCGGTCGTTTGTATTTTAGTATATATTTGTATCAGAGGAGCAGGCAGGGTGGCAATTGCGCTATTTCCCCAAAACGCTGTGGCTTCACATGTGACCACAGTACAAGCTGCATTGAAACATCAGGACTTTTAGATTCCTCCAGAAAGCCCTGATCTATTTTTGTCCGAGTTCAGAGGGGTGCAAGGGTTGTGTAGCAGCAGCGCAGAACCAAACCAGCCACCCGGTTTGGACAAGCGCTGTGACCGGCTTCCGGAGTGGGAGCACAGGGCATTCACAGGGCTGTGCATCTGTTGGCTCTCTTTTCGCCGCAGGACGTAGTACTCTACATTTAATTTTGGGCGCTATAATAAGATCATTCGAGTTTATATAGTTTTAAACTATACAAAATATTTTTTATATTAATATTTCTTAATTTGAGTGTACTGGAAATGTTTCCAGTACGAAACGCAGTTATGTTTGCTTTTTTAACTGTTATTGTCCGCTTTCGATAGTTTCCATAAATGTTCGTATCCTTCGACTGCGTACGCTACGATAGAATTCACATTCATTTGGCCATAGTAAAGTTGTTTCAAGTTTCTCGAGTTTCGCATTGTGATAAGAGGTTCGCGGAATCAGGATGATTTTGCATCAGGATTTTCTGGCGGCAGCGTGCGCTAGCCAGCACTTCAACTACGAAGCACTGACGGGAGCGTCGCCTAGTCCAGAACAGTTATCGACAGTTAACTTTGAAATCAAAGTTGAAGCGTTTAGACTCATTCTCAATAGAGATCCACGTGAAACTACATAGCCAGGGCCGACCCTGAGTGTTCCTTTCCCAGGACTGTTAAGGCCGGTTCACACATGCAGCGAAGCGCTGATGTAGCGCTGCTCACGTGCCGTCAGCTACTTATCGTCTGCCACGAGCAACAGTTTTGGCGGTGCGATACAAAGCTGGTGAACGCCCCCGTCAGCATGGGCTGAGCGCGAGGTCAGCGCTATGTTTGTAGCGCTCCGCTGCATGTGTGAACAGGCCTTTAGTGGCCAGCCATATATAACTGCGGCAAAAGCATGTTATGACATGCTCAGCTACGAGTGCATGCGCGTCCCGTACTAAACCACAGGCCTCCGCAATGTATCGGAGTCGTCAGTCTGCATCAGAGAGATGCTCTAGGCGAGGCACTCAGGAGTGTATTACTCTTTCTTTGTCTTTCAAGAAGCTTATGAAGATATCATATACCCACGTAGCATCAAACACAGCAATATACGTGAGCCAATCCGCCAGCACTCACAACAAAAACCCATACCTGCGATAGCATGTCCGTAAGATATTCTCAAAATATAACATTTGAGCTAATTCCTACCCTCCGTTAGGATCTCGCTTCTGCGTCCATCATCGGTAAAGTAGTTTGAGATAAAATGTTACATCTGTCTTGGCGGTACTGTTAAACATCGGAATCATTTCAACGAGAGCTCCCATAAATGGCACCGCGACCAAACACAGGGGAAAAGTATCCTCTGCATCTGCAGGGACGTTGAACCTTCTTCGGTGCCGGTGCAAGATTTTGAAGAACTGTTTCTGAATTCGTTCAGAACTGGGATGAATCTAACCCGCCAGTACGGCCGTGAAACTACCGGCTGAATCGAAGGCACCAAATCCAATGCTGCTGAACTAGTTCAGCCAGTTCAGGCGAATCGAAAATACCTATCGTTTCCGCGGCAATCATAGAGCTTGATGTCGAAATCCTAGGATTTCCTTTTAGACTCCGCCAAGAATTCGATTTCCAAAAACTTCTCACCGCGTTTTCTTTTTTTTTTTTTCTTTTATTTATTGTGGGAGGAAAAGAAAATATTTGTTTTCATTCTTTAAATCACGCGGCGTATAGAAGTTTTTCTGTTAATTGCGTTTCGTGGAAATGTGATAGGTCCCATTAGTGTCGTATGTGTAAAGTGAGAAACATTCCTATCCAATGTTGTTGCACAGTCCCTCAAAGTTAGGAGCTAATGAAGCTCGAAGAGTTTAGATACGTAAAATCCTTGTAACGTGCATTTGCTATTGGCTTGTCTCTCCGTGCGTGTCTACCGAGACAGGTACGAAGAGGCGGGCCGCAAGCAAATGCACCCATTACGAGGCCTTTTCATTTTTTTTTCAGCGCCGGGATCAAACTTTGTTTGAGCGTTCGGCCGGGTCTCGTGTTCGATCAGCAAAGTACCAACTCACTCTTTTCAAAAGTCCGCGCCATTGGCTGTCCGCCATTGCTCGGCCTCTATTGGGCACGAGGGCTGCGTCAGGGTTCGACGAGGGCCCCAAGCTATTCACCAGCTTGGTGCCCAAGAAACGACGAACATCAATGTTGCTCGATGAACTTCTGAAAAAAGTCGTATCGAACACGAGTCCTAAATGAACACTGGAGTAGAACCTGTGCCGAATCTATCCACCGGGCTAGATCCTCTCGGATTGCGAAACTAATCCTCTCCAGAAGTCTCGTTTTGGACAACGTTACTAGAACCCTCAGTTGGGAAATTCACCGTTGAAACCTGGGCCGCTGGCGTCCACCGAGACCAAGCTAAATACGACAACAGCGCCACAGTTTATTATTTGTCTTTACTGTGGTCACCTTGAACTTTCAGAACGCAAGTTTTTGCGTAAAAACCAACGGAAAAACTATCTTTGTAGTAAATTTGATTGGGGTTTAGTACAATTTGAGGGCGCGTGATGCTTTCTAAAATCTTTAATTTGCAAGGCTTTGGGGCAAAATAAATATTGTTTTTATACAACCATGCCTCAGCGCTGATTTCAGGTAGCGCGTCCCGACCTACACTCTAAGAAAAAGTGAGCACCCCACAGGCTAACTTAACTACCCCCTGGGCTCGAGCCATTGACAGTTAGTACCCTGTTGGCAGGTGGCAAGCATGGGGTAGTCACGTTTTATAAACTCTTGAATTGAACATTCAAGTGCATGCAGTCGTTCAATAGTAAAAGTCACTTCAAAAATCTCAAAAAGTACTTGAAACTTGTTTTCTTTGTGCGTTGATTATCATTTATTCAAATTTAAACCGGTCAAAAGAAGCGTGTGGCTCAGTTCGCCTAAACTGGCAGAAAACAAATAAGTACAGGCAACCTTGGTAGGCACCTGCTAAAACCCGAGGCAGATAAAAAGTATCGCGGTTCTCCTTTTTGGTTATGCCGCTGGTTTTACCATGTACAGCAGTAAACAGCTGGCAGCTGGCGTCGTGCTCGAGGAATTTAACCAAATCTTTAGAAAAGCACAGGAAGCTACGCACAGGCGTGAGTTGACTGGAATGTTCGCCGGACAAGATACTCTCGTCGTCTTTTATTGTGCGGTTCAGTAAAGAGCGTGCTCTCAATAAAGGTGTGATCGGTCAGTTCTGCGTGCAGATCAGTTGCAAATGGCCTCCTCGGTTCCGCCGAACTTGTGCGCCTGTCGTACCCATTTTTTTTGCTTTCAAGTGCAGTAAAGTATGAAGCATTCAACACCACGACTGAGGCCGAACAGGACGAACGAACACAGATATCTGGGATCATATCCGTGTATTTCACTATTTCTCTGTCTCGAGGTACATGATTCGCCTTCTCTGGTTCATTTGGCACATTTCATTTAGCATACTCGATAAAAAAAATGCTTCAAACAAGGCCGGTTCAGACACTAGCGTTTGACAGCGCTACGTCGAGAACCGAAAGCCACTCACCGGCACGTCTGTGCTTCGTATCAAGCGTGGAATCCAATTCAAAGAATCATCTTGGCACGTGATATAAGCAGCAGGGATGTTCTGATTTCTTGCTGCCGCAACGCAGTCAGACGCACCCAGTCAAACGCTACTGTCTCAGCGAGGATTTAGATAATTTAGCATACGTATTTCGCGTTCGTTGCAGGTGATGGCACGGGCCCGAAAGCAGCAATTCTGCACTGTCCTCTTGGCGCGAGCGCGAGCACATAGAACGCATATTTAGCGAAAAGAAGAAAACTGAAATAACGCCATAACGCTTCGGGGAGGACCGGCGGACGGGCTTCGCTAGAATCACCTGCGCGTGCTCAGTGTACTCAAGGTATACCCAACCGCCGCTAAAGTCAGTATAAATATGTAAAAAGAGAAAAGAAAATGCATCAGTGTGTTCAGAAAGTTGTGATTGCAGTAATTGGTTTCGATAATTAATACAGTTAATTAAACAGGCTTCTGTGTACTTGAAGTGTAGGCTAGCGAGAAAACGAAACTGATCAAAATGTGACGTGTAGCAAACTATTCAAATTTATTTATAACCTGCAGTTCACGTTTGCAATGGCCCTACATTAGAGATACGAGCGCTTTCCTGAGGGCAGTAGAGGAAAAGAATATATACGGCTAAATCTTGCACAGTCTTTTCGTATTTATGCAAAATATGACAGTGGTCACCATCCTAATCGATCACAGAAAATACAGCAGTATATAAGCTGGTGGTGTCGACTTGAGGTGTATATAGGAATGTAGAGTTTCAATATTTCATGTTGTGTCTTGTGCTGTTTCTGAATGCGTTGATGTGTAAAATGCTGTGATGTCCGTATGTCCCGTATGAGTGCAGTGTGGCGTGGGATATGTACATACGGCATGTCTGGCGAGGCGCTCAGAGCAAGAATTGATGGTTGCTTTTTTTCTTTAGTTTGCGGGGTTCTTTATGGGGGAGGTCCCTCTATCCTAATAATCGCCGCCCGATCGGTATGCGTTCCGTCCGTCACCCAGGGAGTTACACACTGCAACGAGAAGACAGCGAGTGGGTTTACTGTACCTCTCGGTTGCCCGTCGTCGAGAGCCGGTAGTCCAGGCCCGCCGACCTTTGTTGTCGCCCGTCCATCAGAGCTCACAGTCGGGGTCCGTGTCCAGGCCTGCGGATCGCCTTTCCCACGCCAGCGCTGCGTAGGCTGGCTGTCCCGGGCTATCAATGCCCGAGTCTCGCTGCTGAACCACCCCGGGATCGTCATAGCCCAGGTCATATGGCCCGGGCTTGCCGTTTCCACCGGTCTTGCTCCAGACCTTGCTGGTGGACCGCTCCAGGGTTCGATGGGCCAGGTCAGGCAGCCCCTGCTCCGTCGTTCTTGTCCAGCTTAGCTCCAGCCTCGCTCAGCTCGCAATGTCTCGTGCCAGCACGTGTCTTCCCCGTCGACCGCCTGTATCGTGCCTTCTGCCTCGTCTTTCACCCCCGGCTCCCACACTCTCCCCCCCTCAAGGCCCGGACTTTGGGGGACTTTATGGGCTTCAGGGAGGCGCTGGGTTTCATGGGCGGCCGCTGTTGCTATGGCCGGAGTGGCCACGTTTCAGCGTCCGAAAGCGGCGTAGGTGGTGGTGGCTAGCGAATCCGGCAGACAATGCCGACCTGTCTGTCGCTCGCTGTCCCACTCACCGCGATGCAGCAGGGGGCTTGCTCTAAGCTGGTCCGGCCGACGCAGACGGACTTGCCCCGTTCCGCTTAGAGGTCACAGCGGGCTTAGAACTGCCCGCCTGAACCGTTCGTCAGGCCGAACAACTGTCAGCCACCCTGAGCACTTGGGAAAACGAATGGGCAGTTTTCCCTCCCGGTGGGCTTCCTGGGTTACGCCGTCTACGGCAGTCTTTCCAAGAAGCTATTCTGCGCAGAACAAAGTGTTAAAACAACACACAACGAACAAGTACTCTGTCGAAGACTGTGGCAGTGGCCATAACCTCCACCGCCTAATTGCTTGCCGACGGGTTCGTGTACCATGCGGCTAACTCAGCAAGTCTGCATTCCAGAGCTCGCTCCTGGGTCGCCAAGAACAGGGGATTTCTTGTGTCCTACCGCAACCTCATGTTATACGTCTTCCCCATCGCGACAACGGTAGTATCCTTTCAAGTCAGCGATGTGAACCGGACAAGCCTCCTCGTTTGTATCTCGCCGAGTAAGCCTAGAAGTAATACACGACGCTCGCGTATTTATACCTCGGGTGTCCTTCTCATCTCGGAGCAAGCGATGCGGCAAAACCACTAGCTGCGTTGCTCAACGCGTGAGTTTCCTTCAGAACAGGTAACGATGGTGTAAACCTAGTCCATCTATTCCGCAAGCGAAGGGACCCAAAGCCTGTGGCGGGACGGCCATATTCCATACCCGCGTTCCACAACGGCTACATATACCATGTGGTACTTGATGTAAGCGTCAGCGTCCCGTTCCGTCCACGTGTATACGAGCTCTAGGGACTGCTCGGTCCTCGGAGGGGGCGGCAGCTCAGCGAGCAAGCCCGCTTAAACCGTTCACGCCTCAAGGCAAGCTGGACAACTACAAGCCACCTAAATGTCTACCGCCTCATCCTCGGCCAGGTCGTGACGCGACATAACTTATTAAAAGTCTTGCTGTCACTGCCACGACCGGCCAGAGTGAAGCCGAAAAAGTATCCTATAAAACATTTCGTAGCTCTCTCGGAACGACCCCCTCAAGGGAGAGTCGTCCCTCTGCTTTCCGTCGGTTGTTGGAGTGACGCGAAGCAACTAGCCGTCTTGGCCCAGCGGTTACAAATCATACTGCTCCTTAACTCGCCTGCCAGCGTTCCCGGTGTCAACTGGAATTTACGCCAGTTTATCCAACACCCGCTGACAATCTCGACCGCCAGTGTTCCCGGTGCCGACTGCAATTCCCGCAATATTTCCGACACCCACTGACAAAAACCCATCTGCACCCCGGGCCTCGACAAGCGCTTGCTTGCCTACCGCATCACTCCAAGCCTAAATCCTAAATATGGAATAAGTCCTGGCTGTGTTCCCTCCTGCCAGTCGCTATCCTGCCTTCCAGCGAACATGCCGTGGCTCTCCTCTGCCTCCGAAGACGACTTTCTTACATCTTAACCGCGCTCCTCGTGTTCCCCCCGGTTGGGTCACCTTCTGCCAACCACTATTCTGGGGTACCCGAGAACGCGCGTCCGCAACCTCGTCCTTCGAGACCTTTAAGTACTCGATTCGAGGAGACACCTGCTGAGCTCTGCTTTGAGACAAGTCACCATATTTCCAACATACCTTGTCTCAACGGGCATCGTTAGCGTTAGTGAACAACCCGCTCAACGAATCCATGGGACTCTCTGGGGACGACTAGAAGCAGAGGCATACCGAACGGGCCCCACGTTGGATGCGCCATTTTAATGTGGGGTTCTCTAGAGAAGTCCCTCCACTACTAATCGCCGCCCGATCGGTATGCGCTCCGCCCGTCACCCAGGGAGTTACACACTGCAACGAGAAGACAGCGAATGGGTTAACTGTACCTCTCGGTTGCCCGTCGTCGAGAGCCGGTAGTCCAGGCCCGCCGACCTTTGTTGTCGCCCGTCGATCAGAGCTCACAGTCGGGGTCCGTGTCCAGGCCTGCGGATCGCCTTTCCCACGCCAGCGCTGCGTAGGCTGGCTGTCCCGGGCTATCAATGCCCGAGTCTCGCTGCTGAACCACCCCGGGATCGTCATAGGCCAGGTCATATGGCCCGGGCTTGCCGTTTCCACCGGTCTTGCTCCAGACCTTGCTGGTGGACCGCTCCAGGGTTCGATGGGCCAGGTCAGGCAGCCCCGGCTCCGTCGTTCTTGTCCAGCTTAGCTCCAGCCTCGCTCAGCTCGGAATGTCTCGTGCCAGCACGTGTCTTCCCCGTCGACCGCCTGTCTCGTGCCTTCTGCCTCGTCTTTCACCCCCGGCTCCCACAAGTTTGAGCACTGTCCGTTAGGTGGCGCGTGTCGCCACCCAATTTAAGGAGTCGCGGGTTTATGTGTCTACTTATTTGAGTGAAAAACATGGAGGCGTTCCATGGCTCCACGTAGCAGCCGCAAAGGGTTCGGTCTGGTTCGGTTCTCGGCCTCTCGTCCAAATGGGATCAGTCCCATAGCCAGTTGAATGGGTGTTCCGTGCGGTGAATATCGCCAAGTGCGTGCACAGACGCGGTGAGGATTACCAGGGACTTGAAAGTGAATAACGAATGCTAACAGGTGAGCAGGAGCGTTGAACGATCGGAACCCACGCCGCTTAAATCGGTGATGCTTCGCCTCGCCGCTGTCAACCGAAAACGCCGGATCACTTGCGGCAAGCACAGCTAGCAGATGCTCTGCTCAATAAAAACATCATTCCATTTGTCGCTATTTTGTTTCCTTCTTTGAATGTTTTCTGGCCGCGAAGTAAATGCAGCCGGCCTCGCGAAAGCTATCGCGGACAAACCCCACCGAATGCGCCCGCCCCCCCCCCCCCCCCCCCCCCCTCCACGTCACATCGTCGCCCCTACTCGTATTAGGTGCGGTGGCGGTGCTTCGAGGCGCGTTTTGGAGAGCTTTGTGAGCACGGAAGGCAGTGGACGGGCGTACCCACTTGAGAATCGTATTTTAGCAAAAAGCAGTCCAGCTTGCTAGGCCTTACTCATATTGCTCCACTGTCGCTTGCCAGCCGCCATGTTGCTTTTGGGGGTGCTTACTGTGATTACCTGCTGATTGCGTGCCGTGTGAGTGCCCATGAGGTTGTTAGTATAACGAAGGGGGGTAGCGATATCTGTGACGGCTTCTGACTACCTCTTGTGTAGTACCCTACGACTATCCTTTTGTTGAGAGTGTCGGTGCATCTTAGTTTCGGTAGAAAATCTCGGCGCGTGCGCTGGGGAGATGGGGGTGGCGCCCCTGTAACCTCTTCCATCGTGTTTGTTTCGGCGCCAAAATGGCCGATGAAAACCAAAATAGAAGTCACGTGCAGTTCCTCGAGTGGCCGCTGCGGGAGAAATGGCGGTGTTGTGATCGCCATTAGCTCGGTTCTCGTGGACGGATCTCTGCCACTTTTCAGAGCAGTCGCTACGGCAGTTTACCAACTGAGTGGTTCTAGTAACGTTGGTTTCGGGCAAGCACTGTGGTCTGTAGAAAGCAAATTAAGGTGGACAAACGCCATATGCGCAGCTACTAGTAAATTAAATATTATTGCTTTCTAATTACGAGAGGAACATGATGCATTCATCACAAACCCAAGACTATAAAATTAACCAGAAGTAAGCCTTTATTAAGCTTATTATACATCAGATGAAATTGAATAACCGACCTGCCCGAGTTGCTCCCTTCCGCTTCAACCGCTTACCCGATTTGACAAATATATACATGCTCTTGTCTACATCGTTATGCTTATATTCTTTGTTATTTTTACGAGGCCAGTATAGTAATTATGTATCCGTCGTAATATCTACGTGCGTTTCTCTGGAGCATGCGCTGCAATCGACCCTTTCACGTCGCACGTACCACGCCGTCAAATTCTTGGTACAGAGTCACTGATAAGTTACATTATTTACAACACGCGCTGATGATAGCATATGAACACCTCCTAGTTGAACCAACTACGTCAGCTTGAATTCGTCATGACTATAAACGTGGCAACTTGGAGAGCACATTTCTTCACTGTAACGACCAATCCCATTACGAAGTGCTGGCCGGTGCCGTTCTCGGCGCTCGCGCTCCAGGTGCGTGCAATACTGGCTTTCCAAAGCCAAAACGACGCGTGTGCCTGGCTGTGGCGATTGAACGCTTTGCTGTGAATTTGTAGACGTTGGAATCGATGCTTTGAAAATTTACACAATCACCACTTTATTACTGCCAGTGTAGTTACTTGCGCTGCACGTGATGGCTTCTGCACCGGCAACTGCAATATAGCAAATATGTAAATCAAATTCCACTTCGCACGCGCATTGGCAATGTTTTACTTTGGTTATTTGTTCATTTTTTTATAGATTAAGCGAGCCTGTGCGGAGAATGTACATACGTTCCCGGTATTCTCGTTTTTTCTTCGGCAATAAACCAGGAGGTCGATCGCATACACCCTTTCGCGCACCTCAATAGTCGATAAAATTCTTGCACGAGCAGACTCCGTTTTCTTTTCCTTACAATACGTTTTCCTTGAATATACTACATTCTAATGTTCAGAAATCCACAGCCAGCGTGAGATATACACAGCCCTGCACGCGCCCATTTGTGGCCCCGAGAAGCGAGCAAAGCATGCGCCATTCGCACGGACACTGAAAATGGCACCGGCCAGAAGCTCTTTTTTGGATGGTCTATGGTTTTATACAACTCTACGAAAGACATAGGTGCGAGAGTTTAGTTGTGCAGGCTACTTTTGAACAAAGAAATAATTCGCTTGAAATATGCCTTCGAATGCCATGACATCTTCCTTGTTTCGCACAATGATGCACTGTGTCCTTTTCACCGAGTATTTCCGCACCAGCTATTGCAGCATCGTGTTTCGATTGACCGACAGCTGCTAAGACTATTTATTACATGCAACACTGCGTTTGGTCAAGCGAGCCGACCCCTGGGCTCACAGTTTCCTTGTGAGAAAATCAATTCGCACCGGCAATTCCGAGGTCGTCACCTGCTTTGACGGCTACGCGCTTCGTTGACGACGGGGCATTTCGGTGGCGATCTCTTATCGTTTCTACCACTGACGTTACGACAAATAGAATACGTAGCATGCGACGAATTTGACGGTACGTAAAATGAGCGGTGAAAACCTTGTCAGAATTTTGAACGTTCCTAAATCACCACTGCGATAGTTCAGAGTATGACATGCTCTCATTTCCGTCAATGAAAAAAAAAAATATTCGTGGTTTAATGCAAAAATTATTCAATCGCGGAACCCAAAAAAGAAAAAAAAAAAGCTTTTTAAAAGTTTGTTTGACACCAAAAAACCTTTGTCGTTTTGTGAAGAACAGTTTTTTTCCTGGAGCACTATCGCCCTTCTGGTGCCCTAAAAAGGCAACTGGGTGATGAAAAATTGTTTTGCATCAAAAGGAAATTAAAAGACCGATTGAAGGAGTAAGAAAGCAGGCGAATCGGTTGATGTTCCACATATTTGAATGAAAAAAAAATTGAGATGGCAGACTAAGGGGACAAATACGAAACGTCTCAACCCGTATTGTGTTTGTCGCCTTCTACGACCGTCGTGTTTGTATTTTTTTTCGAAATGCTTAAAAGAAACTTTTATACGTTTTTCAGGACGAATCCTTTTAGGGGTCCCGTTTTTATGGTGCAAGGTATAGACAGGCTGAGGAACCCCTCACAGTCCTTTTACAATCCGATTTGTTTTAGAGTGTAGAAGGCCGGTCACAGTTACGCTTTAGGCCTCGCGCGTCGCAAATACGCAAACAAAAATAAATTTTTGTTGTTGTTTTTGTTAGAAGTATTAAGATAACGGCGAGCACTGCTATGCTTGTGGGCGGTCGCTTGATCACCACCGCTTCGATACAGCCTGCCACTTTGCCAGGACGTGCGTAGGAACAGCGGTCCAGTTGCACTCTTGAGCAGGGTTGTGAAGTACCTAGGTACAAGTAACTGGAAATCGGTATCTGAGTACTTTCGTTGCACCGGAGGTACAAACCTAGGTACTTTAATTTCACGGTATCTGTATTTGTATCTTAGGAACATTTTCCAGTAACTTGTAACTAAGTGAAGTTACTTTTTACAGGTACTTTTCTATTCACTTCGTCAAAATGGTAGAAACTATAAATCTTGAAGTATTAACACACTACCATGTGCAGTGATTAACATTGAGTTGGGTACGGCATTGGAGGCACTGACTTGATCGAACGACGTTTTAGCGAATGGAGCCCCGCCTATAATGTTTCATCGAACGAGCGATGCCGTTCTATCGACACCGATAGCGACCTGCTTCCTTCATCGCAAACTGAAATCGACTTCATTGCATGTTTGAAGTTCATCTGACAGCTATACAAGGAAGCTGATAACTTGACCGATGTGCACAGTTTCTGTTGCCCGTATCTTGTCCCGATGGTGGCACTGTTCTGCTATAAATACGATATAAAATATAATTACAAATAAATTATAATTACAATCGTAAAGCAATGTAACATTGCATATATAATACAGTTTCCACTCAATAAATCGGACTCAAATTTTGCACTTATCAAAACTGAGAAAGTTCCGAAAAACAAAAACAAAAAAACAAAAAAAACAAACTAATTTTTCTATTGACTAACGAAAGAAAAAGTAAAACGAGCAAGCTTAAAGCCTTTCGCTCATCGTCGCAAAGGTTATGTGCATATGCACTCGACTAATGCGTTTCTTCATGCGGCCGACGTCTTCTGGGCCCGTCGGCGTCAGCACCGGCTCTGAGGGCAAGAACATCAATAAGCGAGTTTCGGCGGTTTCGGTATGACATGGTGAACACTCGAAGCTGTGGCCTTGGTGAACCAATTGGAGCGTGGGGGCAAGGCACGTGAGGACTCAACAGTGTCAACACCGATGTGGACATTGCATTGACACCAATAAAGCACATTTATCGCACTCTTTTTTGAGTGTATCCTTAGTATAAAAAGCTCTACTTCCAATATATTTTTACAAATTTGGGGAAAATGAATAAAGACAGTATCTTTAAAGTAACTGCACCTGTACCTAGGTATATCTTTAAGCAAGTACCTAGATGTGAACCTAAGTATCTTTTCGTAGGAGTAACTGTGACTGTATCTTAGGTACATTTTTAAGTAACTTTTACAACCCTGCTCTTGAGTACTCGCTGGATGTAAAACCCAGAGGACACGAGCTTTGCTTTTTGCGTTCCTCAAGCATCGCGCCGCTCCAACTCGTTGGCTGCCAGCTACTGCATCCCCCGGTTAGCCCCAACGGGATCAATAGGAAGTTTTAGTAGATCGTGCTTTCAGACCACGTGTTTTGTAGCCGGAGCTCGCGCTGCCACTTCGATAAATTAGCTGAAGCGCGAGCCCGTAGCCGTATCAGGCATTAAAAAATGATTTGCTAAAGCTCCCTAATACCACTCACTGCGGTCGCTTTGGGAACTTTCGTCTCCCCCCGGCAAAAAGAGTCCCTCGGCAGGCAGTGACCGGGGAGTTGGGCAAATGAAATGAACTACCAAGGTTCGAGAAAGAGTGATTTAAATCTTTTCATCTACAAAATAATACGTTTCTCGAAGGAACTTGTCAAGCCCAGATCACCGGGAAAGCCAAATGCTCGAGACACTGAAGCTCCGGAAAAAGAACCCTCCGTCACTTTAAATCGGCCCCGTTCTGACAGGAAACAATCGGGCTCACCTGGATGGCCTGCTTGCGGATGCGGGGGTGGAATGTCTTTCCCAAGTATGTACTCTAGTTCGAGATGTAATACAAACTTGACGAACTACAGGTCTATGTAAACGCCATTGAAAGATACTTAGAGAGCCGTTTTTAATGTGGTCTTTAAAGATGTGACGAATTATATTCATTCAAGACTAAAAAAAGAAAAATACGAATTCTATCTTAGGTTTATTAGAATTATATGCCACTCAGGTTGAGCACGTCGCTTCTCCGTCTAACAATTAGTTCACGCCTGTACCAATCACGAAAAGGCCACGTTTAGTTAAGTAAATTATATACGAACTAGTCAACTAGAAGATATTTGTTTGCAAGTATCCACTGTAAAGCTGCTCATATATTCGCATGCTTGTTTACACAAATACTTCATGATATATTAACCATGATTATAAAACGTTTCGTCATGGCAACTGAAGTTTCCTGTTCGTATTGAATAATATGAACGAAAAGGTATGCAGCAGCGAAAAGAAAAAAGAGCGCTCTAGGGAAAATGTATAGTCAATGTATCAAAACAGCAGTCATATTCAGCCCTCATTACGCAACACTGGGAAGCGAAAAATTAGAGCCCAGTTTTATAGGTGCCAATAAATAGTTCGAAAAGTGGAAACAATGCGATCCCAGACAAATTCAGAAGATTAAACATACTCGATGCCTGCCTCACCGATGTCTGCATTTTCATCAGAGCGACGCACGGAAGTGCATGAATTAAAGTCGTTCCTTTTAATTGTACCTTCTTTAGTTCATCGAATACATGTAAAGCTTGAGAGAATCACAGAGTGAGTCGTTGTAGGCAGTGTAGGTTCAAAATTCGTGTTCGACCGCCATAAAAAAATTTCGCTGCGGAAGTTCTACTAAACTTCTGAACACAATTTAATAGATTCCTTTAGAAAGGGTTAAATTTAAGTAAAAATGGGACGTACGAGAATTTCCACTTTAGTTCAGAAAATAGCGAAATATCGTAGCATGATTTGAGATCTAATATTCATAGCCGACAATCCACGCCATTGCACGGGAATGGTCGAAATTTCACGTCAGAGTGTATAAGGATTATAAAATATAAAAAATGCATATCAAAATACTTGCTCCGCGACGTTATCATTAATTACCAATAGAGCGTATATTACTATTGATCTTTCCTCTGGATTGATAGAATCCCGTAAATTAATTAGCGATGGTCGCTTTTTTTATTATTTGTGGGAACGATAAAATGTGTCTGCGTTTTACTCTAGGAGATTCCATTTACAACGACCCATCAAAGTACAAACCGGGCTCTCACTGAATACAAGCCTTCCACCGCAGGTCCTGGCATGCCGCCCTATCTTCCGGGAATGTTCTACGACCCTTCGTTCCCGATGGGCGGCGTTCCTCCTATGTCCTTCCAACCAAGCTTCTATTCATTGCCCGGCGGACCACCGCAGTCCACGCTGGCCGCCTTTCCGGTCCCCATCCCATTCCCTATTCCGGTGCCGACAGGATCGAGTTCGTCACATCCGCCACCACCACCACTGCCAGTGTCCCCGGCACCAGCACCGCCCACGGCGCCACTTCCAACCGTCCCTCCACTAACGTCGATCCCAACAGAACGCTCCCGGATGCACAGCATGGCTGACATGATGATGAATACGATGATGGAGCAGTTTCGGGCACAGTTACGAGGAAAGAAGCGGAAGTCTGCGAGGTTTTTACCTCAGCTGGCCGAAAGCGAGGAAAGTTCGGAAGAAGAAGAGGAAGTCGTCCCGCCCTGTCCAGCCGACTTTGATGACGTGACGGAGGCTCCTCAAATAGAAGAGATTGAAGGAATTCCGGCTTCCGAAAACATTGCTAATAATAAGGAAACGACCGCGGTCCCGATGGATCAGTCACCGGCCGTTTCAAACAAGGATCCCGTAGGCATCTTGTCCCGCAAGAAGAAATATGTAATTCCCGTCGCTCAGAATCCGCTGCCTCCGTCGGTTACTACTTCCATGTATGTTTTTTTTTTTTTTCTTTTTTATGTCACAATTTTTTTTTTTTTTTGCAGGATTGAGCATGAGGTGAACCACCAACCCGCATTCATAGAGGCAAGTTGCCTGAAGTACTGCTTCTGTGTTTTGGTCTTCCTCCTGCTGATGGCGATTATCTTGGCCAATGCCATCTATGCCATTTCACCGATTGAAGTGTCTAACTTTTTGTGTAAGTAAATACCCCTCAATACCTAAAAAAAAAAGTTGCTAAAACTTTTTTTTATGTTTTTGAATGAGGGTGCGCGCTTTCTTGCCACACCACTTTCTTAATTTAACAGCCGGTTCATATGGCACTGTGACATCGCGTGACGCTACGGCATCATGTGGCGCTATACATCAAATGGCACTGAATTCCCGCTTTATTTGGCTGGAAAATATTCTGGGGTTTATCCCAGCGTACAGATAACCGCCGAAGCATGTCGATCGAACCGCGTCGCGGGCCGTTCGACGTTCCTTTCTTCGTTAGTTTCCCGCGAAGGACAAGCGAAAACGCTGTCTACAAGCCCTGGTTCTCATTGTAAAAGATAACCGAAAAACCATAAGCAGACTCAATGTGCAAATAATGTAAAAGCTTAAATGGAAGACCTGCAAATTTAAAAGGCAGGACGCAGGTGGAGAGTCGCGCTGAGCAGATTTTTACAACCCAAGGGCTGGCAGAAAATTTGAAATTTCTGGCTGGTAGGGGGCGTGAGAGTGAGAAAATGGCGGAGACCGGAGAGCGTTTGATGGATTTAGGTGCTAACACCACTTCCCAGTAAATAAGGCTCAAGTACGAACACAAAACCCCATTCTACAGGAGGTGCAGTGGCCTCCCTCACCTCGTCGTTCCTCACGTAACCTCGGCTCGAAAGTAACCTGTTATTGGTCGTTACGTTGAAGTATCGCTTTTCCGAAGCACCAGCCGCGTCCAATATTCAACGTCGTTAATAATTACTCGCTTTTTAACGCCTTCATTCCGGAATGAATGTGATTATACTGAAAAAACCTTGTTTGCATATTCTATGATCTACCTAGGGATTTGTCGTCGTACAAATTACAGGCGCAAGCTAGGCTGATAATTGTGTTAAGTAATTGTGTTGTGAACGTTCTTCTCCAGAAGTAATTGAATACCGTTACTGGCTACTCGTTACTTCGTTCCCGCAATAAAAACAAAAGTAAATACGTGCAAGTAACGCGTTGCTTGTAGCGCGTTGCGATGTTTTACGGCAAGGGACCGGTAATTTTGTATTCGCAAATAATATCTCTGCATGAAGTCTTGTCTACCGGTAAACCCATATGCACCTATATTCTTTTTTTTCTTTTTTTTTTTTAGGGCGGAGTTGTTAAGGGTTAGTTTCTCCAGTTTTGTGTCCGGTACCAAACAAATGTTGACACAAAACTACACAAAACGTATGACAGATACCGCAATCTATGAGCGACGGCGGCAACCAGACAAGCAGTCTGGTTGACGCCGTTGCTCATAGGTGGCGGCAACCTTTCCAGCTATCATAGAAGATTAGATAGTTGGGCTAGTAGGTGGACAATCATCGTAGGAAACAGCGCGCAAAACAGAGGAGGACGCAAAAGAAACACACGTGACGAGCGCTCATTAATGACCAGCGATAGACCAGCGAGCGCAGTTTCGCTGGTCTTGCTTCTTTATCAGAGTGGACAAACCGAAAGTTTTCTTCTGGAGGCGCGCCTCAGTATGAGTGGATAATTTTACTCAGCAAAGTTCTTACAAAATCAATCACGCATGGAAGCAACGACATGGGCTTTATTCTAATTTTTTTAGGGCCGAAAAATTAATCGTGAGCTTGTGTCCGCACTCATAAAAACTATGCATCGCGAAAAGAAAGTTTTCCCCCTCAAACTATCACTTGAAGCTTTAGCGCCACAGCTATCGCAATCAAAGTTTATTAGATGATTCGCAAATTTACCGCTCAGAACATAAAACAGCGAATAAATAAATACCCATGTAGAGTCAGCAAGCCGGGAAAGGGCCTCATTGTTACATTACAACCTCTGATTGATCGCTCAAAACACTAGGAATATCAAACTAATTCCCGAAAGATTAAAATCTGCTCTCATCCGGAATTTCTACGCTCTGGAAAAGGGTGGAAATTCGAAAATCCGATGTTTCTTTACTCGTTGGAAAGAAAATACCCTTTTTTTTATTTCAACTAAACATCCGATACTCTTCATTCAAATTTACTGAGAAGTAGAGGTTTGCTACTTTGTCAACACTGCACTAACTTGCGCAGGTCTGCGGCAAAAATTGCAAAGTTGGCAGTGAATTCTTTTTTTTTTCTTATTATACCCCTAAAGCAGCCACTAGGCTTTGCATAAGGTAAGAAAAATAAAATATAACAAATTTAGAACTAAAACACGCACAGACACAATCGTGCGTGTTTTTCTTATTCATCTTGATCCTGAATGCTGTTCTTGCACATTTTCTTACCCGCTGACGTGGTTGCAACCCCAAGTAGCCATGAGTAATTTGCTGCGGATAGTGGTTTCAGTAATTCCCTCGCATCTGCCCCCCGCAGAAATGCCCCATCTAAGGCAAATACACGCGCGCTAGTCGATGTTAACGTCTGCTCCGATTTCAGCTTACGTTATTGCCGTTTATGCCTCTATTTTCTTAAGGAAATGCATTGTCACGTGTCCCACAGGGCGCTGTGCACTGCGCAGATTGAAAGGTTTTATCTGCGGTAGCTATGTTTTTTTTCTGACTGGTGTGTTACGGAACTTTCAATCGCTTGCAGTAATGTGGTTAGATTTTTCTAACGCTTTCGCCGCCGAATATCTTAAGGACGAATTTTATACAATTTGTTTTGGAAAAACGAATGGTACAGGTCACTTTAAGTGAAAATTGTCTTATTAACACACGTGTAAAAAAAACTTGAGATAAGAAGAACTTTTTCGATGAAGAAGTTCACTCTTACAAAAAATATATCCTTTTGATGTAAAAAGCATTTAACCGCAAAAAAAAAAGCAATGAAGCGATTACAGATTTCACCTACGTGTATAAAATGTTTCAGAACAAGCACTGAACCCGAACAGGATTGACAATTTAACTACAAATGGAATTAAAAAAAATACCTGGCTAGTCAGAACTTATTGTATAATGTTTGATGCAGCAGTTCGGTGATGGAGACTTCGTGCTGAAGACCACCATAAAATAAAAGAAACAATAGAAGTACGTGCTCAAGCTTTCCATTCAAAGAAAATATATACTCTCTTCAGTAGCTATAAAACTGCGGAACATAATTTTTAAATAAAAGCAGCTAGGGATCCGCGTCTTACGCTGTATATCTAAATAACTGTAACGTACGTTGCCCGCACTCTAAAAAAAACGTATTCGAGATCACTTTCTTGCAGAAAACGGACATATCCAATTATGGTGAATCATAGGAGAATATCAGCATATTAAAATGTTAAAATACGATAATATATTTAACAAAAAACACATAGCGCGCTGGAGACAAAATCGAAACAGCGCAAATGAACACACGGACAGGTAGAAGAGGGGACACAGAGAGAGCACTGACTCATGACTTATTTTTTTTTTCTTCGTGTTCTTCAATCATAAAACACACCAGCATAAAAAGAGAAAAAAAAGAAAAAAAAGAATCCTACATGTAGGACATGCTTACTGTCAAGTTCCATTCGAAAAATATTTAACAGAAAGTACTATTACAAAAAACAAATAAGAATAAATTGATTAGTCGAGAAATATTTAACTATCAGTTACATACTTCTCTTCTATTTATTTCCTAAGAAATATTGCTGGACATCTTTCGGATGGCACATGACAGTGAAGATGCCCTACATGTGGGATGGTATTTTCGTTCTTTTGTGTCCTTAAGTAGATATTTTTAAGAAGACAAAAAAGTGTAAGGCGTGAGTCAGCGCTGGGTTTGTGTCCCTTCTTCTGCTCGCTCTTGTGTTCGTTTGGGTTCTTTTCATTTTATGTTTACTATGCACCACCGACTGGCCCACCTCGAAACATTCATTACTGCGCGCAGGAACAATAAGAAAGTTAGGCGCGTCATGCTCATTGTGCCCGAGTACATCGCTTTTTTGGTCTTTCCTCATTTGCTGGGATCCTGCTAGTGTAATCCGCGATTGTCTCTCTGTGTGTTCTGTACAGAAGTGAATTTGCGGAAATTTCGCTTAACATGTAACGCTTTATTCAAACACGCAAAGTATTTGAAGAGACGCAAAAAAAAAAAGTTTCAGTAAAACACTACGAGTTGATATGAGAAATAAGGTTGACAAGCAGTTGGTCCCTGTCGAATTACATATTTCCGAAGCTAAATCGCTTAAGGGTGTAAATAGTTTGTCAGTTATATTTTAATAACTACATGTCTAACTTGTTATCGTAATAACCTAGTTTAAATCATAAGCTCGTTAGAAGTCACTGAAAATTTAAGGTGCGCCGGGTGAGGCTTATGTTCACGCTTCTTCGTGATTGGTTATTCGGCGTTCCTATCGGATCATACTGCACTTTAATTGGCTTCCGCACAACAGTGAGATGTCTGGGACTCACCACGTCCTAGAATACTCAAAGAAAAAACTCTGGTAGATAACACAATACTAAAATAAATAACTTCTATCGCTTTTGTGGCGCGGTATATGATCACAGCCGAAATATTAATAAAATATACTGAAGTCGCGTACTCCACCAATTTTAAATGTGCGACCAGCTGGTCTTAGCAGGCGGCAAGCGGGTTAGCTTTTAGGCAAAGAACACTGGCGTAGCAGCCTTGTGACGTCACGTCGCGCACGTGCGGCTTACGATCAGTGTTGCCGTCCTTCAAGAAAATAGTTTCAGTTTGGTCGTAGACGCCCGAAACCACCCCTTGAGCCAGCGACATTCATAAAACTGCACAATATGTCGAGAGAAAAAAACAATATACCTTGTAATTCAGGGAGAGTGGCTTAGCTGCAAACAGTCGTAATGCCAAGTTCAAAAATATTGACCTGAGGTACCCCTTAAGCCGTTAGTGACTACAGGCGATAGTGGAACCCGATCACAAGGTCATTTTAATAAATAATTTTGAGGTTGTGCACTGTTTTAACGCGCATCGGAAACGAAATCTACATCTGGACATTGCATCTGGTTTCGGTGCCTCTTGGCTGTTAGTTGAGAGATGCGGGCATTACAATTCACTTCAGAGGTAACGGTAAGATGCAGCTCTAATGATACCAAAACCCTTGCGCTCAGTTAGAATTGTTTGTTGTTTGTTGCGCCGACACCGTAGAAGACTGCGTGAGTTAGACATATTTCCGATAGAATTTATTACGTTGGAATTAATTAAGGTCACCTTGAATCTCAATATCGAAACACTCAATATCTCAATATCCACAAAACTAATTAGGCGGTTAATTATCCTAAGCG
Source organism: Ixodes scapularis (assembly GCF_016920785.2). NCBI lineage: Eukaryota > Metazoa > Arthropoda > Arachnida > Ixodida > Ixodidae > Ixodes > Ixodes scapularis. The sequence continues at coordinate 185,490,973 of NW_024609857.1, forward strand.
CTTGGCACATTTTGAAATAGGTTTTTTTAAACCGAACAATATTTATTGAGTGTATTTTTTTCTGTTATACTTGTTTTACGCTCGCCTTTTTTTAATACTATACATTTTGGTATACGTTTCGTAAAGCATCCTGTGTATCGAGCCTAGCTCGTTGCAAGCTTTTGGATGCATTTGTTTGAGAGCATTGCACTTAGTTCTGATCACTATCTTGTCTGTAAATAAGCAAATATATGGCTGCTCACCACACATTGATTGTGCACGCTGGAACTTTGTTTTTTCACCATGACTTCATTTCTGTTTCACAGGTGACTTGGGCCTATTTAAGAAAGGAACTGCTGTCACAACCAACGAAACAGTCGCAGCCAACGCTTCAGTAAACATAAAACCCGGCATCGCAGAAGGCACAGGCATTCGCGCAAGTTCGCCAGAGGACACCCAAAAGAGGGGTATAGAATTTTACCTCGATCACCTTGAAGAGACTGGATCAACCCAAGAAAATCCGATGGATGATCCGGGTGACTTTTTCATAGACAACCAAACCTACCCACTGTCAAATATAACAAAAACGCAAGACGGCACCAAATACAACCAAAGCGCGAAGTCTACACCAATTCAATTAGGAACAATGGTACCAGGCATTGCAAAGGACGAAGCCAAAACTTCTATCATTAACGAATCAAATCCACCATCTGATATCCTGGTTGTAGGGACAGGCAGCTTCCTTGACATCAAAATGAAACGTCTGGAGCCGGTGCTAGTTATCCCGGCTACAACACTCAAGGCACGCGGTGTGTTTACGGAACCTTCTATCAAAAAGGCAGCGACAACCATATCGCTCATTCGTGAGTTGCTAGCTAAAATGGATGTATTATCAGGGGCTTCCAAGTTGTCATCGAAAACTATGGGACAGCTGCAGGGCAGGATCGCCATGCTGCAGCAGAATCTAATCCTCGAAAACCATTTCTCCGCGACTGAGGAAAGTGTCCTGTCAGGAGATACACTAGAAGATGAGATCGAGGAACAGGTTACTCTGGAGGACTTCAGGCTTCCGCCAGTGCCGTACATCAATCCAAAAGCGGCGGTGCTTATTAATGCGTTCAAGACGTCAAGATCAAAATCCACAAGGAAGGTAGCATTTTGGAAATAGTGGCTTGAGAGCAAGAAGTGCGATGTTTTAATTAGTACATTTTGGTTATTTTCAGGACGCCTTACATACTTTTGTAACTCTGCCTAATAATCTGCGGAAGCAACTTGCTTCAAGCAGCTATTGTTATCGTGAACCGCGTAGCTTATCTTGCTTTGACATTGGTACAGTTTTGACTTACTTATGAATATATTACATTCTGTGTTACGTAATCAAGCGTCATATGGGAGTCGATAAATAAACTTTACTGCGTGGCAATGGGGCCATTTTTTACCGCAAATATATTTTAGGACATTTATATAAAATAAATCTCTACTTGTTCTTGACTGCGTATGGTGTCGGACAAAAGCACGTTTATATGTTGCCCACAAACATACAATTTCGTGAGGAATTTGGCGACGGTAACTCAGTGAAAAAACACGACGGAAAAGCGACATCAACCACCGTAAAGACTTGGAAACATGCGACGGCGAAATTAAAAAGTTTTTATTGATCCTTCAGTCACTCCCGCTGAGCTCTCCGTAATTTGCTATGACTTGCGCTGCATGTATCGCAGCGAAGCCGCTATTTAAGTTTTAGTAGAACGTTTGCAAGGCGCTGCAGAACATAACCTTACGAGAGCTAACACAACGCCACTAGCTACTCTTTCAGACACTAGAGCTTACGTAAAAATAAGGTTTGTAAAGAAATTCGTAGTAGTCTTTTATTGACGTCGTTATCCAGACAAAATATTAGTTTATCATCTAGTAAAGGGTGATTCAACGACAGATCGAACCAGCAGGTCCACTCAACATTTTTATTTTTTCCGGTTTTTATATGTGACGATTGGCCTTCGTGTTCAGCTCCCCACACAAATAAATCGCACGAAACAGAACTTTTTCTCTCGAAACCGCGTTTTCACTACGAGAAAAAAAAAATGTTCCACGATTGTGCGACGGCCCCGCTGCCACCGCGGACTGCATTAGGTGCCAACTTAGCGATCCTGTGGAAGGCAGGCGAAGAGTGGTACGCCATAAATGTTTCCTGTTTCATGTACCACACGAAAGTTTAAGTCAACGGCATGCAAATATTGTGTGCTTAATGAATTAAAAAAATATATATAAAAAATTTCTAACTTTCGACCAGGTGCAACAAACACTAATTTCAGGCCTTCTACCTCAATCTGTATGGCATTAATGAGTTCGAAAGCTACATTTAATATAGGCCAGGGCATCTAAATTATTCATAAAAAATATGAGCTTCCGATAAAAATATAAACATAACAAAAAATTATTTTGAAAACACACATTTTCAAAAAATACGCATATTGAAAAAACAAAATAAACAGAAACCCGCTCTCAATTCTATTAAACCTCTGGGGTACAACTCTCCTTAGGCCAGGCAAAAAGAAAGTGCAAAAACATGTTGCATCATTTGCTAGGTACAAAAATTGTAACCGGTCAAAGTGGCGGTTGCAAAGCGTCTTGACTCCGGCGTTTTTCGTTTCTGCCCGGTGCTAACTTCTTTTTTTCTAAAAAATTACCACTTTCTTTTTTCTTTGTCTCAAACAAGAAAATTTATGTGTTGTAGCTTGATGTCAGAGAAGATATCTTTTCAGATTTTCTTTTGCTTGTGGCTGTCTACGGGCACGCATGAAAGTTTACGATGTGTGATTCCACGACAGATCAAACCTGTAGGTCCACGCAACATTTTTTTTTTATATGCGATGTACACACAACTGAATCACACGAAGCTCAACTCTGTTTATTGAGAAAGCGTTCTGACGTCGAGAAAGAAAAATCTTTAATTAAGATTGCGCGACGGCCCTGCTTCCACTGTGGACTGCAATAGTTGCCAACTTTGCGGTCCTGTGGACGGCAGGCTAAAAGTGGTACGACAAAAATGCTTTTGTTTCTTATAATGCATCAAAGTGTAAGTCAACTGCATGCAATTATTATGTTTTCTATAAAATAGAAAAATATATAAATGCATAACTTTTACTAGGCGAAACAAATACACTAACTTTGTGGCCTTCTACCCCAATATGTATGAGGCTAACGAGCTTGCAAACTATACACAGTATAGGCCAGGGCATCCAAAATATACTTACAAAATATGATTTTTCGCTAAAAATATGAACATACAAAAATATTTTTTAATGATTTTTTTAACCCTTCAGGTTCAACACGAGGATGCTGCGCTCCTGATTCTTCAGGGGATTCTGCAGTAGGTCCTTCTACATCCGCAGGAGAACGTCCTCCGTAAACCTCTGTGGTCGGAAACCGAACTAAAGAGGGAGTGCTTCTCTATGTAATCTGTCAGTCAGGTGTTGACTACCCTCTCAAATAACTTGCCCAGACAGGACGTGAAAGATATCGACCAAAGACTCTCGAGCTTCAGTTCCTTCTGAGGTTTAGGAATGACCCTGGCGTCTCCCAAATTCCAGCCGGTCGGGGTGATGCCCTTGGGCCAGTGTTCGCGATTGAAGTGGTCCACCAGTTCCTTTATCAATTTGTGATCTCGGTTGTAAAGGTGTCACACCGTGATCGAGTCCGATCCCGGGGGGGGGGGGCGTTTTCTTTTACCAGTTTCGCCACCGCGCTGCGTTGTCGAGCCCTTTGTTCGATCGCCCCGGTAGTCTGGTTGCTCCACCGTGGGGTCCAGGTACAGGTGCATGTTGACGAGTCGCTTTAGGAATGTCTCGTGCGCGCCACCGATGCGATACTTCTGATCAGAGATACGGTTTCGGCAGCCATTTTCTTCCCCTCGGGATCAATGCAGACTCGCAATAGTTTCCAGGTGCTCAAGACACCGAGCCTGCGCTACATGCGGTCGCACATCGAGTTTCAATTCTGCATCTTCCGTATCACAGATGACGATTGGCCTTCGTGTTCAGCTCCTCAATCTTCTTCCCGAGCTTTCGTTTGTTTCTGCTTTTTCCGGCGCTTGGTGAGAGACCCCCTGGCCTCCCACACGTGCAATATATTGGGGTCAACCGCCGGGGTGCTTTCCGTCGTGTCAAATACTTTGGTGAAGCAATCTACTCTGCTCACCAGGTCCGTGATTCATTCGTCTTTGGTATCGATCTTGCCGGCCACTGTGCTCGCTCTCCCACTGGGTGACGGCTGCACAGCCGGTTATCCTCTTGTATCTCCCGGTGTGAATTTCGGTCTCCAGAGCGGAATGATCGCAGACGAGGTGGTCGTCCAGGTACCTCTAACTCGAGCCCTTGATGTTCTTGGTGAGCGTCAGGTCGGGACACGTGTCTTTGTTCGTGCTTGTACCGATGCGCGTCGGGAATTTTGCATAGTTAAGCAGCGTAATGCCTTCCCTGCTAGTTGCGTCCTTTACCTTTGTGCCCTTGAGTGACGTGTGTTGAAGTTTCCGCCTACGACGAGCGGCTCCCTCCCGGCTGTCTTCACGCCTTCTCTCAGCAGGGGAAGTAGGTCATATTTTGTATCTTTCGGATTAGAACAGACGTTGAGTACGTGTATGCCTACTGACTTTCTGTCTATGAGAATGCCGATGAAATGACAGTGCGGCATTTTCATACCCCCCTCCCCCCCCCCCGGGGTCTCGCAGCGCACCTGAATGCTGTTTGTGCACTGGTGGTGCTACGTAACGGTCTTTCTTGAAGGTTCTGTAGTTTTTTTTAGCTTAACAGGTTGCTTGTTTCGTGGTTCTGCAGCTGTATGGTTGCCAGGGGAATTCCCGGTTTCAACACCAAGAGGCTCAGCACGGACTGTTTACGCGTGAAACACCGTCGGCTTCACCGCCTAGCGCCTATTTTGAGGGCGTGAGGCCTGATGATGAGTTGGTATCGGAATAAAGGTCTTCGGTCGTGGATCAAGGGTGCTTAAGTTTCTTCCTCTCCTGGATTCCAAGCATAGTCTAGATCTCAGCGATCTCCTCCACCACGCTCACCTGGGTCTGCTGGGTATCCACAAGTACCTGCTGCAGCTTTATAAATTGAGCGCTGTGTCGTTGGTCTTTTTTTTTTCCCCTGTAAGCATGAACTTCTTGATTGATATGTCTGTTCACGTAGCCCTGCGCCATCTGCTGGAGAGGCCGCGCGGCGGGCTCGGTCGATCGTCTCTCTATATTCCTAATAGCTATAATGAGCGATTCGATTTCTTTCTTCAGTTGGAGATTTTTGTCTTTCGGGAGTGAAAGCCACTTCGCCTCGTTGGACAGGTCGAGTGTTTTTGAAGGACGCACCGCGGATAGCTTCTTGCTCGGCTTGAGGCTCGGCTGTCTCGCTGTGACGGTGGTGGACTTCCGGTTGCGCAATTGTCCGAGCCTGGGGTGGCTCATCGATCGTCTGTGGAAGCTCACGCACTCCTGGTGGCTCTCCCGTTTTGGGCGGCGGTCGTCTTTCCTGGCTTGTATAACTTCAGTTCACATTTCTTGCTGTACGTGTTGCGGGCGCTTACACGGCGCGCAGCACGGCATAAAGGGGTGACCTTCCGCTGGGTTTGGCGTGCCACAGTTTGAGCATGCGTACCCCCGGTGCTTGGGGAACACGTAGACTTTATGGCCGGGCACTCCGTAATTCAGGCACACTACCATGGTCCTCTTGTAGCTGTACCGAATTTCCTCCATCGAATCGAAGGTCACCGTGTATGGAAACTTGGTTCCGGCGAATATGATCATAGCCGAGTTGGTTTTACCCAGGCTCATCGCCGCTAGAATTTCGTAGCCCCAGCCGTAAGATGCGCTCTGCGATTTTCTTTTTACTAAACTCGGGCTTGATTCCGTGAATGATGCCTGTGCAAGTGGTCTCTGTAAGCTGCGTGAGCTACGCCTCGACGTCCACGCCCACCCCGGAAATTCTTTATTGTTTGACGTCTTGGATCCGGAAGGCGTAATCCATATTGTTATTGCACGCAAATCGGATGTTCTTATCGTTTAGTAGCCTGAACTTGACTGGATCTTGTGGCGGTGAGCGCAGGACCCCGAGGGTGGCTCCTCCCAGCTTCTTCTCGTGATCCCTTAGGCTTAGCCACTTTTTAGTTTTAATGCCGACCTTGCATTTGCAGTCCCGAAGGCTGGGCATTCCTGGAGTAGCCTTGGAAGTTGGGTGCCGCCGGATTCTGGCCCCTAACCCGAATTCCTGTTTCGGCTGCTGCGGGTTGACGTGCTTATGTAGTATGAACCAGGTTTTGTCGCTTGACCGGTCGTTCTGATCCTTGGACTGGTCATTTTTATCCTCCTGCCGCTGCTGCTACTGCTGCCGCGAAGACTCGATAGAGCGGTACTCCATGGCAGTTGAATAATATTCCCTTATATACGCGGGCATCTTTTGGCTAAAGACAAATACCTCCGACTTGCATAACAATACCAAGAATTTATAAGACGTCTCGTCTCCTAAGCGGGAGACATCAAAAGTGCGGCCTAGGAACACCCAACAAGCTACCAGCAATCCAACGCTTGCTTCTTCCCAAGCGTTGGATTGCTGTTAGCTAGTCGGGTGTTCCTAGGCCGCACTGATGATGTCTCCCGCACAGGAGACGAAACGCCTTATAAATTGCTGGTATTGTTATGCAAGTCGGAGGTATTTGTTTTAGAGCGCAGCTCTTAGGCGCCCGTTTCCGGCTTGAGCGGCGTCGCCGTCGGCGTAACCGCGGGGTGCATTAAGGGTAAATTCCCCGCTAAATCTAGCGGAAAAATTTCCCCGCTAAAACTAGCGGAAAAATTTTCTCGCTAATTCTAGCGGAAAAACTTCCCCGCTAAATCTAGCGGAAACATTTTCCCAGTAAATCTAGCGGAAAAGTTTCCCCACTAAAGCTAGCGGGAAAGCTTCCCCGCTAAATCTAGCGGAAAAATTTTCCGGCTAGATCTGGTGGAAAAATTTCCCTGCTAAATTTAACGGAAAACTTTTCGCGCTAAATTTAGCGAAAATATTTCCCCGCTAAATCTAGCGGAAAAATTTCCCCGCTAAATCTAGCGAGAAAATTTCCTCGCTATATTTAGCACAAAACTTTCCGCGCTAAATCTAGCGGGAAAATTTCCCCGCTAAATCTGGCGGAAAATTTCTCTGCGGGTCACGTGACTAGGGCATCACGTGACACCCGCCGAGGTCACTTGACCCCAGGTCACGTGACCCCCTCCCCGAGGTCACGTGACCTCGGGGGGAGCGGGGGGGGTCGCGTGAACACAACCCCATGTCACGTGCCCCCCCCCCCCCCCCGAGGTCACCTGACCCCCCCCTCCCGCCCGAGAACCCGTAACCCTCAGTACCCTTCCCTCCTCCTCCTCAAGAGCTGCGCTCTAATTCGGCGTTACAGGGAGTTGTAAATGGCTTTCATTTTTAATCAAGAATCCCGTCTTTCGGAACATTTTTGCAGGCATCTTTTGGCAGGATAAAAGGCTGGTCTTCGAGCTAGAACCTACCGTTAGGCTGAGCTTTCTTCTCGCGCCGGGCCCCTTCGGGCCGGCGACACGTACTTGTGCCAGGCCTAGCTAGGCCTCGTCTGTCTGTAGGGCGGACAAGAATTTTAAAGTCCCGGATTCCGAAAACGTTCAGTCTTACCAGGCTAATGACGAGGTATGTCAAATAGATCCTTGCACCGTAAAAGTATCCATATTCACGTTTGGCATCGCAGTATGTCTTCAAATTGCTGATATCGAAAATACTGAAATAAGCAGAATTGGATCGCATCCAATTTGATGAACGTTGTCGTCCTTCTTCCTTGAAGTCGTTTAGTCGGTGACTGGCGAATCAGCAGATGCTCCGCCACCAAAAGAAGCTTTCTGCCCTGGATAACACTTAGTCGCACGCGTAGCTAAATTGATGTATTTTGGGCGGCGGCCATCTTTTACAACCGCAAGTTAGTCTGCCTCAGAGGGCATCTTGTGTCTCAGCTGTAGGTGACCAATTTAGCCCGTGCAGTACAACCGCTAAACTGGGGTCTTTAACCTGAATCACAAAGTAGTGATACACGACTACACACCGGTAGGATGTTAATTCCGATCAAAGCGGGCAGGGGTGGGGATTAAACCCAGGACCCATGTGTTCTGCAGTGTGAGCTTTTGCTCCACTTGCTCCTAGCTGGTGTACCCTAAGTGTGCCCTAGCCACCTGGGCCACTGATACCTCTCACGCATCGCCAAAACCCAGCGGAATGCACAAGGAGTATGTGCTGGAGGTTGAGCTTCTACTGAACTCTCAAGCTCAGTCTGTCAGCAACTATTAGCAACGTGCGCGACCAAAAGTGCCCTTCTGGACCATTGTCAGTCTGCCAACTTACACAAATTAGTTTAAGAGCCCAAAGGCTTCTTGGCGTCCACTGTTTGTTATAAACTCACAATTGAACTTCCCGGAACTGCAGATAAGTTCCCAGGGTCACACCTCAGACGTCACAACGAAGCAAATCCTGGAAATGACGGGGAGAGCGCCTTTAGAGCGCGCGACACTAGAGCGCCGACGTTAGAGCGCGCGACACGAGGGTGCTGCGACAGTAGCGCGCTTGACATTAGAGCGCACGTCACGAGAGCGCATGACCAGTTGAGCGCGGGGCGCGAGAGCGCACCCCAGTTGAGCGAACACCGTAAAATGTGTATGTGCCCGCGGCTCCACAGACAAAACAAAATTGTGCGACTCATCGGATTGAAGCATTGGTGATATTTGATTGATTAAATATGCCTTTAATAAAAAAAAATAAAACGGGTATGACTCAGAAATTTCTAACCAATTGTTTACTGAGATCGGAGAGAAAAGGGGGCAGGGGAGTGGGCTGGGACATAAAGGTACCGGCAAAGTTTGCAGTTGAGGAGAGCAGCGAGTCTAAGAGTTCTTCACAGTGCTGCGGTGCGCCTCTCGGATATACTACAAATAGTTTACTTTTTGCTATATTTGGTCTATTCTTGACAGACATTTGGGCTCCGACCTATTTGGTGGCTACTTAGACGTCCCTTGCATAAGTTTAAATGGTGTTCTGACGCCCATGTCCGTAAAGAAGAAAGCTCACCGCTAAAGTTGTATCAGTAAAACACTCGTCGAAGGAAAGCTCAGCGCAATTTCATCGGATGCAGATCTTTCCAGTCTTTTGAGGGATACAAGAAAACCTCCCCTGCAAATCTGTGATATACAAACTCAAAGAACTAATGAAGCTAGGTCAGCTGCATTTTTTTTTTCTGCGAAAATGCACACTACAGATATGTTTGTTTTTTTTTTTCTGCTCTCAGCTTTTTGTAACACTTCTTGGTTTGTCACACGCAACAATTTCGTCGACTCATTCTGCTGTGTCATTGCTGAATTCCGCGGCATAAATCCCAGCCAATTTTACATAAAACACGCGATGCCCGAACAAGTGGTCGGTCCGGTAGGGCCACTCGCGCTGGACTGGCTGTGCGCTCTCGTGACGGGCGCTCCCCTCCACCCAAGCCACCCCGCTACCCGGAACTCTACAGCGAAAGCCATCGGGATGCAGGCGCAGTGGCGGTTTCTTGATAGCGGAGGTGTAAACACGGTCTACTGAAACTCCCTAATGTCGTTGCGCACTAGAGTCGCGCGCGCTAACGTCGCAGCGCTCTTGAGTCGCGCGCGCTAACATCACCGCTCTCTCGAGTCGCGCGCTCTAACGTCGCGGCGCTCTAGTGTCGTGCGCTCTAACGTCGCGGTGCACTAGTGGCGCGAGCTCTAACTTCGCGGCGCTCTACTGTAGGCCCTCTTGTGTCGTGCGCTCTAGTGTCGTGCGCTCTAGTGTTGTACAGCAGAAATGACGTAGCGGATAAAAACTATAAGTGAGAGTTACCTAAACATCGTAGCTCTCATAGATTGGAGGCTTGACCAGCTTTCAAACTGCAGCCAGCAGCCTTAAAACAAGTGTTTCTGGACATGCACAGGAAGGTTTAGTAATGAACCCGCGATCACTGTGCATAACAAGCTGTAATTCCGTAGTCAGGAAAAGTAAATTGGTGGGTATGTTTATACAGCCGGAAGTCAGTCTGCCATAGTGAGCATCTGGTGTCTCAGCTATAGACGAGCAATTTAGCCAGTGCGGTACAAACGCTAGGCTGGTGTCTTTAAAGGGGTACTCCACCGATTTTTTTAGCTACCTCAACTAACTATATTTTCTGACTCCCCGGCCTTTAGCCTTTCCGGTATGCTATTTAGCATCGCGAAATTAATAATAGGTATTGTGAAATTGGCAAATGAAAATGGTGCAAAAACCAATATTCAAATATTCGCGCACTTTTCAGTGCCGTGACGTCAGTGGCAGGCAGGCTTGCCAGTCGAGCAAGTAGTCTAACAATAGAGTATGCCAATCATTTGTTCCGTGCTGGAGCACGGATACGGAAGCGAGCTTCCAAAGCACTCATTTGACACCAAGAAACTGCTTCAAATCCGTTGGGAGCAACTTCTGTAGTCCAAAACGTTAACCCCTGCCTTCCGCTGACGTCACTTTGTTCTTGTTGCCAGTAGAGACTTTTAGTTTGAAAAACATGGTGAAGACCAAAACTGTAAATTCAATAACTTCGCGAAAAAACAATATTTTGACCTAATATTTGGGACACTATTTTAGCAATGTTTGTTGGTTAGTTTAGCAAAATTTTAAGCAAATCGGAGACAATTAAAAAAACGGTGGAGTACCCCTTTAACGTGCACCACGCAGTAGTGATACACGAACGCACGCCGATATAGTGCTCATCCAGATCGAAATTTGCTAGGGGGGGGGGGGGGGGGGGGGGGCGGGGAGGGGAGTATTGAACTCCATAGTCAGAGGTCCGCTCATAACTGCCCACTGCGTATTAATTAAGCTCGCGACTGATTGTGAATCCACACTAGAATTCCAAGCGTGTACATACAATTCGTGATTTCAACAGATTGAACATAAGAAAGATGAGAGTTAGGAGTGTGACCACTTGACCATATATCTAACATGCTCGGAGGACACTAAATGCGAAAACTACACTTATTAAGCTACGCTGCAGAATAACAACCACTGAGCCATCTTGGGGCTTAAAGTCAGGGTTGCCAGTTATCTGAAGCATTATGTGGAATCGCGGGAAACACTTCTTCGGCCTCAGAAATGTTTAAACAGTTTGCAGCGCAAAACGATATCACCTGAGCTTCCTAACATCGTATCTAAAGCTGCAGAAGTCTCCGTTTCAAGTTGTGATGATCGACAATTCCATCCCCTCTGCACTAAGCACCAAGAGAGCGGCACCCACAAACGGATCGGGGAACCGGTGTGCTGATAATCTATACCCTAGTTACACTCGCGCTCTCAACTTTCATTAAAGGGGCCATGAAACGAATTTTGGGCAGCGAAAAATGATTTGAAATTGGCATTTTTTTAATCGCATATCATTCAGTTGGCCAAACGAAAGAGGGTAGAAAGTCAAAAGCCAGTTTTTCGGTACGAACATTTGAAGATATAGCGGAATATTTTGTAACTTCTTTCCTTCGAAAGCTCTCCACCTTTTCACTATGATACATCCGCGGTTCCCGAAGCGCGTCAGCGGTGCCAACCTGACGTCAGTCGAGCCCAGCTCACGCATTGGGCACGATAACTGCGTCACTCGGACGTATGCGCTTGTCAACAATCAATCCATTGACTAATATTTGGATTCGCGTTCGTGGCCAATGACCTCCCTGATGGAACGTATCCTAACTGGCAAATTGCAAGTTGAATGGTGTTCAAAAAAAGCACGGTGGAAGCTAGGAGTCATGTCACCGGTGCCGCAGAATGTCACGAGAACGTGATTTCACAATTCACATTTGAGCTGAGGATTAAAGCTACGGAGGAAGAAGTTGAAAATCGTTTCGTGACCCCTTTAAGCCAACCACACAGGGGCAGCGGTGGCCGAGTGGGCTAGCGCACACCAGCTCGGAGCACGTGGAGCGAAAGCTCACACTGCAGAACCCAGGGATCCTGGGCTCAATCATCACCCCTGCCCATTTCGATCTCGATGAGCATCGTAACGGCGCGCGGTCGTCTATCACTACTGCGTGATGCGCATCAAAGGCCCCAGGCTAGGGATTGTACTGTACTGGCTAAATTACTCATCTACAGCTGGGAGACTCGTCGGCCGTTGAGGCACACCAAGTTCTAGGCTGTATGAACATACGCACAACGCCCAAATCCCTACCCCTGTCCGTTTCCATCTGGATGAGCATCATACTGACGTGGGCTCGAGTATCACCACTGCGTGGTGCTCGTTAAAGACCCCAGGCAAGCGCATAGGACGTCAGCGTTTATACGTTCTTGAAGCAGATGACAAGCAGAGAAAGTACGCAAGCGACTGCTTCGCGGTTTCTTTGTTTCCGGCCGGTTGAGCTTCTTTGCTTCAGCAGTCGAGTCAGAACTATTCAGGATATTATGGAGGAGGGGGATTGCTGTCACCTTCGTCGGAATTTTTTTTAATGAATTACGCGGGTCTTTTTCACTTTCCTCGCCTGAGTACCAACTGTAGCCAGCGCAAAAGACGCTAATCGGAGGGGGCTTGTGCGAGCACTAGTGAGAAAAACAAAAAAAGAAGACGAAGAGTAGAGCGACATTGACGTGTCTTTTCCGACGCAGATCATGTTGGAAATTTCAACGAACTGCTTATCAGTGAAGTGTCGAAGCGTCGGGTTCTTTGGGATGCGCAGCTCGAAGAATTTAGGAATGACGGGACGCAAGAGAAACTTTGGGAATTGGTGACTGAGGCCGTGAAAGTGATCGACAACACCGGTATAAAACCACTGCACTACTTCGGGAGGCTCGGGTTCAGGAGATTCGGGTCGGTCATATCAGTTAGAGCCAACGTTACTAAACCACTCAGTTGGGAAACTGCCATAGAGACTGCTATCGAAAAGTGTCCCCGATCTGTCCTCGGGCACCGAGCTAATGGCGAACACAACGCCGCCTTTCCTCCCGCAGCGGCCACATAAGGAACTGCACGTGACGTGTACTTTTGCTTTAATCGGATATTTTGGCGCCGAAACAGACACAGCGGAATAGGTTACAAGGGTACCACCCCCGTCTCCCTAGCGGACGCGTCGCGTCTTACTACCGAAGTTTAAATGCACCTAGGTCGGGACGCGCTCCCTGAAAGCACCGCTGAGGCATGGTTGTACAAAAACAATATTAATTGTGCCACAAAACCTTGCAAACTAAATATTTTAAAAACATCACGCGCCCCTCATTTTGTACTAAACTCTAATAAATTTCATACAAAAAGAGTCTTTCCGTTTGTTTTTCCCTAAAAACATCCTTTCTAAAAGCTTAAGGTGACCACAGTAAAGACAAATGATAAAGAGGGGCGCTGTTGTATTTAGCTCGTTCTCGGTGGACGCCGGCGGCCCAGGTTTTGACGGCGAGTTTCTCAACTGAGTGTTCTAGTAACGTTTGTTGGAGCCTTTACATCCGAGGAAGGCGCTGCGCATGACGCTGTCGACGTTGATTCGAGGTTTCATCCTCCGCGACAACTTAATAAAAAAAGAAACTTAACAAATAAGATTAAGGTATATTTATTATTTAAAACCCTTTTTTTGTAATATTAAGCTCAAATTAAGCGGGAAACTAAAAACTAATGCATTAAAATTGTTGTTAGAAGCCGTTGTATCCGACTGAGCGCATCTGCTTTCTGCAAGCAACACTGGTCATCGAAACTGCAAAAAAACGCTTATGTGCAATGGAACCCCGCGATCCGTAACGCCGCTCCGATAGCGGCAGTGATTTCGGCCGCAGAATCTCTGCATGTGAAACCCGCTTTACACGGCGGCGCCAACTCTCATTGAGCCACTAACGATCGAGTTCAACTGAGCTGGCCTATCCCTGAGTTACCTGATGGGGGTTCGCCCCAATCTAAAGATGGCGGCGTCCGCCGCATCGCCGCCCATAGCTAGCACCAGCGAAGCACTAATTGCTATTGCGGAAGATTGGGGGAGGCATCTTGAAAGTATCGTAGCAGAAAATATTGTCGGAAGAGCTTTGATTCAGGGCCAGAACTGCCGCTGCAACGATTACGGTACGTCGAGGGTAGCGAAAGCACAGTAAGGACGGCCCCTGTGATGTCGCTGCCGATAAAACTTTCGTTATGTCTCTCTTGCTTAAAGGTTCGTGAAAAGTTCTGTTGTCGTTATTTTTTTACAATAAAAACAAACCTTTAATTTTTATTGTTTTAAATGTTTATAACGTATGAAAAGTGCTCATATATATAATTTTTATCACTTATTAAGAAACAAATGGTACTATAACGTCTATTTAGGGTTCGTTTCGGTTTCAACTGAATCCCATAACGCGCATTTGAACTGGGTTTCTCAGGTTCATGTACTGTGTACAGTGTGTAGCACAGGACAACCTTGTTGAGCGTGATGACAGTTGTGGGATGCCAACGATCATTTGCTTAATGTCACTTGTGAGATGCGAACGATTGTTGACTTAATGACAGTTGAGAGCGTTAGTCTAAGTAGGGTATAATTACGAGTTTAGCTACAGACATAACTGAACGAGCCCCGGCCGCTCACATGTCAACTTTCCCGCGAAATTTAGTGGGTAAATTGAGTTTGTGTATAGGTCACGTGATATCAAGCCATGTGACGTCATTGTCCCTTAAATATAGCGTTGAAAATAGATTTGCGTTGAGGTCACCTGACATTAAGTCATGTGTCGTTTTTTCCGCTAAATTTGGCGGAAAAGCTGAATTGGTGTTAAAATGGTGCGATGTCCATTTTCCCATTTTCCCGCTAAATTTATCGAGGAAACTAAATTTGTTTATAGTTTGACATTACACCAAGTCGACGCAATTTCCCCCGCTGGATCTAGCAGGAGAAATCTAGATTTGGTTTTAACTGCATCCCTTGACGCGCATCTCAGCTGGGGTTGTTAGGCCTATGTACCGTGTAACACCGATCAACTTAGTTGAGCTCAAAGGCAGCTGGGAGATGCAAACGATCGTTGGCTTAGTGACAGTTTAGAGCGCTATTGTAACTAGGATATGAGCGCTGATCATCTAGTAGTGGCTCTAGGGAAGACCGTTGTCATGCATAATACACTAAATAGCTAGAATCAGGTATTAAGGCTTTTCAAATATTTTTTTGTTTTGTAAAGACTAGGGAGGAGTATTTCCGTCAATTACGTTTAGAGGCCAGAACAGTTTCAAATAGTTGTTTTGCTAAAATCATAGACCAGTTTTTGCGTTTGTTTGCCGGGTATCAAGAACACAATCAGAATGAGTGTCCAAAATCTTGCCCACAATGACGCTTAGAAGCGTCACGTAGTCGTTTCTCTGCCATCTTCACATGTGTAAAACAAACGAACAAAAATTCCCTGTACTCAGCTTTAACCTGGCTTAAAGAAGAGTGAATAAAATTGCAGACAAAAAGCTAGGAGTTGATTCAGCATAAACTTTTCTCTATAAAGGGCAACTACGGTCCATACCTTCGATTTTTTTATTATGACCGTTTTTAGTGCAGTCAGCGTCCCTGAACTGCAAGGTGTAATTTTTTTCTCGTTAGTTTGCGTAGTTTTAAAGATACCGACGCCTGAAAGTTTTGTTTGGGGCGCGGCCAACAAAACCGAAACTAGCCGCTCGAGGCCCCGGCAACACTGGAAATCAGCCGCTATGTGAACGTGACGTCACGATCGTTCTTGTTCAACGAGTACGCAGGCCGAACGGCACCTACCTATGTTGCGCTAGGCGTCTAAAGATAGGAGGTAGGCTGATTTTGTTTTAATTCTGTATACGTGGTAGTTATCTAGCATATGTAGCAAGAGTTAGTGCGTATACGCAAAAGCTACCGACTGAAAAACCCGTAAACTCGTACGGTGCCGTACTCGGCGGCCGCCGCCGTGCGTGCGCTATGCCGTACTCGTCGCTTGTATACCCAAAAGCTAGCGACTAGAAAACGAGTGAATTCGTTCGGTGCCGTACTCGGCGGCTGTCGCCGTGTGTGTTTTCCGTACTCGTCGCTAGGCCTAAATTGTCATCTGGGCTCCGTGGATGGAGCGGCGTTGCTTTACGCCGCGCTGCCAGTGACGCACAGTACTGGGGGCCCTCTCGCTTTCGCGCTGCGGGTCAGTCTCAAACATGAAGGTTTGAGACCCTCCGGCGCGGGCCACGGAGCCCGAACACACGTGTGCTGGGCTGTACACGACTGTTTTTTCGTTCTTTTTTCATCGGGCGCGTAAATCCGAAGTTCAAAGTCCACTCGTCGAACAGCGTTCACCCACCGCTTCTCCAATTTCCGGTCCGTCGGACACTTGTGAAAAAGCACCTCCGTGTTGCGCAGCGGGTTGTTTGGGCAGCCCACAGCGCTACAAGTTGCACTCGGCATCTTTCGAGGAGCAGCTGGGCAGTCTTGGGCGCACCGAGTTGCTCGCTAAAACGAGTCCAAGTCCTTACAAGCAAATAAACAAAAGGCTTTACCGAAGCTACACGGGCTACAGATAAAAGCAACGGCTAAACACGCCAATCACAAGCCGAAGTAGCGGTGGTAGCGAATCAAAGAAGCGCACTCCGCGCAACACCCGGACCGGAGGAAAAAAAGAGAACGATTCGGACTTCACGGCCCAATGTTGCTTTAGCGATCGGCAACCCGCTGGCCGCCCGCTAAGGAGCAGCGGCTCGCGGCGGGTTGCGTTTTTGTTATCGGCATTAGTTGAGAATGCGGCGTCCTACGGACGTATTATTTTGGCTGGGGTCGTATTTTGTGTCACTAAAGCGATACCAGTAATTTATTTCATGTTGAGTTTTGGCCGGAGTTGCCCTTTAAGTAGCGTGCAAAAATATGAGCTTTTAGAAATTACTTTCCAGATTTTCTAAAGAAAATAACTTATGCAAAATTGCTTGGTGGTCTGACAACTCTGAGGGCGTCGTCATTTCAATGTTAGCAAGCGTCGTTGATACCGAAGGACGGTGGAGGCATCGGAGACAGCCGTACACGCGGTGTGCGATGGCACGGCAGCTGTGTTTTATGCCTTCCGACCATGAAACACGGACGAACAGTTTAAGCAACGTACCTTAACTGTCTGATGAAATTCTCAGAGGTCTGTGCGCGCTGGCGACAAGAGGCAGTGCGTAGGCTTCCACAGAGAAGGCATAGAAATTGCTCCGCTGCTTTGACGAGGTTGTCGCCAGCGTGCACAGGCCTCCGAGTGTTTTGTCAGTCGGTTGCGGTAGGCTTAAACTGTTTGTCCACATTTCATAGTCGGAAGGCAAAAACACAGCTGCCTCGCCATTGCACACTGCCCGTACGGTTGCCTCCGATGCCTCCACCGTGCTTCGGTACCGACGACGAGGAAGAAGTTTTCGTTTCGGGCGGACGTGATTTTTTCGACGCTCCACCGAAACCAGTTTCTACATTCCGTTCGGGGAATGTCAGCCTCCCCCCCCCCCCCCCCCCCCCCAGCGCAACCCCACTCATTGAGGAGAATGACATGGGCAATCAAGAAACCCTCGGTCACCGATTCTGAGTCCGGCGTGGTCCATGTCGGCAAATTCGGAAATCGAGGATATGGAGTCAGCGGTAAGCCTAACATCTGGGGTGCTGTGTTGCGCTTTTTGGACTCCCAGGAGACTGGGGAGAAATAAGTGACGTCAACGGCACAGCAAACGCAGATTGGGTGTTGACAGAAGAAAACGAAATCAGCACCCAATCTGCGTTTGCTGTGTCGTTGACGTCACTTCCTTCTCTCTAGTCTCCTGGGAGTCCAAAAATCGCAACATAGCCCCCCTGGCACATGCGGGCCCCAGACCCCGGCGACTGCAACGCAGTCACCGACATCCCATGTCATGACTATTGACATACAGCTTGACATGGGACTTCTCAGGTATCTGGGGATTTCAAAAGAAGACGCAGGAAAACTGATAACTGAACTCCTGGTCGACTACGCGCAAGGCACGTCGAATCTAAGCGTCTGTTCACGCGATGCATCTTTTAGGCGCGCAACAGTTTCGCGACACTCAAGTTTCGCGAAATGTGCTCGTTCACACGTACCGCTTCACGTGCAACAACGATGACGCTTAAACTCGCGAAAATAGTTTGGGTGTTGACCATAAAGTGGCGCTTCAGTTGAAAGCCAACATCATCATCATCACCATTAGCCATTCAGCCTCGTGTTCTCCATCTCCCGCCACATTCTAAAAACCGAAGCACCGCCGCCGCTGGTTCGAACACTCCTCCGTCCCCGCACCGTCCCGTTTTCGGCACGGCGCCCAAGGCGCTTCCGCCGGGACAGGGCGAGTCGCCGGCTGTGTGAATGAGGCCTAATTGTCTTAGTCCATCGCTGGATTTTTTTCCGATATGCTACTCACTTTTCCTGCAGTGGTGCTCGACGTGCTTGCGGAAGCGCCGGCAGTATCCATCGTTCCTGGTTTCGGTTTTTTTCGGATTTGGCTCGGCTACAACACCGGCAGTGAAGTGGTCTTCTCAAACAGCTCGCTCCCCCCTCAAAGGCCATGTGAGAGCGTTTCTGAGCGGCCATTGGCGGCGCCCTCAGGGTGATTGACAGGACTAGGCAAAGTTTCAGCAAAAGCTCGCTCCAGAAACGAGGTGTGCGCGCAACTTTTTTTAGATGCGCGCGTCCTTTTCGGACTCGTTCAGACGGCGGAACCATTTCGCGAAACTACGTTTCGCGACACTAGATGCGCGAGAGAAATGCATCGTGTGAACGGGCCTTAAGAAGCGCAATCCCACAAGGCGTCCGAAGCGAAGCGACAGCAACTCAGCCAACGCCCGAATGCAAAATGGTCTACCTTCCCCCTTCGAATGATTTCCCGGCACTGAAAGACCCGAAAAAAAAAAAAATGCTTCTCAGGCTTTTCTCGGAGTGTCGCAAGTTACGCTTACCGGTGAAGGAAACGGCTTTTTATACCATGTTTCCCGGCTAGACAATTGGCAGGTGAGCAGAAAAACGCGTCGACGCAAATAACCTACGACACAAACAGAAAATCTAGATGAGAAAGCGTCAGATGGGACCGAAGAAAAAAAAAAAAGACCGAGCATCTACACAAACGGTGGTACTCAAGCCTACATGCATCGAGGATGTAAAAGCATCCGGATCAAGAGAGATTAAGACCGCTGTGAAAAAAGCGGGAATTACGTGCGGTCAAGAATATAGGATACAAATTCAACCAAAGACAAACACAACCAACAGACGATAGAAAAACTCCTTAAAATCACAGAACTGGACAAGAAAGACAAAGCATACACCCTGCGACCACAGAAAGCCATGGGAAATAATCACAGTAGAGGGGTAATTTATCTCAACGGAGATGCCAGTGAACAGACCCCCGAGACTCGGTTAGCCAACCTGGAGTGCCGGGCGGCAAAAGTCGTTTACGCAAGGCTTATGGGAAAACATAGTAATGCTGTAGTCATCACCTTCGAGGACGCCCGGCTACCTGAAAAGTGTTCTTCTCTAGACAAATCTTCAACGTGAAACCCTACAGACCACGACCGATCGTGTGCTATAACTGCTATGGCCTAGGACATATGACCGACGTCTGCCCCTGCCACGAGCGTCGATGTGGATGTTGTGGCTACATCCACGAAGAGGATATGGTGGACTGCAAAAGGGAAGCACAGTGTCGAAACTGCAACGGACCCCATGTCGCTACGAGCAAGGACTGCCCCAAGCGCAAGAGTCCAGGGAAGAATTCTTCACAGCTAAGACAACCACCGCGACCGCAGAGGACTAGCTATGCGGATGCGACTAAAGTAGTCGATTCGACACATTCCGTGGTCCAAGTCAAGAGTTGCGACCCGTGCGGTGCACAAGAACGGACTTCAACGGACTGGGTTCCAGACTAGGCCAAGATAATCGCCATTGAAAACCAGCCAAAACCGCAGCCGCAGCTGAGTGAAACGAAAGAGAAAGAAACAGCACGGGTGGGCGAACAATACGCTACCAAAGCCGAACTAAAACGAATAGAAACCAAGGTAGACACAGGATTCGGCGTCATATTCGAAGTGCTAGAAGAAATTCGGAAACCCTCATTTGAACTAAAAAAAAGACCTACTGCCTGGACGTTAGAACCCAAACGATTGGGCGGACTACGACGAAAAAGACCCTGATCACTCACTAGAATTGCTGCTCTTTCCAGGCCCGAGGGACAGAACTTAAGCTCCGCTTTGAACGCGAATCCCCGTCCCTCAGGTTTTACTCCCACAAGAGACCAGAACGCCCAACATGACGCTACCGTGCTGTAACTTCTACACCGTACCTACACTCTAAGAAAAAGTGAGCACTCCCCCTCGTCATCGTGCGTTTCGATGGCTGTCACTACCCCACAGGCTTACTTAACTCCCCCCTGGGCTCGAGCCATTGAGAGTTAGCACCCTGTTGGCAGGTGACAAGCATGGGGTAGTCACGTTTTATAAACTCTTGAATTAAACGTTTAAGTACATGCAGTCGTTCAATAGTAAAAGTCACTTCAAAAATCTCAAAAAGTACTTGAAACTTGTTTTCTTTGTGCTTTGGTTATCATTTATTCAAATTTTAACCGGTCGAAACAAGCGTGTGGCTCAGTTCCCCTAAACTGGCAGAAAACAAACAAGTACAGGCAACCTTGGTAGGCACCTGCTAAAACCCAAGGCAGATAAAAAGTATCGCGGTTGTCCTTTGGTTCCGTCGCGGGTTTTACCATGTACAGCAGTAAACAGCTGGCAGCTGCCCTATTGAAAATTCCATCAAGCTACGTAATTTGGGACACTGACTGCCAGTCAGCAGCCTTGGTGGAACGTGATGGACCATCAAACGTCATCTGATGGTCCATCAGATGACGTCTGACTGCCACTGCCAAGGGAATTTCATCATCAAGGGCAGCATTTATATAAGAGTAAAGCTATACGCACTCATAAATATCGCCAAATGCCTCGATAAAACAAAATGTTCGAGAAAAAGAAAGAAAAAAAAAGTAGGATTACCGCGGATCGAACCCGCGACCGCTTGCGTACATATCGGACACCCTAACCGCTATGCTACGCCACGGCAACAGAAACTCGATTTGACTATTCGTTTTATACGAGGTGCTTCGGCTACAAATGCAGTTAAGTCGTCAGCATGTTATGCAAAACACTCGTATATCACTCGCCGTACTTCAGTTCTACTCACCTGCCATTTAGAGTACTTTCGCGTCGTAGAATGATCCTTTTGTTCGCGCGTCACCGGCCCAGTAGACCTGGTACACCTTGTCGTCTTCAACTACACCGCTAAAGTCCCTTACATAGTCGGAACTCACAACAGGCTGGGTCTTGTCGAGTAGAAATTCTACGAAAACATAAGACATTGTAGAGCCCGGGCAGGATCGACAGGTTGGAGCAAGCGGGCAAACAAAACGAGTCGAGAGCGATCGTTCATGAAAGCTCGGCGAAGCCTCTATGGGCGAAGCGAAGTGCGAAGTGTCGTGTTCGACGCTTCGGCGGGCTTCTGATCAAGGTTGTCGGTCGGTTGCGTGTCACATCTCTAACGTCAGCGGTTTTATGGGCTCACGTCCCGAAATCGTTTTCTCGTGCATAGATTACTTTTCGTATTCATAGATTTGACGAAATAGTGGTATCCGAACGAACTTTACGTCCTTTGACCGTACTTCTGTCTGCACGTCAAAGCTTTCTGACGTACAGTCAGAGACAATCGATGTACTGTCAGAATCACCACCAGGACATCCTGATGGCATTTCGCGGCGGCCGACTGCCACCAGGAAACCATCAGAAAGCCCACAAGCGGGGTCTGACTGGAGTTTGACTGTCGGTCAGAGTAACTTGTTGGCCAATCAGACATGCTTGACGTACAGTCAGGCACAGTCAGCGGTCCACTAGAAAACATTGACTGCCAAGCAGCGTTACATTGATGGATTTTTCCTTCGGGTGGTGTCGTGCTCGAGGAATTTAAGCAAATCTTTAGAAAAGCTCAGTGTTGTGTATGCCGCAGATCGGGCAACTGTGAGCGATGGCAGCGCCATCCTCCAGTAGGCGGACGTGGAAGGACTTACTGTTCGCCATTCCGTTCTCTACCTCTTCGACTCTTGTACGCGGCCAAAGTCGGCCTTGTAAATGAACCCGTGTTATGCATACCTAAAATTTGGCGACGAGGTCACAGACCAACGGTAACCGACGGCGGCCGCATGAAGAAGCAAAAACAAGCGGCGAGACTCCACACGAGGCAACGAGGGCGAGCGGCTGCGTAACGGCGGCGGCAGCGGGCAGCGGGCAGAACGAGATGGCATCGGAAGCTAAGCCTAGCGTTTTGAACGTCTTCATGGGTCGACTACGCCACATGGAAGAGTTTTCGCCGGACCACCCAGAATCCTGGCCTACGTACAAGGAACGCCTGGAGTTCTACTTCGCGGCGAACGGCGTGGTCGAGGAGCAGCAGCAGAGAGCAGTGCAGTGCAGCGTCTGCGGTCCGGCTACGTACGCTATCCTTCGCTCGCTGTGTTCGCCGGCGACGCCGGCAGAGACGCCGTACGCGGACATCGTTTCAAAACTCAGAAGCCACTTCACGCCCAGGCCTTCGGTAATCGTACAACTTTTCTCATTCCACAAACGAAGTCAGCAGCCTGGTGAAGACATCGCGGAATTCGTCGCGGCAAACGCGGCAAACGGAAAACATCAGAGGAGCGTTGCCTGCGGCGTCCGATTTACATCGGATGAATCAAGTGCCCAAGGGTGCCAAGCCGGGCGGAAAACAAGAACCCTCAAGAGAGCCAAAAGCGACGAGAAGAAGGCGGTGTTTCCGCCGCAACGGCGACCACGACGCTACAAGCTGTGGATTCCGCAACGCAGAGTGTCATTTCTGCAAGCGGAAGGGGCACATCGTTCGAGCCTGCCGTCAAAAGGAACAGGCAAGGAGCAGGGCCAAGAGCGACAATAAACGCCCAGGCAAGTTGGGACGCTCAGGAGTGTACGGGCTTTACCACATCGCCAGTGGACTGCCGGCTTTCATGGCAACGGTCACCGTAAACGGACAGGAGGTATCGATAAAAGTGGACTCTGGATCCATCTGTTCCATTGTCAACCTGAGCATGCTGAGCAAGCTGGGAATCTCGAGGAAGGCACTTCGACCGTGTTCCAGAGGAGTGCGGACCTACACACAGCAGCCTGTCCGGATCGTGGGTGAAGTGGAAGTTCTTGTCAAGTACAACGGTAAAGTGTGCAAGCTACCTCTACTCGTCACAAAAGGGTATGGAATCAGCATCCTGGGGAGAGACTGGTTTCAACCGTTATGCATATCCCTGGAAGGACTGCACCAGCTCAACGAAGCTCCTGTTTCCAAGAGTTCCAGTGGAGAAGGCCAGCCAGCTGTACGCAAGGTGGTGACGAGTGTCAAAACTCTGCTGGAGGACTACCCAAATGTGTTCAAGCTTGGGTTAGGGAAGAGCACAGGTCCTCTGGTGCGGATTGAAGTGGAGGAGCAAGCCACACCCAAGTTCCACAAGTCGCGGCAAGTATCTTTCGCTCTTCTGCCGAAAGTGGACGAAGCCATCGAGAAGTTAGTGGAGCAAGGGATTTATGTTCCGGTCAACCATTCTCGTTTGTTGACGCCAATTGTTCCGATTCTAAAGAAGAAAGGAAAGATGGGGATTTGTGGAGACTACAAGGGAACGCTCAACCCAGTCATCAAGTGGGAGACTTACCCACTGCCCGCTCCAGAGCAACTGCTCGCAAGACTAGGAGGTTGCTCGGTGTTTTCCCGGCTTGACCTGGATCAAGCTTGCCAACAGCTCTGTGTCGACGAGGACACCGCCATGCTGCAGACCGTGACAACACACAAGGGCCTGTTCAAGGTGACGCGATTGCAGTTTGGATGGCAGTGGCAGTAGCCATCTTCCAACGTTACATGGAAGGAGTACTAAACGGACTCGAAGGAGTTAGTGTTTTCTGGATGACATCCTCATTGGTGGAAGAACAGTCGCCGAGCACGACGAACGGTTGCGTAAGGTGCTGCAGCGTATCCAAGACGATGGGCTTCGTCTGAATGCCGACAAGTGTGCATTCAGGGTCAAGGAAGTGACGTACCTGGGGTACCTTATCAACAAGGACGGAGTAAGCCCTTTGGGTGAAAAAGTTAAAGCGATCAAGCAAGCTCCGGAACCAGTGAACAAGAAGGACCATCAGTCGTTTTTGGGAGCCTTAAATTTCTATGGCCGTTTCCTGAAAGGAGCTTCACATCTGTTGGAGACACTTTACCGCCTCATAGACAAGGACAAGGCATGGATTTGGACAAAGACTGAAGCAAAGGCGTACCAGAGTGCCAAGAGCCTGCTGGAATCATCAGCCGTCTTAGCACACTATGATGTGTCACGTCCCATAAGGCTGGCCTGTGACGCGTCTCCGTGCGGGGTGGGTGCTGTACTGAGCCAAGTGGGAGAAGACGGCGTTGAAAGACCAGTGGCCTTTGCCTCGAGAACTTTGTCAAAAGCAGAACGTAACTATGCGCAGATAGCCTGGGAGGCTCTGGCTTTGATATTTGGTGTTCGGAAATTCCACCAGTACGCTTTTTGGTCTGAAGTTTCAACTCTTGACAGACCATAAGCCGTTGCTGGGCCTCTTGCACGAGGCCAAGCCTGTTCCTGCCGTGTTGTCACCTCGGATGTTGCGCTGGAGTCTGCAACTTCCTGCATACAACTACGAACTGTTGTACGTACCTGGCTCCAAGCTGCCACATGCCGACGTTTTCAGTCGTCTTCCGCTTCCTGTGAAGAATGAGCACAAGCCACCGTTGCGAGACTTCTTGCTGCTGGAGGCAGCGCCGGAGGTTCCTCTAGATTCTACCAAGATCGCAGCATTAACACGGACTGACTCGGTTCTGTCGCGTGTGCACCGCTGGATTTTGCAAGGGAAGCTGCCAGAAGAATTCCGCCCCTTCGTGGCCAGGAAGAACGAACTGTCCAGCTACAGAAACTGTGTGCTCCGGGGATCTCGTGTTGTGATTCCGGGTCCCGCACAGGCTCAAGTCCTTGACACCCTACACACCACGCACCCTGGAGTAGTGCGGATGAAAGGTCTTGCACGCAGCACAGTGTGGTGGCCGGGCATCGACAGTCACGTCGAACGTAAGGTAGCTGGCTGCCAGATGTGCCAAGAAACTCGACAAGCCCCCAGCGAGGCACCGGTGCACCCATGGGAGTTCACGAAGAACTTTTGGTCTCGTTTGCACATTGACTTTGCCGGTCCCTTCAAAGGGAAGGTTTTTCTGCTGGTCGTCGATTCGCATTCCAAGTGGTTGGAAGTTTCCTTGATGGAATCAATGTCGACCAGAGCAGTACTCAAGGAACTTCGAGCAATGTTTGCTCGCTTTGGCATTCCCGAAGTTTTAGTGTCGGACAATGGAACTGCGTTCACGTCAGAAGAGTTTGCTGAGTCTGCAACCAAGAATCAGATACGGCACATTACAGTCTCACCCTATCACCCGTCCTCCAATTGGCAGATTGAGAGGATGGTACGGGAAACAGAACAAGTGCTACGCAAGTTGTCTCAAGGAGATTGGGCCACCAAGCTGTCTCGTTTCTCGTTGGGCCCTCCCCCCCTCCCCAGCACATCTTACCCAGTACAACTAGGGGGAAGAGTCCGGCTGAACTTCTGGTGGGGAGACGACTGCGATCTGCCATTGACCGTCTGCATCCCGATTTTCATCTGGATGGATCGTCTCTGGAGCGTTACTTCCGAGATGGCTCTCAACGAGTTCGGGAGTTCTGTCCCGGTGATGCGGTGTATGCACGGAACTATCAAGGTAGCACCAAGTGGGTTCCCGTGTTCATCGCTTCAGTCACAGGACCCCTGTCGTACCAAGTTCGTATGTCCAACGGTCGCGTTTGTCGAAGGCACGTTGATCAACTCCGCAATCGTGCCAGTCCACTAGACCTTGGTGGAGCCACCAGTGACACTTGTGGTGACACGACCGATGGTGATCACTCCCCTGTGGTTGTCCAGGACCCACTACTGCCGGGAGTGAATGAAAATTCTCCAAGTCCAAGTCTACCCGCCAGCCCCACCACCTCCTTGCCTAGACCCGACGGTCCTAACCTGCCTGGAAGCCTTGCACAGGAGCATGGCTCTCCCAGCCAACCTGCAACAACAGGAGCTTCTAGGTACCCTCGACGCGAGAGAAGACCCCCACGGCGTTACCAGGACTACGTTCCATAGGGGGGAAGGGATGTTGTGTATGCAGCAGATCGGGCAACTTTGAGCGATGGCAGCCCCATCCTCCAGTAGGCGGACATGGAAGGACTTACTGTTCGCCATTCCGTTCTCTACCTCTTCGACTCTTGTACGCGGCCAAAGTCGGCCTTGTAAATAAACCCCTGTTATGCATACCTAACACACAGGAAGCTACGCACAGGCGTGAGTTGACTTGAATGTTCGCCGGACGAGATACTCTCGTCGTCTTTTATTGTGCGGTCCAGTAAAGAGCGGGCTCTCAATAAAGGTGTGATCGGTTAGTTCTGCGTGCAGATCAGTTGCAAATGGCCTCCTCGGTTCCGCCGAACTTGCGCGCCTGTCGTACCCAATTTTTTTGCTTTCAAGTGCAGTGAAGTATGAAACATTGAACACCACGACTGAGGCCCGACAGGACGAACGTACACAGATATCTGGGATCATGTCCGTGTATTTCACTATTTCTCTGTCTCGAGGTACATGATTCGCCTTCTCTGGTTCATTTGGCACATTTCATCGAGCATACTCGATAAAAAAAATGCTCCAAACAAGGCCGGTTCAGACACTAGCGTTTGACAGCGTTGCGTCGAGAACCGAAAGCCACTCACCGGCACGTCTGTGCTTCGTATCAAGCGTGGAATCCAATTCAAGGAGTCATCTTGGCACGCGATATAAGCAGCAGGGGTGTCCTGATTTCTTGCTGCCGCAACGCAGTCAGACGCACGCAGTCAAACGCTACTGTCTCAGCCAGGATTTAGATAATTTAGCATACGTATTTCGCGTTCGTTGCAGGTGAAGGCACGGGCCCGAAAGCAGCAATTCTGCACTGTCCTCTTGGCGCGAGCGCGAGCGCATAGAACGCATATTTAGCGAAAAGAAGAAAACTGAAATAACGCTTCGGGGAGGACCGGCGGACGGGCTTCGCTAGAATCACCTGCGCGTGCTCAGTGTACTCAACGTGTACCCAACCGCCGCTAAAGTCAGTCTAAATATGTAAAAAGAGAAAAGAAAATGCATCAATGTGTTCAGAAAGTTGTGAATGCAGAAATTGGTTTCGATAATTAATACATATAATTAAACAGGCTTCTGTATACTTGAAGAGTAGGATAGCGAGAAAACGAAACTGATGAAAATGTGACGTGTAGCAACTATTCAAATTTAATTATAACCTGCAGTTCACTTTTGCAATGGCCCTACATTAGAGATACGAGCGCTTCCCTAAGGGCTGTAGAGGAAAAGAATATATACGGCTAAATCTTGCACAGTGTTTTCGTATTTATGCAAAATATGACAGTGGTCGCCATCCTAATCGGCCACAGAAAATACAGCAGTATATAAGCTGGTGGCGTCGCCTAGAGGTGTATATAGGAATGTAGAGTGCCAATATTTGATGTTGTATCTTGTGCTGTTTCTGAATGCGTTGATGTATAAAATGCTGTGATGTCTGTATGTCGCGTATGAGTGAAGTGTGGCGTGGGATACGTACATATACGACATGTCTGGCGAGACGCTCAAAGCAAGAATTGCTGGTTTCTTTTTTTCTTTAGTTTGAGCGCTGTCCGTTAGGTGGCGCGTGTCGCCGCCCAATTCAAGGAGTCGCGCGTTTATCTGTCTACTTATTTGAGTGAAAAACATGGAGGCGTAGCAGCCACAAAGGTTTCGGTCTGGTTCGGTTCTCGGCCTCTCGTCCAAATGGGATCAGTCCCATAGCCAGTTAAATGGGTGTTCCGTGCGGTGAATAGCGCCAAGTGCGTGCACAGACGCGGTGAGAATTACCAGGGACTTGAAAGTGGATAACGAATGCTAACAGGTGAGCAGGAGCGTGGAACGATCGGAACCGACGCCGCTTAAATCGGTGATGCTTCGCCTCGCCGCTGTCAACCGAAAACGCCGGATCACTTGCGGCAAGCACAGCAAGCAGATGCTCTGTTCAATAAAGACATCATTCCATTTGTCGCTATTTTGCTTCCTACATTGAATATTTTCTGGCCGCGAAGTAAATGCAGCCGGCCTCGCGAAAGCAATCGCGGACAAACCCCCTCGAATGCGCCCCCACCCCCCACCTCACATCGTCGCCCCTGCTCGTATTAGGTGCGGTGCCGGTGCTTCGAGGCGCGTTTTGGAGAGCTTTGTGCGCACGGAAGGCAGCGAACTGGCGTACGCACTTGAGAATCGTATTTTAGCGAAAAGCAGTCCAGCTCGCTAGGCCTTACTCGTATTGCTCCACTGTCGCTTGCCAGCCGCCAAGTTGCTTTTGGGGGTGCTCACTGTGACTACCTGCTGATTGCGTGCCGTGTGACTACCCATGGGGTTGTTAGTATAACGAAAGGGGGGTAGCGATATCTGTGACGGCTTCTGACTACCCCAAGTGTAGTACCCAATGACTACCCTTTTGTTGAGAGTGTACAATACGAACGCCTCTTAATTGTAGGGAGAAGTGCCCCACAGAGAAAACAGGCTGGGCGGCTATGGGTGTACTTAGACACATCCCTCAGGCACAACTGGACGCATCAAAGCTCTGCTCAGAAGAAAGAGAGGTGGTTGCGCGCGACTTAAAAATGACAAGCAGCGACTGGTGTTGGCCTCAATCTACATTAGAGCTAAGGCCAAACCAGAAGAGGGAGAAACAAAAAGCTGGATCCGCGAGCTGTTAGACCTCGCCGATAAAAATCAGCTGGTCGTCGGACATAATTTTAATGCACAACATAGGGATTAGGGTTACCGTATTAACACCAGGAAGGGTAGGGGCGTCGCCGATGCCATGGAGTAGATTGGGCTCACGCTAAGAAATGAAAGTGGTGTTAAGACCAGGCTAGCCAAGCAAGCC
Source organism: Ixodes scapularis (assembly GCF_016920785.2). NCBI lineage: Eukaryota > Metazoa > Arthropoda > Arachnida > Ixodida > Ixodidae > Ixodes > Ixodes scapularis. The sequence continues at coordinate 185,520,012 of NW_024609857.1, forward strand.
CGGCAACATGACACCACTCCCGACCTAACGTGGCTATCAAAGTCACTGCCTCTCCGATGACTCTATGGAGGGACAATCTAGGCAGCGATCACTACCCCGTAGATGTCACCGTAGAGCAGCATAAGGACGGCAGGACAGAAGAGGCACGACCGATCTTCCGATGGGACCACTTCAGAGAGATACCATGGAGATACCACTAGAGATCCTTGACTAGAACAACAGCAATGAGGCAAGCATCAAGCAGGCGATGTCAAAGGCTCGAACGACAGTCATGATCAAGCCTGGAGACCCAACACCAGACATGCATCTCTTAAACTTGTGGCCTAGCAGACTGCAGGACTTGCAACGTTTTAGAGGAAGTAGAACCACACGACACAAGGTTAAGCTCAATCGAGCGTCGACAAAAGCAACCAGGTACAGCAAAGAACTCAGCCGATACAAGTGGCGGTATCGTTGCGAGTCCTTTAATTCATGAACCAAACTCGGCAAGGCCTGGCGCACGTACCACGGCATGGAGGCGAAGAAAAGACGCACAAGAAACGCAGCGCAGAATCTTGCACTTCGGTGAAACATAACGGAAGACGAGCTTGCCACTCAAGCCGCTCCGCTATTTTGCCCTCAGGCGAACCTGCATGACAGAACGATGAGGCACGACCGAAGAGGTTGGAGGGTCCGCCCGCCGTAAGAACCTGGCATGAATGAAGCGATCAATATGGGTGAGCTCCTAGAGGCAGTGCACACGACCAAAACGAACAGTGCACCTGTGTCCAGACGGCGTCACTTATTAAAGAACCTCCCGGCTGCATCTAAAGAGAACTTACTTCAAGAGTACAACCGAATATGGGACACGGGGAAGCTGCTCAGCCACTGGAACCGGTCCGGGGTCACACCTATACCCAAGCCGGGAAACCACAAGATAAGATAGAAAACTTCAGGCCGGTCTCACTGACATCCATCCTATGCAAAACGATGGAGAAGATAGTACTGCGTAGAATTCAGTGGTATCTGAAGTCTTACGACAGACTTGATGACAGGCAGACTGGTTTCAGGGAGGCAATGGGAATCCAGGGTAGTCTAAAACTCTTTCAGGAGAAAGTTATGGCCAACAAAGATGCGATAGACCCAAGGCATATTCTAGCACCGATATCAAAAAGGCATTTGATGAGGTTCCTCACAGGGCAGTCATTCAAGGTGCCAAAGGCTGTGGTATGAGGGGGAAAACGCTTCGGTTTATACGTAGCATCCTCACAAACAGAAAGTTTCAAGTGAAAATCGGAGAAACAATGGAACCAGAGATATCCAACAGCAAGAGGGTCCCGCAAGGGGCTGTAATATCTTCTATCCTATTTAACACGGTGATGGCTCGTCTTCCAGCCAGGCTTAGGCGCGTTAGGTGCCTTGGATTCACTATATATGCCGACATATTCACAGTATGGTCAAGAAGAGGAGCAATGGCTAACCAGCAGCAGACCATGCAGCAAGGGATAGATGAAGTCCTCGAGTATCTCCAGAAAGTCGGCATCAAGCATCGCCTGAAACAACTCAATTCTTGGTCGAGGCCAGGCCGAAAGATCATTGAAAAGGCGTCGCGGACCAAGGAGACTTACACACACAAGGACAAACAATAACGAGAGCAAAGCAAATAGAGATATTGTAGTGAGTGCGCAGGCGAGCTGGTGGAAATTAACCATTCTGATGTTGGCCTGAGACTGAGGCAGGAAAAGAGGAAATTTTAAAGTAGAAGAGAAAGGAACACACGGAAGGACCAAGAGCGAAGGGCATCGTGCTGGCATCCCGGAGAAAAGCTCACCGGAGAAAAGCTCACCGGAGAAAAGCTCCCCGGAGATAAGCTCACCGGAGAAAAGCTCACCACAAAACCGGCGGATGCGGAGAAAAGCTCACCGACCATTGAGCGTATGCGAAGAAAAGCTGACTGTTTTTTTTCTCATTTTTATATATGGAGGCTGTTGGATCAGGCGTAACATCAGGGGCGGATTTAGAGGGGGGGTCCGGATGTCCTGACCCCCCTCTTGAATTCTGCATGTGTCAAATTTAGGGCGTGAAACGAGGGAGAGGGGGAGGGGGTACGCTGACCAACACCTGACCCCTCCCCCTTCCCCCCTCAGGAAATTCCTGCATCCGCCCTTGCGTAACATATATAAAAAAAAAGTCCTTCTTCGTATTATTTGTTAAGCTTATTGGTATATTGCTCCCAAATCAGTAATTGCTGGCATGTGTTTTCTGTGGCTTACTTTGTAGGCAACAAAAGCCAAACTGAAAACTTTATGAGCTTCAAGAACAGGGAAAAGTTTGAAAACTTAATAATGTCTGCCTAAAAACCTAAAAATCAAAACTGTAAATGCCGAAAATCCGAAAGTGGATGCGCAACAACGTGGTGCCTGGAATTCTCTTTGAAGTTTTCGTTAACCTTTGAAAACAGGTAGGATAAAAGAGTCAGTAGGATATCGAGGTTTCTTTCTTCCACGGACATGCACGTTTCCTAGCCGTTCGTGCTGGTGTTTCGACACGTTACCTTTGTGTGATAGCACCCTTTTACGGTGAGCCAACCATGACCTTCAAAGCTGCATACTGTCACCGTTGTTACTCGTGACCTATATAAGGAGTAGTCTTCGGTAACGCAGCGAATACGGCGAGTTGGTAAACATTATACATGATGAAAACCGCTCAAACGACGAAGACGGAGTGAAGACAACAAACACGACAGGACGAAGCTGTTCTCGTCACTAAAGTTTTGTTAGTGAAATTAACAGAAAGAAAACAGCGTAGCCGACACTGATTACATCAACAAACACCTACTTATCTATTGGGCACTACACAATATTTGGAGCTGAAGTGGTTCACACACCGCTTCAGAATCCGCTAAGTTAAAAAAATCGGTGAGCTTTTCTCCGCATATGCCGGTTTTGCGGTGAGCTTTTCTCCGGTGAGCTTATCTCCGGTGAGCTTTTCTCCGGTGAGCTTTTCTCCGGTGAGCTTTTCTCCGCCGCCCGCTGGCATCAGAGTGGATTCCGGGCCATACGCAGACTCCCGGGAACGAGTGGGCTCACCGAGTCGCAGTGGAGGCAGCGAGCAGCAACAGCTCTGCAACAGGCTCAACCACTCGGGAAGAAAACGAGGAAACGGAAGACCCTGTGAAGGCTGAACTAGCAAGACAAGCTAGGAAAGCCTACCTCAGGGGCTCGTACCGGCAGAGGAAGACCCTACTGAAAAAAAGCATTTGAAATTCAAACGGGTGGCAAACTGGTAAACCAAACGGGTGCAAACTTGTCGACCCGTTTGGATCAAACGTGAATATGGGATACGGGTAGTCGGTCGAAACGGTACCCGCTCGAAACGGTACCCATTTGATACAGGTGCTCGTTTGATACGGGTGCCCCTCTGGAGGCTGTAGGACTATTCGTCGAAAGACAATTCGTAGCAGGGCAACTCGTAGCAGGGCAATTCGTCGCATAGGGCAATTCGTCATAGGGCAATTCGTAATAGGGCAATTCGTCCCCCTATTAAAAGCTTCTTATGTGTTTAATTTTCACAGTTTATCGAGTATATTGCTTCAAGATTATTATTTACGAACGAAGGTTCTCTCTCATTTGGTATTTTGATTTGTAGCATAATGTTTAAGATTTGCCTTATATGCTCTAGTGTCGCAGTAGACGTGTCTGCGTCTGTGGGTATACGCCGCAACCGAGTGATAATATGATTCAGTAATTTTGATAGGACAACCATAGAGGTGTCAATTTACGAAAAGAGTTTTATTTGCATCGGAAACTCTGCATATACATCTCCGTTGACAATGCTATGCTTCTGGCACAAGCCTCGAGGATGCCCCTGTTGTCTGTGGTTATTTGTGACTTTAACAACGCGAAGCTTAGAGTTGTCAGTCATGATCTTTGCTTTGCAGGTCTCTCTTCTTCGACATATCCAGTGGATGCTTCGCTCAGTTCTTCGGTTAACAGTATATAAAAATCCTTCGAAAACCAACATCTCCCCGACTCTTTCAGTCCTGACGACTTCCATAGCGACTGTCGAAATAAACGCTTAGACCAGTTATTTTATAGCCTTTGGCTGGTGTACGAACGTGCCCTTAGAACTAAAAGGATGTGGATGACAAAAAGGTTTTATCAACTTTACCTTGTAAGTTCGTTCTGGACTTTTCGAAAAAAAAGATAAGTGAAATTTAAATAACAAAAAGTAACAAATAAGTAACAAAAAAGCTGCACGCTTGCTGAACCACTCAAACTGTTGGCCTGGCGAACACACAGCCTCCCGTGCACTGTCAGCTTACGAGTGAATAGAGTATAGAAAACAGACAAAGGATCGTGAACTATCCAAGCAGGATACAACACAGAATGCATGTCTAGAAGAACAGCCTCGGACCTTTCCGAAACTTCAAAAGAGCGCGTACAACAAAGCGGCGTTCGAACTTTTCTTGGAAGGCTTCTGAACTTCATATTTTATACTTACACCTTCCATCCCCTCCCCCTTTCACGAATTTCTCTAAACTGTCCTAAAAAAAGAATAATCTAGAAAAATAAAACCCAGTTTTCGACTAGATGTCCTAGCGACGAATAGCCCTATGACGAATTGCCCTACGCGACCAACTGCCCTGCTACGAATTGCCCTGTTACGAACTGTCTTTCGACGAACGGCCCGTAGCTGTCTTTCGACGAATAGTAGGACTACGAATAGTAGACGAATAGTAGGACTACGAATAGTAGGCCCGAACTGTCTTTCGACGAATAGTAGGAATATTCGTCGAAAGACAATTCGTAGCAGGGCAACTCGTAGCAGGGCAATTCGTCGCATAGGGCAATTCGTCATAGGGCAATTCGTAATAGGGCAATTCGTCCCCCTATTAAAAGCTTCTTATGTGTTTAATTTTCACAGTTTATCGAGTATATTGCTTCAAGATTATTATTTACGAACGAAGGTTCTCTCTCATTTGGTATTTTGATTTTGTAGCATAATGTTTAAGATTTGGCTTATATGCTCTAGTGTCGCAGTAGACGTGTCTACGTCTGTGGGTATACGCCGCAACCGAGCTATAATATGATTCAGTAATTTTGATAGGACAACCATAGAGGTGTCAATTTACGAAAAGAGTTTTATTTGCATCGGAAACTCTGCATATACATCTCCGTTTACAATGCTATGCTTCTGGCACAAGCCTCGAGGATGCCCCTGTTGTCTGTGGTTATTTGTGACTTTAACAACGCGAAGCTTAGAGTTGTCAGTCATGATCTTTGCTTTGCAGGTCTCTCTTCTTCGACATATCCAGTGGATGCTTCGCTCAGTTCTTCGGTTAACAGTATATAAAAATCCCTCGAAAACCAACATCTCCCCGACTCTTTCAGTCCTGACGACTTCCATAGCGACTGTCGATATAACCGCTTAGACCAGTTATTTTATAGCCTTTGGCTGGTGTACGAACGTGCCCTTAGAACTAAAAGGATGTGGATGACAAAAAGGTTTTATCAACTTTACCTTGTAAGTTCGTTCTGGACTTTTCGAAAAAAAAGATAAGTGAAATTTAAATAACAAAAAGTAACAAATAAGTAACAAAAAAGCTGCACGCTTGCTGAACCACTCAAACTGTTGGCCTGGCGAACACACAGTCTCCCGTGCACTGTCAGCTAACGAGTGAATAGAGTATAGAAAACAGACAAAGGATCGTGAACTATCCAAGCAGGATACAACACAGAATGCAGGTCTAGAAGAACAGCCTCGGACCTTTCCGAAACTTCAAAAGAGCGCGTACAACAAAGCGGCGTTCGAACTTTTCTTGGAAGGCTTCTGAACTTCATATTTCATACTTACACCTTCCATCCCCTCCCCCTTTCACGAATTTCTCTAAACTGTCCTAAAAAAAGAATAATCTAGAAAAATAAAACCCAGTTTTCGACTAGATGCCCTAGCGACGAATAGCCCTATGACGAATTGCCCTACGCGACCAACTGCCCTGCTACGAATTGCCCTGTTACGAACTGTCTTTCGACGAACGGCCCGTAGCCCCCCCTTTATACGGGTGTCCGTTTGATACAGGTGCCCGTTCGACCTTGCACGTGACCACACGTTTCAACGTGCCGTTCGAATCAGGAAATTTTGCGCTAGCCCTAAACGGGTATCGTCTGGTAGGTTGGTTATCTTAAACTTATTTATGACGTTCCGAAACTCATAAACCTATTTATAACATGAAGGAAACACGTAGAAAAAATGTGCTCACGTAGGTGCTTGCAAATGGACAGGAAAACAGACACAAACGATTGTTTTCAATTCTCCTCAAAGTTTATTACGTCTTCTGTAGACAAGTACAAACGTGAAAGCCATCTGTGAAATGTGAGAGGCACTCTAAGCTTTTATACAACTGAGAAGATAGCAAACCAAACAAGAACCGAGGTAATTCTAGACTATGAAGGAAGACTTTCGGGAAATTATTCGCCCGGCTGTCACGAGAGTAGTGGCTGCATAATTATATAGATAATCTGGAAGAGTACGAGTAGAAGAACGGTCAATCGTTGTCAAGAAGTAGGTTGCAGTTGCACTTACTATAAAAATACCGGACTTGAAATATGTAATCCGTGATATTTGTCGACACGGTCAAAGCAGGACAATCACACAAACACAAATAAGAGGGAACGGCTTCTTGGAAGTTTCAACACGATGTGGCGCACAAGTGTCAGTTGCCGAACCCAACCAAACCGCAAGAATACCTGACTTCTTCGAAGAATCGCTTGTTGCCGATATAGACGTAGGACGTTTCGAACACTGATAGCTTTGGTGCACATCCAATACGTTGTCTAGAGACATCCTAATAAGACCGCAGGGTTAGGCGACAGATCGAAGCAGGTAGACGCGCTAAGTTCGAGCTGGAACTGGCAACAAGCAGAAAAATAAAATGCGGCTGCTAGGCGCACCCTTCCGGATCTCGATGCTTATCAGCGTGTAGCTCGCGCGCGGGTGCGGGTCACGTGACGGGTGACAAGAGAGGAGGGAGGGGGCGAGGACAACAGGGACAGGCCCTCTCCTTCTCCCCAGGGATTCCAGAGAAATGTGTTTTTGTAACCTCGAAAAAAAAACAAAAAAAAACACGCGCGCGCGCGCGCGCGCATTTTAGCACGCTCGAACCTTGGAAATGGCGGCGGGGCGGCCAGAAGCTCGGCTTGCGCCCGAGCGAAGAAAGTACTCAGCGCGAGCTCGTAGTTTGACTGCTGGAACGGCGGGCGTGCTCTCGCAATGCTCGATGTTCTTCCAGCTGCGTGTACGCGTGCTACCTTCGCTGCGTCTTGACTTATAGTGAAACGGAGTCTAGACGTACATTCTTTCACGCGGTCGCGTGTTCTGGGAGAGAGATTCGAGCTGAATAAGTAAATTGAGGTAACAAGGATGGACAAAGTTTTAAAGTTCTGTCAAAAATATCGGCTTACCAACGTCGCACGTTTACGCAAAACAAAACAAAAAAATATGATAGCTTTAGTTGCAGTATAAGCGAACATCAGCGCAATTGAAATATAAATATAATTACTTGCATTACGCGGACGATCTGAAAATGATGAACCGGCGCTCCCAGCCTTCCGGAAACATCGGCTGCCGCCGCTGAAACGCTAGGCGTGCCCACGCCGCCGATCTGTACGTTCAGTATCAAACGGGCTCTGCAGAGCCGTTTGATTAAACAGGTGCAGTTTGCAACATGGTCACCGGTTTCAGCAAACCTGCGACAACTTTGCCCAAACGAGTCACCCATTTGCCCAAACGAGCGACCCATTTGCCCAGACGAGCGACCCGTTTGCCAAAGGAGTGACCTGTTTGTCCAAATAGGTGACCGTTATGGCTCACACGGGGGACCCCTTTGAGCCATACGGACGACCTTTTTGACAAACTGGTGACCGGTATGGTTAAACTGTAACCGGTATGGACCCGTTTATTTTCATATAGGCGCCAAATGTTTTTTTTCAGTAGGGGACCCTCTACCAAATGGATACCGAAGATGGAAAGTGACTAGACTTCGCAGAATCAGAACCGGCACGGCACTAACGTCGGCCAAACTGGCAGCCTATTGGCTACTGAAGGAACCCTATTGGAAAAACGTACAAGTAACAAACCTGCTGCTTGTACAGTTCTGGTATGACACCACCGTAATTTCTTTGTGTTACGCATGCAGCTAGTTTGGTTTTAATTAGAATGCGATTAATTGCAAAGGTGCAAGCGAGCTGGACAAGCATGATGAAAATAATCCCTGGAGAAGGGGAACAAGGGGGACAGAGGACAAACACAAATCTTCAAGCACAGCTAGGTGACTGGTGCGCGACCGAAAAAATCCGCCTGGTCCGGGTATCGAACCCGGGACCTCTCCATTACAGGTGGAGCGCTCTACCAACTGAGCTAACCAGGGGTTAGACGTCAGTAGAGCAAATGGGTTTTATCAGCCGCCACCAGTCTAACACCAACAAGGGTGCTTCACCCTTGTTGGTGTTAGACTGGTGGCGGCTGATAAAACCCGTTTGCTCTACTGACGTCTAACCCCTGGTTAGCTCAGTTGGTAGAGCGCTCCACCTGTAATGGAGAGGTCCCGGGTTCGATACCCGGACCAGGCGGATTTTTTCGGTCGCGCACCAGTCACCTAGCTGTGCTTGGAGATTTGTGTTTGTCCTCTGTCCCCCTTGTTCCCCTTCTTCAGGGATTATTTTCATCATAGTTTGGTTTGTCGTTCTGCATAACTGGAGATACTGGCACCGCTATGGCTCCGGGTCTGTCTATACTGGCAGCCACTTTGCTTGCCGATATGATTCGGTGTGGCTGGTATGATTTTGCGTCCGATGACGTAGGCGACTGCCGTCTTTCCAACAAAACGCTTATACCACAGGACCACCGGTATAACCAAATCATACATGCAGAAAGACGACCGCCATCTTCCAACAAAAACGTCCATCGTTCACCACCGCTATCGTTACATACACCATACATGCCGAAAAAGAACATAAGCCACGTTTACACGAATGCGACTTAGTCGCATTGAATCCAGTTGCCGCATTCAATATGCGGTCATGTAAACGGCATAATGCGCAAAGCGCATCGCATTTTGGAACGGGGAGGATTATCGGAAGGCGCTCGCTGCGGGAGCCAGTGAACAGCTGAGAACATGGCGGCGGCCAACCTCGTCGGCGGCGCGGAGAGCGGTCCCGCAATTTTTTTCCCGAGAACGCAAGCTTTTATTGCGATCATAAGTAAGCGGAATATAGCGGAGCTGCTCGGCGAGGGCGGCCCCGTCCAAACCTTTGCGAAGTACGACTTGCGCGTCCGAAGGGGTCACAAAGGCTTCGGTGCAAGCACGAATGACACCGAGAGCTCCGAGCACTGTAGAGCACTGCATGGTAGCGCAGAACGAGCAGCTCCTACCTCGGTGCAGTTCCTGGCTCCGCAAGAGCCTCTCGGACTCGGGGTCCGGTTGGTCTGGTCGCGATCGGCGAGGTCTAGCGCGGCGAAACGCGGAGGCTTCCTCAAAGCGTGCACACACACGTCGCCTCTCGTTCAGAGTGAACCGGCGGGCCGGCCTGGAGTCCTAAACGCCTTCCGTCTCCCAACTTCTTCCACAGCACCGAAGACAGCGGGGACGATCTTTACGTTCACTGAATGCGTCGAAAGGCCTCCACGTGCGATGCACCGGAAAACGTGGTGCGGCTGGTGCCGGAACGGAACTGCATAACTTCGAGCTTTGAGTCAACGTGCACGGCCACAAACCGATCGTGACACCAAGCCGCGGATACCTCATCACCGGTCGACAGCGGCAAACGGCCCGTTGCTCGTATCGTGGGCCGTGACTCGTACTCGGCCAACTTAGCGTCTTTTCGTGGCCCCTCGCGTCGTCGCAACCAGCCACAAACCCGACAAACCCACCAGCCCGAAACCGTAGCGACCGTAGCCTGCGTTGGAGAAAAGCGAAACCGAAACTTAAAGCTTCCGCCCAGTGGCTTCCGCTGCCGCGGCTTCTCTAACTTCGCGGCTTCCACTTCCGGTCGTCGCGGAGATGGCGAAGATAGAGCGGTGGTGGGGGTCGTTGGCTCGTATACGGTTACGGGACAGATGTTTTGCGGTCCGTTTCTACTGCGTCTCTGGCTCTCAACTGGACGGCGCCTCTCATAGTTCAACCAGGCGTGGTCAGCCTGCGTCAGGCCGGCTCGACTCGTCCGATCGCCGGGCCGCAGGCGACTTCCAAGTACGGCCGTTAGGCCTAGGATCCGAAGGCCTAGGATCCGTGAAGCGGTAAGCGAATCTCGTCCCGTTTTCGTTCTACTTTTAAATTACGTTAGGTGCGCTACAGTATAAGCATGCGTGCCAAGTGTTCGTGACAATTTTGAACTTGAATAATTGTGCTTCATTGCGGTCATTTGCCGAAAATGTAAATCGAGCAATGAACGAGGAGCCATGCTTGAAAACGGTGTATGTACGATGTTAACTTCTACCTGGGCGGCTAAAAAAAAAAGACTGGTTACGGTTGGATGCGAGGCTGGTCCCAATGCAATGGTAAGCACTTAGAGCGCCTTTCTGAACGGCATGTTAGCAATATAGCGATCAACGAGACGAGCGACGGCGAGAAGCTACGAGAGCCGGCGCCGAGCGCCGAAGATTTCTCACTCTCGCTGCTTGCGCCGCTCGGTTCTTGGGCTTCTAGAAAACGTCGCTCAATGCCTCGGTCGCTCGCACCAATCGCTTTCATAATGTGTGTCTCGTCGCGCGGCTGACTGCCGTGTTTATTCAATATAAATCGACCTTTTTTTTTTTTTTTTTTTCTTCTTCTTTTTTTTCTTCTCGGAAATTGTGACTAAAGAATTTCGACACCTACATTCGCGACCAAATTTTGCGACCCTACCGGAGGCATGAAGCTATCGACACCGAGCCGGCGTTGCCGTAGAGCCGCGCCGCTTCTTGTTTCAAAAAGCTTTTGGTTGCCGAAATGGCTCGCCGCCCGCGGTGGTCGGTCGGGCGTCGGATTTCGACATCGCGCCTCTAGCGTTCCCCTTGCTGGGCAACGGGTAAGGAGAGGAACGCGATGCGCCATGCACTTTACCCTCCATCCTCGCAAACGCGCACAAAAAAAAAAAAAAAAAAAAATGTTATTTTTGTTAGTTGCTTGAGGCGGCTCGGCTCGCGTGTTGCTCATGGCGACACGGCGGCTTTGCTTGCGTCTTTGTAGTTTGTCTTCCGTCGCTTCGCACCTTTTTTCGTTTCTTGTCGTCATTTTACAACGGTGTCAGTGAAGTATTGCTGCGAATTTGCGAGGATGTCTACCCAGCTGACGAAGCTTGGGACGATGATAACATGTCCAGAAGTTCTGACGGTGATGAAGTTTTTGGCATCGCCCCGTGATTTAGCTGAGAGTGATGTAAATAAAGGTTTTTTTCTTTCTTTTGCCCAAAATTTCCCCTGTTCTTAAAAAAAAAAAAAAAGGTCGACCTATATTTCAATTCTTTTTTTTTTTGTGGATCCGATAAATAGGGTTCGACCTATTTTCGAGTAAATACGGTAACTTTAATTATTATTTTGGGTTACGTCGGACGCAACTCGAATGCTTGACAGTTACGTTGGGCGTAACTTTAATTTTTATTTCGGGTTCCGTCGGACGTGACGTTAGACACTCCGTTACACTTAAGGAAAATAGGGGCTGCTGGTTCATCATATAAAGTTATAAACCAACCATTTGTGTTTAAATAAAATCCATCACTGACCTAAAAAAAAAATACTGCTATCCTAGAGTTTATGCTATAGGAATGTAGCGCTTCAGATAAATTTGTTAATTTTTACTTTTAGTCCCTGCCCCCTCCAGATACAACATCTGGCCTAAAGCAGTGTTCCGGATCTCCTTCCAAGACCTCAGGCGGGTCGTCATTCAATCCATGAGTCGGCGGCGTCTCATGGGCGTGTTGCTGGTGCTTACTGGATGGTGCTACCGAGGGAAAAGTGGTCGTGCTTGGGAAAGGCAAGTATGGCCGCCGTAAGTATAGATATTGTTTTTACCTTTGCTCGAATCCACTTTTAAGAAATGCACAGTTCGCATGTGTGCATCTCTCAATGTTTCCACAGTCGGCTGGTTTTTTTTTTTTTTTTTTGGGTGCTCCAACTCTGTCAGCGCTAGTTTCTCTAGATCATGCAAATGGGATGCAACACTAAACCACATAGGCTCTCGCAACAAACAGTGCGGTGCAGAAGCACAGTGGAATTTACTCTAGCTTTATAATGCAGCACAAAATGGTTGACTCCAAGTATAGCTACTTTTGTGACTCCGTTTAACCAAAAGCTCTGCCGAAACAAACTTGCCGCCTTATAGGTAGTGCAAAAGAACCTCGCGTGCCTGACCTGGAGAAGGGCATTTTTTTCATAGGTCAATTTTTCCTTAAACCAATACCTTCAGCCTCCTTGAAATGTTAACATTATGTGACACACGGAAGAACAGTAAACTCTTTAATGTTGGCGAACCTTTAATTTTCGTGGCCTTTAATTTTGCAGAATTCAGTGGCTGCGATTATGTCCTCTGTGACCGATTCGAGAAGAAATAGGGGCCACGAAGATAAGGGAATTTTAGTGTACATCGGAGGAAAGAGGAAGTCACTTATGTTTGTATGCAGGAGTAAAACCAACAACAACAATCATGGTGTCGACACTTTGTAAGCCTATCTGTGTCTATTGAATGATATCAATTTTGTTTTAGTTCGTTAAACATTGTTGCCTGTACATTGTGGGATGTCGTCTTCAACACGAGCAGTGGTTTTCTTCTCAAGCAGGCAGCATGGACGCGTGCCGCAGCACAACATAGTTCATTTGCAGGTGGTACCGCAGGTTGAAGGATGGTTGGCACAATATAGGGGAATCACAATTCAATGTTCTACCTCGGGCGTAGACAAGATTTGCTTATTCTAAATCATTTTGTCTAAAAATCTGGGATTTGCGATGAATGTTACCGCATGGTTGGAAGGGCCAGACAAGCCTTGTGAGCGCTTCATTTTCTAGCGTCTCAGTCCTGAACCCACTCACGCACCACATGTGTAGATGTTCCGATAGGTGAGAGCACTTATTTGGAAAATGGTGAAAGGCAACTGTTATCCTTATCAGACTTTTGTATTATGGTCAAAGTTGGACTGCATATTTGCAATACTTTTTCTCACTTAAAAATATGTCATACTAAAATATGTAGAATAGCCGATGACAAAAAGAGAATGGCTAGGCGTCCTCCAGCACGTGCTTGTGCTTTTCACCCCACTTTGGACAGATGTGCTTGCTCCAGGCTCATGAGGCGCTGAAACGTCATCGAAGGTAGCAGACGGGCTGGTGGTGGAACAACGGAGACTTCTCCCTGCCTTTCTCATGCTGTCAGTGAGCATGTACCTCTATACTCTAACTTAGCTTAACCTGCACAGAGCTGAGGAGAATAGGCTTGGCGAGTGCCCTTACTGCATATGCATTTGTACAGCTGAGGCACTCTCTGAATCAAGAACATTGTGTATCTTACCTTCAAAAACACATCATTTTGGGGGTGCAAAAGGAATTGTAAGGCATATCTTTGTTTGTATTGTCCTATTACGCATCGCAGGCACGTAGCCAGGGGGAGGCTTATGAGGCCGGGCCCCCCCCTCCCCCCCGATATCTTCCATTTTGAATGGGTCCTCCTCTCCCCCCTCCCCCTCATACAGCGTTTTGTTATGAGGGGCCCCCCCCTGAAACAAAATTCTGGCTACGTGCCTGACGCATCGACTCCAACTTAATGCGGAGTTGACCCACCCTGTTGATAAATTTAATGCCTGCCAGATAATTTGTTTTGCATTCAGTTAATATATCAGTATTCAGTTAGGTATCCCAAGTCATTAGTCGTTGAGATGCAGTCTCTCTGCAAGTCAGTCATGTTTAACATTCATAAAACTGCTTGTCAAATAATGGCACTGTCGAGGACATGTACTCGGCTCGAGCGATCGCTGTGCACAAGCTGGTCGTGTGGTTACAGGCAGCAAACATCCCGGTTGGAACGTCCTACCTCGCAATGTAGCTGAAGACTAGGTCAGGGCCCCACTCACAAACGTCTATACTTTGCACCTCTTTAAGCTGGACCACTTTTGACACTACAAGCCATTGCAGCAAAAACAGTGTGAGACATGATTATAAGCTCGACGTACCATGGCATCCAACTAGAAGGTCACATGGCTTGCAGCTTCTGCCGTGGTTAACTTTAAACTGAGATAGTTTAAAATAATGCTCCCGGTTTTAGTGTTGCCCGGCACGGTTAACAATTTGGTGATATAGTGCTGCATTGAAAAATCTGCATTCGTGACTGTATCACCTTATGAATGCATACTAGCTATTAAACTCTCCATTCTGTAGAGAAATGAAATGCACTTTGCTTCCAAGTGCAGCTACTTCTGAAACTTCATGGTATGAAGCACCTTATGGCTGCAAGCTCTGACCGATCTTGTTCTCTGGTCTGCGCAGGCCCATTGCAGGGAGTCACTCCGAGAGCCTCACCAGAGGTTCCTGCCCGTGGTCGTTCTAAATTTTTTTGTTGTAGGTATGCATCCTTTCTGTCTTTCCCTTAACTGTATTCGGACATTTTCTTTTCATTGTAGCAGATTTGCCTCAAAATTGGTTCAGCACAAAAATGGATGCTGTACAACTGTATCCCGCATATTTTGTTCAAGATAACTTTTCTTTGCGAAAGTTAGATATTTTTTATGAAGGTTAGTCTTTTTTTTTGTTTTTATTCACAAATTTATTTGAGTTTCCATGGGCAACACTAAAACGTTATGCCAAGGGCAAGGAGAAGTTCACTGCTCTAACTTGTTCTCAACTGATAGCAAGAAATTTTGTTAATGTCGTGAAACCTCTTTCCAGCACTTGCTTTGCAGCATGGAAACAAATTATACATGGGACATACTCTTCTTTAGACTGCTTGTTCATTCTGCAGGTCTGCCTTCTATAGATGTCGTGCTACTGGAGAGCAGGCGAATTCGATTGTTGGTTTTGCCATTGCTTTTTTTTTAGCCGTTGTCTATTTTGACTAGTTAGCTGAAAATAATGATCTAGTACCCTTTAGTCAGTAAAATAGATAGTGTGTGCCGCTGTTAGTGTCAAGTAGAGATGCACGCTTTTTAGGCATTTTGCGCAGAGTGGTACCCATTTTTATTGGTTAGCCTCTTGGTGCGCCAACTAAACTCTTTCTATCGAGACACCTGCCCTTTGCTTTTATTTGGCAGGCTCTGGCAATAAAATAATATAGTGTTATTCCTCGGTGGCTTAAAAACCTAAAGAAAGAAGTTTCTCCATGTTTAAACGTAAACTTTTATAAAGGCAAAAATGAATTAAGCCAGCAGCAGACGACACATAGCCTCAGCAGTGCTCCGCGCCAACAGCGTTGCGTCAAAATAGCGGTCGTCTCCTTTTTTCTGCCTTCTCTCTCTTTCCTTCTGCGCTCTCCTCCCTTTCCTCCTCTCCGGCACCTTTGTCACCACACCCACTGGCTAAACTCTCCCACTATACGGCTCTGCATTGCAGTAGTAGGTTTTTTTTATAGTCTTTAGAGTTAAATGTGAATATTTGACAGAAATCTCCCAGGTTGGGGTGAAAGAGGGTTAAATGAATGCATTTGATCATTCGCCTTAATTCGGTACCCATCATTTCAAGGCCTGTGTGGCCTTGTCCTTGGGTGTGTCTATGACTGTGGCTGTGAAGGAGCAGTTTTTTAATAGGTACAAGTACAAAGTATAAAAACAAAACGATCTATGTGCTGATCATGAAAGAATATGCTAGCCATTCTAATGCAGCTCTGCCAAGTACTTGATTGTGATTTGTTTTTATTTCCAGCTACTTGGTTGCCTCAAGATCTGGAGATCCTAGTGGCCACAAGCTTGGACTCAATCTTCTTCTGTGGTCCGGCCAGGACCATGGGGGAGGTAATCCCAGCAACAAGAGCATCGCAGTATCTCCCTGCCTGTGACTTCCAATTAGCATCACGACAAGGGAGTCCTCATGCCACCAAGTGTTAGGTATGCTACTCGAAATAAGCATTCTTACCTATTCTTGAAGTGAAACAGCAAAAGCACTACTAAGCCTAAAATGCAAAAAACATTCAAATCTCGGGTTGGTTTGAGTTCCAATTACAAAAAGGCGTCTGCAGACATGATTCACATGTGAACTTAAAGCCCACGGATGTAGGTTCGACGGAGTCACAGAAATAACTTCCCGCATATGGCTTCGCTAGTGCCATACCCAAACAAATTCTTAAAATAATCATTGTGTTACGTTGGTGTCATTAATCTTATGTACCTACCCCACCCAGCAGTCGGAAGGTGTGAAATATAAAAAAAAATGGGAACTTGCACATTGTCAGCTCTGCAAAGATAATATATTGAACCAAGCATAGCACGTTCAACTTAAGAAAGCAATTCAGTGCAGGCCTAGTTTTAAGCTTCACATATTTGTTATTGCCCTTCATAATGAAGTAAAAACTGCTTAAGTTGTGGCCCACTACAGGCTTTCTATTAGTGTTAAAAAGTGTTATGGCAGTTTAAACAGCTCGCTCCAAATATTTTCTTGAAATGCATAGGTTTATTATTATGTGGATGTTTGCAGACAGTCATGGTGAGACCAATCTTTAGGGCCAAGTGTTCCACTTATTGAGAGTTGGTTGAGTCTGTAAATATTGTAGGTCGCAAATTAAATTTTTATGGTATGCAATGGGCACAATCATCCGTAATGACTAGCTCTGCCTAGGGGAACTTTATACGTTTACTACGTCAAGATGGTTTCACAAAACTTAAGTATTTAGTTTATTCAACTCCTGCACTAACCTTATCTCTAGAAACTTTTTATATTCTTTTTGCGATGCTGAGTTAGGATTCTGGAAGTAGTTTTTCTAGAACTACGCTAGACATTTCGAGTTCATAATTTTTCTCGCAAAGAATTCCAGAGAGCCAAACCCTGTAATATACGGATGGAACTCGCAGAATGATACGACTGGCAGTTTGAAACATTCGGCACTGTAACAGTAACAATGACATGTCACTTGCCTATGTAATGCTCATTGCCGCAGATCAAACTGCTTTTTCCGTCTGCACTCATTTTCAGTGGACTCATTCAGCGAACTCGCACCCGAGACTGCAGCGCTGGGTTCTGCGAAGTAATTTGCATGAATATAGATGCAACAGGTTTCTTTGAGTGTGCATCTAACACGTATTCTTCATATTGAATCTGCTACTGTATTCATGACCATGTCCTTAATTGTATCCACATTCCAGCTTATTTTTATTTTGACATTTGAGTTTTCTTCAGTACTTTTCTCAACATCTGTGCTTGTCGAGCCGTACTCAAGACCATTAATCTTGTCTTTCACTATTACATTAATATATAAAACTGTTGATGCCGAGTGAGAATTCAAGGTCCCGAATATGTCGTGCGAATTAAATAAGAACCAATAAAAAGCTCTACAAAGGAAATTTTGTTAAAGGAGGCTGTATAAGCATTAAAATAGCACATGCCATGCTAAAAAAAATATACAAATTCTTGTTAGGTATGCAAGGATGACACTGCTGTTTCTGATGTGTCACAAAAAAAATCAGTGCCATACAGTGTCCTTATGGAAGTACAAACTGTCGAATTCAAAGCCCAGAAGGTTTATTCAAGAATGTTCCTCAATACAAATGTATTTAGAGATCTGAGCCACTGACTCATACATGACTATGTGGCGAACATTCATTTTCATGTGCATTATAGTTTACAAGGTCTAGTCTGCATTGATTTATTGCATTCATGCTGAAACTGGGAGGGGTTCTCTGGGTATGAATAAAGATATAAACATTTCTTGAAATCAAAACATTTGAGAACGGACAAAAGGAAGGATCTGAGAACGGTATCTTAGATTCTCTTCTCTTTTTCTTATCTCTAATTTTCACTTTATTTCACCTGATGCATTTAGTTTTTTTAGCGCAGCTCTTAGCACCCGTTTTCGCGTTTCGCGGCGTTGCCCTCGGCGTAACCGCCCAACTAAACTTGGCAGGAAATTGAATTAATGTTGCGGTCATGTGACGTTAATATTGTCATGGGTGGTGAGTCGTGACCAATAAACAAGAAATAAACAGAAATAAATAAACGTTTAATGTGGCGAACTTGTGCCAAAAATAAAGAAGGAAACAGAAGAAAGCAGAGCGTCGCGGGCGTCGAAGTCGGCGTGTCAGCAGAATCGAGCGCTGGGGCGAGACTGACTCGACAGGGTCGCGAGCGGCCTCTTATCTAGAGTGAGTCAGTATCTAGAAGATTCGGCGGAGAAGGTTCGAGCGTAGCGCGCTCGGGGCGAGAATGAACAAGCACTTTCTAGAACAACAAAAACAGGGATGAACGATAGTTATGTCCGCAGCAAGAGTGAACGAGAACTTTCTACAAGTCCGTGACCCTGCGCGCGGCATTATCCCCCCCTTTAAAAAGTGCATCGTCCCGATGCAGCACAAAACGAAAAACAACAAACAAAAACAAATCCAAAACACAAAGGCAGCAGAATCGCGAGCCGCAGTTCACAGTTCACCCGTCGACGAGAGTGGAAAGTTCTATCGTTCGTAATACGGCTTCAGCCGAACGACGTGCACCACCTCGGGTCGCGGCTGACGTCTTGCAGATGGGCGCGTTCCGTCGGGGAGGACTTCGTAGTTAAGATCACCGAGGCGACGAAGCACTTTGTAGGGTCCAAAGTATCGTTTCAGCAATTTCTCACTGAGGCCGCGGCGACGGATGGGCGTCCATACCCACACCCTTTCTCCGGGCTGGAAGTGGACGTCCATGCGACGAAGGTTGTAGCGGCCGGCGTCGACGCGTTGCTGGTCTTGAATCAGGAGTCGGGCGAGCTGGCGAACTTCTTCGGCGCGTTGAGCAACCGCCTGGGCGTCGTCGCTCTCGTTGTCAGATGGCTCATGGGGCAGCATGGCGTCCAGCATGGTCGTTACCTTCCGACCATGTACCAGCTGGAAAGGGGTGAATCCAGTGGTCTCTTGAACCGCCGTATTGTAGGCGAACGTGACGTAGGGCAGCACCTCGTCCCACGTCTTGTGCTCTACGTCGACGTACATAGAGATCATATCGGCGATTGTCTTGTTGAGTCGCTCCGTCAGCCCGTTGGTCTGCGGGTGGTACGCAGTTGTACGACGACGGCTGATGTGACTGAGTCGGAGGATTTCTTGGGTCAGTTGTGCCATGAACGATGATCCGCGATCTGTAATCAGAACTTCTGGAGCGCCGTGCCGGAGGACGATGGACTCAATGAAAAACTTGGCAACTTCCACAGCAGTCCCCGAAGGAAGAGCTTTCGTTTCGGCGTACCGCGTGAGATAATCTGTGGCGACGATGATCCAGCGGTTCCCCGACGTCGAAGGCGGAAAAGGACCAAGTAGATCCATTCCGATCTGCTGGAAGGGTGCAGTTGGAGGAGAAATAGGCTGCAGGAGTCCGGCCGGCCTCGTCGGAGGTTTCTTGCGTCGCTGGCACTCGTGGCATGATCGTGTGTACAGGTGGACGGTCTTGGGGAGCTTGGGCCAGTAATACTTTTCACGTATACGGGCCAGTGTCCGGCTGTATCCAAGGTGTCTGGACGTCGGGTCGTCGTGACATGCTTCAAAGATCTCCCCTCGAAGGTCGGTCGGTATTACCAGCAGCCACGGCGAGTTGTTGTTCCCGAAGTTCTCTTTGTAGAGTACACCTTGCCGAATGGTGAAGGTCGGCACGGCTCGTGAGAAAACACGGGGTACGGTACCGCCGCGCCCTTCCAGGTGCTTGATTAAGGCTCGCAGCTCCGGATCGTGTCGTTGACGTCGTGCCATGTCATCGGTGTTCACTGCCCCTAGAAAGCACTCGTCATCATCGTCGTCGCTGCTGCCGGAAGGTGTTTCGACAGGGGCCCTGGACAGGCAGTCAGCGTCGCTGTGCTTGTGTCCTGACTTGTAAACCACAGTCATGTTGAACTGTTGTAGCCGGAGGCTCCATCGAGCGAGGCGTCCTGACGGGTCCTTGAGGTTCGCAAGCCAGCAGAGCGAGTGGTGGTCCGTGACTACGCGGAACGGGCTTCCGTACAAGTACGGACGAAACTTCGTGATTGCCCAGACGACCGCAAGGCATTCTTTCTCAGTCGTGGAGTAATTTCTCTCTGCCTTGGACAGTGTCCGACTTGCGTAGGCGATGACTCGTTCGGTGCCTTCTTGTACTTGAACTAGTACCGCGCCAAGTCCTGCGTTACTTGCGTCAGTGTGAATCTCGGTGTCCGCATCCTGATCGAAATGTCCAAGAACCGGAGGCGTCTGGAGTCGTCGCTTCAGCTCGTCGAATGCCTGCTGCTGTTCCTCGGCCCATTCGAACCTCTCGGCGTCCTTCGTGAGGTTTGTGAGCGGTGCGGAAATCCGTGCGAAATCCCGAACGAAGCGACGATAGTAGGAGCAAAGTCCGAGGAATCTTCGCACGGCCTTTTTGTCTGTCGGCACTGGAAATGACGCGACGGCGCGAGTCTTCTCAGGGTCTGGGCGCACGCCTTTGTTGCTAACCACGTGACCTAGAAACTTCAGTTCGTCATAGGCGAACCGACACTTTGACGGCTTGAGGGTGAGTCCAGCGGTCCGTATGGCTTGAAGAACAGCTCGGAGTCGTCGCAAGTGCTCGTCGAAGTCGCTGGAAAACACCACGACGTCATCGAGGTAGACCAGACAGCTCTGCCACTTCAGTCCTGCCAGTACGGTGTCCATAACACGCTGGAAGGTTGCTGGAGCCGTACATAGTCCGAAGGGCATTACCTTGAACTCGTACAGCCCACGCGGCGTGACGAAAGCTGTCTTCTCTCGGTCCCGTTCGTCGACTTCGATCTGCCAGTAGCCGCTCTTCAGGTCCATCGATGAGAAGTATCGAGAGTGGCGCAGCCGGTCTAACGTGTCGTCGATTCGGGGGAGTGGGTAGACGTCTTTCTTCGTCACCGCGTTCAGCTGCCGGTAGTCCACGCAGAACCGAAGCGTTCCGTCCTTCTTCTTAACCAGTACGACTGGAGAGGCCCACGGACTGCTTGATGGCTGGATTATGTCGTCGTTCAGCATCTCTTGAACGTGCTCCTGGATCACCTCCCTTTCTTTAACGGAGACTCTGTACGCGGATCGATGCACAGGGCGCGCGTCGTCCTCGGTAATGATACGGTGCTTCGCAACGGCTGTTTGGCGTACCTTCGACGACGTCGCAAAGCAGTCACGGTATTCGGCGAGGAGGTTCATCAGCTGCCGTCGTTTTGGGTCCGGAAGCTTAGGGTCGATGTCGAGTTGCGCTGGCGACGTACCGTCTTGCTGAGGTGGCGAGGATTCATCAGTAATGGCGGCGATTTCGGCGGAGTTTCGGAGATCCTCGACGTGGCCAACGGCTGCACCTTTCGTGAGGTGTTGCGTTTCATTCCGGAAGTTCGTCACGAGGACCACAGTGCGGCCATCCTGAAGTTCAGCTACTCCTCGTGCGACGCCTATTCCTCTTCCCACGAGCAACTGGAGGTTACCTTCCAGAAGAACTTCGCTACGGGTAGCTGCATCGGTCACGACAGGTACGACAACACTTGATCGCGGCGGCAGATTCACGTGGTCGGCAGCGACTCGGATGGCGGCTGACGCAGTTTGGAGTTTCTCTGAAGGCGGAACAGGTGTCCGCAGCGTCAATCTGTTTTCTCCAAGGTCGATGACGGCGCCGTATTCACACAAAAAGTCCATGCCGAGAATGACGTCTCTGGAACAGTCTTGTAGAATGACGAATTTCACAGGACACGTCTCGCAGTGAATTTCGACGCGAGCGGTGCACCTTCCGACAGGCGTGATCAGGTGTCCTCCGGCGGTTCGTATCTGCGGTCCATCCCACGGCGTCGTGACTTTTCGAAGGTGGCGAGAGAGCCTCCCACTCAATACTGAGTAGTCTGCCCCGGTGTCAACGAGTGCCGATGCGTTTTGGCCATCGATAACAACGTTTAGGTTGTTGGACACCGTTGCAGGCGCGTCGGTGCAATGCGGGGCGTCGAGAGAGTGGGAGCGCTCCGGCGTTCTTGGAGGCTGTTTGCTTCCGTCGTTTTCGGCAACGTCACCTCCAGGCGTTGCCGCACTCAGTTTTCCCGACGACGCAGGGGAGACAGGCTCTCTCGGCGGGATCGTGGCGCTGGGGAGGCTGAACGTCGTGGCGATGGGGAGCGGGCTTCACGGCGGAGTGACGACACTGGGGAGGGGGAACGTCGGAGGTACTCCTCGATGTCGTGAGGGCGTTCGCCGTACCTCGGGCGTGGGTCGTTCGGGTGGAACCCACGCAGGCCCATTTGCCGGTAGGGACAACGACGGTAGACATGGTCGGCCTCCCCGCAGTGGTAGCACAACGGGCGTCGATCGGCCGTCCTCCACACGTCGGTCTTTCGTGGAGCAGCTTGTTCTAGGCGGACGTACGCCCGATCTTCATGGCGTCGTGAATACTGCGGCGCTAGAGGTTCACGTCGAGGTGGCGCCGTATACGGGTGAGCAGGGGGCGGCGGTCGTCGGGTAGCTGCGGCGTAGCTCAGCTTCGGTGGTTCAGGAGCGGCGCTGGCGAGAACTTCTGGCTGCAGCGCCTGCTGAAGTTCTTCCCGGACAATTTCAGGGACTGAGGGCGTAGTCGGGCTTGTGGCAGCAGGTAGCAACTTCTTCAACTCCTCCCGGACGGCTTCACGGATAAGGTCACGGATGTCGGGGAGGGTGGTGCCCAGGTCAGATCCATATGTCGCTAGAGTAGTTACGCCAGGGTGTCGTTGGTAGTGTCTGGCGCGGGCTAGCAAGGCCCGTTCCATATTTGTCGCCTCCGTGATGAACTCGTCGACTGTTGTTGGGGGATTCCGGATGAGACCGCCGAAAATCTCGCTTTTCACACCCCTCATCAGGTGGTGCAGCTTCTTCTCCTCGGTAGCCTGAGGATCGGCGCGGGCGCTTAGGCGGAGAACATCCTCCACGAAGCCGGTGATGCTCTCGTTGGGGCCTTGAGTCCTGGTACGCAGTAAGTCTTCGGCTCTCTCTCGGCGGTGCTGGTTGACAAATGTCGCCTTCAGCTGGCTCTTGAAAATGTCCCAGGATGTCAATGAAGACTCGTGATTTTCGTACCAGCTTCTGGCAGTCCCCTCGAGCGAGAAATACACGTTTTGCAGCCGTTGCTCGTTGGTCCAGCTATTGTGGCGGGCGACGCGTTCGAATTGGTCGATCCAATCTTCAACGTCTTCGTGGAGTTTGCCGTGGAACGGAGCCGGTGTCCGAGGAGCGACGGGTAGGTAGACGACGGCAGGAGCGGCGGGGGCCTGCGACTGGTTGTCCATCGTCGTCTTCTTCGGCTTGGGTTTATCCAGGAGCAAACCGTACTCCGGATCCTCTCCCTTGGTGCGGCGGCTGGTCCGAGTTTCAGGTTCCGCGCTGAGTGGTCTTCTCAGCGAGCTTGGAGTCGGGCTTGCACTGCGGGTCCTGGGAGGGGAACGCTGCACGGGCATGCGGTACCCCGCACCTCCACCAGAATGTCACGGGTGGTGAGTCGTGACCAATAAACAAGAAATAAACAGAAATAAATAAACGTTTAATGTGGCGAACTTGTGCCAAAAATAAAGAAGGAAACAGAAGAAAGCAGAGCGTCGCGGGCGTCGAAGTCGGCGTGTCAGCAGAATCGAGCGCTGGGGCGAGACTGACTCGACAGGGTCGCGGGCGGCCTCTTATCTAGAGTGAGTCAGTATCTCGAAGATTCGGCGGAGAAGGTTCGAGCGTAGCGCGCTCGGGGCGAGAATGAACAAGCACTTTCTAGAACAACAAAAACAGGGATGAACGATAGTTATGTTCGCAGCAAGAGTGAACGAGAACTTTCTACAAGTCCGTGACCCTGCACGCGGCAATATTTCCGCTAAGTCTAGCTGAGAAACTGAATTTTTTATGGATGACATGACACGGTCATGCAATGTCATTTTCCCCGCTACTTTTAGCGGGAAAACTGCATTTGTGTTGAGGTCATGTGACATCAATTTCCGCGCTAAATTTAGTGGGAAACTTAACCCGCTAAATTTAATGGGGAAATTTTCCCGCTAAATTCAGGGAAATGTCCCTCTAAATGGGAGGGAGCAGAAGAGGAGGAGGGGAGGGGGAGGAGGGCATACACTCCCATCCTCCTCTTCAAGATCTGTGCTCTAATTTCACGTTACAGAGAATTGTAAACGTCTCATATTTCATCTCATGTTTATTCAACTTTTGTATTGCAGGTGCGCTTGCAGCACAAATCTGGGTTGTGCTGATCCTCTACGCACAAGTTAGGAACTCCTGAGTGGCAAGAGTGGGAGTTTGGTCTGACAGCTCAAGGGACACCATTGTTCAGTATTGAATTTTTAATTATCTTCTTTTGAGCAAAGTTAAGCTTTGTTGCTTGCAGGTCTTCTAAAAATAAATACCTACAACCAAATTTACCACGTCACAACATTTTGCCTCTGCTCTTAGTGTTCCTGGTGAGCTTCGGATAAGAGCTTACTGGTGTGCAAACATCAAGCTTGTTTGAAACCACTCACTGATGTACACTCGCTGACATCCAGCATTCCAATGAAACGCTGGATGTCCACAGGTCTTTCTTGAACAATGCAAGCGGGAAAGGAACCATACAATCGTAACGTATTGGGGGACATTCTAGAGAGTGTTTTTTTTTTGTATGTTTTACAGATTTGTTTTAAAAAAGCCGTAAAAGCTACATTTACGCGGTCTGTGCACGTGAGTTATATGGCCAGGGCGGCATAGTATAAAAGGCTAATTTGTAATGATCAGTCAGCTTATTACAGAGATGTGCCAGTCTTCTTTCAGAAAACTAGATTGAGGTTCATTCTAGCATAGTTTTATCTCGCGAATCTGAATATCCCGTTCGTTTTCCGCAAAGATATAACTAAACGTGAGAAAACAAAAAAACATCCTACCGTTAGTGACATCGTAAGAAGACCTTTCGGCCGCCAAGCGCGTCGCTTAAGGGCCGCTCGTCCAATCTCAAGTTTTCTAGGTATATTCTCCCACATTGGCACCATTTGTGACACATTTTTCTGCCCTTTTAAAAAACAGCACGTGCGTGCATAGCTTTGATAGGTGCTGAAGATGCATGAGCAAAGATTTCGAAAGCCACTTTTGTGACGTCGCTCTCCAGGGAAGTGCTTTCACAGCGCTTTAAAAATGACTCTATGCAGCCTCAATTCATAAAATTACCAAATAATTTTGATATTTGAGATTCTGGAGGTCATATGAAGAAGATAAAAGTGTTTTCTCAAATACAAAACCGCTTCAGCCTCTCTCTAAGTATAGTATGTTCCTGAAATTTTTAATCAGTGAAAATAGACCCCTGGTTCCAATTAGAAACTTGCTAAGCATCATCAAAACACACTAAATCAACTTTCTTTGTAAAGATATAAAACAAGAGCAGCATTTTATGGCGTTCTAAAAAAATGGTCAATTTGGACGCGTTTCCAGACTTTGGTTTCTTACCAGAGCGTATCTTTGCACCTGTGGTCCTGCTGCCCGGTGGCCGCAGTGCGAAGCCGCCCCCTCGCCTCCCTCGTAGGATGAAGGGAAGCAAGGCGCACGTGCGTTCCGTGTCTAAGGGGGAACAGGACCTTGGGCGCAGAGATGAGCTCTGATAAGAAACTGAAACCTAGAAACTCGTCCAAATAAAGCGTTTTTACAGAACGCGTAAAAGGCTACCCCTGCATTATATCCTTCTAAAAAGAGTTGATTTTGTGGTTTTCAATGACTCAGCAAGTTTCTAATTGAAACCATATTTTCATTTTCACTAATTAAAAAGTTAATTAACAATTGTAAACATAGAAATTAACAATTAACAAATTTTATTTAATTATCTGACTGATTGTTACGATTAGGTCCCTATACTACGTACGCCTGGCCGTATAACTCGCCTGCACAAACCGCATTAATTTAGCTTTCACGACCTTTCTAAACATATATGTAAAGCTTAAAACTAAATCGCCCTGTACAACAGTGAAAAGGCGAAACCAGCATGTTGTAGCCATATGGTTCCACCGTGCTGGTATCGCCTTTTCGCTGGTATAGGTTGTCCCATATTACGTTTTGCATGTATGGTTCCATATGGTTCCACTATATTCCACTACGCTGGTATAGGATGTCCCATAATACGACACGCTTGTATGGTTCCGCCTACCTGTATCGTTCCGCCCTAATCCACTATACTCCATCCGCCGATTCGCTTGTATAGAATGTCCCATATTACGGTTACGCTTGTATGAGCCTTTTCCGACATCTTTCCATCATCGAAATTTTCCAACAGGGAAGAAGACCCTATCTGCAAGGGTCTGCAGAGAAAACAAGGAGGCAGGTGTCAAGCCCTTACTGTGGGAGTGCAAAGGCCTGGAAGAGCACAGAAAAACGGCGTGGGAAAAATTACCAGCTCAGGACCAACCAAGGAGGCTTAGCGACTGGACTCACCCCAGGGGCCAGGAACAGCACCGAAAGGCCATCTTGGACTCCCTCGTTGAATTCATCAGGGAATATGGGGCCCATAAATTCATTTATTAGCACCATACTCATCCACACCCCCTCCTTATAACCCTCCACCCCCACCTCGTCGTCTAAGAGCACACCACTCATAGACGGGAATCCTATCATATGTAATAAACATGTTCTCTCACTCTCTCTCCGTACCGATGACGCTTGCCAGCGTTTGAGGCACCTAGAATGGCGTAGTGGGCTCACCGCCCCCGCTGCACGTCTAAATTAAGAGATGGCGCTCTGTCGACTCCTCCTAAACCTTTCCCGCGCGCTTCCACGTTCGCGTGCATATCAGCGCGTGTTGGAGCCGATGTTCTATTTGTCATATAGCGGGAACATTAGGAAGAAACGGGGGAACTGCGTCGGCCGAAAGGATTGGTATGATGTACTAGAATGGGGTACACCCTAGTACACCCTAGCATTTGTCTCCCACGCTGAACGGATACCTCTTCACCGTTGACGACGGGCGCGTAATCTCTGATGACGTACTGTGATTCAAAATGTAATTCGAACAGGGTACATCGAAAAAAGGCATTATTGCCATCCTTCACGCGAGCGTATCCACTACTGCAGCCAGGCGCAAAACAGCCGTTTGGCCGCCGATTAGACATTATTGCGTTTGAGTCACTGATCTCTACTATAGGGGGCTGGATGGCGCTTAGCTGCTCTCCGAGCCTGGCGCAAGTGAAGCCACCGGAAGTTCGATGCTTGTCCCGGAAGTCGGGCGTGCGCTGGGCTTCCTAGTGCATTCAGTCGGTATTTTGGACCATGCGTTTTTGGGTCTTTGATTGTGTTTTAATACTCCCGTTCTAAATTAAATCCCGAGAATGAGGCATTTGAACTTGGGACATATTCACAACTTGATCAACTAGAATCTCGAAATGTTTACATTGAAGGGCTTCCCATGATACTTCTTGGGTCCGCATGCGCTCTTACTGCGCAATAAGCAGGCTTTCTTGAGGGAACAAGCGAAAATCCAGCGCCCTCGACGCTTTTCGAACCAGCACTAGGAAGGGTTACAAAGCCTGACAAGCGCTCACTTCCGGGACAAGCGTCTCAGTTCCGGTGCCTTCATACCTGTTTGTTCAATGCGCCATCCAGCCCCCTCTAGTGGTGATCAGTGGTCTGAGTCGAAGAATAAAACCGCAAGACAACAGTAATCACAGTAAATTGAGGGCAAAGCCACGCCCACGAACACACGCGAACTGCAGTCACTCACTTAACGCCAACATCGAAGCCAAACGCCAACATACGCGGCCGCAGGACCCTTCAGAAAAAAAAAAAAAAAAAAAAAAAAGATTGATTGCCGATACTTTTTTCTGAATTGGGTGGTGACTGGAGGAGTCGACACCTGCGCCTCCGTTGGCCTCCAAGACAACCGACATGGGCCAACTCGCCTCGAAGCATGAGCGAGAGAGATCGGCGAGCTCACTACCCCATTCTAGGCCACTGTACCAAAATTTAGGTGGCGACGCTCTTGCTTTGTTAGACCACAAAGCAATTTAACAAAACGTCCGTTGTGGATGGAAGGATGCAGACTATTTCCTGCCTATGATAACCAGATTGAATTATTAGACAAAATCATATGTCCACGATATTGACAGTGACACTACTTACGTATATAGTGATTGAAAAGTAAACATTTTGGCACAATCTGCCTGGTTAGGTGAGTCTTAAGAAAAGAAACTGGAAGTACTATAGCCAGCTGTTTAAATTGCCCCACGTTTCGCGGCCTGCTCGGTCGCTTTTTCACGCGTGACTTATTTGGCTGGGTGTTTGTCTTTCTCTTTTTCTTGTCGCTTCCGTTCAAATCGTCTTCTTCTTTTTGGGACTCCTCGAATTCCATGAATATAGCTGCTTGGGACTACTCTATTTAAAGTCCTGTCACATCCAGCATACCGAGAAAAACCTGAACCGGTCGATCGGTACCCTCCCAAGCAGCTATATTCACGGACTTCAAGGAGTCACAAAGAGAAAAAGACGATTTTTAACGGCAGCGACAAGGAGAAGAAGAGAAAGACGAACACTTAGCCAAATAAGTCACCCGTGAACGAGCGACCGAGTAGGCCGCGCAACGTCGGGAAATTTAAACAGTTGGTTAGAGTACTTCCTGCTTCTTTTCTTATTACGTATATACTGCTATTTTATTATATATAGAAAACTCTTTATGAAGACACATGTATATAGAAAAAGGATTCTATAAGTCCAAGCATATACATTTAGAATGCCCAAACCGTGCTCGTCCACGATATAAATATGAATTGAAAACTTTCCTCTTCATATTTGGCGAAGGAAAATCCAGGGTCCAAAAAATGTTTCATTTTTGTATAAACACACCAGGGCTTATTTTCTCAAAATATACCAAATATATATATATATATATATATATATATATATATATATATATATATATATATGTGTGTATATATATATATAGATTGCTTTTTTTCAAGACGCATATAACGGGATATTTGTTATGGCATCTCTAAAACCGTTTCCCTGTGCTTCATTCATCCCCCTAAATTCCTTACGAAGAATTGCGGGTAAGCGACTCATCTGAGGAGGCCCAAATATGCGGTAGTTCTCAAGGGTCACGTAACCAATTGGCAAAAAGGTCATTGGGGTGTCCGAGACACTCGAGTCCTCGGCTTGGTTGATCTGCTGACGGTTCAGAAAAAAATCTTCGGCAAGAAAGCCACCGTGACCTGTGAGCTCAAGTAGCATCTCTGTTGTGGCCGTCTGCTCTTGCCTAACCCGAGCGAGGAGCTCTTCGATAACAGATTTTGTTGTAGGTTCCTTAACGCTGTCCTTTTTCGAAGACGAGCTGTAGGGGCCGCGTGAGCTTGAACGCAGCAAGTTCGAGAGGCGGCGTCTAAAGTCGGCAAACTCACCGTCGAAAAATCCTAGGGAAATGGCAGGCCTTGGGTCGTGAACGGACGAGGCATTCTTAGTCCTTATAGCTTTGATAGATTCCTGTGAAACTGTTGGACCATTCTTTGTTACATAAATGTTTCTTGGCTGCGGGAAAATATAATATGAATTTTTCTTGTCGACGTCAAAAATGGTGAAAGTGTCGACAGAGTTTGGCAGATGTACGCGGTTCACTAGGGATTCACTGATGCGCTCGTCGTCCCAGCCCTCCCCGAAATCTTTCTTCGTTGGCGCGCCGATTCCTCTACCTCCTGTTGGATCCGTAGTAGTGTCCTTTCGGTAGAATTTGTCGAGAGGGTTTGCCACGAGAACGATCGTCTTAGGGATCCAGCCGGGCCCCTTCATGTTGGGAGCTCTGTCATCCCCTGTAGATGTTTTCTCTAGGGTGATAATGTCGTATGTTTCATCACCCCGGAGATATTTGCCCAGAGACTCGGTTGTGGCAGTGCTCTTGGAATTGGTGGTAGTGTTTCCGGTGCCGAGAATATCTGCGAAAATAAAAATGCGAAGGTCCGTTTTTACAAGCATGTTGTTATGAAGGTAAAGCGTGTAGAGGAAAGAGAACAGCAAATATTTTCACGCCATTTTATGCCATTTCACGTCACGGCAATGGGGTGGGTTTCTTTGTAAATCGGAGTGTGTTTGCGGAGGTTTGCTCTTCAAAAAACGTACTACTTTGCTTATTATTCCCCATCAAACTTTTGTGACAAAACAACATTTCTTGACAATGATTATTTGACCTGTAAAATGATTAAAACGTGGTTTTACACCTTCATTAATTAATGCTCAAGGTGATATCTTCAGGTTCCTAACATTTAAACATGTAGGAGCATTCTCTCACGCACCGTACTCACTGACACTTCAAGGAATTCAAGGAGTGGCGTGTCTATAGTGTATTATTGTCGCTAATTAGCCAATGAAAATACGAAGTTATCGGATTAGAATGAATATAAAAGAGTCCCAAAGAAAATAGAATGAACATAATTAGCCATATCCTCCATGCCTTGGTTGCCAGTGGCTATGGCAATCGAATAAACACTCGAACACTGTGACGTCTACACTCACAGCTCCCTTTACAAAAGGAGTAATAGGCGCAGCTCTAAAACTAAAAACCTGGAAATTTAACGAACATGTGAACACTGAAAACACACCAAATATCATGGTTGAGCACTTGCGGAATTGACTTGCGTTGTCTACATAATTAAATAAACATTCCTTGGTGAGTCAACCTTTATTCTGATTTTAGTTCTGTCAAATCTTCTACAAACCGCTGTTTGTTTTTTTCGTTTGTTTTTTTTTCTCTTTTTTTTTGTGGTGGCCGTTATGTTGAAAGTTGACGTATCGGAGGTGGGGCAAAATAGTAAATCACTCTATGTGCCGATTGGAAGGCTATAGGAATCAATGGGTTTCTGCCGATTGTCCTAATATTTTTCTTGGCAATACATTTTTATTGGGGTCACTATTAAATCATTTACTTAATTTTTTTCCGCTGAACGCGACTTCGTGATGTTTCAACACTGCAACCCTCGTAGAAAAACGGCCTATAGTTGCTTACAGGTCAATAAGCACGGGGTGTGCCTCAATCTGTTAGCACTTCTTTCCCCGCGATTCACTGTTCTACGTTCCTATATTTTATTTTGATAACACTATGCCATTATCAGAAGATCGATAATAAGTTGATCAGGAGTCGATCATCACGCTCTGCGCTTCTTAAAGTAACTGCAAATAATGTTTACCTCAGCATTTATATTTGTTTGAGAGCGCAGCTCTAAATAGACAAATAGCGCTGTCGTGTATACTTCATGTCCGTGTCTGTGTCTTGCACCTTATAATTTCAGCATTATGGGACGTTTCCCATAATGACGTCACACGTGACGTCACGTGTCACGTCACCAGATTTGTGAGTGACGCCGCGAGGAAAAGGGAGAAGGGAAGGAATAATTTTTTTTGCTAAATTTACCAGAAAATTTCCGCTCTAAATTTATCGGGAAAATTTCCCCGTTTTACCTAGAGGAAAAATTTTCTCGCTAAATATGGCGGAAAAAAATGTCCGCTAATTTTAGCGAAAAAAAAAAGTGTTCCGCTAATTTTAGCGAAAAAAAAAAACTGTTCCGCTAAAGTTAGCGGTAAAATTTCCCCGCTCAATATAAGGGAAACAATTTCCCGCAAAATTTAGAGGAAACATTTCCCCGATTAATTGAGCGGAGACATTTTCGTGCAAGATTGAGCGAAAAAAAATTCCCGCTAATTTTAGCGGAAACAAATTATGCGCTAAATTTTACGGTAAAGTTTACCCGCCATACTTAGCTGCGAAATTTCGCTGCTAAATTTAGCAGAAAAATATTAACCGCTTAATTTAGTGGAACATTTTTCTGATAAATTTAGTGGAAAAAACGCTAAATTTAGTGAAAAAATATCGCCGCTAAATTTGCGGAAAAATGTACCCCCTTTACTTCTCCGAAAAATTTACTCGCTCAATATAGCGGAAGTATTTCCCTGCTAAATTTACCGGGAAAATTTCCTCGCTAAATTTACAGAAATAGAGAGTTTTGAAAGTCGCTTTCGCCGTCCCGCAACGCTCTCCGCAAATCGCTACAATACCCGAAACTCCACAGTCAAGGCCATCGGCACGCAGCGCAGAACTGGCTTATTCGTTGCGGAGGGCCTAGCGGAGGGGAAACGAGGTTTGCGAAATCTCCCTAATAATTCCCTCCTAAATGTAGGGGAAAGTTTTTCCCGCGAAAGTTAGCGAGAAAATTTTCCCGCTACGTTTAGCGGAAAAAAGTCCTCCGTAAGTTTAGCGAAAAATTTTCCTCGCTAAGTTTAGCGGAGAATATTTTCCACTGAATTTAGCGGTGAATGTAGCGCAAATCTCTCGCCTAAAAGAGACGGGAGAAGGAGAGGAGGAGGGGAGGGAAGGAGGGGTAGGAGGGGCGTACCCTCCCCTCTGTACCCTTCCCTCCTCCTAAAGCGCTGCGCTCTAATTCGCCATTACAGGGAGTAATAAACGTCATTAATCTTTTAAGGTACATTCAGCCGACTACCCAAACACTCAACCACATTTGAGAACTCTGACCTAGCCAGATTAGGGACACATAACAATGTGCTTTTCAGTGCTGCTAAAGAATTCTCCTCGGGTGGCCCATACAGACCTGTAGGGTTTTTCTCTTTTTGTTGTGTGTAATTCAACGTCTCCGGGAAGCATGGGCTCGACTGTATATTTGTCACCTAAATTCCTAAACGGCGACCGAAGATTGCTACTGATACGTACACAATTACCTCTCACGGAAGCAGTGTTGCAACTCAGAATCAATCATAGAGAATAAAGCCGATTAAAGAACTGTTTATATCGGAAAACGCTTCGAACTCTGAAGCCGATAAACCTAGTGGGTCCAATCTTAGTCCACGGCGAACGAAAAAAATAACTAACTTTACACGCCATGCTGCGCCAGGCCAAACTGTCTTTTCAAGCTCTTCGAAGACCTAGGACTTCAAAGCATCAATGAAGCTACTTTTACAATATCTGAACAAATTAAAACAATTAATACAACTTTTAAAAATGATGTCACAGAATTAAAAAAAAAAAACTCTCTTTAGTTATTTTGACGTCAAACGCCGGAGTAGTGCGTTACTGTGATGGTAGGCGTCGAAATAGCAAATAACTATGGACAGATATTTCGCATATGACGAAAGATGTGTGCAAAGTTGTTTCACAATTATATTTAACCCGGATGTTGAAGAGTCACTACCTAAACAAAAAAGGCATCTCAAATCATGAAATGTTAAGACCTTTTCTTTGGCGTGTTCGATATTCGTGTGGGCGAGAAACAGGGGAGCTGCAGATTAACGACTTTGTGGTGAAGGGTAGAAGAGAGAAGGGACATAGGTCCCCAAAAATGAATGTTGCTATAAGCTGCACAGTTTATAACAACAATGATTTCCGGTGTTTACAAATCCAGTGCCCAGCATGCGATCCCCACAGTCCAGCGCGCGCGTATCTGTCGCTTCAGAAACCAAGTAGACCACGGTCATACGCACGAACATTGATTACGTCACAGGCCAGAAACGATGTATCAAAGCCGTGTTCGTGGGATCCCCCTGCCGTGTGGAAGTCTCCACAGCTTAACCTTTTGCTCGTTTTCCGCCATTTTTTATTTCCGCCTTATTTCGTTAGCATCTTTGTTGTCTGCGTTTTTTTAATGCGTCAGCATTACCTGGCTCAGTCAGCGAATTAGCCGTCGTCCAGATTCGTCGTCCAAATCTGTGACTTGTCCAACACAATCAAACACATAAAAAAACTCTGGTCACGTGATCTTTTTGTTACGTGAGCACGACTCCGTCCTCTGCCTGGTTTCGACTTAGGCCATCTTGATTGTGAAGCTAGCGCGCTATCTGTTCCGGCAACATAGCTCGAGCAAAGCTAACCCATACGAAAATGTTAGATATGGCCCTGATATATTGTATATACGGCCAGATATGATAATATAAGCAGTCAAATAGGGCTGTATTCCGCCATATATGGGAGCAAATACGGCCGTATTTTGGGATATAGGTAGGCAAATACTGCCAGATATGGCCATATAAGTGCGTAAATACGGCCGTATATCGAAATATACGCGTGCAAATAATGCCGCTGATATATGGGCCCGTTTCAGTCGTGCAAGCAACAAGTTATATGTACTCGCTAAGACACTAGTTGATTGATCTATATTGCATGAGTCTCATGTAATTGGTTAGCTATTGTCAACATCATTAAAGTGAAGTTATTCCAGGTATTTGGACCGATTAATCAATTGCGAATTTTGAAGATTGAAAGACAAATGAAATCTGGCTGTATGTTTGATGCGTGACAATATGACGAAGTGCGATCGGAACGCGAGTTAATCAAATAATGGAATTTAGTCGCCGCTCTTAGGCACCCGTTTCCGAGTTAAGCGGTGTCGGCGTCGCCATCGGTGTAACCGCCCCGCTAAATTTAGCGAGAGATTGAATTGGTACGCATGTCACGTGACGTCAATTTTCCCGCGAAATCTGGCAGTGAAATTTTTTTTCATGTTTCCCCGCTAAATTGAGCGGGTAAACACGAACCGTTAGCTTACTCAAGATGCAAGACGCTACTTCGTCGTCCCGAATCCTTTTCCCTTCGAACGGCTGCGAAGCCGTTGCGCTCGGAGTACAACACGCAGCTCTTTCAAAAACCGTTCGCGCAGCATCGCATCCGTTCGTCTGCGAGCGTCGGCGATTCATCGTGTGTTGAGAGTCGGAAGATGTGCTGTCCGTGATGTCTTTTATGTGTAACTCGTTCATAAAAAAGTTTGAAATTGAAAAACGCGAACCTAACAGTGTACTCATGATTTTAAATTTATTGGTAAAATATATATATACATATTTATTTATCTATTTATTTGTCGACATCATGCACAAAAAAATAGTCGCGTTTATTTTTTCGTTTAAAATTATAATGTGGGTTGTACAGCATAAAACTTGGTATCTTCAAACTCGCACCGTTTTGGGGAACTTTCGAGCTAGACAGCTTCTTGGGAAGTTCAAAAGCTGGATTTCAGAGAGCTGTATGTTCACTCGGTATTGACAGCAGGGTAGACAATACGCGTGTTTTAGGCCAATCGTTGCTCCGGTTAGGGTCACATGACTACACTCTAGAATATGGTGATAGAGCAGGACATCGTACCTGCCTGGCGCCCAGAGCCACACATAGCGTTCACTGCACTGTCAACCTTCGTTACAAGTGACAAATCCTCCCGTTGTGGCCCCATAAGATAAGCCTTTTGTTGATAAAACCCCATTTTGGCGTCTCCTTCTATCCTTTTCTCTCTCTCCCTAAGGTGAAAGCGTTGTAAAAGTTGCGTGGTCGCGTGGTTTGACGGATGACGCATTAGCCGTTGCCGATCTCGGAATGCGTTTAGACGGACCTAGTTTGGCGTGTGAATTCGCCCTCTGGCTGCTGCGTATGTCTGTCTCTGCAAGCGATTTCTTCCAAGAAGCCCAAGAATTGTTTGTGATGCGTTTAGCGTTCGGTTCTATACTCCGCGACAACTTTTCTTGGCAATGAAGTGGAAGGTACAGGCCCGCGTCCCCTCTCCCACTTTGAGTGTGCGAGGGCTCTCCTCCTCTCCCCGAAAATGGGGTAGGAGGAGAGCCTGCGTACACTCAAAATGGGAGAGGGGACGGGAGCCTGTGCCTTCCACTGCATTGCCAAGAAAAGTTGTCGCGGTGTATACAAACGACAGCTTCTGCTACATCGTGTTGAATTTTCACGGGTACCTTCTCGTTTCTGTGTTCGAGTGGTGGTTTTGCCGTGGCCGTGTCGACGTCTCCCTCGTACAACACCTTTCAAGTCGCGTCTCGTCCACGTAAGTGCGCTGCAACCTACATCGCGACAATCGATCGTTTTCCTAAAGGTATTCTTCCAGATTACCTCTAGATTTAGGCCGTGTCTATCTCCTGGCAGCCGGGAGAATAATTGTGCAGAATGTTTCGGCATTGGTGCGATTGCGCTAAAAGCAGAAAGTTTCGATATGCCGCCGACAAAGTCTTCGACGTGTCGCCAAAAAACAACAACAATAAAGACTCTTATTACGCGTTCCAAAATTTGACGAGCGGCTTAACGAGTCGCTTGTAGAAAGATTGTTACGATTTTGCGAAATACTGGTAAACAACGCTAGGTTACCGTCATAATCTAAACCCTGAGATGAGGATAAATCAAATAACGGACAACTCTCTTTGACTCAGGTTTTATATTATGATGTTTTCTAACCGGCTTGCCTACATACTTTCGCTCCTTGCAAGGGTTACCATCTCGCGGACGGCACCCCTGACGGCGGCGTCTCGGCGGGCTTGCACACGGGGCCGCCGCCGACTGATCGCGGTCTGGCCGGGCTCGCGGCACGACAATTCGCCCGTACTCGGCCCGGAGCCCCGAAGGTGCGCCCGAAGCGGGGAAACGGCGTTATGTAACGATAGGCACAGGACATCTACTCCACGAATGGGCAAAAGCCGATGCGAAGGCGTGCGCGAACATAAACAACGCTAGAAAAGTATCGTTGCTCGCCGCTATGAGATGCGTGCCGCAAACTCGGTCATCCGCGGACGTATCCCTTTCCTCCCGCTCGTACTTTCTCTAACTTGACGGACACTTTTTCGCGGTTCATGGCGACAAAACGATCGTCGGGATCCCGGGTGATTGCTACAGCCGAGCGCGTTTTTTTTTTTTTTTTTGTGTGCGTGATTTTTTTATGTTTGCAGATTTGTTTTAATTAGAGCCGTGAACGCTACACTTATGCGGTTTGTGCGAGTGAGTTATACGCCCAGGGGCACGTTATGTAGTTTGCTAATCTTGGCGATAAGTCGGCTTATTAATTAAAATTTATTAATTAACTTTTAATTAGTAAAAATAGACATGGTTTCAATTAGAAACTTGCTGAGCGTCGTCCAATACCCCTAAACCAGTAATGTTTAGAAAGAATGAGAGCGTGTGAAGCGCAGTAGTGCGCTGAAGTTACCACTCGTGGACCAGGTGCAAGGCTGGGGCTAGATAAGAGACAGAAATTGCGCGGGCGCCTTACCGAAACCGCTAGCCTTGTGTTTGCTCCACGAGTGGTAACTTTAGTGCGCTTCTCACGCGCTGAAAGACTTTCTGAAAATGACTGATTTAGGGATTTTGGACGACGCCCAGCAAGCTTCTCATTGGAACCGTATATCTGTTTTCACTAATTGACGAAGTTAATTAGTGAATTTTAATTAATTAGCCGAGTAAGCGGAAAGTTTAGCCCCCACGTAATGTCCCCCTGAGCGCATAACTCACTCGCAGAAACCGCATAAGTGTAACGTTCATGACTTTTTTGAAAAACAAATCTGCAAGAATAAACACACACACACACACACACACCCTGATATGGGAGGCAGATATACCCCTATTTGGCAGACCGAGATATGGATATATAAAAAAATTCGGCAGATCTGGCTATATAAGGCTTATGTAAACTGATGTGCTTGATATGGCAAAATCTGCCCAATTTTTTATAAATCCATATTTTTTTA